>NW_027150972.1:0-1200000 GCF_018691715.1 Phytophthora cinnamomi
CGGCGTGTACTCGCACGCGTACACCCGTCGGAATATGGGCAAGTTGAGGGGAAGCGTCGAGTCGTCGCAGTTGATAGTCGTTAGTGAGTTGTAGTGTCCGTTGGATTCTGACTCAAAAACTTATGAGTAATACTGTCCTTCTGGAGTAATACTATCCTTTTGTGTTCTTGGTATATGTTAAGAAGGCCAGGTCGGTGGTATACTGTACATACTTAGTGGTACGGACGTTTTGTTTTTGGTTTTGAATTGAGGTTTATTTTGTTATCACTTATCTAATACGATCGCTAATGAATCTGGTTTCATATCGAGCTTCAAGGAGAATAGCTTTCTGTTGCTGCACACTCACGTTTCGATGTCACGCACGAAAGATTCCACGCCGCCAGTAGTCTTACGCCAGTTTAAAAGTCGATATGCTACTAGATTCGATAGCAACTCTCGCAAGATAGGATTGTCGAGGACACCTATAGGTTCCATTGCAATGCAACCGTTCAAACTCATGGTGTATGCAGTAGCATGCATTTCGGTTGCTATACAACCCGGAGGAATACTAAGTGTGGTTTCGTTCCACACTCGGTGTCGAGCATCATGTCCGCTGAATTTGGCGCTCAATTAGCCAGCCTACCAGTTTGTGGCTTAAAACTCAGCCTGTTTTACTTCAAATTGCACTGACGGCATTGGCCAGTCTTTGAGGGCATCTTTCCAGAAAGAAGCTAAACCATTTTTAGTGTTCACCCCTGTAGTGTTTGCTTCGCACTGTTGTTGTTTCTTTGACAGGGACGGCAGAAGACTTTATAAAGCATCTCAAAGTACACACCACTATTCTAATATTCAACGGATCGCACAGAAGCCGGCGTCCCTCTCTCTCGGGAGCCCAGGAAGAAGCGCGGCGACAGACGGAACTGCGTGGCCATGGCTGATGAAGACAGTCGGCCCGCGCGTGACAACGACGATTGCGCTCCAAAAGGCAGCGACACATGGGGTAGGTGCCACTCTTTTCCAACAGTGCCTGACATTATAATAAAGAATTGTAATGTCAGTTCCGCCACCAATAATAAATACTTGGTGCTGCGACTTCAGCAATAATAAATAACGGACAAAGTATATTTACAAAAGTAGCACATATTACCCCGTCATTTCAAATCGCAATAATAATAAATGCTGCACAAAAATAGCATTATTATTTATTATAATACTTTTTTTCCGAGCCAGGCGACTTGTTCAAGCTTCAAGCCACGCCTTCCATCGGACACTCCTTCGGGATGCTCTGTTTGTGTTTGGTGGAATTGAAAGAAAGTAATAAGCCTGTTCACCTTAAATTCCACATTCCACCACCACATCGTAGCCCCTTGTATTTTGCTTCCGTTCCTTGGCTATGCTCTGAGAAATTAAGAAAATGGTAGATCTGGCGTATGTTGGCCCATCATAAACTTGGACTACAGTTCCCTCGATATCTACACCCAGATCGAGATGCTTGACGTTGAGGTAAATACTGAACGCGGGATGGTCGTAAACTCTTTTTCTACCCGCTGGAGAAGAGCCCGGCGGCAGGCCCCTGTAAGTTATTTCAGTAAGTATCTGCCAGTTAGAGTTCCTGGACGAACTTCCGGAAATCCGTCCCAGCGTCCCAAGCAAAAAATAAGAATGGCTAGCGGGAATTTGGTGTTTTAGACACAAACCTTGCGGATGTCATAAACCCACAATACAATTTGGATGCTCGTAGTAAACGCTGTTCCCCACCACCCGTCCTTCCGCCCCAACGACGCGAGATAAACTCTGTGGACTTGGGAGATCTCCTCCCTCGTGCCAACGGATGCTTGGACCAGTCATAATGCGTTATTTAGTCCCAGGACGTTGGAGCCGGAACTTAAGATCGGTCCTTAGCCCTGTTAAAACCTGATGGCGGGTACTTTCTCCTGCAACGACTTCTTTCGTGTTCTCGGTGGTGTCTCGTTCTGTTGAAGTCACGCGAGGTGCCTTCTCGATATTGATGAGGCTCGATCAATTTATCTAACCGAGCCCAAGGTTAATTTCAAGTCAAGACACCAGTCAAGTAATTTAAATTAACCCTGGGCTGGTTAGATAACCGATCAGGCCTCATCCAGAGTACCATCGTCGGGAAGTGCCCGAATGTTTGAGATAAGCAATGTCACGCCAGATGCGCAGCTATTATAGTGCATGTATCAAGAAGTACAGTGCGCTGCCTCTGCGGTGCAAAACCACAATGCGCTGTCATACGGAGAAACTGGATTCGTCGCTGCTTCGTGCTTCATTGCATCGCCGATTGCTTCGCTGAGACGTGTCGTCGAGATCAAGGTGGCACTGTACATACCGGTCCAGCTTTTACGGAGTGGTAGATGAAGATGAGATTCAAAGTATACAGCTACGTGCAGAGAATCGGGGTTGTGCGTTAGTTGCGCTGGTTGGTGCAGAGAGTATGATTGCGCGTGATTAACTATATTTCGGGATCACAACCACCAAATAGGGGTCGCTTCTTCAATATGTTCCAGTGAATAATCATCGTCCGAACGTTTAAGATTTTTTAGGGGCCCAATCCTACACTGGACGTTAAGCTTACTGCGGCTATTAATACATTCAGCAATAACCCCAATATAGAAGTATGATTGCCGTGGCTCTGGAAAGTTTGTACAGAAGGTGTGAATTGTCCTGACCATAAGAACAAACTGATATGGTACTGACCGACCCCGGTACATGACAGGATAAATATTGTTTACCGTACAATAATATCCGTGAGTCCTGAGAACGGCTCGAGAGGCTGAGACAATGAAGGCCTGGGATGCCATGGGTCGCTATGAACCTGCACTCCGATCGCCACCGGGCATTTCGAAACGACAAGAAACACGCAAAATGAAGTTCACGTTACCAAAGAACGCAGTTCCCAGTTGCGCAGCTGTCCGAAGACCAGCAAAGTGCCTTCATCGAAGACGCGGACACTATCGTTAGAGATTGTTGCCGCCAATGACGCCTTTATCGCGACGGAGGCACGCTTCAAGATTCTCAGTGGCGACGTATCCGCACGAAAGAGGGGATGCAGGTGTATCGCCAACGCAAAAGGCGATCAACCAGCGGAGAAGGAGGCATCGACGCCTGTTCCGGTGATCGAGAGTCCGTCGTGGTCATCTAGCCGCACACTTTCAAGATATCGGGATCGGAGATTAGCAACGACGTTGAATCAACGGCCGAAAGCTACATTTCGGCTCTCTTCTTCGTCTGGGATCGCTGGGGACAGTAACAAGTGGAGAAGTCAAGCCGCCTGATGTAAGCTTCTCTCATGGCCCCACGGCACGACGGATGGCAATACTGGACGACTGCATGTTCGGGTGTTTTATCCCGGCGACGAAGACTGGTGCTGCGCGCAGTCCACACATCAACGACGGGATCGATGACTCTCGAGTCGTGGCGTCGATCGAGGCCCAACAGAGATGTATCCCTATCGTTATCTCGCTATCAAGGGTTTGCCGAAGAACACCCAGCAGTGCCTACGGGTATCGTCCAGCAGCGAGATTTTCTCATATTGGAGTCCCGGGGTACACTCGTGACTCCAAGGGTGAGAAAGTTGGGTACTTCTTGATGCACTCGGTGACATTGCGGCAGATCCCCTGAACTTACGCGCTTGGGCATAGTTCGCGATTGATGAGCTACCGTTACATCTTCCGCCAGGGCAAACCTGGCAAGGTCGACATCTACACTCGTGGCTTCTTTGACTCCCGTGAGACATGCCGGGCCGCCTGTCGGTCGCAATCTCGGCGTGAAGCTGCTCAGCTGCGGAACTTGATTGGAATACGCCTCACATAAAAGAAGTTGATGTGGCTGGGATGATGAAGCAGAGCAAGTTAAACACAGAACAGGCGAAGGGACTCGGGCTACTTTATTGCGAGGTTATGAGAAGAGCCCAAGTTTTCGCTGACTTCCTGGATCGGGTGCGGCTTGCCTCAATCTGCCGTCAAACAGTGCCTGAAGTGCCGTGATCAAGAAATGGTCATGGACGTATCGGACACCGGCTCAGTCCAGCTCTGCCCTCTGGTTTCCGCGTGAGCTGTCTGCTCAAGGCGAGGAGGCAATGCGGCTGGAAGATAGTTCAAAGTGATATCGAGACTACTTCGCTGCGTTCGACGACCATCACGGACACCGTGTCTACCAACGAGGCGACATGGATGTGATGTTTAACCACGCCACACGTGTACCGTCACGTATTGTTGCGTGAGTCGGACGAGTCATAGTTCTTCTCTTCTGTAGTGCCTTGATAATTTGATAGACGAAACCCATTACGAGTCGAAGCTGGTTTCAGCGCCTAGCATTCCCTTTACCGCGTTGACCCACAGCAGCCTGTCGTTTACCGCCCCGTTTGGCGAGTCTTAGCGGCGTACGCGACTTTGGCGTCCGCACGACGTTGCGGCTCGGCGCGACGCTGTCGCTCGTTTTCAAGACGGAGCTCTTCACTCACCAACCAGTGCATCCACTCGTCCTCGTACTTCATGACTATCCGTTCATCCACTTCGCGCTGTTGCTCCTGACGCCTTCCCTTCCGGTCTTCGCGGGCGATTTCGCCTGACATGCCGTTGCTGGTTCTCCTCCATTTCCATCTGCAGGTTCGCGCGGGATCTCGCGCTTGAAGTCGCGAGCTTAAGTAAGCGAACGCGCGACTCCGTGCACTGATCTCTTCGAATGGGGCGCGAGTTTGCTGTCGCCTCAGCCTGAAGCGCCCTCAATGTGAGCCTCGCAATCAAGTCGAAAGCGCGTTCGGCCGGTGACAAACGTTTGCAGTGGCATTGGTAGTCTGTTACCCGCTTTTTTTCGCTGTAGCGGCGGCGAGTGCGCTTTCCGCATGAATCTCACGACTTCGGGCCGCCGAGCAAGCCCTGACCCAATCTCGATATTGAAGGCACGAAGCAACGCAGCGTCATCCACAGCACAAGCGGCTTGTTCAACTTCCCAGGCTTAAGATTGCTCGGTCTCCAGCGCTGTAGCGCTCGTGCTGTCGCGTTGAATCGGGTGTCGAGAAACAACGTGGCGCAAGTCTGCGATAGCCAAAGGCAATTGTCCTAGACCACGATATGCCTCCGCGCGGTGCAAAAAGAGCTGTATGCTGGCTTCAGGTATACTGGGTGGGATGTCCAGCTGCAGCTTCGGCGATGACTTCTTGCTGATTGTCTGGGCCCTAGGTTTGGAGCGGTGCATGAACACGCTCCAGCGCCTTGACAAATTATCAACAGCGTCGGGGTATTGATGCAGCGTCATGTGGACAAGTCCCTTTGAGGTGATACGCGGTTGTGAACTCGACACCTGAGTTCTATCGCCACTCTGAAAAGTTCAACGCTCCGCTGGCGGAGCGTTCGTGGTCGTGTCCTCGCTTGTGAGCGCTATTTACAGCCTTCGTGCGGACTGTCTTTCACGGAGATCTTCAGGCTGGAAATCGTTGTTGTTGGGCCGGTGTTTCGAGATTCCGGTTGCTGTTCCTGGACTTTCTTCTGCTTTGACTTGAGTCGAAGTTGTCGAGCGTGAATGAGCTCTGCCCCATGCATTTCCCGTCACATGCGGCAATCACGATAGAGGCTTTGCCGATCACTTCTGTCGAGTTCGCTTAAGCTGTGACATACAACACAGATGTGCCAGCAACACACCAACATATCATCAATATCAAGCAGAAGTCGCGTCGAGGAAACTTTGCCAAGCATGTAGCGCACACTCCACGCTTGTAGTGGAGTTGAGAGCCTTTACTGTTTTGGTCAACGTGAGGAAGGGCACTCACTTGCCCATCAGCTTTGTTAAGAGCACTCTGCCTTGTCAAAGTCTCCAGTATCAATAAGTTTAGAGACTAGATCAAGGCGAATGCGTCGACGCTGGCTACGCCCGCACACCGGACGCTGACGCTGGCCGTACAATACCGGGCCGTACACACCTGGGGCGCCCATCGACGCTGGCGACGCCAGGCACGCTGACACCAACGCCCGGGACGCCGAGCAGGCCGAGCGTCTGGGCGGCCTCTTGTTCGGCGCGCACGCCGCTTGGAGAGGGCGCGATGGCGGCGATGGCAGCGACGAAGATTCTTTGCTGCTGCTGAACATGGTTGTGACGATACTCCCGGTGAAGGTGAGAGGTTTTGTTGAGCTGAGAAAGTGATTCGAAAAAATGAGGAGTTGCCAGGGAGCTACAGGAAGTCTGGTCGTTAAGCACGTATGCAAATGTCTTTAAGGAAATGAAGAAGCTTGTTCGCTCATCCAGACAAACCGAATAGAATTGAATTCCCGCCCAAAGTGGTCCTTCGTGGAATGGCTATGTTTACCATCCGACACCATCGGCGCCCGAACACGACATTTTGGGGCTTCAGCACACGAATTCGCTTCGAGTCGGATGCTTTGCCCTCTGGCATTCAAATCTCGCTGGCATAGTCAAAAGAGACGCAAGTTGGAGTGTAGAACTTCAACTTGGTGCATACAAATCGCAGTATAATAACATCGTTCAAATTTCAAATTGTGTACTTCCAGGCTCGGCACCTCACTTCAATGCCCAGACCTTCGTGCGGCTTCAAACACGAGAGACTAACAGACGGCCGTGCTGCAAGCAGCTACAAGGCGCTAGACTAATGTTTGATGCTGAAGCGTCGACCTCTTTCGCCGCTCTTTATCGATCTGGTGAGAGATCAAGCAGTTTGCAGAGTACGTATGTTTTCGGTGCCCGTCAGCATTTAGACAGCAGTTGTCATCAAAGTCACAGACAGAACTTCAGGTTTTGATTAAGGAGATGTAGAATATAACTGACAACTGTGTGCGTAGGTGGACAAACGCCACAAGTGTCCGCAAAAGCATTAGCCACCTGACTCGTCGAGTCGCTACCGCCACCAACGAGCATCGCATACCCGAATCTTTGTACACAGTACCCGATCGACCCGAAGCGATCCTACACACAAACTTCTGTCGACCAACATCCACACGGATCATTCTCCACTAGCTATCTCAAGCTCCACAAAACCTCTCACCACCAAGAAGTATCGTCACAACCATGTTCAGCAGCAGCAAAATCTTCGTCGCTGCCATCGCCGCCATCGCCCTTCATGGCGCGCACGAATAAGAGGCCGCCCAGACGCTCGGCCTGCCTGGCGTCCCGGGCGTTGGTGTCGGCGTGCCTGGCGTCGCCAGCGTCGGAGTGGGCGCCCCAGGTGTACGGCCCCGGTGTGTACGCAGGCCCCGGCGTCAGCGTCGGTGTGCCGGGCGTGGCCAGCGTCGGCGCGTCGGTCTCCCGGAGCGTCGTCGGCTACAACGGCTACAATGGCTACAATGGCTACAACGTCGGCGCGCCAACCACCGTCGTGCACGATGGCAGTCCGGGTTACTCGACCACAGTGTCGAACAGCAACGTTGCCGCCCCCTGCCGCTCCACGTAACGGCGGTGCGTCGACTGGTGCCACCGCTAACGCCAACGGCAACGCGAACGCATCGTGCCAGTGCGCACGCGAGCGCCAGCGCTACGCGAACGCCAGCAGTGGTTAACGTAAAGCTCCGCTCGGCGGAGTGAATGGCTTGGCGTGGGCGTACTCGCGCGCGCAGTCGGAATATATGCTGAGGGAGAAGCGTCGAGTCGTGTCGCAGTTGATAGTCGTTAGTGAGCTGTAGTGTCCGTTGGGACTTGACTCAAAACTTATGAGTAATACTGTCCTTCTGAGTAATACTATCCTTTTGTGTTCTTGGTATGTTAAGAAGGCCAGGTCGGTGGTATACTGTACATACTTAGTGGTACGGACGTTTTGTTTTTGGTTTTGAATGGAGGTTTATTTTGTTATCAATTATCTAATACGATCGCTAATGAATCTGGTTTCATCGAGCTTCAAGGAGAATAGCTTTCTGTTGCTGCACACTCACGTTTCGATGTCACGCACGGAAGATTCCACGCCGCCATAGTCCTGTGCCAGTTTAAAGTCGATATGCTACTAGATCTCAGGATAGCAATCCCCGCAAGAGATAGATTGTCGAGGACATCTATAGGTCTCCCATTGCAATGCAACCGTTCAAACTCATGGTGCATGCAGTAGCATGCATTTCGGCTAGTTATACAACCCGGAGTGCGAATACTCGCGTGGTTTCGTTCCACACCTCGAAGTCGAGCATCATGTCTGCCAATTTGGCGCCAATTTGAAGGCCAGCCTACCAGTTTGTAGGCTTAAAACTCAGCCTGTTTACTTCAAATCTCGCACTGACGGCATTGGCCTTGGAGGGCATCTTTCCAGAAAGAAGCAAACCATTTTTTAGTGTTCACTCCCGTGTTTGTTTGCACTGTTGTTGTTTCGACAGGACGGCAGAAGACTTTATAAAGTATTCCTCAAAGTACACACCACTATTCTAATATTCAACGGATCGCACAGAAGTTTATTGGGTCGTCCCCTTCCTCTCTCGGGAGCCCAGGAAGAAGGGCGGCGACAGCAGCGACGGAATCCGCGTGGCCATGGCTGATGAAGACAATGGCCCGCGCGTGACAAATAACGACGATTGGTATTCAAAAGGGCAGCGACACATGGGGTAGGTGCCACTCTTTCCAACAGTGGCCTGACATTATAATAAAGAATTGTAATGTCAGTTCCGCTTTCACTCAATAATAAATACTTTGCGCTATGACTTCAGCAATAATAAATAACGGGACAAAGTATATTTTACGTGCGCAGCAATATTACCCTGCCATTTCAAATCGCAATAATAATAAATGCCGTACAAAAAAATAGTACATATTTATTATAATATTTCCTTTTTTTTCCGGAGCCAGGCGACCGCAGTTCAAGCTCTCAAGCCACGCCTCCACGGACACCTTCGATGCTCTGTCATTTGTGTTTGTGGAATCTGCTGAAAGAAAGTAATAAGCTTCCACCATCCTAAATTCCACATTCCACCAATTACATCGTAGCCTTGTATTTTGCTCGTTCCTTGGCTATGCTCTGAGAAATTAACAAAATGGTAGATCTTGCGTATGTTGGCCCATCATAACCTGACCATGCCCCTCGATATCTGGCTAATCTAGATCGAGATGTTTGACGTTGAAATACTGAACGGGATGGTCGTAAACTTTTTCTACCCGCTGGAGTATGAGCCCGGCGGCAGGCCCCGTAAGTTATTTTCCCCAGTAAGTATCTGCCAGTTAGAAGTTCCCGGGACGAATCCCGGAAATCCGTCCCAGCGTCCCAAAATAAGAATGGCTAGTCGGAATTTGCGTTTTTTAGACACAAACCTTGCGGATGTCATAACCCACAATACAACTTCTTGATGCTGGGGTAGTAAACGTTGTTCCCCACCACTCGTCCTACCCCAACGACGCGAGATAAACTCTGTGGGACTTGGGAGATTCCTCCTCGTGCCAACGGGATGCTTGGACCAGTCATACGCGTTATTTATCCAGGACGTTGGAGCTGAACTAAGATCGGTCCTTAGCCCTGTTAAAACTCCGATGGCGGGTACTTCTTCTCCTGCAACGACTTCTTTCACCGGTGGTGTCTCTTCGTTCTGCTGGTAGTCACAAGGCGAGGGTATTCTCTCGATGGATGAGGCTCGATTGCCGATTCAACCAGCCCGGGTTAATTTCAAGTCAAGACAATTGGAAGTCAAGGCAATTTAAATTAACCCTGGGCTGGTTAGATAAATCGATCAGGCCTCATCCAGAGTACCATCGTCGGAAGTGCCTCGGAATGTCGTTTGAGAGATAGCACGTCAATACGCCAGATGCGCAGCTATTATAGTATGTATCAAGAAGTACAGTGCTGCTCTCTGCGGCAAAACCACAATGCGCTGTCATACGGAGGAAACTGATTCGTCAGTTGCTTCGTGCTTCATTGTATCGCTGATTGCTTATAGTTGGAGACGTGTCGTCGAGATCAAGGTGGCACTCGTACATACACTTCGAACTAGCTGATGGAGGTGCAGATGAAGATGAGATTCGTAAGTATACGCTACGTGCAGGAGAATCGGGGTTGTGCGTTAGTTGCGCTGGTTATGCAGGAGTATGATTGCGCGTGATTAACTATATTTCGGGATCACCACAACCATCAAATAAATTCGCTTTTCCACATGTGTTCCAGTGAATAATCATCGTCCGGAACGTTTTAAGATTTTTTAGGGGTTCAATCCTACACTGGACGTTAAGCTTTACTGCGGCTATTAATACATTCAGTAATAACCCCACATAGAAGTATGATTGCCGTGGTTTCGAAAGTTTGTACAGAAGGTGCGAATTCGTCCTGGACCATAAGAACAAACTGGATGGGGGTACTGACCTCGGGTGCAAATAATATGACAGGATAAATATTGCTTACCGTACAATAATATCCGTATCCTGGAGAACGGCTCGGAGAGGCTGGAGACAATAGCGAAGGCTCGGGATGCCATGGGTCGCTATGAACCTGCACTGATCGCCACTGCATTTTCGAAAACGACAAGAAACACGCAAATGAAGTTCACGTTACCAAAGAACGCGCGTTCCTGGTTGTGCAGCTGTCCGAAGACCAGCAAAGTACCTTCATCGAAGACGCGACACTATCGTTAGAGATTATTGTTGCCGCCAATGACGCCTTTATCGCGGACGGAGGCACGCTTCAAGATTCCAGCGGCGACGCATCCGCATCGAAAGAGGGATGCAGGTGTATCGCCAACGCAAAAAAAGGCGATCAACCAGCGGAGAAGGAGGCATCGGACGCCTCGTTCCGGTGATCGAGAGTCCGTCGTGGTCATCTAGCCACACTTTCAAGATATCGATCGGAGATTAGCAACGACGTTGAATCAACGGCCGAAAGCGACATTTCGGGCTCTTCTTCGTCTGGGATCGCTGGGACAGTGTCATGGAGAAGTCAAGGCTGCCTGATGTTTCTCCCCATGGCCCTCCACGGCACGACGGATGGCACACTGGACGACTGCATGTTCGCGTTTTATCCCCGGCGACGAAGACTGGAAGTTGCGCAGTCCAATAATATCAACGACGGATCGATGACTCTCGAGTCGTGGCGTCGATCAGAGGCCCAACAGAGGATAATCCCTATCGTTATCTCGCTATCATGGTTTGCCGAAGAACACCCAGCAGTGCTCACTGGGTATCGTCCAGCAGCGAGATTTCATATTGGAGTCCTCGGGGTACACCTGTGACCTAAGGGTGAGAAAGGTACTCTGATGCACTCGGTGATTACCAGGCAGATCCCCGAACTTCGCGCTTGGGCATAGTTCGCGGATTGATGAGCTACTGTTACATCTTCCGCCAGGCAAACCTGGCAAGGTCGACATCTACACTCGTGGCTTCAATTCCGTGGAGACATGCCGGGCCGCCTGTCGGTCGCAATCTCGGCGGAAGCCGCTCTCAGCTGCGTGAATTTTGATTGAATACGCCTGCCATAAAGAAGTTGATGGGCTGATGAAGCAGAGCTGCTAAACACAGAACAGGCGAAGGGACTCGGCCATTTGTTGCGAGGCTTCTTTGGCGAGAAGAGCTTCTCCAAGTTTTCGCTGACTCTCGATCGGGTGCGGCTTCGCTCAATCGCCGTCAAATAGTGTGCCTGAAGTGCCGTGTGATCAAGAAAAATGGTCATGGACGTATCGGACACCGGCTCAGTCCAGCGCACTGCTCCCTTTGGTTTTGCGTGAGCCGTCTGCTCAAGGCGAGGAGGCAATGCATGGAAGATAGTTCAAAGTGATATCGAGACTACTTCGCTGCGTTCGACGATCATCACGGACACCCGTGTCTACCAACGAGGCGACATGGATGTGATGTTTTAACCGCCACACGCAAAAATTCGTCACGTATTGTTGCGTGAGTCGGACGAGTCATAGTTCTTCTGTAGTGCCTTGATAATTTGATAGACGAAACCCATTACGAGTCGGCTGGTTTCAGCGCCTAGCATCTCTTTACCGCGTTGGATCCACAGCAGCTCCGTCACGCATCGCCCCGTTTATGAGTCTAGCGGCGTACGGCGACTTTATGTCCGCACGACGTTGCGCTTTCCTCGGCGCGACGCTGTCGCTCGTTTTCAAGACGGAGCTCTTCACTCATCAACCAGTGCATCCACTGTCCTCGTACTTCATGACTATCCGTTCATCCACTTCGCGCTGCTGCTCCCGACGCCTCCTTCCTCGGCCTGCGGGCGATTTCGCTCGACATGCCGTTGCTGGTTCTCCTCCATTTCCATCTGCAGGTTCGCGGATCTCGCGCTTGAAGTCGCGAGCTTGGGCAAGGAACGCGCGACTCGCACTGATCTCTTCGAATGGGGCGCGACGTTGTCGTTTCAGCCTGAAGCGCTCAATGTGAGCCCTGCAATCAAGTCGAAAGCGTTCTCGGCCGGTGACAAACGTTTGGTAGTGGCATTGGTAGTCTTTGTTACCCGCTTCTTTTTCGCTGTAGCGGCGGCGAGTGCTTCCCGCATGAATTCAATGACTTCTGGGCCGCCGAGCAAGCCCTGACCCAATCTCGATATTGCTGCACGAAGCAATGCAGCGTCATCCACAGCACAAGCGGCTTGTTCAACTTCCCAGGCTTGGAGATACTTCGGTCTCCAGCGCTGTGGAAGCGCTCGTGCTGTCGCGTTGAATCGGGTGTCGAGAAACAACGTGGCGCAAGTCTGCGGATAGCCAAAGGCAATTGTCCTAGACCACGATATGCCTCCGCGCGTGCAAAAGAGCCGTATAGTTGGCTTCAGGTATACTGATGTCCAGCTGCAGCTTCGGCGATGACTTCGCTGATTGTCTGGCCTCTAGGCCAGGGAGCGGTGCATGAACACGCTCCAGCGCCTGACAAATTATCAACAGCGTCGGGGCATTGATGCAGCGTCATGTGGACAAGTCCCTTTGAGGATACGCGGTTGTGAACTCGGGACACTCGAGTTCTATCGCCACTTGAAGTTCTTTCAATGCTCCGCTGGCGGAGCGTTCGTATCGTAAGTCTCGCTTGTGAAAGGGCTATTTACAGCCTTCGTGTGACTGTCTTTCACGGAGTCTTCAGGCTGGAAATCGTTGTTGTTGGGCCGGTGTTTTGGAGATTCCGGTTGCTGTTCCTGGACTTTCTTCTGCTTCTTGACTTGAGTTAGCGCGATGCGAACGAGCTCTGCCCTACGCGCATTTCCTGCTCACATGCGGCAATCACGACAGAGGTTTCGTCGATCACTTGTCGAGTTCTCGCTTTGCCGCATTACAACACAGATTTGTCAGCAACACACCAACACACCATCAATATCGGGCAGAAGTCGCGTCGAGGAAACTTTACAAGCATGTAGCGGCACACTCCACGCTTGTAGTGGAGTTGAGAGCCTCACTGTTTTGGTCAACGTGAGGAAGGGCACTCACTTCGTCTATCAGCTTTGTTAAGAGCACTTCGCCTTGTCAAAGTCTCCAGCATCAATAAGTTTAGAGACTAGATCAAGGCGAATGCGTCGATCGTGTTGCTGCTGATGCTGCTGGGCTGCGAACGGGTTGTTGGAAAACTCGCAGAAACAATTTACACAGGCTATTGCTGGAGGTCGAGCAGACAGCAAGCTGTCACTGCATGCAGTGATTGCAGGTGCGTCAGCTCCATCACGGACGTCGGCAACGAGCGGAGCTATTGAAAGACACATTGAGCTTGGTCAATTGAGAAATGCTCCCGATCCGGAAGAGGTAGTTGGTTCAATTGGTTGTGGTCACACGAGCTCACGCAGGCGAGGAGCTGCGTCACTATCTGGTAGCCCTGCAGCTCATCGGAGCTGAGATACAAGACTTCAAGTCTGCGGAGGTGAGCGATTTCAGTGGGGAGAACCCACAGTGAGTTGCTCGAGATCTGCGCCGCAGGTGGCTGCAGTAACAACAAGACCGCCAATGGGACTTGAGAGAGGTGATTGTGAGCCAGCACGAGCTCTTTGAAGCGTGTCTTGCATCGCTGCGTGGCCGATGAGCAGTGGAACTCGAGCACGCGTTTTGTCGCAGTCGAAGCGTTCGAACAGGAGAGTCTTTGAGAAAATCTAACGACTCGAACGTGACGATGCCACGACGATGCGGAAAGAAGGAGACGCTGGACAAGTGCTGGAAAGTCTCTAGGCTGATGAGCTTTGGGGTTGTTGTCGAGGTCGAGGTGACGCAGTTGGCTCAGCGCGCCAAACTCTGGGCAGTAGTCTCAGCTGGTTGGAAATGAGGTGCAGCGTTTCATTGTGAAGAGCCCGATGCTTTCCGGAAGTGTTAGCAACCGATTGTGTGCCAGGGTCTAACTCCTGCAAGCTGGATAAGTTGCCAATAGCCTGTAACGAGCGAGCATTGTGATGCAGCACCATTCTTTCTAGCGAGATGAGTGCTGGGACTCTGTCGCTTAAAAGAGGAGGTGGTTGTTCGACAAGTCCAACAGCGTCAGCTCACCGCACTTTCGATCGATTTGGGCACCTTCGATGAGTATGTTGTCGTTCAGAAGCAGCACTTCAAGCCCCACTAGCAGCCCCACACCGACCTGCCATTCTCTTTGTTCCTCGAAGCAGCCCTAAGTCTCCTTCCAACGTACGGCAGCTCCTTCAGCCGATTGTGTGACAGGTCTGATAGCGATACATCACGCAATTTCCACAGCTTGGGGAGAACGCCTGATGTAATTGTGTGACGCTCGGATCGACGTGAGCGTCGTCGTAGTTTGAAGGCAGTGGACGGAGTCGAGTGAGCTGGTTGTGACTCACGTCGAGCTCTCGAGATGATGAGATCCTGTATTCCGGACGGAATTCGAGTCAAGCAGCGCTGTGCGAAATCACGAGCGTCTTCAGGTATTGCGCAGGACCCAGATGCGAGAAGACAGCTTCCACGCGTCAAGCCCATCATATCCAGCAGTTGAGCGTCCGCACCATCGTCTTCGGCAGCGCCGCCAACAATCTGCTGGGCTTTGAGCGGGCGGGTACTACGCCTCAGCTTCCTCTTGGTCGCTTCGTCCAGTTCAACCTCCCCACCGTCATTTCGAGCGAGTGCTGCTGCGGTTTTTCCCTTCAGCGTCAATGAGCGGCATCCTGTTGAAACTCTCGAAGTCTTCGTCATCGTCGTCGTCCTCTGCACCTTCTTCCCCAGCTTCTTTCCCCAACACCTCCATCATCAGGGATACGAAGCGGCCCGAACAGAGCAGGAAGCTATCCACGACGAAGCGTTCGTTCTTCAAATGGTGTACAGAGTTTCCCCACTATCGGGGGGGTCCGTGCTGCACTGATACTGGCTTTGACAAGGCGGCGCACTGCCTACGATCTTTGCCCCACGAAACATGGACTGCAAGCGCACGACGGCGAAGGTCAGATAAGAGAGATCGACCTCATGTTCGGTCTCTTCGAGGGTCCACGATGTCTCGCCGGTGCAGATATTGTGGTAGTAGATCGCTCTGTGAGGCTTCATCAAAGCTCTGCTGCCACGTGCCTTCATTAGAAGCGGCGCCAGTTTCTGATGTTGCTTCACCTGGCAGCGTCTACGATGTTTCTCCCGGTGCTGCAGCACACGAGAAGACTGATAAGTGCACGGTTTTTTCAGCCTATTTTGTTGTGAGAGCGTGGTGATCAAGGTTGCGCGATTGAAGCAGTAGGCGCGGCCAGAGACCCTCGTCGTACGCTTCTTCCCACACAGAGCTCATGCTTCAGTTCTCGATAGTGATCGCGAAGCGGCATCCTGCGTCTCTCCGACCAGACGCGGATGTATTGATAGGCAGCCCAACAGTAAAACAGCAACAAGCAGGACAATTCGAACCACCAGATAAGCTCTCGAATTGTGGGATCCCTATCCAATATCGAGGCCGTGACGCTCCTGTCGTGTGGGGAGAATGAAGCTTTCCAGGAGGAGCTGCTTCTCATTGAGTCCACGCACGAGAGAAAGCGTCAGGGTCTCAATTGGCCCAATGACTAGTGCAGTCACTAAGCTTTGGTCGAAGGCGTGTCGTCTCCACTTGATCTGCTGGGATCAATTTAATGGCATCGCGAAACCAGTTGACATTGTGGTGACGAGTCCGGATGTTCAGGACTTACTCCTCGCGATCCGGAGAAATTGTCCCGATGCGATGGGTACATTGTTGTTGTTATTTCGCGTAAGCTTCTAAGCTTTTCACGCTGTGCTGCTCGTTCGAACGAGTCGTTCCAACCACCCGCCCCTGGCGATTGTGAGTTGATCCCAGGGATGGACATGGCATTCCTTCCAATCTTCGCATACAGTAACTGCTGGGTACATACATACAGCAAATTCGTTCGAAAGTCTCCTGCTGTGGCGCGACTTCAAAGCAGCCACTCGCCCAAAGGTAACCGACGGCGGCAACAACGCCTTTGACAAAACGCCAACATCGACATTTGCAAGTAAGAAAGGTTCCCACCACGTCATTTGCAGGCCCGGCCGACGCTGCACCAATAACCATTGTGCAAGAACAGACAGTTGAATAGGATTGGGATCCTAACCGTACCAAATTTTTGTGGGCTGTGGTGAGGCGGTACCGGTAAGTAAACTTCTTTGTGCATGTCGGGGTAAGTTACACGTAATGCACATTTAAAAGTGAAACCTATCGTAATGTAATGTAATGTAATGTATTACGTTATCGCGTAGGCCACATTACGCCTGCGCTAGGCCTGCCAGCTTTGCTAGTCGGCGGCATAGAGTGGTGTCCGGTATTGACGTCGTGGTCTCCCTTCGCCGGCAGCGCGTCGATCGACGATAGCCCTCTCCAGGACTTTCCACTGGAGATCTTGCGGCTGCAAGCTGTCGTAGTTGCTCCAAGTCTGCGCTATTGCGAAGACGGAAGGCGTATCCGCTAGATACGATCAGCATCAAGAACGGTTGGCAGCGTGGAGCTGGGCGTCCGCGCCATGTCCCGGCTGTCGAGCTGCTTGAAGCGAAGTCTGCCATCTGAACGTACGCGGGGATGTCCGGCCGGCGGAGGAATGTACGAACAAGCGCCATCGAGCCGCTGACCCAAGTCGGTGCGGGCGCCCGGTACTGTAGAGGACAGAAAGTTAGGCGCACGCTGCAGGAAGTGGATGGGAGGCACGAGCGAGCTGTTGGCGATGAAATCCTTTCCAGGCTGTGAGCCTCGGTTGGTGTAGTGCCCAGGTCCGCATGTGTAGAGCAGGTATTGGTAGGACAGCAGCAGAGAGGCGGAGTCGAGGTGCGTCACAAATATGTAGCAGCCAGATATCCATAGTCGACGAAGGCCGCTGGAAGCCGCCTAGGGCTTTGCGATCCAGCGGAGGTCCTTGGAGTCACCGAGGAGGGTACCGAGTTTCCTGGTAGATCGCCATTTCTCTCAGGTCGCGGGCGTGGCGGTGGAATCCGACGGGCCGACGAAGCGTTGAGTACATTGTTAGTTCTGTCTTGGACTCGCTTCATTTGTGAGGGGACCAGCGCTGGAGCACCGCAGGGAGCTCTTTGTTGGATCCGTTCGGCTGGCTTGGGGTCACGACAATGAAGTCTGCATCGTCCGCGTAGACAACCATTTGTTCGAGCAGGTTCCTGGGGACGGCGAGGTGTTGCTAAGATCTCGCAACGCTGCTTCTAGATAAATCACAAAGAGAACAGGTGGAGTGAGTCGCCTTGTGGCGTCCCGATGTTGCTGCAAAACGGCCGCAAGCGTCTTGGATCCGGTTCGTAGTGAAGTGATCGTGTCCGCGAGGAGGATGTTCTTGATCAGGCGAATTTCGTCTTCTTGTAGAAATGTCGCGAGGACGTCCAGGAGTTTTTTCCCTGATGGTGTCAAACGCGCGCGGAGATCGATGCCGGAGTATATGGATCGTTTCACGGTAGCGTTGTACGCGGGCTGAAGAGCCCCTGGGGCCCAGACAGCGTCAGCAGTACTTCGAGTGCTTGCAGAAATCCGCTTTGGTGAGGGACAAATACTTGTCCACTGCAGGGGATATCCTGAAAGTACGATGAGCGACAGTGCCTTACGGATGCTAGAAGTACAATCGGGCGAAGACTTGAGGCACTTTCCTCTTCATTGTTAGCTTCGAAGACACAGTAGCGTGCCCTCACCGAGCTTGAGGGGCTGGGCCTTGTGTAAGGCTGTCGTTGATAATCTCAGCGAAGTGGGGGGCTAGCACAGAGGATCCATATTTGAGTACCTGCGTGGTATGTCGTCAGGGCCAGAGGCGCCTTCCGTTGTTGAGAGGAAGCGACGGAAGGCTGCGTCAACCATCATCTACTCTGATCGGGGGAGCGGTCGTGGATCACAGTCCGGGGAGTGATTGCGTGTCGCCAGAGCTGTGGAACTGGTTTTGAAATGGGCTTTTGACAAGTGTGTTAGCTGTGCCTTTATGCAGGATGTACTTTACACCTTCTGCGTCCGTTAACAGTAGGGCTGGTGCCCCTGACGAGTTTCTCGAACGGATGCGTACATCCGTGTTGAGTCGCCGCATGTTTTCGATGTGGGAGACCTTTTCATCGAGGATCTGGTTGGCAAGGTCGCGACATCGCTCGCGGATTTGGTGAAGGACCTTGTTTCGAGCAGTGCGGATCTTGTACGTTGCCGTGCGGTCATTGTAGATGCGTAGTCGGAGGTGTCCCGCTGTATCTCTGAGAGGCGGTGTTGTAGGTCTTGGTCGGGTATCGCTGTCGCTGGGTAGTTTTGCAGGAGAGTCAATGGTCACTTCGGCAGCCATAGGAATGTTTGAAATGTGGCTTCCCAGCGTTGTAGGATAGTGCTTCAGGGGAACGGCCGTTTGATAGTGGTCTTCTCTGGAGTGCTTCTGCGTATTGATCCGGACAAGCTCGTCGTGAATAAGGCGGTCCCTTGATAGTCGGAGTGGAAGATCTCGTTGTCGTTGGGCGTGCTACGGAACCGTTTTCTGTGAGTCGAGGCGTTGAGGACGAAGTCGGCTGTGACTAGCTTGTGGTCTGATGTTGTTAGGGTCCCGCCCCAGGACGGTCCGTGCAAAGGCGGCGGCAGTTCTGAGGGCACCGGATGAGTCGATCTGGTTATAGATGCAGTGGATCAGTCGCCGCTGCGTCCAAGTGGTTCTGTGGCAGGGCTGGCTTCCTGAAACCTGTATTTGTAGCAAAGAGGATGGTGAGTGAACAGAAGTCAGATAGGGCGTGCCCATTCCGATTTCGGTGCCGCGTCCATATGGTCCATGTGGCAAGTCTCCCTGCGTCGCGCTGTCCAAGTTTGGCGTTGAAGTCGCCGGTCACGAACGTGATGTCGCGTTTGGGCAGCTTATTGAGCAGAGTATCGAGGTCATGATAGAAGTGGATCGACCTCCGTGAGGGGCGGCCGCTGTGTGGGGAGTACGCTGTGACAATGTGTACAGTCCCCGCATGTGGAAGCTTGAGTCGAAGAACACAATGCGGTCGCTGTGTGCCCAAAATCGGTCGAGATAGGGCGAATCCGGGGAGATGGCAACCAACCCATGTCGCTCTTGGGTGGCCGGCAGTGGGAGGGTAGAAGTCTCCAATGTGTCGCTGGTCAAGGGCGGATCTTGTTTCTGGAGTCCGAGGGACATCGATGCGGTATGTCGAGGTCCTGCGGAGCGTGTCCTGTTGCTTGTGTAACGAACCTAATGACTGGACGTTAAACGCCAAGTCTGAATCGGTTAGTGTCAGCGCAATCGTCGTGGGGAGGAGGAGAGGGTGTTAGGCGGTGGTGGCTGGGGAGAAGTGGAGACCCGTTAGGGACGAGCAGGCCCTGGAGGGTTCCCTGGAAGCGCGCAGCAGGCATCCGCTAGCCACGCGTTCCTGAGGGAGGGCGTCACCCCAACCCAACCAAAAACCTATCGTGATAATGTTAAATAGCACGATGTCATTTCCCTGATCAAAATCTGAAAGCAGCAAAAATAATGCGCTGAATGCTAAGTACGAAACCGCGGCGAAGCTCGCGCGCAGTTATAGCATATACGAGCCACGAAGTCGTCGACCTGGCTGGTGTGCAAGGCTTTCTCAAAACTAGTACGCTGTCGATGTTGCCCTGAGGAGCCGCACCCGCAAGAAAGAAACAAGTCCGAATTGCGATAACGGGTCTGTTCGCTGAAGTGTTCGTCGCTGGGCCCGCCTCCGCGAATTCCGCGCGGGTTTGCTGCGGCTACGCTCCTCCCAACCTGCTTACAACCGACATAAACATATCGGCTAAAACGGCACTAACACGAGCAGTAGGGAGCGTTAAAATTGTCGTTTTGTTAAGTCTAGTGGCGCAACAGTATCGCCGCCGTGTTAGAACAATAGAACAGGGCAATGCCACACAAAACGCGGAGTAACACATCCGAACATTTCAGCAAGTATCGGATCGACATGTTATCGACTAGCACACATCTACGCTCGTTCACACGCACGCTACGCGCTTCCACATCTGGTCACGACGGCGTGTAGCAAACCATCTCCACGTCATCCGGCCACACTGCACCACCGAGAACCATTACAGCCCGCAGCGCACGTGAATAGTTTCCTTTCATTCTGTGAGTAGTCAAGTCCATGCCCAGGGCTGTCGGGTGCTGTGCATGCGGAAGACGCCTTGCTTAGTGAAGCGTACCTACGCTAACAAGCGGCCGAATTTTAAGCGTCTACATTTCTAATATATATATATATATATTGGCTAACTGTGTTATTGCCCGTCGTGTCATCGAAGTTAGATGTGCAGTATGTACAGCATGGGTTGATCCTGGTCGGACGGAGATCAGAAAGTTGAGGTCCGTCCGTCGTACCTTCGTACTTGAGACATTCGTGGTGTCGCGGTGGACAATTCAGGATCGGCTCGCATTACGGTACAGACACTCCTGCGATTTGAGAGGAAATTGCGTAGACTTGATAATTTACAAAACTTAATATATCGGCGACCAGATAGATGACAGGGTATACAGAAAACAGGGTGCACATATTGGGGGGGTACGTCTGTAGTCTCAAGATATAGGCTTTATCAGCACGAAATGGCACGAAAATCCATGTTGCCGTTGTGGCATGGACTGGTGGAAATTTCGATTTCCATACAGTTCACGATGGGCTGTTCATGTTCAAGTCCGATGGAGCATAATGTCCCTGAGTTACATGCTTATCGCGTGTTTCATCCTCTCTTTGATGGTGGGAATTCCTCAACATCATCAGTACCGCACCAGTACGTCCATCAACTCTTGCCTACACATGCATGAATAAAGTGCTGTGAACGCTTGAGATGGATTCATCTCTCTCCCGACACTACAGCACGTTGCCTAAATGTATTTGTACATTTGAGCAATGCCATCTACAGTACGCTGTACAATGAATACGTCCATAATCACGCGCCGTTGGTGTAAACGGAGCAAGTTGTATCAAACTATACCATGTACAGAAGCCCCTGTCTGACACAAGATGGTAAGAGCGAAAAAAATGCTTAGCAATTGGATGGGGGGTGGCCGTGTTTATCCTAACGATTACTTATCCTTGAACGGCTCTCAGAGATAGCTGGGAGGCTACGGGGCTATGAACTTGCAAGTTACTCCACACACATTTTCGAAAACGCCAAGGTCACAAATGAAGTTCACGCTGCCACAAAACGCGTTCCTGTCGTGGGGCTGTCTGAACACAACAAAACGCGCTTCGGCGGAAGAAGCCGACACCGTCGAGAGAGATTGTTGCCGCGAATGCAGCGCCTTTATTGCGGATTCGAGGCGTGCTTCGAGATCCACAGTGGCGCCTTATCCGCACGAAAGAGGGGATGCAAGTGTACCGCCAACGCAAAGGCGGGATCAAACAGCGGAGAAGGAGGCATCGGCAATACCTGTGATCAGAGAGCCCGTCTGGTCATCACCATGCTCTCAGTCGCACAGGAGACGAGCAACGTGGAGCGTTACCCCGATAGAGATAATCCTCGCCCTTTTGTCTGGGATCGCATGAAGGCAGCATCATGGAGAAGTCAAGGCCGCCGGTAAGCTTCTCTCATGGCCCTCCACGGCACTCGGCACGCCGCAGATGGCACATTGGACGATCAGGTATTGCCCGGGTGTTTCGCCCCCAACGACGAAGAGTGGAAGCTGCGCAGTTCGTACATCAACGATCGGCTGGATGATGCCCGAATTGTTGCCTCCATCAAAGGTCCAACAGAGGATGACCCCTATCGCTTTCTGGGCATCAAGTGGTTTGCCAAAGAACACCCAGCGGTGCTCACGGGTATCGTCCAGCAGCGAGATGTCCTCATATTGGAGTCCTCGGGGTACACTCGTGACTCCAAGGGTGAAAGTCGGGTACTTCTTGATGCACTCGGTGACACTGCGGCAGATCCCCGAGCTTACGCGCTTGGGCATAGTTCGCGGATTGATGAGTTTTGTTATATTTTCCGACAGGGCAAGCCTGGCAAAGTTGACATCTACACTCGTGGCTTCTTTGACTCCCGTGGAGACATGCCGGGTCGCCTTTCGGTCGCAATCGCTGCTGAGGCCGCTCTCTGCTGTGTGAACTTGATTCAGTACGCGTACATCAAGAAACTTACGTGGCTGATGAAGCATAGCGGTCAAGCCAGGTCTGGCGGTGCGAGCCAGCCTACGCGTTGTGAGGCTTGCGAGAAGAGCTTCTCCAAGTTTTCGCTGACTTCTCGGGATCGGGTGCGGCTTGCTCGATCTGCCGTCGTATAGTGTGCTCAAAGTGCAGTGTGCTCAAGAAAATTGTCATGGATGTGTCGGATACTGGTTCGGTCCAGCACTGCTCTCTTCAGTTTTGTCTGAGCTGCCTGCGCAAGGCGAAAAACTGTGTGGTCGGAAGATAGCTCTCAGCGACTTCGAGACAGCATCTCAATCCTCGAAACACTCGGGTTCCTCGGCAGAATCGATGCCTCGCGCTGTGCCTCGCACGGTGAACCATCGGCCCGACGGCCGATCCTACTGGATCATGCGGTCCCCGCATCTATCAAGGAGACCGTAAGGCGGCAACGTTTAACTACGCCAACTACAAGGGTGAAGCGCAGTCGAGGAGCGGGGAAACGTTTCGACCATGGTCGCCTCATTCTGACGGGCGCCTCGGGGAATCGAAGAGCGAACGTGGTACAAAAGCCCTGCTAGTGTAATGAATTAACCTACCATTGAATTTACTACTAAATACAGTAAGGTTGCCGTCTGCAACCACTGTTGTATGTAACGTTACAGGAATTTTATTGTCTGCATTTAATAATGAAGTCTTGAAAAGCGTATAAATTTTGGTGTGGAGGTAGATACCAAATTTTGATAACCAAAACACTGCTGAAACACCTGTAAGGCGAGCTACACGTCGGTGGTACGATTGGTTCCAGTTCGACTTACTGTATGCGAAGGAAACGTTCCTATCTCCACAAGTTGCAACCCAGTCTCAATTTCAGCGTCGGCTTAGTCCCAGCAGCGGGTATTTTACGTTTACCTAGAAACAATAGAGTCCTGGTGTTGCTGTAGGCTCCGCGGAGATAGCGCATATTAAAGCGCGTGATCCATTTCACACGCTCATGTACTTGTCTTCACTCCCATGGAGTACAACTAACTGCACCGCAACTAGATGTCTTCATTCGCAACTGCTGCGCACAAAATTCGGTCAAAAGCTGACAGGGTGGGTAGTGTCAGTCTCTGTACAATCTCGATGTCCACAACTTCAGAAAGCAGAAATTCCAGCACGTTAAGATGCCCGTTTCCAGCAGCAGCCGCGGTAGCCTTCAATACAACATCCCGATATTTGTTTTGCTACGGTTTTCATCCCCGTTGACTGATTCCACGAGTAGCTGAACGGCGTCGGCCTGTTCGTTCGGCAGCGCACACATGAACACACAGCAGATAAATCTGGTTAGTAACTCGTAGATCCACTCTACGTTGCCCGTTTCTGGTGCTGCGTTTATGGTCTCCTTGGCATTAGCCGTGTACAGTATCAATTATCGCTGTCACATGCGGTAGCGCCAATAGTTAAGCCAGGATACATGCAAATGTCGTACCCAGCGTTTCGACGCGTGGGAGGGGCGAGTTCGTGCTTGTATGAGATGGTGTCGGCATCTTTTGTTGATGGCGAAGCGCCAATACTATTGTGTTGCAATGGATAGCAACATGAAAAGTGAATTTACCTTAGTTTGCCACACCTCGCAGGTACCTACACGTAGTGGTTGCCGTTGCTGTGGCCTGCCAAGGGCAATGTTTACTCTGTGTTTGACTGTTGCCTGCCGGCAAGCCACAAAGACTTGTCTTCATTGACCGATGCTCAAGGCTCACCTCCCACCCAGTGGAGAGTGTTCACCCGCCACCAGTTGATGGATACAATCAAAGACGCATGACTTAAGGGGTTTTCGACCTTGACATTAGTTGTATGGATACGTATCTCTTAGAACACTTGCCAACGTTGGCTTCAAACTTTTGGTCCTTTTATTTGTTCTCGATTTGGGAGTTGTTGGGGTTAACACCAAGCACAAGCGATTTGTTGTTAAATAAGACGAAAATGCCGCCACGCAAGTCGGCACTCCGAGTTAATTGAATTATGCTGACCAGAGGGAAATGCAAACCACTAGCGTTGTTCGGTGAAGGATCTAGGATCCCAAAGGGCTACCGTGGCAGTACACAGGACGGACCTATTCGATAACAATTCGACAAAATGAATGTCAATAAGCTTTGGCCGATTTTTTTTTTTAGATGTTTATTGAGTACAACTAATTAGCCGACTGCGTTTGTAGTTGTACATGTATATTTTACACGACTACTGAATTGCGGCGATACTGTACTCTGAATTCTGAATTCTCAAGGTCCTGTCTCAAATGTACTATCCGGCGATGCAACGAAATAACGAAGCAACGACGCTCTGTCCGACCGACAGTGTACGACAGTACGGGTTTGCGTGCCCTTTGCCCGAAAATTCGACACATTTCGGTGTGTCGATCACATTTCCGTTGGTGCATGTACCATACAGTACACCGTTTAGTTGTTGCAGAAGCAATTCGTGCAGTTTATACTCAATTCGTCGGAGTCCAGGATGCTCAACTCGGATTCTTTCGCGTGGTAAATCGCACTCGTTGACGGTGGGAATTCCTCTGCTCTCCCTAAATCCTCTAGATGCCGTGGATCAATTCTAAAATACAATACAGTACACTGCATTTTAACCCTTTTTTTTTAAAGATACAGGCACATTAAAATTTACTGCGCACACATGGCACATTAAATTTTAATGTGCCTGTATCTTGTTAAATATGTTTTTGCGCACACACTGCGTCAGCGTAATATGGAACTGTATACGTTCAGTGGCCTTAGAAGCAATGGTTAAAAAGTCTTTTCAATGAAAGACAGCCCATTTTCGCGCTTCCTCTTCGATCTGATGCAGTCGTAACTTACGACTCGTAAGAGTTTAGTTGCTCGCGCTCGTTCCCCGAGCAGTGCCCCTGCTCGGCTCGTGGGATTACTTGACCGTATCCTTGAACGGCTCTCGGTGGAAAGCGACACAAAAGCGTCGGACCGGGAAGGTTACGGGTGGCTGTCATGGTGTGCCCTGATCATAAAGTGGTTACATCCACGAACTGCATTTTCGAAATTGACAAGGGAGACGAAAATGAAGTTCACGTTGCCGAAAACGCGTTCCCTGTCGTGGAGCTGTCTGAAGACC
Organism: Phytophthora cinnamomi; assembly: GCF_018691715.1. Lineage (NCBI taxonomy): Eukaryota > Oomycota > Peronosporomycetes > Peronosporales > Peronosporaceae > Phytophthora > Phytophthora cinnamomi. The sequence continues at coordinate 25,473 of NW_027150972.1, forward strand.
AGCACAATACCTTCATCGACCAAGCGGACACTATCGTGAAGGAGATTGCTGTAGCGAACGACGCTTTTATTGCGAATGGGGCGTGCTTCGAGATCCGCAGTGGCGCCTTGTTCGCACCAAAAAAGGGATGTAGGTGTATCGCCTGCGCGGCAAGGTTAAACAGCGGGGGAGGAAGTCGTCGACGCATTTGATGGAGAGTCCGTCGTGGTCATCTACCTCAAGATACCGCGCGGAAACTAGCAACCACGATGAATCATCAATTGCCGACAGAGCAACGTCAATCTACTCTTCGTCCGGGGTCGCTGATGACAGTATTATGGAGAAGTTCAGGCCGCCTGGTGTTTCTCTCATGGGCCTGCACGGCACTATGGATGGCACATTGGACGATTGCATGTTTGGGTGCTTTGCCCCCAACGACGAAGAATGGAAGCTGCGTAGTTCATATATCAACGATCGGCTGGACGACTCGAGAATTGTTGCCTCTATCAGAGGCCCAACAGAAGAAGACCCCTATCGGTATCTTGCCATCAAGTGGCTCGCCGTAGAGCAGCCCACAGTGCTCTCAGGTATCGTGCAGCGGCGAGATTTCCTTATCCTGGAGGGGTCAGGGTTCACACGCGACCCCAACGGCGAGAAAGTCGGCTACTTTTTGATGCACTCGGTGACATTGCGCCAGATCCCCGAGCTTTCGGAATTGGGCATAGTTCGTGGCTTGATGAGCTACTGCTACATCTTCCGCCAGGGCAAACCTGGCAAGGTTGACATCTACACTCGCGGCTTCTTTGACTCCCGTGGAGACATGCCGGGTCGCCTTTCGGTCGCAATCTCTGCGGAAGCCACTCTCTGCTGCGTGAACTTGATTGAATATGCTCACATAAAGAAGTTGATGTGGCTAATGAAACGAGATAGGTCTCGCGGTGCCACCCAGTCGAGTCGGTGTGAGGCTTGCGAAAAAAAATTCTCCAAGTTTTCATTAACTTCCTCAAGATCGGGCACGGCTTGCTCGATCTGTCGCCGAATGGTATGCATGAAGTGCAGTGTATTCAAGAAAATGGTCATGGACGTCTCGGACACAGGCTCAGTCCAGCATTGCTCTCTTCGGTTTTGCCTCATTTGCCAGCTCAACGCGAAAAATCTATGCGGCTGGAAAATAGCTGTGAGTGACTGTGAGGACGTATCGCAATCCCCGCAAGTGTTGCGGACCTTACCGACGCCTCCCAGCGAAAATGCCACGCGCAAGGGCCGATCCTACTTAAACGTTTCGCACTCCCGCGAACGAGGCGACATGACGGCAAAGTTTCACCTCGCCAACTACGTGGAAGAATCAGCTTTGCAAACCGGAGCAACGCAGTTTACTCTTGCAAATGGAGAGCAAATTCGACAGTGGTCACCACATTCTGACCCGCGCAAAGCGCACGCGGTATAAGACCACGCATGCATAATTAGTTGATACCCTTCAAAGAAGTTTTACCAACTACCGAATACTTGCAGTAGCACGAAAACTACGCTGAGTGCTGCAAGCCTCTGTCATGACAGGTACAGTAACTTGAACTTGCTGCATTTGAAGTGACATGTCACTCAGGTAGCGCCTCATTATGGCTTTCAATCTGCTCGGGTCACTGCTACGCGACCCAGTCTCAACTCCACCTTCTTGCACTCAGGCTTCGTGCCGGAAATGAGGAAAATTGCAATGGAACAGTATTTGCTGAGCTTGATCCCACCCCAAACAGCTTGGAGCGGGGAGATTGGGAACGCTCAACTGGAAGATGGCGTCACGGTTCTCATGAAAGCGACCGCTCATCCGAATCCTCGCTACGCAGTCAAACTGATCAACTTGCTGGTCTCGCGAGCTACGCTCCTCTGGATTAAGGACGCCCGTCGGCGCAATGTGATAATGTACGCATGCGAGAAAGGTGTCCAGCCGATAGTTCTTCGTTGTCTCGTCAAGTGGCTAAGGCGGCGTTGCACCGACTCGAGATTTCCACTGTCGTGGCTGGACCAAGACATGAACGGACGAGACGCCGTCAGCCTTGCAATCTGCGGAGGCCACGTCAACCTCGTAAAATTCCTCCTCGGAATCCACGAACAACAGACAAAAATTCGTGGTGCGCGCACGACCCCATGCAAGTCCTCGAGCTTGCAATCGAGGAACACAACGAGGACAGTGCGCTTGCCGTCCTGCAGAGCAAGCAGTTCCTGAGGTATTTGAGCCATTCCCGCGTACGACTTGCAACTTCTCTCGATGAATGGCAAAGGGTGCCAGACAGAGCGTACAACGTTCAGACTTGTGCAATTGCTGCAGTCCGAAGTGGGATGGATGTGTGGGGTCCTCCAAGTCTTGCACAACCTCGCACCCGAGAAAACTCGACAAGCGACGTGGTATGCAGTCTGCAGCCTCAATAACCATCCCTCGTCACCAGAAATACTGCGGATGGCGTGCTCATATCCTGTCGACGCTGCGTGGCCCCAAGTTCGGCATCTTATATTCTTCCGCGTCTGGGGACAGCTAGCAATACAAGAACACGCATTGCCATTTTAGAGAAGACTGCGGCGGAGAGTGCGACGTGGTTTTCTTGACTGGAAGACTGTCTCCACTCACCTGTTCACTACTCTCCCTACTCTAGTGTTTTCGATTATACTGCACTACCTTCGCCGACACCATCCGAAGAAATGCAGCGAATTCGACGACAACTCCATGAAGAAAACCTCCAAGCACCAAAGCAACAGCCGGGAATAATTTCTACGTGCAGCCACTCGCACGCGCGAACACGATGACCAAACGTAGCAAACACCAAGAAGCAAAACAAGCCCAACCTCCTCTACTGTGTCCCGAGCGCCTCTCAACTTTTTGAACTAGCACCAGCGAACGGTCTCCCCGGTGTCGATGGATTTTGGTTACCTAACGTGAAGACCCGCCTCCGACTCGACTGGTAAGGAAGCATACCTACACACCATGACAGGCGAGTTTCCGGAGGCCACCTGATGCGGTTGGGTCTCTTTTCAACAGCAGAGCCGCACGCCAGCACCAGCCAACCGCCAGCCCGACTTTTAACGTTAGTAGAATTTTAATCTCGAGTTGCGTGGAGATGGAAAGACGAAGGCAACACAACACAGCGCCATCGTCTTTCGCTGCTGGCAGGCAGGCAGGCAACAAACCAACGACTCGAGGTTTTCGACCGTGCAAGATGGTAGGATAGCCTTCGTTCGCGCGGTGCGGCACGACACGGCACGTGCGTCAGTTCCGTCGACTGGACAACAAACCACCAGGCAGCCAATACAAAATCCAGCTTCCTCAAAAAATAAACTGGCCGGAAGTTCGATTCTCCCCAATCATGTCACCCGCCCAGTCAGCCGATAATTCCTGCACATCCGAGCGCCATACAAACGCCAGTCAAAGCCCAAAGTTCCGGCACATTTCGCGCCCAGCTGTGTAGACTCATGTCTCGGCTCTATCGGGATCAACCCCCACCTCCTCTCCCTCCAAGCGCACTGGGCTCTGCATCACCACACTATCACCCAGCTCTGCTTCAGTCTCGAAAAGCTCGTCAATCCGCTCAGTGAGATATCCCACCACCGTCATGAAGGCCTTCCAGGTGCTCGTCCTCGCCGCTTTGGCCGTGTCCGCCGTGTCCGGAGCCACAACCACCACCACCACCACTGCGACTACTGCTGCCTCCACGTCCTCGAATGTGACGTCGTCCAGCGCTAGTGCCGCGACGGCCACAGCATCGTCGGTGGCGTCCTCCACCAGTGCCAGCGCCGCCGTGGCCGAGTCCAGCTCGAGCTCGGCCAATTCCACGTCTGCTACATCCAAGTCCGCCGCGACGGACGCGTCGGTCACGGCGGACTCGGCGTCCGCCTCGAGCTCGTCGTCGGAATCGACCACGGCGCAGAGCAGCTCCGGCACGGCTGAGTCCGACTCGGGCCCCACGGGCAACTCGGGCGGCGCCATCGCCCCGCGCTCGGGCTCGGCGCTCTCGAGCTCGTCGGACGCCATGCCGCACGTGACGGCCACCATGGGTTCGGTCGCGGCGGTCGTCGTCGCGGTCGGCGCCTACTTCCTGTAAGTCAGGAGAGTAAGGTGACGACGACGCAACTTCGGTAGACTAGACTACTCACTAGTACAGGCGGGGGTGGCTGCTACACAGGCCGCCCCGTATCATTAACACGTATATTTTCGCTCCCGATTGAGCACGTCGTCGCCGGGTGTCTGTGGTGTTGGTTCGGTTCGGTTTGGTTTGATGAGGTGGGTGGGTGGGTGATGATTTTCTGTCGAGATGCAGGCGGAGCCAGCGGTGCGTCACCGATCGTCCCTCCTTGCGTTTGGGTCTTGGTGGGGAAGAGGTGAAATTGGGAATGGAGCGAAGTTGGGGGCAGGAAGGAGGTCACCATCGGTGCGGACGGTCATGCTGACGCTCGCGTGAATTGGGACATCAACATCCCCTTGTGCGAGATCCGATACGCTTGAAGGCGCAGCGAGCTTGGAGACTGTTGATGTAGCAACTTCCAGCGACAGCTTGACAGGTTCAGCGCCGATGTCCTAGATTCGCAGGTTGGCCAATACGAACACGATATCTATGAAGGCAAGTTCGGTCATATTATGGGATTTATACCGCAGGACGTAGCACAAGCCAAGCAACCAGCACGTGCTGCGTCACTCCAGCGAAACTTGTTCCGACACAAAGTCGTGGGAACCTCGTGGGTATCCTAACGCTGGGGACAGCACCTCCAATACGTAGTGAGAATGTGTGCGACCCTGTATGGCAAGTATCTCACTAAAAGCGTGCTCACGACGCTTAATCGCGTGTTGGGATCGCATTTCTGCAAAAACTTATCGCTTTTCACTAAAACTTGTTCGATAGTGGTCTGGTTGCTGGTGCTCGAGAAGGAATGCCGCAATCGGGAGATCATTTTTTGCCGTCGCGATTTCCAACGCTTTCTTGGTGTCGAATCCCCCACAATCGGCAACAAGGAACTTGACTATCTCAATGCATCTACTTGTCGTAGCTCGCTCGATTGGATGCTCGGAGATACAGTTGACTTTCCACGCCTTCTTGAAGTAGAATTTTCAGCACTTCAAATTACTTCGTCGAGGCTGCCATTGGCAAGGCCTCGCTACTATAGGGAATGTAGTTTAGTATTGTTGTGGCATTGCGTTATCCGCACGTTGCCGATTGCGTAATTGAGCCAGTATATAGCTGAATGTACGAAGCATTTTGGACATTGTAAAGGGCCTACTTTGGTGGCTTACACCTGCACAACGTGTATGAGGAAGCGTTAGATTTAGTTTTATTGTGGTTTGCAGATATTTTGTCGCTCGGATTTAGGGCTTAGATCGATCTCTGAGATAAAATAATTCGAAGACATAAACATGCGACATGGTAGTAAATACTTGAGTTAATTATACTGGAGTCCACGAGTAGAAATAAAAAAAAAATAAGACACCGAGTAGCGATTTTATGTTAAAATGAGAACTGTATTGTTTCAAAGTTGACATTCCTCCTAAATCTATTATCATCTGTGAAAGGGATTGGTAACGACTGTCCTCGTCATGTACGTCACTGATTGGTAGAAATATGATGCTTTCCACCAATAAGCTTTGTCTTTGTGTGGACCACTCATTGTGGTGGCCCACCTCGAAGGTAGCCATTGGTGTACCGTGAGGAAGTATCTAATCTTCTAACAGACGCCTATCTGTTAGAACCACAAGTGACTGTAGCCACTTGTGCGTGTAAAACCGTTACAGAATCAATCTCATTCTCACGGAATCGGTAACTCGCACATGGGGTCATCTTCATTTCAACCCGTTTGGGTGTGTCCCCAAGATAGTCGTGGATCCAAGGGTTGAGGCTCGACATATATTCATGACTTGTCTTGCCCTGAAAATGCATTGACCAATGTGTTCACAGATCAAACGTTGCTTCTGGATATATCGTTCGTAAAAAAAGTGATGCTATGAGCACGTTTAGGCTGATCCCAGTGGCGGCCAAAATAGTATCCTGTTTTGGCGCCTATATCAATAATCTCGTTGTAATCGACCTGCCACTGCCTTTTGGATGGACCGTATTACCTGCATACTATGGAGCGTTCCGAAACACTATTTCGTTCTTAGTCTATCGCGAGAGCCCCCACTCGCTTGGCCCCTGCGACCCTGATATCGAGCTGTTCTTTTCCTAGACGACCATGTATTAGTGGAAGTGGACCAAGAAACCATCTGGAGTCAGCGGACGCAGCTCTGCGTATGTTATAGACGTTGGGGCCATCAACGACAATACATTTTCAAAGTCGTCAACCAATATTTGCACCCTGGGGCTCGATTAGAACACCACACAGGGTACTGTGTCAACACCCCAGAAAAATCGCGAGAGCCGTCGATCCGCTTAATTAATCCTCGTAGTATGGGATTGGGTATCATACAGAATAAAGGATCTAACAATATATGATTTCCAGCTAACGTGTCAGCTCCTCTAAACATCGCATATGAGAAATTGTATTGAGACGGAATTGGGGTTTTCATCGTGGAGGGTCCATGAGGGGAAGATAGTCGGGGATAATCGTGTTGAGAGAAAATACATTATAAATCAGTGAGAGGCCCATATTGCCCGTCTTCCCTACCGTTCATTTTGAAACGAGGACGATGAACGCACCGGACGAGAAGACCTTCGTGCAGTTTTGGCGTGAGCTCAGGGCAGGTTGGATGGATGTCAAGACCGCATAGCCAACTCACGCAAACGGATTGATTTCTTTGTTGGTGCGTTTCGCGTTCTCAACAGTGAATTTGTTTGCAAAACATAACACTGTTGTAATTGAAGAGAGGAGGAATTGATGGGTTTTCGGCGTAAGATTGGCCAACTCTGTAGTGGGTCTAACTTGACTCACTACTTTAGCTTACACGTTGCGCAACGTGTATGAGGAAGCGTAAGTACTTAGTAATTACTCAGGTTAATTATATTTGAATAAACAAATGTAATTTAACTTAGACAAGACTCCAAGTAGCTAGTTTAAGGTAAAATGAGAACTGTACTGCTTGTAAATTGATCTTCCTCCTAAATCTGCTAAAAACCGTTTATCATCTATGAAAGGGTTGACAGCGGCTGGCTGTCAGAGCCCCGCTAATATTCATGACTCTGATTGGTAGAAAGATGCTGCTTTCTACCAATAGGATCTTTGGGTATGTGTGGACCACTCATTGTGGTGGTCCACTTCAATGTATCCATTCGTGTGTCTTACACCAAGGTGAGGAAGTATCCAAAACTTTTAACAGATAACCTATCTGTTAAATTCACAAGTGGCTTGCAGCCACTTGTACGTGTAACCCCGTTACAAACTCAATCTCCCTTATCTGCTGGTGCCCCATCCCTCATTGCGAACTCAGCCTCAACCAATATCTGAATCTGCCGCTACGATGCTAGCTCTGGTAACAGTGCCAGCTCCGCCTCACCAACCAGCTCGACGGACTAGCCCGCCAACATCAGATGCAATTCCAACAACCTTAACAGAAGACGATCGAGCATCTGCTGCAGCCTCCACAACACTTCCTCCTACTGCTCCAAGTGCATTGACCCCATCTCGTTCGGCTGGAGCTGAGGTCGAACATTGTCATGACGTAGAAGTTAATCAGTTTGATACACATTGTGCCGCATCTGACAGCAGCTTCAACGAGGGCTCCGAAGAAGAGAAGGGTGAGGATCCTGTCGTCCGTAAATTGTTTTATTCTGTAAACTAGTAATTGAATGTTCTGTATCCTACAGACAAATCTAGTTAGTGCCTAGTTTATTCTGTGTCGTGTTCTGTATGATACAGAATTGAGGCGTATATGGGTGCATCCCAGGAGTCCAAGACAGCACAAATCGCTGCGCAACGGAAACTGGCCCATGCGAAAGCTAAGGGGGTTGCTCAGATGGCAGTGATTCGCAACGTATCAAACGAATGTCCAGCACAAACGTCGCCTGTACCTATGCAAGGTGTGCTTTGCCGTGACGCCACCAAAACCGAAAGGATTTTTTATTGCCAGCGCTGTACCGACTTTCACGGCCGGTATGTGCGCTCTGCAACTACGTTTATCGGAAGGAGACCGGAAACAAGTCCACCTGTGACCAGATATGGCGCGACACGTGGGTGAACGGTACTGCTATTCCTGCCTCCTGAAGAAGAGGATCCGCTTTCGCAAAATGGTCTGATCCTACAACCGGACGAGCATTCGTCTTAAGTCCGGATTCTGTAATGGGCCCTCCATTTACATGAGTAGCTAGACATCTTTCCGATATTGCATAAGTAGGCATGGTCGGCACACGACTAGCGTGTGCTGACTCGTCATCCTCTGATTGGCTGAAAGGTGGGGAAGCCGGTCCCCATCTTCAGCCAATCAGCTGTCGACCTTTGTTTGAGTGGTTCACATTAGTCCTAAGGGCTAGCGCCCCGGTCTAATAATAAATCAGAGTTGAATTTACATCGGACTTGATACTTAGTTCTCAGTCTTACTGAGAACAAGACGCTTCCTCAACACCTAGGTGTAAGCCAGTAACGGGCATACACCAGGCCCCTTACACCTGGTAGCACTTTGTAGTCCTTCCCATGACCGAATTCGAGATGAGTGAGAACCAGCCCGCCGGTCCTCCAGCCATGACGCTGGAGCATGCAGCCTTCCCCCACCTCACGTCCATCGAGTGGCAGGCGCTCCACCGCCTTGCGGCGGTGTCAGGAGGAGTGGTTGTCACGTCACTGCTGAGCTCAGCGACCCCCGACCAGCAGCGCCAAGCCATCCAAGAGTTCATGGTCCGCGAGCTCGCCGAAGCAAAGCGGCGAGTATCAACTCCCTCGCAACCCTCGCGGAACGACGCCGTGAAGATGGAGACCTCTTCATATTCTGGGACGGGCCCAGATCGTCTTCCTCTGAACCGCTGGTTCAGAGAGATTGATATCGCAATCGCCTCGAGGTTCATCGAGGCACCGTCGGCCAAAGTGAATTTCCTACTATCCCGCCTCTCCGGCAAGGCCAATGAATGGGCCCTCGGCAAGCTCGTCGTCGACCAACACTCGTTCCCGACTCTGGACACACTCCAGAGTGACCTTCGTCTCGCATTTGAATCACCACAAGACGAGTCACGCGTTCGAACGACGTTCTTCGCCCTCAAGCAAGGCAAAATGTCCATGCGCGACTATGTCCAGAAGACGCGCCATCTCGCTTCTTGCATCGTCACGAAGCCGATCGACATGGCGTCCCGGGTCCATGTCTTCGTATCCGGGATGCGCGAAGGGATGACGCGATATTGTCTTACGCGGGCCGAACCCGCGACACTGGAAGAAGCTTTCGCCCTCGCGTTACGCGAGGACTACGTGGTGACATCGTCGTATGCAAGGACAACCCACACAGAGACTAGTCAGCCAGGTCCTGAACCCATGGAGATCGACGCCGTTGAGGCGTCGCAGCGTCAGCAGTGGCCGTCCTGGAGGCGAGGACGAAGCAGCCGAGACGACCGTCCGATGGTTTGCTTCCGGTGCCGGAAGCCTGGACATCGCACGGCGGTGTGCCGCATTACCTACGTGGAACATTCCACGTCCGGCGAGGCAACCCCGGCCGCACAACCAAAAAACGGTCGGGACCAGTAGGGGCGGGGTGCCCTACTAGTTGGAACGGAGGTCCGGGTCCACCGGTGGCAGACCGACCTCCTAGCCCCCCGTGCTTCACGCACACTTCAATGTCACCACTGCCAGCGGCGACTCGAGACTCATCATCGTTAGTCTGTTTGTCGCCAGCGCCCGGCGACCTCTCCGCGCACTCCTGGATTCAGGCGCGACGAACAACTTCTTCCGCGCGTCGTGCCTGTCGGTGCTCCCCGATAGTGTTCGCGTCCGGAATGGTCCGGGCGAAGTGGTAATCAAGCTTGCTGACGGAAAGGCTCGCCGCGTTGCACGGCGCGAGGTCTCGTTGCCGTACACGTTCGACGGCTTTCACAGGAACGACGATTTTCTCGTGATCGAGAAGAATTACGCGTTTGACTGTATCCTGGGCATCCCATGGTTGACCCGGTACCAGCCCCAGATCGACTGGCTGGCTCGTTCAGTCAAGCGTTCCCAAGACTTCGACGTGAGCGAGGTATTCACACATCTCGTGGTTGCACCAAGAGATTGGCCCCACGTCACAGTCGTGGACGGAGAGTCCACGACGCGCATTGTGCACAGAGCGAACGATGGCCCTCTCTGCACGACCTGCGCAGTGCTGTTGACTGGCGAAGACGAGAAAGAACACGCGCGCGAGGGCGCGCGTGAGAGACAAGCAAGTGAGCACCCGCGCTTCTCGCGGATGAAGAACGAGGCGGTCGAGCAGTGGCCCCCGCGTACTACTGAGGCGGTCGAGCAGCGGCTCCCGCATGTCAACGAGGCGGTCGAGCAGTGGCTCCCGCGTACTACCGAGGCGGTGGAGCAGCGGCTCCCGCAAACTATTGAGGCGGTCGAGCGGTGGCTCCCGCATGTTACTGAGGCGGTCGAGCAGCGGCTCCCGCACGACGATTCAGCGGTTGGTCCGCAGTTACCTCCGCGCACGACCGGCGCGGTCGAGGACGAGCTCTCGCGCCCAGAGGAGGGTGCATCATCGTCCAGCGGGAGTGACACCTCAGTCTCGAGCAGGGGCTCGAGACGCACAAAGACCTCCCGCAGGTCGCGGCGACGATTGAACCCTCGCCGGAGTTTCGCTGACCCACCTCCAGGACCGACTGAATCGGTCTGAGCAATCGAGTATGCGGACGGTGCTCCCAGCCAGACGTCATCGAAGTCGCGAGCCCACCTCGCGACGCCAAGTCCATCACCAGCCTCCCAGGTCTCTCCTGGAAGAAGTTCCTCCGAGACCTTAAGGCCGGGGACATCGAGCAAGTCTGTCTGATCACCGACGCTAACTCGGTGCCTCACGAGATTAACTCTGTTGAGTTCGACGACGCGTCGTCAAGACCTAAGAGCGCTGAACCAAATTCAGCGCGCGAGGAGCGCTTCGCCGCGCAGTCTTGGGAAACGCTGAAGGCGTCTGGTAACCCGGTCTACGAGACAGACCGCGAGTTTGCCGACGTCTTCCCAGACAAGGTCCCTGCGGCTCTGCCGGCGGACCGAGGCGTTCGCCACGGGATAGACCTCGCACCCGGTGCGAAGTATTGTGTGACACGGCAGTGGCCACTGCCGCGCGATCAAGTCAAGGCCATCGACGACTTCTTCGAAGGTCGCCGGCAAGCCGGTCACGTCCGCGAGAGTATCTCCCCACATCCGAGTCCGACATTCTGTGTGAAGAAGTCCATGGGTGATTAGCGCATCGTCCACGCTTTCAACAAGCTCAACGACGCCACCATCCCAGCACAGGCCCCGATCCCCCGCAAGGACATGGTACTGGATTCCATGTCGGGTAGTGTCATCTTCAGTGCCATCGACCTGACCGATGGCTTTTATCAGATACTGATGCGCGAGAGTGACATCCCTCTCACGGCCGTCAGTACTCCCAGCGGAATGCTCGGGGAGTGGCTCGTCATGCCCCAAGGTCTGAAGAACGCACCCGCCACGTTCAATCGCATGGTTTCCCATGTGCTTCGCCCACTCCGCGACTTCGCGCCGAGTTACTTCGACGATATCTTCGTCCACAGTAGCGCTGAGGATGGTCTCAGCGCGCTCGAAGGCCATATCCGGCACTTGAGGCAAGTCTTTCAAGTGATGAGAGAGAACAAACTGTACGCCAACCTCAAGAAGTGTGTATTTTGTGCACCGGAGATTCCGGTGCTCGGCTGATACGTGAGCAAGAAGGGAGTACGAGCTGACCCGGAGAAGATTTCGTCCATTTGCTCATGGCCTACGCCCACAAGTCCCACTGAGCTCCGTCAGTGGCTGGGTCTCGCGAACTATCTGCACAAATACACGAAAGACTACGCCGGACTGATCCAGCCTCTACCATCCCTGTTGAAGAAAGATACCACGTGATCATGGCGTCCCGAGCACCAAGCCACATTCGACTCGGTGAAGAAGAGCTTGGCGTCTGCGCCAATACTAATGCTCCCGGACGATTCAAAGCCTTTCCACGTTGTGTGTGACGCTAGCGATTTCGCTATCGGGTGCGCGCTCATGCAGTTCGACAATGAAGGTCACGAGAGAGTCGTGAGTTACCAGTCACGACAGATGAAGCCGGCTGAGCGCAACTACCCCGTACACGACAAAGAGCTCCTTGCGATGCGGTATGCCCTGATAAAATTCAGAGTGTACCTGCTGGGCGAACAGGTATTCGCCGTGTACACAGATCATGCATCGCTGCGGACAGCGATGAAGTCGCCGCATCTATCCCAGCGTATGGCGCGCTGGTTGTCGTTCTTCGCCGAGTACAACTTCGTCGTGCACTACAAGCCGGGCAAGAACAATACCCTCGCCGACGCGCTGTCTCGGCGACCCGATTACGATCCTCGTGTCGTGTTGGGTCGTCAAGTGATTGACGACGAGGATGAAGGCGATGATCACTGCGCAGTGTGCGCAGCGTCAGGTATCAACCTGACGTCTGTGTCCCCCGATATGGATTTACGCGATGAGATCGTCGCGGCGTACGCAGACGATGCGGTCTACGCCAACATCTTGGCGAACTCCCGCTCTCCCAGCGACGAGACACTGGGAGCGCTCTCGCGCAATACGCGCAACCAGATCGACCGCTACCATCTTGACAATGATCTCCTGTACTACAACATCGATCGTTTCGATGATCCGCGAGTCGTCGTACCCAACGACGACGATCTGCGAGCTCGCATCATTCACGAGTTCCATGATAGCCCCATGGGCGCACACTTGGGTCGCGAGAAGACCTTCGCGGCAGTATCCCGCGACTTTTACTGGCCCCGCATGTACAAATGGGTACGTAAGTGGGTCCACACTTGTGAGACCTGCCAACGAGTGAAGCCGTCCAAGTCGTCACAAGCGCCCGTGCACCCACTGCCGATCGCAACTGAGGCCTGGCGCTCAGTTTCCATGGACTTTGTCTTCGGGCTCCCTCCCGATGCCGACGGTCGGAACGGCGTCTTGGTTTTCGTGGATCGATTCACGAAGATGGTGCATCTCACCCCCGTGAGTGATACGGTCACCGCGGCTGAGACCGCGGCGCATTTCGTCGATTGCGTATTTCGACACCACGGTTTACCGGAGTCGATCATCTCCGATCGTGACCCGCGGTTCACGTCCGCGTTCTGGACCGCCCTCTTCCAGATTCTGGGGACGAAGCTGTCGATGTCGACGGCGACTCATCCGGAGACGGATGGGCAGACAGAGCGGGCCCACAGGGTCCTCGAAGATGTTCTTCGGAGTTACGCAACTTCTTTCGCGAGTTGGAGCAAGTTCTTACCCCTTGCTGAGTTTGCTCTCAACAACGCTGAGCACACCTCGACGGGGCTGACCCAGTTTACGCGAACAACGCGCGGCACCCGCGAGTCCCGGCTCTCCTCGCCGTGGGCCATCCCACGGTGTCTGGTGCCTCCACTCTGGGTGGGGATGATGACGGTGGCAATGATGAATGTGTTGTGACGAGTGGGGCCCACGACCCCGAGTCACTGAACACGGTCACCCGCTCCAAGGCGAAACAGGCTCTCGCGACGCCGAGCTCCGCGGCGTCTCCTCTCGCAGCATGGACTGCGCGAACCCTGATTGACCCCGGTAATACCGGCACTCAAGTCGCGGCCAACTACGCACCGAAGTCCCCGGCGCGCCAGATGGATAACGCCGCCGTTTCGGCGTTCGTACAGCGACGGGCGTCAATCGCCCGTTTTGTGCGCGATGCACTTCAAGATGCAGTGGATAAACAAAAAGAGAACGCGGACAGGCGCGGACGCAAGAATATGGCTACCTTCCAGATAGGAGAGCAAGTCCTCTTGTCGACCGACGGCATTCGCTCTTCCGCAGTTACCAATCTTGGCGCGAGCAAACTCGCGCCTCGTTTTATTGGACCCTTCAGAGTCGTGAAGGTTAACGGTGAAGCCTACACGTTGGATATTCCTACGTCATTACGATTACACCCGACGTTCTACGTCGGGCGGCTCAAGAAGTACCACCCCGCTGTTATCCCGTCGACACTGGATCCTCCGGCGCCGGTGCCGGAGCGTAAAGCGAACGCCCCTCTCGGCGCGCCGTCCGCGCCGCCGACTGCAGCGGCTGTGCCCCCGTCCGCGGCGCTCCAAAGACGCGCACCTCCAACTCCCGAGTCCGCGCCAGTAACTCTCGGTTCGACTGGCGCGCCGCTTCAAGCTCCCTCAGTGTCTGTGCGATCTGCGCAGTCGCCTGCTCAGCCTCCACCTGAGCGTCCAGGGCACGATTTGCTGCAGCCTCCACATCCCCCTGGAACACCCAGGCGTACGACCTATCGCCGCGAACCCCCTCCGCCGATTGTTGACTCGGCTGGCCAAAAGTGCTGGATCGTGGATCACCTCGTGGCGCACGAGGACCCCCCTCGTGCGACGCCTCGTACCCGCGCTCGTACGAGTAGAACATCCACACGCGGGATTCCCCCCGCGCGGCGCTATCGAGTCCGCTGGCTTGGTTATCGGCCGGACGAGGATACGTGGGAACCACGTTCATCTCTCCTCCGGGATGTCCCGGACGTGGTCCTCGAGTACGAGAGCGAGATCGCGAACGAGAGCGCCGCTGTCGCCGACCACGCGGCGACCAAGATCGCGACCGAGAACTCCATCGACGCCGACCCTGCGGCGACCGAGATCGCGAACGACCACGAGCCGACGGAGATGCACCACGCCGAGAACGAGCGCGGCGGCCTCCGCCGCGAATAGAAGCCACCGAGACCTCATTGAGCGCGCGCCGATACTTGGTGATCCACGACTGCTCCGTTTCACCGAGCGGCCTCTCGGCGACCTCGCGCGTCCAGTCCACCTCGGAGTGATGCTCCGAGCTGCCGCAGACGACACAACACTCGCAGACTTGCACGTAACAGATCCGATCCTCATTCCACGCGTTGGTACACACGCGCGTACGAAGCTCCCGCAGCGAGTGCTCACCGATGGCTTCCTCGCGACCCGCGAGCCACGCCACGAAGTTGTCGCCCTCGCGAAGCATCCGATTCCATCGGACGATCATAGCACACCACGAGCGCTGGAGCGAATCATGCGCGACGCCATCAATCCTTTTCCCCCGCAGTGCTCGAAATCGACGGAAGTAATCTTGCATGTGGTGACTCCGCGCCGGACAAGTCATACAAGTCTCACGTCGGTCCATCACGCGCAACGATGATGGAGCCCGTAGCGCGGGCGTGCCCGCGCTGATCACAGCCGCCGAAGCTTGTGTCGTCGCTGTCGTCCTCGCGGAGCTCGTTCGCGTGTCTGCTGCCGTCTCCGTTGTCGTAGCCGTCTCCGCAGGCGTCATCGCCGATCTTTCCGCCGTCTCACTCGCACTTCGCTGCGTCCTGCCCCTCGCCGCGCAAGTCTGGTTGTGCTCCTGCGGTGCGCAGGAGCTGTGGTCCGCACGCATCGTGATCACCCAGTTAACGCCGCGCCAACTGACGTCTCAATTTCCAAGAATTCCCCGCTAGCACTCACGTCCCGTGAGTGTTGCCTTGAGAGGAGGGTGATGTAATGGGCCCTCCATTTACATAAGTAGCTAGACATCTTTCCGATATTGCATAAGTAGGCATGGTCGGCACACGACTAGCGTGTGCTGACTCGTCATCCTCTGATTGGCTGAAAGGTGGGGAAGCCGGTCCCATCTTCAGCCAATCAGCTGTCGACCTTTGTTTGAGTGATTCACATTAGTCCTAAGGGCTAGCGCCCCGGTCTAATAATAAATCAGAGTTGAATTTACATCGGACTTAATACTTAGTTCTCAGTCTTACTGAGAACAAGACGCTTCCTCAACACCTAGGTGTAAGCCAGTAACGGGCATACACCAGGCCCCTTACAGATTCCTAATAAGAGGCAAAAAGGGTATCCACTATGACTACCTGGAGAGCTCGGGGAGAATTTATTAGGACCCGCCGAGCCTCACAGTCACTAACTAGCTTTCTGTCACTCTGGCGCGATAAATGTGAGCAGCCAATAGGAGACCTCGGTCATCTTCTCTCAAACTCTCGACGCCGTTAGACCTCGGTCCGGTGGCTGCACTCCGCAGTCAAAACCCAATCTCACACGTGCACCTGGAACCGTGCCCGAATACTCCCAAAGCGGTTCCTCGCCATCGTCGCCGCGAAGTCGGACTGCCCCATAAAGACCTATTGAGACCACAACTCCTTGATTTCTGTGCCCGGGTTGAAGCTCGTAGCAATCTCTAAACCAATGTATGGATCCAGCTCGTACACAGTGGCCTCAGCCTTCCCCATCTCTTTGAGCATTTTGTTAGTCCATGTGAGCAAAGAGTCTCGAAACTCACGCGTAAAAAAGAGAGAGAAAAGGCCGAGTTCATGACGCCCCTTGTAGGCAGCTTTTACTTCCTTGTCTCGGATAAATAGTGTCAATACAGTTTAACACGAACGATTTATCTGTGTACTCTTGTCATGATATGCAGACTCGTGTAGGTATCCTAATAGGACTGGACGCAGCCGCTAATAACGATATGTCCTAATAGGACAACAAGCTGTTGGTGTCCTAATAGGACAGCCGCTAATAGCTACCTGCTGGTGTCCTAATAGGACAGCCTCTAATAGCTATTGTGAAAACCGGTGATTTTGTCACTCCGTATAGCTCTGTAAATCAGGGCTGTGAGCAAAAACGATACGTGGTAATTTACACTGAATAGGAAGTTAATGTGGGTACTAATCTGAGTAAGTCGGCTTAAATAGGAGTTGGGAACTGGGCTCTAAAGCCATCTTGTCAGAACAGAGTGGTGAGGGAGAGAGACAGCGGAGACACGATGTATGCCGCAGAATTTCGATGGATAGCTGTGGTGCTGCATTACGCGTATGGTGTGCCATGCAAGCGTGTCGGCCACATATTTGGCATCAGCTCGCGTACGGTACTTCGATGGTACCAGCAGTTCAAACGTAACGACCACGTGATGGCATGTAAGCGATTAAAGAAGACGAGACAGCCCCCTCACGTCCAGCGATTCGTTGCAGACTATGTGAAGGTCCACCCATGCTTTTACATGGAAGAGTTGCAGACTGCTCTTCGTCAGAGGTTTGGAGCTGGTACCAGTGGCTTCAGCGCGCCAGCTATGTTGCATGTATTCAAGTTCGATTTGGGTCTCTCCAGGAAAGTACTGGAGCGCAGGACTCGTGAGGCTGTCCCTCGCGAGATCGAGGACTTCCTGGCGAAGATGAAGTGCTGGTACAAGTACCCGGAGCAGCTCGTCTTCGTGGACGAGACGTCGAAGAACGGCCTCGACAGTATGAGGCGCTACGCCTGGTCGGCCAGAGGTTCACGTGCTGTAGTGCGCGTCCCGTTCTCCCGTGGGAAGCGCGTCAGCATTCTAGCTGCGTGCGGTGTCAGCGGCTTTCGTTCGTGGAACTGTACTCGCGGCACGTACACGCGAGTGGAGTTACACCGAGCTTTTATGCGGGAGGTGGTGCCGAAGTTAAACCCCTGGCCGTTACCTAGATCCATCGTTGTGATTGACAACGCGCGTATTCACATGTACGGAGAGCTGGAGGCTGCCGTCCACGCTTGTGGTGCTGTTCTGTTGTATCTGCCTCCGTACTGCCCACAGTTTAATCCTATCGAGGTGGTGTTTGGGCAGTTGAAGAGACGGTTGGCTCGACATGCAAACCTCGCCTTCCCAATGTACCCTGAACTGGTGCTGGAAGTAGCGATGTGTGCCTGTGTGAAGAGCGACAACGTTGGTGTGAATCTGTTTCGCCACTGCGGCTACGGAGATTGCGGTGTGGAAGACGCGGTGTTCACTCGCGAGCTGGAGATTCATGGAGGCCGCGGGGAGGGCGGAAGGTGAGGAGGAGGTGGGGCGGGCGGGAGGCAATCCCCGAGCGGAGCGAGGGAGCAAAGCTGTAAAACCGAGTAAAAACATTAGAAAAAGTTAGTGTGTCTCTTGTTTTCCTAGTCCTCCTGGTGGTCTACGTCTTCTATGTCTTCCTTGGGTTCCGGTGGCGGTACAAACGCTGAGAAGATTCCGCTGCCCATTGCGTTGTGACTTGGCAGGCCGAGTATGGCACGTAGGCCTTGAACGTTAAACGTAAGGTGTACCTCGGTCGAGCCGTTGATGCGGACAGGAATGGTTTGGAACACGGCCTCGTCACGGTCCGCGGGAGGGTTGGCAGCTCCCACGGCATCCAGGTGTTGCATCTGCCGAAACGTTGCAGTCTCGGGAACAGCAACGGTAGTCCCTGCTGGCTGACGCGCTTGGGTCATTTCCCAGTGCGTACGAGCGATGACACCAACCTGAACGTCGGATCGCTCTGCAAGGAACTCGTCGATGTCTTCCGCAGCCTGTTGAATACGATTACGTGTTGCACGTCGCCGCGTTGTGTCGCCTGCCTGATTTTCCCTGAAAGCAAATGAGAATAGCTCCAAGCAGAGCGGCCCTGTGTCCTTGCGACGCCGCTGGAAGTTGGATCGGACCGTGGCCACAACGGCAGTCCAACTTGACTCAGTTAAAGCCACCCAGCCCTGCTGAGTGGCGCCTTGACTTGGCTTAGCGTATGTGATTAGTATCAGGGCGCAGCGTTCTAATATCGAAAGCAGCTAGCGCGGCTACGATGCGCTCTTCCGATCTCGCGTAGAGGTCATCAAAGCTACCCTCTGCGTCGAAGCGAAACGCCGCGTCCTCGAAATGGACGCTGGTTCTACTCGTCCTGTTCATTCCTCCTATTTTGACTGATATCTTGGCTAGTGTTTGCATAGCCGCCTGCTCGGTGGATTTATTTGTGCGAACTTCCTCGGAATGCCGAGGTTGGAGCTGACATTTCAGCCTATTTAGAGACCAAATCGATTCCGACTCTAAAATAGCTTTGACGCGATGCAGCATAAGACCGATTATAATTAGGGGTACACAAATCTAAATAAGGGATGGGTCGAAATAAATAAGGGTTCCCGTATCTAAATAAGGCACTAAATCAGCCGATTTACTATCCGATTAGACATTCTGAGTGCTTTCCACAATACCTGTTGGTGGTATCTTTTATCAAATCAGCGTAAAAGTGACAGTGAAAGTGATAGCGACAGCAATGACTTGGACCCCCTGAGTGCAAACGCACATCCATTGTTAAAGAATGCAGTCGTGACAGCAGCCAGGAATGGACAGCTCAATGTCATCACCGTTTTCTTGCCGCAACTTGTGGGGTCAGGTCGTGATAACGAAATACGTGAGATATACGACGCAACATGGGCAGTTCTAAATGAGGGGGCAGTGCACGGTCACCTTGGTGTGGTGGTACACGTGGTGGACTTTGCGACTCAGTGGGGCTACGTTAAGGAATATCGTCCAGGTAATGACGACGACGCCTTATCACTAGCGATTCGCGGAGGGCATGGCAACGTTACGCAGTTCCTGCTCCAAGCGTGCTTAATCAGATGGAATGTTGAGCAAGCTCTAGCAGAAGCTCTTCAATTCGACCAAAAGGAAGTGGTCCAGTGGATATGTGCGCTGCAGGACTGCGGAGCTGAGAACTCGTGACTTCGAACTACAGTAAGTAGTTGGACAACGAAGTGACGCAGCAACCCCATTGCGTTTTTATAATTCAAAGTCAGGTCTGACAGACAAGGAAGTAGTTCCATTAAAGTGTTGGCAGATAGTTAGAAATGCGTGCATGAGCCAAGTAGTGTAGCCTGAACGACTTCCAAGTGACCGGCGAAGCAAATTTGCAACGATCGCGAATTATATTTCAGTCGACGAGACGCGATTTCCCAGACTTCATTCCCTGTCAGTTCATGCGAGTGTCCTGAACGATGAAGTCGCGTGCCGATACTACGTACATCAGTAGTTACGAATGCACGAAAACGGCGTCGTCGAGAATTTTTTACTTTTATCGAAAAGTGTACAACAACTGTGAGGCCGCAACAACGAAGAAAATATTCTTTAATGGGTTAGCCGGCGCAGCACCATACTTTTCGCACTATATCTCAATCTTTTAAGTTTCAATGATACTTCTAATTAACAATAAAACAAATAAACGTGAGAACCAGTCTTCCTAGCAAACTCACCCATGCCTCCTGTCAGACCGCACTACTTGTACCAGTCTCCGCACCACTTTCATCATCTTGTATCTTTTCGATTCTACTCTTCAGCCACAAATCCCTTAGATGCCCCGGCGCAATGACAAGAAAAACTCGCGCCACAACGGGGTCCGCCATGATGTCGAAGGCGTCCACCATATCATCCGCATGCAACTGTCCAGCGTAGCAACTTTGCAACTCTTGAACAGCCCGTTGCGACGGCGTTAACACCACTTGCTCCTCCTTCTCGTCCTGCTCGGAATTCTCGACACTGTCATCCAACGGCCCCAAAAGCTGCAGTACTGTGCTCTCATCTAGCTCCAAATTGATGCCGGCGCCCGACACCTCTGGGTGGCGCTCTCGGAAGCGCTGGAACCACTGGATGCCGCACTCGGCACCCTCCAGGCCTTTCATCTCATTGGCCTTGGTTAGAACGTCTCGGCGGCGGACTCGGACGCCTGCGCGTTGCATCCTTGCCATTACCAGAAGAATCTCCGCCTCGTCTACCTCCGCCATCGACTGAGCAGCCTGGCGACTTGCAGTTGCATATGTGGCTGAAGTTGCGTCCGAGCCGTCAGCGGGGGTCACCGTTTGCCCCTGCTGTTGCTGTTGTTGTTGCCTTCTCTTTGAGGCGGGCTCATAACCTGTTTTCTTCCAGTTGACGCGGTTCAGCAGCGTGGTGTACGGGATGTCCGTCTCTTTGCTGACGGCAGTGGCTGTTTCCCCCGCCAACACCCGGGCCACGCATTGCGCCAGGAGCTCCTCGTCGTGGCGCTTCCTCTTGGCCGGCAGCGCCATTGTTCTGTACTGGTCGGTTACTTTCCGTGGGGGAGGATCAGAATCTGTGGAGTTGGGTATTTACATAAGGTGTACATAAAATATGGGCAAACATTGGAATGTAGATGGTCAGTTCAATGCACTTTGACCAAACCATGGGTGGCAGGAGAATGAACAAAGCGTGTAGAATACTGATAAGAGAAGCATACAAGTACCCAATAACTCATTGTTTTGCTAGCTACAACTAACTAATTATGTAAATTCGACGGGCAGCTCTTTAATTATTTTCTTTTCACTTACGAATGGTGATTACTGGAGACGACATCACCGTTACTGCTTTGGAGGATTCACACCGCTATTAAATAGAATTAGCGATAAATACTTCTAGCGACGGAAACCAAGTGTCCCAATTTCGGCTAGTTCCTTTGTAAGGCAATGACAATAACTTACGTAAGATCTACCGATATCGAGGAATATTAGTTACCTTGGCCCTGGGATTGGGCAGTCGGTAAGACGGTGGCGCGTGCGAGAAGAAACATACTACCAAAAACCAGGTAGATTTAGTTTTAGTACAGTAGTTGAGCTAGCACCTGCAAGTGCAGATGTGGGCCGTACATTGTTAAATGAGTCAACTCAAGAATACCGCACCATGTCTCGGGTGACCAGACGCTTCAGCGAACAAGCTAGATGGGACACTGGTGAAGCACGATCTTTTCACGTTATTGCCCCTGTCAAGCATAGTTTTGCTTAAAACCTCAAGTTTTCATCTCCCTCGGGTTTCCCCAATAGCATTTACTGGTCCTTCCGCCATCGCTCCCCGTACCTAATGTACCTCTTATAGTTTTTGTGTTTCCAGGCGTTCTGACCCAATCCATCCAACCCCAACTTAGTGTGGACTTTTATCGGGTGTATAGTCTCGGATACGGCGGTACCACCAGAGCTTGAAATCAAACGCTCTCTCTTCATTGTTTTGGTCGTTCGTGGAAATATCTTCACCATTCCCTTCCTTTCCACGAATTCTCAGCGAGCGCTTGTTGGCCGCATTGCCTTGCTTTATCGCTTGATCCGCTGTGGCCATCACCGACGGTACACTGTCCATTGTTGCAGCAGCAATGCCATTCAGGTGGAGGAGGAACGTGGCTGCCACGACAAGCAGAGAGTAGCGAAGACGCATGGTTGTTGTTGTTGTTTTTGATGATGGGTTCGGGGGCAGCAAAGTAAAACGTGAAGTGAGTAGCGGTCGACGACAACTCCAGGCTGATCAAACAAGCACCACCAGCACCTACCGGTACAAAGCATTGCAACGAAGTGCCATTACAAATAGAGTCATTGTATTGTAATTCAATTTTTGTATTAGTTGCTGGGATATGTGACTGCCACCTGCTGTATTTCCGTATGGCAAGATACCTCGTAAACCCGGCACTGTTCTTGAAATTGTTGATGAGACCTTGTCATTGTGTTGTATCGGGTATTCACGGCTTGAAAAGTGCAAACTGTGTCTTCAGCTAGCATAAGACGTGCTCTGATTATCATTACTGTCCAGAGCGTCACTTTTGCGTAATCCCGTCAATTTGTGCCCCGTCAACATTGCGCCTACGTAAACGACCCCCACAATCACCAGAAACTGGCCAGCCCCATACTCCGCAAATACTGGGCAGTTTTAGGGCTAATTGTTATTTGACCCTAAAACATCTTCTTGGCTTACCAGCCGCTTAACTAACTGATCTCTACACGAATCTGGCTTTTGATCGCCAAATTTCAGGCTCCTTGCCTCCAACTAGAATTCATCAACTACCGCTAGTTCC
Source organism: Phytophthora cinnamomi (assembly GCF_018691715.1). NCBI lineage: Eukaryota > Oomycota > Peronosporomycetes > Peronosporales > Peronosporaceae > Phytophthora > Phytophthora cinnamomi. Next base: position 48,160 of record NW_027150972.1, read on the forward strand.
TGTTGAATCGTTCCTGTTGCCACAAGGCCGCATACCTAATAAAAAGTCCTGCAAATACATTATTGTGCTGTCTAATTTATGGCAGAAGCTCCAGGCACAAGAGAAAATTGTACGAATAGAGATCAAATACCAAGTCACAGTTCTCGCAGTTCATGACAACACAATGTTCCGCAGAAAAATGATCCTATGCTAGGACAACATTTGAGCCAGGGTGGTTGCTTGTAGGAGACCGCATCTAGACGTTGAAATGATTTTACGCCGTCGACAACGGACAGTTGAATCATATTTTATGTTAGAGATTGGCAGCGGAGTTATTAAATGTAAAGTTCTCTACACAATTTCCTCCTTTCCGTGACAGTGTCGCATTGTACATCCACCAGTTCAACAGAACTATCATTCTCGTGCTTTCTTAAGTTTTATATGGCGTTTTCTATTAAATCGTACTAAGTCGGTAATTTGGCTTATGTCTTCAGGGATTTGCGAACTCCTTGACGGCATTTTACTATAGTGGCTCCAGGATCGCATTCGTTCGATAAATAGTAAGCTCGACAGCCTACGATAAAATCGTCATGTGATTGGTCAAATCCTTCGGAGCGCTATGGCACTCATTCACCCATTTGCATGCGGCCGAAGTACTGGAGGTCCCTCAATGGTGAGCGTCTGCCTAAGGTGTGGCTACTCTTTTGGAGGCATGCATGATAGGTATTTGCGCTATGAGGCTGCTGGTGGCCAATTTTTTCGACGCGTGGTACCACGTCTGCCTGTGAACGAATCTGGCTTCGCTGTTCTGCCGCCAAATTTCCATGACAAGGTCGACAAAGCCGTGAATGCAAGCGTGCGTAAAAAAATCATAGGTCTAGCCGGATAGTCCAACTTTAAGGGCGTTCTGCAACTTTGCCTCGCATCACTGGTCGATCATGCTCAATATTTTACATCAAAGCTCCCACCGCATATCCTGCTGCTGTCGACATTCATATTCACTAGCTCCGATCTCCTTAATATGCTACGCAAAAAGCTAGAGCTGGGCGAATCTCGGTGGATGCGGTCCACAAGGATCCCTCCACACGTCGAACTCTACAACACCTCGATCATCAGCAGCAGCAGTCAATCGATGCTCTCCCTGAAATGTTCAACGAAGAAATGGAACATGTATATGAGAAAAAGGCGTTGCAGCTGGCATCATCACCACATAACTTCTTCGAGAGCAGATAAAATCCTTGTTTGATGAGGTGGGGCTGCACCACAATAATCCAACCACAATAATCCTACGGAACCACCAACTCTAGCGTCAGTTGCTACACGACGCTACTAAACACGGGGAGGTATATTTCACTCGCTGCCTCAAGGGTTTGACGTTCCAAGCATAGACCGCCTAGGCGCATAGCTCTTATGTGTACCACTGCTTGGAGCAAAAAAAACAAACTTGTGCCAGCTTCAGCGTCAGATCACCGTACCTGGGCTTGCACAGCAGCTCTCTGGGAAGCATTGATAATGGTACAGAACATATTAGAAAATGGCAGGTTCCCGCCTGCCCGCCGGGTCCTCGTACCTTCTCTCCGTCGTCTTGAGCGCCATCTGCGGCTGGTGATCCTTGTCCTATATCTTCAACTCCTCGTTGCCCACTACCGGAACCGACGACGACCTTGAACCCGCACAGCGACCGGCGATCGGCTGTGAATCCAACATCAGCGACGGCTTCCGGCGTATCGACCTCTGACAAAAAACAATATAGCCAAACGTTTTGCCCAATCAGATGCTGTCCAATAGACATAGGTTCACCGACTTACGATTTCTCAAGCCACTTCAATTTCTCAGCTAGCGCAAAATTTAACTGAAGTAGTCTGAAAGCGTCCAATATCGAACACATTTCCGAACACAACACGCTGAAGGTGGAGCTATTCAACGGCATTTCATGGTATCCTTCGTTCACCGCGGAAATTGACCTAAACGATATGATTGAGAAGTCATAGCCAGCAATCGGGAAGTGAACGTTCACCCAAATGCCGTCATGCTTTACTTACGCTTCACCCACGTTCGAGTAGATGGTGGTCATTCTCGAGGAGATGGTACCACCTCCGCAGGTTTCGGAGCCGAGTAGTTGAAGCTGTCGACTAGTGTGGTGTAGCAGAACGCACAAATTAGTCCTTGCACACAGACACAACAATCGACGAGCTAGTCGGCGCTTATTGGCCTACGCTAGGTTGTCCCAAGTGGTACGCCCCTCCCCCCCGGGACAACGTGGGCGTCCTCGCCGAGACCAGTCAACCAAGCCAGTCGACCCTCCGGAAGTAAGCTGAGCTCACTGACTTCCGTTCCTCACAAACCCGTGCCCTCCACCAAAGGATGGATGACGGCGCGCGAGCGCTTTTACGGGCTACCGAGAACAACGGGTTCTCGGCTAGAAGTGTCACGACACCCGGGCTATCCTGCGTACCGGCCCGCAGACTCGGCGGGACTTGTCCTTGACGCCCTCGCCGAGTTCCGTCCCCTTCCCGGGTCGACTTGTCTCTTGGCGCTACCTGTCAACACCCTACAAGCTATGCCTCTCGGGTGGTGACGGCAGACATAATCCAGCCCGCGCAGGGACTTACCGGACATTGTACACTTGTCTTGGACTTGGAAAATTCTGCTCTGTTTGTTTGTTATCTCTCCGAAGAGCCGCTAAGGCTCTAACCTACTTTTCCCTGTGTCCTATACAAATACCTAGTGAAATGAAGGGGTTTCGGACCTCAACTGACCACTCACTGAGTCCCTACGAAACTATCTTGAAATCCCGCTTCAGAGATAATTACCGTATTCGCTATCACTTTGCAACGAAAAACCGCTCTGACTTTGAAACATTTCACCGACTTCGGCACTTGGCGGGAATTACCGTTACCGCACCCACTCTGAGACACCAAACCGCTCTCACTCTGAGACACCTGGATAGTACCGTAGACGATCTGACTCTGATACACCTGACTGCTCTCAGTTTGCAACGCCTTCGCTTGTCCAGGCTGCTGTCACCGGAAGTTCATTTCGGGACACATACCGGTCACCGAATTTTATGCACTACACCACAACCGCCCCGGTCATGGCGAGTGTCTTGACCCAACTGCTGCCTGTGTCCCTTTCTGTCAGTCAGCGCTTTCACTCCTCGCTCACATTCACCCGCCAAATCGTCTCGCACGTTTGCCGCTCGCCGCTCACACTCCTGCCGGTACGCTGCTTCACCTGCGCCACTGTGGGGTGTTATAATCAAACTGACATGTCTGTTGTGATGCTCCAGATACTCCCATGGCTGGCTTGCCTAGCGCCGACTCGGCTAGTGCCGCTGACTGGGTTCGTCGTCCAGTCGGCGACCACCCTGACTCTGCTCCTGCGTCTGCGAGCCTTCCTCTGACAGCTGCGGCTTCGCGTGGTGCTGCAGCTGCTCCACCTTGCATCCAGCACCCGCGGCTAGCGTAGCTCCTGCCTCCAGAGCGAACTCGCCTGCTCTAGCCGCAGCCGACTCGGCGCCTTCGGGGGTCTCGCTCGCTGAGCCGGATGCTGTCCCACCGAGTCCCAGCTCGGCTCCAGTGCCCTCCGCTGACCTCGAGGAGGGTGAGTGCGTCGGGTCGAAGACGCGTGACCTTCGCCACGACACTGCTCCCGCCGACCAGGTGCGTCAACTTCTTCTCACATGCATCGCTGACTTGCTGCTAACCTCCGCTTCTTCTTACAGGTCTCGCAAAGCTCAGCGCCAGCGAGAATGGCTTCGGTCGTCAGCAGCTCTACTATCCGTGAGCCACTCAACGGGGTTACTGTGGGCCCACGCTTCCGTGATGCCAAGCCCTTCGTGTCAGCGGCCGAACTCGCTAAGTACTTCCACGACCTCTCTCCGTCCTCGCCGTCAACTCCTCGAGTCCAACCAGCTCCGGGCACTTCCTCGGGCTCAGCGGCAACTTCGCCGAGTTCGACTTCGCAGTCGGCTCGGCCCCGCTCCATCTTGAGGTTGAGCTCTGGCCAGGAAGGGTTCCCGCTCGTCGAGCACCCCTCCATGCCGACCTCCGACAACCCAGCTATGCGGTCCGTTTCTCCGGTCGCCAAAGCCGGCTTGGCTGGGGTGTGTAACGGGGTTACACGCACAAGTGGCTACAAGCCACTTGTGAATTTAACAGAGAAAATATCTGTTAAAAGTTTTAGATACTTCCTCACCTTGGTGTAAGTCACACCAATGGATACATTGAAGCGGACCACCACAATGAGTGGTCCACACCCACCCAAAGATCCTATTGGTAGAAAGCAGCATCTTTCTACCAATTAGAGACGTGCATATTGGCGGGGCTCTGACAGCCAGCCGCTGTCAACCCCTTTCATAGATGATAAACAGTTTTAGCATATTTAGGCGGAAGATCAATTTACAAACAATACAGTTCTCATTTTACCTTAAACTAGCTACTTGGAGTCTTTATTTGATTTATATTATACTTTCGTACTCAAGTATAATCAACTTAAGTTATTACTAAGTACATACGCTTCCTCATACACGTAGCGCGACGTGTAAGCTAAGGTACTGAGTCAAGTTAGACCCACTACACATTGTAACAGTTTGTAATCCGTCCAACGACCGACTGCTCGCCGTGTGCTTCGGTCGCCTACCGCGACATCAATTCGCCACGCAGGACCCCTTCGCCGAGCCCCGCTCGCAGTCCCGTGCTTGCTGGATACCGGCGCGATGGCTTGCTCGTGGACGGCGTGCCACCTCTTCCGGCCGCCGACTCGGACAGCTTCCTGCCGAGTTTGCCGCCTCGCTGAGTTCGAGTCGCGTCCATGGGGTCAAGTGTGCCGCCTGACGCTATCGGCCCGTCTCCACAGACAATCGCTGAGTTGTGGACTCGGCTTAGCCACTGGGACTACGCTCGCCAAGTTGAAGAGAGTGGTCGAGCCCGCTTAACAGCTTGTGCTCTCCTTCGCCCTCCTTCCTCGGCTGATGCTGCTATTCTCCGGATCTTCTCGCCAAGTCTATGTTTCGAGAGATGCTGGAGTTGCTCTCCTCGGAGGCTCCTTCGCTACCGCGCTCTACCCAAGAACTCGCCGAGTTGCGGGTCCACGCTGAGTTGCTGACCCGAGCGAACCGGGCTCTGGATCGACGGATGCAAGTGGCTATCGCCGAGTCAGCACGGTTGACTCACCAACTCGCCGCTGTTATCCGTGATCGGGACCAGTGGAAGAGGGGAGCTCAGTATAGTACTGAGTTCGTCTCCTCTCTCCGCAAGACCGTGTGCACGCAGGAGTTGCAGCTGAGGGAAGCAACTCGGCAAGCCAACCGACAAGTTGATTCCTCGCACATGCTGATCGACCACCTCCGTCAAGTTATTCGGCAGCGTGATACGGACCTGGAACGCATGGGTCACTTACTCGTCGAGCGCGACGTGGCCTACTCGTCGGCTCTCCAAGGCGTGGCTCTTACTTCGACCGTGTCCAAGAAGCAGCTCCAGTCATCTCGTCCGGTGGCGCTGACCGGGCTTTGCGGTTTGTCAACCATATATTCGAGCACCAGCGCCGAGTTATCCAGAGGCAGAAGAATATCCGCCGCCACCAAGGCCAGATCTTGGTGACCGACCCGACCTTGGCCGTGGCTGCTGCTGCGGGTGTGGACGCCCCAAGACTCTCCCCGAGTGAGTTGACGCTCACTGCTCGTCTGTACCGTCTCCTCGACGCTCAGCTGGAGGTTCCAGCGAGCTCGATGAAAGCTCGCTGGAACTCGACGTTCCTTCGCACGAGCCCCGCCGAGTTCCTGAGAGTCGGTACCACCGGGATCACTTGACTCCAGCCACCCGGCCGTCAGCGCATCTTCCCCCGGTTTCAGCTGGTGCATCGGCGGCGCCGAGTTCTTCCCGCAATGCTGTGGTTGACCTGGACAGCTCAGATGGCTTCTACACCCAAGTCGGCTCCGCCCTTCGAGATTGTCGCCGAGTGCTTGCTCAAGTGTCGGGCTGAGCGGCATGACTTCGTGAAGGTGTTCATTGCGCACATGCATTGGCTCGTGGACTCAAACGTGGTTCTGGGTCTGCACCCAGACCTGAACCCGGGCCATCCCATCGCTGGGTTAGCCCTATGTTTCCAGCTGTGGCAGCTGTATAGTCACGAGCACAAACGCCGTGGTGACGCCCTGCACCCCATTCTCGCCGAGCTGTACGGGACCCTGCACAAGGCGGCCGTCGTTTTTGACGCCACGGATAACCAACCAGTTCCGGACTTGGACCCCGAGCTTTACTTCGACCCTTCGGTTTCGTTCGCGCCCCCAGCCAATCTCTCCTGGTTTCCAGAGAAGCCTGCCTGGCGCTTGAGTCCGTCGACATCGACCAAGAAGAGCCTTGGCGTGCCTGGTGGCTCCGGGATCCGGATACGCACCCCTACAATGAGTGCTTCCTGCCTCTAAATCAGGGGTTTCCGGTGTTAGCCTCAGCTGACTTCGCCGCGGAGCAGGTTCAGCGGACAACTGTCGAGGACGTGGACTCAGCTAAGTCGGCTCTACCTGTCTGCTCCCCGAATGCGCCGAATCCAGCCAATCACGGGGAGCTCGTCATCTCTGACAACGTTCGCGACGACCCCGACCGTGACCATGACGCCACGGACGATACCGGCGCCCTCGTAGTCTTGTGATTTCTTCCAATTGCCCAGCTGAGCGGTAGTTTAGTAGCGAGTAGCGTATATGAACTCAGTCGTCCTCCAGTCATTTCTTCCAATACTCGTCGGTCAAACCTTCGAAACCTGGCTTCAAATGCCTGAAGATTTTGGTAGAAAGCGCGCGCTGGTGGAAAACATGTAGCCACGTAGCGCAAACATCCAACGAGTTGGTGTACAATCGTAACTGTAATCGCTTCACCGTGTAAAACGCCGAGAATATACATCATGCAATTTCAACAGTAGCTTATCTATTCCGCCGAGCCTGTTTATCTCGGCGGTGGTCAACCTGTGGTGCAGTAACTTAGTCCTTGTCTGCAACCACTTGCAGACGATTTTCACGCTTCTTGTTCCGCAAGTAATCAAACAGCAGGCCTCCGTACGACAGATTTCCAAGGGGTTCCCGCATCGGTTCGTCATAGCCGACCCACTTAACTTTAAGCAACTGCTGAGCTCGGCTGGTACTCGTCGATGTGAGCATTTCGTCATCCAATGTAGCCTCCACTTCATACCTTTCCGAGTCCTCGCCGAGTTCAAAGCTGTCTTCGGCGAGTAGTTCCTCATCGAAATCATAGCGTTGATCCCCGCTGAGTTCATCTACCAGCGGGACTGACGGCCGTCATCTTAAGTCAGCGACTTACTTCAGCCGAGACATATGGACTACCGGGTAAAATCGGTAGCCGCTCTTGTCCGCCAACTCGAGCTCGTACGTAAACTCCTCGACCTTTCTCTTCACTCTGAACGGCCCATGCCAGCGGTGGGCAAGTTTCGTCTTCAGACTCGACTTCACTCGCTCCTTAAACAACCAGACATGGTCTCCGGCCTTGAATAATGAAGAGGCGGACTCAGCGATCTCTGCGGTTTCCTCATTAGCCTCTCCAGCTGACTCCACCGAATTAGGAAGTGCGTTCCTTTCCTTCCCTCTGAGTCGAGCGTTATGTTCCTCAGCTCGGCGAACGTTTTCGGCTAGCTGGTATTCCTTTGCGGGCGGAAGGGATCTCTCGTTGCCGGTTGGTTTCTCGGTGCCACTGGGCGGCATCCGCCGAGTTAGCTGAGTCCTTCCTTATTGTCGATGTCATCGCGTTGGGAGTCGACTGGGTATCCCAACCGTGTACGAGATAGAATGGGATCTCTCGCCGAGTTGAGTCTTGTGAGTTGTTGATAGCGTGCACCATCTTCTCGGCGATGTCATCCCAGTCAGCTTGAAGTGGGTCTTCAACATAAACCCGTATAGTCTGGATCATCGTCTTGACTGAGCGCTCTTGTTGGCCATTGGCTTGCGTCCTGTAACTCTGCGTGGCTCGGGATCTCGACTGCATTAACTCGGCGAACGCCTGGAACACTTCACTCATAAACTGAGGATCTCGGTCATGTCGGATGAGGGAACGTGCCCCAAACCTCCGGAACACGCATTCTTCGAACGCCTTGGCTACGTCTAATGCTGCCGTCTCACTCATCGCCTTGGCGATGACATAACCTGCGATATGATATTGGATGAGCAGCAGCGCGGTGTTGCCTCGCCGAGTTAGTGGGAGCGGAATCACGAAATCCATTGACACCATTTGGAACGGGAACTCGGATGCCACGTTGCCAGGTGAGTACCATCTCAGCTGAAGTTTGCTCTTACTGGTGTTGCAGTCCTCGCAGGATTGGATATGTTTGACCACATCCACGTACAATCCGACCCAGTAGAACTCGGCTTTCACTCAATGGAAAGCTTGCACAATGTATTGGTGCCCTCCTTCGATCGAGTTGTGGCAACTGTGGAGTATCTCGTCGATTATAGTCGTCGGTGCTATCAGTCGGAGAGCAAGGTCCGCCGAGTCAGACTCCCCAAAGCGTCTCCGTTGACCTTGGTAGTACAGCAGACCATCCTCGCTGAGCACGAAATTTTCGGCGCGTTTGCTCACGTTCTCGGCTCGGCGATGTGTGAGCTCGTCGAGTTCTCCTCGTAGAAATGCCTTCAAATCGGTCCATTTCAGCTCTTCGTCCTGAGTCTTCGAAGTGCGCCGACGCCGTTCTGCCTGCACCACAGCTGGATCATTGTCATCTGAGTCCAGAACGCGGTCTTCAGCGACTTCAACTTCCGCTTGGTCTTCAACTCGGCGGATCCGCGGAGGGACTTTTTCCGATTCGTATTGATTGTTCCCGCCTTCTGGACCCAGCGAGGGGGACGTTTCTGCTTGCTTCTTCCGCCGCGGCTGGCCTCTAGTTGCTTCCGGTTCGACGTCATCTTCGAAGTGGACTCGGCGAGATTGGTTCCTTGTTATTACTGCCATCTCGGCTTTTGGTTCCGCCGAGTCAGCTACAGCATATAGGACCTCCGATATTCGATTCAGGACTTTGATCTCGGCTTTTCGCTCACCTTTAAGTACCACTCGGCCTAACTGGGTTTCTAGGGCTTCCGTTGCTAGGGAGGCGGCGGCCGCGTTATAGTGTCGCACTACATGCAAGCAGCGATCAGAGCTCAGCTGACTGGTCCACTTGTTATGGCGCGCTAACTCCAATTGCAACGTCTCCTTCTTGCACGCGATCACCCCCATTGATTGATAGATTACAAGCCGTGAGTCGCATACAATGATCAAGTCGGCGATTCCTCGAGACAGTGCTGCCATCACGCCATTGTTCATGCCAGTGTACTCGGCTATATTCTCTGTAGTCGACGGAATGTACGCACTCGCAGCGATTTCAATGTCCCACGCCGGTAAGCGCCATAACCGCACGAGCAGCTGCCATAGCCTCCATTCTTCGCCGTCTTCGCTGACCCGTCAAAGTACAAGACGTGCCCTTCAACGATCGGGGGTACGTAAGCATATAGCAAATCCGGATCGAGTCGAACCGTAGCCGAGTTCTTGGACGGCGGAGCGACGTGACTCAGCGACTCGTCGAGACCAATGTGAGGTTTGACGGTCGCTTGTAACAACTGAGGGAAGTCGACGTCTTTCTCGCTGACTCGCTTGATCTTGAGGTGATACGGGGATAGTAAGACCGCGAAGCGTACTGCCCTCCCATATAACGGCTTCGACTGGAAGACCCACTCCAAGGTAGAGAATCGCGTGTAGACATGGAGGGTCTTCCCAGCGAGGAGAGTATGACAAATTTTCAGTAGGTGTAGCTAAGCCAACACTTCCTTCTCGGCGGGATGGTGGTCGAGTTCATTCTCCTTGAGTACGCGCCCACAGAACCGAACGGGGTGGGGTTTCCCATCGTGAGGTGGCGGCGGAGTACTGCTGAGCGACCACTCATTGGCGAAAAGCATGATACGCACTGCACGCGCCGAGTCGAAATGTCGGAGTATCGCGGCTCGTGCAACCTTCGTTTTCAACTCGGCGAAGGCGGACTCAGCGGCTGTGAGGTCGTCCCCTTCAATGAAGTCAGCGTCCGTCAGCCGATATAGAGCTGCTCCGTAGACGGTCATGTTCTGGGTAAACCTGTTGTAGTAGTTCAGAGCACCGAGGAACGCTTGTATTCCCTTCTTTGACTATGGGAATGGTAACGCAGCGATCACTGCCAGTTTGGCTGGATTAGCTTGGATTCCACTCAGTGAGACTTCATGAGACAGGAAGCTGACTGCCGGCTGGACAAATATGCGCTTAGGGAAGCTGATACTAATCTTTCACTCAGCGAACGGAGTTAGCAATCGTTTTAGCGTCTCTAGGCACTTGTAGAAAATCGTTCCCCCGAAACAAATGTTGTCGACAACAGAACGGAGTCAGCGCAGATGTGTCTGGTTCAACAGCGGAGAACATACCCCCGTCCGGTCCGTTGATCAGGTCTTGTAGTGGGTCCGACTCGGCGGAGGCTTGCAGCTCAGCCTCAAACTTTGGCATCGAACTCGGCGTTTCGGAAGATTGCCCGGCGTTCAAGCTTAACCGACGGTGTCGCTGAGTTATAGTAGCCGCTTCGGCTCAGCGGACGAGTTCCGCATGTACAATCCACCCGCCCCGGGGTTGTACAAATCCCCAAAGTGCGTTGTCGATGACTCGCCGGTATATTATAGGCGCGTTTTTCAGTCCGAACGGCATTCGGAGCCACTCAATGCGTCCCCAGGCACAGACAAAAGCTGAGATCTCATGGGCTCGCTGAGTCATGATGACTGCCCAGAACCCACCTGTTGCAACGCAACCACACGGTGAGCAGGTTGGCGATCAAGGGCATCGCATATTTCATCAGTACCGCGATGGCGTTGACCATTTTATAGTCGATACATAGCCGTATATCGACCCGTTCTTCTTCGGCACAATCACAATGGGTGAAACCCATGGACTCTTCGAGAACGAGATGAACCCAGCTGTGAGCTGCCCGGTATCGCTTCTTCAGTTGCTTCAACGTAACTCGGCGAGCCCGCTGTTTAATGGGTTGGTGTCCTTGCGCGTCAATATCGGAAATCACCCCATACGCTGGAGGTGGCAGAGCATTGCCGCTGACTATCATAATACCTCATGGGACGGGACGTGAGTGTAGCGATTAGCTTATTTCGCTGGCTCGTCGAGTGGGCGGCGCACACTACGTTCTTTTGTGGTATCGGGAAATGAAGCTGAAGCCAAAACCCGAAGCCGAGACAAGGGGCGACGAAGGCTCGAGGCACCAGTGCCAACTGGCAAGTCACAACCCATCGCCAGTCATTGGACCAAACGCCCCGGTCGCTGATTGGCTTTAATTGGTCGGTGACGATGACTCGTCGATGGTCCCAAGTCAAGTACGGGCGGTTGCAGCCCGCTAAGTACGGTGCGAACCTACTGGCAAGATCCGAACTTACGAATCATCGGCGCCTGTCCCCAGTCATCGGTGGCGTTTCAGCGGCCGTTTGAGGCGTCGGTAACGCCACCACGTCGCAGAGAAAGTGCCGAAGAGTCGTGAGTTACAATTGGCGGTCCAAAAACGGACCCGGTTATACTTGATATTTGTATTGATCGATAGGAAACTTTAGAGAAGACAAGATAAGGCTTCGGGCAACAATAACAAAACCGCTTTTCCTCCCAACCACGCAAGGGCGACACCGGTGCCTGCAGTGAACGATCTGCAGCTCAAGGTAAACCTGATAGGTAGGATTATGACTGTCGGTGTGCACAGCTACTAGTGTAGCGTGTGTTCATCCCTGGCAGGGTCAAGCGTTAGTGGCCGGTGTATTGGTAGCGACGAGTCGTCGCCAGGAACTGGAGGAGCGAGAGCGCACTCCATTTCTTTCTTCCCGCCGGAGTATAGCTCCGGCATTCTCGTATTACGCCGTAGCAGGCCGAGACCCTTCCTTCTGAGGGCCGGCGTATGTGTATGGGAGCGTGCTAGCCTTTGCTCGTGGCTAGTGACGATGAGTCTTCCGTCGGTCGACTAGCGGAAGCTCGGTACACAGGGGAACGAACAACCCGGTGTAAGGGAAAGTTCATGGTCCTTCAGGTTCTAACCCTAACGAGCCCATTGAGTCTTCGGTAACTTGGTGGGTGTTGTTGATCGGGAAAGTGTGCCAATATATAATTTAGCGCGTGTTCCTACACGGCAACTGGTACCCCGACCCGGGATTGATGTGACCTTCTGTGTTTCATGCTACTGCAGTTCGATCGACTTTACGAGCAACAAACAAGAAAAAGAAGAAAAAAAACGAAGAAAGAAGAAAATAGCGAAAGGGTCACGTTCAGCGGTACCAGCAACTTCAATGAAGACTGGCGTAACACGTGGCTACGACTCGGCTGCGGCCCTGATCTCGCCGCACCTCGACCCGACTGCTGAGTGGACCGTCAGCTTCGACGACTCGATGACTGGATCCGACTCCAAGGACGAAGAAATGGACGAAGACTACGCCGATTACCTGGAGGAGAAGGCGCCTGCGCCAGCGGTGGTGACACCCGAGACTCCGGAAGATGCAGTGCTGTCTGCGGGACGCAGCGCGGGCACGCGTTCGTTGTCGGGAAACCTCGCGGTTGAGCTTGACGATGACGCGCGCTCCGTGACCCGCAACCTCGCGGACGAACTGGATGCTGTGGATGACCCAGGGCCAGCGTATGGCGACTTGAACGACTTTGAGGACGCTGCCGACGACTCAAGGTCACCGGTCCTGACGACTCAAGTGACCGAGCAAACCTCCGGCAAACGGCCACCACTCAACTGTGACATGCCGGCGGCCAACAAGGTGCTCAGTCGCCTCTACGAAGAAATGAAGAAGAGTGACTGGGGTGAGATATTCGAGCCAACAATGACTCGCCAAGCGGTTTGGGCCGATTTGTGTCACGAGTTGGCTCGCCCAGTGAGTTCCGTGACAATCGAACAAGTGGTGAAGGAAACCGAGCGATTTCTGAAGCATTGGGGCTTCGGCCCCTGGAGCACCCTTCGCCGTCGACTCTGAAGTGCTGGGTGCCGGCCGAAGCGGGTGCGGAGCTCTGGACATGGAAGAAGCAACTCCGGACAGCCTTTGGCGTGAACTCGTTCACTCTGGACGATGTGCGGAAGACTCGTGCGACTCGCGAAGTGGTCGATCCGGTTAGCGTACCGCTGCCGACGACTCCGAAGAGGGCAATCCGCGAAAACTCCAGCCGAAAACCCATCGGAGGGGTGTTTAGCGCGTCAGGAGAGCGATCCCCGTACTTTCAAGACTCCCACATGGTTACTCCACCAACTACGGGCTACTCAGACCGCGCTGGGCGCACCACCGATGACTCAAAATCGGCCAGGGGCACGAAAAGCAGCTCAGGACGGAGCAGGATTCGCCGCAGCGGGCCCACCGACGACTCGTCGGACGAAGAAGTGGACGTTACCGGCGATGGAGGAGCGCAGATGGGCGAATACCTGCGCCAAATCCGTGAGGTGACCGAATCCGAGTTGCTTAACGCAACTCCGAGGATCGAGGTGGCAACGCATCGCCCACTGGGACAGATCAAGGCGTTCTCGGGCAACAGGAACAAAAGCGAGAACTCGATACAATGGCTTCGCGTCTTTGTCTACGAGATGAAAGGGACGCGAGCATCGCCCAATGAATGGTGTATGCCTTTCGAGCTGAGACTCCGGGACGGCGAACGCCGGAATTCGGTTTGAGAGCAACGATCGCAAAGCGCGCGACCACGTCAAGCGGTTCCTCGAAACTCGCGGTGACCGAGGACTCGAACGGCACCTGTGCCACCTGCGCATCTCAGATATACATGAGTTGGAAGAGATGATCCAAGAGATATTGAAGATTGACGAGCGCAACTCGTCCCGCGAGTCGCCGCTGCTTCACCCTCGAGCTCGGGATGCCTCCCGACGACGTGATGACAGGCGTCGCGATGACTCGCGCCGCCACGAGCGCTCGTAAGACACTCGCCGACGTGATGACCGCCGCCGCGACGACTCGCGAGATGCTTACAACCGCCGCGACCGACGCGAACGAGATTATGAGCGTCGTCGCGAAGCCTCACGCAACATGCCTCGCGTGAGCCTAGCTGAAGCATCTGTCGCCGACATCGTCGCCGAATGTCATGGACGGGACACGCGGGACACTCGGAGCGAGCTGCAGCAACAGCACCACAGATATAATGGCGACAGCAACAGCGAAGATGGAAGTGAACACGACAGCGACGACTCACAGCGTTACGACTGGGATGATAGCTATTCGTCAGACGGAAGCGACCACTACCTTGCAGCAGCCAACAGCAACGAACGCCGAGCCGCCGATGAAGGCACGTACGCCCGGTCTGACAACCGACAACCCAGGGGTGACTCAGCGGACCGCAGCCACGGCCAGGACAATCGGTTCCAGAACCGCGGCTACCCCGACGAGACACCTCGCCGATATGGGCCGTGCGCAGCCACTCGGCGCACTACTGCCGACGTCGGTGCAAGCTGTCCAAACAAGTGCACGACGCCGGAAAGTATTCCAAGAAATCACCAAGATCGTCAAGTCCAAGGTGGACGAGAAAGACCTCACACCCGAGCTCCAAGAACTACTGTTTTCGGACCATTTAGACTAGGCAGCCCGCCAACTACGACTGGGTTGGTCCCAATCGGGCTGCCACAGTTAGCCGAGCCTGCAATTCAAGCAGAGAGCATCTTTGCATTCGTGGGCGAGTACGAATGGACGAAGACTGAACAAGGTAACGCATGAAAACGACGGAACTGGAAAAGGAGAGAGGCGACTGCCTCGGTGGAGGTGTATGGTGTGAAGAAGGCGATAAGGAAGAGATTGGAGATACTGCCGAAGACTGGTTGACAAGCGCAGTGCAAGAAGACTCGCGCCGACGACTGGCTCCGGAAGTACGACTCTTAGCCGAAGATGGTGGTCGGCGGAGAAATTTGGCAAGCGCGTAAGGATGCGGACACTGGTGAACGGAGCCGTGGGCGACTCTGGCACGAGGATATTGATGGACACTGGGGCAAACGTCAGTGTCATCTCAGAGAAATTGCCAAGCGACTGAAACTCCACGAAGTAGTGGGGCATGGACGTTGCATGGATGTACAAGGAATCACCAAGGGCAAGATGATGACGACTCGCCGAGCGAAGGTGAAAGTCACCCTTGGATGATGGGAGCGCGTTTATGTTTTCGATGTCTGGATTATGGACCACTGCGCCGGGGTAGAGGTGGTGCTTGGCACTGACTTTATGATCCCGGCCGGTATCCGACTGGACCTCCTAAACGCGACGGCCAAGCTTCCCGACGAGGTAATGATCCCGCTGATCAAGACTCAAAACATGATGGACGAGGCCGAAGGAAGCCACGTCGCGTACGGTCCGACGGAACCAATGCAAATACGGCGCCACGAATGGGACGAGTTCAAGCTACAGCGGCGGCAAACCGACCCGACGACACACGTGCCGTGGATTCGCCGAACTGAGACGTTAATCCCGACTGTCACCAGGTTCTACAGGGGACGTCCGGTCAGGATTCGACTAACCAGCGCCACGGATCGGTTGGCGAGTTGTCCGGTGCACTTCCCGGTGATAGTCTGGGTTCCGATTGGGTCGCTACCAAAGACTGAAGGCTACGTTGCGGCTGGATTCCGCAAAGTACAACGGGTGGCAGATCCTCGCATACGCTGCCGCACGAGACAAAGCACTTCTAAAGTGAGAGGCTGAACTCTACCAACAATGGTTGGCTACGCAGCCCCCAGCGGTGGACAGACCGAGTTACCCGACGCCTAAAGGTATCCTGCAGCGACCTGACAAAGACTCGGGCGAGAAACCACCCGTCAACAGTGAGCGTGACGGTGTCGACGACTCGTCCGTGACGGATGACTCAGAATGGATAACGGAGGAACATCACCGACGACTCGACGCTACTGCCGGCGACTCGACGGGGGTGACGACGACTGACGATGAAGCCATGACTCCAGAGGCAGCTGGAACAGAACTGGAGACCGCTGAGTCGACGGTACGCCGCGACGAATACCAAGGACTGGAGTACAATCCGCAGGGGCATCCACCGATGACTCAGATTGCATCCAGCCGAGACGCCAGAGAGAAAATACATTTCAATGACTCTCGACCAGACGTTCATAGCAGTAATGCGCGTACTGGTGTCTGAAGGTACCGTCGACAAGGACGACAAGACGACTGAGCACCCGGCGGCAGACATCGAACTGGAGGACTACGCGCATGAATGAGCATTCCTCCCCGATTTATCGGAAACAGTTCCGACAACACTCGACTACTCGGCTGTGAACGTTAAGAATCCCGAGTTGTTGGCAGACCAGCAAGAGAGTCTAATTGAAGTACTCCGACGCCATGAAAATATCATGATTGCAAGCGGGAATGCACTCCCGCCACCAGTATATGGCGTTGTCTGCGACATAGATGTGCAGTGGCACGCGCCGATCAAACAACGGGCCCGACGGATCCCATTCAAGCATCTCAAGAAATTGTACGAACTCCTCAAAGGACTGCTCAAGGCAGGGCTCATCGCGTTCTCGGACAGCCCGTGGACCTCGCCAATCGTCATTGTACTCAAGAAGAATTGCCAAGACATCCGCCTCTGCATCGACTATAAGATGATCAACGCAGTAACGGCAATCCTGGAGTACACCATGCCACTCGTCGACGACTTGCTCACGGACCTGGAGATATACCTTTGGTTCTGCTCGCTTGACGCGGCCACTGGGGTCTGGGCCATCCTGATGACCCTACGTGCGCGCAAGATTTCGGCATTTGTGTGTCCTCTGGGGCACTTCGAGTGCCTACGAATGCCTTTCGGCCTCAAGAATGCGCCGATGATCTACCAACGGATGATAGACAACGCGCTATGGGGATTTGTGCAACCGAAGGGCGGCTGGAACGCCTTTGCAGCAAAGATGAAAGCCGCCGAAGACTCGGCAGAGCACTGTCGACGACTCGAGTCGTCACCTCGCCTACCAGGCACTACAGCGACGACCCGAACCAAGTTTGCATCCGCCCGCGATGACTCGGAGACGACTGAACCCATTACTTGGCTCGTTAACAGCCCAGAGGCCAATATGTTTACAACCAACGAAGCCGACGAGTCGTCGCTGGTGCCTGTGTTCCACCGGCGATCCTTCGTCAACGATATATGTTTCGGTGGCGAAGACTTCGACAGTAGTTTAGCGACGCTGGATCGACCCCTCAGTCGTTTTGAAGAGTGCCGGATCAGCGTCAGCTTTACCAAGAGTATTTTCGTGCAAGGACGCGTCGACTTCCTGTTCCATGAAGTGTCAAAAGGCGGCATTCGGCCCGACCCGAAGAAGCTAGACGCGATCATTAAGCTGTCTTTCCCACGAACGAAGAACGGAATGCAGTCTTTCCTAGGTGCGCTGAATTATTACAACTGCTTCATCCAAGACTTCGCTGTGTACGGTGCGGCGCTGTACCAGCTGAAAGAAGTCGATTTCGCACCGAAGGATGATCTCACAGTTGCCCGCCGGAATTTCCAAGCTCTCCAAGCCAAGGTTGCGGCGGCGCCGATACTCCGCCACTTCGACCGCACCAAGGAAGTGCACGTCATGCTGTTCGCAAATGAGTGGGCATTGAGCTCCACGCTGCTACAGCTGAATGATGACAAATTGCACCCTGTTCGCTTCTGCGGACGTGTATTGAAGGATGCCGACATGAACTATCATGCGGCGGAGAAAGAGGTGCTAGCGCTGTTGCTACTACTGAAGACTTGCTACACTCAGTCGGTGGGACGGACAATAAGAGTCCACACTCGCTTCTCCACATTGGAGTGGATTACCAAGTCAAAGTCACTCTTTGGGAGAGCTGTAGAAATCGCGGTATTGCTCTCCCCTTGGCACCTGATCGTCCAACGAGTCAAGGAGAAGGACTGTGCCTTCACCCAGTTGCTCCAGTCGACGGTGACCAACTTCGTGGATCTCGATGACTCACTGGAACTGGTTGCCCCGCCGCCTAAAGGCTCACCGACGACTTGCATGGACCCAAACTTGCTTTATGCACGCCTACCGACGACTCATACAGGCTTCGTGGTATCTTTAGATGGGTCAGCGTTGACTAAGAAGTATGGAGGTTACGGCAGTTGTTCATGGATCGTTTGGAGCCTTCCGGAGTGGAAAATAGTCATTGCAGCGAACGCTTACCTCGAGAAGACCACGGTCAACATCGCCGAGTACTCCGGCATGACCAACGGCGTTCTCATCGCGATCGAACACGGCGCCGAAGACTTAGTGGTCGTGGGAGACTCGAGGCTCGCGATCCAGCAATCCCTAGGGGTGATAGCTTGCCGGAAGGAATCACTGATGGCACAGCTGAATCATCACAAGGAGATCACGGCACGGTTGTGGTCAGTAAAATACCTGCACGTGGTACGCGAATACAATGTTGCCGCGGACTCGTTGGCAACAGAAGCCTTTGAGTCAAAAGTTTCCAAGGTCGTTCTGAGTGAAAACCGGAAAGCAGAGTTTGCCGGACTTAATCGGATACAAGAAGTGATCTACGAGTCGCCGCCGCAAGGATCAGAACCACAAAACCTGGTTCCAGGAGGCTCTATTCAAATTCTGAACGGCGTCTCAACCGTGAATCGCAAGACATTTGCTGATTTCGTAAGTCCAGAGCCTGGAATGCTACTGGCGATGACTCGGGCGCAGATCAAGAGCAAGCAAAAACATGTCCGATTCACACACGACAAGCCGAAGCCACCGCCGAAGACTCACCCTAACCGGAAACCTCCGGAGATTCGACCTCCAGAACCAACTCAAGCTCCACCAGCAGCTCCTAACGCACAGGACATTGATCCCGTGGAAGTCCAAGAGGAGAGACGACGGCGTATAGCTGTTGCACAAGACGACGAATTACGACGGGCTAACCTTAAGACCTTGTTACGTGGAGATGTCGAGAAACTTGGATACCGAGCCGCCAGAGATGCATGGAAAATCGCAGATAAGTTCGTGTTGTCGGAGGACAATTTGCTACACTACGTGGGAACAAGTCGTCGGTGTGACGCTGAGTCGCAAGAGGAGATCTCGCTGTGTCTGGTGGTACCCACCACAATGATTCCAGAAGTACTCCAGAACTGTCATGACTCGCTGGAAGGTGGCCATCAGGGTGTGGTGAGAACCTACCACGACTCAATCGAGATTACTACTGGTTAGGACTCTACACCGACGTGGAGAAGCACGTGAGACCGTGCCCCGATTGCAGCACCAGCAAGAGCCGCCCCCAACTGAAAGGATACTCTCCTGGCAACGTGCTGCCGGAACGGCCTTTCCAGATAGTGTCTATGGACTTCGTGATACCACTGCCGAAGACTGGGAGGGGCAACACAGCCCTGCTGCTCTTCCAATGTTCTTTTACGGGTTTCATCATTGCGAAAGTCATGGCGGATACGAGCGCACTCAAGGTGGCACAAGCATTCGAGGAATGCGTATACCGACGATTCGGTGCGCCATCACTCATCCACCGTGACCGCGACCCACGGTTCATGAGCGAAGTGCTCCAAGCGTTTGCAGAAATGATGCAGCCAAGGTCCCGAGCAACGCTGAGTTACCGGCCACAAGCCAACGGACAGCAAGAACGGTCCGTCAAAAGGGTAATGCAATCCGTCAAGGTATACGCCGAAGACCCGCTCCAACAAGACTGGGACGAGATCGTGGAGTGCTTAGTCTTCGCCGTCAACAACTCACAAGACACGACTCGGAAGGAAACGCCATTCTACTTGGTGCACGGGTGGGATGCCCAGTCAACGCTGAAAGCCATGTCATCCTTGCTCCGACACGGCACGCCAAAGCAGTCAGACGCACTGGCGTGGCGCCGCCAGGTCAACAGACAACTGCGGCGAGGCGGGTGAGCGCCTTTTGCCGCCCAGGTGTATAGCACGATGTCACGGGGCTGCCCGTCCGGAGAATTACTCCTCCTTCCGGATTTCCCAATGGGGTCAGACTCCGAAAGCTGCACTAGGTGCTCCAAACGGAGGTGACGTGTGACCTTGTGAATCCCTGTAGGTGTCGTTTATCTTCGACAGAACGAACTTCACCCGGTGAGTTGTCTTCATAATGATAACGGCTTAGGTGTGTAGAGCACTTATGTTACTTCAAACGTAGGTCTCCACGACTGGGGTTGAGATCACAAGCAGATCCTTCAAGCCAAACCTTCGGATCTAGGGGTGACTACACACAACCTTCTTAAAACGCAGTTAATATGAAATGGGACCTCCGAACGAAGGACCAACAACTGGAATATGAAATAGGGCAGGTCACCTCGGAGCGCGCGTCGCCCGATCACCGCCTAACTTGGTCTTAGCCTTTGGGAGAGTTCCACTGCGGTATTCGCGGTCGCGACGCGTCCAAACGCAGGTCTTGTAGCTTAGGGCCGCCGGCAGGGTTAATCCCTCCGGTCGAGGCTTGTTCTTCTCGCTTACTTGACAGCACACCTCGTCCCTGGGGACGGGGAAGCACTTGCGCCCTTCTTGACAAATTGAACTCTCTGATTATCTTTTCTTAGGCTTCTGTATCCACTGTTCTCTCTGGAATCAGCTCTTTTATCTTGGTTTCACTATAGTCGGGGCGTGGCGTAATCACGTCGCATGTCGAGCAGGTCATGGATAGGGCAGGAATCTGGTCAGTGCACAACATATCATGGTCGGTCGTCTTGGTCGGTCGTTAACATCTTGGTCGGAGTATACTTGAAACTTGGAAGGCCTTTCTGGGTACAAATCAGGCTGGGACAGGGCGCGACCGGTCGCCCATCAAAGATCTTCGTCCGGAGCCTGGTGTCTGGAATCCTGCGTCCGGGGTCCGGAGACCAATGAGTCTGGAGTTTGACTTGACTTTACTATGGCGGGAGTCCAGACGATCTTGAGCAGTCTTCCTCGGTTCTCTGTCTGAACTTGCTTGAGCCTTCCTTCTCGCTTGTACCTTCGCTCTTCTCTTGTGCTCTTCCGTCGCATGTCTTACGGGCCTCTCGCTGGCCAGGCCACTGAGCAGAGACTTAGGTAAATTTTCTGGAGCCGCTTCGTGTCAACCGTCCCTCTCATCCCAATCTCTCATAGAGGAATTTACTCCCGAACTGATAGGTTGCGATGAGACCACGCGTAGCAAGGCAGACGAAAATGTCCAAACGCTGGAGTGGTCCGGACGGCGGCAGGGTAGCCCAGCTTGCGGAAGTGGTCTCTCTTCTTTGTCCCATATCGCATCAGCCAATCGGGTCGCAAAACGTCAATCGGAAATTTCTTTCATCAAAACGCAGCCAAATCGCGATTTCCCATCAGCCAAACAAGACAATGGTGGTCGCGTCTGTAGCGAGCGCCGTGAGTAGCGCTGGCTCCGCCACACCAAGTGTAGGCGGGGGGCCTCCTCCGAGCACCCCTCGTAGCTCGAGCGACAAGAGCGAGGAGGAGGAGGAGGAGGAGGAGGGGGAGGAGGAGGAGCAGACGGAGTGGCAGCCGCCCGTCCCGAAAGGGGGGACTCCGGATTCCGGGTCCAAGGACAAGGACAAGGCGCCAACGTCTCCACTCAGCGGAGAGACCTCGAGCCCGGCGAATCAGCCACAGGGGTCGGGCGTCGCGGTCACCAAGAGCCTTCAAACGCTCGACACAGAGCAAGCGAAGGCTCTCCAAGCGCAGGATCCGCTTTCGTCCGGACAAGGCTCCACGCCTAGTCAGCATGCGGCGTTTGACATCGCGCCGGGGGAGGCTCCAGACACCACCGTCCGGGTTGTCGGGATTCCGGCAACCGAGAGATAACGACGGCAGGACCTTCCTGCAAGATGGCTTCGGCGGTCTGGAGGCATTGTTCCAGATGGAGAGTCTGGGGGCCGCTGAGTTGGCCCACCTCTACGAATTCTTCGAGGAGGACGACGTCATCAGCGACTTCATCTTGACTCCGCGCGAGGATCCGCTTTCGGGGTCCGAACCCACGGTCCAACCCAAGAGCTTTCAGGTCAAGCGCGAGCTGGCGAACATCCTATCTCAGTTCGACGCCAAGCAACTGGCCTACCGAACGTCCGGAACGGTGTCCCTCCTCCGGAAGGTGACAGCCAAGTACAACATGATCAAGCGTCGACTGGAGCAGGACGCAGCACTGAAGTCGGATGTCGAACTTCAAGAGGAAATTCTTCGGCTCAAGCGCGCGCAGCAAGTGCAAGCGGACTACTGGGTTTCCAAAGTGGCGGAGCTCCAGAAAGAGAAGAACGCGGCCGTGGCTCAAGCGCGTGCTGACTTCCTACTCCTGATGGAGGAGCGTGAGAGCGAGGTCCGGGGCTTGCGTGCTCAAGTCAAGGCTTTGGAAGCGGAGTTGAGGATCGCGCGGGCGTTTCGACTGGCCCTGGCTCCACGGTCCCAAGGGCCGCGTCTCCGGACGGTTCGTGTGATGAATTTCCTCCACGCGCACGCGACGGTCATGATGAATTGGCCTAGGCTCCGGGACCTTCTGGACCATCTAGAGTCCAGAACCGAAGTCCCTCCAGAGTGGCAGACCGTTATTACGGGCATTGCCAACGACAATCTGGGATTCCAGGCACCAAGCTTCGTCCGGATGAACCCGCCTGCGGACGAGAATGAGGAGATCAAGGAGAGTGGGCCGCCTCCGCCGGGTCCTGTCATCGACTTGTCGCAGGCTTCACCGTCCAAGACGTTCGGGTCCAAACGCAAGCGTTCGGGTCAAGCGGAGTCTCTTCCCAAGTCGAGGATGGTGGATCCGGACCAGGCACAGGAGTTCCCAACGGACTGGGTTCCGGGCTTGAACGCTCGGTGCCGTCCAGAAGAGTCGCCTCTGCCTTTGTCGAGCGCGAGGGCCCGGGCGCATTTTGTGGATTATCCAGTTGTCTGGAAGGACTTGCGTCCGGATCTCCAGCTCCTGATGAAGGATGGTCTGGAGTTTCCGGATGCAATGGCCTTGGTCAATCAGGACAAGTGCCTCCACCCGAGGTTCCCCCTGTACCACCTAGTGGCCATGCTCGTGTCGATGATGCGCTGGCACCGACTGGATACTGCGCTGTGGACTAAGCACGTGCCGCGTCGTTACCTGTCAGTCGCCTAGGTTACTCTGGACGGTCTGCGCAAGATCAACGACGATGTTCCGGAGTGGAATGACTCGCTCCCAAGACTCAGTCCAGACGCAGCCGAGCTCGAAGAAGACGAGGATGACGATGATGACGAGGCTGAAGACAATGACGAAGAATACGACACTCAGCAAGATCCGGACGATGGCGTCGACGACGAATATGACGAAATATCCGATCACGGTGAGGCAGACGATGACGACGACAGCGCCCCGGATGGCATCCCTCTTAGCATTGCTATGCGAGCCTCCAAACGTCGACGTGTGAGTCAATCTTCAGCTGAATCGAGCACGCCCAAGAAGCTCAAGCCGGAGACCACGTCCAAGTCGTCGGGCAGGAAGAAGTCCAGGTCCGCGATCAAGTCGGAGTCCAAGTCTGGAAAGTCGAAACGTCGGAACCCTGGAGGCCCGACTGCACTCGCGGTCAAGCATTCAGCCAAATTGACGGCGAAAGAGCGGCGACTGATTGAGTCACCCGGTCCGAACGAAGTGTCATGGATGTTTTTTGGCGTCCGCATGAAGCCTGGTAGTCCGACCGCGCATGCACCGTTCCAGACACCGGGTTTTCCCGACTTCGAGCCGAATCGTCACGATCTGGACATCTTGAAAGACCGTTGTCAATCCGACGAGCTCAAAGAATTCTTGGCTACACACCCCTGGATCAAGATGTATGGCGAGCGCCGTGCGGAGTTCTTCTTCCACCGGCGTTCCAGTCTCAGCACAAGTGCGATCAAGGCAATCAAAGATTGGATCGATTCATGGAAGACAATTCGGAGGCGGTTTGGCATGCGCTCCATTGGATCGTGCTGGATCGGGACTGCGACGCCAAGTTCGTCCGGAAGCTCAGCCTCCGGCGTGGCAAGAACCATGAGAGCGTCAGGAAGCGAGCTGCCACCAAGGAGAAGCACATTGACAAGGTCGTTCCGGCTTCCATCTGGAACGAGCCGGGCATCTGGAATTTCCCAAACGCGTCTGCTACTGGATCATGATGGGTCAGGACCACATCAAGCCTGGAACCGACGTCTGCTACACTCTAAAGGAACAGATGGGGCTTCTGGATGCTCGCGAGCCGGCTCGTGCGGAATGGCGACTCTGCTCTTTGGACGACGAGCGCATCGTCTATCTGCCGGAAGATGTTCGCCGTACTCTGATTCCAGCCGGACAGCGTGGCTCGATCGAAGATTAATCTCCGGACCAAGTCGCATGCGTAGCGTCCGTACTCATTCTGCGTAATTCCACTTGAATACATCTTCTCCTTTCCCTTATTCCTATCTTTTGTCATCTTAATCCTGAAACTCCAAACTCTCGTAACTCCAAACTCTCAAACTCCAAGCTTCATCTTTCCAAAACACTCCACTAATTCTCCACTTGAAACTCCGAAATACCATATCCGAACTCACATCGCAAATCTTATCGATTCAGAGCACATTCCGTCGAGGGGCACATCCACGCAGTCGATCCAGTTCGGACATGTACTAGGCTCTGGGATGATCGTCCCCAGCCTGCATCGTCTGGAACCGGGCTCGTGCACGTGCACCTTGATTGAACACGTACAACAATGCTCCACAACTGAGCTGAGACACGGGCAACCATTCGGGGTCGTCGTACCCTTTCCACTTAACAAGGTACTCTGGAGTGCGTCTAGACGTTCGTGTCCGTTTGGACTACCTGAGGTCCAGAATCTTCTCCACTTAATACTCGTTACGCTCTGAGTCTGGCTCCCAGCTGTCCTCCGGAAGTAAGGCCGCGTCGAAGTCGTCGTCTCCGGACACTTCGACCGCTCCGACTGGACGCTTCGGGAAGAGGGCACACGGCTTCAGTTGACTGACATGAACCCATGGATTAACCCGGTACCCAGTGTCATCAATCTTGAGCTTGACTCGGAAGTCGTCGTGCATCTCCTCAATCCGGAAGGGGCCATGCCACATGTGAGCAAATTTACGGCCGAGACCCGGCTGGACTTTCGGAATGTACAGCCAGACCGAATCTTCCTTCTCGAACCCACACTTCAGTCGTTCGGACAGTTCTCTCCACTTCTGCATCTGGACCCCCGAACGCTGGCGTTTCGCCTTCTTCTGCAGATCCTTAGCACATGCTTGCGCATAGCTATATTGACGCTGAAGCTTCCGACGCCACTCATAGGCAGTCCGCTCCGGAACACTAGAGGATTTCGGACCCAACATCGCAGACAGCGTCCCTTGAGCGTCCCAACCATGCACCAGGTAGAAGGGTGTGTCCAGACGCGTGGTCGTCCCAGTCACTTTGGTCCGCCTCAGCGATGTACGTTCGGATACTCCGAACGACGGTCTGGACGGACCGCTCCTATTGACCGTTAGCTTGCGGACGATAAGCGAGAGTGGCTCGCTGCTTGCTTCCCAGAAGTTCTCTGAACCGTGTGAAGACCTCACTCATGAAGCTGGGGTCCTGTTCATGTCGGACTATGGAGCTCGCTCCGAACCTCCGGAAGACACACTCTTCGTAGACCCCCGCGGCGGCTTGAGCAGTAGTCGACCGCATGGGCTTGCATATGACGAATCCGGAAAACGCATCCTGGAGCAACAGCAGAAAAGTGTTTCCACGTTTGGACTCCGGCATGTGAGTGACAAAATCCATCGAGACAACTTCGAACGGACGTCTGGGCTCAATATTTCCGGGCGACGGTCCTTCGTTGGGCGGTCGTCCCTTGCTACTTGCACAGTCGACACACTCCTTGACACAGTGCTCAACATCGGCGTACATCCCCGGCCAGTAGAATTCCGAACGGAGTCTCTCGTACGTTCGGGTGATGCCTTGGTGACCACCTTGGAAATCCACGTGTGCGTAGTGCAGCATGTCTGGTCGCAGAGATTCCGGAATCACCAGTCTCGGCTCATTTACAAAGTCGCGAGGGCGGTCTCGAGTCGATCGTGCCAGACAATATAACACATCCCGAGCATCTAACGCAAAATCATCCGCCACCTTGGCAATCTTGCGGAGCCTTCTCGGCAAGAATCTGTCGATATCCCTTTTC
The DNA here is from genome assembly GCF_018691715.1 of Phytophthora cinnamomi. Lineage (NCBI taxonomy): Eukaryota > Oomycota > Peronosporomycetes > Peronosporales > Peronosporaceae > Phytophthora > Phytophthora cinnamomi. The sequence goes on from NW_027150972.1 coordinate 74,237, forward strand.
AGGAACGACTTGATTTCGGACAAGTAGACATCGTGATCCTGGTGCGTCCGGATACGTCTCCACCGTTCAGCCTGATACTCTAGGGGACCTATGGGTCGCTGAGGTTCACCATCACCAGGAGGAGCAGTGTCCTCAACTCCCGGATCCGGACTAATTAATATAAGGCGCACTTCCCCACCAACAGCACCCATCGAGTCACCGAAGACTCGATGGGCTTGTTTGGGTTAGAATCTGAAGGACCATGAACTTTCCCTTGCACCGGGTTGTTCGTTCCCCTGTGTACCGAGCTTCCGCTAGTCGACCGACGGAAGACTCATCGTCACTAGCCACGAGCAAAGGCTAGCACCCTCCCATACACATACGCCGGCCCTCAGAAGGAAGGGTCTCGGCCTGCTACGGCGTAATACGAGAATGCCGGAGCTATACTCCGGCGGGAAGAAAGAAATGGAGTGCGCTCTCGCTCCTCCAGTTCCTGGCGACGACTCGTCGCTACCAATACACCGGCCACTAACGCTTGACCCTGCCAGGGATGAACACACGCTACACTAGTAGCTGTGCACACCGACAGTCATAATCCTACCTATCAGGTTTACCTTGAGCTGCAGATCGTTCACTGCAGGCACCGGTGTCGCCCTTGCGTGGTTGGGAGGAAAAGCGGTTTTGTTATTGTTGCCCGAAGCCTTATCTTGTCTTCTCTAAAGTTTCCTATCGATCAATACAAATATCAAGTATAACCGGGTCCGTTTTTGGACCGCCAATTGTAACTCACGACTCTTCGGCACTTTCTCTGCGACGTGGTGGCGTTACCGACGCCTCAAACGGCCGCTGAAACGCCACCGATGACTGGGGACAGGCGCCGATGATTCGTAAGTTCGGATCTTGCCAGTAGGTTCGCACCAACGTAGCGGGCTGCAACCGCCCGTACTTGACTTGGGACCATCGACGAGTCATCGTCACCGACCAATTAAAGCCAATCAGCGACCGGGGCGTTTGGTCCAATGACTGGCGATGGGTTGTGACTTGCCAGTTGGCACTGGCGCCTCGAGTCTTCTTCGCCCCTTGTCTCGGCTTTGGGTTTTGGCTTCAGCTTCATTTCCTGATACCGCAGCATTCTCACGAATATTTTCACGACGGGTTTGGCGCTCGCGGCGAGTTAACGTTCGTGCCCAATTAGCAGTGAACGTTACGGTGGACATCATGCCCCTGCAGAAGACGAGCTGTGCTGGCGAGCCGTCCAGTGTCGTGTGGTGGGTGGCTCGAATTGCGAAGGCGAGTGCAGGCAGAAGCTCGATCCAGGCTTGTTGATCAATACGAGTAGTTCGTATCATATTGCCGACGACTTGGTGAACACGCTCTAGCACACCATTGGCTTGGGGATTCTCCACAGACGTAGGTTTCGACAGGATTCCGTAGGACTCTAGCATTTCCTGGAATTCACGACCTGTAAACTCCGGTCCCTCGTCATGAATTAAACGCAGAGGACGCGGGTAGCGACACAACCAGTATTCATCTAATTGTTTAGCAGTCAGAACCAACGTCTTGTCATCAAGTGGTGCAATCTCGATCCAATGCGTTGCCATGTCCATCATCGTAACATTTCGGAGTGTCGGGTTCATCAGCGTACGTGTACGGCCCAATCTGATCAACAGCGATTTCCGTCCACGGCTTCTGTTCGTTCTTCTTGACAGGTAGTTTGCCATAGCGTTCTTGCGACCGCTTCCAAAGCTGGCAGGTGCTGCAGGATTTCACTAGCTGTTCGACCGCGCGTTTCATTCCTGGCCAATATACCGCTGCAGCCATCTTCAAGTACATTCTGGTCATGCCTGGGTGCAACAAAACACTGTGGTAAAATGACAGCACGGTGTCTTGAAGGGCACTTGCGATCACGAGTTGCTGCTTCTGCGTGGCAATTATGGTCCTGTTGCTTAACTACTTCTTCACAAACTTGCGGCGGTATTTCTGCACGGTTTCTTGGAGTTCAGTATCCTCTTGTTGTGCTTCAGCCAGTCGCTCGTAGCTCAGAGGATAATACTCTTCCGCTAAAACAACGCAAAGCTCGTCGGTGTTCTCTGTGTGTGGAAGTCGCGAAAGTGCGTCAGCGACAATATTTTGTCTTCGCCTTTGATGTACTGAATAATTGGCCCAAGTTCTTCTAGCAGCAGACGCCAGCGCATAACTCTACTGGAGGCAAAGTTCGCACAGGATAAATTCTTATGATCGGTGTAGACAGTAATTCGTTGGCCGAATAGCATCGTACGGAATTCTTTCAGGATCTCCACGATCGACATCAATTCTTGCTCCATGACTGAGTAGTGCTTCTGTGCTGTGGTCAACTTTCTGCTGTAAAACGCGAGTGGCTTGCCCTCCTGTGAGATAACTCCACCAAGCTGCACACCGGATGCGTCTGCGTGCACATCAAATCCTTTAGTGTAGTCGGGGTAGTGTTGGAGTGTTTCGCGCTCCATGATCGCCTTGATCTTGTCAAAAGCACTCTGGTGTTCAGGAAGCCAGGCCCAGGATACTTTGGTTGATGTCAGGGCAGAGAGTGATGCAACCAAATGTGCTCGTCTTGGCCCCACATCTCGATAATAGTTCACCATTCCGAGGAAGTGACGAAGCTCCTTGCAGTTGCGTGGTGTAGCGATGCGTTGAATGGCAGCGATTTTGGCAGGTTGTGGCGTGATGCCTTCTGGGGTCAACGTACGGTCCAAAAAGTCTGCTTCCTTCGCTGCAAAACGGCGCTTTTGACGTTTACAGTGAGGCCGACGTCACGTAGTCGATCGAATACCAGCTTGAGGTCACGGAGATCGTCCTCGAAGGTTGTGGTCGTCACAATCATTACATCGTCCAAGTAACAACGAACACAATCTAAATCCCCGAGCAAAGCATCAATGCGTGCTTGAAAATGATCAGGTGCTGTTGAGATCCCCATTGGCAATCGTAAGTAGCGAACTTTGCTGAAAGGTAGGCCAAAGGCTGTCAGCAGTGACGAGCGATATGTGAGCTCGATCGTGTAGTACCCCATGGTAAGATCGATCACCGTCACGTAGATGTAGCGCGGTATACTGCGCAGCAGGTAGTTGATCTTTGGTAAAGCCACGGAATACGCTGCAGTTGCACATTCAAACGCCGGAGATCGTTGACAAGGCGTGCGCTACGATCCTTCTTTGGTAAAATGAAAGTTGGACTGCCCCACGGGCTGTCTGTGCACCTGGTGATGATCGTTAGTCCTTCCAGGCGGTGGATCTCCTTCTTCACAATGGATAGCTGGCTGTGAGGAATTGGGTACGGTCGGGAATGGTACGGTTGCAGATTCGGTAGTGTCGGAATCTCATAGGGCTCTCCTTTCCACGTTCCGAGTATCCCACTGCAAAGCGTTGGCTGGTAGCTTTCTAAAAGCTGGAGGAGGCCATCTTGCTCCTTCCGACTGAGCCAATCAGGTAGATACTCGTCCAAGGGCTCCTTCTTGTAGTCGGCGTCCAGAATTTCGAGTTGGCGATCCTCAGCTGCTTTGATAGGCGAGTTGACTGGATCATCGACGAGTGCCTACAGGGTGTCTGTATTTATCTGCTGCAGAGTGTGTTCTTCAGCGAGACGCATCGAAACCGTAGATCCGTCCCAAGCGATGGTCTTCGCTCCGAAGTCGAGAATAAGACCGAGGTATGCGATGACGTCGCGTCCAAAGATGACTCCGTATGGAAGTTTAGGTACCACATAGCACTTCCAACGAGCTGTGCGTTGCTCTCCGAATTTTGTCCACTGCAGGCCCTGCTCAATGAGTCCACTTCCAATAAGAGAACCTTGAGGCAGGTTGAACTTCTTCTGTGTTGGTACAATTTGGGAAAGTCGGAGTTTATCTGGTAAATCCGCCGACACCAAAGTGCGACTAGCACGCGTATCAATCAGACCAGAAACAAATTGACTGTAGCCACTGCCTTTAAGACGAACAAGCGTCTCACACTTGACATCACTTGCTGGGTCCGCTTCGATAGCAACATGAAACTCCTCCGCCGGGCCATCTGGCAGGTCGATGTAGCTCAGCTCGCCCTGAGGTTTGTTTCGCCGTTGAAAGTTGCATTTTTTATTGGAGTGTGAAGTCGTGCGATGGTGATCACACCATTTGACGTCACCGCTGGGTTTGGCCTTTTGCTGGTGGTGGTCTGGCTTGCATCATGGGTTTGTTCTTGTTGTTGCTGCGCGAGGGCTGCGATGCTTGGCGTCGGACCGGTTGGTTCTTTTCACGTCGAGCCTCGTTTCGTTCCAAACGAGAGAAATAGCATGCAAGCTCGGCCAGTGTCTCCAAATCCTTGCCACTATCGTCATACTTGTCTTGCCACTCGATAGGCATGCTCTTACGGAAATAATAGCGCAGACTCTTCTCAGGTACAGGTTCGTCATCTTCGGGCAGCACGCTCGCCAGCGACGCGACGAGTCGGATTTCGGCGAGATGCTGATGCACAGTGATGTCGCGTGGTTTTCTGCAATTTTTCAGTTTGTCCAGTAGATACTCGCGTGGATCGCGAACCAGGAATTCCTTAGCGACTTCCTTCATTGCTTCTTTGAAGGATTGCTGGGTTTCGGAGACCCCGGCCGCTGCGTTAAATGCGTCGAGAGCTTCGTCGCGCAGCAGAATCCGATTATTCTGGAAAAGAATTGGACCTTCCTCCCAATGCTTGAGGTTGATGAGTTTCTCAAATGACTTGAGCCACCGCAACCACTCGATGGTGTTGCCGGCGTGGAAGGTCTCGACGACTACCTTGACTTTATCGTCGTGTCCAGCCGAACCGAAGGTCACGTAGTACGTCAACTGCTGTGGCTGCGTGCGTGCCGCGTGCGTTGAAGTCATCGCCATGCCGCGTGCAGAGTTGGTTTTGAATTCAAATGCCGTAGCTCCCGTGTTGTGAACCGGTGATGCGAGGAATAGAGCAAATTGGACACTGAGAATTGAAAGTTAGCTGCGTTCCGTGATCCTAACGCTACACTAACTGCGTGCATGCACTAGAGAGCTCCTGGGGCTGCCTCCTTGACTGGGTTCGCACCCAAGGTTGCGTGTACATCAAAGTCGGGTGTCAGCTGGCTCCAGCTAGCTGCAATTGGGTGAATAGATGTTGTAGTGGGTCTAACTTGACTCACTGCTTTAGCTTACACGTTGCGCAACGTGTATGAGGAAGCGTAAGTACTTAGTAATTACTTAGGTTAATTATATTTGAATACACAAATATCAGTTAAATAAGAAGGGATTCCAAGTGACTTAGATTAGGTAAAATGAGAACTGTATTGCTTGTAAATTGATCTTCCTCTAAAATCTGCTAAAAACTGTTTATCATCTATGAAAGGGTTGACAGCGGCTGGCTGTCAGAGCCCCGCTAATATGCATGATTCTGATTGGTAGAAAGATGCTGCTTTCTACCAATAGGATCTTTGGCTATGTGTGGACCACTCATTGTGGTGGTCCACTTCAATGTATCCATTCGTGTGTCTTACACCAAGGTGAGGAAGTATCCGAAACTTTTAACAGATACTTATCTGTTAAATTCACAAGTGGCTTGTAGCCACTTGTGCGTGTAACCCCGTTACACCAAACCCCCCTTAAGGTTAGACGCGGTGTCCCCGCACGTCAATCTTTTGGAATTGACCATTCGTTAATTCTCCGCGTTTGGAGAAGAAATCCGCGCTCATTCAACGATGAGCGCGCCTCAGAAGAAGTCCGCAAAGTCGATGGGGAGTCATCTCTCCATCGACGACTACTTCGAGAGTCAGAAGGCGAAGTACGGCGACGTCGTCGACTTCGACGACGACGATGAAGACATGGAGGGCGAGGAGGGCTCGCCCTCAAAGCGTAAAGACTCAGTGTCGAGCGAATCGCTCGACCCTCACGCCAAGATCGTTCGCCCACGTGAAGGGGACGAGTCGGACGCTTCGAGTTCGAAGCGTTCGCGTACTGAGAGTGATACCCCACTCGCTTCCGCTGGGGCTCTCAGTACTCCGCGCGCTGCTGCTGCAGCGCGTAATGTCAAAGCTCAAGGCTCTTCGCGCGCTGCGCCTGCAGCGCGTGATCCATGGATGCCGTCCGCGTCCGAGATCGCGGACCGGTTTGGGAACTCGGTACCTCCGAATGAGGTGCCGCTGTACGTATGCAGCGCCATCAAAGATGACGCCGTGGCTGCCGTGCTACACTTTGATGCGTAAACGCATCAAAGGCGCAATTAGTACATCGGACTCTTTCATGAGCTCTGATTGTTTCAAAGCAAGAAGACATCTTCTCGCAGCAAAGTGCCCGAATGGCAGGCACTTTGTCAAAGCTGGAACGCCTTTGTTGAAAATTTCAACAAGAGGCCGAGTGCTTACCGTGATCGGATTAAGCAAGCGCGTGATCGCTTCGAGACGTACTCGAAGCGTGGAAAGTTGGAGCAACTTCATGTTGCTGCTGAGGAGGCAAATGTGCCGTGCGCTGTGCCCGAGGGCTTTCAGTGCACGAAGTGTTTTCCAGGCGCGGTCCGCTTGAGCGACCGCGACCTGAACGGGTACACGTCGTTCCGTGTGCCCGAGAGTCCCAAAGAGCTCCGTGCTAAGTTCTTAGCACGTGAGGGTTCGGGCGCTAGCGATGATCGCAGCGCTCGTATTACTTCCGCTGCACCAGCGCGTACTGCTCCTCGTACGCCCTCACCATTTCCGGAACGTCCTCCAGCAAGACGTTCCGCGGCTCCCATGTATCTCGATGGGGAGGAAATCCTCTCCAACGAATACGAAAACGAGCCCCTTGAGGGTTCGTTTTCAAGATACTGTGGTCAACAATCCGCTCAACAATCCAGCGGGTTGAGCCGCGGGCGTCACGGATCGGTGGTGGCGGGGGTGGGAACACGCCCCGGGTAAGACCATCCCCGGGCTGACCAGTATTCACCTCTCCACGACCGGGTGACCGCCGTGGAGCGTCTTCAGGGCGCTAAGTTCGCCGCCCTGAAGCAGGAGCTGGCGAACCAGAAGGCCCAGGTCGCGGCGGTCTCGCAGACCGCCTCGAATATCCAGGTCGAGCTGGGGACCCAGATGAAGGGGTTGCTCCAGCGCGTCCGCGCGCTGGAGGAGAGGCTGCTCGTCGCCGAAGCCAAGTCCTCCGCTTCTGCCTCGGCTCCTGCCGAGGCTTCGGGTCAGCCGAGCTAGATGGCTCGTGCTGCAGGTATGGCTTCAGCCGTCCGACGTAAAAGGTCGGATGGAGGCGCATGCTAGACGCTATGTCTAGTGTGTATGCGTTGCCGTGCCGTGCCATCGCAGTGAACGGCCCGATGAGGCGCGGAGCAAGTTTGCTTGCTCCGAAATCCGAAACTGCATGTTTAGGCAGGTTTTGTGTAGCTAACAAAACTAATGAACCAACTTTAAATTCACTTGTGTTGCCTCTGCCCGCATTGTCTGTGTTCAGCTTCTGTTGATCAACAGAAGCTGCTATTGTGTCTTGGACAAACCGAATTACGGCTTGTCTTTTGGTGATGAAACTGATTGCATCCGAGCTGAAGTCATTCAGCTCGCTCTCCGCTAGAGGCCCGGCCTCTGCGTGGTTCTTTGCGGTGTCTGCGACCTGCGCAGACCCGTGGTCGTTGGCCTTGTTGGTGGAGGAGTCTGCGCCCTGCGCAGACTCATGTGGTTTGTCCATTGTTGCAGCTGACACTGTGCAAGTGTCAGCGGTTTTCTGCGGCTGCTGTATTGCAGTCGTAGATCCTCCCCCACTTAAAGTGGGAGCCATCACTCCGAGTAAACTCGGTAGACGTGGATGTCGCATGGCATTCACGTAGAACGGTGTATGGCCTGTCGAGGCATGCACGGAGTTATTGATGGCAAACTCTGCCATCGATAAGCACTCGCTCCAGTATTGGAACGAGTGAGCGTAGCTCTTCAACATATCGACGAGCACGCGATTCACGCGCTCGGTTTGACCGTCCGTCTGCGAATGATCCGCAGTCGACATGGAAAGCTGGCTCCCAAGAAGTGTAAACACTTCTTGCCACAGGGTCGCTGTGAAGCGCGGGTCTCTGTCCGACACGATGTCGGACGGCATGCCATGGTGTTTGAACACCATGTCGACGAACAGACGGGGCGTCTGCTTCGCGGTCACTTCTGCCGGCACCGCAGCAAGATGTACCATCTTGCTGAAGCGGTCGACGAAGACCACAACACCGGTATTCCCTCCGCTGTCCGGGGGGAGCCCAAAGATGAAGTCCAAAGACATGGACTTCCAACACTCCGACGGAGTCGGTAGTGATTGCAACGGAGCCTGCGCGAATGGCGCAGGCTTTACGCGTTGGCATACCTCGCAAGCACGGATGTACTTGCGCACCCACTTATACTGGTTGTGCCAGTAGAAGTCGCGCGTGAGAAGGGCGTATGTCTTCTCACGTCCGAGATGTCCCGCAGTCGGGGCATCATGATATTCGTACATGATCCTGAGTCGCAGGTAATGGTCATTCGGCACGACAACGCGATCCGCGTTGTCGTCGACTGCATTGTAAAGCAGTAGTCCGTCGTGCACACGAAAGCGGTGTGCACGCGCTCGAAGGTGCTTGGGCAGCTTCTGACGGGCCTTGTCAGAAGGCGCTGTGCCATAGGCCAGCAAGAGCTTCGCGTCCGCGTCGTGCGCGTACGCGGCCATCACATCATCTAACAGAGATGATGTGGGTTTGCTCGATCGCATGACGTCAATGGCATTGACGTCAACAGCTTCTGCATAGTCCGGCCGACGTGATAACGCGTCGGCCACCACGTTCAATCTTCCGGGTTTGTATTCGACCCGGAAGTTATACTCCGCAAAGAATGAGAGCCATCTCGCCATTCTTTGTGATATGTGTGGAGATTTCACTGCAGTGCGCAGTGGTGCATGGTCGGTGTAGACCACAAATGGTATACTCCGAAGCAAATACACTCGGAACTTTGCGAGTGCGTACTTCATGGCAAGGAGTTCCTTGTCATGCACCAGATAGTTGCGCTCAGCTAGCTTCAGCTGACGCGATTGGTAGTAGACGACACGATCACGGCCCTCGTGATCGTGCTGCATCAAGGCGCATCCGATCGCGAAATCGGATGCGTCACACACTACGTGAAATGGGCGATCTTGGTCAGCCACTGCCAAGATCGGCGCCTCAGTCAAGCCCCGCTTGACTGCATCGAATGCCTTTTGGCAATCGAGTGTCCAATTCCACACAGCTTCTTTCTTAAGAAGTTGTGACAGCGGGCGGATCTTGCCCGCGTAATCCTCCACGTACTTGCACAAGTACGTGGCCAAGCCAAGGAACTGCCTCAGTTCCTTGACACTTGAAGGCGTTGGCCATTCATTTATCACTCTGACCTTTTCCGGGTCAGGGCGAACACCATTATTCCCTACGAGACACCCGAGGACGGGTATCTCGCTCGCCCCGAAGATACACTTCTTCAGGTTCGCGTAGAGCTTATGCTTTCGCATAAGCTCAAGTAGCTTCCGGAGATGCACCCTGTGCATCTCTACGTCGGTCTTCCCGTCCACAGCCCGGCTGTGGATGAATACATCATCGAAGTAGCTCGGTGCGAAGTCGCGCACCGAGCGCAACAAGTGCGTCACGCACCTGTTGAAAGTCGCAGGGGCATTCTTAAGCCCCTGTGGCATTACTAGCCATTCCCAGAGCATGTCGCTTGGCGTGCTCACTGCCGTGAGAGGGATATCGCTCTCACGCATTAGGATTTGATAAAATCCATCTCGCAAGTCGAGAGCACTGTAAACGGTGCTCCCGGCCATCGAATCGATGATAACATCTTTTCGTGGTATCGGCGTCTGCGCCGGTACCGTCGCATCGTTCAGCTTGTTGTAGGCATGAACGATGCGCCATCCGCCCTGTGGCTTTTTGACACAGAACGTCGGAGCACTGTGCGGGGACTTTGATTCTCGCACTTGTCCTGCTTTACGACGACTTTCAAAGAAGTCGTCGATCGCTTTTACTTGCTCTCGCGGCAGTGGCCACTGCCGCGTGACACAGTACTTCGTGCCCGGCACGAGATTAATCTCGTGCTGGATGCCGTTGCCCTGCGGGAGCTTCGCAGGAATATCTTCCGGGAGTACGTTTTTGTACTCCCTCAACAATTCGTAATAGGGCCTCGACTTCAGCGAGTCCCAGCCTTGTTCCTCGAAGCGCTCTCGCTTCGTCTTCGCACTGAGAGTGTCTTCACTCTCGGTGGTACTTCTCATGAAGAGCTGCCTTAGCTCTTCGTTCTCGTTCTCCGTTCTTTCGCTGTCCGAAAGAACGCAGACCTGCTCGATGCGTCCATCGTGCAAGTCGCGCATGAAGCGCTTCCAGCTCACGGCTGGAAGCGAAGTCAACTCCGACGCCGTCGTCGGAGGACTAGCGAGTTCCATCTCACGATACTGGAATCCAGTATCGGTGCGCGTCAAGACGCTTAGCGTCTTGACATTCGGTGTCGCCGCCGCAGTCTGCCCAGCAGACTGCTCTTGTTGCGTCTCGGTCCCGGACCGAGACTTGCGCAGCGTTTTCCGCTTGCGCCGTCTTCTTGTTGTGCGGAGCCCGGCTCCGCACAGTTGTTCTTCTGGTCCAGGCCCGGCCGTGGACAGTTGTTCGCCGGCGGACCCTGTCCGCGGGCGCGCGGTATCAAGCCCGGCTTGACCGCATTTTCCTTCGTGCAGCCCGGCTGCACGGTAATGTGTCCCTTCGCCGGCAGACCCTGTCTGCGGGCGCGCGATATCAAGCCCGGCTTGGTCGCATGGCGCTTCGTCGTGCAGCCCGGCTGCACGACAGCATGCAAATTGCGTCAGTGCGGTACGTTTGCAACCGTCCGCACTGTTTGCAGCGTCAACTCCCGGAGTTGACACGCCTTCGTCACCTCGACGCCATTCATTGGCGGAGCCCCTCATGATCGAGGGCGCGTCGGCTCCCGGAGCCGACGCGCCGTTGTCGACCTGACCTCTTCGGGTCAGGGACTGTCCCTTACACGCTTGAACGTGGGTGTTGGTCCCCGGAACCAACATATATTTTTCTTCCGACGTCGGCAGCATTGCCGACGCGGGTTTCACTTGTGCGCGCCCTCGCGCACTCCTTGGGCACTCCGAGACAGCGGCATAAAGCGCTGTCTCGACTGGTGAGCCGCGCGCACCTGCTGGTGCGTGCACTGCGGTAGCAGCGCCATCGCTCTCTGTTCCGCTGTCGCGTCCGAAGCGCACGAGCGTGCGCTTCTTCCAGTCTATCACCGGATAATGCTGTGCAAGCCACGGCATGCCCATTACCACGTCGAACTTATCGTCCAGGTCCAGGACGGTAAAGTGTCCGACCAACACTCGTTGTTTGTAGAAGAAGCGCACGTTCACGACGCGCTTCTCGGTCTTCACGATGGCACCTGTTGCCAGTCGTACCTCCAGAAGACTTCGAGGTACATTTACCTCCTCGAAGTCAAGTCTCGACAGGCTACGTAGTCGAACAAAGTTGTTCGACGCGCCTGAATCTACCAATGCTCGAAGAGAGTCACTCGCTCTCTTCGAGTAAACCTTCAAGATGACTAGGTTCGGCCTGTCATCTTGTTTCTTGCAGTGAGAGCTGGTCTCACTGGGGGTTGCAGTCCTCAGTGTCGCGTGCCCGATGTCGGCACGCGCAACTGCATTACCAGTAGGGCGCCCTGCGCCTACTGGATGTTCGCGTTTTTTGTTGGTCCGCGGCGATGCCTAGCATCGCCACGACGGCCACCTCCAGGGAGCATGGGAGCTGTACACTCCCGTGCAAAGTGACCGATCCTTCCACAACGGAAGCATCGCACGTTACCTCCCGGCTGCTGGTAGCCAGCAGTTGTTGCGTTCGAGAGGTCCATTGGTTTTGGACCTCCCGTCCTCACTATCGGGCGCGGTTGCGACCTCGGCACATTTGCATGGAGTTTAGCCTGCCGCAGGCTAAACACTTCTTGCGTGGCAAGAGTGATTGCAGCTTCGAGAGTACTCGATACTCTCGGAAGAGATAGGTCTTCCCAGGCCCATCTCTAAGTCCCTTCATGAACGTGACGACCTTAGTCGCCTCGTCAATTGGATTGATCACGGTATTTGAGACCAAGTATCGTGCGCGCTGCGCGTAAGCATGAACGTCATGCTTACCCTGCTGAAGGTCGAGGAACTCCGCCCTCGACCGGAACTCGTTTTGCGGGGGCTCAAACGCTTGTTTGAGCTCCTCTTTGAACACTTCGTACGTGCTGAAGCACGTAGGATCGGAGAGTCGGCGCCCATACGCCCAACTCCTTGCGCGTCCGCCAAGGCAGGACATGGCGAACGCGACCTTCGACAGCGGGTCGACGATGCGTCGAGCCGCTATGGCTGTGTCGAGCTCGACAAGCCATCGGAGGAGAGGCTCGCCCTCTCCTCCCACGTAATTTCTTACGCTCAACTTTAATGGTTGAGCACGCGGTGTCGTCCCTGACGACGCCGTCACTGAGGAAGCAGTATCACGCTGTTCCTTGCAGCATTGTAGCTATCGCCGCTTCTCCAATGACTGTTGACAGTCGTTGGAGGGCTTCCCACTCTGGGTCAGACAGGTGGGGGCGGTCCGCGCGTGCAACATGCGTTGCAGGCATATTGGAGCTCTCCATGGGCACCTCCGTGCTCATGGGGTTCTCGGCTCCGCGTTCGTACACCTCGTACGAACGTCGAGCAGTCGGTCGTTGGACGGATTACAAACTGTTACAAGGTGTAGTGGGTCTAACTTGACTCACTACCTTAGCTTACACGTTGCGCAACGTGTATGAGGAAGCGTAGGTACTTAGTAATAACTTGAATTGATTATACTTGAGTACGGAAGCATAATATAAATCAAATAAAGACTCCAAGTAGCTAGTTTAAGGTAATATGAGAACTGTATTGTTTGTAAATTGATCTTCCGCCTAAATATGCTAAAACTGTTTATCATCTATGAAAGGGGTTGACAGCGGCTGGCTGTCAGAGCCCCGCCAATATGCACGTCTCTAATTGGTAGAAAGATGCTGCTTTCTACCAATAGGATCTTTGGGTGGGTGTGGACCACTCATTGTGGTGGTCCGCTTCAATGTATCCATTGGTGTGACTTACACCAAGGTGAGGAAGTATCTAAAACTTTTAACAGATATTTTCTCTGTTAAATTCACAAGTGGCTTGTAGCCACTTGTGCGTGTAACCCCGTTACACACCCCAGCCAAGCCGGCTTTGGCGACCGGAGAAACGGACCGCATAGCTGGGTTGTCGGAGGTCGGCATGGAGGGGGGCTCGACGAGCGGGAACCCTTCCTGGCCAGAGCTCAACCTCAAGATGGAGCGGGGCCGAGCCGACTGCGAAGTCGAACTCGGCGAAGTTGCCGCTGAGCCCGAGGAAGTGCCCGGAGCTGGTTGGACTCGAGGAGTTGACGGCGAGGACGGAGAGAGGTCGTGGAAGTACTTAGCGAGTTCGGCCGCTGACACGAAGGGCTTGGCATCACGGAAGCGTGGGCCCACAGTAACCCCGTTGAGTGGCTCACGGATAGTAGAGCTGCTGACGACCGAAGCCATTCTCGCTGGCGCTGAGCTTTGCGAGACCTGTAAGAAGAAGCGGAGGTTAGCAGCAAGTCAGCGATGCATGTGAGAAGAAGTTGACGCACCTGGTCGGCGGGAGCAGTGTCGTGGCGAAGGTCACGCGTCTTCGACCCGACGCACTCACCCTCCTCGAGGTCAGCGGAGGGCACTGGAGCCGAGCTGGGACTCGGTGGGACAGCATCCGGCTCAGCGAGCGAGACCCCCGAAGGCGCCGAGTCGGCTGCGGCTAGAGCAGGCGAGTTCGCTCTGGAGGCAGGAGCTACGCTAGCCGCGGGTGCTGGATGCAAGGTGGAGCAGCTGCAGCACCACGCGAAGCCGCAGCTGTCAGAGGAAGGCTCGCAGACGCAGGAGCAGAGTCAGGGTGGTCGCCGACTGGACGACGAACCCAGTCAGCGGCACTAGCCGAGTCGGCGCTAGGCAAGCCAGCCATGGGAGTATCTGGAGCATCACAACAGACATGTCAGCTTGATTATAACACCCCACAGTGGCGCAGGTGAAGCAGCGTACCGGCAGGAGTGTGAGCGGCGAGCGGCAAACGTGCGAGACGATTTGGCGGGTGAATGTGAGCGAGGAGTGAAAGCGCTGACTGACAGAAAGGGACACAGGCAGCAGTTGGGTCAAGACACTCGCCATGACCGGGGCGGTTGTGGTGTAGTGCATAAAATTCGGTGACCGGTATGTGTCCCGAAATGAACTTCCGGTGACAGCAGCCTGGACAAGCGAAGGCGTTGAAACTGAGAGCAGTCAGGTGTATCAGAGTCAGATCGTCTACGGTACTATCCAGGTGTCTCAGAGTGAGAGCGGTTTGGTGTCTCAGAGTGGGTGCGATAACGGTAATTCCCGCCAAGTGCCGAAGTCGGTGAAATGTTTCAAAGTCAGAGCGGTTTTTCGTTGCAAAGTGATAGCGAATACGGTAATTATCTCTGAAGCGGGATTTCAAGATAGTTTCATAGGGACTCAGTGAGTGGTCAGTTGAGGTCCGAAACCCCTTCATTTCACTAGGTATTTGTATAGGACACAGGGAAAAGTAGGTTAGAGCCTTAGCGGCTCTTCGGAGAGATAACAAACAAACAGAGCAGAATTTTCCAAGTCCAAGACAAGCGTACAATGTCCGGTAAGTCCCTGCGCGGGCTGGATTATGTCTGCCGTCACCACCCGAGAGGCATAGCTTGTAGGGTGTTGACAGGTAGCGCCAAGAGACAAGTCGGCCCGAGAAGGGGACGGAACTCGGCGAGGGCGTCAAGGACAAGTCCCGCCGAGTCTGCGGGCCGGTACGCAGGATAGCCCGGGTGTCGTGACACTTCTAGCCGAGAACCCGTTGTTCTCGGTAGCCCGTAAAAGCGCTCGCGCGCCGTCATCCATCCTTTGGTGGAGGGCACGGGTTTGTGAGGAACGGAAGTCAGTGAGCTCAGCTTACTTCCGGAGGGTCGACTGGCTTGGTTGACTGGTCTCGGCGAGGACGCCCACGTTGTCCCGGGGGGGAGGGGCGTACCACTTGGGACAACCTAGCGTAGGCCAATAAGCGCCGACTAGCTCGTCGATTGTTGTGTCTGTGTGCAAGGACTAATTTGTGCGTTCTGCTACACCACACTAGTCGACAGCTTCAACTACTCGGCTCCGAAACCTGCGGAGGTGGTACCATCTCCTCGAGAATGACCACCATCTACTCGAACGTGGGTGAAGCGTAAGTAAAGCATGACGGCATTTGGGTGAACGTTCACTTCCCGATTGCTGGCTATGACTTCTCAACCATATCGTTTAGGTCAATTTCCGCGGTGAACGAAGGATACCATGAAATGCCGTTGAATAGCTCCACCTTCAGCGTGTTGTGTTCGGAAATGTGTTCGATATTGGACGCTTTCAGACTACTTCAGTTAAATTTTGCGCTAGCTGAGAAATTGAAGTGGCTTGAGAAATCGTAAGTCGGTGAACCTATGTCTATTGGACAGCATCTGATTGGGCAAAACGTTTGGCTATATTGTTTTTTGTCAGAGGTCGATACGCCGGAAGCCGTCGCTGATGTTGGAGTCACAGCCGATCGCCGGTCGCTGTGCGGGTTCAAGGTCGTCGTCGGTTCCGGTAGTGGGCAACGAGGAGTTGAAGATATAGGACAAGGATCACCAGCCGCAGATGGCGCTCAAGACGACGGAGAGAAGGTACGAGGACCCGGCGGGCAGGCGGGAACCTGCCATTTTCTAATATGTTCTGTACCATTATCAATGCTTCCCAGAGAGCTGCTGTGCAAGCCCAGGTACGGTGATCTGACGCTGAAGCTGGCACAAGTTTGTTTTTTTGCTCCAAGCAGTGGTACACATAAGAGCTATGCGCCTAGGCGGTCTATGCTTGGAACGTCAAACCCTTGAGGCAGCGAGTGAAATATACCTCCCCGTGTTTAGTAGCGTCGTGTAGCAACTGACGCTAGAGTTGGTGGTTCCGTAGGATTATTGTGGTTGGATTATTGTGGTGCAGCCCCACCTCATCAAACAAGGATTTTATCTGCTCTCGAAGAAGTTATGTGGTGATGATGCCAGCTGCAACGCCTTTTTCTCATATACATGTTCCATTTCTTCGTTGAACATTTCAGGGAGAGCATCGATTGACTGCTGCTGCTGCTGATCGAGGTGTTGTAGAGTTCGACGTGTGGAGGGATCCTTGTGGACCGCATCCACCGAGATTCGCCCAGCTCTAGCTTTTTGCGTAGCATATTAAGGAGATCGGAGCTAGTGAATATGAATGTCGACAGCAGCAGGATATGCGGTGGGAGCTTTGATGTAAAATATTGAGCATGATCGACCAGTGATGCGAGGCAAAGTTGCAGAACGCCCTTAAAGTTGGACTATCCGGCTAGACCTATGATTTTTTCCGCACGCTTGCATTCACGGCTTTGTCGACCTTGTCATGGAAATTTGGCGGCAGAACAGCGAAGCCAGATTCGTTCACAGGCAGACGTGCTACCACGCGTCGAAAAAATTGGCCACCAGCAGCCTCATAGCGCAAATACCTATCATGCATGCCTCCAAAAGAGTAGCCACACCTTAGGCAGACGCTCACCATTGAGGGACCTCCAGTACTTCGGCCGCATGCAAATGGGTGAATGAGTGCCATAGCGCTCCGAAGGATTTGACCAATCACATGACGATTTTATCGTAGGCTGTCGAGCTTACTATTTATCGAACGAATGCGATCCTGGAGCCACTATAGTAAAATGCCGTCAAGGAGTTCGCAAATCCCTGAAGACATAAGCCAAATTACCGACTTAGTACGATTTAATAGAAAACGCCATATAAAACTTAAGAAAGCACGAGAATGATAGTTCTGTTGAACTGGTGGATGTACAATGCGACACTGTCACGGAAAGGAGGAAATTGTGTAGAGAACTTTACATTTAATAACTCCGCTGCCAATCTCTAACATAAAATATGATTCAACTGTCCGTTGTCGACGGCGTAAAATCATTTCAACGTCTAGATGCGGTCTCCTACAAGCAACCACCCTGGCTCAAATGTTGTCCTAGCATAGGATCATTTTTCTGCGGAACATTGTGTTGTCATGAACTGCGAGAACTGTGACTTGGTATTTGATCTCTATTCGTACAATTTTCTCTTGTGCCTGGAGCTTCTGCCATAAATTAGACAGCACAATAATGTATTTGCAGGACTTTTTATTAGGTATGCGGCCTTGTGGCAACAGGAACGATTCAACAGGAACTAGCGGTAGTTGATGAATTCTAGTTGGAGGCAAGGAGCCTGAAATTTGGCGATCAAAAGCCAGATTCGTGTAGAGATCAGTTAGTTAAGCGGCTGGTAAGCCAAGAAGATGTTTTAGGGTCAAATAACAATTAGCCCTAAAACTGCCCAGTATTTGCGGAGTATGGGGCTGGCCAGTTTCTGGTGATTGTGGGGGTCGTTTACGTAGGCGCAATGTTGACGGGGCACAAATTGACGGGATTACGCAAAAGTGACGCTCTGGACAGTAATGATAATCAGAGCACGTCTTATGCTAGCTGAAGACACAGTTTGCACTTTTCAAGCCGTGAATACCCGATACAACACAATGACAAGGTCTCATCAACAATTTCAAGAACAGTGCCGGGTTTACGAGGTATCTTGCCATACGGAAATACAGCAGGTGGCAGTCACATATCCCAGCAACTAATACAAAAATTGAATTACAATACAATGACTCTATTTGTAATGGCACTTCGTTGCAATGCTTTGTACCGGTAGGTGCTGGTGGTGCTTGTTTGATCAGCCTGGAGTTGTCGTCGACCGCTACTCACTTCACGTTTTACTTTGCTGCCCCCGAACCCATCATCAAAAACAACAACAACAACCATGCGTCTTCGCTACTCTCTGCTTGTCGTGGCAGCCACGTTCCTCCTCCACCTGAATGGCATTGCTGCTGCAACAATGGACAGTGTACCGTCGGTGATGGCCACAGCGGATCAAGCGATAAAGCAAGGCAATGCGGCCAACAAGCGCTCGCTGAGAATTCGTGGAAAGGAAGGGAATGGTGAAGATATTTCCACGAACGACCAAAACAATGAAGAGAGAGCGTTTGATTTCAAGCTCTGGTGGTACCGCCGTATCCGAGACTATACACCCGATAAAGTCCACACTAAGTTGGGGTTGGATGGATTGGGTCAGAACGCCTGGAAACACAAAAACTATAAGAGGTACATTAGGTACGGGGAGCGATGGCGGAAGGACCAGTAAATGCTATTGGGGAAACCCGAGGGAGATGAAAACTTGAGGTTTTAAGCAAAACTATGCTTGACAGGGGCAATAACGTGAAAAGATCGTGCTTCACCAGTGTCCCATCTAGCTTGTTCGCTGAAGCGTCTGGTCACCCGAGACATGGTGCGGTATTCTTGAGTTGACTCATTTAACAATGTACGGCCCACATCTGCACTTGCAGGTGCTAGCTCAACTACTGTACTAAAACTAAATCTACCTGGTTTTTGGTAGTATGTTTCTTCTCGCACGCGCCACCGTCTTACCGACTGCCCAATCCCAGGGCCAAGGTAACTAATTTTCCTCGATATCGGTAGATCTTACGTAAGTTATTGTCATTGCCTTACAAAGGAACTAGCCGAAATTGGGACACTTGGTTTCCGTCGCTAGAAGTATTTATCGCTAATTCTATTTAATAGCGGTGTGAATCCTCCAAAGCAGTAACGGTGATGTCGTCTCCAGTAATCACCATTCGTAAGTGAAAAGAAAATAATTAAAGAGCTGCCCGTCGAATTTACATAATTAGTTAGTTGTAGCTAGCAAAACAATGAGTTATTGGGTACTTGTATGCTTCTCTTATCAGTATTCTACACGCTTTGTTCATTCTCCTGCCACCCATGGTTTGGTCAAAGTGCATTGAACTGACCATCTACATTCCGATGTTTGCCCATATTTTATGTACACCTTATGTAAATACCCAACTCCACAGATTCTGATCCTCCCCCACGGAAAGTAACCGACCAGTACAGAACAATGGCGCTGCCAGCCAAGAGGGAGCGCCACGACGAGGAGCTCCTGGCGCAATGCGTAGCCCGGGTGTTGGCGGGAGAAACAGCCACTGCCGATGAAGGTGGAGCGATTGTGCGGCATTTTATGGTATTCTCTCTCCCCTTCACCGGTCTAGACGATAGGGTTTAAAAAAAACAACTGAGGAGCGTCATACCAGCATTTGAGAAGTGAGCGTTCATCCAAGCGACGTCATACTTTACATACGCTTCAAACACCTGGAAGGACGCCCTAGTCGACGGTGGCCATGCTGAAGGAGATGGTGCCACCCCCGCAGGCTTCGGAGCCGACCTGATGAAGACTTGAAGTGCTGTCAGCTAGCGCATAGCATCTAGTATTTAGTACGTAGTCGGAGAAACGACAAGAAGAGTAAATTTACGATACTACTAGATAAATAACCACAACATCTACGAAGTTATCAGAATTCACCCCGAGTGAGAGTGGGGTCCTTCATGGTGAGCTTCGAGCAGTTTTGGGATTCATGGTTCGTGTGTGCTGATGTGTATCACCTATGAACTATTGGCGATGCAAGTGGAATCTTCCGTTGTTGGCAACACCAAACTGTTCCGTGTCGAATTGTTAAAGTTCAACTACTTCGTAAAGGGGTGTCTGAATACTAGCAAGTGAAGCATTTCAAGTCGTGGAAAACGGATAAATGCGTGAGAGTGGGAAAGTTTCACCCGGTCGCTCTTGCCAGCGTTTACCATCCCCAGCCTCCACTCCAGCCACCCCAGGGACGACCCCAGCCGCCCCAGCCACCACAGCTACTGCCGCAGCCTCCACCCCAGCCCCAGCCTCCGCCCCAGCCTCCGCCACAGCCACCTCCCCAGCCCCAGCCTCCTCCGCATTGTTCCTTCTTGGTCCCTTCTGGAGTCTTGGCTCCAGCAGCAAGAACGGCCTCGGCCGGCTTGTTGTCCGCCGTGCGCAAGGCAGGTTGGTCGGCAGCAGACACTGTCGCGACAGCGACAGCAACAGCAGCGACGACAGCGAGCGTAGCGAGCTTCATGGTCTTGACGATGCGCTTGTTCTCGTCCAGGCAAGTTGCGTTGTGGGAATCCGAGATGCTACTTGGACATCATAGTGAATCGGCCTCTGTGGTTTTGCAAGAAAACGTCTTCAAGATTCCGCAAATTTCTCCACTAGGGAATATCATGATGAGGTTCGACCCATGGGCAATTTCGGGGAAAGTTGTAGGTGACAAGTACCTTCTCCAAGGTCACTGAATGATTTGACTTGCTGCACTATAAACCTTTTTTTTGTCTCACATCAATAGCTAGTCTGCTTTCAAGTGAAAGGAGCGCGTCGTGCAGTGGCTGTCGTGGACCGATCGGAAAGTTGCACCGCAGCAGCGATAGACCACGCGGCTTCCATACTGGAATGGGAGTCCACCATACAGGTTTCTGAGCGAGATGAGTTTGTTTTATTTCAGACAGTGGCGGCACGACGCGTGCGCCTTCGAGTTTTCTAGTTGAAAGTACACTACGTCGAAGTATCTAATATAGAGCAACCATCCTCTGGCCGTGAACTGAAACTGTCCTGAAATTGCAAAGTATAGCCCAGATCGTAGCTTTCAAATGAACTGGAAGCTATCACAAGATTGGTTGTTTTTGCATTGTTGCTCGAAGTAAAGTTGTCTCATATATCTATTACCTTCACTATACCTGCATCAGATCAAAAGAACTATCAAACGCTATTTCTAACTGAAGTAGCCCGGAAGCGTCCAATATCGAACACCCAAACATCTCATTTCCGAACACGACACGATGAAGGTGGAGCGATTGTGCGGCAGTTTATGGTATTCTCTCTCCCCTTCACCGGTCTAGACAATAGGGTTTTAAAACAAAACAACTGAGGAGCGTCATACCCAGCATTTGAGAAGTGAACGTTCATCCAAGCGACGTCATACTTTACATACGCTTCAAACACCTGGAAGGACGCCCTAGTCGACGGTGGCCATGCTGAAGGAGATGGTGCCACCCCCGCAGGCTTCGGAGCCGACCTGATGAAGACTTGAAGTGCTGTCAGCTAGCCCATAGCATCTATTATTTAGTACGTAGTCGGAGAAACGACAAGAAGAGTAAATTTACGATACTACTAGATAAATAACCACAACATCTACGAAGTTATCAGAATTCACCCCGAGTGAGAGTGGGGTCCTTCATGGTGAGCTTCGAGCAGTTTTGGGATTCATGGTGCGTGTGTGCTGATGTGTATCACCTATGAACTATTGGCGATGCAAGTGGAATCTTCCGTTGTTGTCAACACCAAACTGTTCCGTGTCGAATTGTTAAAGTTCAACTACTTCGTAAAGGGGTGTCTGAATACTAGCAAGTGAAGCATTTCAAGTCGTGGAAAACGGATAAATGCGTGAGAGTGGGAAAGTTTCACCCGGTCGCTCTTGCCAGCGTTTACCATCCCCAGCCTCCACCCCAGCCACCCCAGGGACGACCCCAGCCGCCCCAGCCACCACAGCTACTGCCGCAGCCTCCACCCCAGCCCCAGCCTCCGCCCCAGCCTCCGCCACAGCCACCTCCCCAGCCCCAGCCTCCTCCGCATTGTTCCTTCTTGGTCCCTTCTGGAGTCTTGGCTCCAGCAGCAAGAACGGCCTCGGCCGGCTTGTTGTCCGCCGTGCGCAAGGCAGGTTGGTCGGCAGCAGACACTGTCGCGACAGCGACAGCAACAGCAGCGACGACAGCGAGCGTAGCGAGCTTCATGGTCTTGACGATGCGCTTGTTCTCGTCCAGGCAAGTTGCGTTGTGGGAATCCGAGATGCTACTTGGACATCATAGTGAATCGGCCTCTGTGGTTTTGCAAGAAAACGTCTTCAAGATTCCGCAAATTTCTCCACTAGGGAATATCATGATGAGGTTCGACCCATGGGCAATTTCGGGGAAAGTTGTAGGTGACAAGTACCTTCTCCAAGGTCAGTGAATGATTTGACTTGCTGCACTATAAACCTTTTATTGTCTCACATCAATAGCTAGTCTGCTTTCAAGTAAAAGGAGCGCGTCGTGCAGTGGCTGCCGTGGACCGATCGGAAAGTTGCACCGCAGCAGCGATAGACCACGCGGCTTCCATACTGGAATGGGAGTCCACCATACAGGTTTCTGAGCGAGATGAGTTTATTTTATTTCAGACAGTGGCGGCACGACTCGTGCGCCTTCGAGTTTTCTAGTTGAAAGTACACTACGTCGAAGTGTCTAATATAGAGCAACCATCCTCTGGCCTTGAACTGAAACTGTCCTGAAATTGCAAAGTATAGCCCAGATCGTAGCGTTCAAATGAACTGGAAGCTATCACAAGATTGGTTGTTTTTGCATTGTTGCTCGAAGTAAAGTTGTCTCATATATCTATTACCTTCACTATACCTGCATCAGATCAAAAGAACTATCAAACTCCGGGCTACTTCAGTTAGTAAAATATTTCTAACTGAAGTAGCCCGGAAGCGTCCAATATCGAACACCCAAACATCTCATTTCCGAACACGACACGATGAAGGTGGAGCGATTGTGCGGCATTTTATGGTATTCTCTCTCCCCTTCACCGGTCTAGACGATAGGGTTTAAAAAAAACAACTGAGGAGCGTCATACCAGCATTTGAGAAGTGAGCGTTCATCCAAGCGACGTCATACTTTACATACGCTTCAAACACCTGGAAGGACGCCCTAGTCGACGGTGGCCATGCTGAAGGAGATGGTGCCACCCCCGCAGGCTTCGGAGCCGACCTGATGAAGACTTGAAGTGCTGTCAGCTAGCGCATAGCATCTAGTATTTAGTACGTAGTCGGAGAAACGACAAGAAGAGTAAATTTACGATACTACTAGATAAATAACCACAACATCTACGAAGTTATCAGAATTCACCCCGAGTGAGAGTGGGGTCCTTCATGGTGAGCTTCGAGCAGTTTTGGGATTCATGGTGCGTGTGTGCTGATGTGTATCACCTATGAACTATTGGCGATGCAAGTGGAATCTTCCGTTGTTGGCAACACCAAACTGTTCCGTGTCGAATTGTTAAAGTTCAACTACTTCGTAAAGGGGTGTCTGAATACTAGCAAGTGAAGCATTTCAAGTCGTGGAAAACGGATAGATGCGTGAGAGTGGGAAAGTTTCACCCGGTCGCTCTTGCCAGCGTTTACCATCCCCAGCCTCCACCCCAGCCCCAGCCTCCGCCCCAGCCTCCGCCACAGCCACCTCCCCAGCCCCAGCCTCCTCCGCATTGTTCCTTCTTGGTCCCTTCTGGAGTCTTGGCTCCAGCAGCAAGAACGGCCTCGGCCGGCTTGTTGTCCGCCGTGCGCAAGGCAGGTTGGTCGGCAGCAGACACTGTCGCGACAGCGACAGCAACAGCAGCGACGACAGCGAGCGTAGCGAGCTTCATGGTCTTGACGATGCGCTTGTTCTCGTCCAGGCAAGTTGCGTTGTGGGAATCCGAGATGCTACTTGGACATCATAGTGAATCGGCCTCTGTGGTTTTGCAAGAAAATGTCTTCAAGATTCCGCAAATTTCTCCACTAGGGAATATCATGATGAGGTTCGACCCATGGGCAATTTCGGGGAAAGTTGTAGGTGACAAGTACCTTCTCCAAGGTCACTGAATGATTTGACTTGCTGCACTATAAACCTTTTTTTTGTCTCACATCAATAGCTAGTCTGCTTTCAAGTGAAAGGAGCGCGTCGTGCAGTGGCTGCCGTGGACCGATCAGAAAGTTGCACCGCAGCAGCGATAGACCACGCGGCTTCCATACTGGAATGGGAGTCCACCATACAGGTTTCTGAGCGAGATGAGTTTGTTTTATTTCAGACAGTGGCGGCACGACTCGTGCGCCTTCGAGTTTTCTAGTTGAAAGTACACTGCGTCGAAGTATCTAATCTAGAGCAACCATCCTCTGGCCTTGAACTGAAACTGTCCTGAAATTGCAAAGTATAGCCCAGATCGTAGCTTTCAAATGAACTGGAAGCTATCACAAGATTGGTTGTTTTTGCATTGTTGCTCGAAGTAAAGTTGTCTCATATATCTATTACCTTCACTATACCTGCACCAGATCAAAAGAACTATCAAACGCTATTTCTAACTGAAGTAGCCCGGAAGCGTCCAATATCGAACACCCAAACATCTCATTTCCGAACACGACACGATGAAGGTGGAGCGATTGTGCGGCAGTTTATGGTATTCTCTCTCCCCTTCACCGGTCTAGACAATAGGGTTTTAAAACAAAACAACTGAGGAGCGTCATACCAGCATTTGAGAAGTGAGCGTTCATCCAAGCGACGTCATACTTTACATACGCTTCAAACACCTGGAAGGACGCCCTAGTCGACGGTGGCCATGCTGAAGGAGATGGTGCCACCCCCGCAGGCTTCGGAGCCGACCTGATGAAGACTTGAAGTGCTGTCAGCTAGCGCATAGCATCTAGTATTTAGTACGTAGTCGGAGAAACGACAAGAAGAGTAAATTTACGATACTACTAGATAAATAACCACAACATCTACGAAGTTATCAGAATTCACCCCGAGTGAGAGTGGGGTCCTTCATGGTGAGCTTCGAGCAGTTTTGGGATTCATGGTGCGTGTGTGCTGATGTGTATCACCTATGAACTATTGGCGATGCAAGTGGAATCTTCCGTTGTTGGCAACACCAAACTGTTCCGTGTCGAATTGTTAAAGTTCAACTACTTCGTAAAGGGGTGTCTGAATACTAGCAAGTGAAGCATTTCAAGTCGTGGAAAACGGATAGATGCGTGAGAGTGGGAAAGTTTCACCCGGTCGCTCTTGCCAGCGTTTACCATCCCCAGCCTCCGCCCCAGCCACCCCAGGGACGACCCCAGCCGCCCCAGCCACCACAGCTACTGCCGCAACCTCCACCCCAGCCCCAGCCTCCGCCACAGCCACCTCCCCAGCCCCAGCCTCCTCCGCATTGTTCCTTCTTGGTCCCTTCTGGAGTCTTGGCTCCAGCAGCAAGAACGGCCTCGGCCGGCTTGTTGTCCGCCGTGCGCAAGGCAGGTTGGTCGGCAGCAGACACTGTCGCGACAGCGACAGCAACAGCAGCGACGACAGCGAGCGTAGCGAGCTTCATGGTCTTGACGATGCGCTTGTTCTCGTCCAGGCAAGTTGCGTTGTGGGAATCCGAGATGCTACTTGGACATCATAGTGAATCGGCCTCTGTGGTTTTGCAAGAAAATGTCTTCAAGATTCCGCAAATTTCTCCACTAGGGAATATCATGATGAGGTTCGACCCATGGGCAATTTCGGGGAAAGTTGTAGGTGACAAGTACCTTCTCCAAGGTCACTGAATGATTTGACTTGCTGCACTATAAACCTTTTTTTTGTCTCACATCAATAGCTAGTCTGCTTTCAAGTGAAAGGAGCGCGTCGTGCAGTGGCTGCCGTGGACCGATCAGAAAGTTGCACCGCAGCAGCGATAGACCACGCGGCTTCCATACTGGAATGGGAGTCCACCATACAGGTTTCTGAGCGAGATGAGTTTGTTTTATTTCAGACAGTGGCGGCACGACTCGTGCGCCTTCGAGTTTTCTAGTTGAAAGTACACTGCGTCGAAGTATCTAATCTAGAGCAACCATCCTCTGGCCTTGAACTGAAACTGTCCTGAAATTGCAAAGTATAGCCCAGATCGTAGCTTTCAAATGAACTGGAAGCTATCACAAGATTGGTTGTTTTTGCATTGTTGCTCGAAGTAAAGTTGTCTCATATATCTATTACCTTCACTATACCTGCACCAGATCAAAAGAACTATCAAACGCTATTTCTAACTGAAGTAGCCCGGAAGCGTCCAATATCGAACACCCAAACATCTCATTTCCGAACACGACACGATGAAGGTGGAGCGATTGTGCGGCAGTTTATGGTATTCTCTCTCCCCTTCACCGGTCTAGACAATAGGGTTTTAAAACAAAACAACTGAGGAGCGTCATACCCAGCATTTGAGAAGTGAACGTTCATCCAAGCGACGTCATACTTTACATACGCTTCAAACACCTGGAATGACGCCCTAGTCGATGGTGGCCATGCTGAAGGAGATGGTGCCACCCCCGCAGGCTTCGGAGCCGACCTGATGAAGACTTGAAGTGCTGTCAGCTAGCCCATAGCATCTAGTATTTAGTACGTAGTCGGAGAAACGACAAGAAGAGTAAATTTACGATACTACTAGATAAATAACCACAACATCTACGAAGTTATCAGAATTCACCCCGAGTGAGAGTGGGGTCCTTCATGGTGAGCTTCGAGCAGTTTTGGGATTCATGGTTCGTGTGTGCTGATGTGTATCACCTATGAACTATTGGCGATGCAAGTGGAATCTTCCGTTGTTGTCAACACCAAACTGTTCCGTGTCGAATTGTTAAAGTTCAACTACTTCGTAAAGGGGTGTCTGAATACTAGCAAGTGAAGCATTTCAGGTCGTGGAAAACGGATAGATGCGTGAGAGTGGGAAAGTTTCACCCGGTCGCTCTTGCCAGCGTTTACCATCCCCAGCCTCCACCCCAGCCACCCCAGGGACGACCCCAGCCGCCCCAGCCACCACAGCTACTGCCGCAACCTCCACCCCAGCCCCAGCCTCCGCCACAGCCACCTCCCCAGCCCCAGCCTCCTCCGCATTGTTCCTTCTTGGTCCCTTCTGGAGTCTTGGCTCCAGCAGCAAGAACGGCCTCGGCCGGCTTGTTGTCCGCCGTGCGCAAGGCAGGTTGGTCGGCAGCAGACACTGTCGCGACAGCAACAGCAGCGACGACAGCGAGCGTAGCGAGCTTCATGGTCTTGACGATGCGCTTGTTCTCGTCCAGGCAAGTTGCGTTGTGGGAATCCGAGATGCTACTTGGACATCATAGTGAATCGGCCTCTGTGGTTTTGCAAGAAAACGTCTTCAAGATTCCGCAAATTTCTCCACTAGGGAATATCATGATGAGGTTCGACCCATGGGCAATTTCGGGGAAAGTTGTAGGTGACAAGTACCTTCTCCAAGGTCAGTGAATGATTTGACTTGCTGCACTATAAACCTTTTTTTGTCTCACATCAATAGCTAGTCTGCTTTCAAGTGAAAGGAGCGCGTCGTGCAGTGGCTGTCGTGGACCGATCGGAAAGTTGCACCGCAGCAGCGATAGACCACGCGGCTTCCATACTGGAATGGGAGTCCACCATACAGGTTTCTGAGCGAGATGAGTTTGTTTTATTTCAGACAGTGGCGGCACGACTCGTGCGCCTTCGAGTTTTCTAGTTGAAAGTACACTGCGTCGAAGTATCTAATCTAGAGCAACCATCCTCTGGCCTTGAACTGAAACTGTCCTGAAATTGCAAAGTATAGCCCAGATCGTAGCTTTCAAATGAACTGGAAGCTATCACAAGATTGGTTGTTTTTGCATTGTTGCTCGAAGTAAAGTTGTCTCATATATCTATTACCTTCACTATACCTGCACCAGATCAAAAGAACTATCAAACGCTATTTCTAACTGAAGTAGCCCGGAAGCGTCCAATATCGAACACCCAAACATCTCATTTCCGAACACGACACGATGAAGGTGGAGCGATTGTGCGGCAGTTTATGGTATTCTCTCTCCCCTTCACCGGTCTAGACAATAGGGTTTTAAAACAAAACAACTGAGGAGCGTCATACCCAGCATTTGAGAAGTGAGCGTTCATCCAAGCGACGTCATACTTTACATACGCTTCAAACACCTGGAAGGACGCCCTAGTCGACGGTGGCCATGCTGAAGGAGATGGTGCCACCCCCGCAGGCTTCGGAGCCGACCTGATGAAGACTTGAAGTGCTGTCAGCTAGCGCATAGCATCTAGTATTTAGTACGTAGTCGGAGAAACGACAAGAAGAGTAAATTTACGATACTACTAGATAAATAACCACAACATCTACGAAGTTATCAGAATTCACCCCGAGTGAGAGTGGGGTCCTTCATGGTGAGCTTCGAGCAGTTTTGGGATTCATGGTGCGTGTGTGCTGATGTGTATCACCTATGAACTATTGGCGATGCAAGTGGAATCTTCCGTTGTTGGCAACACCAAACTGTTCCGTGTCGAATTGTTAAAGTTCAACTACTTCGTAAAGGGGTGTCTGAATACTAGCAAGTGAAGCATTTCAAGTCGTGGAAAACGGATAGATGCGTGAGAGTGGGAAAGTTTCACCCGGTCGCTCTTGCCAGCGTTTACCATCCCCAGCCTCCGCCCCAGCCACCCCAGGGACGACCCCAGCCGCCCCAGCCACCACAGCTACTGCCGCAACCTCCACCCCAGCCTCCGCCACAGCCACCTCCCCAGCCCCAGCCTCCTCCGCATTGTTCCTTCTTGGTCCCTTCTGGAGTCTTGGCTCCAGCAGCAAGAACGGCCTCGGCCGGCTTGTTGTCCGCCGTGCGCAAGGCAGGTTGGTCGGCAGCAGACACTGTCGCGACAGCGACAGCAACAGCAGCGACGACAGCGAGCGTAGCGAGCTTCATGGTCTTGACGATGCGCTTGTTCTCGTCCAGGCAAGTTGCGTTGTGGGAATCCGAGATGCTACTTGGACATCATAGTGAATCGGCCTCTGTGGTTTTGCAAGAAAATGTCTTCAAGATTCCGCAAATTTCTCCACTAGGGAATATCATGATGAGGTTCGACCCATGGGCAATTTCGGGGAAAGTTGTAGGTGACAAGTACCTTCTCCAAGGTCACTGAATGATTTGACTTGCTGCACTATAAACCTTTTTTTGTCTCACATCAATAGCTAGTCTGCTTTCAAGTGAAAGGAGCGCGTCGTGCAGTGGCTGTCGTGGACCGATCGGAAAGTTGCACCGCAGCAGCGATAGACCACGCGGCTTCCATACTGGAATGGGAGTCCACCATACAGGTTTCTGAGCGAGATGAGTTTGTTTTATTTCAGACAGTGGCGGCACGACGCGTGCGCCTTCGAGTTTTCTAGTTGAAAGTACACTACGTCGAAGTATCTAATATAGAGCAACCATCCTCTGGCCGTGAACTGAAACTGTCCTGAAATTGCAAAGTATAGCCCAGATCGTAGCTTTCAAATGAACTGGAAGCTATCACAAGATTGGTTGTTTTTGCATTGTTGCTCGAAGTAAAGTTGTCTCATATATCTATTACCTTCACTATACCTGCATCAGATCAAAAGAACTATCAAACTCCGGGCTACTTCAGTTAGTAAAATATTTCTAACTGAAGTAGCCCGGAAGCGTCCAATATCGAACACCCAAACATCTCATTTCCGAACACGACACGATGAAGGTGGAGCGATTGTGCAGCATTTTATGGTATTCTCTCTCCCCTTCACCGGTCTAGACGATAGGGTTTTAAAAAAACAACTGAGGAGCGTCATACCCAGCATTTGAGAAGTGAACGTTCATCCAAGCGACGTCATACTTTACATACGCTTCAAACACCTGGAATGACGCCCTAGTCGACGGTGGCCATGCTGAAGGAGATGGTGCCACCCCGCAGGCTTCGGAGCCGACCTGATGAAGACTTGAAGTGCTGTCAGCTAGCCCATAGCATCTAGTATTTAGTACGTAGTCGGAGAAACGACAAGAAGAGTAAATTTACGATACTACTAGATAAATAACCACAACATCTACGAAGTTATCAGAATTCACCCCGAGTGAGAGTGGGGTCCTTCATGGTGAGCTTCGAGCAGTTTTGGGATTCATGGTTCGTGTGTGCTGATGTGTATCACCTATGAACTATTGGCGATGCAAGTGGAATCTTCCGTTGTTGTCAACACCAAACTGTTCCGTGTCGAATTGTTAAAGTTCAACTACTTCGTAAAGGGGTGTCTGAATACTAGCAAGTGAAGCATTTCAGGTCGTGGAAAACGGATAGATGCGTGAGAGTGGGAAAGTTTCACCCGGTCGCTCTTGCCAGCGTTTACCATCCCCAGCCTCCACCCCAGCCACCCCAGGGACGACCCCAGCCGCCCCAGCCACCACAGCTACTGCCGCAGCCTCCACCCCAGCCCCAGCCTCCGCCCCAGCCTCCGCCACAGCCACCTCCCCAGCCCCAGCCTCCTCCGCATTGTTCCTTCTTGGTCCCTTCTGGAGTCTTGGCTCCAGCAGCAAGAACGGCCTCGGCCGGCTTGTTGTCCGCCGTGCGCAAGGCAGGTTGGTCGGCAGCAGACACTGTCGCGACAGCGACAGCAACAGCAGCGACGACAGCGAGCGTAGCGAGCTTCATGGTCTTGACGATGCGCTTGTTCTCGTCCAGGCAAGTTGCGTTGTGGGAATCCGAGATGCTACTTGGACATCATAGTGAATCGGCCTCTGTGGTTTTGCAAGAAAATGTCTTCAAGATTCCGCAAATTTCTCCACTAGGGAATATCATGATGAGGTTCGACCCATGGGCAATTTCGGGGAAAGTTGTAGGTGACAAGTACCTTCTCCAAGGTCACTGAATGATTTGACTTGCTGCACTATAAACCTTTTTTTGTCTCACATCAATAGCTAGTCTGCTTTCAAGTGAAAGGAGCGCGTCGTGCAGTGGCTGTCGTGGACCGATCGGAAAGTTGCACCGCAGCAGCGATAGACCACGCGGCTTCCATACTGGAATGGGAGTCCACCATACAGGTTTCTGAGCGAGATGAGTTTGTTTTATTTCAGACAGTGGCGGCACGACGCGTGCGCCTTCGAGTTTTCTAGTTGAAAGTACACTACGTCGAAGTATCTAATATAGAGCAACCATCCTCTGGCCTTGAACTGAAACTGTCCTGAAATTGCAAAGTATAGCCCAGATCGTAGCTTTCAAATGAACTGGAAGCTATCACAAGATTGGTTGTTTTTGCATTGTTGCTCGAAGTAAAGTTGTCTCATATATCTATTACCTTCACTATACCTGCATCAGATCAAAAGAACTATCAAACGCTATTTCTAACTGAAGTAGCCCGGAAGCGTCCAATATCGAACACCCAAACATCTCATTTCCGAACACGACACGATGAAGGTGGAGCGATTGTGCGGCAGTTTATGGTATTCTCTCTCCCCTTCACCGGTCTAGACAATAGGGTTTTAAAACAAAACAACTGAGGAGCGTCATACCCAGCATTTGAGAAGTGAACGTTCATCCAAGCGACGTCATACTTTACATACGCTTCAAACACCTGGAAGGACGCCCTAGTCGACGGTGGCCATGCTGAAGGAGATGGTGCCACCCCGCAGGCTTCGGAGCCGACCTGATGAAGACTTGAAGTGCTGTCAGCTAGCCCATAGCATCTAGTATTTAGTACGTAGTCGGAGAAACGACAAGAAGAGTAAATTTACGATACTACTAGATAAATAACCACAACATCTACGAAGTTATCAGAATTCACCCCGAGTGAGAGTGGGGTCCTTCATGGTGAGCTTCGAGCAGTTTTGGGATTCATGGTGCGTGTGTGCTGATGTGTATCACCTATGAACTATTGGCGATGCAAGTGGAATCTTCCGTTGTTGTCAACACCAAACTGTTCCGTGTCGAATTGTTAAAGTTCAACTACTTCGTAAAGGGGTGTCTGAATACTAGCAAGTGAAGCATTTCAAGTCGTGGAAAACGGATAGATGCGTGAGAGTGGGAAAGTTTCACCCGGTCGCTCTTGCCAGCGTTTACCATCCCCAGCCTCCGCCCCAGCCACCCCAGGGACGACCCCAGCCGCCCCAGCCACCACAGCTACTGCCGCAACCTCCACCCCAGCCCCAGCCTCCGCCACAGCCACCTCCCCAGCCCCAGCCTCCTCCGCATTGTTCCTTCTTGGTCCCTTCTGGAGTCTTGGCTCCAGCAGCAAGAACGGCCTCGGCCGGCTTGTTGTCCGCCGTGCGCAAGGCAGGTTGGTCGGCAGCAGACACTGTCGCGACAGCGACAGCAACAGCAGCGACGACAGCGAGCGTAGCGAGCTTCATGGTCTTGACGATGCGCTTGTTCTCGTCCAGGCAAGTTGCGTTGTGGGAATCCGAGATGCTACTTGGACATCATAGTGAATCGGCCTCTGTGGTTTTGCAAGAAAATGTCTTCAAGATTCCGCAAATTTCTCCACTAGGGAATATCATGATGAGGTTCGACCCATGGGCAATTTCGGGGAAAGTTGTAGGTGACAAGTACCTTCTCCAAGGTCAGTGAATGATTTGACTTGCTGCACTATAAACCTTTTTTTGTCTCACATCAATAGCTAGTCTGCTTTCAAGTAAAAGGAGCGCGTCGTGCAGTGGCTGCCGTGGACCGATCGGAAAGTTGCACCGCAGCAGCGATAGACCACGCGGCTTCCATACTGGAATGGGAGTCCACCATACAGGTTTCTGAGCGAGATGAGTTTGTTTTATTTCAGACAGTGGCGGCACGACTC
Source organism: Phytophthora cinnamomi (assembly GCF_018691715.1). NCBI lineage: Eukaryota > Oomycota > Peronosporomycetes > Peronosporales > Peronosporaceae > Phytophthora > Phytophthora cinnamomi. The sequence goes on from NW_027150972.1 coordinate 106,609, forward strand.
GTGCGCCTTCGAGTTTTCTAGTTGAAAGTACACTACGTCGAAGTGTCTAATATAGAGCAACCATCCTCTGGCCTTGAACTGAAACTGTCCTGAAATTGCAAAGTATAGCCCAGATCGTAGCGTTCAAATGAACTGGAAGCTATCACAAGATTGGTTGTTTTTGCATTGTTGCTCGAAGTAAAGTTGTCTCATATATCTATTACCTTCACTATACCTGCATCAGATCAAAAGAACTATCAAACTCCGGGCTACTTCAGTTAGTAAAATATTTCTAACTGAAGTAGCCCGGAAGCGTCCAATATCGAACACCCAAACATCTCATTTCCGAACACGACACGGTGAAGGTGGAGCGATTGTGCAGCATTTTATGGTATTCTCTCTCCCCTTCACCAGTCTAGACGATAGGGTTTTAAAAAAACAACTGAGGAGCGTCATACCCAGCATTTGAGAAGTGAACGTTCATCCAAGCGACGTCATACTTTACATACGCTTCAAACACCTGGAATGACGCCCTAGTCGATGGTGGCCATGCTGAAGGAGATGGTGTCACCCCCGCAGGCTTCGGAGCCGACCTGATGAAGACTTGAAGTGCTGTCAGCTAGCCCATAGCATCTAGTATTTAGTACGTAGTCGGAGAAACGACAAGAAGAGTAAATTTACGATACTACTAGATAAATAACCACAACATCTACGAAGTTATCAGAATTCACCCCGAGTGAGAGTGGGGTCCTTCATGGTGAGCTTCGAGCAGTTTTGGGATTCATGGTTCGTGTGTGCTGATGTGTATCACCTATGAACTATTGGCGATGCAAGTGGAATCTTCCGTTGTTGTCAACACCAAACTGTTCCGTGTCGAATTGTTAAAGTTCAACTACTTCGTAAAGGGGTGTCTGAATACTAGCAAGTGAAGCATTTCAGGTCGTGGAAAACGGATAAATGCGTGAGAGTGGGAAAGTTTCACCCGGTCGCTCTTGCCAGCGTTTACCATCCCCAGCCTCCACCCAGCCACCCCAGGGACGACCCCAGCCGCCCCAGCCACCACAGCTACTGCCGCAGCCTCCACCCCAGCCCCAGCCTCCGCCCCAGCCTCCGCCACAGCCACCTCCCCAGCCCCAGCCTCCTCCGCATTGTTCCTTCTTGGTCCCTTCTGGAGTCTTGGCTCCAGCAGCAAGAACGGCCTCGGCCGGCTTGTTGTCCGCCGTGCGCAAGGCAGGTTGGTCGGCAGCAGACACTGTCGCGACAGCGACAGCAACAGCAGCGACGACAGCGAGCGTAGCGAGCTTCATGGTCTTGACGATGCGCTTGTTCTCGTCCAGGCAAGTTGCGTTGTGGGAATCCGAGATGCTACTTGGACATCATAGTGAATCGGCCTCTGTGGTTTTGCAAGAAAATGTCTTCAAGATTCCGCAAATTTCTCCACTAGGGAATATCATGATGAGGTTCGACCCATGGGCAATTTCGGGGAAAGTTGTAGGTGACAAGTACCTTCTCCAAGGTCACTGAATGATTTGACTTGCTGCACTATAAACCTTTTTTTTGTCTCACATCAATAGCTAGTCTGCTTTCAAGTGAAAGGAGCGCGTCGTGCAGTGGCTGTCGTGGACCGATCGGAAAGTTGCACCGCAGCAGCGATAGACCACGCGGCTTCCATACTGGAATGGGAGTCCACCATACAGGTTTCTGAGCGAGATGAGTTTGTTTTATTTCAGACAGTGGCGGCACGACTCGTGCGCCTTCGAGTTTTCTAGTTGAAAGTACATTACGTCGAAGTGTCTAATATAGAGCAACCATCCTCTGGCCTTGAACTGAAACTGTCCTGAAATTGCAAAGTATAGCCCAGATCGTAGCTTTCAAATGAACTGGAAGCTATCACAAGATTGGTTGTTTTTGCATTGTTGCTCGAAGTAAAGTTGTCTCATATATCTATTACCTTCACTATACCTGCATCAGATCAAAAGAACTATCAAACGCCGGGCTACTTCAGTTAGTAAAATATTTCTAACTGAAGTAGCCCGGAAGCGTCCAATATCGAACACCCAAACATCTCATTTCCGAACACGACACGATGAAGGTGGAGCGATTGTGCGGCAGTTTATGGTATTCTCTCTCCCCTTCACCGGTCTAGACAATAGGGTTTTAAAACAAAACAACTGAGGAGCGTCATACCCAGCATTTGAGAAGTGAACGTTCATCCAAGCGACGTCATACTTTACATACGCTTCAAACACCTGGAAGGACGCCCTAGTCGACGGTGGCCATGCTGAAGGAGATGGTGCCACCCCGCAGGCTTCGGAGCCGACCTGATGAAGACTTGAAGTGCTGTCAGCTAGCCCATAGCATCTATTATTTAGTACGTAGTCGGAGAAACGACAAGAAGAGTAAATTTACGATACTACTAGATAAATAACCACAACATCTACGAAGTTATCAGAATTCACCCCGAGTGAGAGTGGGGTCCTTCATGGTGAGCTTCGAGCAGTTTTGGGATTCATGGTGCGTGTGTGCTGATGTGTATCACCTATGAACTATTGGCGATGCAAGTGGAATCTTCCGTTGTTGTCAACACCAAACTGTTCCGTGTCGAATTGTTAAAGTTCAACTACTTCGTAAAGGGGTGTCTGAATACTAGCAAGTGAAGCATTTCAGGTCGTGGAAAACGGATAAATGCGTGAGAGTGGGAAAGTTTCACCCGGTCGCTCTTGCCAGCGTTTACCATCCCCAGCCTCCACCCCAGCCACCCCAGGGACGACCCCAGCCGCCCCAGCCACCACAGCTACTGCCGCAGCCTCCACCCCAGCCCCAGCCTCCGCCACAGCCACCTCCCCAGCCCCAGCCTCCTCCGCATTGTTCCTTCTTGGTCCCTTCTGGAGTCTTGGCTCCAGCAGCAAGAACGGCCTCGGCCGGCTTGTTGTCCGCCGTGCGCAAGGCAGGTTGGTCGGCAGCAGACACTGTCGCGACAGCGACAGCAACAGCAGCGACGACAGCGAGCGTAGCGAGCTTCATGGTCTTGACGATGCGCTTGTTCTCGTCCAGGCAAGTTGCGTTGTGGGAATCCGAGATGCTACTTGGACATCATAGTGAATCGGCCTCTGTGGTTTTGCAAGAAAACGTCTTCAAGATTCCGCAAATTTCTCCACTAGGGAATATCATGATGAGGTTCGACCCATGGGCAATTCGGGGAAAGTTGTAGGTGACAAGTACCTTCTCCAAGGTCAGTTAATAACATCCACGTAGCATGAGAAGTTTTTGACTACCGATTCGTCGGTATGTTAGTTACATTAGTGCACAGTAGGTTCATCAGAGTACGTAGTGGAAAGCTATACTTCCGAGAACGCGACAAAATGGTGAAACTACCGTGTATCATTGCGGGGAAAGAATTTCTCCGATGCACGGTGGAGATAGGGGCTAACGACAGTGGAAAAACTGACGAACGTCTTTGCCCGTACTAGACAAGTCGATGTCCACTCGAGCGATGCCACACCTTATTTGTTCAAATACGAGTGAAGGTGAGGAGGTATTGACCTCGTGTCCATATTCAGGTGCATATTCACTCCGAAAAAATAATCTCCAGCAAAGTAATCAAGTTGGTACCGGAAGAAAATACCAATGGACTCGGTGGCGAGGATATTGGTCTGAAAGACCTTTGGGGATATTGAAGCTGAATCAGTCCCAGATCATTTCCGTCTAGAATCTCTCTTCTTCTTACATGTCGTCTGCCGGTCCGAGTCCGCATCAAAGATCACCACACTGCAACTAAGATTTTCGTCGAGGGTGGCCCGGAGATTCGTTGTGATGCTCGATCCTCGCTGATTGATGTTCTGACTATGAGCTACGAGATGAAGAGGATACAAAGCGCTCGTGTCGAAAGTTTGACGACCTGCTGTGTTCATTTACGTCTCAAATTTGCCGAGCTAATGGAGTTTACCTGAGAATGCAGCGGAAAATTTAGATGACAACGAAAGTGCTGAAGCAAAGCTACGGTCAGACCTTACCGTGTTCTGCAATGGTTGTTTGGTCCTGTGCGGGGAAGAAAGAAGTGGTTCCACGGATATTGGTGACGCACTTGCCGAGCTGGATTCAAAGACGCAGTGCTGGAATCCACTATTTTTTGGCGAGCTCTCATACATTTTGAGCTACGTCACGATTGGGAGTTATCGAAGACTGTCTGCATTCCCACAACATTCTGGATCACCATTTAGTTTTCTCCGTGAAGTTTGGTCGACTGTCGCAAGCAAGGTCTTCTACAACTTGGCCTTCGTCCTTAGCCGGAATGGCCACCCTGTCTAAGGTGACCACCCCTACTCAGCTTTCACCATTTGAACCTTACCACAGTAAAACGAGAACAATCGAGCTGGTAGACGGCATGATCCAGCTAACTGCAACTCGCGAACATTACGCATATGGTGGTGATTACAAGAGAATCGTAGGCATCTACAAAAATCTCAAGAGACTAAACCAGTCCACACAAACCCTTCAAGAAGTGTGGAGCTTCAAGCAAACCCGCTTTCCGTCACGCACGATCACTGTGCAGCTGTACCCGACGGGATTTTATCGCCTTCCTGAAAATGTGGACGAAGTCAACACGTGGCTGAGAAATATACTTCGAGCATTGCAAACTTGGCATGAGAGTGGCTACTGTCAGTATGCCATTCGGTGGGAAAACATGCCGTACGTTCCCCAGCCACAAGCCATTCAACAAGACCCACACCCGCAACCTGGTCATTGGGTGCTCATCAACATGGAGTCGTCACACCGATCAGTGTTAATCCATGAAGATGTTTATGCAGGAATGTGCTCTTGTCAGGGTGACTTGGAGCGGTTGGGCTGGTTGCTAGGTGAGCTTCACACAAACAAATTCCCCTTAACGCAACGACTGGTATGGATTCGAGATAAGCTCCTTTCAGCGTGCAACAGGCCGGATGAGGTGACGGCCAAGAAAGTGCTGGCGATGATAAATGAAACCGAGGACTGTCGATCGGATGACCTCCAGAGCGTTGCGAGTGTGCTTTTGTGAGCGCTTTACACACCTGAAATGACGGCCGAGTCAGTGCTGGTGACGATGAAGGATTTGGTGCCACCTCCCCAGGCGATGGCTCCGGAGCCAAGACCCCAAAGAAATGGAATTCTCTCGGCACTGAAAAAGTCGTGAATGTTACTGGCTGATGATTGGAGTGAGGCTGGGCGTGAACTTTCTCGACAACTTTAGTAGAGCAGTTCCTATGTTGCTTTGTCTTTTCGAATCAATTCAAGTTTAAACGGATGTCGTGCAAGATCGACGACGGCGCTTTCACAATAACGTAATGGCACGCCCAACTGTACACTCTCCAATTTCTGCTTTTAAATCGCAATAACTGGCCTCACTCACCACATGTCTAGTAACACCACTGTGCTTCACAGCACCACCCTCCCGCACTCAGCATCTTCTCGACTCGAGCAGATCTATCTCTCCACACTTCCTGTTGCGCTTCTATCGCCAACCTGCAGGCTCGCCGTTTCTCCTCTTGTCACGAGGCCAAGACTCGGTGAACTTCTGTTCGATCACTTCAGTCTTTGCGTCAACGGTCTATCCACCGGCTTGCGGTCAATCTGCGCTGCTCGACTCTCGCGCGCTGTAGTCTTTTCTCGCTTGTGTTTGTGTCATGTGCTTTCATTTTTCTCCTTCCTCTTCCCCCGTGTATTCCTAAGTGTACGTCGCGCCAACAAGGCGGAGCGTAGTGTATTGATGATGTGAGATGGCGTCGCCGTGATGATAGTGCTAGGCGCGCTGCTGGGTCTATTCGGCGGAGCTCTGGAGCCCTGCCTGCTGCTTGTGCGTCTGCAGGTTCACCTGGTCGCGCACTTGCGACGCCTTGTGCAGCAGCTGAATCATCTGTTCCTTGAGCACCGGGTCTTCCTTCGGTCGATCGCGACCCTGCACCACCATGGACGTCTCGGAGTAGCTGCTGAGCGGCACGAGGTCCGAGGAGCTGGCGGTGGCTGTGTTGGTGGCGGTGTTGGTGAGCTGGCCGCCATTTTGACGGGCCGGCACAATCTGCGAGGACGCCGCCATGGCTCGTGCCACCTTGCTCTGTGCCTCTCTCCGCTCCTGCACCATGACCATGGCCAGATGTGCCAGGTTCTGCATCGTGGCGATCTGCGACTCCTGTAGCGACTCGCGCGGCGCCGTGTCCAGCACGCACACAGCTCCGACGCACTCGTTGTCCACCGTGAAAAGCGGCGCGCCGGCCAGGAAGCGCACACCGAGCGGGCCCGTCACGAACGGGTTTGTCCTGAAGCGCGGGTCGCGCAGCGTGTCCATGACCACGAGCGGCCGCTGGTCGCGCACGGGGTACTCGCAGAAGCTGAAGTCGCGCGGCACCTCGGACTCCTTGACGTTCACGGCGCTCTTGAACCACTGGCGGTTCTCGTCCACGAGGCTCACGACCGCGTACTTGCAGGCCAAGGTCTGCGCGGCCAGGTCGCACAGCGTGTCGTAGATGTCCACCTGCTCCTCCATCGTGCCCACGTCCTTCTGCTGGGCATCAACCTGTAGCCGCTCCATGAGGGCGTTCACCATGTCCTTGCTCTCCTGATCTCTGGCCGCGAGCTGCTGCAGCCAGGCGATGCCCACGAGGTCGGGCACCGTCGAGACCTGCGCGCCGGGCAGAGCCAGCGCGTACTCCTCCACTGCGTCTCTAAGGACCGCATTATCCACGCCGTCGGGCAACGCGACGGCAGCTTCTTCCCCGTCCGGTTTGACTCCATTAGCGGCCGCGGCCACTGCGGCCGCCGCCTTGAGGTTGGCCTCTTCCTTCTCCTTGTCGGCCGCACTGGGCGACGTGCCGTCCATGCAGGCCTTGCACACGCGCAGCGTGGTCAAGCCCACGGACTGCAGGTCCACGCTCTTGTAGACGCTGCAGGCGCGGCAGATGATCTCGCCGCACGCGCGGCAGTGGTGCTTGCGCCGCGTGTTGGTGAACGTCTTGAGGCACAGGTGGCAGCACGCGCGGTCCTTGTCGTTCACCCACGTGGGCACGCGGCGCCGCGTGAGCTCCTTGGAGATGCGGCGGCGGCTGATGGCCTCCTCGATGCCGCCCACGCACTCGGCCCAGTGGGCCAGCAGCGCGCGGTTCCAGCGGCGCTTGGAGCGCGCGCCGGGCGGCTGGCGGATGCTGCACACGAACGTGGCCTCGACCACGCGCTCGTCCGGCCGCGGCCGGAACACGAAGCCGCACTTGGACACGGACGCGCGCTCGAGCCTGTGCGAGTCGTAGAGCGACGGGCACTCGGCCTGGTCGATGGACTCGTAGACGCACACGCCCACGGGCGGCGCCGTCGGGCCAGCGGCCGAGGCGCCCGGGCCGTCCACGGCCTCGGCCGGCAGCACGCCCGCGTACTCGAGCAGGCACAGGTCGAGCCCCGCGTGGCCGCCCAGGCTGGCCACGCTCTTCTTGGCGCGCGCCGCCGCCCACTTGATGCTCAGCGCCTCGCTCTCGTTCTGCTCGCGGTGGAAGAGCACGGCGGCGTCCGCGAACAGCTCGCGCAGCTGCAGCTGCATGAGCGAGCGCAAGTCCGGCGTGCTCTGCGCCAGGAACATGTCCATCACGTCGTCCAGCGACGCGCGCACCGGGCCCACGGCCCGCACCGAGTACGTGAGCCCGCCCTTCTGCCGGTCCTCGCTCAGCGCCACGCCCTTGCGCTCGTGCACCAGCGTCCACTCCACGTCGGGCTGGCGCACCAGGTCGGCCACGAGCGAGCGGCCCCAGGCCAGCAGCTCCGCCTGGTCCGCGTCCGACAGCTCCGGCGCCTTGAAGAAGCCGCTGCGCAGCGGCAGCGACCGCACCATCGCGATGGAGATTCCCTTAACCGGGAGCGTGGCGTTTAGAGGTGGTTAGAGAGGACTCGCGGCCTCGAGGCGAATGTGCTAAATGCGGCCGGCGGCATGTACGGGGGGCAAGACAGGCGACTGGCCCTATGCGGCGTTGTGCCGTCGAGGTGTGTAACACGGCGGGTCGGGCGCAACTTGTGCTGGCGTCACGCGAGGCCCGCTGCTGCCACCGGATGAGGAGCGCAGGGTTTTTGCAACGGTGAAGTGCCGAGTGTACCAGGGAACGGGTACCTCACCATCGCTCCATCCGTGATCTCGCCACGCGGCAGCGACAGGTGACGACGCGCTTCAACGCGCGAGTCATCTTGAGCGCCGCTGGACGGAATCACTGCGGGGCCGCCACGGGTGGAGTGGGCACAGTATCAGCTGGCTGGACGCGCACACCGAAGCCCCAGATGCGGGGCACCGCACACGCGCGAACTGTTCGGAGGGAGGGAGGCCTGGGTTGATCTGGTGGAGCCGGGCCGGTGCTAACTAACCGTCGGGACTTTATGCTAGCTGGGGGGTTTCCTGGTGGCGGGAACGCTCTCGTATAAGCAATGCAGAATGGAAGGGAGCTAGGTGGCGGCTTCCTCTTTGCCGCTTCCTCGGTGATTCACGACAGAATCACGCATGGGACGGGAACGTTTGCGTTTCGGAGGGGGGAACCAGCTTGTTTTTCTGAACGGTCTATTCCAATACTTTCCCACCTTTTGGGAAGAATCGTCGCGTGTATGCTATCAAGAATAAGAGGTGATTTCAACTTGGTCTAAGTATACTTGGGCTGCCATATTCCTGCGCGGAGGGTGTTCCGCACGGTACTATTTTACCTGAGTTCGCCGTGGCGCGTCAAATTTCGCGCCATCACGGCTTATTGTGTCCCTCTCCGCGCGCATAGCCCGGGCGCGTCCAGCGACGAGGCTGCGTCTGAGCTCCACCATTTGAACAGCCAGCAGCCCCTCTCGCTCCCGCCCCCCTTTTCGCGATAGTTCTGCCGTTCAGGCACTCCTAAAGCCACCCCGAGGGGATCGAGACTCGCGCCGCACCGACAGTCGGCGCCACACCGAGGCGGTCGTTCGCACCCGCTCGCCCCCGCCCCACCACCGCTTCGAGGCCCAGCGAGGCAGCAAGCAGCAGCCGCTCGCTGACTCACTCCGCAGCAGGTGAGGCGGCCGCCCTCTTATTTCCTCATTTCTCTTTTTTGCCTGGCAAAAAGGCAAAAAGTAGTGGCGCAGCACTTCTCGCCGGGCCCCCCTGTCGCTTTAACACCTCGTCACCTTGGGTGCTAACCCGTGCTCTCCTCCCTTGGCCAGACACACCCGCCTCCTCCGCCATGTACACGTCGTCCGCCCCCGGGCCGGCGCGCGGCCGCGGCGGCAACCCGAACGCCGTGCCGCCCCCGCAGCAGCCGCAGCCTCAGCCTCTCCGCGGGCCGTCGGCCGGCAACCCCGGCGCGCCGCCGCAGCTGGCCGCGGCCGGCACGAGCCGCGTGGGCGAGATGCTGGACCAGGTCAAGGCCGAGTACGAGGCGGCCATCCAGCAGCTCAACATGGCCAAGATGGAGCAGCTCGAGATGGAGCGCAAGATCCAGTCGCAGGTGGTGGAGATGGACCAGATACAGCAGTCGCTCAAGGCGCTGGAGGCCAACCACCGCCGCATCCGCCAGCAGTACGAGGAGGACATGCTGCGCATGCGGCGCCAGCTCGAGACGGGCCAGGGCCCGCCCCCGCAGCAGCAGCAGGTGCCGCCCCCGCAGCAGCAGCAGCAGCCGCCGCCGCCGGCCAAGCTGCCGGCCAAGCGCTCGCGCGCGCCGCCCACCAGCGGCGGCATGCAGGACGACTCGGCCTCGCTCATGTCCAACCTCGTGGCGGCCGCCACGTCCTCGGGCCGCGCGCCCACCAACGCACAGCAGCAGCCGCGCGGCGGCTCGCCCGTGCGCGTCGTGCCCGTGCAGCCGGCCTCGCGCAGCCTGCAGCAGCTCGGCCAGAACCCGCCGCAGCTGCCGCCGCCCCCGCCGGCCGGCGGCCAGAACCCGCCGCCGCAGCTCAGCCCGCTCGACACGAGCAACGCCAACACGACGCCCTCCTCGCGCCGCATGCCCAGCATCAACAGCGACGTGAACGGCAAGGACCGCGCGGCCAGCTCCCCGCCCGCGCTCAAGAAGTCGAAGCTCAACGGCTCCGAGCCCAGCATCCCCAGCCTCAGCGCCAACGGCAAGGGCGCGCTGCCGCCCGTGAGCTCGGCCGCGGCCGGCGCCCCCGCGGCCAGCGGCATGCTTCCCCAGGTCAGCAAGATGAACCGCGAGCAGGGCTCCAACAGCACCAACTCGAGCCCCAGCGCGGCCAGCGCCAACCAGTCGCAGAGCGCGGCCTCGAGCGTCAAGGCCGAGGGCGACAACGCTGAAAGCCGCCCGTCCGCCAGCGCGACCACGACGCTGTCGGCCGCCTCGGGCAACAACACGACGCAGAAGAGCTCCAACACCAAGGCCAGCCGCCTCAACTGGAGCTGCGTCTACTCGTCCAAGACCAGCATGTCGTACCAGGAGTCGGAGCGCCCCGCGGCCGAGATGCATCAGTCCATGGACCACCAGAGCGTCGTGTGCTGCGTGCGCTTCTCGTCGGACGGCACGATGATGGCCTCCGGCTGCCACAAGACCGCGCAGGTGTTTGACGTCAAGACCGGCGACCGCAAGTTCCTCGTGTCGCGTCCTGCGGGCTCCAACGGACAGACCCCCACGTCTCAGGCCAATGCTGCTGCTAACGAGGCCGACGACGCCTACGTTCGCGCTGTTTGCTTCTCGCCGGACTGCACAAAGCTGGTGGCGGGCATGCCGCAGAACACCATCCGTGTGTGGGATATCGCTTCGAACGAGGAGGGCCCGGCCATGACGGGCCACGAGTCCGAAATTTACTCGCTGGACTACGTGAACGACCTGATTGTCTCTGGCTCGGGTGACCGCAAGGTGCGGCTTTGGGACGCTCGCAACGGCCAGTGCAAGAAGATTTTCGGTAACGAGAGCGGTGGTCCGTCGGACGGCGTGACTTCGGTGGCGCTGTCTCCAGATGGACGCCTCCTGGCTGCGGCTTCGCTCGACAAGGTTGTACGGATTTGGGATACGGAGACTGCACAGCTGCTGGACCGCCTGGAGGGCCACAGCGACTCCGTGTACTCGATCGCCTTCTCGCCCGACGGCAAGAACGTGATTTCTGGCTCGCTTGACCGCAACATCATGCTGTGGGACGTGTGCGCGCAGGGCCGCACCACGACGCGGCCGCGCATGCTCTTCCAGGGCCACAAGGACTTCGTTCTGTCGGTTGCATACACGCCTGATGGAAGGTGCGTTTTCAGCGCAAGTGTCCTGAGTTATCTGGTGGTGAGCATTACACTAACTGTGCTGTGTTGTCTCTGCTGTGATCATCCAGGTGGTTGATGTCCGGCTCAAAGGACCGATCTGTGGTGTTTTGGGACCCGCGCTCGTCGCGCTCCGTGCTGACGTTGACGGGCTACCGGAATTCGGTGATAAGTGTGGCGTCGTCCCCAGCGTCCCCCTACTTCGCAACGGGAAGCGGCGACTGCTTCGCCGTCATCTGGAAGTACCAGTGCCAGACTTTTTAAACTATACAGGGACGACGGTCGAGTCGACGCGACGCAATGAAGCACCCTCCGCAGCAGGCAGTTCAGCTCGGCCAAACGAAGCGCAGTGGAAGCAGATGTAACTAACGCTCGCGGCAAGCGTGCGGGCGGGCTGGGCGGCTTGGCCGGCGGTGGGTGATGTATTAGCGAGCGCGAGACCAACAGCAGGAGAGGAGCAGGCATCGAAACGAATCAAGACAGAAAAAGACAGCTTTTGTGCGATGGCCGACAGACGTTAGGCAGAGCAACGCGCCGTGCGACGAGCGCCTTCGCGGTCCGAGCGGCGCTGCGGTGGGCATTGGCGGTGCGTTTACCTGAAGTGATTGAGGTGGATAGTGCGTGTGCAATGGAATGGATTTCGAACGACCGCGGAGGTGTTGCGTTGCGTAGTAGCCGCGTCCCATAAAGGAGAGTCTGCATAGATACATTTTGTCACCAACCTGCGTCCGCGTGCATGAGTCCCACTCGTCCAAAATGGCTGTCAGCATCCCACACTTGTCCTCCGTAACGCGTCTCTTCCAACCGGACACACCTCGCTAAAGTGCGACATCGCGAGCTCCGCACATCAAAAAAATACGTCGGGATCACTTGAAGATGCTGCGCTTCATGGCGTCTAGCGGCCGATGGCGGGCGCTGCCGCTGCTGCGGAAGGTTGCATCGGATCCGCCTCGTCGCGGCGCGTCTATATCTTGGAGCGCGTGGCACGCGGGTGCGCGCCGGCGCCACTACAGCGCGCCGCCAACTGCTCCGCCCCCTCCGCCGAGCCTGAGCGAGCCGGAGATGGTGCGCCGCCTCATGCGCAGCCAGCGCGTGTGGTGGTGGCTGGGCGCGCTGCTGCTGGGCGGCGTGGGGCTCGTGGCCTTCGCGCCGGAGCTCAAACTGGGCATGAGTCGCCACACGGCCGAGGTGGCCTCGCGCTCGCTGCAGGACGAGACGCTGCGCGACAACACGCGGGAGCTGGCGTCGCAGATCGTGCAGACGGTGCTCAACGACCCCAAGGTGCTGGACCAAGCCTCCAGGTTCCTGCAGCGGGTGAGAGCGCGCTCGAAGCGCGGTGGTGTTGTACTGATATGATTGCAACGTGTTGTGTGGTTATTGTGGTTGAAATGGTGCAATCATTCGAAGACGATGGGTATGCTGACGGATATGATGGTGGTGTTTGGTTTGCAGCTTGTGGTGATGGATTCGACGCGTGAAGCGCTGCGCGCGTTGGTGATCAACACGCTGAATGACCCGATGACGCGTGCGCAGGTGGCGGACCTGACGAAACACACGATGGCGGCGCTGCTGGAGGACCCCAAGACGCTGCGCCAGCTCGTGGACCTGTTGCGGTCGACGGTGGTGGACCCGAAGGCCAAGGAGGCCTTGCTGCTGCTGCTGGAGCAGATCATGCGCGACGAGCAGACGAGAACCAACTTGACCCAGTTGCTGGCGCACACGTTCCTGCAGGACGCGGTGAAGCAGAACGTGGGCAAGACACTCAGCGACTCGGTGCACGATGTGCTGAGTCGCAGAGACGTCCAGAACCACGCCAAGGAGTTCGTGAGTGGCGTGGTGCGCGACCAAACGGTGCAGGCGCAGGGAGGAGAGGCGATCTGGAGCACCTTCATGTATGCTCTTACGCCCGGCTGGCTGTCGTGGATCTGGGAGAACCCACAGGACGGGGGACCAACGACGCCTGCTGCAGAAGCTGCCAAGGCCGTGGTCGCTGCTGCTGCTGCTGAAGATAAACTGGAAAAGGAGAAGCAAAAGAAGAAGGAGGAAGAGAACAAGAAAGCTGACCAGGAGGCGAAGGACACTTCGAAAAGTCCAATGCAGTTGAAGAAAACTCCATCCAGAAGCAAAACTCCTGGTGACGAACAGGACACTGCAGCTGGCAGCAGCAAAATTGCCACAAGAAGAACGAGGACAAAGCGCATGTCGGGGCCTCAAGATAACGCATCAAAGAATCAAAATAATGTGGATGCAGCGACCGCAACCGCGTCATCACACGCGGACTTCGCTGAGCGGTACGAAGATCGACACTGGAATGGTTCCGGCAGTGGCTTCGTTTAACCAAGTGCTAACTGATGACGATTCTTCAAAATTCAACAATTCAACTCTGGGCAAAACCTCAGCAAGGAACTGGGACCTTTTTACCAACGTACAACATCCTCTTGCTGTATTTTACTGATGTTGAGCATCGCTGTGCGTTTTTGAACTAGAACCGGCCGTAGACAAGCGAATCGAGACGATGCACTTGGTTCAGAAGCTCGCTGTTCTGGCGTTTGAGACGCATCTTTTCGCCGGCCAAGAGCTGGTTCTCCTCGCGAGCGATGCCTAGTTGCTCTTGCAGTTGAGCTGCTGCAGCCTCAGCACTTTGTGCAGCGCGTCTCCAAGAGTCAACTTCGCGTCTGGAGTGCCGGTACTCTTGCTCGATGTGTTTTCGCTCAGCTGCAGCTACCCTTGTACCATCGCGTAGTGCTTGTATTTCCTGGAGAAGCTCTCGTTCGCGCGCTTTTGCTTGGGCGTTTTCCAGCTCAAGTGCACGCAAAGCTGCCTCGACTCGTTGCAGAATATGCAGCTCAGCTTGCGAGGACTCTCCCTCGGCTTCAAATGCTGTCGAGGCCGCACCTTCGCTGAACCATCCAGGGGATTGCCGTGTACGCGTTGAAATTCGGTAGGGTGGTGATCCCCTCGACGACAATGAGGATGCGAGTTTACCACCACAAACCCCTCGCGATATCGATGTCTGTCTTTCGTCCAAGATATCAGAGCTACGGCGGAAGCTTCGTCGTCGGTATCGGGCTGGCTCCAGTTCATCATCACTTCCCTGATCGTTGTTCTCGCTTACGCCAAAGCCTCTAACATCGTGCGATGAAGGTCTGCCGCGGCGAGATCGTCGGTGCGGAGAATGCGGCATTTCGCTTTCAGATGAAGACGACGAGTATCGGGGACTGGAGATATGTGCTCCGCTTCCTCTTCTCCATTGCGCCGTCGGTGGTATTGTTGTCGAGACAGAAGAAATCGACGATATGAGCGACTGTGGTGCGTCAGACCGAGGCACAGCATCAAGCACGGGGGCTGGCGAGCAGCTTGAAGAATCTACGGTGTGGTCCAACTCGCTGTTGTTTATAGCCGGCTGAGGAGCATCACAGCGTTCACGGACTCGACAGGAAGCCGCAGTTGCAACTGCTGCCAAGCTGTCGGGCAGTGTATAGGAGATTGCAGACGATGACAAAGACGAAGACTCGAGACGCGTCGGAAGGTTTTGCCGATGTGGGGAAGAGCGCTCTGGCGGGCCTAAATCTGACCGAGACATCTCACACGAAACTTGTCTTCTCGGAGGGGAAGGTTCTCTGGCAGTTGTTGACACGGCGGAGTGTGCTACGGCAGCAGAGTTGTTCATGCTAGATGTTCTGCCGTTCCTACTGCCATTGAGTTCGCTGTGGCTTGTGAGTGGTGACGGCAGCGGAGCAACGGGTGACGCTCCTGACCTCGTCGAGGCGCTGGAAGCTGGTCTGCGTTGCTGATGGGCTTGCTGCTGGACACGTCGAACCTGAGCGATCCACTGCTGACAATGGGTAGCTGACGGTGCCATGAGCTCCTCTTTCAGCACTTGTCTGCTCATGGTGGCTACGGGTGCGTAGTATTCCAGGTCGCATCGTGCCTTGTTCTTTTTGGGCACGACGTTGAGAAGCTGCGTGGCCAAGTCGATGGTGATCGTCTCGGTGTCGCTGTCGTGATCGTCGCGATTGTCTTCGTCTTGCGGAGGCGTCTGCAATTGCAGCAGGAGCTTGCCATCGCGTGCCATGATGGAGCAGCTGCATGGTCGCCACTCGAAGAGCTTGGTTTCGGCACTTAGCACCTTCCGCTTGAGTCTGACGCCGGAACTATCGGCCGTCGCAGCGCTGGACATCGTCATGACTTCAACAAGAGCAAAGCGTCTGCAAAGTGGCTGGCGAGTTACAGGCCGACAGCACGTCGCGGAAGTCTCAGCTCGTAAAAATACCAGAGTCACCATGCAAAACCAACGGCTATTCGAAGACTTTGGATGTTTCATGTAAGTGCTTCGGGCTCGGTAGATGACATCTTTTGGTTGGCAAAGAGCGATCGGAGATAGATCGTGAGTGGAGCACCAACAACATGAAGCCCCTTGGTTAGGCTGGTCGAAGTGGTGGTACTAGTATGGTAGATCCCAGAGTGAAGGATCCATTTGTGAAGTGACACCAGCGTCGTTGCCGAGTAGAGATGCTCGAACGAAAGCACCACGACAACCAATGGACGATAACCAAAGCGATCAACTGCTACTTTTGGCTATAGCTCCTTGGTGCTATCCTGGTGGTTTAACACTTGCGGTGGTAATGTGGCCCGAAAAGCCCGAATGCCGCCCCAGCATCGATGCCATCGCGTTGTTAGCGCAACTGCAACAATTCATCGGACAGCTCCAGCACGAACTCGTGGATCTTCCAGTTTCTCCGTTCACGGTATAAATGCCAATCCATTACATTGCATGACTGAACAGAAACAAATCGAGCTACTGCTGGGGATGGCAGCTGATGGTGACTACGAAGACCTGCAGAGCATCTTCTGTGCTGCGATCGTGAAGACTGAAGTTGCCAACGGGCCCATAATGGTTCGACTTCGATAGAAGTGAACAAAGGGCCAAACCAAGTGGTAGTAGCAATATGTAATGTGATGCTGGACGCTAGCTCGTTGAAAATTTTGCTTACAAAAGACAAAGCAACATGGCAGCAACAGCAACACCAGTAGCAACAGGGTAGACCACAACGTAGCTTACCAGTTTCGGGATCATGGATTCGTGTGTATTGATGCGATAGTACATGTGCTATTGGCGATGCAAGTGGAATCTTCCGAGTTGTTGGCAACACCAAACCGTTCCGTGTTGCACTGTTAAAATTCAACTAGTTCGTGAAGGACTACCTGAATACTAGCAATCGAAGTATTTCAGGTCGTGGAAAACGGATAGATGCGTGAGAGTGGGAAAGTTTCACCCGGTCACTCTTGCCAGCGTTTACCAGCCCCAGCCACAGCCACCTCCCCAGCCCCAGCCTCCTCCGCATTGTTCCTTCTTGGTCCCTTCTGGAGTCTTGGCTCCAGCAGCAAGAACGGCCTCGGCCGGCTTGTTGTCCGCCACGCGCAGGTCAGGTTGGTCGGCAGCACACACCGTCGCGACAGCAACAGCAGCGACGACAACGAGCGTAGCGAGCTTCATGGTCTTGACGATGCGCTTGTTCTCGTCCGGGCAAGTTGCGTTGTGGGAATCCGAGATGCTACTTGGGACATCATAATGAACCAGCCTCTGGTTTTACAAGGAAACGTCTTAAAGATTTCGCCAAATTCTCCACTAGGGAACATCAATTTCTTGGGAAGTTCGAGGAGAAGTTGTAGATGACAACTATCTTGAATCGGAAAGATTTATTCCCTGCAATGGTACACGGTAGCGTGCTCGGAAGTGTAGGTTTCCACTACGTACTCTGACGTACTACTTTAGACTACTGTAACTAAAACACCGACGAATCCGTAGCCAAAAACATCTCAGTCCGTCAAACGTGCTACGTGGATGAGGATATCATTCATTAACTGACCTTGGCGAAGATACTTGTCGTCTACAACTTCCTCGAACTTCCCAAGAAATTGATGTTCCCTAGTGGAGAATTTGGCGAAATCTTTAAGACGTTTCCTTGTAAAACCAGAGGCCGATTCATTATGATGTCCCAAGTAGCATCTCGGATTCCCACAACGCAACTTGCCCGGACGAGAACAAGCGCATCGTCAAGACCATGAAGCTCGCTACGCTCGCTGTCGTCGCTGCTGTTGCTGTCGCGACGGTGTGTGCTGCCGACCAACCTGACCTGCGCGTGGCGGACAACAAGCCGGCCGAGGCCGTTCTTGCTGCTGGAGCCAAGACTCCAGAAGGGACCAAGAAGGAACAATGCGGAGGAGGCTGGGGCTGGGGAGGTGGCTGTGGCTGGGGCTGGTAAACGCTGGCAAGAGTGACCGGGTGAAACTTTCCCACTCTCACGCATCTATCCGTTTTCCACGACCTGAAATACTTCGATTGCTAGTATTCAGGTAGTCCTTCACGAACTAGTTGAATTTTAACAGTGCAACACGGAACGGTTTGGTGTTGCCAACAACTCGGAAAATTCCATTTGCCAATAGTGCATGTACTATAGGTGAACATGTACTGTAGGTGATACACATCAATACACACGAATCCATGAATCCTAATAGCCTGTTTTAAGCTCACCATGAACGACCCCACTCTCGCTCGCCGATAAACTCGTAGATTTTGTGGTTATTTATTTAGTAGCATCGAAAATTTACTCTTCCTTGTCGTTTCTCCGACAATGTATTAAATAATAGAAGCTACTAAAACTTTTGTGATGGTTCAAAACAGTAAGTTATGTGGGGCTAGCTGACAGCACTTCAAGTCTTCAACTACTCCGCTCTGAAACCTGCGGGGGTGGCACCATCCCCCTCAGCATGGCTAGCATCGACTCGGGCGTCATTTCTGGCGGTGAAGCACCGACAAAATCATTTTAGCAGCCGCCTGCAGGTCCTCCGCTCGGCAGTTCTTAGTTTGATTCAGCATCACCAGCACTTTCTTGGCCGTCGCTTCTTCCGTCTTGTCGCGAGCTGAAAGCAGCTTATCCCGAATCCATAGCAGTCGGTGTGGCAAAGAGACGTTGGACCTTTGAAATCCATCCAGCAACCTGCCCAACTGGTTCAAGTCATTTTCACACGAATAAAAGTCACCTTCACGGTGCTCCGTACGAGACCGGCGTGACGACTCCATGTTGACGAGTACCCAGTAACCGGGCTGCTATAGTACTTCATGTTTCGTAATTTGTTGCTGGGGAACGTACACAATGCTATCCCATCCAAGACCGCCATGGCAGTAGCCGCTCGCATGCCAAGCTTGCAATGCGTTGAGCATATTTTCCAGCCATGTCTCGACTTCTTCCACATTTTCGGGGAGGCGATAGAATCCCGTCGGAGACAGCTTCACTTCGATCTTGCGCGACGGAAAGCGCGATTGATTGAAACTCTCCACGCTCTGAAGGGCGTATATGCGCAAGCTCCGCAAGGTTTTATAGATTCCGACGATTCTTTTGTAGTCACCGTCGCTTTCGCAGTGGTCGCACCTAATAGTTAGCTGGAGCATGCCGTCGACCAGCTCGATTGTTCCTGTGTCACTGTGAGAGAGTTCGAATGGTGATAGCAGAGTCTGGCTGGTCAACTTGGACTGAACTGCCATATAGCTCAAAATGAAGGCTAGGTTGTAGAAAACCTTGATTACCACCGTCGAGGAAGATTCACAGAGCAACTGAAAACGATCTCCACCTTCGTATCGGAATGCAAACATTTGTCGATGGTTGCCATTGGCGACGTAGCCCAAAATGTACGGGAGTTCGCCAAAAAACGTCGGATTCCAGTACTGCATCTTTGACTCCAGCTCCGCAAGTGTGTCACCAATATCCGTGGCACCACTTCATTCTTCCCCGCACAACACCAAACAGCCATTGCAACGCATGGTCCGACTGTAGCTTTAATCCTGCACTTGCATCGTTATCGGAAATTTTCCGATGCACCTCGAGTTGAACCCCATTAGCACGAGCGCTTCGTATCCTCTTCATCCAGGCCAGCCTCGTAGCTCATAGTTAGAACATCAATCAACGACGATAGATCGTCGCAACGAATCTCAGGTCCATCCTTGTCAAAAATCTTAGCAGCAGTGTGCTGGTCTTGGATGTGGACTCGGAATGGCAGACCGCATTCCAGATGGGACACCATTTCAGGCGGAGAGGGGAACTGCATTAAATTCACTTCTGAATATTTCCAAAGGCCTTCCAAACCAATGTCTTCCTCGTCGAGTCGACTAGCATTTGCTTCCGCGGTCGTTGTTAGCTTGTTGGAAACTGCGTTTCTGTGGGGGACCTCCACCGTAATCTGAGGTTTGTCACATCGACTATAGAAGCCCGGACGAAAGTACTTCACTTGAACGCCGTCGCGCATCTTGATGCTCTCGCTGTACGAGCCGTATTTTTTCCAGTAAAGCGTGACATCGCTTGGGTGTGCATTCACTTCTCGAGTGCTGGCAATGACGTTCCTCAATTTTTCCACTCTATCGTCGACTCCAGTCTCCACCGCGAATGGAGGTTGCCCTACCATGCTGCAAAATAACTTACCTTCATCGTGTCGTGTTCGGAAATGAGAGCATTCCGCTGATTATTCGATTTTAGATGTTACCAGACCACGTCATTTGGAAAAAGTGAAGAATAGACTACAACGTGATTGATGCGAAAACAATTCAATACATGAGTTTCACCATCGATACTTTAATTGTTGTCCCACAAGAAACGCTAGATGGCCGAGTCACTGCCACTGCTATACGTCTCGTTGGCTCGTTGGCACTTCCTCCATAGCTACAAGCAATATCCTACATCGTGGAACAATTATGCGGCCTGCTTAAGCCAAGCACCATCGATGGCGTCGTATGCAATCAGCTCTCGCGCGTTTCTCGAATGCATTTGGCTTCACGGCTGGTAACGGAAGCCGTACTGGTTTGCGCTGCTGCTGAAGGACGATCAAATGCACCACATGATTGAGTCGCAGAAGGACAGAAAGTTGATCCAATAAAGAATTCATCGGTGCTGCGGCCAATGGATATGTAGGCGTGTTGAAGTGGCTTGACGGGCATTAACTGTACATATACCGTCCTGAAGAGGAACTCGTAGTAGCTGCAGCGTGAAGGTGATTAGATTCTTATTGTTTGGCCTCCAGCGCGCGCCACTCGCGCCTGCTCTTGAAGTTGCTGCGCTAATGACCAAGCTGCTACGCTAATGACATTCTACTTTCGAAGACGTCCTACAGCAACTCCAGAGCATTCCTCCTGGCGGCAGTGAATGGGCACACAAATGTTTTGCAGTGGCTGCTTGATAAAGATTTCCATAATAAATGGACATACGTCGTCACTGGTATCAAGAAAGCTGTAGAAAATGGCCACCTGAATGTGGTGAAGATTCTGCTCATGAAGTTCGGGGAACATGAACTTTTTGCCATAATATATTGTGTATATCAGCGACCTGGTTACTAGGTGCTCATCAACATGGAGTCGTCATAACGCTCAAGGATGTTGCGCCGCGAGCATCATTACGTAGGCACCCTCACATGTGAGGGCGACTTGTACCAGATTGGTGGGATGATGAGCGAGCTTAAATCCCCTTTGACACACAATCTGCTGTGGATTCGGGAGAAGCTGCTTTCAGCTCGCGACAAATCTGAAGAAGTGACAGCCAAGAGTGTGCTCGCGATGCTCAATCGGAAGGACAAGTGAAGGGGGTGCAGCAGGCTGAGCAGCAAAAGTTTTTATGGTTCTACTTATTGCTCGTCGCACACTCAAAAGCTAAAGAAGAGAGGTTAATGAGTCCACGAGCGGGAACGATGCCGTCTTCGTCAGATCATCATCCCTAAAAATACGGCTCCTCAGCTCCAGAATGGCAGCAGCAAACGAGCACAGTCCACATTGCGCAGGACATTAGGTGCTCTTCAACCCTCCAACCTACTAGGATGGCGAACCAAGGACGCAGACGCTCAATGACAGCGTCCCAGTTGGGTCTCGGTGCTGGTGGATTTGCTCCACGACTTGCTCAACCTGTATCTGTAGTCGCCATGGCTGGGGCTGCACAACGCAGGAAAATTTCCATGCGATCGACCATGCTATGGCACCAACCTTCCAGCATCCGCATGCGGGATATCCGCTTCGAAGTTTATTTCCACCTACCTGGTCGATCCGAGCTGGAGCGAATATCCGTTCACCGTTCCCAGTCCCTGGTGTGTATGCAGGCGGCACTTCAACGCCAATTCGGAATTCCATTCGAGCAGCAGCGACTGCTTTTCCATGACGAGCAGCTCGAAGGTGACGACGAGTTGGGTGACTACGGTCTCCAGGACAAAAGCGTCGTAGTGATGCGAGTGTCACCGCGATATCGCAGCATAGGCGACGTCTTCTCCACTATCCGAACCATTCGCTTTCCGAGTCCAACATCGCGGTTAGAGGATTTCCAGATCGTCGAGGTTCCTGCCGCGTTACCACCGCTACGCGTGGTGTTCCAGCGCATTGTGCACGCCATCACATACCTAACGACACTCGACCGAATGCAGGCGCAACGAACGCATCGCCGCGTGTGGCGCCAGCATGTCACGTTTTGGGACGAGCCGGCTCCGGCGACTTCAGCGCCACCACGAACTCGTATCAGCTACAGCTACAGATCTCGCCCTCGCCGTTCACTTATGCAGGAGCAGGTAGTATTGCCATCGGACGATAAGGGGCCGGCGTCTTTCGTCCTGCAAACGAGCAGCACCGAGCACGTCGTGTCCATCTTGGATCTTGCGACCACGCACGGCGTCCAGCAACGACTACAGCGATCGCCACCGAATCGATCATCAGCAGATGTACGGCATCTCAAGAAGTGGCTGGCCAGTCTCAAATACTTCGCCGACGATCAACTCCCAGACTCCATCTTCCAAGAACTCGCACGCACCAGTACTTACATACGAGTGAACTCCGGAGAATTCGTGTTCCGTCAAGGTGACGCTGGTGATAGTTTTTACGTGCTTATCACTGGTTGTGTGTCCTTGGCGGCGTACAGCACCGGGTTCTTCCGTACGCTTACTCCAGGTTCGTGCTTTGGCGAGATCAGCTTGATTGATCCGCAAGGTCTGCGCACTGCAAGTGCCTGTGTCACGTTTGCCACGACATGGGCCGAGTTAGCGGTCGTCCCGGGCGATCTCTACCGGCGAGCCATTAAACCGTACAAGCAAGTCGTCCTGCGCGCGACCGAAGCAGCTATCGCATCAATTCCCCGGATGCACGCCTTGCCGCCTTATATCGTCACCCACCTCGCGTATGCAGCTCGATCGCTTACGGCACGAGCCGGGAGACATATTATCTGTCGGGGGGAAGAAATTAGCGTGCTCGTTCTGCTGGTTCACGGCAGCGTTAAAGTTTCAAAGCCACCATTGCGAGGGCAGTCTATTGTGGCCGTTGTCCAAGCCCCTGCCGTCTTCGGACAGGAAGGAGCGCTAGCAACCACAACGTCACCTGCTCCCTGGGAGCTTGTCGCACTCGACACTTGCTCATTACTTTGTTTGAGAAAAGACACCATTGCATCCTTCCTCTCTCCTCGACAAGAGGTTGTTCGGGCTCTTATGGGGGAGCACCACCAGCGAGTTCGAGACTTCACGCACCGCTTCAATACAGACTACGGAGATGGCAACAGAGAAGTAGCGAAAGAGGGAGGAGCTTCCCCATCTAGGAACGCATCAGTTTATCTCGGTGATGTTGCTCACCTCTTCGGCGACTCCAGTCGAGGAACCTCGACGCGAAACGGGAGCATTCTCTTTCCCAACATCCTCGTGCGAGGTGAAACCATGCGAGAAATCCCAGCTGCTTCGCGCTTGGACGAGCTCGCAAGACCCATGACAACCGAGGATCGTGAGTTCATGCAACTTGAAAGAAGGCTACGCTATGCTTCACCACGCAAACGACCTGTCACACAACCAGCCACTTCGAGGGCTTCCTCGTCATGCGCGGAACTTGAGGCCCAGTACCTGAGTCGCGTACTTCCTTTCAGTGGAATTGTCGATCTACAGGACCAACTCCTGTATGCTTCGTTCGACCAGCAACAGCGAAAAGAGAGTACAAACCATCCGCCAGATGACGATTGGGTCGAGGACTCGAAAACATCGGCGCTGCTAAACGGGCTGCGTCGATTGCCCCCAGAAGATGTTTGTCTACTTCCTGTCGTGTGCCCCAGTACACCGCGCAACGATCGAGGGTGCCACTTCCGCTTCGCCTCATTGAAGCCCGGCAATTAATTATTGCTATCCTCAAAATGGCGTTTCTTGTGACATTGAATTTTGATTTGAGTAGCCATCAATTTTTTTTGCACTGTTCCACCACCAGGAATCAGTGGATCTTGCTTTGTAGCATTTTCACCAACTTGAACGAACTGACTGTCAAACTGTAGAAGCAGATAGAAGCTCATACCCGCGTCCACAATGGAAACCTTCGTAGTCGAATCTCGCAAATCACAGCCCACCAGCCACCAGTAGCTTGCTCAATGACACATTTTGCTGAAAATGATCAATAGAGCGATTTCGACTGTGATGTTCGCAAGCGAATATCGAGCACGCATCGCGACAAAAATGTTTTATCAATTCCACGGTCAGAAAGAGTGCTTCTCGACAAAATGTATTCAATCGTTGCCTGGTAGCTGTGTTCGTGTCCGCGGGATGAAATCGATGGAAGTCAAGTGGACCGTTTCAACCATTTGGCGGGGTGTCAAGAGTTATGAGCTTGGCGCCGACGGTGTATCTGCTTGGTCGTTACCTTACAAAGGTTAAATGTACTCAATACAACCTCAACCTTGAAATGAAAAAAAATATGCTGTGTTCGAGCAGGAGAAGCACCATTGGGAGATCGTTATTGGTTTGTCGCCATCTCCAACGCGATTCAGGTATCAAGTATACTACAGTTGGCAACAAGCACCTCGGCCACATCAATACAGCCACTTGATGCAGCTTCTTCGACTAGGTATCCATTGGATTTCTGGAGATCGAGCTGGGTTTTACCTCCAAGTAGAAAAAGCAGCTCCAACATTTTCAATTGCTTGGCAGAGGCAGCTCTCGGCAGTGCTAACCCAATGTGCGAAATACATCTATCCACCAGAACATTCGCCACTTTCAGCGATTCCATTGAAAGATTTACCGTTTTCTGAGTGCGAGGTTAAAGTGTATTCCTCTTGGCTACACGCGGTTTTCCGTAAACCACTTCAAAACATTTACGTGGCCATTCGCTGCAGCCGCGAGGAATGATCTATCGGAGAAATGTACAAGGTTGCTGTGGTAATTATTCGGCAATAAAGAATCCACCTCAGCAACGCAGCCATTAGCTGCAGCTCACTCTAGAGCGCGATACATTGGCGTGCGTCAACGGTTGAACATGAACCAGAACTCAAATGCGTCCACGCGGCTACCCGTGGAAGCTGCTACCATTTGCTCCTTATGATGACACTTGTACCGATAGCATTTGTAAAGCCACTTCAATACGTCCACGCAGCCATTAGCCGCAGCGCCAATAATCACTTTTCTGGAACAACCTTCTGTCCTGCAAACACTTGACGGTATCGAGTCGCCCCCGAGTAGAAGATCCATCCATAGCCTCCACCGTTAATAGTGGTGGCGCTCCGTGAACTCGAAAAAATCGAGAAAACACGTTGTACACAGCGCTGTCGATGGTGCTTGTCTTGCAGGTTGCTTATTCGTTCAACAACGTGGGGGAGCACCTGGCGGCTGCCACAGAGATCGTCTCTATACGTCTCTGTATACGTAGTATAATAGTGGGGTCTTACAGCAAACAATCAAGCAGTGCTTGGGGGACTTGATTGACAGCATCAACGCGATAAAAAAAAGTTTCATATTCTCAAATTGCACCACTACAGCATTGGCAAGTTGACGTTTTTAAGCTCCGAGAGAATTCAACTATGGCTCCAAGTCACTCACTAATGGGGGCGGCACCCCATGACCAGTACCGCCTTGGCCGTCATTTCAGGGGTGTGAAATGCCGACAACTGCACGTTGGCAACCAGCTGCAGGTCGTCCGATCGGCACTTGTTCTTCCGATTGAGCATCGCCAGCACTCTCCTGGCCGTTACTTCTTCTGCCGTGGCGCGAGCTGAAAGAAGCTTCTCCTGAATCCATAGCAATTGGTGTGTCAAAGGGAATTTAAGCTCGCTCATCAATCTGCCCAAGTGGAACAGGTCGTACTGACAGCTAGTACTGCTAGCATAATCATGCTTGCGGATCAACAGGCTAGACCGGCAAGACGACTCCATGTTGACGAGCGTCCAGTCACCACGCTGCTAAATTACAATGCATCCAAGTACTTGTTGCTTCGGAACGTACACCATGTTTTCCCACCGAATGTCGCCGTGACAGTAACCGCTCTCAAGCTTGTAACGCACGAAGAATATCTTCCAACCATGACTTGACTTCATCCACATTTTCAGGAAGTCGATAAAACCCTTCCCGATACAGTCTCATCACGAGCAATCGTGACGGAAAGCGGGTTTGCTTAATTCTCCCCAAACTTTGAAGAGTGCATGTGCGATTCTCTCTTGTCTGTAGATTCTTGTAGATACCAACAATTCTCTGTAGTCATCACCACTTGCACAACGATCGCGTCGTATAGTTATCTCCATCATCCGGTAGTCTACCAGCTCAACTGTTCCCGTTTTACTTTGGAGGGGTTTAAATGGCGAAAGGTGAGTTGAAATAGTTAACTTGGACAGGATTGCCATGTGGCTCAGGAAGAAGGCCAAGTTGTAGAAAACCTTGACTGCGTCGGTCGTGGAAACGTCACAGATCGAATTAATAGGTTGGTACCGCCGGAATGCAGACAGCCTTCGACAGTTTCCAATCGCGACGTAGCCCCAAATGTATGGGAGCTCGCCAAAAAACAGTGAATTCCAGCACTGCATCTTTGACTCCACTCGGCAACTGTTTCGTCAATGTCCGCCGAACCATCTCTCTCTTCTCCACAGAGCCCAAACAGTCGTTGCAGTACACAGTGAGGTCCGACCGTAGTTTTGATCCAGCACTTGCATCGTCATCATGGTTTTTCCGCTCTACTTTCAGTCGAACTCCATTAGCTTCAAATCTGAGCGGTAAAAGCGAACAACAGGCCGTCGAAGTGCTGACACGAGCGCTTCATATCCATTACATCCAGTTTAGCCTCGTAACTCATAACCAGAACGTCAATCAGCGATGATAGAGCATCGCAACGAATCTCCGGGCCATTCCTGGCAAAAATCGTCTTGGCAGCTTGTTGGTTTCTGATGTGCACTCGAAATGGCAGTCGCCGCTGAAGAAAGAACGACAATTCATTATGAAAGGGAAGAGTATCTTCCTCCAACTTCGAATATCTCCAGAGCCCAGCTAGACCAATATCTTCTCCAGCTACTCGACTGCTGGTTGACTTTAGTTCTTCTTGCTGGGAGTGGATTTGCACCAGAATCTGAATCCTCAGTAAAACGTTCTCAGAGGAAATATTAAGTTTGTGTGGAAAGCGATTGTGATAGCGGCTCACGATGAAACAATCGTGCATTTCGATCAGGGCGCCGCCGCTTTCGCGATGTAATAGTAGTGCCTTTTGCAATTCATCTTGGTTGCATGGTACACAAGAAAGGCCGTCTTCTTTTACCCAGTACAGGGTGATGTCGCTCGCGCTGGCATCCACTTGTGGAGTGCTGCCAATGATTTTTCTCAGCATTTTTACGGAGTCGAAAACCAAAACTTCCACTGTGAATGGAGATGATTCTCTTCCCAGGATGCCGCACAGTAGCTTCTTCTTGTACATCGCTCGTTCTGAAACGAGAGCAGTGGGTTCTCGTGCTTCGGATGGTTTCGGACTGCTACAATCAGGAAATAGCAAGGAATTGGCAGTTCAATGTGACAGTCGTGCAGAATACTTCAAAATATTTGATAGCATTGAAAAACAACGAAGTATTTATCGTCAGGCAGAAGCTGGCGGAAGCCTAAGCATTTGCAGTCCATCATGCATCAATTCTCTGTCGAAAAAATGCTATTCAACCGAATTCGTCCTCATTATGCCTTCTTTTTTTTCACTAGACAGAGCCCGCCGACTGAAGTTCTGCGTCCTCGCAGCTTTTCCCTCGCCCTCCGTGTTGCGGAATGTACCAGCAGTGCTTGATGGCGATCCCGCCGACACCCGTCGCGTCCAAGTCTTTGGTCATCGACCAGCTATCGTCGAAAGTATTAAAACTCACTTTCAGCCACGTCGGAGACACGTTCAGCGCGAAGAAGCCGTACGGGTAGTTGCCGGCAGCCCACACGTTCTCCACATAGTCTTCGGCGTAGGGAGGGATCCCACTGGGAGACTCGTTCTGGATGCCGCCACCCGCACCGTTCTCGATGAAGTGCATTTTGAACGCCGTGTAGTCGTGTTTTTCGCCGTGGGTGTGGCCGTAGAGGAAGAGCTGAATGCCCAAGCCGTCCAGCAGCTCGCGCCACTTCTCCGCTGGGCCAGGAGCGTAGTGGTTGTAGGGCGAATAGTGAGTGTTGACGATTTTCCAGGTAGCAGTCGAGGTTTTCGCAGCCTCGGCGAGCTTCTTGCGCGAGTCATCCCCCCAGGCCTGAAGCTTGTCCATGCAGGCGTCAAAGAGGCCTGTGTTTCCCCCAGCACACAAGCTGTCACCGCGCTTCACGTTCTCGCACGCATCGTCGTCTTTGCCGGAGTATCCGTAACATTGACAGCAGATTTGTTGAGCCCCGTGGGTGTCAGCGTCGTTCGTGTCCAGGTTGAAAATGTCGATGCTCACGTTTGACGCCGGGTCGACGATGGAGTGTACGAAGAAGTGGTCCGGCATGATCCAGCGGTTGTCCTGTGGGCTCACGTACTGAGACTGCAGCGCGAATTTTTCATCCAAAGCTGCTAGCAACTCGGCCGTTGATCCACACTCGGTGGCCTGCCCTCCACTTGCGCACACGAAGCTGGCGCCACCATAGTCGTGGTTACCCATGACGTTCACCCACGGGATCCCAGCCAAGCTAGCCGCGTTATACTTGTCCTCGAAGGTCTGCTGGAATCGATAGGCTTGGTCGGTGGAATCATGCAGCCCGTCCCAGTAGAAGTTATCGCCGTGGCCGATCACGACAGACGGACGAGGTTGGGCCGCTGCGGCGGCCTGGCCCAGAAGAATCGCAACATATTCCATGGCGTTGTAGTCCAGCACAGTGAAAGCTTTGCGGCGCGAGCAGCAGGAACCACCGTCTTTAGCCACCGTCCGACCCCAGTCCCCGATAGCTAGGGCAGAGACTGAGTAGTTCTCTTTCAGCGGATCCGTCTTCTCTTCTTCATCATCGGTTGAGCCGCTACTGGAGTTCCCCTTCTTGAACTTGTGCAGTTTGTCGCTCGCATTTGAGTTTGCTTTGGCGCTGGGCGCGTGGGTCTTTTCTCCGTCGTGTTTGCCTGAACCAGTGGAGGAATGGGACCCAGACATCGTCACGGCGACCACGATAACGGCAATAGTCACAGCGAGAGCCACGACGACGCTGATCAAGAGCGCCCTCTTCTGCATTTTGTCAACGTTTCCCACTTGGCGACTTGAATTTCACGGTGGAAGAAGAGTTGTGCACTCTACGGCAGCATTTTTGTTGGTCCTTTGTCCACGTCAATCAGAGGGCGATGCTTGTCATCTCCATCAAGTGATCAATCAGAACACTCCTGGACCTTCCTACACCATTTTTTAGCTGAGATGTACCGACCTAGTGGTTTTAGGTGGTGACTGCGAGCTTTTTCACGAAAAGCAATCCATAAAGTCCCATAATTGTTTGGTGAAACAGAACTAGGAGCGTATTGGAAACAAAATCGCTGATAAAAAAGGTTGTCGTAGTCTCAAATTGCATCACGACTGCACTAGGTATTCGATGCATCCCTGTCTAGCAACAGAGTAACTGACGAGATGGCTGCGAATCGTTCACTAATGGAGGTGGTACCAGTTCCTTCAGTACACTGATTTGGCCGTCACGTCAAGGGTTTGAAACGCCAACAAAAGCACATTGGCAACCGTCTGCAAATTGTCCGATCGGTAATTCTCCTTCCATTCGAGAATCGCCGGCACTCACTTGGTCGTCCTGAAAGCAGCTTCTCCTGATCCCATAGCAGTTTGTGTGTCAAAGGGAATTTAGTCAAGCTACCCAACTGGAACAAGTCATTCTGGCATGTGTGTGCGCCTGCGTAAGCATGCTCACGAATCAACACACTTAACCGACCATGACGACGCCATGTTGGCAAGCATCCAGCAACCGTACTGCCTAGATACAATGTCTTGGTAGACTCGTTGCCCGGGAAAATACACCACGATTTCCCTCCGAATGTCCCCGTGACAGTAGCCGTTCTCATGCCAAGCGTGTACTTAGTAATGCATAAAGCATACTTCTCAGTCACGATTTGAGTTACTGGCCCAAACAGTCTTGCCACGAGCATACGCGACGGAAAGCGGGTTTGCTTCAGTTTGGCTTACTGCTGTGTTGAGAGTTTAGGTTGGAAGATGAAATCATTAGCGTGATCGACGCTCACTATGCCTAATTGGCGCTTTTGAAGCCATTCGAGCTCGAAATTGACTCGGCCGGTCGATTATGGCGCGATTGGAGCCTTTGGAGGCCCATTGGTACGTTCCCGCCTCCAGAAGCCGACATGATACTGCATCTTGCCGTGACTTCCGGCTGCTCATTCCGCCCCCTAGAGCAGCCCTTGAATCAAATGGTGGAGTGGTGTACGATGAAAAATCTACTGCAGTTCGACAACACTCGACAGCGTTTGGACCAAGTCATGAGATTTGAGGCATATGTGGCTGCTTCTATTGTGCTGGCTAGCCGAAGTAGAGGCGTTGATGGAGTTGGTTTGTCGTCCTTTCAGCGGCAATGCCGTATGAATTGGGTGCTGTGCCCGATAGTGAAGGCGCGCAGTCTTTACATGACGCCAAGGACGTGTGCTGGAGCCAAATCGACGTACCATTCCTTTTGGCCCGAACCCAGCGTGGCCTGAATGGTTCCTGAGTGACTGGAAAAACTCTTCAGAAAAGTTCGCGAGTTTATCCTTTTGCAGCGGACGCGAAATCGGAGCGACTCGACTGTCGTGTTTCATTCTGTGGTAGTGTTCACCTTTCGTGAACTTGTCGGGAGAAGTTACGTGCCGTAACCCCTCGGAGTCATCAGGGCATGGACAACATTGCTATCGATCGCTCTGATGCCGTCCTGGTGAAGAATCTAGCCGCCCGGAATATCATTTTCATCCACCTCTCCCCATGCAGTATGGACCACGCTGGAGCAACGTGGCGTGTTCAGCTGCTGTACCATACCATGAAGCTTTGGTCATCCATCTCGTGAACACCAGTTAGTCCTCGCAAATGCAAACAAGCAAAGAAACTGAGAAAGAGCGGCAAAGCGGGGTAACAAGAGCTCTCCCGATCGGTGTTTCTAATTCAACATGCACGCCCGCGTCGTCCCTGGATCGACGCATCCGCCTTCTTAAGCCTGATCCCGTCGAATGTAAAACAGTACATACGCTCGAGATGACACGGCATCCTCAGCTGACGTCTCGCTAGTGTGGCTGTCGTTGAAGTTGAACCAGCGCTCATTGACCGGGTTCTTCGCGACGGCAGTATAGTGCCCGCCACCAAGACCTCCCATGTGCTCGGATACAGCGAACAGATCATAGATTGGCTCTGACCCGTTTTGGGGCCCGATCACAAACTCCGAGAGGTCCAGACCTTCGATGGGGAACTCTACCAGTGTCGAAATCTTGTCGCGGTGCATGTAAAACGAGTTTTGAGCATATCGGAAGCGCTTTAGGTGGAAAATCAGCACCTTGGGGAGCGAAAACAGGTCGAACTTCTTAAACGCGCGGACGTGGGCTTTGCACTTGGGGCAATACCACGCGTCTGCTTCGCCAAGTTGTTCCCGTTCGGTGAACTTAGTTAAGCAGTTGAGAAGGGTAATCGGCTCGGTCTTTGACGAGATTTTCAGGTTCTTCATCGACTCGTGGAGCTCAATACGTTTTGCTGACGTTTCATCGTATCCTCGTTGATAGCTGGCATAACAAGCAGACGAATGAAAGTTAAAACCT
Organism: Phytophthora cinnamomi; assembly: GCF_018691715.1. Classification (NCBI taxonomy): domain Eukaryota; phylum Oomycota; class Peronosporomycetes; order Peronosporales; family Peronosporaceae; genus Phytophthora; species Phytophthora cinnamomi. The sequence continues at coordinate 137,805 of NW_027150972.1, forward strand.
GTATAAGACTTCGGCGAGAGTAATATGCATTCCCAGACGTACCCATTGCGATTCCATTCAAGTGTAAAACTGAATGGCTTGTCCGAGCTGTCTGGAACATCCACAACTTCGTCGTCCCGAGGGAGGTCGCTGATAAAAGTGGTTCCTCCGTTGGGTTCTGTCACATTCAAGCGGTATGGTAACTGCTGGTCCTTGCCGCAGCCAAAATCTGCAGTCGTGTCCTTGCCAGCCTCCTTCGTTGCCACAAGGCGATGCACAATCTGCCATACTTTCTTGTGTATCCGAGCTTTTGTCCATTTCCGGTCGATCGACACAAGAAGCGGCGTATTAAACAACTCCACTTCCACTCGACGCTGTTTCGGACCATATCCCTCTTCCACTAGCATATCGTAGCCGTCAGAATTGTTACGTCCATCCACTGGCGACGCCACTGGAGCTTGGTGGAGCAATTCCACAAGGTGCATTTGCTTGACGGGTACTGGTTCAGCGTCCAGCGTACCTAGCCTTCGGCCCCCCGTGGGAGGGCGAATGGTAGGCGACGAAAAAGAGTAATCAGTTACTGGCAGTTCGAGCTCATATGCGTGGAGGACGCCATCACGAAGTCGATCGACGTGCATGCGGTCCGGATACGCTTTAAGGATGCGATGATTCCAGACTTCAACGAAGAAAATTCGCGACACAGGGATACTCGACAGCTTACTAAGCTTCTCCTTCGCATCTTGTAGGGTGCACACGTCATCCTTGGGGAGCTGCAGAGCATACTTCATCGGAATATCGCCATTGGCCCAAAACAGCTGCACTTGGATTGTAATAGTTTCCTTGTTCGGGATCGGCACCGAGAGGTTCATGTACGGATCGAATGTAATCGATTCGTTGCCACAGTCTGGGTTCGAGCACGTGACGTGGCTGCGAAGTTGCCCCATGAAGTTGTCAACAATGATGCTGTCGTTGCGACGAAGAAACTGCTGCCACTCTTCTCGCGCCACCTCCGGATCTTCACGGCCATTCCGCTCAACGGGTTTGGTGTACGGCTTCGTTTTAACACGGTTGAGATCTTCATGTAGGCCATCCAGCAAAAAGTTCATCAGTTCCTGACTGTCCTGTTGCTGGTAGCCGGCGAATTGCGGCGCATACTGGCCGATCACGGATTTCAAGCTCGTTGGGGTGACCACTGTGAACTCGCTACTCCAGATCTTGCGCAGCAGGCTTGCGAACTCAACTGCCATGATGCCTTTCATACCCAGCGGGTTGTCTCGATTGATCTCCTTGGTGAAGAAGGGGCCGTTGGTTTCGGGGTCCTTCATCAGAAAATAATCCCGGAGCGGTGCCGTGTTTATCAGGCACTGCAGCATGCTGTTCATGAAGCACGTGTTGCCCAGGTTTCTAAGCCCCACGACGCCTTCAAAAGCCGGACGACCTCTACCCGCTTCACTCCCGTACTCGCGCGCGTAACGATTGTACGCCGACGCCGGCGAGAAAGAAGACACTGGCGACGCGATAGTCGTGGACACGTTTAACGCCTTGTGCGTGCCTACAGGGCACAGCAGCTCGTCCTGCGCGTCCGTCCACCTCTTCGATCCGTCTACGTCGAGCTCGATTCGAAGCGAATCGTCCACGTCCGACTTTTTGAGGTCGGTGACGCGTCCAATCCGCCATTCCGGGTAGTTCTTCCGATCCACCTCTTTCCCCACGAGCACGTCGTCCCCCACCTGGAACGCGCGCCAGTTCGGGACCTTCGTGTGCAGCGGCGCCACGCGCGCGGACCTGCGGTTCAGCCACTCGTCCCACTTGGCCGTCCAGCCGCGGTAGTGCACTTTCACGTGCGTGTCGTTCAGGTCGATCACGCGCGACTCGTACCACTTCTTGTCCGTGTCCATGGCGTCAATGAGCTGGTTCATCTCGAGCGTGAACCTCCAGGCGTCCGCCTGGACTTCACTGTAGAACCTGCCGTGTCTCCAGTCAGCCGCCTCTTCGCCTTCCTCCGCGGCGAAGCGTCCTTCCACCAGCAAGTGGTGCAGCTTCTCCTCTCCGGGCTTGTAGTCCCTCTGCTCGAGCTGCAGCTCCGCCACCGTGGTGCTCTCCACCAGAACCTCCGGTCTGCTGCTGCTGTTTGCGAAGCCGTTGGCCCGCACCACGGCGTCTCGGAGCGGCGTCCAGGGCGCGTGCTCGTCCGCCCTGTAGCACACCTGCAGGGCCTTGTCCACGTCCTCCACGTCGCTGAACATGTCCTTGAGCGCGGGCGAGACGGCCGCGGCGCGCCAGATCTGCAGCTGCAGCTCCTGCAGCGAGCTCTTCTCGCTGGCCGTGAGCACCAGCGGCTTCTGCTCGTCGTCCAGCAGCCGCGCGGGCGCCTCGAGGCCCGAGCGCCAGCCCAGCACCTCGAAGGCCACCGGGTTCACCTCCACGACGCGGGTCCGGGCCGGCCCGCGGGTCACCACGGGCCTGGCGATCTCCCAGTCGAAGCCGAATCGACCCGCCAGCTGCTGCCACACGCGCGGGCTCACGAGGCGGTAGTCCCTGCCCTCCACCTGCAGCAACAGCGCGTCAGTATCTTGGGTATCTCGGCTTCTGGCGGGGCGGAGAGCGCCGCACCAGCATGGGCTTGAGCACGGCCACGCCGCGCACGCGGCTGCTCAGCTGCGCGTCCAGCAGCGCCGCGTTCTGCACGCGCGCGGCCTCGTCCGAGTCCTCCGAGTCGTCGTCCGTCCGGTCCGCGCCCTCGTCGCCGCCCAGCACGCGCGCCCACCACGCGCTCGCCACCAGGAACCAGGCGTCGCCCTCGCACAGCTGGTCCTCGCGAAGCTGCCGCTCCAGCGCCGCCCCGAGGCGCCGCAGCGCCGCCTTCTGCCCCGCCGCCATGAAGGGATGACGTGTGTGGATGGATAACTTAGTGGGGCCGTTGGGGACCGGTTGGGGAGCGCTTCACGCAACTTTAATGACGGTAGCGACATAGAAAGATCGATAAGGCCGCTCGAGCAACCTTACAGTATGCTTGAGCAATGTTGAGGCTAATCGCACTGGTATATTAAGTTAAATTACCCGATTTTTGGTGCGCTGGTTCGGCATTGCTGCACCGGCGTGTAGCTGGGCGTTGCCGCGCCCCGGGTAGTCGATGCCGCTCTAGTTGGTACAGGACTTCGCCTCACGAGTTTGAGGGGCCGCAGCACACTACATGGACCTCGAGGGCGCGGTCGGCGTACAGCATCTGCTTGGAGTGGACTCGTACATGCGCTCAAATGTCGTGTTGAATGCAGTACGCAGCCTCTGTGCGACGGCTGGGATTCGCCTAGCGACCACGGTACAGCACAGCAGCTCGCTCATCTTCTCTAATGTATAGCCAGCAACTACTAAGTATGTCATCGTTTGCCGCCAGCTCTCGGCACGTCGTCGGTCGAATGGAGTAGGCAGCGGTCGGTGCAGTTGCATCGTGGCGAACCAGCCAGACGTACGCAGCTGAGGCAGTGAAACTCGACATCTTCGGCGCTCTTGTTATTTTCTCTCCTTAAATTACGGCTTGCCGTAATTTAACGGTTGCACACCCGGATTTAGGGTGTCGTTTTGTCGCTTTAAGTTGCGCTACGGACCAAATCGGAGTACTTATAGTTTATTTTTGGACATTCGGATTTCAGCCAATCGTGAGAGGTACCTTCGCGCGACATTCTCGCCTCAAGTCGCAGAGGACCCTTTTCGACCAATTGAAGATGGCTACATTGTAACGGCCATCTGATACTGCGGCCATGGGACTCGCAGATCTCCCTTCTCCTCCTTCCTCCTCCTCCTCCTCTAATAGATGACCACGACCGTGCCCTCGCTCATCAACAGGCTGGCGGTGGCGGCAGCGGCTCTCCTTGCAGGCGCGGCCGCAGCTAAAGAGCCTGTGTTCGACGCGGCGGTGTCGGAGCTGGCGCCCAAGCCGCCCAGCGCCTTCGACATGTACATCCTGGCGCAGAGCTGGCAGCCGGCCTTCTGCTTCGGCAAGGAGCAGCAGTACCCGGGCTGCCGCACGCCGCAGAGCTTCTGGCGCTCGCACCTGACGCTGCACGGCCTGTGGCCGGAATTGTCGGGCAGCGCGCCGCCCAGCTTCTGCTCGGGCGAGACCTTCGACGCCGACAAGATCGAGCGCGAGCTGGGCGTCGACACGCTGCACCAGTTCTGGCCCGACGTCAAGTACAGCGAGGCGTCTCCGCAGTACGCGGACTTCTGGAAGCACGAGTGGACCCGCCATGGCACGTGCTCGGGGCTCGCGCAGGTCGACTACTTCACGCACGCCATCGACCTCGAGCGCAACGAGACGCTCGCGCCGACGCCGCAGCTCATGCAGGACAATGTCGGCGGACAGGTGGATGTCCAGAAGCTGCGCGCGGCCTTCGGGGACGCCGCGCTCAAGTGCCAGCGCGCGCACGCCGGCGGTGGCGACAACAAGCACGCCACGCTCTTCTCGCAGGTCTTCACCTGCTGGGAGAAGGACGAGCACAACGTGCCGACGCAGCGCCGCGCCTGTCCGCCGCATATTCACTCGGAAGACTCGTGCGGCAAGGCCGGAAGTGTGACCATCCCGGCCTTTCCAACGGCGGTCGGCGCCGGCACCGGCGACTAGCGAGGCCCAGTTTCTTCGGCTCGGCCAGCCGAGTCACGCACGTCAAGTCAAGCTGCGGAAAAGTGCAAGAACGCGCTGACTACCTCACGATAGTCGGCGGTGAGAGCCACGAGCGCACGCTGCTGTATCCTCACGACTTGACCGGGTAGCGTTGCTCTAAACAATGTACACATCGTTCCCAACCCACCACGCGGCATTTCGTATCGGTGTGCGTGCGAAGTTTCCTCCCATAGCAACGGAACCCACGGCGCGGCACGCCACCAGCGTTGCGTTGCACCCCGCAGTGTTCGTTGGCTCGGAGCTTTTCGACCTGAGCGTGACGGTGGCTCGTGTCGTGGCTGTAGTTGCTCTTGCCTCTTGATTGAACTTGGCCGCGTGCTTGAATGCAACGCCCGCCACGCTAGCCGCAGCTGTAATGGGGCGGTCACGGTTGGTGCTTGCATTGTGGTGGAACCATGACCGGTTATCGGGTTGCACCAGGACCATGTACATGTAATGTAGTACTTGCACACAGGTGCAGCGGTTCCCGCGATCCGATCAATGCTGTAGACGCGCGAAGGCCTCGCCGTTCGAAACGCAAGAACTAGATGTGTTTGAAAGTCTTTTTATCATTACGTCGGTCCATGCTTGGATGCCGAGCACTATTGATCGGATGTACACTACTACGTGTCGCTAACTTATCTACTACCTTCACACTAAAACGCCATGTCACCAAAAAGTTCACACACAGCTCTGGGTCTTGCTTGACCCACCCGCACTAATACATCATAGCCTAGCACATGGAGGCTCGCACCAGCGAGACGCGCAGCGGCGGCAGCACTGCCGTCGATGTTGCTACTGTCACGGGTGACACACTGCGCGGCTGGGTTGAGTAGGACGCACGACGGGACACGTCGTCCGTGACGGTCAACTTGGGCAGCTTGCACACCACGGGCGTGGTGGCCGTGGCCGCAGGGGAGTACCGGGAGTTGAAGAGCGCCGGCGTGGCCTGGCGCTGGAAATGATAGGAGATCTGCGGCTCCGTGAGCTCCACGGACGCCGGGTAGCCTTGCAACTGCTGCTGCTGGGCTCGGACGACGCTGTTGATGTCGTCGTAGCTGCGCTTGCGGCCGATGGAAGCCGCGGGCTTGGGGCTGCTCTGTGTGGACGCCGGCTTGGCTGCGTGGGTGGGGCTGTCCTTGGCGCCGCCGCTGCTGGCGGCCTCGAGCGCCTGCTCCTCCTCGATGCTCTGGATGAAGGCCTGGCGGAGCGACGTGAGGTGGATGGCCGCGTTCTCCTTCGAGCGCGCCGCGGCGGGCGAGTCCTGCGCGCACGGGTAGTAGGCCCGTCGGCCGATCTTGGGGTTGATCTTGATGCCGGCGAAGACCGAGCCGGGCAGCAGCTTCTTGGAGATCCGCATGGGGTCGCAGTGGAGCTGCTGCGCCAAGTACCCGCGCAGGGTGGTGCCGTACTGGATGGCCAGCAGGCCGTCGCAGAAGTACGAGATAGTGGCGGCGGCGTAGTCCTCCTCGGCGCGCGTCCACTTGCCGCGGCGCAGCGGGCCGCTGAGTGTGAGGTCGGCGCTCGAGGGCATGGAGGCGGCCGGCGCCGGTGGCAGCTGCACAGCTGTCCGCTGCTGCTGCTGCTGCTGCTGCTGCTGCAGGAAGGCGTGCTGCGGCGAGTACTGCTGCTGCAGTGGGAATTGCTGGTTGAGCTGGTGCGAGGCGCGCAGCGGCGGCAGCACGGCGAGCGGCTGGGGCTGCGGGGCGGCGAGCGACGGCAGGTGGGTCAGCGGCATGCTAGGCTACTATCGTGAAGCTTTGAGGCTGCTGCTGCGCTGGACAAGGCCGATTCGCAAATGAGACTTGGGTCGCGAGTTGAAATGACACGAAACTCCGCTCGCTGCCGTTCCCAGACTCCTCCGCGCCAGACCGGGCGCCAAGACGCCCAAGCCTCTCTCTCACCCACCTGCGCGTGCAGAACCCCCGCGCTGACCACTATCGTCTTGCTGTAAGTAAGGCCGCCGGGATCATTGAGGATATGTCGCCACTTTCGGCTATCGATTTTGATTTTTGATGTGCAAAGCTGCGCCCTGGCCCTGGCCGGCACTTGACGCGCTGCCCCGACTGGCCCAGCCACAACTGCACTTGCTCCTCCCCAACTTCCCGCCGCCGGGGTGGCGAAATTCGCCAGTTGAGGCCGGGCGTGCAGCCTACTACTGTAGCGGAGACTTGGTATCGAAACGCTGGCGCCGCCACCTCCGCCATCGACATCGCCGCCGCAAAGCTGCTGCTTGAAGGCACCCATCCATGCATGTTACGCGCTCGATTTGTTCGAATTGGAGCGCGCCGCCACGTACGGACTGGAGGGGGCAAAACAGCTTGCCGGGAGGAAGGCAGGCAGGACACACCACGGCGCTTCTTACAGCGCAGATACAGCGCCCCAGCCTCTTCTACGCTGGAAAAGTCTCACGCACCGAGCTGGGCCGCTGCACACGCACGCGATCTCGCTGGAAAAGCCCCGCGCGACAGCTCAACGCAGCGCAGGCGTGCCTCGCATCGCGGCGTTGACGAACCGCGGGCCTCAACTGCCTTTTGACAGCTGCGGCCGCGGCCGCGCTGCCAGCAAAGGTTACTGTACGATTCTTGCCGCAAGATATACACATGGCCGAGTTAGCTCAGGTGAGTATTTGTAAATTTGCCAACATTTTTCGCCATCTCTGGGTCGCCGCAGTGTACACCTCGCTCGTGAAGACCCGCAGCAAAGCTCACGCGGAGAGGATCACCAGAAAAACCGTAGTCGCCCCCAAGCGTGGCTCGAGGCGAACTCAGAACCTATTGCGCGGATTCCGAGTCAACTATAGCCGCGCATGCGTCAGCGCGTTCGAGGGTGGTGGGCGACGAAGTCAGGCACTGCAGGCGCCGCAACGGCAGCAAGGCTGCCTACTCACTCGTAGAGGCCCGGCTGCGGAGAATTGGCCGCTTGCCGCGTTAACTCACGACGGGGGCGCCAGCGCCATGCTGGACTTGTTGTCATGCGGGTCACGGCGGGTGCGCACCCAAGCTCCTCGCCGCATCTTAGTTCTTAGTCCTGCAGCTGGAATGAGACCATGCAGAGGCGCGGGCGCGACTCACGCACGTCCAGCTTCGGTCACCGTTGGACTGCGGCGCGGAGGCCGGAGGCAGTCAGTCTCAAGATGCGATCCGCGACTTGAGCTGAGCGATATGCTCGCCGCCACGAGAGCGTCCTCCCTCCGCGCGCGTGAGGGACGCTGGCGGGCAGATCACGAGGGACTTTCCTTGGCCAGCGGACACGTCGGTGCAAACGCTTGCTTACGGGCAGGAGATCCGGGCCACGTCAAGTGCGGCGCCCGGGCTCTAGCAAAGAGCCCCGCGGCGAGAGTAGCATGGCCCCGCGCCGATGTTGGGTGGCGCCCCGAAGGCGGCGCAGAGGCGTCTCTGCAAGCACTTGGAGACATGTGAGTGAGAACGCAACAATCGCTGGCGCCAGCGCGGCCAGTGATCCGCTCGGTGCTGCAGCCTGCAGGTGCCTCGCGGTCCAGTTGCACAGCTTGGCCGCACCGCCGTCGGGTATCGCAAGGCCACTGCCGCTGCCGCCTTGTCTGGGGCCTGGAGCAGCCGCGGCGCTCTGCCCAGATAAGGTCGCTTGATCGAGGACACGTTGCGGACGCAAATGAGGCCGAGTCAGAACGAATAAGAACGGCGCGCCGGGAAGCACGACGCATTCAGCGCTCGGCGGCGGCACGTGAGCCTTGAACCAGCGGCTTCCGCCTCACCAGCAGAGAGCAGCAGCAACGTCAAGTCGCCACGAACGAAAGGAGCTCGGCGCCTGATCGCGCGCTAAAAAGGCGGGCCCGCGGGCAGTAATGCCCCGCGCCTCAACTGGCGTACACCCACGCGTGAGCAGCAGGACACAGCGCGCGATGACCACGGACTACCGCGTTGGATTTGTACACAGGATGTGGCGCATCGAGGCAGCCCGCAGGCCTAATTGCAGTGCAATTTGCAGCGAGGCGAGCGAGCGCCGGATGTCTGCGGGCAATGCAATGCACCGAGCTTTGCCATCTCAACTGCGTACAGTAGTTGCCGTTGAAGCTGCCGGCTGGGGATCGTGTTTGAACTTGACGACCAGGATCGGCGAGCTGCTGGCACGCGAGGCTCATAATCAAACGAGACTACCGAACTCCACCTGCGTCTAATCCGCGGCGGTGAAGGCGCCACCAGCTGCCGCTTCTCCGCAGCTCCTGCGCGATGCAGACTGGTGACAGGTCCCCCCAGCCGACCTCAGCCGGCGGCACTGCGGCTCGACTAGAAAATGGTCCGGACCGACTCCTTCTTCAGTTGTAGCCACCTCGCGCGTCCAGCGTAGCAGATGCTTTCGCTGCTGGGCTTAGGCTCGCTTCGCGCTGGCAGCTCTGCAAAGTCGCCGGTGTATGCACTTCTGTTGCTGTTGCTGCTGAGCCGCCTTGGCGATCCACAGCCAGAAACAGCTTCAACTAACGTATCCTGTAGGAGTGGCGGGCTCCGGGTGGGTGCGAGCCTCACACGTGAGGCCGCTCTGTTCAATTGCGCCGCCGTCAACAGCGCGGACAAGCTCACGGCGGCAACCACGAGCCACAGTGTCCTCGACTTGACGTTGTGATGGCTTGACAGAGCTGAGCTGGGCTGAGGCGTACGTCTCCGCCAGGAACACCCTCAAGTGTGGTTCTCGCAGTGAGGCATCGTGCAGCGAGAGGTTGCGACAGCAACTGCAGCTAGACCACTGGACTCCAGTCTGGAGCGGACAACAAGCACACCGTGGGCCTTGCCGTCGTGTTGCGCGGGCGTGCTGCCACGAGCACGCCATCCACTCAGCGTCGTGGAGGTGAGGGAATCAAGCGCATGACACTAAGGCCAGCGCGCACGTCGAAAATCAGCTCGCGCGCTCGTAAATCATTTCGCGGCAAGAAGGTTAGCGAGTCATTGCGAGGAGAAGTTCTCTTCGCGTCGTTCCCCCGCTGCATGTACTATCGAAGTCGCTAGTGGTCAGCGCGCGAGTTTGGTGTAGCCGTGCGGTGTGCCTACAAGTAGTCAAGCGCTTGACGGCCGTTGCTGAGACGTCGTGCTTCTGCATCGAGCTCGCGGCGGCGATGAAGTCCGGATAGACCAGCCATCAAGTTGAAGCAGTTCCAGCGCTGTAGGACGACGTAGCAAGTAATGGCTACGGTGCAATGGTAGCAGGCAGTGTGGGCCAAGTATCTACTGCAGTAGGCACATCGAACAGCGCGGTAGAGGTGCTTTCCGGCCGCAAGTGCACTCGACCAATGGCGGCCACTTGAGCGATGACGATGGCGGCTGTGCAGTGTACCGTGTCGAGTGCACCACCACTGCCGCCGCCACCACCACCACCACCACCACCACCATCGCCGTTGCTGCCGCGGCGGCTATCCACTTTCTGCAGCTATCGTTACCCTGTCTGTCCGGCGTTGGAGGACGTGGCTCACGTGCTTTCGTCGGCCCGGAATCTTCGCGTCTCCACCAAAGCTACTTGCTCTGATCCATGTGGCGCGATCGGTTAGTATGTGCCGACATTTTCAGTATCTGGACTAGCGAGTTCCGGATACAACTCGCTGGTTGCAACGCTGAGCGCCAATACTTGAATAGGAGGGAGCTCTCTACGTTTCCGACCTTCTCCTTTCCACCGCTACCCCTATCGCTTCAACTGCATCCACTCTACGAGACTTACCATATCGGGACTCGACATAACGACAACAGCGTGTGGAGTTCGCATTTTTCCGACCCCGTTTGGGTCTGACCTATTTGTACTTCGCCAGTTATTTCAAATTGGAGGGTCAAAGGAAAGTCTCTTGAGCTCCTGGTAGCTCAATCAAGGTCAAGGTTCCCACATTGAAGTAGGGACAGAATGATGTCTGACATTCACTCTACAACTTCAACTTCACAATTTAACCACTCAAGCTTGTGAGAACTACTAGTAGTAATATCCAGAGTATGGTGATCGACAACAAATACTTCTGAGCGAGGCATGCATCTCTCCTACTGCTGGAAATGTCGGCACACATTGACCGATCGCGCCGTGCTTTGCACGGGGAAGCTCTGGGTTTCAGTTTTTCAAACTTTGTATGTAAAATTTTTGTGATGATTAAATTAATTGGGCTTTCCCCTCATTTTTGTAAACAAAACTTGGCAGTCTTCTTGGAAATAATCAGAAGATGGTTTGTCTTTGCTTTGAGCCTTCGCGTGCTTCCATCGGAAGAGGCTTGGTTTCGGTCCTCTGGCGCTCAGCGTCGTAACCAGCGAGTTGTATCCGGAACTCGCTAGTCCAGATACTGAAAATGTCGGCACATACTAACCGATCGCGCCACATGGATCAGAGCAAGTAGCTTTGGTGGAGACGCGAAGATTCCGGGCCGACGAAAGCACGTGAGCCACGTCCTCCAACGCCGGACAGACAGGGTAACGATAGCTGCAGAAAGTGGATAGCCGCCGCGGCAGCAACGGCGATGGTGGTGGTGGTGGTGGTGGTGGTGGCGGCGGCAGTGGTGGTGCACTCGACACGGTACACTGCACAGCCGCCATCGTCATCGCTCAAGTGGCCGCCATTGGTCGAGTGCACTTGCGGCCGGAAAGCACCTCTACCGCGCTGTTCGATGTGCCTACTGCAGTAGATACTTGGCCCACACTGCCTGCTACCATTGCACCGTAGCCATTACTTGCTACGTCGTCCTACAGCGCTGGAACTGCTTCAACTTGATGGCTGGTCTATCCGGACTTCATCGCCGCCGCGAGCTCGATGCAGAAGCACGACGCCTCAGCAACGGCCGTCAAGCGCTTGACTACTTGTAGGCACACCGCACGGCTACACCAAACTCGCGCGCTGACCACTAGCGACTTCGATAGTACATGCAGCGGGGGAACGACGCGAAGAGAACTTCTCCTCGCAATGACTCGCTAACCTTCTTGCCGCGAAATGATTTACGAGCGCGCGAGCTGATTTTCGACGTGCGCGCTGGCCTTAGTGTCATGCGCTTGATTCCCTCACCTCCACGACGCTGAGTGGATGGCGTGCTCGTGGCAGCACGCCCGCGCAACACGACGGCAAGGCCCACGGTGTGCTTGTTGTCCGCTCCAGACTGGAGTCCAGTGGTCTAGCTGCAGTTGCTGTCGCAACCTCTCGCTGCACGATGCCTCACTGCGAGAACCACACTTGAGGGTGTTCCTGGCGGAGACGTACGCCTCAGCCCAGCTCAGCTCTGTCAAGCCATCACAACGTCAAGTCGAGGACACTGTGGCTGCTCTCGGGCGGCGTGGCGCTCGTCTTTACAATCTTTTGGTGGAGATGAATTCAAGTGCAGCCCGCGGTTGCCACGCTCTCACCACCGGACGTGCAGCGCGGAGCGCCTGACCGTCGCCGCGCATGATCACTCGTTTCAGTTTAGCCACTCGTGGTTGCCACCGTGAGCTTGTCCGTGCTGTTGACGGCGGCGCAATTGAACAGAGCGGCCTCACGTGCGAGGCTCGCACCCACCCGGAGCCCGCCACTCCTACAGGATACGTTAGTTGAAGCTGTTTCTGGCTGTGGATCGCCAAGGCGGCTCAGCAGCAACAGCAACAGAAGTGCATACACCGGCGACTTTGCAGAGCTGCCAGCGCGAAGCGAGCCTAAGCCCAGCAGCGAAAGCATCTGCTACGCTGGACGCGCGAGGTGGCTACAACTGAAGAAGGAGTCGGTCCGGACCATTTTCTAGTCGAACCGCAGTGTCGCCGGCTGAGGTCGGCTGGGGGGACCTGTCACCAGTCTGCTTCGCGCAGGAGCTGCGGAGAAGCGGCAGCTGGTGGCGCCTTCACCGGCGGAATTTGTAGCGCGACTCGTTGATTATGGGCCGCGCGAGCCAGCAGCTCGCCGATCCTGGTCGTCAAGTTCAACCACGATCCCCAGCCGGCAGCTTCAACAGCAACTACAGTACTGTACATGTACGCAGTTGAGACGGCGCATTGCATACATCCAGCGCTCGCTCGCCTCGCTGCAAATTGCACTGCAACTAGACTGGCGGCTTGCAACAGCTCATTTTTTCTTGTCGATCAACTTAAAAAAAATGGCCATTGATAAAATGTGTTTCATCATGTAACTCGAAATGAAAATGTAAAATGTTGAACTTAGTGCGTCCTCAATCCTCTTCGTTCGCTGCATTCGTCTTAATTCTGTGAGCGTTCCGTCTGGGCACGAGCATCCAGAAATGCCATAAGACCCTCACCAAGTTGACTCCAACTCTTATGCAGCGCTTGCAGGTCGTTGCCCACCTGAGTCCATAACGTCTGCAACTGAGAAGCACTTACTTGAGGTGTTGGCGAGATTGGCTCAGGAGAGGTGTCATTGCTGGAGACTTGGGCCTTGTTGCTTCTGCTCCGGCCTCGAGCAGGCGTTCGACCAGCAGACGACAGACCTTGGTATTGAGCCTGGCTGAAGCTTGCGTCCAGGCTGCGAGCGGTACCCACTCCATCTCGTAGGCCCATTCGGGGACGACTTACCACCGTCGCTGCCACCGCAGCCTTGGTCACCCTTGGAGGACGCAATGGCGGGGAACTGGAGCCTTCATGACCCGCAAGACTCATCGCTTCATCATCATCTTCGTCTTCATCACCGTCCATCTCAACTACATCGTGCTCTTCTTGCTCTTCGTTTCCGTTCTGCTCTTTGTCTTCGTCATCCTCGGCCTCTGCAGTGGCTTCTTCAGCAACCTCGGACGAGTCCGATGGCAGTGTGTCTTCGTGGGCTAGCAGCCGTCGTTCGAGCTTACTCAATGGTTTTGACTCGTTGTGCGTGTTTGGCCGGCACAGCAGGTCGTCGTTCGCAGGCAACCAAATGTCATCATCGTCGACCTGCACGTGCACCCTCAGCCCGCTGCCATCTTCGTCTGCCTGAGCCTGCATGGCTCTGCCATCCGTACTGGGAACCACCTCGATTACTGTTGCGTTACGCCACTTCGGGTGTCGAAGGTTCGGCACTTGAATGCCCACCTGAACCAACGAGTGAGCTCGTAGCGTGCTACGCCACCTCGGTATCTTCGAATGCAGCGGGGCAATACGCATGGAGGTGCGAGAAATCCATTCATCCCATTTGGACTCCCAGCTTCGATAGTGCACATGAACCTTGTTGCGCCTGGCTGCGAGAACTCGCGCCTCGAACCAGTTTCTCGAGGTGTCAAAGGCGTCCAGCAAGTCACCTTTAGCTACGTTCATTCGCCACTGCATTTCAAGACCTTGACTTGGCCATCCAATCTCTCCAGCATTGACACCCTGCAATTTTCGTTCGACAAGAAGCTCATGAATCCTCGCTGTGCCATTAGTGGTCTCACTACGATTGTCCAGGCGAAGATCGCCAAGCTTGGTATTCATCAGGGTAGCTAGACCACTTCGATCTCCCTTGAGCTGGTCTGCGTGTTCATCAAACTCAGCTTCGCTCTGCTCGCCGTCACCATCTTCACTTTGCAGTTCGCCAGCGCTCTCTTCATCGTTGCCACGGGCCTGGCGCTTCTTGGCTCGCGGCTTTAAACGTAATGATGTGGGTGGTGCGCGTGTACGCTTCATCATCTTTTCGACCGGTACCCAGATCACTTCGTCATCGCTAGAACGGGTAGTGTGGTAGCAGGCACGAATAGCTGAATTATCCGGCGCTGAAGTTTTGCTCAGCGAGGAAGTTGTATCAATACAACCCAAAAACTGAGGGAACTTTTGTCTGAAGTCTTCTGGCGCAGCTAGCCACACTTCACTAAGCAACTGCCCAAGGGTGTGCGCCCGACTGGCAAGAACAATCACGCTTTGGTCAGCATCATCGACGAGCTCTTCCGCTTCGGTCTCATCGCTACTCCAATAGAATATCTACCACCACATTCACAACAGCATACATTTGTGAGACTGCAAGTTGAGTTGACAATAAAAGCTCATGCGAACCTTGAAAGCGAAAGGATAAGCTTCGATCTGCAGCTCCTGTTGGCTTCGTTGGTAGATGACCTCGCGTCGGATCTCCCAGTCAAACCCGAGTTCGCGTGCAAACACCTCCCACGAAGATTCCGGTACGAACACGAAGTCTGCGCCCTCCTTGAGCTTCGGCTTTAAAACCGCCACCTTGCGGGCCTTGGAACTGAGTTGCTTGTCAATGATCGAGTCGTTACGCATACTTGACCCATCCTCTGCGCGTTTGAAGCTTTGAAATTCATCCCACCACGGTGCAGCAACAGCGAACCAGTGATCTCCTTCTTCGAGAGGCGTGTCGTCGTCACACAATTCTTTAGCGCGCTGGAGAGCGGGTTTCTTCAACTTCCCCGGCATGTTTTTCCAAAGAGAGGTCAAACACGGAATGAGCACGTTAGGTTAGAGGAGGAAGAAGAAGCTCGTCCCATATCGCCTGGTCTCGAACAATCTTTCAACGTGCTTAAAGTTGTATTTGATTAGCTTGCTGATCAAGTGCTGGTCGTCACAACTTAGGCTTGCTCCGTGTCAGGACAAGGGTGACGGTCGGTATAGAACTGAATGATATTGAGGTAGCCTTCAGGTCCATTTCCCATGCTTCGAACGCTGGTCTCCAGCAGTTGGACGGCTTCCTCGCCAGTTCCGCGTCGGATGAGAGCCAAAGCAACAGCCTGGTACACGTTCTTACCCCACGCGATCTCCTTTTCCTTCATGTCTTCCGCAAAGGTCAAAGCTTCGTCAAACTGCTCAGTCTCCAGCAAGGCAGTGATCGCGCCGGCGTACGCGAGTTCGCCGGCCTTGTCCTTGTGCTCGTTGAAGATTTCGAGCGCACGCAGCTTCGTCTCCTTGTTCTCAGCTTTGGCGTGCGCCATGACGACAGCACCCAGATGCCAGCCTTTCAACTCTGGGCGGAGGTTCTCAGGCATGAGGTCGTACACGTCGACCACTTTGGTCCAGCGCTCCTTGTTCCCATAAGCTGCAATTGCCGCGTTGAAGGCGATCACCATGGTAGCCACCCCCTCTCCACTATCGGCACTTGGAACAGGCGGCGTCAGAAGTCCCTGCACAAGGTCCCATTGGTCCGTCCTGCACGCGCAATGCACGAGCCAGTGGATCCCGTCGTCGGTGAGCTCGAAGCCGTTCTCCTGCAGCGTGTCTCGCGTCCCGAGCACAGCCTCCATGTCGCCCACGGCAGCATAGCTCCTCAGCACAAAGTGGTAGTGCTCACTAGTGAGCGCCACATCCAGCGTCTTGGAGCACTCAATCAGCTGCAGCACGAGCTGGTGCTGTCTGGACTTGACCGCCGCGCTCAGCGCCACCTGGAAGGCTCGGGAGGCGTAGGGCTTGGCGTCCTTAAGCATCTTCTCCAAGATCTTGGGCACCAGTTCACTTCTTCCCGCCCTGTGCGCCGCCAGCATCGCCGTGGTGCACACCAGGTTGCCGGGGCTCACCTTGACTCGTTGCACGGTGTCGAACACCTGCAGCGCCGTGTCAAAGTCCTTGGTCTTGTAGCACCTGGTGATGAGCGTCTCGAAGGGCGGTGCACGCAGCCAGAGCCTCTGGTTGTAGGACAAACTCAGCACCTGCAGGGCCTTGTCGACCTTGTTCTGGTTGACGAAGGTCGTCAGCAGCGTCGTGGCCAGCTCATTCGAGAGGCCCGAGCCATCGGCAGCTCGAATAGCCGCCAAGACCTCCAGAGCTGTGTCGACATTGCCCTCATTGGCCTGAAGCTTGGCAAGCAGTTCACTCTGCTTTGCCGCCTCTTTGGCCGATGCTTTGGCCTTCCTGGGGCGGTGGAACTTGGCTTTGGCCGGGGTTTCGACCGTGGAATCGGTTTCCAGACCCGAAAGCTGCGAGAAGCAGCGTGAAGACGAGACCAGTGACCCCCACGCAACTGCAGAGGACGGGGCGAGGTCCGTTGCGAGGAGGGACAGCCGCGTACTGCCGTGGAGCAGCGAGGCGTGACGCCCTGTAGCTAGAGCGCAGCGGATACTGCGACTGAGAGTCAGCATCTTCGAATGTGGGTCGATCGCTGATGATATGCGTTGGGTGGGTGTTTCGAAGATTGTAAAAACCTGGGGTGGAGCTGGAGTGATTTAGAAAGAACCCCGGGAAAGAAGCGGGTTATGGATGGATTTGCTTTACTCACCCACGACTGAAAAGATGAAAAAACCCGGCTGGGATTCGCACTTCAAGTTGACGTTGAACGCGAAAGAAGAGCTAACGTTAGAGGTTTAGTAGAATGCTAGCTGCATTAGACCCGGCGACTTGAAAGGTTTTCGGCCGAGAGCTGCATTAGACCGAGCGACTTAAACGGTTTTCGGCCGAGAACTGCTCCATTCCGGTGCAGAAGGGGCCACGTAGCGTTGATAGGCGTTACGGATCATGAAAATTTGAGAATTTGATGGCATGACATCACTAGCGTTGCATCGGTTGCCTTGCCATTTATTTGTTCGAGCTTCGCCGAGAAATTAATATTTAATCCCTGTCGAATGAGTAATGTAACAGCACATTGCATCCGATCGATGATATAATAGAATTTGCTGCCTCACTGCAGAACCTCAGTCGTGAATATGAATTTGCTTTGAATAGGTTATGAACTACGCTGTTCGTCCGCTTCTTTCCCTGTACAAATGTAGCCCTGTGTAGGCTGTCTTCTGGCGTCGGTACGTGATACCTTGGACGAAGGCATGCACGCACCTCCCCTCCCCAAGCGCTCCTCATGTGATGTTGACGACGACGGCAGCCGCCAGGGCCAGGCCGGCGCTGGCCGCGGCCGCCTGGCTAACCTGCTGCTGCTTGCGGCGCTGCTGCTCCTGGCGCTGCATCACGCCGTAGAACTGCTTCTCCCTGCTCTGGACGAAGGCCATGGTGCAGGGCTTGCGCGCGTTGCGAATGAGCACCTGCAGCTCCTTCATCTCGAGGTAGCGCACCACGCGGCCGTCCACGTAGCGCAGCTCGAAGCTGGCGTCCACGCCGGCCTCTTTAAGCGCGCCCGCGCACTTCTTGACGCACACGGGCGGCGGCGGCGGCGCGAACACGAAGGGGATGGCCGCGCCCCCCAACTCGCGCTCCTGCTTGAGCAGCGCCATGCGCTGCGCGAAGTTCTGTTCCGTGATGGGCTCGCCGCGCGCCTGGAGCAGCACGTCGCCCGCATGCACGTCCGGGCGGCCGGAGCGGGTCACGATGATCTGGCGCGAGGTCTCCTCCACGCCCAGCGTCACGCCCAGTGGGTCCGCGCCCCAGTACACCGAGTGCACGGCGCCGGAGGGCGGCGGCCGCATGAGCTCCAGGCCGATGGACTCGCCGCCCCACTTGAAGCGCACCACCAGGTCGTCGCTGCCGTCGTTGGACAGGAAGCTCTCGCACGTGGAGGACGCCCGCCGATCCATCGGTGCTGCAGGTAGGAGGCTATTAGGCTGGTAGAGCTATCTCTCCTCCTCTTAGCTGCGATCGACTCGATTCGATTCGACTTGAGTAAAGCGTCGTTGGTTTGTAGCGTAGCTTCTCGCTGTTCGTGGCCTGTCCCATGCCGCAGTTTTTTTTACCTCTCAAGAAGAAACCATTGGCGGATATTGTTAGAGTAGAGGTTAGTATATATGATGAATGGGCTTTATGTCATCCTATGTACCGATTTAATGGTACATCATACCTTAATATGGGAGAACACGGCGTCATGCCTAGAGAGGGGATAGTTCAGCGCGCCGTGTTCCAAATCAAACCAGTGATGGCTATTCTGTGACGCTAGATGAGTGATGGCGTTAAATCCAAGCACTTCAATTTGATGCATGCGCTACAGGTTTAACATTTGCCAGTTCTCCGACCATGGCGTAGATGGAGCTTCGCTGCGGCGTGTACGGCAATGGCCGCGTCTTCACGGCGACGACGAAGCTGGACGCAACCGTGAAGGACTTAATGCAAGTCATCGCCGTCGCTCAAGGCTGGCTGCGGTTCCCGACGTTGTACTTGGCAAAGAAAACTACGGGCTCGTGGCTGCAATAGGACGAAGAGCTTGGGCGTCTCTTAGTCGGACCGGCGAGCCACTGCTACGTGGGGCTCTGACCGTCCTGGACACTCGACAATGCCAAGTGCTTTGGCGAAAAGTTCCAGCCGATGAAGGACCAAATCCATCTCCTCGTTGAACGCTCACACATTGAGAGTGTCCGCCGGAACGCTGACATTGAAATCACCAACACAGCTCAATGCGGAGCCGTTTGGTCGCTCTCGGAGCTGCAGTGGACCGAACTGCCATCGCCGACGGAGCTGTTGGCTGTGTTTCAACGCCCAATACCTTTCGAACTGTCACTAGTGCGCGAAATTATTGAGGACAAGCAGTCGTTAATGGCCGGGCCTAAACTCCCATGTCCTATTCTAGAAACGTCAGTCAACGTGTTCTTGATGAGCTGCGAGCACCTGCACGACTCGTCAGCATCGGCTCGGATGTGGACGACCTTCTACACACGGCTGGTGTGGATTCCTTTTGAGTTGTGGTTGGCGAGAGGCTTCCCGATACAAATGATGAGGGATGGTCCTGTGACAGGACTCGGACTCCTGTCAGGTTTGGAGGAGAGAAGTTGTGCCCAGACGTCATTTTCCAGTGCGATGACTTGGTTCTGCTTCGTGGGGACGAGTACGATGCATCCATGGACATCCAGGAGGCTTGCACCAAGATGGTAGACATGATGGGCTACTGAAATCCAACGATCCATGGGGACCTGCCCTACATTCTGGGCTACGTCACTAGTGGAGCGACGCTGAGGATCGTTTCAATTGACCGCATCCTCGAGGTCACCACAGTCTTGGAGCTCGACTCGATCATTGAGAAGAAAGCGGAGGCACTGAAGGCCTTCTACAACTTGACGTTCGTGCTGAGCGAGATGGCGAAGCTACACAAGGTGACAGACCGAGTACGGCTGCTGCCTTTCAAGCCAGAGATGGATGGCAGTATGTTGCTTCTGCCTATGGACGTGTATACACAATGCATCATCGGTCGTCGAGATTGCGAGGGTGAAGAAGACTTCGCAAGACTTGCTAGCGTCTTTGGCAGTCTCCAGAAACTAAGCAACCTCGGCTCGGCAAATACGCACCTAGAGACTGTACGAAGACTGGAAGTGTCAAGCGACCAACTTGTTGTGCAGTTGAGTCTGCTACGTTTCGAGCGGATTCCTGTAGATGCAGATGAAATCCGCCAGTGGGTAGGATATATGCTTACTGCACTGAGGCACTGGCACAGCTGCAATTACTGCCACGGCGACGTCTGCTGGGAAAATGTGGTCTACGTCCCAGTAGCCAACGTTGGCTACTGGGTTCTTACCGGCGTGGACAAGTCGCGCCGGCCGGCCTCGGCGATGATCAAGTGACTTCACCCTTGCATGGACCAGAATATCTGCTTCCAGCTCGACTTGTTCCACCTTGAAATCATGATGAAGAAGTTCGAGAGGCTCCCGGAGGAGCTGTTGAAGGTCCGAGCGGCACTCTTGACAGCGTTCGATACGCCGAAGCTCACCGTGAACACCGTGATGTCGATGATGCAACCGGTGCGCCATGCGCTGAGCAGCGCTGAGTAAAGGTCTGGGGTCAAGTTTTACGTGGATGTTGTTTTACTACACTTTCCGTGTAGTTCGACTACTAGTACGAAGCAATAAGACATATTCACAAGTAGTACTTTTACGTCGAAGACCCTGTGAAATCAAGAAGTTGCTCGTGGTGGTGCGTGACAACATTTGGCCTTCAGATCTGGCTACCTTAAACGCATGTGTGTACAGCACCAAAAGAGACTCCGGACCCGCGGTGCAGTGGCACTTAGCAAGTAAGTCACTATTAGGAATCACGACAAGTTGTCCTTGCATATAAGACCGCGCAGAACACTTTCGGTCTTATCGCCTACGTGCGCGTTTCGAGTTAGCTATACTAGCGTGTATCCAGCTATTCCGGCTTCACTTTAAGCCCTTGGATGCTTCCAGATCGCTGCTAGTCTATGAGCGTTGGCGCGAGGCACCCCAGCTTATTTTTTGAAATCTCAAAAAAAATGTTTACTATGTTGTTTTTCGCGTGGATTCCGGAAATGCCGTTAGACTAGAACAAATTGGTCCATAAGTAGGTCAAAACGACACAAATCAGTTCTTCCTAAGCCATGTGGGACGACAGATCTAGATTGTAAAATGTTAGGATTGTATAGATTTGGGAAATGTAAAAATTGGGACGAATATTCATAATCACGTTTATCAATAATTGCATTAAGTACGACTGACTTGAAGTTTGGATTCAGCTGCGATATCTTCTCTGTATTAATATTCATTATAAAAAAACTGAGCTGCTGCGGGCATTGACAACGTCCGCAGCAGCAGCTCAGTTTGTTTGGACATTACGATTTTGTCTCATATTATCCTACCTTGGTCCAAAATGATACTTCCTATAAATGGTGTAGTACTAATATGCATATGCGGATACACGTGTATTATTATTATTATTATGTATTTTAATATTATTAATGTTATATAGAGTAATATAAGGATCATTACTACCAAAGCTGGACGAGTGACAAGACCCCGTTAGCTTCACTTGCGAGGCGGCACCCTTTGCGTTGGTTGCACCGATCAGGTTTGATACGTATCTGTCGAAAGCTACCTATTACTACAGGTAGTACTGTACTCCCAAGCTATACATGTACCAGGCTGTACGTTGTTTCATTGTGCGGGAGCAATCGTTCGGTTTGCTATATTGGATCGTCAACATGTGCCTGCCGCCATTCAAACCAGATTGACGATCCGTCTTGCTAGGCATACGAAGCGTCTAGTTTGGTGGCGCAGTGAGTACATACTATTATAGTTCTCTCTATGCCTGCCACTAGACCACAACTGTAGACCACTCTACCGTTCTTACCAAGCCAGATCGACAGATAGTATATTGCTGTTGAAAAAAAAAGTCGTGAAGCGCGCAAAATCCGAATGTCCAAGTTTTAAATATTGTTCTATTCTAATCTATTCTAGCTACTTAGTTGTCTACAAGCTGGTTGCAGTACTCGCAGTTGGGGCCACCAAGCTGCGAGGTGCATGGCGCATGCAGTAGTAGTCATACTTTTGGTACGAGCGGCGATTGCAGCCCTCGTGCTTGCAACGGTTGCCACCGCCGTGAGCCCAGCAGAAACCGCCCTGCGTAGACACCTTCGTGCACTCGGGGACCTCGCAGATGTGGCCACCGCCGTGAGACCAGCAATGGCCGTACCGCTTGGCCTTCTTGGTGCAGCCGGGCTCGGTGCACATCTTGTAGCCGCCGTGCTGGAAGCAGCGCTGGTACAGCTTGGCGCGCTTGTTGCACCCCGGCTCGGTGCACTTGGAACCGCCGCCGTGGCGAACGCAGAGGCCTCGGGAGACTGCGAGGTTCTTGCACGCCTCGATCTGGCACGGGGGAGAGTGAGTCTTGCGAGGACGAGTCGTAGTCTCAGTGACTGCCGACAGCTCGACCGCCGGGTCGAAATGCTCACTGGACACGCACAGAGCGGCCAGCGACAACATGGGGAGGCTGGCCTTGTCGTCACTGTACGAGCGCATGCTTTTGAATCTCTTTTCACGCGGGGCGATGCAGGAGGCGATCAGACGGCGCTGGTACGACGTCGACGGCGAGGCTGGTTCGGGGCTCTGCATCACCGGAGACAGGCAACGGTAGAGCGACATGGACGGAGACGAAGGCGAAGCGACCACATGGACATCATAGTTGGCATCGTCCTCCGCGGCAGGCGGGTTAAGGAGGAAGGAGATGTCTGCCTTGCACATGCTTTGGTAGTGGACGTGCTCACAAAACAGTGAATTGAGTTGTGAACTGAAAACGAAGCAGACAAGCGAGCGATTTACCGCCAGACAAGGGTCAAAGACCTGCGCGCATGACTCGAGCCTCGTCACGCGACATTTGACTGGAGTCCGGCGGTAGGTGCGCGTGTGGACACCTGGCACACATGCAAGTGGGGGTGCATAGTCCCGTCCGGTTCAAAGCGCCCGACAGCATGTGGCAGCAAGATTCTCGCCCAACACTATCGGCGATCGAAACGCCGATGACTGCCGACCCAGTCGACATCAAGCCGGACGAAAGTACTCGGCATTTCCTGCGTTGAGAGCGCCATTACGGATCTCGAGGGGGTCGCTCTTGGGAGGGACAGGAATTTCCCAAGCTCCTCGAGCCTTTAGCAATCGTGGATTCACCGTGCTGTCGAGGACCGTGGACCTCGACGGCGACGAGCTTGTCTTTGTTGGAGCCTTCGCTTCCTCTGCGGCTTCAGTTGGGCTGGTTCGCTTGGCGTGACGACGCATAGACGCCGATTCGCAAAACTGAAGTTGCCGCAAGAAAACACGCCGCACGCACCAAGCAGCCATGCGACGGGACAGCGCCGAAGTTCAACCGTGTGGATCGTCAGCGCGCCGCATTGCCTTGATTGCTCGGCGCTGCGCTGCGTGTCTAGCTTCACGCCAAATTAAGGTCACAGGCTAGCTAAATCACTTGTTTTTTGTATTCACCAAGTTGAAGTGGATGTTCAACATAGCCGGGGATGCTGGACGGAAGCATTACGCTCCTGAACCTTCGGTCATCGCATCGCAATGCTCAACCTGAGCTGACATGCCCGCCACCGTAATGCCGTTCCTTTCGACTCAGCAACCGTCTCCATATTGCAACAGCAGCAGCGATGTACTAGCACAGAAAAAAATATATGGATACTCAAACGCCTTGTCTGTCGTGTCAAGTGAAGAAGCGCCTTCAACCTCTGCGCTGCTCACGATGGCGTCCGCGTACCGCTAAGGTAGACGCACGGAGGACGCACAGGCTTGGTGAACACGATGATGTGAGTATATTGCCGTGGATGAACTACGCGTTGAATAAATTAGCCTGGCTACAGTACATATGTCTGCATCATCTAGTCTCGGCCAAGGTGGTCGACGACAGCACTTTGGTCTTGGCATGGCGCATGCAGTAGTAGTCGTACCGCCGAAAGGATCGGCGGTTACATCCTCCGCGCTTGCAGCGATTGCCACCGCCGTGGGCCCAGCAGAAACCACCCTGTGTAGACACCTTGGTACACTCGGGTGCATCACAAATGTGGCCACCGCCGTGCGACCAGCAGTGGCCGTACCGCTTGGCCTTCTTGGTACAACCGGGCTCGGTGCACATCTTGTAGCCGCCGTGCTGGAAGCAGCGCTGGTTCAATTTGGCACGCTTGGTGCATCCCAGGAACGTGCACTTGGAACCTCCACCATGGCGAACGCACAGGCCTCGGGAGACGGAGAGGTTCTTGCATCCTTCGACTTCGCAGGGTGGAGCACGAGTCTTGCGAACTCTTCGCTTGAACCCCATCTCAATGGTAGATGATAGTTCAGGCCGAAAATCCTCGCCATCGACACTGCCACTGGAGCTCGAGTCGCTGCTGATGCACAGTGCTGCCATGGAGATTTTCGGCTGCGCCGTGTTGTCGCTTGCGTAACAGTGGAGGCTATCAAACTTCTTCTCGAGGGGAGCGATGTACGGTGCAACTGCCGTCTGTCGGTGCGTGAAAGCTGGGTTGGGACTTCTCACGACCGGCGACAAGCTGCGAAACAGCGACATTGGTGGCGAAGTGGTCTCTGCCGAGTCGAGGTCGGCGTGGCCGGGACTCGTACACGGTGTTTCCACGGCGGTATCAACCTCCTGGCCGGACGGGTTGAGCAAGAAGGTGATATCAGCCTTACAGTGCATGCTACAGCGGTGGACTGTGAAGCAATGCTCAGCAAAAGGCGAATTCAAATGTGAGGTCGTGCAAGACTGCGCCTAGGGCTCTGATCAGGCTGAGCGGCGTGGCTAAACGACGATCGGCCTGCTGTTTGTGGCTCCAAGCAGAAAACAACCAAGCAGAAAAACCTGACCAGCGCAAAGGTGGACAAGAGGCGAGAAACACGGGCGACTTATTCGCCAGTCAAATCGTGCCAGCCCGCCCAAGACCGCCAACCCGGCGACGCGCCTGGACTGAAGGTGCGATGCCAGCATAATCCAGCGCATCAACCGGGCTGCTGGAAGTTCCATACGCACTGCCAATTCGGAATCATGTGGGGGAGACGCGCGATGGCTTCCAGTACAGCGAGATCACGCAACAATCTAGCCAAGACCTGGCGTTGCGTCGCCTGGCACTCGATTTTGGCATGACCCAGCGTTGCTGAGCAATCCACCTCGAGATGCAGCGCATGGCGCGGCTTTTTTGTTAAATTCGTCTGCATGCTCGTGACGTTAGTCTGCACCTTAGTACGTTCAAGTTTAATCCCGGGGGTGCGGCGGGGCATAGATCCGTCGGGGCCGGGCCCCACCCTACATGCATCGTGGTTCGACCAGTGACAGGCGGGAGAAGATTCCAACTTGGATTCCGAGGAGAGAAACACGCTGCTCGCGTGCATCCCTCGTCTGACGATGGTAGAGTTGACAGGTTCAACATGTCTGCGAGCTGATTGGCGCGCGACAAGCGCTCGCCGGCAGCGAGTCGCCGAAGACAACGCAGGTTGCTTGCTCGCCTCGTACAGCGCGTGTCTTGGCAATAGACGGCCGTATCGGATAAGCTCCGCTGGCAGCGGTGCTTCGCTGCCCAAAAGAGAAACTTACGTCCACCGGGACGTTCACGGGCGCTGTGCGTCCAACTTCAGTTTTCGTCCTGCTTCAGTTTTGGAGTGAACTTTTAGCGATTTAGTCTCACGTATGCTCGCATGGCTGCGGAGTGATTTACTACTGGCACAATCATCACTCGTTGCTCCTTCACCGATATGCTCAACTGAGAAGTAATGGTTGCGAATGAAGTCCATGAATTAAATAGTCTAAATGTCTAACTAGCTAGTGGCCACTCTAGGCCGTCGTGGAATTGGCGTGGCGCATGCAGAAGTAGTCATACTTTTGGTACGAGCGGCGATTGCAACCCTCGTGCTTGCAACGGTTGCCACCGCCGTGCGCCCAACAGAAACCACCCTGCGTAGACACCTTCGTGCACTCGGGGACCTCGCAGATGTGGCCGCCGCCGTGAGACCAGCAGTGGCCGTACCGCTTGGCCTTCTTGGTGCAGCCGGGCTCGGTGCACATCTTGTAGCCGCCGTGCTGGAAGCAGCGCTGGTACAGCTTGGCGCGCTTGTTGCAGCCCGGCTCGGTGCACTTGGAGCCACCACCGTGGCGAACGCACCGGCCTCGGGAGACTGCGAGGTTCTTGCACGCCTCGATCTGGCACGGGGGCGAGTGCGTCTTACGCGGGTGAGACGCACTGGCGGTGACCGAAGTGGTCGAGGCATCCGACAGCTCGTCGTCGCTGGAGCTGAAGCACTCGGAGCAGAGCGCCGCCATGGTCATAACCGGGTGTGTGCGCTTGTTGTCGCTGCGGCGCTTCTCGAGCGGTGCGATGTACGGGGCCGCCAGGCGGCGACGGCACGCGAACGACGCCGGGGAGCGCTCGGGGGTGCTCACGATGGGCGACAGACAGTGGAAGAGTGACGCCGAGGGCGATGCTGGTGCTCGCTCGGGCGTCGTCGGGGTCTGGACCGACGGGTTCAGTAGGAACGCGATGTCAGCCTTGCACATGGCTTTTCAGTTGTGGGAGGAGGTGAATTGAATAATGAGGTGTCCTCATTGAGGACACCGCCCGAGATTCGCGATACATGATACATGTACGCCGCCGGCGCAAAGACGAGAGAGGTGCACTCGACCGGCCAAATCAACTTGGGCGCGTGTTTATCATTGGTGCGGCCATCTGATTCTCGGGCTCAAAATGCATTCACGAAGGAGGCGGTGCCGGCGGCATAAACCCTCACTCCACTTGCGTCTCGCTGCGCTGCGCTCCTGTCACAGCCAATCTGTCTTGAAGTGCACCAACTGGCTGCTGCGATAGCTCGCCGGTCGACGCTATTGCTAATAGCACCTGTAGCATTGCTACAGGTATTATAGCGCAGATCTCCAGGAGCAACACACCACCGTGCTATCGCCGAGCAATCTCATCCAACACCTGCGAGCAGCGCGCCGTTTCTGGCCTTAATAGGGAGTTAATAAAAACGCAACATGGCGCACCAACTGTAGACACGCAGCACCGCCAGAAAACTTCAGAAAACGCGACGAAACAGTCGGCGGCGGTGCTGGTTTTACGCGACCAGCGAGCTGCTTGGGGCAAACATGCGCTCTTGCTGGACGCTTGCCGATCTCAGTGCCTCTGCTCCGCGAGCGTAACACCGCCTTGAAGCGAGAAGAAGGTCGAGCTCGGATCACCCAGCGGTGGATAGGCCCGATTCAATCGGCTTAATCGCGGCAGACGCCGCGACGGCGACACCACCGGCCTAGCGCTGACCAACAACGACCAGAACGCTCCGACTCATACTCCGAGTCTGTGTTGTGCTCCGGATATGAGGATTCGGTGAGCTGAGGTGCCCACGGCGAAGTCGACCGCATATGTGCACGCAGCTGCAAGCCCACGAGTTCTTCCGAACCAAAGCGCAAGATCATCTTGAAGATGGCATGCCAGTCCGGTGCTGGGCCCCCTGATTTAGCGTCATACACGGATTTCTCGACGGCGGTCCGAGTTGGGACAACACGGGGCGAATAATTCACACGCTGTTCACAAGGTGCATCCAACGCTGCTGCAACGATTAGCTGTGCGAGTGTGATCCCGCCCCCGATGTATCAGTCGCAGATAATCGTACTGTGCCTGGGAAACGTGCCTTGCGAAGTGGTGACACTCACCTTGCGCGGTCTACATGGACTGCCTTAGGTCAAATCGAACTCTTCTCTCGACGTGCAGCTAATATTGATAATCCAAAAACCTCATTCGATTCCACTTTATATATTGCGATAAATAACATCCTTCGTGTTCGACAACAATCTAGGACACCTACACACTTGTGTTGAGGTGCGAGTTCTCGGTGTCCGCACTCAGTCTTGAGTGGTGGACGCAGTAGTAACCGTACTTCTGGTACGAGCGGCGGCTGCAGCCCTCCAGCTTGCAGCGGTTGCCGCCTCCGTGTGCCCAGCATAGTCCACCCTGAGTCGACACCTTGTTACAGTCCGGAACCTCACAGATGCGACCACCGCCGTGCGACCAGCAGTGGCCGTAGCGCTTGGCCTTCTTGTCGCAGCCAGGCTCGGTGCACGTCTTGTAGCCGCCGTGCTGGAAGCAGCGCTGGTACAGCTTAGCACGCTTGCAGCAGCCAGCCACCGTGCAGCGTGAGCCACCGCCGTGACGGACGCAGCAGCCGCGGGAGACGGCGAGGTTCTTGCACCCCTCGACTTGGCACGGCGGCGTGTGCGTCTTGCGCACGCGCGTCTTGCCGGCGCGAGCCTGGTGTGTTGTCGGGTGCAGGGACGACGTGTTGTGCTCCTCGTCGCTGTGCTCGCTGCTCGCAGCCGATGGCGCGCGCGAGTCGTTACTGCTGCTAGAGTTGGAGGAGTTGTTGGCAGCGTACATCGCAACTAGCGACAGCATTGGCAGGCGGATACTGTCGCCGCCGTAGCAGCGCACGCTGCTGAAGCGCTTTTCGTACGCGGGTTCGTACGAGGCCGGCATCTTCCGAGTGGGTGAGAACGAGAGCGCCGGCCGCTCCGGGAAGTGGTCCACCGGCGAGAGGCTGCGGAAGAGCGACATCGGAGGCGGCGTCGCGGGTGGCGTCGCGACGACGTCCTCGACAGGCGCCTGGTAGTGCCTCAGCTGAGCTTGCTGGGCTTTCGGGTTCAGGAGGAAGGCGATGTCAGCCTTGCCATTCATTGTTCTAACGCGGGGATCAATTGGGGAGGTCTGTCGGGTTGGGGGCGAGTTCCGTTGTGAGCGACCGCCACCGGCGGCGGCGTTGGTCCGACGACAAAGACCCAGCGAACTTGGGTCGAGAAACGTATTGCGAGGAGTGCCCAGAAGCTGCATTTTGCATGTAGACGCGCGTTTGCCGAGTGCGCGTGTCCGAGTCCGGATGCAGCGGCGAGAACTTCGGATAGTGACGTCGGTCGGGCACCACCCAGACCGGCGATCGAGGCGAGACGGCCAGCCTGCCGTGCTGCTGTCAACAATAGCAGCACGGAGATCCGGTGCACCTACACGTAGACGACTGGCTCAAGAGTGTTGACAAGATGCTGGCCTGCGAAGTTGAGGTTGCACGGCAGGGGCGGCGGGACTACCGAGCCGCGGCTCCTGTAGAGCTCTCTACCGTTTTGCTTTGGCGCACCGCCGCGATGATGAGCACTAATAGCCTCTGCACAACAACCCAACCGCGCTCGCGTGTATATAGCAGGCAGAGATGGCCGACAGCGACGACACCACCGCCGCCAGCACAAGCCGCTTTGTCATCACGATCTCGTCCAGAATCTTGTTTGACAACAAAGAGATGGGCGAGCGTAGAGAAGTTGCGCTGCTGCTTGGTGCTTGTCCACGGTGCCGGCGGTGCAGACACGAACTTCCCGCTAGCTTCAGCTTTGCGTGGAGTTCGTATTCTTTCCGGGTGTGGGGCTGTTTCGTTCTTGCCGGACACCTGGCGGTGCGGTTCCTGTCAGGAGCCTCCTGACAACATCGTAACCAAGGACGCCAGCTCGGGGCTGGAGCTCCGGATCGCGAAGCACTTTTCGCTGGGGACGACACGTTCATCGATGGCGACAGCAGTGCACGGGCATACTGCTTTCAGAATGGATTACACTCGAGTGAACGGCACGCCAATAGTGACTCGATCTGGAAACTTCAGCGACCGGCACCAGAATGCAGCACTTCTTGTCCTCCCGTGTGCGCAAGGTGCAACGACGTTTCCCAACAATTTGTTTAGCGCATTCTTAGTGACCAAGTTGAACCTCATTACCTATCGGCGGGCTTTTATGAATATTAGCTGTAGGCCTTATCGAGCAGCTACAAAACACCCCTGGCGATTAACGTCGTCGAGTCGAGCGTATAAAAGCACAAGGTGCTCGCTTGGCCGAGGCTTCTAAGCGCGCCGAACACATAGACAGCATGAAACTGCGCGCGCTGTCGCCAGCAACGACGGCACGGCACTCATAGACAAGTGCTGCCGCAGAGCTAGAAGGCCCTACGGCCAGGCTTTCCGCCTTCGAGCGTGGTGTGGAGCTGCCTTTGCGCAATGGCGGGACTTTCCTTTGTACATTTTCGACAGCGCTTTGTGGCTCAAAGGGCCTGCAAACCGGAGGTGAGGCCCCGGTGTGGAATAGCTATTGTGCATCGCTTCCAAACCAATCTCACTGGGAGACCGCACCGCCAGCATGCGGCTGAGCGAACATACAATCCAGAGTTTTGGGAGGTGAAACAGTTTCACACGTTGGCATACACAAAGTTTGTCTTTGAATCTGGGTGAATTCATTTGCATTTGTTTTTATCTTTTTAAGCACATATGTTTCTCACAAAAATAGGTTCCATTAGAGTAACTCTAAAACTAGGGTGACTTAAATCTGAGCACCAATTTGTGCACTTCTGAAGTCGTAGTTTGGTGCGATACAGTTTCTCTTCATGTATTGCAGTTCCTTCGGCATGTCTCGTTTTTTTTTACATCCTTAGACAAAAAATGTATTTTTAGCCGTTTTAAACTGTACTGGTCAAAATTGTGATCTAATTTGAAACTTGTTGACGAACGAACTTCTATAAGGGCCCAACAACAGCATTGGAGCTCGCAGCAGACTTCATCGACGGCGACTGCACTGTACCTTTTGCTCGGTGCGCTTTGATGCGCGCCTGCCCACGTGGACAGCAAGCACGCGCGCCGAGGTTCCGAGTCCCTATTGCAACAACAGCGAGTTTGCTCTTGCTGTTACGGAACGCCGGGAAGGCATCCCGCGCAGAGTACTGGGTTCCCTTACACATGCTGCCGTGGCCCCATTAACCGCTTGCTAGGAAAACGCCCGCTTCCTCGGCCGTTCAGTGGCAACGGTGGCTCAATTCTGAGCCATCGGACGGCCATAAAGACAAGCGCGCACGTTGATCGCAGAGAAGTGGGCGGCACTAAACTCCTGGCTGCTGCGGGCTGGGCTGGCTCGACGACCCAAGCAAAAGCTCTGTCCGACGGAAACCCGTTCAAAAGCGACTGCGATCAAAAGACACCATCCACCGCGTCATGAAGTGCTACGCGTGCGCCATAAGCCCCAGGCGCTCGTTGAACCCGCCGCGTTAAATACCGCGATGCGACGCACTGCGAGGTTGGCTGTCCCGACGAAATGACGTGGGTTCGAGCGAGGCAGCGACGCATCAACAATTGCGCGTGTCAAACCGCCATGCGCCGGGCACGCGCCTTTGCTGGGGGCACAGCGTATCAGCTTGCGCGATGTGTTTCTGCTGCGGATGTACATGTACATATTATGTAAGGCATCTGCGGCGCACACCGCGCGTGCATCTCCGTTGACAGTCCGCCTCGGTGTCAGTCAGGCTGCTCCGAACTCGGGCTCCGCACGCGCCGTCGGAGCCCGTGAGTGAGCGTGAGCAGATCCCTTGAGCCAAACGGCGACGGCCGGCCGACGCGTGCCGCGCACCACAAGAAGCCTGTGATTGGCGGCGTGCGTGCGCGCGTCCAGGGCGACCACCGCAATGGCGCGCTGCCCGCAGGACCATCTGGTTGTCGCTGGTTGTCGCGGAGGACACCTCGCCAAGATACGCGCGAGAGTGGGCTGGCGGTCGCACCACCCGAACGGCGCCGGCCAATCGCGTGCCGGCCCGCGCGTGTCTGCACCGTCGGAAGCCATACAAACGGCGAGTCAAACTGGGGGGATGAGTCGGGTCGGCGTGTGCCGGCACTGGCTGCACGTGCGGATCTGGCCAATCGGGAGCCGCGACGCCACGCGCCCTGGAACTCCGGCCTGGAACTTCTTGCCTTGACACGCTCGCCAGCACGCGTTGACGCCTTCCGCCGCCATTCCGGCCGCGCTGCAATGAAGTCTCCGCCCCGACCACAACGGAACGGAGGCTGCAGCGCGCACTCACTCGCCCCATCAATTGCGCTCTTCCAGCAGCACTTCAAGTAGCAGCAACAACTATTATATTATCTGAATCAACTGCGATGAGCGGCAAGTCGGACATCTCGTTCCTGCTGAACCCGCAGCCGGCAGTTGAGTGCCAGCCACGCACTGCGTGGGCGGCGCCGCCCATGTCGCCGCCGCCGGCCGCGTCGTCGCTGCTGCTCTTGGGCGCGTGCATCGCGCCGCTCGACAAGGTGAGCAGCGCGTGCAGCAGCAGCAGGAAGACGCTGGTGCCGGCGCTGTCTCTGGCTGCGCTGTGCGAGGCCAGCAGCAGCTACAGCAGCAGCAGCAACAGCAACAACAACAGCGGACTCGACTCCAGCTGCAGCGACGACGACGACGAAGAGGAAGGACAGGAAGAAGCAACCGCGGCCTCCGCGCCGACGACGCCGACAGCCGAAGCGGAAGCTGACGCTGCCACGGGACAGCAGACGACACAGGCGACCGCAACGAGCCCCGCAGGCGCTGGAGCCGCCACCGCCAAGTCCAGCAGGAAGAAGCCCAAGAAGCCCCGCGCGGCCCGCCCGCGCGTGCGCAAGAACCGCACGCCGCCGTGCCAGGTGGACGGGTGCACGAACATCGCGGTGTCGCGCGGCTGCTGCGTGCGCCACGGCGGCGGCTCTCGCTGCTCGGTGGCGGGCTGTCCGAACCGCGCCAAGCTGTTCAAGAAGTGTTTCCAGCACGGCGGCTTCAAGACGTGCGCGACCGAGGGCTGCACGCGCAAGGCGAAGCGGTACGGGCACTGCTGGTCGCACGGCGGCGGGCGCATCTGCGAGATCCCGGGGTGCGACAAGGTGTCGACGCAGGGCGGTCTGTGCTGGGCGCACGGCGGCGGCAACCGGTGCAAGCTGGAGGGCTGCAACCGCCGCTCGTACCAGAAGTACGGCTATTACTGCGTGGACCACGCATCACTGAGCAAGGGCGAGTCGGCGTAAGGTGAGCGGGTGAGCGAGCACTTGATCGAGCGAGCAAGAAGTACTTGGAACGTGGATCGGCGTCGTTCGAGGAAGTTTTGTGCTTGTGCAACGAGTACTGTAGGACACATGGTGGTTTACAGGCGCAGCTGGTGCTGAAGTTGAAGTGATCCCTATTTATTTGGCTTTAGGCCACGTGAAATGATTAAAATCGACATAATACCAATTTTGATTTCGGAGCTACTGGTTGGTACTACACTGCATGTATTCTGTGCGCGTTCACTATTGGCTCACAGCAATGAAACGTCACTCCACGTGGATGCAGCACATGGATCCTCCACATTATTCTTCCTCTTCTGTGCAATGAAAAGTTATTCCCAACGACGAACAAATAACTGACGAAATACCTCTTCGTCAAACCAACTACATGTCTTACGTACCGTACTAAGTAGAAGAAGGTAGTACTGTACGAGGATACTCCGTGTTGAAGACGAAATGTGTACCGTTCCGCTTTCACAAATAGTTAAAGAGATAATAATGCAATTTGAAGTATTACTACTTCCTAACTTACAGGTCTACTGGTACTTCTATTAATACATCGTAATCCACAGCATTAGCTCTAACGTGAACAAACTCGACACGATGCACCAAATTCGACGGCAAAATATACTTAAACGTTATAGATGCACGAATGTTCGTGGCCGTTTGGACGACACGGGTAGCGAAAAACCTGGATCCTCGCGATGATGAGGTCTCTGAAATGACTGCTGAAACATAGTCGTGTATGCTTGCTTGAAATACAATCCACACCGGCACGATCGAACCCCCAACTGTCTCCCCACCAGCCAAAGCTTAGTCTCTCTTGGGCTCAAGACGCTGCACCAGGCTCGCGATGAGTTTAGCTTGTTCCTCGCGGTCTTTCTGCCGCTCCTCCCTCTCGAACTCCAGCTCCAACTGCCGTCGTTTGGTGCGCTGGATCTCGATTTGAAGTTCGAGTCCGCGCTGCTTGGTCTTCTCCTCCTCCTCACGGAGTCTGGCTTCGTTCATCTTCTCCAGCTCAATGACCCGGAGTTCGCTCGGACGTGCAGCGAACGCATGCTGCATCTTCAGCAGCTCCGCCATGGCCTGTTGCGCCGTCACCAGATCCCCCGCGACTGGGTCCTCCACTGCAGGAGCCGCAACAGGTTCCGGGGCGGCTACAGGGGTGCGAGGAGTCTGCACTTCCACCGTCCCCACCGACGTAGCAGTAGCTTCTGCGCCGTACGCGCGTACAGGCGACTGCACCTGCTCTGGCTCGGACCGAGGCCGCGGCAGCACGTAGACCTCGCGTCTCTCCGGCTCCGGCTCCACGGCTTCCGAGCTCGTTCGGCGCTTGCCGAGTCTGGAGCTGGTGCGCAGCTCGGGCGCGTCGCCCTCGCCTTCTGCCTGCAGCTCTGCGTTGTCCTCGGAGCCGTGGCGCGCGTTGGTTCTGGGCCGCTCGTCGACCTCCTTGACCAGCTCGCTCATGATCTGGCGGTAGGGGCTGTCGACCTCCTCCGAGCCCTCGACGCTGGCCGACTGCTGCCACAGGCGGTGGCGCTGCACCAGCGTGTCGAAGCGCGTCTTGGCCGTCGTGCCCTTGATGGGGCGCATGTGGAAGTCCGGGTGCTGGTTGAGCTGCTCGGCCACGGCGTCCCACGTCTCTCCGATGGCGCCGTGCCGCGCCTTGAACGGCGCGTCCGCCTTCACCTGCAGCGCCAGCAGGTAGTCCTCGTCGCGCCCGAAGCGCTGGCGCGTCTTGCCCTCGGCGGGGCTGCCCTCGCTCTCCTCACGGCGCACTCCTCGCGGCATTTTTCTTATTATGATTCGACGAATCTTTTTTTTTTGTTTTGTTTTTTAGCTTCGTTCTCGAAAATGGGTTCGCGATTGAATTTTGAATTTGAATCGCTATTTAAATTTGTGTGGCACACAAGTTTTGAGAGGCTGATGACCAGGACGGCGGTGCTGGTGACGGGGGCGTCGCGGGGCTTCGGCCGATGCCTCGCGCTCGACTTCGCGCGTCTGCTCAGGACGCAGAGCCTTGACCTGGTGCGGTGCTCACTGCTAGTAGATTCGCCGCGGGTGGTTGCTGGCTAACTGGGGAATGGTTGCACGCTTTGACGCAGCACCTGTGGGCTCGGAGCGAGGGCGACCTCAAGGAGACGGAGCGCTTGGCGCGGGCCGAATGGGAGGCGGCCGCGGGAGAGCTGCGCTGCTTCTTGCAGCGCGTGGACCTGGCCGACCCGGCCGACTATGCGGCCAAGGTGGACCAGGTGCTGCTGCAGCTGGCCGCGCAGAGCTACGACCGCGTGTTCCTCGTGCACAACGCGGGGTCGCTCGGCCAGCTCGGGCTCGTGCAGGAGTGCGCCTCCTCCCCGACGGAGCTGGCGCAGTACTGGGAGCTCAACGTGACGTCGGTGCTGTGGCTCAACAAGCGCTTCCTGGACGTCTTCGGGGCCTCGAGACAGGAGCTGCTGGCCGCGACTTCCACCGCTGCGGGTGCTGCCAACAAGACGCAACTGGTCATTGTTAACATCACGTCGTTGTGCGGCATTGAGCCGTTCAAGACGCACATGATGTACTGCAGCGGCAAGGCGGCGCGAGAGATGCACCACCGTGTGATCGCGACTGAGCAGGAGGTGGCCGGCAAGGTGCGTGTGCTGCAGTACTCACCCGGTCCGATGGACACGGACATGCAGAAGACAATCCGTGAGTCACCGCGTGTGGATCCCGAACTTCGGAAGCAGTTCGAGGACATGAAGGCCCAAGGTACGCTCATCCCGCCGGCTCAGTCCTCGCAGCGCGGAGTGAAACTTGCCATCAGCGGTGACTACGAGACCGGAGCTCACGTGGACTATTACGACCTGGACCCTCCAGCCACCAAGTAGGATGCTGAAGGGTTCGTTTTGAGCATGCTATCTGCACTTAGCTACGATGGCATTGATACCAACGAGCATGAAACAGAATTACAAGGTAAAACACTTGGTGGCGTAAATGAAGATATGTACATCATTTGTGTACGCGCACAAGCAATCAAGCCAGCTCCGAGCGAGGTCATGCATCTTGCCCAAAGCAAATTGGTTTATCACTGCACAGTTTTGCTTGTCCTACCACTCGCGTGAATTTGTACATCAGGGCTCGCGTGTACATTGTACATTATGCAGCAACATGTCCAAAGACTAATGCGTTCTGATCCAAGTGTGAAGGCATCCCTCACGATTGATCGTACATTGGGTAGTTTCTCCAGTCGTGAAAACCACAACGCAGACGAATACACAGATGGGAGCAAGTAAATTCCCCCGTAATATGCGAGACGGCTACGACTCATGCAGTTAGCAAGCACTGACTCCAAGAAGAAGAATATACCTATTCGATTAAGTACATAGAGAAATCTTGTTTGCTAGTTTCCTATATACCTGTATCTACCGGTAGTTTTGAGAACGAGGGATCCTGTTTCGAATTGGCGGGATATCTGCTCGGCAGGTTTTCCAAAGCCCAGCAGTTGAAAATCCAACTCCATGAATGAACACCTCCTGTCACGGATCACATATCAACAGGAAATTTGGCGGCTTGTGGGAGTGCAGGCATCCCGCACAGGTTGTATAAAGAACTAAGACTCACTACTCTTTCAAAAGGTTCACGACCAAACCATCACCAACTCCGAAAGCAAAAATGATATGTTATCGATTAGACAATTCACGTGGCCTAAAGCCAAATAAATAGAGATCACTTCAACTACAGCACCAACTGTGTCTGTAAAGCACCACGTGCCCTGCACTGAAGGGACTACAGCGCTCGTTGCACAAGCACAAAACTTCCTCGAACGACGCCGATTCGCGTTCCAAGTACTTCTTGCTCGCTCGATCAAGTGCTCGCTCACCCGCTCACCTTACGCCGACTCGCCCTTGCTCAGCGACGCGTGGTCCACGCAGTAGTAGCCGTACTTCTGGTACGAGCGCCGGCTGCAGCCCTCCAGCTTGCACCGGTTGCCGCCGCCGTGCGCCCAGCACAGACCGCCCTGCGTCGACACCTTGTCGCACCCCGGGATCTCGCAGATGCGCCCGCCGCCGTGCGACCAGCAGTGCCCGTACCGCTTCGCCTTGCGCGTGCAGCCCTCGGTTGCGCACGTCTTGAAGCCGCCGTGCTGGAAACACTTCTTGAACAGCTTGGCGCGGTTCGGACAGCCCGCCACCGAGCAGCGAGAGCCGCCGCCGTGGCGCACGCAGCAGCCGCGGGACACCGCGATGTTCGTGCACCCGTCCACCTGGCACGGCGGCGTGCGGTTCTTGCGCACGCGCGGGCGGGCCGCGCGGGGCTTCTTGGGCTTCTTCCTGCTGGACTTGGCGGTGGCGGCTCCAGCGCCTGCGGGGCTCGTTGCGGTCGCCTGTGTCGTCTGCTGTCCCGTGGCAGCGTCAGCTTCCGCTTCGGCTGTCGGCGTCGTCGGCGCGGAGGCTGCGGTTGCTTCTTCCTGTCCTTCCCCTTCGTTGTCGTCGTCGTCGCTGCAGCTGGAGTCGAACCCGCTGTTGCTGCTGCTGCTGCTGCTGCTGCTGCTGTAGCTGCTGCTGGCCTCGCACAGCGCAGCCAGAGACAGCGCCGGCACCAGCGTCTTCCTGCTGCTGCTGCACGCGCTGCTCACCTTGTCGAGCGGCGCGATGCACGCGCCCAAGAGCAGCAGCGACGACGCGGCCGGCGGCGGCGACATGGGCGGCGCCGCCCACGCAGTGCGTGGCTGGCACTCAACTGCCGGCTGCGGGTTCAGCAGGAACGAGATGTCCGACTTGCCGCTCATCGCAGTTGATTCAGATAATATAATAGTTGCTGCTGCTGCTTGAAGTGCTGCTGGAAGAGCGCAAGTGATGGGGCGAGTGAGTGCGCGCTGCAGCCTCCGTTCCGTTGTGGTCGAGGCGGAGACTTCATTGCAGCGCGGCCGGAATGACGGCGGAAGGCGTCAACGCGTGCTGGCGAGCGTGTCAAGGCAAGAAGTTCCAGGCCGGAGTTCCAGGGCGCGTGGCGTCGCGGCTCCCGATTGGCCAGATCCGCACGCGCAGCCAGTGCCGGCACACGCCGACCCGACTCATCCCCCCAGTTTGACTCGCCGTTTGTATGGCTTCCGACGGTGCAGACACGCGCGGGCCGGCACGCGATTGGCCGGCGCCGTTCGGGTGGTGCGACCGCCAGCCCACTCTCGCGCGTATCTTGGCGAGGCGTCCTCCGCGACAACCAGCGACAACCAGATGGTCCTGCGGGCAGCGCGCCATTGCGGTGGTCGTCCTGGACGCGCGCACGCACGCCCCCAATCACAGGCTTCTTGTGGTGCGCGGCACGCGTCGGCCGGCCGTCGCCGTTTGGCTCAAGGGATCTGCTCACGCTCACTCACGGGCTCCGACGGCGCGTGCGGAGCCCGAGTTCGGAGCAGCCTGACTGACACCGAGGCGGACTGTCAACGGAGATGCACGCGCGGTGTGCGCCGCAGATGCCTTACATAATATGTACAGGTACATCCGCAGCAGAAACACATCGCGCAAGCTGATACGCTGTGCCCCCAGCAGAGGCGCGTGCCCGGCGCACGGCGGTTTGACACGCGCAATTGTTGATGCGTCGCTGCCTCGCTCGAACCCACGTCATTTCGTCGGGACAGCCAACTTCGCAGTGCGTCGCATCGCGGCATTTAACGCGGCGGGTTTAACGAGCGCCTGGGGCTTATGGCGCACGCGTAGCACTTCATGACGCGGTGGATGGTGTCTTTTGATCGCAGTCGCTTTTGAACGGGTTTCCGTCGGACAGAGCTTTTGCTTGGGTCGTCGAGCCAGCCCAGCCCGCAGCAGCCAGGAGTTTAGTGCCGCCCACTTCTCTGCGATCAACGTGCGCGCTTGTCTTTATGGCCGTCCGATGGCTCAGAATTGAGCCACCGTTGCCACTGAACGGCCGAGGAAGCGGGCGTTTTCCTAGCAAGCGGTTAATGGGGCCACGGCAGCATGTGTAAGGGAACCCAGTACTCTGCGCGGGATGCCTTCCCGGCGTTCCGTAACAGCAAGAGCAAACTCGCTGTTGTTGCAATAGGGACTCGGAACCTCGGCGCGCGTGTTTGCTGTCCACGTGGGCTGACGCGCATCAAAGTGCACCGAGCAAAAGGTACAGTGCAGTCGCCGTCGATGAAGTCTGCTGCGAGCTCCAACGATGTTGTGAGTTCGCCTTCAAGTTTCAAATTCGAGCACATATTTTGACCAGGACAGTTTAGAACGCCCAAAATACAATTTGTGGGTGTGGCGAAAATAGATGTTCACAAAAACGAGACTACTTCTGAAGTCGTTTAATAATTTGTTGAAATGCAAACTCTGTTGCTGTGCCTTGGCACCACAAATTGGTGCTCAGATTTTAATCACCCTAGTTTTAGAATTACTCTAATGGAATCTGTTTTTTTGTGAGAAACATATGTGCTTAAAAGGATAAAAACAAATGCAAATGAATTCACCCAGATTCAAAGACAAACTTTGTGTATGCCGACGTGAAACTGTTTCACCTCCAAAACTCTGGATTGTATGTTCGCTCAGCCGCATCCTGGCGGTGCAGTCTCCCGGTGCGATTGGTTTGGAAGCGATGCACAATAGCTATTCCACACCAGGGCCTCACCTCCGGTTTGCAGGCCCTTTGAGCCACAAAGCGCTGTCGAAAATGTACAAAGGAAAGTCCCGCCAGTGCGCAAAGGCAGCTCCACACCACGCTCGAAGGCGGAAAGCCTGGCCGTAGGGCCTTCTACTAGAAGGCCAGAAGTTCTAGCTCTGCGGCAGCACTTGTCTATGAGTGCCGTGCCGTCGTTGCTGGCGACAGCGCGCGCAGTTTCATGCTGTCTATGTGTTTGGCGCGCTTTGAAGCCTCGGCCAAGCGAGTAGCTTGTGCTTTTATACGCTCGACTCGACGACGTTAATCGCCAGGGGTGTTTTGTAGCTGCTCGATAAGGCCTACAGCTAATATTCATAAAAGCCCGCCGATAGGTAATGAGGTTCAACTTGGTCACTAAGAATGCGCTAAACAAATTGTTGGGAAACGTCGCTGCACCTTGCGCACACGGGAGGACAAGAAGTGCTGCATTCTGGTGCCGGTCGCTGAAGTTTCCAGATCGAGTCACTATTGGCGTGCCGTTCACTCGAGTGTAATCCATTCTGAAAGCAGTATGCCCGTGCACTGCTGTCGCCATCGATGAACGTGTCGTCCCCAGCGAAAAGTGCTTCGCGATCCGGAGCTCCAGCCCCGAGCTGGCGTCCTTGGTTACGATGTTGTCAGGAGGCTCCTGACAGGAACCGCACCGCCAGGTGTCCGGCAAGAACGAAACAGCCCCACACCCGGAAAGAATACGAACTCCACGCAAAGCTGAAGCTAGCGCGAAGTTCGTGTCTGCACCGCCGGCACCGTGGACAAGCACCAAGCAGCAGCGCAACTTCTCTACGCTCGCCCATCTCTTTGTTGTCAAACAAGATTCTGGACGAGATCGTGATGACAAAGCGGCTTGTGCTGGCGGCGGTGGTGTCGTCGCTGCCGACCATCTCTGCCTGCTACATACACGCGAGCGCGCTTGGGTTGTTGTGCAGAGGCTATTAGTGCTCATCATCGCGGCGGTGCGCCAAAGCAAAACGGTAGAGAGCTCTACAGGAGCCGCGGCTCGGTAGTCCCGCCGCCCCTGCCGTGCAACCTCAACTTCGCAGGCCAGCATCTTGTCAACACTCTTGAGCCAGTCGTCTACGTGTAGGTGCACCGGATCTCCGTGCTGCTATTGTTGACAGCAGCCCGGCAGGCTGGCCGTCTCGCCTCGATCGCCGGCCTGGGTGGTGCCCGACCGACGTCACTATCCGAAGTTCTCGCCGCTGCATCCGGACTCGGACACGCGCACTCGGCAAACGCGCGTCTACATGCAAAATGCAGCTTCTGGGCACTCCTCGCAATACGTTTCTCGACCCAAGTTCGCTGGGTCTTTGTCGTCGGACCAACGCCGCCGCCGGTGGCGGTCGCTCACAACGGAACTCGCCCCCAACCCGACAGACCTCCCCAATTGATCCCCGCGTTAGAACAATGAATGGCAAGGCTGACATCGCCTTCCTCCTGAACCCGAAAGCCCAGCAAGCTCAGCTGAGGCACTACCAGGCGCCTGTCGAGGACGTCGTCGCGACGCCACCCGCGACGCCGCCTCCGATGTCGCTCTTCCGCAGCCTCTCGCCGGTGGACCACTTCCCGGAGCGGCCGGCGCTCTCGTTCTCACCCACTCGGAAGATGCCGGCCTCGTACGAACCCGCGTACGAAAAGCGCTTCAGCAGCGTGCGCTGCTACGGCGGCGACAGTATCCGCCTGCCAATGCTGTCGCTAGTTGCGATGTACGCTGCCAACAACTCCTCCAACTCTAGCAGCAGTAACGACTCGCGCGCGCCATCGGCTGCGAGCAGCGAGCACAGCGACGAGGAGCACAACACGTCGTCCCTGCACCCGACGACACACCAGGCTCGCGCCGGCAAGACGCGCGTGCGCAAGACGCACACGCCGCCGTGCCAAGTCGAGGGGTGCAAGAACCTCGCCGTCTCCCGCGGCTGCTGCGTCCGTCACGGCGGTGGCTCACGCTGCACGGTGGCTGGCTGCTGCAAGCGTGCTAAGCTGTACCAGCGCTGCTTCCAGCACGGCGGCTACAAGACGTGCACCGAGCCTGGCTGCGACAAGAAGGCCAAGCGCTACGGCCACTGCTGGTCGCACGGCGGTGGTCGCATCTGTGAGGTTCCGGACTGTAACAAGGTGTCGACTCAGGGTGGACTATGCTGGGCACACGGAGGCGGCAACCGCTGCAAGCTGGAGGGCTGCAGCCGCCGCTCGTACCAGAAGTACGGTTACTACTGCGTCCACCACTCAAGACTGAGTGCGGACACCGAGAACTCGCACCTCAACACAAGTCTGTAAGTGTCCTAGATTGCTGTCGAACACGAAGGATGTTATTTATCGCAATATATAAAGTGGAATCGAATGAGGTTTTTGGATTATCAATATTAGCTGCACGTCGAGAGAAGAGTTCGATTTGACCTAAGGCAGTACATGTAGACCGCGTAAGGTGAGTGTCACCACTCCGCAAGGCACATTTCCCAGGCACAGTACTATTATCTGCGACTGATACATCGGGGGCGGGATCACACTCGCACAGCTAATCGTTGCAGCAGCGTTGAATGCACCTTGTGAGCAGCGTGTGAATTATTCGCTTCGTGTTGTCCCAAACTCGTACCGCCGCCGAGAAATCCGTGTATGACGCTAAATCAGGGGGCCCAGCACCGGACTGGCATGCCATCTTCAAGATGATCTTGCGCTTTGGTTCGGAAGAACTCGTGGGCTTGCAGCTGCGTGCACATATGCGGTCGACTTCGCCGTGGGCACCTCAGCTAACCGAATCCTCATATTCGGAGCACAACACAGACTCGGAGTATGAGTCGGAGCGTTCTGGTCGTTGTTGGTCAGCGCTAGGCCGGTGGTGTCGCCGTCGCGGCGTCTGCCGCGATTAAGCCGATTGAATCGGGCCTATCCACCGCTGGGTGATCCGAGCTCGACCTTCTTCTCGCTTCAAGGCGGTGTTACGCTCGCGGAGCAGAGGCACTGAGATCGGCAAGCGCCCAGCAGGAGCGCTTGTTTGCCCCAAGCAGCTCGCTGGTCGCGTAAAACCAGCACCGCCGCCGACTGTTTCGTCGCGTTTTCTGAAGTTTTCTGGCGGTGCTGCGTGTCTACAGTTGGTGCGCCATGTTGCGTTTTTATTAACTCCCTATTAAGGCCAGAAACGGCGCGCTGCTCGCAGGTGTTGAATGAGAGATTGTTCGGCGATAGCACGGTGGTGTGTTGCTCCTGGAGATCTGCGTAATAAAATACCTGTAGCAATGCTACAGGTGCTATTAGCAATAGCGTCGACCGGCGAGCTATCGCAGCAGCCAGTTGGTGCACTGCAAGACAGATTGGCTGTGACAGGAGCGCAGCGCAGCGAGACGCAAGTGGAGTGAGGGTTTATGCCGCCGGCACCGCCTCCTTCGTGAATGCCGAGAATCAGATGGCCGCACCAATGATAAACACGCGCCCAAGTTGATTTGGCCGGTCGAGTGCACCTCTCTCGTCTTTGCGCCGGCGGCGTACATGTATCATGTATCGCGAATCTCGGGCGGTGTCCTCAATGAGGACACCTCATTATTCAATTCACCTCCTCCCACAACTGAAAAGCCATGTGCAAGGCTGACATCGCGTTCCTACTGAACCCGTCGGTCCAGGCCCCGACGACGCCCGAGCGAGCACCGGCATCGCCCTCGGCGTCACTCTTCCACTGTCTGTCGCCCATCGTGAGCACCCCCGAGCGCTCTCCGGCGTCGTTCGCGTGCCGCCGCCGCCTGGCGGCCCCGTACATCGCCCCGCTCAAGAAGCGCCGCAGCGACAACAAGCGCACACACCCGGTTATGACCATGGCGGCGCTCTGCTCCGAGTGCTTCAGCTCCAGCGACGACGAGCTGTCGGATAGCTCGACCACTTCGGTCACCGCCAGTGTGTCTCACCCGCGCAAGGCGCACTCGCCCCCGTGCCAGATCGAGGCGTGCAAGAACCTCGCAGTCTCCCGAGGCCTGTGCGTACGCCACGGTGGCGGCTCCAAGTGCACCGAGCCGGGGTGCAACAAGCGCGCCAAGCTGTACCAGCGCTGCTTCCAGCACGGCGGCTACAAGATGTGCACCGAGCCCGGCTGCACCAAGAAGGCGAAGCGGTACGGCCACTGCTGGTCGCACGGTGGTGGCCACATCTGCGAGGTCCCCGAGTGCACGAAGGTGTCTACGCAGGGTGGTTTCTGTTGGGCGCACGGCGGTGGCAACCGTTGCAAGCACGAGGGCTGCAATCGCCGCTCGTACCAGAAGTACGACTACTTTTGCATGCGCCACGCCAATTTCACCACGGCCTAGAGTTGTCACTAGCTATTTAGATGTTTAGACTATTTAAAATTCACGGACTTCATTCGCAACGAACGATTTTGTGAGTGGTGATAGTAGATCGATAGTAGATCGCTACGCAGCAGAGCGAGCATACATGAGACTGGTCCGCTGAAAGTTCACTCCAAAACTGAAGCAGCCGTACTGTAGGCAAAAGCTGAAGTTGGACGCAAAGATGCACGGCGCGTTTCGGTCTCTTTTGAACAGTAAATTATACGCTGAGCTAACGGCCGTCTAAATCGTCGATTGCCAAGACACGCGCTGTACGAGGCGAGCAAGCAACCTGCGTGGTCTGCGGCGACTCGCTGCCGGCGAGCGCTTGTCGCGCGCCAATCAGCTCGCAGACATGTTGAACCTGTCAACTCTACCATCGTCAGGCGAGGGACGCACGCGAGCAGCGTGTTTCTCTCCTCGGAATCCATGTTGGAATCTTCTCCCGCCTGTCACTGGTCGAACCGCGATGCATGCGGAGGCCGCGTTGCTGGCTAGACGGATCTATGCCCCGCCGCACCCCCGGGATTAAACTTGAATGTACTAAGGTGCAAACTAATGCCACGGGCATGCAGACGAATTTAACAAAAAAGCCGCGCCGCGCGCTGCATCTCGAGGTGGATTGCTCAGCAACGCTGGGCCGGGCCAATGTCGAGTGCCAGGCGACGTAACGCCAGGTCTTGGCTAGATTGTTGCGTGATCTCGCTGTACTGGAAGCCATCGCGCGTCTCCCCCACATGATTCCGAATTGGCAGTGCATATGGAACTTCCAGCAGCCCGGTTGATGCGCTGGATTATGCTGGCATCGCACCTTCAGTCCAGGTGCGTCGCCGGGTTGGCGGTCTTGGGCGGGCTGGCACGATTTGACTGGCGAATAAGTCGCCCGTGTTTCTCGCCTCTTGTCCACCTTTGCGCTGGTCAGGTTTTTCTGCTTGGTTGTTTTCTGCTTGGAGCCACAAACAGCAGGCCGATCGTCGTTTAGCCACGCCGCTCAGCCTGATCAGAGCCCTTGGCGCTCAGTCTTGCACGACCTCACATTTGAATTCGCCTTTTGCTGAGCATTGCTTCACAGTCCACCGCTGTAGCATGCACTGTAAGGCTGATATCACCTTCTTGCTCAATCCGTCCAGCCAGGAGGTTGATACCGCTGTGGAAACACCGTGTACGAGTCCCGGCCACGCCGACCTCGACTCGGCAGAGACCACTTCGCCGCCAATGTCGCTGTTTC
Organism: Phytophthora cinnamomi; assembly: GCF_018691715.1. NCBI lineage: Eukaryota > Oomycota > Peronosporomycetes > Peronosporales > Peronosporaceae > Phytophthora > Phytophthora cinnamomi. The sequence goes on from NW_027150972.1 coordinate 182,450, forward strand.
GCAGCTTGTCGCCGGTCGTGAGAAGTCCCAACTCAGCTTTCACGCACCGGCAGACGGTAGTGGCACCGTACATCGTTCCTCTCGAGAAGTTCGATAGCCTCCACGGCTACGCAAACGACAACACGCTGCAGCCGAAAATCTCCATGGCGGCACTGTGTATCAGCAGCGACTCGAGCTCCAGTGGCAGTGTTGACGGTGAGGATTTTCAGCCTGAGCTATCGTCTACCATTGAGATGGGGTTCAAGCCAAAAGTTCGCAAGACTCGTGCTCCACCCTGCGAAGTCGAAGGGTGCAAGAACCTCTCCGTCTCCCGAGGCCTGTGCGTTCGCCATGGTGGAGGTTCCAAGTGCACGTTCCTGGGATGCACCAAGCGTGCCAAATTGAACCAGCGCTGCTTCCAGCACGGTGGCTACAAGATGTGCACCGAGCCCGGCTGCACCAAGAAGGCCAAGCGGTACGGCCATTGCTGGTCGCACGGCGGTGGCCACATTTGTGATGCACCCGAGTGTACCAAGGTGTCTACGCAGGGTGGTTTCTGCTGGGCCCACGGCGGTGGCAATCGCTGCAAGCACGGAGGATGTAACCGCCGTTCCTTTCGGCGGTACGACTACTACTGCATGCGCCATGCCAAGACCAAAGTGCTGGCGTCGACCACCTTGGCCGAGCTTGGCCGAGACTAGATGATGCAGACATATGCACTGTAGCTAAGCTAATTTATTCAACGCGTAGTTCTCCTCATCCACGGCAATATACTCACATTGTCGTGCCTATCAAGTCTGTGCGTCCTCCGTGCGTCTACCTTAGCGGTACGCGGACACCATCGTGAGCAGCGCAGAGGTTGAAGGCGCTTCTTCACTTGACACGACAGACAAGGCGTTTGAGTATCCATATATTTTTTTTTCTGTGCTAGTACATCGCTGCTGCTGTTGCAATATGGAGACGGCTGCTGAGTCGAAAGGAACGGCATACCTACGGTGGCGGGCATGTCAGCTCAGGTTGAGCATTGCGATGCGAAGACCGAAGGTTCAGGAACAGATTGCTTCCGTCCAGCATCCCCGGCTATGTTGAACATCCACTTCAACTTGGTGAATACAAAAAATAAGTGCTTTAGCTAGCTGAGCTGCAGCTGTGACCTTAATCTGCCGTGGAGATAGACACGCAGCGCAGCGCCGAGCAATCAAGGCAATGCGGCGCGCTGACGATCCACACGGTTGAACTTCGGCGCTGTCCCGTCGCATGGCTGCTTGGTGCGTGCGGCGTGTTTTCTTGCGGCAACTTCAGTTTTGCGAATCGGCGTCTATGCGTCGTCACGCCAAGCGAACCGGCCGAACTGAAGCCGCAGAGGAAGCGAAGGCTCCAACAAAGACAAGCTCGTCGCCGTCGAGGTCCACGGTCCTCGACAGCACGGTGAATCCACGATTGCTAAAGGCTCGAGGAGCTTGGGAAATTCCTGTCCCTCCCAAGAGCGACCCCCTCGAGATCCGTAATGGCGCTCTCAACGCAGGAAATGTCGAGTACTTTCGTCCGGCTTGATGTCGACTGGGTCGGCAGTCATCGGCGTTTCGATCGCCGATAGTGTTGGGCGAGAATCTTGCTGCCACATGCTGTCGGGCGCTTTGAACCGGACGGGACTATGCACCCCACTTGCATGTGTGCCAGGTGTCCACACGCGCACCTACCGCCGGACTCCAGTCAAATGTCGCGTGACGAGGCTCGAGTCATGCGCGCAGGTCTTTGACCCTTGTCTGGCGGTAAATCGCTCGCTTGTCTGCTTCGTTTTCAGTTCACAACTCAATTCACTGTTTTGTGAGCACGTCCACTACCAAAGCATGTGCAAGGCAGACATCTCCTTCCTCCTTAACCCGCCTGCCGCGGAGGACGATGCCAACTATGATGTCCATGTGGTCGCTTCGCCTTCGTCTCCGTCCATGTCGCTCTACCGTTGCCTGTCTCCGGTGATGCAGAGCCCCGAACCAGCCTCGCCGTCGACGTCGTACCAGCGCCGTCTGATCGCCTCCTGCATCGCCCCGCGTGAAAAGAGATTCAAAAGCATGCGCTCGTACAGTGACGACAAGGCCAGCCTCCCCATGTTGTCGCTGGCCGCTCTGTGCGTGTCCAGTGAGCATTTCGACCCGACAGTCGAGTTGTCGGCAGTCACTGAGACTACGACTCGTCCTCGCAAGACTCACACTCCCCCGTGCCAGATCGAGGCGTGCAAGAACCTCGCAGTCTCCCGAGGCCTCTGCGTACGCCACGGTGGCGGCTCCAAGTGCACCGAACCGGGGTGCAACAAGCGCGCCAAGCTGTACCAGCGCTGCTTCCAGCACGGCGGCTACAAGATGTGCACCGAGCCAGGCTGCACCAAGAAGGCCAAGCGGTACGGCCACTGCTGGTCGCACGGCGGCGGCCACATCTGTGAGGTCCCCGAGTGCACGAAGGTGTCTACGCAGGGTGGTTTCTGTTGGGCGCACGGCGGTGGCAACCGTTGCAAGCACGAGGGCTGCAATCGCCGCTCGTATCAGAAGTACGACTACTACTGCATGCGCCATGCACCTCGCAGCTTGGTGGCCCCAACTGCGAGTACTGCAACCAGCTTGTAGACAACTAAGTAGCTAGAATAGATTAGAATAGAACGGTATTTAATTTTCACATTCATCGCCACGAACTGTTTCGTCGTTGTCGGATACCGCTCTTCGATTGTGTAGCACTACTGCAGTTGATTTCGCTTGATAAGAGGCTCACAGGTTGGAGTAGTCTAGAGGTCGTTGTCACAGAGTGCCTGGCCACCTTCTAACGGTGCGGTGTTGATATTGCAGCATCAAACAAGAAGCTTTGAGGGTGGTGGCAACAAGACTGTGTCCGACAAGATGGATAAGTCAGTTAGCGGCGGTGGCTTTCAATGGAGGTAGGCACGTGTTGCACGTATTGACAATCCAATGTAGTAATCCGAACGATTTCTTCCGTATGATGAAAACAACATCGTTAGCCTGGTGAAGCTTGGAAGTAGATAGCCTTAAACAAGTCTGCAAATCTGACCGTCAAAAGCAGGGGCAGCCGACGCAAAGGGTGTCGCCGCGCTCCGAGCGATACAGCAAGCGAAGCTAACGGAGGTCTTGTCACTCGTCCAGCGCGTGGCGGTGTGAGAGATACACGCCTCCCACTCTGATCGAACCGAGCAGAAAACTATGCACCAAGTAGCATTAAGCGCAGATTAAGGTGCATGTCGACCCACACGCTTTCGCCTGGAGGACGATTGCTCAGAAAGCCTCACGCGGATCGCTGCACCCACGGAGTGCGTTTATGGGGTCCGTTGCGCCAGTCGCCACTTGTCAGCTCGTGTTTTCATGCCCCCAACCGCTAAACTTGTGAATACTCAGTCCTCTTGGCCACGCACACACGCACGCCAAGACGCGCCGGTGGTTCTCTCCATCATAGACGACCGGCATTCCCGCAGATTATCCTTCGCAGTCCACCATGCTTCCGATCTTGACGAACTCTCCCGACCATGGTATGAAACCAAATCATGGATATCTACGGGTGGGGGGTTTGTCGCCGCCGATTTCTCAAGCTTCTCAGGTTTTGCTTCACGCGGCTTGCTCACTGACTTTGCAGCAACAACCGGCCTGCCTGTTCTTTGCTGATTCCTAATCTACTTGTCTAACCAAGCAAGTTGTTGTCGTGCGCTGATGATCCGGGCTTATGTGTTCGAACGTGCGAGCACCTTTGAGCTCTGTAGACAACAGTGCCGCGTTTGACGTATCTCATCCACCGTTGCTCAACCGCTCACCTTTGTACCCATCCGTCTAGACGTGGTGAACTGGTAGACTATTGTCGAGCTGGGAGCTTCACCTCACACTCATAAATCAATTGCTCACATTCTCGCATAATACTCCCCACCACCCAGCCCATCCGCCACCGCACTATGCACAGCAAGTCGAACATCACTTATTTGCTCAACCCCGCCATTCAGGCCAAGGCCTCTATGAAGAGCTGCCAGACGCCGGACCGAGCGAGTGAAAGCACTGCAGACACTGCGACCTTGTCCCTCTTTCGCAGTCTCTCGCCACTCAGCCCGCAAACTGTCACTTCTTCGTTGCGGTACCGGCGGCAGCTCCTGGCGAGCATCGCTCCATACGAGAAAAAGCGCGACCACCTAGATAGCAAGACAGCGAGACTACCATTGATGACTCTGGCAGCCCTTTCATCAGCCGCTAGCTCATCCTCAAGCCCCAGCAAGACACCAAGTGTAGTTTCGAGTCCGAGTGATAAGCCCACAGTACAATCCTCTTCCTCAACCACAAACCAAGGGGGCAAAACTCGCATCCGCAAGACGCACACGCCTCAATGCCAAGTGGAAGGGTGTCCGAACCTCGCCGTATCACGCGGCTGCTGTGTCCGCCACGGTGGTGGCTCGCGTTGCACGGAACCGGGTTGCACTAAGCGCGCCAAGTTGTACCAACGATGCTTCCAACACGGAGGTTTCAAGACATGCTCGGAACCTGGATGTACCAAGAAGGCCAAGCGCTACGGCCACTGTTGGTCCCATGGTGGTGGTCATATCTGCGAGATTCCGGGATGCACGAAGGTCTCCACTCAAGGCGGGTTTTGCTGGGCCCACGGCGGCGGCAACCGCTGCAAGCTCGAGGGGTGCAACCGTCGATCATATCAAAAGTATGGTTACTGTTGTGCCCGTCACGCCGTGAGCAGCCCTGCCGAGATGACCACGGAGAGTAAACCAAGCTTCTGAATCGAGCAGCAGTGCCCATGTAGAGAAGCCGAAACTGTTATTTAAGAACGAAATACCAACCGCGAACATCCATGGCCCGATACCCACTGCAATCTTGATCTTCACCACTCGTCAGTACGGACACGATCCTTTGTTGTGACCTTCTGCGCGGTGACACTTGTGGCATTTGTACATTGGTCGCTTGCGTTGGTCCATTGGGCGGGTCCGCACGCGACGCTTCCTCTTCTTGGCTGTGTTGGCGTCGCTATGGGATGCGCTTTGTTTGTTAACAAAACGGGGTGGTCGAATTGCCGGGTCACGCTTGATATTCTCCTCCACCGGAAGCTCCAGTGCGCGGTTCTTAAATGATGATACGTAGTTGCGAACCAGATAACACTCGTCAAAAAAGTTCACAGCCTGGTTCATTGCACCCAGCTTCTGTAGCGCTGCTAGCACATGACGACAGGGAATTCCCCATTGTAATCGGCGCGAACAGGTGCATGTACGGTGTTCCAAATCCACGCGCCTCTGTCGGATCTGTGCATTGTGCGAATTCCACACAAACGCAAGCTGGGCTGAGCTCATGCAAACCGAGTATAGCGGGACGCGATCAAGCTGTTCTTTCATCAGTTGGTCCGCCGCTGGTGTCACTACGCGCCGCTCTAATTCCCACTGCGTCGCACGCTCATGCCTCTGGAAGGCGGCGTGCATCGCGACAAGCGAGAGCACTTTGATACATTCATAAGGGAGCTGTTTTCTCGCCGGAGCCAGACCCAACGTCTCTGCGCCAAGGTCCAGCTCCTCAAACCGCGTAGTTTGCCACCCGTACATCTTTCGAATGGCCAAGTACGGATACAAGCACCATTTCAACGGCTCCACCCCGCGAATACATTGCGCTGCCGCTTCGTTCTGTCGCGAAAGCTGCGCCACGGACGCAAGGTACTCACTCTCGGCCTCTGCACGTTGGGCTTGCCACACTAGTGCTTCGTCCTCATCCTCCAGCACGATGCCGTGCCCCTCCCGCATTTCTTCCAGCAAATGCTGAGTACAGATCATAACATGAGGAATGTGCAATTCAGCGCACGCCGCTCCCAAAGCCCCGCGTCCGTTAACCACCACCGGGAACCTTCGCAACGGGAATCCGTGCTCGATCAATTTCTCCAGAAACCACGTACAGTGAGTCAGTGTTTCCTCCGGGACCAGTGCGGCCGCATGCATCATCGGCTGCAGATCTCCATCCCGTCCCACGAGCACCAACATCGTTCCATTATAGCTCGTGTGCTGCATCTCCACGCTATCAATCCCCAAGACGCTCTGGTCGTTCCACACGCCCGTCGGGTCCAGCGCCAGCAGCGCTCTCAGAAAGCACGAGCCCGCTGTCGGCGCCTCTCCTTCCCTCCCTGCGTCACTCTGGCCGGCCGCCTCCGTCTCGATGATAGTGGCCACGTGGGCGTTCAGCGCTTGCAGCTGCTCCAAGTAGCCGGGCAGCTTCTGCATGGACTCGACCACCTCGGGCACCGCGTCTCCGTTGCGGCGCGCGGTCTCCATGGCGTCCAGCAGGTCGCTCTTGGCCTTGTACACCATGCTCTTGCTGCACTGGAAGGCCTCGGCCGCCTCCAGCTGCGCCACCAGCTCGGCCGACGACACGCGCGCGTCCGCGTACACGGCGTCCCGCAGCAGCGCGCTCTCCTTGAGCTGCCTGGTGGTGGGTCTGGCCACGCCGTCGCACTGCGCGCTGTGCGCGAGCGAGCCGGACGTCACGTACCAGAAGCGCGCGCTGCTGTTTTCTGACGGACTGATTTCTGTATTATTTACTGCATCTACTACTGTTGTTGCTGCTGCTGCTGCTGCTGCTGCTGCTGCTGCTGCTGTTGTTGTTGCTGCTGCTGCTGCTGCTGCTGCAGTCTTTTTGGGCCGCGAGCACACGGCGTTGACGAGCCACGGACACGGCGCCGCGCTGGAGCACACGAACTTCTTGTAGCTGCCGCCGCTGGCGCGCACGACCGCGCGCTTGCCGGCCTGCAGCGCGACGTCCTTGATGTGCGCCGTCAGGTCCTTGCCGCGCGCCCAGCGCTTGGTCTTGAGCGCGGCCAGCTGCGCGTCCAGGTCGCGGCCGGCGTCGATGGCCGGCGGCTCCATTGACGCTATTGTGCCGCTTTTCTTTTTATCAGCTCTCGGTTAATTTCCGGTCCCGCTAACTTTTACGCTGTTGTTACCGGACGAAACTCTTCAAACCGCTCAGTTGTACGGTTCGCCTTTTTTTTTTAGTTGTCTTCCCCGTAGGCGTTAATTAAGTAGTGTCCACGATCCAAGCTCCACTAGTAGTTTCTGTCTGGCATGCAACGAATCCACAGACATTGGAAATGTAGTAGTATGCATTTGGGTAACCACGATCCCCCTAGAAGTCGAGAATACAGTTTTTGGCATCTTGAGAAGAACGATTCCATGACGAGCAATGAATCAAATGACAAGGTCTCAGCAATGAAAAGGGATCCCGGAAAACTGAAGTTTCATACAATGCGGATAAAACTAATATGCAGGTCACACCAGTTGTAGCGAAGAAGTCCTACATCGTTCGTGCAAAGGGCCTGACAAAAAAAAATGTGCCTCAAGGTGCGGTCAACACGCTTGTAAAGAGGAATGCAGTGACTTTAACTCTTCATTATCATACAAAAACGGCCGTACTGTACATGAAAATGCATGGTCTCCACATTCTACGCATGCAACTGTAGTTCATAATGATAATAATGTTCCCTACCTTTTAAGAAAAAAAAAAGGTAAAGCGGTCTAATATTTAATACATCACACGAAACAACGATGGCTTCATTCATACGCTGCTACTACGGTAGTATTCATATATAGTATAATATGTACTACCGTAGTAGCTGCGTATGAATGAAATAATAAAAATAATGATGATGATGATGAAATAATAATGAATGGAGTAAATAGTATTATTATGGCTTTCGCGCCGTATGTGCAAGAAGTTCTCGGCACCCTACTTGGTCCGGGGGCACATACGAGTTGATAAAGCTCTGGCCAGCCCAATCCGCCGTCTTGTCCGTGTAGAGCGGTGCGCCCTCGACAAAGTTTCGTTTGCGTCTCCCTGTCCTGAGTACTTGGCCAACGATGGGTAATGCTGCACACCTGGGAACAGATAGAGCCACTCGAATCCCGCAACTTGCTCTGCGCCGCCCATTTGTTTCTCGAGTGTTTCATGATAGGCAATGGTAGTGCGAGGCGAAATGTGCTCATCAGACCATCCATGCCACAGTACTAAATAATTGCAGTAATACAGTACAGCGTTCTAAGAGCTTCATACGGAGGCCAACTACAACTCGATTGGAGCTGTGGAACGGGAATTATCGCCAGCTTAGAAAAATGTAAATTCTTTTCCGGATCGGAGAAGTACACCCTCGACACCTGCTCATAGATACCACGAACCCGGACCTGGCTGCATTCAAGGCTGCAGGTGGCAAACCGATCTAGAGCGCAATGCAGTTTTCGAGAGCCCTGTATCTCGTGCGAGTTTGCTGCGGCTACGCGACCTCGCAACCGCTGACCGCGCACGCACAATTCCTCGTACTAATAAACAAACAGTGAATGGGCGTTAGCACACACACGCAACACCTCTAAACTACATGTTAAGCCCCACAAATATTCAGCGCAAGTACAAAAGTCACCTTCAAGGCCTCGAAATTTCAGAAAAAACAACAGTGCTCGGCGGATAAAAGTTTCTAAGTAAACTTAAATAGAGGGCCTTTTCCCACATCCTCGAATTCGTCATGGAGTGATCGCCGAATCCGCCAGTGGGGTCATACTCTTGGGAGCTCTCTTCTACGTATGGATATGGTGCCAGCACTTCCGATTCCTCGGAGCCAACTTGGTCCTTGGGCGGTGCATCCTCTGCCGGCTCTATCGCCCCCACCTTGGTCGCGGTGGCGTTCAAGGACGCGTCGGCCTTCGAGATCGTGACGTACCACTTCGAACCTTCACAGTTCCACTCAAAGGTGCATTTCCCCAACCAAAACGGCGCGTCATCCACGCATTCGGGGCATGCCTCGAGAATAGATTGAGGCCAATCCCAAGCACAGCCCTGTACCGTAAATACGGTCTCAGTCCCCTCCGTTTTCAGGCTGACCACATCCTTGGCGCAGATCGTGGGGAATATGTCGCGGTCGTAGATGCTGTAATTGGTTAATGTCGTATAGGAGAACTCTTTATCAGCATCAGTAGCAGGCGTATCTTTCACCGGATCGACGGTTTCTTGATTTGTTTCTTGGGCAGCCGAGATGACCACCAGCCCAAGGCCTGCGAAAGCAAATGCGAGGGCGATCAGAGAATCCATAGTGCGTCGATTAAGACGAAGTGGGGTATGTGTGTGTCGCAAAGAAAATTGAAGAATGCTATCGTTAAGCTGCGAATTCGTTGCATATTTAAAGATACGTACAACCGTTGTATACTAATCACAATAACCAGTTGAAGTCAAATCTCATAATCGACCGTGACAAATGCAGCACAGCGAACTACCTTATCTTGAGGAAAACTTCTTTAACTTAATGAGCAACAATGCAGCGTATAAGTACCTATAAAAATCGTACTGGCAGAACAGAAGCGTTATTCCTAACGTGTGTTGTGTACTTCGATTCCACGAACCCTAAAAGCATTTTTCTCCCAATAACCCCTGCCGACGCGCCGAGCCCAATATTTGGAGTCGATCGATTTTGTATTATCTTGGTCACACGAATATTTCTTTGAGTAGAGCTGATGGAGTCAAATCGAAGTACAGTGCACTAGAAATTCCAGTGTCGTCGATATCGAGATGAGATTTCAATGAATTATTGTGATTAGCGCCAATACGTAGCTTTCAGTGCATCAATATAGCCATGCAACGGGTTCAAGACGCTTAGTTTCCCTTGAGAAGCCTGGAATTTGTTTCCGATTGTGGCCAAAATGTTGTTATTTTTTCATTTGGCGGAGAAAAAATCCTGAAGTTTGAGTCGGGGATTGTTGTTGTGGTGTGATTTTGTGGTTGTGTTAATATTGTCGTGTCACATGAAAGTATCAGGGCTTACTTCGTCTTGTAATCGCGGTAAAAACCAAACATGACTGCGGTAGATAACCTATCTGATACAATACTGCATAATCGAAGTCATAAAGAGTACCTGATCTCCACGGGGGCTGTGGTATGTTAAGTATAGTTTGTCTTGAGATATGGGTAAAAGTTACTGTGGTTGGCTAATACCAAGTGCGCTTTATGTTATATGCGAGAATAATGACATCGGCGATGCGGTAACACATATTTGAGGTATTACAGGAAAATTGCAGCGGAGTGCACGCCAAATTTTTTTTCACTTGCGTAGAACTAAAGCTCCAGCAGGTTTCCTCAAATTATGGCTGTTTGCCGTGCTGGATTTGTCATGATCGCCTTTCGGATCTGAATTTTCAATAAACTATTCTGATTAGTATTTTACTTCGGTACCATATCTTTTACATGTACATATATAATACTACTGTACCGTATATTTTTACTACTGGTATGTAGTGCATACCATCTTGCCGTCGAGCACGGCCTTAGAAATACAAGAAAGCGGAAAAGGAGCGTATTCGTGTCATATATCGCAAACGATAATGACTCAAGTTTGCGGTTTTTCTATAAATCACTGTTGTATGTATTTTATCCAATCAGAGACCATAATATGGGAACTTCGACCAATCAAACATCGAGGTTTTTTATGAACAAAAAACTGTTAATTTTTTTCCGGACCGAAGATCGTAGTAGAGGACTAGACAATTTATACTTTGTGAGGTGTTGGGACTGTGTTTACATTATGGATATATGCACTTTGCTCTCTCCCTACACTAGGGAGGGGCCGTCATCTGATATTTACTCCTCCTCGTCAGAGCCGTCGTCGTCGGAGCCGTCGTCGTCGCCCAGCGAGCCGAGCTTGCTGTTGTACGGGTTCGGGTACGGGCAGAGCAGCTTGGGGTCGTCGTAGTCCTCGTCGGCGCTGGCGTCCTTGGAGTCGTCGCTGCAAATGCCGTACGTGTAGTTGAGGCGCACGCAGACGCTGTTGGCGCACGGGTACACGGACGGATCCACGCAGTTGTTGAAGGCGCACTGCTGGCCGATGGGCGTCACGTAGAACTTGTGCTCGGACACGTGCATCCGCAGGTGCACCTCCTGCTCGGCGAGCACGAGCGCAGCGGCGGCGGTGGCGGCGGCAACGGCGAGGGTGGACAGGAGCTGCATCGTCGGGGAGTGAGGAGGGAGGAGAGACCTTGGGCTGTAGCGCGCGGATTCAGGAATGGATGGCGATCTTCGGCTGCGTCGGCTTCACTTCTGATTTATGGGTTAGCTTCTCTGATTGGTTGAGAGGAAGATGGCTACATCGATCATTGAAATACACAGGTAGCAAGTTGCAGCGTTCGATCATGACCTGCACCACGTACTGCCGCATTTTTTCCCTCATAGAACTAGCCTGCAAGTTTGCCACGAAACGGCTTCATTATGTGCACGGTTGCTTTCGCTAGCAGTGGCGCTGGTCCACAAGACCAGAACCCGGCTGAAACAGCCACTCACGCCAATATTTCCTATCAAGACGTTCACAGCTTCATCGACGATAATGATGCTGCAGCTTACACGTGCACCTCGCCGTCGTCGAGCGCGTACTCTTCCATGCCCTCCTCCTCCTGATCCAGTTGGCGGTACCGCCGTTTGGCCTCCTGGTGCGCCAAGCACGACGCGAAAGGCCGACTCACGCAGCTGAAGGTGTAGCCGGCCAAGGAGCCGAGCTGCGTGTACAGCCTGGTCACGCGATTGCCTGTCTGCAACTGCCAGGCGGTGATTTCGTCCTTGAGGCTTTGCGCACGATCGTTCTCGCCCGCTGCGCGCGCCACCGGGTCAGCGACCGTAATTCCACTGCTGAGAGACTCCGGCCCCTTCTTATCCTTCTGGAACGCCGAAGGCAGGTCAATGGTTGACGGGCGCAGCAGGTGCGAGCCAAACAGCTTCGACGCACGGCCGCTGAACACCACTCGTGATGGAGACCGCGAGCCATCCTTCTCGGCCTTCTGAGGGTTGTCAATCCGTGTTAACTCGCGGCGGACAGGCTTGAGAACTGTCTCGTGTGAATTCGATTTTGGATCGCACATGGGCAAGTAGACCACGTTTAAGTTTCGCTCTGCATCGGTAAGCGGCCACTGGTGCTTCAAGCGCATGGCAGGATCCAACTCGGTCGCCAAAACTTGTAACCACATCCGCCCCTGCTTAGCGTTGAACACAGTACCAATGGCCGACAAAATCGCGCCGTTCTTCAGGTAGAACAACTCTTTTGCCGTGTTGGATGCCTCGGCACGCGCCGCGATTGTGTTCTCTGGCGCAGTTTCATCCTGATTGTTGCTCGTCGCCTGTGAGTTGTCTGACGAGAGGAACACCTGGTAATACTGCTTCGGGTTCATTTTTCCAGGTGCAGGAATTTCCTGGACCATGCATGTGTTCGTCTTGGCATTTGACTGAATCGCATATCCGTACCGGACAGGTTGACCAAGATCCTCGAAGTCTTCTTCCTCCTCCTTGGACTCGTCTGCGTTGTTATCCGGGCTACCGTTGCCAGCGTTGTTGTCTTCGTCGCCGTCATCTTTGGCATCTTTGCTAATATTCGTCGGCTTCTCCGAGGGCAATGCTACTCGAATCCACATGTGTCCTCTGTCGTTGAGCACACGATGAGTAGACGAGAACACTAAGCCCGGCTCAAGGTGGCCGACGATCTCCGCCTGCAGATCAGCTGTACGGCGCAACGGGAGCGGTCGACGACTGTAGACCGTGCGATAGAATCGCTCGGCGTTGTCGTTAGCAGGCTCGTCTTGAATCCGATTGCTCCCCCAAGGCACCATCACACGCTGCGCTGTATTAGCATTGCGTTCGATGACCCACGCATCCGGCCCTGCCGTCTCAATCACGGCTTCTTCCTCCTGATTTTCGCCACGATCATCCATCGGATGCTCTTCCTCTGTCTTCTTCTCGTCCACTTGCTGCAGCTCCTGCTGCGACTTCAACGGCTGGATACGCACCCAGACGCGGTCCTTGAGCAGTTTCCGTTCAATGGCGCGCACAACCCGGTAGCTCTCCACATTGTACAGCCTCGGCGCCTGCAGACTCGGGATCGCTCGGACGGGCAGTTCCCCCGCCCACTTGCCTCCCCGGCCCGCCACATTCTGCAAATACACTGGTCCGTTGCGGAAGAACCCGAGCGCTTTCGGGTCCTCCACCTCGATCAGCGTCTTGTGGAACGACGCGTTGATCCAGCCGCCCAGCCCCGCGAACGCCGACGTCACCTTCACCGCCAGCTGCGTGAAGTCCTGGTTGAACCTGCACTCCGTCGCTTGGAAGACGCTCACAGGCGGCAAGAACCGCTGCATGTGACGCGGCGTCGACCCGCCCGAAGCCGACGCCGAGGCCGAGGACACCGACGCCGAGTGCAGATTGAACACCGGCTCGCGGTACAGCTCCAGTCGGTCTCGCGCGCACATGAAGGCCGGGAACTCTGCTCGACAACAGCACAGCATAGTGAGATCAAGTCTACGGCCTCCTACGCAGCCGAACGGCAGGCGTACCGGGCAGTCGGCGCATGTGTCGGAACTGCGCCGGGTGCGCCGCGACCAGCGACGGCTGCTGGCGCGGCGGGAGGTCGCCGCCGTCCACGGGCGCAGAGCCAGACGGGAACTCGAGCTGCGCACGCACGTAGCCGTTGTGCTTGGCGTTGGAGAAGTAGCCGCGGCGGATCTTGAGCCACACCTGGTCCTCGTAGTACAGCACGGCCGAGCACGCGAAGTACGCGCCCACGCGCAGCTCCCCGCAGCGGTCCAGCGCTCGCTCCCGCGGCGTCGAGTACACGAACAGCCGCTCGCGCGTCAGCAGCGCCGACGAGGACGCAGCGCCGCCGTCCGGGCCGATGTACTGGAAGAACTCCTCCATGCTGCTGCCACAGTTGACCCACGATTCGGCTCTGAAGGCAGCGTTTCGGAAGAGAAATGTACTCAGATCTGAGTCGTGAAGGGTTTTCAGCCAATCAGGAGACACGTGAACAGCCTATCAGAATGGACAGTTTCGCCACGTGGTTTTATGGCCAATCAGAAGTAGTGGATTTTAGTACTGCGGAATGTATCGTACATGTTGAAGTGGCTGCACTTGAGTGTCCTCATCGAAGGAAGGACGTGTGTGTGCGTGTGTGGGGTTACAAATATCTCCGTGCATCGTGCATTGTCAAGTGATCTGATGCAAGTTACTGACCCTCGCAGAAGGCCTTGGCGTTCTGGAAGATCTGCATCCAGGGGCTCACCGGGTGCGCCTCGAACTCAGCCGGCATGTACGGCCACTGGTACTTGAGGAAGCAGCGCTCCGGGTGCGGCATGAGGCACATGTGGCGGCCGTCGCTGGACACGAGGCCAGCGATGCCCTCCGGCGAGCCGTTCGGGTTGAACGGGTACTCCTCTGTCGGCACGTTCGAGTCGTCCACGTAGCGGATGGCCGCCGCGCCGCTCGACACGTACTGATCCTGGATCTTGGGGTGCGTGAAGTGCGCGCGGCCCTCGCCGTGCGAGACCCACACGCCCAGGGACGAGCCAGCCATGCCGCGCAGCATGATCGAGTTCGACTCCTGGATCTGCACCGACACGAAGCGAGACTCGTGGCGGCCCGACTCGTTGTGCACGAAGCGCGGCTGTGACGATGTCTTGGTCTCCTCCTCCAGGGCCTTGGCCTCCGGACGGTCCAGCCAGCCAAGCAGCGTCATGAACTGGCAACCGTTGCAGGCACCGAAACTGAACGTGTCCTCACGAGCCTTGAACGCCGCGAACTGCTTCAGCACGTCGCCGTGGAACTTCACCACACCCGACCAGCCCTTGGCCGAGCCCAGCACGTCAGCGAACGTGAAGCCGCCCACGAAAGCCACACCACGGAAACGCTCGTCCAGGACCACGCGCTTGTTGACCAGGTCCGACATTGTGACGTCCCACACCTCGAAGCCGGCGTGGTGGAACGCAGCAATCATCTCGCGCTCGCCATTGCTGCCCTCCTCACGCAGAACGGCCACGCGGTGCTGAGCACGAGTGCTCAGCTGGCGCTCTGGCGTGGGCGTGGGCTCGTACGTCACCTTCCACTGAGGCGCCGTGCGGGTACGCAGCGAACGCTGCTCCTGAGCAACGCACTCGGGGTTGCACTGACGCTTCTCAAGCTCGAAGCTCGTAGCCTCCCACACGTCACGCAGGTCAACCATTTGGTCCTCCAGGACGCTCTCGCCGTTCACGCTGACCTTGATAGCACCATCGGTCGTCACCTTACCCAGCTTCACGAGCGGCACGTTCGCCTTGCTGAAGATAGCCTCCACCTCGGTGGCGTGTTGGCCAGCGGCCACCTGGAACACGAAGCCGAGCTCCTCAGCGAACAGCACCTGGATAACGTCCTTGGTCGTCGCCTTGCCGCCCGCAAACGGAATGTCCACGTCAAGGCCGCAGTTGCCAGCGAAGGCCATTTCCAGCAGCGTAACAATAAGACCACCGTCGCTACGGTCGTGACCAGCGAGCAGGTGGCCGTTCTTGATGCCAGCCTGGATGGCATTGAAAGCGTTTTTGAACAGCTCTGCGTCCTCCACATCCGGGGACACGTTGCCAACCTGGCCGTACACCTGAGCCAGAGCCGAACCACCAAGACGGTTCGCGCCCTTGCCCACGTCCACGTAGTAGACCAGGCTGTCGCCGGCGTGGGTCTTGAGGTCGGGCGTCACCTTCAGCTCGACGTCCTCCGTAGGCGCGTACATGGTGATGACAAGAGTGCCCGGAGTCTTCACATCCTTCTTGTTGACCTTGGCAGCCATGGACAGCGAGTCCTTGCCGCCGTCAACGGCCACACCCACTTGCTTCATGAAAGTGGTCATGGCCTCGCAGCACTCGTACATACGAGCAGCTTCGTTGGGCAGCTTAGCGGCCCACATCCAGTTGGCAGAGCACTTGCAGTCATCCAGACCACGTCCGCCAAGAGCCGCCCACACCATGTTGGTCAGCGACTCAGCCACGCTCAAACGAGCCATGGCACCCGGGTTCACCAGGCCCTTCACGGGCTGCTCACCACAAGCGCTCACCACACCAGTGAACTTGCCGTTCTTGTTTGGGATATTCGACTGCGCCACAACGGCGCAGTCAGCAAGCGGCAGCTGAAGCGGACCCACAGTCTGCTGCTGGGCGATCAGGCCGCTAACCGAGCGGTCAACCTTGCTAGTCAGGAACCGCTTGGAGCCGACCGAAAGAAGGCGAAGCACACGGTCCAGCGCATCGCGCAGGGTAATGTCTGCAGGGAGTGACAGCTCCGAGATGGTCTCCGTGGCCTTCACGTCCGTGAAAGTCTTCTGCGGCATCTTTCCCAGGACAAGGTCAAGGTCAAGGTCGAACGGCGTCGAGTCGTCCTGGGAGTCGTGCAGCACGACGTGGCCATCGCCAGTGACCTGACCCAGAAGAGCGTACGGGCAGTTCTCGCGCTTGCAGATCTTGTCGAAGAGCTCGACGTGCTCGGGACGCAGCAACAGAGCGTCGTTCTCCTGGTATTCAGCACCCCAGATCTCGAGCACAGACAGGGTCTCGTCACCCACCAGGATGTCGCGCACCTCGTAGCGAGCACCACCGCGGTTAGCATCGCCCGGCTTCGAGTTCGACACCTCGACGATTTCCTTCAGCACGTTACCGTTGCCACCAGCACCCTGGTCGTGGATCGACACGATGGGGTTCTTCTCGCCGAGGTCGCAGCAAGCACGGATGACCTTGTTCAGCTTGCACTCCATCTCGGCGTCACCACGCTGAACGGCGTTGAAGTCCAGGTCGGCAGTCTTGGTGTCCTGGATACGGCTCGAGGCAGCACCACCGCCCATACCGATACGGTAGCACGGTCCACCGATCTTCACGACCCACATCGAAATCTCGGGCTCGCCCTTCTCGCAGTGACGGCCGTCCAGCTGGCCCAAACCAGCCGAGAACATGATCGGCTTGATGTACTCGCGACGCTCACCGTTAGGCAGCACCATACCGAACGAACGGGCGAAACCCGTCACGACGGGCTCGCCGAACTTGTTACCGTAGTCCGAGGCGCCGTTCGACGCCTGGATCAGAATATCACGCGGGTGGGCAAGGTTGGAGGGATACTCGAGCTTCTCGTCCTCCCACGGGAGCTTGTATCCCTCAAGGTTCAGGTTGCCCACGGAGTAGGCGCTGACACCAGCGACAACGTTGGCGCCACGGCCGGTAGCCTGGACATCACGGATACGGCCACCGGTGCCGGTCTCGGCGCCAGGGAACGGAGCCACACCCGACGGGAAGTTGTGGGTCTCGGCAGTCAGCAACAGGTGGCTGTCGAGGGTGCGCTCCTGCACCGCCGACGGCTCGCCGGGGTTCACGGGGCCGAGCGTGACGATGTTGGCGCCCTGGATGACGGACGAGTTGTCGTGGAAGGCGATGACGCTGTTCTTCTTGGCGCTCTCCGTGAGCGTGTCCTTGACCATCTTGAAGAGCGTGGAGGGCATCTCCTGGCCGTCGATGACGATCTTGCCGCCGAAGAACCAGTGGCGCGAGTGCTCCGAGTTGCTCTGGCCCATGTCGAAGCACTCGACGTCCGTGGGGTTGCGCTGCAGCTTGTCCTTGAACAGGTTGAGGTAGTACTGCAGGTCCCAGTCGTCGAAGCCGAGGCCGATCTCGTCGTTGATCTCCTTGAGCGCGTCGATGCCGCGCTCCATGATGGGGATCTTGCGCACGGGCTGCACGGTCTTGCCGTGCCAGAAGCTGGCCAGCGGCTGCTCGTACACCTGCTGCGTCATGCGGTCGCACTCGTGGCGCAGCAGCGCCTGCTGGAGCGCGTCCAGCGCCTCGGGCTTGCTGGCCGTGTAGCGCACGCGGTAGCGCGTGGCGCGCTCGATGCGCTTGATGGCCGAGATGCCGCAGGCCTGGCAGATGGCCACGGCGTTGCTGGACCAGGCCGTGGAGAAGTTCATGCGCGGGCCGACCTCCACGAGCCACTCGCCGGGCTGCTGGGACGCGGCCAGGAACGGCTCGTCCGCGCGCGTCTGCTGCGGCTCGAACGTCTCGCTCAGCAGCCAGTGGAGCGTCTCCTGGTCGGCGGCCGACAGCGGGCCGGCGCCGGCCGCGGTCTCCACGTAGAAGCAGTACTCGGTCTCGAGCTCGTCCACCTGCAGGCCGGCGTCGGCGCCCACGTGCGCGCGCAGGAAGGCCAGCAGCGTGCGGGTGGCGTGCGCCGTGAAGGCCGGCGTGCGGTAGAAGCGCAGCAGCGCGCCGGCGCTGGCGGGCGCGCTGGCGGCCGTCTTCTGCTTCTTCTCGGGCGACGAGGCCATGGTCGGAGGAGGTCGAAGCTCGGGGCGGAGCTGGCGGAGGTGGGGCGGACACTGCAAGAGCGGTTGTGCGCGTCTGCGTGTTGGGCCCTGCCCTTGCGGCCAGTGGTTAGATATGGCTACAGGGATGGCGGGTTCTGATTGGCTGAAATGCGAGTTTCGACCAATCACAAGCGACGAAGCACCAAAGCCCTGCATAGACCCCGACGCCGCTGGGCAATGCTTGGCCAGCAGCGCCTCCCATCGCATACGACGATTTGCACCGAAAGTGCGCGCGAAAACTACATGTACATGTATTAAGAGTTGATACCAGCGCATCCATTGAGTTATGACCAAGACGGCCCAACAGTCGGGCGGTCTTGGTGTAACCATTGTTGCCAGCCTGAAGCTATGCGTTTCACAACTTTGGTAGATCTTGCCCTGCGCATCCTCGCGCATTGGCAGACAAGCTCCTTCCCATGCTCCGACACGGTGAAAACGAGTGGGCCAGCCAAGGCCGCAGCAAAACCACGCTGACGTACCCCTCCTGGTACAGCGTACCCTGCCTATTTCTACCAATCCACGTCGCACACATTCCATCCAATCGCAAACTACGTATTTCCTTTTTCTATCCAATCGCACCCAACAAGGATTCCAGCCAATCCCGTCGTTGCACAGTCTCCGCCGCACAATAAAAGGCAACAACAAGATGCTGCAACGTGCGGTGGTGCGGCTCGGGCGCGGCGTGCGCGCGTCCTCGGCCCTCTCGCGTCCTTCGGCGTCCAAGTCCTTCGCGTCTGCCAGTGCGAGCTTCCGCTCGTCGCGCCTGCGTTCGGCGGCCCCCATCGCGTCCTCCCCGCTGCTGCAGCGCGCCGGTCTCGTGGCCGCCGCCAGCACCAGCGCCGCCTGCGCCTTCTGCTCTGCGCCCGCCGTGGAAGCCGCGGCCGTGGCAAATAAGGGCGGCGATGCCCTTCCCAGCGTGGTCCTCTACCAGTACGAGCCGTGCCCGTACTGCTGCAAGGTGAAGGCCGTACTGGACTACTTGAACATCCCGTACGAGGTGGTGGAGGTGAACCCGCTCACCAAGAAGGAGACCAAGGCCTTCACGGACTACCGCAAAGTGCCGGTGGTGCGCATCGACGACGAGGTGGTGGTGGACTCGTCCGCTATTATCTCGCGTCTGCGGGAGCTCGTGCCGGCCCCCGAGGGCTCGCACCAGCAGGACGAGGAAGCGCTCGAGGAGGAGGACAAGTGGCGCCAATGGGTCGACAAGAAGCTCATCCTCTTGACGCCGCCCAACATCTACCGCACCGTGCCGGAGGCGCTGCAGGCCTTTGATTATTGTTTAACGGAGGGCAAGTTTACCCCCATGGAGCGCCGCATGTCCAAGTACGCTGGAGCGGTCATCATGTACCTCATCGCCAAGCGCTCCAAGAAGAAATACGGCATTGACGACGAGCGTCAAGCCCTGTACACGGCACTGGACAGCTGGGTGGAGGCCATTGGTGAGAAGCGCCCGTTCTTGGGAGGCGAAGAGCCTAACATGGCTGATCTGTCGGTCTTTGGCGTCCTTCGCGCCATGCACGGACTGGACACGTACAACGACATGATGCGTGAGACCAACATCGAGCCGTGGTTCATGCGCATGACTGCCAAGGTCGGCCCGACCTCACGTACGGCTAGCAACTAGACAATACTAGAGGCGACAGGCATGGAGCTAAGCAAACGTTCAATTATCGTACGCTCAGTTAGTGGTGCAGTTCTATATAAAAGGCATTTTCACTGCGGAGTGCACACATCTACTAGCCTAGTTGTTGGCCTCGTCCTTCTTCTGGATGCGGTGGTATGCCACGCCCGTGCCAGAAATGTTGTCTCCCAGCCCGGCAGTGTGGTCGGGCTTCTTGCAGGCCAGCATCGGCACAAGGTGGCACTGGAAGTCGGCCTCCTGCCACGTGACGACGGGCGAGAACGGATCCAAATCCACCTTGAGACCCTGACTCTTGCTCAGAAGCTGCTGGCGAGCCAGTAAAACCTCAATGCGCTCCGGGTCCACTTCCATTTCGGCACTTGTGCGCATGGGCTTAGGCTTGTCTTCGTCGTCACCAGCAGCCTCACTGCTAGGAGCCGGCGGCTTGCCACATGCAACCTTGGAGCTCATGAGGGCACTTTGAACGAGTGCCGTCGTCGGGTCCTCCCACATGCTGCCCTCCTGCTGGCACACAATGTGGAACTGCAGTGTGTGGAAATGGATGCGAGAAAGTTGCGCGAGGGCGTAACTGTCCTGGCTGTCATCATCGTCGTCCTTCTTGTCCTGGCCAGACGTCTGGAAGCTCTTCTTGGCCTTCGAAGCGAACTGGATGACGTCGTGCAGCTGAGAACTGATCTCCGCCACCGTAGGACGAGATGTCGTAGCCGTGCCCTCCTCACCAGTAACCAGGAAGTGGTGCAGGATAAACAGCTCCTGCTCGTTCAGTCCAATCGAATCCACCCAAGGCAGCACGAGTCGAACCGTGTCATCGAAGAGACTGAAGTCCGACACAGCCGCGAACTCATAGTGGGTCGGCGTCTTGGCCACGAAGAGGTTCTGCAGCACCTCCGACAGAGCCTCGAGCCGCATCAGGCGTCCCCGTTCGTCCGTCTCCACCTCCATCAGCTGGAGTCCTCCAAACACAACCAAGTCCGGCTTGAACGCATCAAGCGACTGCTCGAACTCCTCCAGCACTGACAGTCTTGCATTGTGCACGTCGTGGTTCAAGTAGTACCTGTTCGCGCGGGGCGAGACGTGTCCTCTAAACTCATCCCCGCTCGAGTACTCGAGCACGAGGTGTACGTCCTCGTGCTGGTGCTCGTCCAAATGGCCCACCAATTGGATGCGCGGGTCCCGGAAGTAGGGCTTCATCTCCATGCCCATGGCGGCTCCGAGCAGCACCACACACCCCTCCGCCGAGGCCCTCTCGGCCATCGTAGCGGCGTTGCCGCCCACCTTCCTCTTCACCCCGGGCAGGGCGTCGGCCAGCGCCACGACCTCCCGGAACTGCTCGGGGGACAGCATGCTCTGCTCGGCGGCGGCCCCCGAGGAGAAGTAGTAGGCGAAGCTCTCCTGCAGCTCCTTGAGCGAGCCGATGCGCTCGTGGTGGCGCTTGGCCAGGCCGGCCGAGTGCTTGCCGGCCTTGTTGAAGCCGGCCTTGCTCTTCTTCTTCTGGTGGTGCTGGCGCTCCACCTCCTGCACGCTCTGCATGAGCTCCACGGCGGGCACGGCCACGTCCAGGTCGGCGCTGCAGCAGAAGGCCAGTCGCGGCGGCGCGCGAGCGTCCGCGTTGGTGTTGGCCCCGTTGGCGGCGGCGTCGCCGCTCTTGGTCGCGTGGAAGACCAGCGACGCCAGCATCTGCTGCTGCTCCGCCACGCTCAGCGACGCCTCGCGCGCGGGGAACAGCTCGGCGAACAGGTCGGCGTACAGCACGGCGGCCGCGCACACGGCCAGGGACACGCCCAGCGCCAGGAGCTGCGACGCGCTGTACATGGCGGCGAAGGGGGAGGCAGGCGATGAAGGTCCAGATAAAGTGGGCGATTGGGGTGGTACGTAAGGTTACAGGGTACAGTAATATATTACCCACGCGAATACTTTCACTTAGATCAGGAAGACAATTTTCAGCCAATGGGGAATGTTATATGGTTTTAACCAATCGAAACGCGCGACGAGTGTTCATCAACGTTTCGGTGCTCGATGAACTTGGGTACATGTGGACGTTTTGCTTGTCACCCACGCTGCATCACTTCGAGACTTGCGGCACAGCTGAGACCATGGTCTTTTGTACTGCTACGCGTGCACTGCTACTAGCAGCACTAGCAGTGCTAGTGTTTTCGGCGGTAGCGGCTGGAACTGTCGCTGGCGGGTCGGTACTGTCGACGTTGCCTCTGGCCAGGCACTCTGCGACGTGTGACGCACTCCTTTTGGCCGAGTTGTCCACAAGCTTTAACAAGGCTGGCGGCAATGACACCGCTGTAGGCTCGCACCGGTCGGAGACCAGTCAGGAGTCTGCTGTCAATGCCATTGCAGGTGTCTCGCCCGCTGATCCGCTTTCGGGCGACGCCCGCGTGCTCCAAGACGCCGCAACCGCAGGTTTGGGCGTGGTGCAGCCCGCCGTGGACTGCGAGTCGCTGCTGGGTGTCGACCTCTCGCACATCGCGGAGGATGGCGGTGCCACCGTCACATCTGCGGCGGAAACGACTCACGAGGGCGTCTTGTACTGCTCTGTGGAGGGCACGCTGCCGTCGTCGACGAACTGGCAGGTCCTGCTACCCGTTCGCACGTGGACGCAACGCTACATGCAAATTGGGTGTGGCGGCCTCTGTGGCATGATCAGGATGCAGGTGAACGCGGCTTCTGGATCGAAGGAAGTGAAAGGGGGCGAGTTCGTTCTGGCAGCGACCGACATGGGCGGTGCTATGGACGGCAAGGCGTTCGCGAACAACCCGGGGCGACGGAAATCGTTCGCGTACAGCGCGCAGCACCTCACGGCTGTGGTGAGCAAGACGTTGATCCAAGCGTACTACGCGCAGAAGCCACGATATTCCTACTTCAACGGATGCTCCGATGGCGGTCGCGAAGTGGTTATGGAGGCAATACGCTACCCGGATGACTTCAACGGCATACTGGCGGGAGCGCCTGCCATGCTCTTCCAGTTCCAGAACAGTCTCCACCACGGATGGCTTGCCATGAGCAATATCGATGGGCCGATGCCCGAGCTGCCGCCGATGATGCGTGGCCCACCGCCAGGCCCCGAGGACCGCGGTCCTCCCGGACACGGTCCTCCATCCCCTCCTGGTCGTGGTCCTCCACGGCACGGTGGTGGCCCCACAGCAATTGTGACAGCTTCCAAGTTGCCGCTGCTACACGCTGCCGTCCTTCGGGCCTGCGATGCGCAGGACGGGCTTGTTGACGGCCTGCTTTCAGAACCGAGACTCTGCAATTTCGATCCTCGCGAGCTTCAATGCCCAGGAGAAATCGCCATCGGGGATGAAGACCGACAGTGCTTGACAGAAGCGGAAGTGAAGACGATCCGTAAGTTCTACAATGGACCGATTGACCCAGCCACTGGAAGACATCTGACGGTCGGGCAGTCTCAGTTCGGCTCGGAGATGGCGTGGGAAGGCGTTTTCGTGCCCCGGGGACAGAACCAACCGGTCATGAGCGCCCATATCGCCCTTGCGGCTCTACGGTATTTAATCTTTGAGCCCAACCCGCCGGAGACATATTCGCTCAATGATCTTCAATTCACGGAGGCGACTGTGGAGCGACTGCGCCCCCGACACCTGCTTCTAGATGCCACGAACCCGGACCTGGCTGCATTCAAGGCTGCAGGTGGCAAACTGATCTTGTGGCATGGATGGTGTGATGAGCACATTTCGCCTCACACTACCATTGCCTATCATGAAGCACTCGAGAAACAAATGGGCGGCACAGAGCAAGTTGCGGAATTTGAGCGGCTCTATCTGTTCCCGGGTGTGCAGCACTGCGGTCGCGGCGAGGGCATGGCAGCGTTCGATCTGGTGACCCCGTTGCTGGATTGGGTCGAACAAGGAAGTGCACCCCACGCGATTCTTACAAGCACGGAACGTGACTTGCCGCCCTGGATGTCGGCGGAATCGGTGGTCATCCGCAGTCGACCCGTATTCCCGTATCCATCGTTGGCCAAGTACTCAGGACAGGGAGACGCAAACGACGCCGCAAACTTTATCGAGGGCGCACCTCTCTACACGGACAAGACGGCGGATTGGGTTGGCCAGAGTTTTTTCAACTCGTATGTGCCCCGGACCGAGTAGCTGAACTACAAGATACACGTGCCGAGCTACTTCAATATCGTGTACGTCTTGTACGCACAACTTGGGTCATGCGAAATCCATAACGTTACTTCTGTATTATTGTGTCGGCTGATGCATGTTTTTACGTCGCGAATGCAAACTCATGCGTTGGAGACGGTAGCAGTATCACTTCATTTTCAAATGAAAACGACACGAGGATGCGTATTCTCCACTAGCTACCCATGCAACTGTGATAATTGAGTTGAACGCTTTGATCATGCTGCCAAAATGAACAATCATCGGTATACCCATGTGATCGCCGTGTAACTACTGTATAATTCACGGCCTGGGAATTAATTTCAGGATCCTTAGCATTTAGGGACCCGGGTGGTGGACCCGGGGGGGGGGGAGGCGCAGTTCGAAGGTTGAAACAAACGACATGCAGACTGAAAAGGAATATATTAAAAGATTGCAAAACAGCAGCGGATAGAGCGCATAACCGTTTTTCTTCTGGCAATGCTGATGTTGGAGGCTTGGACCGGAAAATAATTATTTCTGTTGTTCTCCCCCTGCTCGTCTGTTGGGACTCCACAGTCACTGCTCGCCTGTTGCAAGCACTATTTATCTGTTGCCTATCGACTGAGAATCAGCACTGCCTATCTGTTGACCTGAAAACCTGTTATCGAAAAGCATACCATGAGCACAATGTAGTAGATATACTGTATATTGTCACCGTGTTCGGATGAAGTGTATGATATACTTCATCCGAACATGGCAACTAAAACATTTAAGCAGTGGTCAGTGAGGACGAGGGTGGCTGTGACTAGCACATGTACGATAATAAATATCAGGGCGTGCACAGCTCGCAAAAAGAATAGACGCATACGCCAATACATGTTGGTAGGACGAAACTTAACAGACTAGCCCACTCCGCACTCCCACGTTTACCGGCCAACAAGCAGTGTTTCCTGGAGTCCATATCTACGACTTGGTCTAGGTAAACAACGAAATAACATATGAAATTTACCAGGTAACAGGAAAGCATACCCGTTGTGCCAATGGTAACAGCTGAACGATACTAATGACATATGAGTAGGGGCCACAGCTACTGAACAGGCGGATAGTGGTAGAACAGATACTTGGACCACTGAGCAAGGGTAGGAGTAAAGGGAGATAAAGTCGAGAAAGCCGAACGAGATACGACGCGAGACGTAGGTGTTCACGGGCTCGTCGATGAGCCAGACGAAGAAACCGGCCGGGTGGCTGTAGTGAGCGGGCGGCGCAGCCGGTGCGGCGGCGGCATCATGAAGGCGCACTCTCCCTGCAGCGACGAGAACAGCACGTCCCTCGTGGCCCACGAGATGTCGAATGCCGAAGATCGCAATTCGAAGAACTGTCGTTGGGGGCTGTTTTTCGTATGTCATCAAGTAACATTGGTGCATCACCCGGAGGTCTTCGAGTAACATAGGTGCAACACCAGCCATCTCGGCGGTTTTAAACATCAACATCTCCTCCAGGCCTTTGTATCCATCGCTGTCAAGCTCCATACGACGGATTTCCGCTCGATTTCGGATGTCATCAAGCAACATTGGTTCAACGTTCTCCTACTCCAGGGTTGTCATCTATTCGAGATATGGATGAATATAGTTACTTTTCCGACAGAGGTGAATTTGGTTAATGTAAAAGGATGAATATTGTCCAATGAGGTGTTAGCTAAATTCACCTTTGACCAATTAAAATCGGTAGGGGTAGGGTATCCTCTTCCGACGAATTCCGACAAATATTTGTCGGAACTAGCATCAAAATATGAATATGCTCATACAAACAATAATACTAAAATATATTGTTAGCAGATTTTGAATATTCCGATATCTCGGCACTGTCCTAGGATAGGCAGCAAATAGGCAAGACATGATTGTTGGTGGCTGGGACAGCTCACAATTAAAAAGCAGACGAAGCAGACATGAGCTTGACAACGTTCGTGCCTGCGAACACGCAAAAAGCACGCAGCACCGCTGTTAGCGCTTTTAAGTGTATGCTTCAAGATGAGCTAGTGAGCCTAGAGTACGTACAGGCTAGCATTGCGGTGGATACTACTGGTAAGCGCTTTGCCTCAATCATGGACCGCTTTGGGTTCTACCTGGCTACACATGAAGGTAAGAAGGGCAAGCTTGCTCGCAATACTGCCGTTTCGTATTATAGAAACGTGAAACTCTGGCTGTTTGATCTGTATCCTCACCTAAGGGTGCCTACGGAACTACAGCTTCTGAAACAAAGTAAAACTCTGGACAAGCACTGTCTGAAAAGAGAAAAAGGAGGTGTTGTTAACAAAGCGCCTCCTTGTACTAAAGAGGACTTACGTGCACTCACTCAGTATGTCTACAGCAACGCTCGAGTGAACGCCGACTATCAGGATGCAGCTCTTGCCTGCCTGATGTGGCATTGCTTTGGACGCTCCTCGGACCTGGGGTATATCAAGAAGCAGCACGTGTCAGTATCAGCCGATGGAGTTTTCTACGTACGCTTGCTACGCGTCAAAACCGCTGAGGAACAGGGGCTGACGCTTGTACCTGACAAGGCGGACTTCTTGACCTGTCCGATCCACGCATTGGCTGTCGCCTTGGCCACGCAGGATGCGCCGTGCGGCTCTCTGCTCAGTCAGCTTCCCGATCTTGTGCCCGCCGAAGCAGCCGCAAGCTGCCCTGGTATCCCGCTGGCCGAGTTGCTGGAGGCGGATCCGATCTCGTTAAGCTTTGCATCGGCAGCTGCAAGCTCGTCCGGGAGCGCACGCGCCACCGGGAACACAGAAGGCACCGCTGCTTCATCTCCGCAAGCTGCAAGTCCAAGTCAGCCAGCGCCGTCGCACTCAGCAGAATCGGCTCGTGGAGAAGATGGTGTCCAAGCCTACGTGAACCGTCTACTCAAGCGCGTCGCAAACCCTGCTGGAACATCAGAGGCCCTCTCGTCACACTCCTTTCGGCGTGGTGGCGCCCAACACGCGAACGCAGACGAGAGGCTTGCTCCGCAGTGGATCTTCGACAGGGGTGCCTGGGATATGAGCAAAGTAAACAAGGGCTTTGCATACGTGTTTAACACACCGCAGGAAGACCGCAAGGTCGCACGCGTGCTGAGCGGGTGGAGTGTCGACGACGTGCCCAACGTAGTGGACGTAGCAGCCTTGGATCACTCCACGCAGGAGCAGCTTGCGCGCCTTCAAGACCTGCTCTACAGCTCGTGCTCGGGATTAAATGACTCCCGATTCAACGTCAGCCACAAGGTTCTCGCAGTACTTACCGCTTACCTGGTGAAGTACTTCCCTCAACTGAAGATGCTGTCGCCTTGCGCACCAATCGTAGTCCGCGTGGAGGAGTGCTTGGACGAGGCTGGGATCTCTAGAGCCGACATGATTGCTTGGTCATCTGCCTTGAACAGCGCACCGTCGACTAGTTCTGAGGGCTCCAACAAGCAACACGATGAGGCAAGGGAATGCAGAGGGTGTCACCACAGCGCTGTTATTGAGGAGCTTATTGCGATGAATCGCACGTTGAACGCTCGCCTGGCGGTCATCGAGGCTGCTCTCTTGAAAGGTGCAAGCACGACGGTTACACAAGCTGCAGATGAACAAGGGGAAGCAACGTCAGATCCAGATCCCGAGCCCAAGCCCAAACGCAGGAAAAAGCAAGCCACTCACCTGTCGACTTCTTGGTACGAGTGGTACACAAAAGTACCTCCGGTCTGGAGCTCCACCGACCGACAGAAGAAGTCGGAATCGCGCCATGTTGTGGCCTTCATGAAGCTTTTCCTCGTCGGTGGCTGGGCGCTTGATGTCAAGGCGGAGGACTACAAGGATCAAGTCCTCGACGCCGGGCGCCGTGCTGAGAAGGCTGTGCTTGCTTTCTTGAAGTCGCGGGGTGTCAACGCGAAGGGATCCGGGAGTGTCCTTCGTGCGCTTCGTCCGCTGCACAAGGCTGGCGTCCTCGACGAGCGCGTCACGGCGTACAAGCGCCTACTCGCAATCGGAAGAATCGTGGACCCTGCACCACTGGATACACAAGACATCCTAACAGTAGTAGGCCACGTATAGGTTGTGTTAGAACATGCTATCAATACAATAGACGCACCGCAACTGCTTCACCAGCATTGCCATTAGCTTCTGCCGCGAGCCGCGTAGCTCACCAGCGGCAGCTCCTCGTCCAGCAGAAGCCTTCGTCCAGCAGCAGCCCTTCGCCTTCACGTTGTCGCTGTCCAAACGCAGTACGCCATCCTCCAGCAGCACCAGCGGCACGCCGTCAACCATCGACACCGTCACCAAGTCGTCCAGCACGTCGTTCAGCGCGTCGTCCAGCACACGTCGTTCAGCGCGTCGTCCAGCACACGTCGTCTATCAGCAGGTTGGCAGCACAGCACCCGCCATCCCGCCATTCCCAAACAAAACGAAAGCGCCAGTCGGACTTGAACCGACAGCCTCAGAGCCGAAACTCTGCGCTCTAACCTTGAGCTATGGCGCTGGGGGGGGGGGGGGGGCAGGCGGGCAAACGAGCGCGAGCTGTGCGTGGGCACGGTCTTGGGGACGGAGGGGGAGGTCCGCGCACCAGTTAGGAAAAAATGAAGACTGAGAGAGGGGAGGCTCTGTCGGAGCCCCTAGACAGCTGGGGCGCCTCACAGCCACGAATAAAGGTGCGTGTGCTTGCCGCGACAGTTGGCGTCATCCTACTGGCTGAAAAAAGGCCAATAGTGATCACCGAACGACTTTGTCACACTTTGATGGTTTTGTATTGGTAGATGAGCACCCAATCACTGTCACGCATCAGACTGGCTGTCAAGATGCCCCTATTAGTGGACCCTCACCAGGCAATGCGGCCTCATTAATGAATTCACCCGCTCGTAAGCACATTGCTCCGAGCCAAAAATGCAGTAATATCGAAAAAGGTCGATTTCTCGGCCTAGAGGCCGTTTCAGGCCATTTCCTCGCGCCTGCAGAGGGCCCTTTGTGGGCTGAATTGAGTAGCAAAAATAGGATTTTCTTTTTCACATCTCATTGCCCAATCAGCTGGGCCGGTTTAAACCGATCCGAACCGGTCCTTCTGATTGGGACCGCCTTCTGATTGGTCAATTTTGTAGCCATCCCAACTGTCGGAAACTGTTGGGATGTCGGAACGGTCACGATATGGCTGGTTTACTCGATGACATCCCAGGAGAAGGAGAATGTTGCACCAATGTTACTTGATGACATCCGAAAAACAGCCCCAAACGACGGAGTAGGCTAGAGCAACCGAAAATACACAGTCAAAACATCATTTTCGGTTGCTTCGGTGTACCTTTGGTTTCTTCGATGAATATACGGAGCGCCCCATCTCCAGGTGCTATCACGCAGCTGCGCAATTAAAAAAATAACTTCGCCGTACTTTAGCGAGAGCAAAGCAAAATCTGAAAATTTCCGATTCTCTAAGCCTTCCATTTCAGAATCCCCCTCTTCCCTCTGTCTCCAAGAGTGCGGTTCTCGCGCACGATGGTTCGTCCAAGCGCCCGCCCTGTCCCGCTACATACCTGGTTGTCTGACATGCTTTGTTATACGCGCACCCACTGAAGAAGGTCTCCTCCCTTATCCGGGCCACAGCAAGCGGTACAAGTCGCCCACTCCCGACCCTCCACCACTACCACGTCACCAACAAGCGGAGGCAAAGCGTGTGAAGATTCGCGTGGGCAGCCGCCATGCGCGAGAGGAGATTGCGCCGTCGACTAGGCGACACGGCGGGAAGAGGCTCACTGCATATCAGGAGCGCGTGCTGAGCGTGAAGTACAGCGACTACGTCCGCAATCGAAAGAAAGAGAAAGAAGTGAACGAGGCGTGGGAGAGCAGTTTGCTACGATCGTTGCAGAAAGAAGAGAGGGAGCACTCCGATTCCGTCACGAGCGAGGAGCTGAAGCAGGTGCTGTACTAACTGGACTCGGTTAACGGCAGCAGTCAGGCACTTAGAGCTGTCAAGGCATCCATACCCGCGCATCAAGATCAAGATGACGAAAGCTGTGAAGGTACACCGAAGACAGACCAAAACTTGGCCGAAACACCGAAAAAGGACCAAACCTCGATGTCATCACTGCCCGTTCGTACATCAAGTGACACCGCGCTTGCCGAAGCGCTGGACCAGCTCGACGAAGAAGATGAACTTGAATCGCATGGAGATACGGTTGACCTAGATTACGTGGACGAGGAGGAGAAGGCATTTGAAGTGGAGAGTGAACATGACGACACGGATACTCGAGACGGAGATTACGGCTTCGAAGATGCTGTCACCACCGAAAACCACCCAAACTCCCACCGACCGCAGAACAGGAGATCCACCGGAGACCCCAAGAGAGATCCAGACACTTCTGAAGTGGGGAAATCGATGGCTGAAAGTCTTTTGGAGGGCTTTCCGATATTTTGGCCGTCGTAGAAAGCATTCGAGGATGTTTCGCCGACTTTCAGCAGCAAACATTCCAGTTGTTGTCGTGTCGAAAACCCGAGGTGGTTTTAGTGGACTCGACGCATGACACGAATGTGAACCGGTACAAGCTCTTTACCTTTGCAGTGCACGATGTATTTGGCCGGGTAAGCTGCAATTCACAAGGTATACACCAAAAATAAACTGAACTTACTGAATGTTTTTATGCGTTATTATCATGTAGGGTCAGTACGTTCAACACGCGCTGGTGCAGACAGAGGAAAACCTCATCTAGCGTTGGCTGTAGCTGTTTTCAAGAAAAACAATCCAGAGTGGGCTAACATCCGCGCGGTAATGACGGACAAGGCCCTGCACGAGAAAGAAGTGCTAAACGGAGCCTGGCCCTACTCCAGAAGAACTGCGATGCCATTGGTGGAGAGGTTAGATCTACTACCTTTTGAAATCACGGGCGTGATGGCAGTAGTCAGATTCAACGTCGGGCAGGCCGATCCTGTCATCAAGGCGATTCCTCAGGCAGAGCGTATCCGCCACGCCATACAAGCTATCGACGAAGCAAACAATCACGACTTGCTCGCGAGGTGGGACGATTACGGCTACGCAACATACGAGCAGTTGAAGCTGATGGAAAAGGTGGTGACAGCGAGAAACAACTTCAATCTCGTGCAGGCGACTGTCGATTGGATCGACAAGGTGGAGGTTCAAGTGGAAGATGTCGTGGAGCCATTCAAGGACACGCTGGACGTCTCCAAGGTAAGCATGCGTGAAAACCTCAATTACACCGAAAGTTAACACAAATTATACAGAACTAACAATACTGAAAAATGTGGCTAGGCTGACTACAAAACCGCTGTTGAGGATCTGAATCTGGGCGAGTGGTTCTTCGGACGGCATCCGCAGTACGGCAATGAGCTCCTGGATTTTCGTGAAAACCTGTGGCTGCACACGGGCTCTATCATTGGCGCGCTGTTTGTGCTGCGAGAAACGTATGAGGATGTTGGAATCGTCAACCCCGATTTCTGGACTTCGATACGATGGAACAGAGGGCTCGCGTCGCACGGTCGTATGGAGCTGCAGATCCTGGAGTGACGAGTGTGGTTAGCGTCGTCAACCTCAAACACCACTGGGGAGCGTTTTTTGTGGATCAGCGTCGGAAACGATGTTACCTCTTCGACCCCATGCAGCTTAAAAGCAACATTACCGCGCTCAAAGACGCAGTTCGAACCGTCGTTGAACCAATGCTCGACATGACGGACCAGCTCCATATCGAGACGATCACCGGGTGCGAGCAGAAAGACGGCACGTCGTGCGGTCTCTGGTGTTTAGTGGTGATAGAGCTACTGTTGTTTGGAGCTACACAAGAGCATTGAAGAAACTACTGGAACGACACCCTCTACAATAGTGTCGGCTACTTGCGTATGCGGTACTTGCACAAGATACTCAAGCTTCAGAATTACTTCAGTATTGGCGAAACAGAAGGCAATGAAGACAAGTACTAGAGTCAAGCGTATCTGGTAAGGAGTAAAGTGATACCAACAGATGCACGTTTCGTTTTTCGGACACGTATTTTGTTTTCGGTAATGTTTTGGTACAAAATAGAAAAACCAAAATTCACACAATGCACGGGACTTAGAGTTTTTCGCGTGTGCTCGGATCAAGTCGGCTTAACTCTAAATATCGAGTAAGAAATGTACCTTATGATTTCCATGCTTAAATGCCATACTATTTTTCAAACATTCATAGCGCGCATGCTTTCAGTGTGTGATTTGATTTGTTGTTTTATGTGTTCACTATTAATACGGTGTCGTATAACATACCCATTGACGTAAATTTCCCACTTGCCGTATTCTATTCGAGTGACCATTTTCTGGAGCTACCAGAAACGAGGACGTTACCCATCATCTTAAGGATTTGCTCCCCACTTTCGCCATTCCATTTTCGGTTGCTCTAGCACGATCCGTTATACGACACCGTATTAATAGTGAACACATAAAACAACAAATCAAATCACACACTGAAAGCATGCGCGCTATGAATGTTTGAAAAATAGTATGGCATTTAAGCATGGAAATCATAAGGTACATTTCTTACTCGATATTTAGAGTTAAGCCGACTTGATCCGAGCACACGCGAAAAACTCTAAGTCCCGTGCATTGTGTGAATTTTGGTTTTTCTATTTTGTACCAAAACATTACCGAAAACAAAATACGTGTCCGAAAAACGAAACGTGCATCTGTTGGTATCACTTTACTCCTTACCAGATACGCTTGACTCTAGTACTTGTCTTCATTGCCTTCTGTTTCGCCAATACTGAAGTAATTCTGAAGCTTGAGTATCTTGTGCAAGTACCGCATACGCAAGTAGCCGACACTATTGTAGAGGGTGTCGTTCCAGTAGTTTCTTCAATGCTCTTGTGTAGCTCCAAACAACAGTAGCTCTATCACCACTAAACACCAGAGACCGCACGACGTGCCGTCTTTCTGCTCGCACCCGGTGATCGTCTCGATATGGAGCTGGTCCGTCATGTCGAGCATTGGTTCAACGACGGTTCGAACTGCGTCTTTGAGCGCGGTAATGTTGCTTTTAAGCTGCATGGGGTCGAAGAGGTAACATCGTTTCCGACGCTGATCCACAAAAAACGCTCCCCAGTGGTGTTTGAGGTTGACGACGCTAACCACACTCGTCACTCCAGGATCTGCAGCTCCATACGACCGTGCGACGCGAGCCCTCTGTTCCATCGTATCGAAGTCCAGAAATCGGGGGTTGACGATTCCAACATCCTCATACGTTTCTCGCAGCACAAACAGCGCGCCAATGATAGAGCCCGTGTGCAGCCACAGGTTTTCACGAAAATCCAGGAGCTCATTGCCGTACTGCGGATGCCGTCCGAAGAACCACTCGCCCAGATTCAGATCCTCAACAGCGGTTTTGTAGTCAGCCTAGCCACATTTTTCAGTATTGTTAGTTCTGTATAATTTGTGTTAACTTTCGGTGTAATTGAGGTTTTCACGCATGCTTACCTTGGAGACGTCCAGCGTGTCCTTGAATGGCTCCACGACATCTTCCACTTGAACCTCCACCTTGTCGATCCAATCGACAGTCGCCTGCACGAGATTGACGTTGTTTCTCGCTGTCACCACCTTTTCCATCAGCTTCAACTGCTCGTATGTTGCGTAGCCGTAATCGTCCCACCTCGCGAGCAAGTCGTGATTGTTTGCTTCGTCGATAGCTTGTATGGCGTGGCGGATACGCTCTGCCTGAGGAATCGACTTGATGACAGGAACGGCCTGCCCGACGTTGAATCTGACTACTGCCAGCACGCCCGTGATTTCAAAAGGTGGTAGGTCTAACCTCTCCACCAGTGGCATCGCAGTTCTTCTGGAGTAGGGCCCGCTGAGAATCTCCATGTGGGCCAACTTAACAGCGCGAGCCTTTCTCCCCTCTTGAATGTTGGCTATTATGCGCTTCGCAGTTTCCATCTCCTTCCTAGACGCCTCTTTTTTTTCGGCACGGCGAGACAATGCTCGTCGTTTTGGAGGTGAAGCAAAAACAATCGGAGCACTAGCTGAACCAAGTGTAGGATGGGTAGCGTCGGTTGCCCCACTTTCAGTAGCCGCTCCTTCCGTTACCACAGTCGGTGACGTGATAATTGGAATTGCTGGCGCTGGCTCCACCGTCTTCTCCTGACTATTCGACTTTTGAATATCAGGAACAGGCTGCTTGTCTTTAAGCAGTGGACACTCTCCTGGATCGGCAAAGGAGAGCTGCGACATCGTAACGCTGGCGGGGACTGAAATGTGGGTTAGACTGAGGAAGCTGCTACGAGCATCCGCTACATTGCGCCCAGTGAAATCCTCCAGCTTGCCCGTGTGAAGCGCGGTGTGAAAGTCTTCCAGCCAGGTCATTGCCAGTCGGTATGTAGTCGACGGCTGGAGTGACATCACATCAGTTATTTTTTCAGTGAGAAGCTTGCACCGACTGTACTTGGTATCCCTGTCAACAGGGGGCAACGCTCGAATAGGCGGGCAGTTCACGCGGTTGAGACCGCCAGGGCTAACCACGCCTGCGTCAATGTTGTTTGCCGGACTTTGAACAATCCACCTCGACGAAAATGTACGCATCGGGGGAATCACCGTCTCGTAGTTGGCCTTGCTGCGGACGTACATTACGTGCCGACACGGAAGCAGGCACGCCTCTCTGAAGATGCAGTCACACGAGGAGAGCTGCAACAGCAAAAGATTGTTAGCACCATAAACCGAATCCATACCGAAACACAAAAAGTATACAGAAAGCGTACCCTCGCGTCGACTTTGTGTGCTTTTCCGGTCGCTGGATTCGTCAGAATTGTCTTCGCGCCATCCACTTCGATGTCGTAATTCGCGGTCGGGCCGACGGCAAACTTGTGCTGCTCTGCTACCATTCGGAAAGCGTAGTCACTGAGCTGCAGAGCTAATGCGGTCAACTCGGGGTCTTCTGCCATGGGCGGACGGCTACCAACGCGATGGAATTCCGCCAGATAACGTTCTTCTGCATACTCCTGGAGCGTAATCAGCATAGTCACTAGTTCGTCAATCGTAAAGTTGCCGTCTATCACTTCTTTCACGCGTCCCCACTTCGACTCTAGACGATTGTTCGTGTTGTTTTTCAAATGGGGCACCCCACCGCGCTTGAACATGACCCATTCGTCCGTAGTAGTATCCCAGTGCTGCATAAAACTCATATACAAGTGATTATCCTTGTCGTTGCCGACAGTCTCCAACATTGCAACCTTGGCATCATCGTACTCTTCCTGTGACTCCGCGTTTACGAGACCTTTCATGATCACTTTTAAGCGCTTTGTTCCCGCTCGATCCAAGCCTCCCAAGCGAGAGCACTGTCGCTTTAACCACGTCTCAACGTGCCACCGACATAGCAACTGAGTTGCGTTCGGCCAGGCTTCGTTTAGCACTTCTTTCTCGTGCAGGGCCTTGTCCGTCATTACCACGCGGATGTTAGCCCACTCTGGATTGTTTTTCTTGAAAACAGCTACAGCCAACGCTAGATGAGGTTTTCCTCTGTCTGCACCAGCGCTTGTTGAACGTACTGACCCTACATGATAATAACGCATTAAAAGATTCAGTAAGTTCTGTTTATTTTTGGTGTATACCTTGTGAATTGCAGCTTACCCGACCAAATACATCGTGCACTGCAAAGCTAAAGAGATTGTACCGGTTCACATTAGTGTCATGCGTCGAGTCCACTAAAACCACCTCGGGAAATGCAGCAAACAGGCGTTTCTGCCTCGCCGTCTGAAACGTCACCACACGAACGACACTGCTCTCACTGTCAACGATGAACTCGGCCGTGTTTCCGGGAGCGCTCTCGATAAATTCATCAAGCACAACAATAGCGCGCTCTGCATCGGATCGTCCGCCACGGAAGGTCTTTTTCGCTCCATGAATCATGTTGTGGACGTCCTTTAGCGCTGTACGTTTGCCTGTACAGTAATTACACAAAATTCAGTGCCATCCTAAATCGCCACCAAAATCACACAAAACACACCTGTCTTTGCTCGAACATACGAAAGGATCCCCCTTGGTTTCGCCCCAGCCTTGGACATCACTGCAACGTCTTGACGCAGCTGCGGATCTTCGATGCGTCGGTTCTCGGCATAATTATACCATTGGTGTTCCGACAGAGCGTGATTGTGAACTCCAGACGCTTTCACAACCAAATGAAATCCTTGCCCACCAGGCCGCAAGCACACACGAACGTTCACGCGTGCAGAACATCCCGTCGATCGAACAGTCGTGTGCGTGCGTCGTCCGGTTCCCTTTCTCACGAACGGCATGGCGTGCGTACACAAGAACGTTCGGCTATACATTTCCCACGCATCAGGAAGTAGCGTACCGCCCGTCCGTGGGTGCTTCGACGAGCGTTTCGCCTTCTTCTTCGCCGGCTGTTTTGCTTTCTTTTGCTCCTGAATAATTGCCCGGTTGCGAGCGTTCACAGACGTGCTCGTACGACACGAGAACAACTGGAATGTTTGCTGCTGAAAGTCTGCGAAAACGTCCTCGAATGCTTTCCACGACGGCCAAAATATCGGAAAGCCCTCCAAAAAACTTCCAGCCATCGGTGTCCCCACTTCAGAAGCGTCTGGATCTCTCTTGGGGTCTCCGGTGGATCTCTTGTTTTGCGGTCGGTGGGAGTTTGGTTTGGTTTCGGTGCTGACGGCATCTTCGAAGTCGTAATCTCCGTCTCGTGTATCCGTGTCGTCATGTTCACTCTCCACTTCAGATGCTTTCTCCTCCTCGTCCACGTAATCTAGGTCATCCGTATCTCCATGCGATTCAAGTTCATCTTCTTCGTCGAGCTGGTCCAGCGCTTCGGCAAGCGCAGCGTCACATGATGTACGGACGGGCAGTGATGACATCGAGGTTTGGTCCTTTTTCGGTGTTTCGGCCAAGTTTTGGTCTGTCTTCGGTGTACCTTCACAGCTTTCGTCATCTTGATCTTGATGCGCGGGTATGGATGCCTTGACAGCTCTAAGTGTCTGGCTGCTGCCGTTAACCGAGTCCAGTTAGTACAGCACCTGCTTCAGCTCCTCGCTCGTGACGGAATCGGAGCGCTCCCTCTCTTCTTTCTGCAACGATCGTAGCAACCTGCTCTCCCACGCCTCGTTCTCTTCTTTCTCTTTCTTTCGATTGCGGACGTAGTCGCTGTAGGTCTCGCTCAGCACTCGCTCCTGATATGCAGTGAGCCTCTTCCCGCCGTGTCGCCTTGTCGACGGCGCAAACTCCTCTCGTGCATGACGGCTGCCCACGCGAATCTTCACACGCTTTGCCTCCGCTTGTTGTTGGCGTGATAGTGTTGGAGGGTCGGGACCGGGCGACTTGTACCGCTTGGTGTGGCCCGGATAAGGGAGGATACCTTCTTCAGTGGGCTACGCGTATAACAAAGCATGTCAGACAACCAGGTATGTAGTAGCGGAACAGGGCGGGCGCTTGGACGTACCATCGTGCGCGAGAACCGCACTTTTGGCGACAGAGGGAAGAGGGGGATTCTGAAATGGAAGGCTCAGAGAATCGGAAATTTTCAGATTTTGCTTTGCTCTCGCTAAAGTACGGCGAAGTTATTTTTTTCATTGCGCAGCTGCGTGATAGCACCTGGAGATGGGGCGCTCCGTATATTCATCGATGAAACCAAAGGTACACCGAAGCAACCGAAAATGGTGTTTTGACTCTGTGCATTTTCGGTTGCTCTAGCCTACTCCGTCGTATAACATACCCATTGACGTAAATTTCCCACTTGCCGTATTCTATTCGAGTGACCATTTTCTGTAGCTACCAGAAACGAGGACGTTACCCATCATCTTAAGGATTTGCTCCTCATTTTCGCCATTCCATTTTCGGTTGCTCTAGCACGATCCCCCAAACGACAGTTCTGCGAACTGCGAATAAAAGATTTTGGACCCTATAGATTTTATCTATAGGGTCCAATGAACTCGGAACTCCATATTGCCTAGTTCCAATGTGTCTGCATTGTAATATACTACTACAGTCTTTTGCCTGAATAAAGAACACCTGATATAAAAGGTTATCAGCTTCTACCTGTTCTTTATTCAGGCAAAAGACTGTACTTCGAAGTACAACTGTAGTAGAACTTCAGCTTTGCGGGATTCGTCATTTTTTGGATGAGACCTTTTCGATTGATTCTCTGCTCGTCATTGACGGAATCCTCGTCCTGACGATACAATATTCTCGATGTCTTGAGTATCATGGGTACCCATCGTATTGGCCAGAGGGGTAGCGAATGAGGTCGGTGGCTGCCACCATCACATCGCTCGTACAACCACCAACTATGCAAGCAATGCTATTTTAACAGAAAATTCTGGCATTCCCAAAGTCGCAGATGATATTATCTGTGAGAGAAATGAGTGAAGTGCAGGTACTCCTATTCGTCAAGCTTGACAATGATTGTGCCGTTTCTGATCCAGCTCCGCTCAAGATTCTTCTCGAAGTTGGCGTCATTGAAAGGGACGGGGGTGTTCGTACCGAAGTCCCCGGTCTCCAGAGCATTGCGGGCCTTGTCTGTCAGCTGCGACCAATGGATGAGATCTTGAAAGTCACCGACTTCCTGCGAGATGTCAATGGTGTGGTATCCCATCGAATTACTCCCCGTGTAGTACTGCATCCGAGGGTGCGTGCCGTTCATGTAAGCGTCCATAAAACGAGGAGGGTAGGCCACGTAAAAAGC
This sequence comes from Phytophthora cinnamomi, assembly GCF_018691715.1. Lineage (NCBI taxonomy): Eukaryota > Oomycota > Peronosporomycetes > Peronosporales > Peronosporaceae > Phytophthora > Phytophthora cinnamomi. The sequence continues at coordinate 221,020 of NW_027150972.1, forward strand.
GCCGCCCCGGGAAACCGAGACACCGAGCAGCGACGGATTCTCCAATGCCGGGTTGTTGAGCCAGACGATAGCGTTAATCCAGTCGTGGCGCACAGTAGGGTCATCGAGCCAACTGGTGTCCTTGGGGAAGTACCAGGCGTACATGATGGCCCAGACGTCACGGTACCACCCAGAACGGCTGTACACTTGCGAGCCTAATGCCGATCCCTGGCAGTCGTCATGCGCAGTCCTATTCCACCCTTCATTGATCGCACCGGGTGATAATCCTCCGTTCGTGTCGCCGGCAGCATTAACAGCCGCGTACGGGTGGCATCCATCCTGGATGCTCAGACTTGGCTTGAACTTGACAGCAGCCTTCTCGGAGACCGTTTTAGGCTCAGGCTCTGGGAACGGCTGCACCTTGTCGTAGTCGATGACACCAGCTTCCACAGCAACAAGTGCAGCGAGCGCAAGAGTAAATAACAGGCCGAGCTTCATCTTTACAGTGGAGGTCGGTTCACTTCTGTGACCGGTAGTCGTGCACGCTTCGTCGAAAATTAGGAAGTGATCGAATGTGTCGTGTGTCCTCACTGTGGACCCACAGCTTGAGAACCACAACGAGTCGTTCAAGAACACAGTAAGTATGCAACCAGAATTACACTGCTATTCAATACAGTGCCCCACACATAGCCGCTGCATTTCCAACTGTCTCGCGTCATCTCAAAAACGTTATCCCATTCTAGTATGCAATCAGGATTACACGGCTATTCAATACAGTGCCCAGCCGTTGCATTTTCAACCGTCTCTAGTCATCTAAAAAACGTTATCCCATCCTACCATTGATAAAAATCTCACTTTGCTTTCATCCATTCACCCAGATGCTGTAGGTACAGCACGGTCTCATCTCGAAATCGTTCCTTCGATATTACGGCATCGAAGATGACACTCCCTTCCAAAAGCAGTTGACTCAACTCTGACCCGTGAACCTTCCGTGGCACTTATAGTATTGTAAGATACTATTCTTGAAGGGAATAACGTTTTTGAGATGACACGAGACAGTTGGAAATGCAGCGGCTATGTGTGGGGCACTGTATTGAATAGCAGTGTAATTCTGGTTGCATACTTACTGTGTTCTTGAACGACTCGTTGTGGTTCTCAAGCTGTGGGTCCACAGTGAGGACACACGACACATTCGAACACTTCCTAATTCTCGACGAAGCGTGCACGACTACCGGTCACAGAAGTGAACCGACCTCCACTGTAAAGATGAAGCTCGGCCTGTTATTTACTCTTGCGCTCGCTGCACTTGTTGCTGTGGAAGCTGGTGTCATCGACTACGACAAGGTGCAGCGTTCCCAGAGCCTGAGCCTAAAACGGTCTCCGAGAAGGCTGCTGTCAAGTTCAAGCCAAGTCTGAGCATCCTGAACGGGTGCTACTCCTATGCGACTGTTAATGCTGCCGGCCACACGAGTGGGGGACTGGACCCAAAAGCGTCTGATGAAGAATGCAACGGACCAGCGTTAGGTTCGCAAATTGACAGCCGATCTGGTTGGTACCGCGATGTCTGGGCCATCATGTATGCTTGGTACTTTCCCAAGGATACCAGTAAGTCAAAACCTAGCTTACGACATGACTGGGCTAGCGGCATCGTATGAACAACCTGGCACTGGAGAATCAAACGCTACTCGGTCTCTCGGTATCTCAGGCTGGGATATTTTACACGACTCCCGACGCCATTTTAATGGACGCTTTCATGATCGGCACACACCCTCAGATGGAGTATCGAGCTGTGCGTTCACGTAGCGGTTATCACAACATGGATGTCTCAATCTATACGGGCGACTTCCAAGATCTCATCCATTGGTCTTAGCTGACGGACAAGGCCCGCGCTGCGCTGGAGAATGGAGATTTCGGTCCTGCCACCCCTGCCCCGTTCAACGACGCCAACTTCAAGAAGAACCTTGAGCGGGGTTGGATTGGACCCGATGGTGCATAGTCAATCTGCATCGCAGACTCTGTAGGGGCCAGAAATGTTTCGGTGAGGCCAACACTCTACAATGTTATGTCGAGAAACTCGGCTTCAGCTCAACATTCTGGTACACAGATATACAGATATACAGAAAGATGAACACACGGTCCTGAAACTCCAAAACCCGAGATAGCTCTGGGATCTACGATAACGCTTTGCGGTTCTTGGCCTCGAGGCATCCAAGATGTAGAATTCGAGGCGGCCTCGAATTCTACTTCGTCAAACTTTCAAGACCATTGATACTAAAACGCAATATGCGTAGGACATTGCAATAGTCTGTCGATGGTAGAATAACAAGTGGATACCTCGTCAGAGGTGATCACGCTTGCAGCTGTAACAGATAATCCAAGCTTCGGTATACGGTAAGTGCCGTGCGCCTAACTACAGCGGTGAGTGCTACAACGCTGTCTCGACCGCTTTTCAAGACGGGTGCGACGAGGGATACGAGTGCATCAACAACACGTGTAGCTTCCAGCGGCATCGACGACTTGTGCTATCTGCTGGAAGTTACTGTGAAAAAGGCACAGCCGAGTGTCGCGGACCCAACTACGACGGTGCGCCTCAATTCGTCCACTAGTGCTTTCCAAAATGGCTCCGATCCAGGATTCAACTGCGTTGACAGTATGGGTATCTACTCCAATGCGGAGGCCTCATCAAACGCCTGTGGAATGGAGTGTAACACATTCGGAGAGTACTGCGACAGCAACACTAATACTCCCCATCGTAGCCAGATGCGCGGCACTTGCTTTGATCGCGCTTATCAAGACGGTTGCAGCCCCGGGTTCGAATGCGTCGACAAAAAATGTCAATACATTGATGTTACGGCCTCACCAAGCCTATTCGGTGTGTAGTGCGAGGAGTTCGGGGAGTCCTGCGACGAATGTCGAGCAGCTAGCTACGCCGGGGAGTGCTTCAACCAGGCAACTCGTATGTTCCAAGACGGATGTGACTGGGACTCCGAATGCATCAACAACATTTGCCAGCCGATCTCCCTCGCCCCCGGCAACGCGGTCTGCTACGTGGTTTGCCCTACAGGCAGCTACTGCGAGAACGGCACGGACGAATGTCGTGGCCCCAACTTGGACGGCGAAGACTTCAACCCCACTACTGGTCTATACCAGAACGGCTGCGACGCAGGCTTCCTACAACAACTAGAAAACTTAGTTCTCTGGATTTTATCCAGAGTAGTTGGGGCGATGCAAGTGCGCGTGCTAGTCCCTATATAAACACAGATCCCTGAATCACTTATAAGATGACAACATAATAATGTATCGGGACGAACCTGTTAGGTTTTATACATGGGCGGATAGTATAATATACTATAATATCATTTTCCAGTGCGTGTTGTCTGAGTCTTTTAGGGGCGACATTCGCGTGACAAAATAATCTGGACGTTGTTTGTAGTCATTTAGCTTTAACTTTCATGAGGGGCAGGCCAGGCAGTAGATAACCGCCCGACTACAAATAGATCGATGCCATTCTCAGTTAGTACAATCCTACGATTCCATGCTCCCGGTCGTGTATGATCTCCCGTGCACCCGTAGCTGCAAGCAGGCGTCTCCGGGCTCAGCTATCTATGTTCTTGTTGCCAAGTCCCAGCAACGCCAGAATTGCGTGGCTATGAGCATGCGTCTCAGGACCCAGCTAGCTATCCAGGCTGTCTCGCCAAGTCCCAGCAACGCGTCTCAGGACTCAGCTATCTAGGTTTTCTTGCCAGGCCCCAGCAACGGCACGCTACTTCTCGAAGAACTGGACGGTGAACGGCGGTGTGGGCAAGATCATCTCCGTGCTGGTCTGTGAAGGAGTCGTACCCAACGCTGTCGACGGCCGACCTGGTCGTGCTGGCGGGCCAGGTGGCCCTCGACGACGCCGGTAACGTGACCATCGACTTCATGGGCGGACGCACGGACTCCAACAACGGGAACGAACGGAGCAAAATGCGATGGGCTACAGCGGCTCGTACAGCAACGGCTCGCTCACGCTGTCGAACGAGTAATTCCAGGTGCTCCTGAACGAGACGTGGACGGAGGTGTCGGAGAAGGAGTACAAGGCTGAGGGAAAGGGCGTGTACACGATGGACGCGGACCTAGCGCTGCTGGCGGCGCCCGAGCTGAAGGAGGCGGTGCGGCTGTTCGCTTCGGAGGAGGGCGCCTTCAAGCACGTGTTCAATTCGGCGTGAGCCAAGGTCATGACAGCCGACCACGTCATGTAGTGGATTGAACCGGTACAGGACCGGTGTCATCCTGATTTACCATGAACTCGCGGTATCGTAGAATCTGTGGCCACGCGTTTAGCAGTCAGTTCGAGTTGCGCTAGGGGATAGAAACTTCTCTTCGATCTCACCTTGGTCTGCCGCCGTCTCCGAGCGTGGACGCACCACACTTCAACGCGCGCAGCTACTAAGCAGTGCGGTGGCGCGTGTACGGTATCCTAGTCGATAAATACAGTTGACCCTGCGCACCGCAATGCAAGTGCGGTAGCATAATTACAGCGAAGTCTCTATGATCGACTCTGGCTGTTTGTCTTTCTTTTACTTGACAGCGTGGTGACAATCTTCTCATTCGTACGAGGTTCTGTTCATAGTGGTCCGACATAGGCACCGTGGTTCGGGCGCCGCAATGTGAGCCAAACTTACTCACTTTTGCACTTTTGAACAAGGTAGGCGGCGCTTTTGGGGTCAGCCGTGACGTTTGGGGGGGGGGGGTCAAGTTATATGCCAACCAGCAAACGACAAATGTCAAGGACTCACGGCTCACGGTTGGTCCTTTGCCCCACCCAACGCGTCCTAACTCACAAAAGACGTCATTTCATATCGCGATGGCCCTAGATAAGACGATGAAAGAACTCTATCTAACGGAATGGATTTCCTACAATGCTTGAAGATGTACTACATGTAGTAGAAATAGAGAGGCTGTGTAGCTAAGAAACATCACTTACTTCATGATAAAATCCAGAGCTTCTCTGTGCTTTAGCACGGGATCTGCGTATCTAATTCAATATCATACGCTTCAATCGCGTGTGCTGAAACGCTATGGGACCTTGAGGTACAAGATCCCGTGTGTCGCTGCGATCTAGCGTCAGAACCGCAATTGAGCAGTACAGCTAGTGGATATTTTCGCAGCCTAGCTATGGGATGCGGTATCCATGCGGTGATTCGTGATGTCGCTGTCCCAAAGTTCGTTGTTAACCACCGGGCGGGCTCCATGAGCTTATTTCAGGCGTAGTCTCCTTGGTTCTCTCGTTCATGAGGACTGGCATTTCCCAACCGCCCAAGATGAAGTTCGCCGCGCTCATCATTGCCTGCCTTCTTCACGCGGTAGCCGCCACCTCCACCAGCTCGTGCGGTCCACGCTGTCTGGAGCCCCGACAGTACTGCGACAGCTCCATCAGCGAGTGTCGAGCTGCTGATCCTGGCAGCACCGAGTGCTATAACGCCACTGCGTCTGTGTTCCAAGACGGCTGCGCCCTGGGCTTCACGTGCTTGGACAGCCTCTGCCGGTCCGCCAGTGAGGCAGGGGACGTCGATGGCCGAACCTGCTCCATCATCTGCGCGGCCGGCAAGTTCTGCGAGAACGACACTGTGGAGTGCCGTGGCCCCGCCAACGAGTACCAATGCTTCAACCTCTCCACCGGCTTCTTCCAGGACGGATGCGCCGACGGGTACTTTTGCACGTTCAACAAGTGCGTGGACGTAAGCGCTTCGATCTAATAGACCTAGTTAGAGCATCCACTTCGCCCCAGTCGAAGACTGAGACAACCAGTAGCTGGATGAAAGGACAGCATTTGCTAAGTATCAATCACATCAATCCTGAAAGCACATCGTCCAGGCATCAACGGCGGGATATTTGGTTGAAGTGGCCAAATGATTCGCGGTATCCTTTGTCGCGAGCTCATTCGGCAGGTGCGTATCATGAACGGACCCACCGAGAAGTCGCTGGAGGAATCAGTGGCCGTGCGTGTCCAGCGTAGATATCTTCATTCGCGAATCTGCGTCCTCGTTGGCAAGCCTCAACTACTAAAAACACGATGAAGTTCTCTGCTCTGGCCCTAGTCGCCATCTCTGCGAAGCTGTGCGTGGCAGCCGAGTACACCTCGACCTCTTCTTCTTACGATGAGTCCAGCTCCGGCGCTGAGTGCTTGACCGAGGGGTGCGACGGCGTGCGGGAGTACTGTGACAGCTCCATCGGCGAGTGTCGACCCGCCAGCAACGACACCGAGTGCTACAACGCCACCATCGCACTGTTCCAGGACGGGTGCGACCCGGGCTACGAGTGCATCGACGACCTGTGCCGCGTGTCGGCGGACCCGGTGGACGGCCGAACCTGCCACATCATGTGCTCGGCTGGCCTGTACTGCGAGAACAACACCACGGAATGCCGTGAACCGACCGAGGGCGAGTGCTTCAACCTAGCCACCGGTCTCTTCCAGGACGGCTGTGACGAGGGCTTCTACTGCTCGTACAATAAGTGCGTGGACGTCAGCCTCGACGACTAAGACCCGCCAGAAGTCTGTACAGTTATAAGCATACTCATTAATACATCTCAACAGCGTTCATGACAATTTACCACAGTTTGACGTGCTTGATGCACAGGCTAGGTCACTTGTTGATCGTGTGTTCAATTCAGACCTCGTTCACGGTCGGCAGGTCCTTCTTGTCGACGATGCGCGCGAACGGGAACGGACCCACGAAGTCATACTGGCTCTGCTTGCGCGTCGACTTCTCCACCTCGCTGTAGTCCAGACCCGGATACAGCGCCTTGTTCGCCGCGTACGACTGCGCGTGCCACTCGATCTCGAAGTCGTTGACGTAGAAGTTGCCGAACTGCGCCTTGTATTGCTGCTGCACCTCGTACGGGTAGAAGTAGAAGCCGCACACGTCCGGGTCGTTCTCGCGCACCTCCTCCGGCACGGGCGACAGCACGTACGCGATCTTCTGCGCCAGCATGGGCGGCAGACACAGCTCCGTCGAGTTGTGCGTGGCGGTGTCGTACTCGAACAGACACATTCGCAGCATGCGGTCTCCCCACTGCGTCGTGTTGCGCACGAAGTATGTGTAGTCGTCGCTCGTGACGCAGAAGTTGGGGTCCGTGCAGCGCAAATGCAGCGGCTGCAGGTTCACCCTCGCGTACAGCCCCGTTTCCTCCGACAGACACGACTCCACGCCACCACCAATGGTACTAGACCGCTTGATGGGCAACGGGATGTTCATGCCGGGGTCGCCGTGGCGTCTCGCGTCGATCACCTCGGCTGTGTTGCCGCACTGGTACCAGTTCTCGGGGTCGTAGCTATTGGGGCACATGCTGGCCTCCTCCCAGTCCGTGATCTCCTGCAGCCAGTACTTGAGACTGTGACTCCCTCGAGCGTGCATGGGTCCGAGAGCGGGGTGGATGCCGTCGAACCACGAGTTCTTGAGGATGAAGCCGCCAGTGTAGCCCTGTTTGGTTCGGAACAGGTCGTTGTAGCCTACCAGTGTCATCGCGTGCCCGCCCTCAGGTGTCATGACGTGGCTAGCGATGAATTCACCGTTCATGTTGTAGTTTTCGCCTCCGTTGATGGGGACGCAGCACGTGGTTATGGCCAGTTCCGGTGGGCAAAGCGTACATTCCGTCGACGCCGGGTTGCATCGACCTTGGCCAGCCAGCTCACCAATGCAGGGGTAGTAGTGGGTAATGTACGGCATAGCGGTAGAGATCGCCATCGCGCGCTTTTCTTTGGTGAGTGCGTGCTTGACGGAGACCGCGTCGTAGTACGTGTCCATCTTCTTGATCGTTAGGCTCAGCGGATTCGTCTCTCTCGACTCCACAGTCAATCCCGGGCACACCGAGTCGTTACCCGGATCAGGAATGTAGGGGCAGATCGAGTGGGGGTAAATGTTGTCCTTGAGTCCGTTCATCAGGTACATTAGCTCCGTAACATCTCCTCCATCGGTCGAGTTCTTCCAGATCTCGTTGCCCGGGATCAAGCACGCCACTTGTTGCGGCGATCCGGGCGGGCCGGCACACAGTCGAATCACCTCTGCTCCATACGCTTGCTCCGACAGCGCCAAGAATTCGCCCGGCTGCAGCCAGCCGCGAGCGACGCCTTGCTGGCGGTAGCTGTTCTCCAGCACCGCGACCGTGGCGAAGTCCCAGCAGGTGCCGCGCTCGTCCTGCGTCTTCAGCGGCGTCACAGACTCGACCGCAAACTTGGACGGGAACTTGCCGTCCTTACGGAACTCCGTCTCACCGTCCACTGTCTTCATGCTCTTCGCCATCACCGCCGAGTGCATCGCCTCCCTGCAGGCAGTCCACACGTCAGAGAGGTCGCAATCACCAAATGCACCGCCCCTCCTCTCACATTTGCTGCTGCATTCTAGCGATAATCTCCTGCTGGGCAGCCAGAGAACTGTGCACTGTGGCGGCGTAACCCAGTCCTGCGACGCCCAGCGCCGCGCCAAGCACCAAAGCCCCCCACGACCCCAAATTTCGGCCACGAGCAGGCAGTCGACTGGGTCGGAGAGACCCAAACGCCTCGCATTCCTCCGTGACTGGCAGCGCTCCGTAGCCGCCCGCCATGACGAATTAAATGGACACTTCACTGCAACGTGGAGACTTGACAACTGATACATGTTTTGACCGCTGGACGGACGCAATTGCACCTGTTTGCACATCAAAAAGGACCCATCTCCTCTATTATTTTTCCACCCAATCAGCACCTTTTTTCTTTCTAATTGGTGCAAACTCTGTCTCACTTTTCCTATTGGTCCAAAAGCTGATTACGTATCCACCGTCACGTCATTCCCAGTCTCCAAAGGCAGAAGGATCGAGAAGACGTCTGCTTCCTCCCCGCTCTTCGCCGCCGCCGCGCGCCGCCTCCAGACCTCCTCCGTCGCCCGCGCGCGCACCGTTACATTCCTCTTCGTCTCCTCTCTCCGTGCGTGAAAAAACCACGCCCAAACTGCCCTTCCTCGCCCCGTAATCGCCATGTTCGACGGCAGCTTCAAGTCCACGCGCAAGGTCAATCTCAGCGGCCGCAAGAAGCCCGCCACGGGCTACAGCGCGCGCCTGGCGTCGCTGTCCACGTCCCGAGCGCGCGCGGACGTGGCGGCGCCGTCCGCGGGCTCCAAGCAGGAGCTGATGCTGCAGAACCGCCTGGCCAGGGAGGAACGGCACGCGCTCAAGCGGCGCGCGGCCGCGTGCACCGCCATCCAGGCGCAATTCCGCCGCCTGCGGGCCGCGCAGCAGGCGCGCGCCGCCGTGCTGGCCGCGCTGGAGCAGCAGCTCGCGCAGCTCGTGCTGTCCGTGGACGTGCAGGCGCGCGCGCTGCCCACGCCGCAGCTGCAGCTCCTGCTGCGGCAGTTCCTCTTCGCCAACAAGGGCGGAGCGGGCGCCGACAGGAGGCGCAAGGTGCAGGACTACCTGGTGTTCATGCTGCTGGTCAGCAGCCTCAAGGGCAGCAGCGAGGACGCCTCCAACTTCCTACAGGCGGACAAGGACGCCGCCTGGGTCTTTCAAGTCGCCAGTGTGAGCGAGATCGCGCTGCGCACGCTGGCGGACGAGCAGCTGAAGACGTCGGCAATGAACGCCGCGGTGGCTGTGAACCCGTACTTGCTGCTGCTGGAGGCGTTCACGAGCGCGGACAGGTTTTCGACGCCGGAGGGGCAGAAGGCGTTGGATAGTGTGCTGTTCCACCTAGGAGTTACCACCAAGTACGGGGTGTTCGACGCGCTCCGCGCGTGCATTGCACAGCAGAGCAAAGAGGTGGGGGCTCGCGTGGGGAGCGACCGCTTGATGCAGGTGATTGCAGGTGTGGCGGCGCAGACGCTGCGGCTGACGGTGCAAGGACCGCAGCACCGAGCTGCGAAGGTCTTGCGGCAGTTTGCTGCGAAGATTTTGCTGTCGCCGCTGGCGTCTAGCTCGCCCGTGGTGAGTTATGTGGTGAATAAGGCGTTCGCGAGTGAGCAGCTCCCCGCAGCAGAACAGGCCAAGACACTGGGACGCTTTTGGGCGTCGGTGGTGCAGCAGCTTCCGTGTAAGGGCGAACAAGGGGTTGCCGAACGTTCAGCACTTTCGTGGCGAGAGCGGGCTGTTGCTGTGGGAAATATCGTGGATTTGACGTCGTTGTGCTCGTTTGATGAAGCGCTCGTGGGAGCCATTCCGTCGGTTCTTTCGGAACTGGTCACATCGTCGTTGGTGCAGTGGGCATTCGATGTCAAGCACACGCAGGTGGACCCCATGGCGCTTGAAGAAGACTTTGATATGGATGATGATGCAGAAGTACCTATCGTGCCTCCGACATATCTGTCCGTGGGAAGCGTTGCTTCGGATGAAGAAGTGCGCCGCGGTGTGCTGGCGCTGGGCGATGCTGAGACCGACGTACGCGCGCAGTGGAAGAACCTGTGCCACTCAAATTTCAGCGCTCGGTGTCTTGACGTGCTGCTTCACAATCATGATACGCCTATGGAACCAACGCCGCCTGGTGGGAATGCAGTTTCTCGGTTCTGTCGTGTCCTGACTACTATACTGTTGTCAACCGGAAGACCCTACGTGCTCAGTTTGGCTATAAAATTTGCGAACCCGCCCCCAACTCTATTCGCTCTACTGAGTGCAATGACCGTGGAGCAGTTTGCAGGCGGTCCCGTCGCTCCTACTAACAATTCAAGTTTGATTAACAGCATGTGGCAGTGGATAAAGCCGAGGGTAAAGAGTATCGCTGCTGAGCGCTCGGCAGCTTCCCTCGCTAATGGTCCGCTTACATTTACGCAATTGCAAGTACTGTTGATCTTCAACGTCGTATACAGTCACATGCTTCTGGGTCTTGACGATGAGGCATTCTACGATGGACAGTGGCCGCTTAGTTTGGCTGAAGTGGAAGCGCTGGTGACGTTTCTGAAGCAGTTTATCTACGACTTGTGCTGGACAATCACCAGCAACAACACGCTATCCGTTGACAACATGGACGAGAATGAGCTGGTGTTGTTCTCTGCGGTGGTGTCTTCCGTCAAACTTTTCAATCAGCTTTACGATCGGGATTGCCGGCGTCGGTTCATGCCTGATGGCGCCTGGCTGTGGCCTGCGATGCCTGTCGTCAAGGAGATCGTGGATCTTGAGCTGATGAAGGAGGATGGCAATCACGACGCACACGCGATCTACATGCTGATGAATGGGAAGGCAGCGTCTCCTTACGCACGCGCCGCGCTGATATTGGTCACAATCCCGCAAGTGTTGTCATTCAACGATCGCGTACAGCTCTTCCAAAAGCTGCTAGAAGACGGGAAGGCCCAACTGGGCAACATCCGTGACGAGTTTTCGCGAGCTCTGCAAGTGCGTGTGAAGCGCGATGAGATTGTAGACGACAGCTTTGATTTCTTCCAGAAAGTCTGCGACACAATGTCTCCTGCGGCCCTCAAGTCCCGCGTCAAGGTTACGTTTGTCAACGAGCAAGGCCTGGAGGAGGCCGGCATCGACGGTGGAGGCGTGTTCAAGGAGTATATGGACAACCTGACAAAGAATGCTTTCTCTCCAGAGTACGGCTTCTTCCTGGCAACGGACGACCAACTTCTTTATCCGAACCCAGGCGCGAGATATATCGTAGACACACGAAAGGAGGCGCTGGATCGTTACAGGTTCTTGGGGCGCGTTCTAGCGAAGGCTGTGTACGAAAACATCTTGGTGGAGCCGCAGTTTGCTGCATTTTTCCTGAACAAATTGCTGGGCAAGTTCAACTACATCGACGACTTGCACTCGCTCGACCCGGAGCTATACAAGTCCCTCATGCGCCTCAAGCACTACGACGGTAACGTGGAAGACCTGGCGTTGACGTTCAGCGTAAGTGAGATGGAGTTCGGTGAAGTTGTGACACGAAACCTCGTGCCTGACGGAGCCAACATCCCCGTCACGAACGAAAACCGAATTCGGTACATTCATCTGATGGCCAACTACAAGCTGAATGTGCTTTCATCTATGGAGAGCACCGCGTTCCTTAAGGGCTTCCGTGACTTGATCCCGGGCACTTGGATTCAGATGTTCGCACCGGCCGAGCTGCAGATGCTCATCGGTGGTTCAGCTACGAACATCGACATCGACGACTGGGAGCGCAACACGCAGTACGGAGGCGGCTACCACCCGTCACAGCGGATCATCCAGTGGTTCTGGGAGATCGTTCGGGAGGACTTCAAGCCCGAAGACCGCGCAGCTCTACTCAAGTTCATCACGAGCTGCTCTCGTCAACCACTGTTGGGGTTCTCGCAGTTGTATCCGCAAATCTGCATTCACCAGGTGCGCGTGGAGGACGACGAGCGACTACCATCCAGTGCCACGTGCATGAACTTGCTGAAGCTTCCAGCGTACTCGAACAAGGAGGCCATGCAGAAGAAGCTGCTCTACGCCATTAGATCCAACGCAGGCTTCGACCTCTCCTAGGCGAGGCGTGCTGATAATAAAGACCACAACCTTCATAGCTGTACACACATCATGCAGCCTGTGCCGTTTGCGTGTGCCTGGTCGCAGATCATTCCTGAATCCTCCCCGTCGACGGAAGATCCCACGAGTCCAGCGCAACGGCGGAAATGGTGAGGAGCTACGGAACGGAGACCGTGGGTACGTCTGCTAGTCTCACGTTGCATGCTTGGATTGACCACTAAATCCGTGGCATTAAAAGCACTGATGATGCTGTTGTTGCCGCAGACTTTGCGCGAGAGCAGGATTCCTTCACCGATCGACCAGTCGGTGGTAGTCGCAATCGCTCTCGCAATTCGTGGGGAACGATGGTTGTCGCAGCAGCGGTGGGGCTGGTGGGTCTGAGCTACGCAGTCACGATGCACAAGTCGTTGACAGCGCAGCAAGAAATTATCGCGAAGATGCAGCAGCAGCTGTGAGGAGGAACTCTGAGTGAGTGAAGTACAGCTACAGGTTATGTACTAACGATGCGTGGTGTTGTGCTGTGATGTAGGGACTCCATGCACTCTGCTATCATGGTGGACGAGGACACGATCTGGGACAGCAAGAAGAAGAAGTTCAAGAAGGCCAAGAAATTCCCGACCAAGTTCGCGGTCGATTACGTTACCCCGCTGAAGACCCAGGACGAACGGGGCACGTGTTGGGACTTCGCCACAGTCGGCGTTCTGGAGAACAGCTACCGTCAGCAGGGAATCTCCCACGGGTGGCTGAAGGAAGACGAGTACATGGCCATCTCAGAGCAAGCGTACGGGGCGGAAGTGCTGCGTCTGTGCGCTGGGCCATCGGACTCACCGCAACAAGTGGCCTGCTTGATCCCTGGCAACGGCATCTGGAAGAACACGACGGAGGGTGGAGATGCCACACTGCTCATGTACCTGATGAACGGCTTGAAGGACAACATCTACCCCCATTCGATCTGCCCATACTACCCTGACGACGGCAACGATACCGCGTGCGCCGCCCTGACGCCCGAGAAGCGCAAGACCAACCCGTTGAGTCTCAAGCTCAAGAGAATGGATACCCTCATGGACGAGGTGTCGATCAAACGTGCCATGGTGAAGTACCGCCGGGCGATGTCGTTGACGACTGCAACGCCGTACACAACGCACTACTACCCTTGTATCGGCGAGCTGGCTGGCCAAGAACGATGCGACCCGGCGTCGGCGTTGTGTACACTGTGTCCTCCTGAGTTGGCAGTGACTACGTGCTGCGTTCCGATTGAAAACGGAGAGAACTACAACATGGACGGCGAATTTATTACCAGCCACGTTATGAACGTCGAAGGCGGGCATGTGATGACGTTGGTAGGCTACAACGACCTGTTCCGAACCAAACAGGGCTACACTGGCGGCTTCATCCTCAAGAACTCGTGGTTCGACGGCATCCACCCCGCTCTCGGTCCCATGCACGCTCGAGGGAGTCACAGTCTCAAGTACTGGCTGCAGGAGATCACGGACTGGGAGGAGGCCAGCATGTGCCCCAACAGCTACGACCCCGAGAATTGGTACCAGTGCGGCAACACAGCCGAGGTGATCGACGCGAGACGCCACGGCGACCCCGGCATGAACATCCCGTTGCCCATCAAGCGGTCTAGTACCATTGGTGGTGGCGTGGAGTCGTGTCTGTCGGAGGAGACGGAGCTGTACGCGAGGGTGAACCTGCAGCCACTGCATTTGCGCTGCACGGACCCCAACTTCTGCGTCGCGAGCGACGACTACACATACTTCGTGCGCAACACGACGCAGTGGGGAGACCGCATGCTGCGAATGTGTCTGTTCGAGTACGACACCGCCACGCACAACTCGACGGAGCTGTGTCTGCCGCCCATGCTGGCGCAGAAGATCGCGTACGTGCTGTCGCCCGTGCCGGAGGAGGTGCGCGAGAACGACCCGGACGTGTGCGGCTTCTACTTCTACCCGTACGAGGTGCAGCAGCAATACAAGGCGCAGTTCGGCAACTTCTACGTCAACGACTTCGAGATCGAGTGGCACGCGCAGTCGTACGCGGCGAACAAGGCGCTGTATCTGGGTCTGGACTACAGCGAGGTGGAGAAGTCGACACGCAAGCAGAACCAGTATGACTTTGTGGGTCCGTTCCCGTTCGCGCGCATCGTCGACAAGAATGACCTGCCGACTATGAACAAGGTCTGAATTTACACTGTACAGACTCCGAAGATGCAAGGAAGAACAGGGAAGGAATAGTGAAGCCTTGCAGCTGTAGTGATCGGATAGTTTGTTGTTTATCGAGGTGGAAGAGTTAATTGGGTATGCTCAACTCAGCTGAGTATTGACTCGATATGTCGAGTGGAGGTATGCAGAAAGTCTTCGTTCATGCGTACGAACACTGGTTATTTGAGCACGAGAAGCCGGGGTCGCAGCCATTCTGGTAGTAGCCGGTGGCAGGGTTGAAGCACTCGCCGTCGTAGTTGGGGGCACGGCATTCATCAGTGCCGTTTTCGCAGTATTCGCCAGAGGAGCAGACAAGGTAGCAGACCGAATTGTCAGTGGCGGTGGCGATCACTTGGCACATGCCGTCGAGACACTCATAACCCTCGGCGCACCCGTCTTGGAATACAGCCGAGACAGCATTATAACATTCTCCATCGTTCGGGGCGCGGCACTCGCTGACGGTGCTGTCGCAGTACTGTCCGAAAACGCTGCACTGCGTCCCACCAGTGCACCCAGATGCCGAGTTTGAGGCCGTCGTTTCCGTCTCCTGGTAGTCGCACTTGTTGTCGATGCATTCGAAGCCCGAGTCACAACCATCTTGGAAGGCCCCCGTGGCTGGATTGAAGCATTCGCCGACGTAGTTTGGGCCGCGGCACATGCCAGTGCTGATCTCGCAGTACTCGTCGAAGGTGTCGCAAGGCTGATCGCAGTTGTTGGCCATGGAAGTGGAGTTGTCGAGAGTTTGAGTCGCTACCTTGCAGGCATTGATGGTGATGATAGCCGAAACCAGGGTGAAGAGCTTCATTATGCAGTGACGGGGAGGCTTGTGGCTGGGGAAGTGAATTCGGAAATGAAAGCCTACAACCTTGAGGTCGAGCTGCAGGGTAGAATGTACCGGTGGGGATCAGTATGACAAGCTTATGCTTCATCCCGTGAAGAATTGAGTTTCAACACTTTCAAAGGAGACTCGTGACATTATGCGGAAGTGATCCACTCCATCCCATGCTGTGCTTTTCAAGCACGTGGCCACCAAACAGCCTTCAGCTATTTCGAGTTAGTAGGCATACGGAAAATTCCGCCGTTGCAGCTACGTTCAAAGCTCTCTTTGTGTCGGTGCGTCACAGTCTCACATCTAAGCGCATGCTCCTTTTCATGCTTTGGAGCTGGAGTCAGCAGTTTAATGCTAGCTATAGGAATGGTAAAAGGTAACGTGTTTCTAATGAATTCAGCTCGAGGCGCTAACATGATGAAACGATTCCGGCAGTTCATTCAACCGCAAATTCATCTCGTCCTTGTTTGTAAATGAACACACCTCTTGTCGATCACAGCAACTTTTGAATAAAAAGGTGTATTGACTTCATAAGTGACTAGGTAAGTGCGGCTGAACCTTCAAGCTTTCAACTCCGCAGCTTGGTACTGGCTAAGACTAATGTTCAGGCCTTCACGCACATGTTGTTAGCACATTTGAATCCTTCGCCGCATCCGTTCTGGAAGTGGCCGGTGGCAGGGTTAAAGCACTCGCCGACGTAGTTGGGTCCGCGGCAGTAGTTGGTTCCGTTCTCGCAGTACTCGTCCGACTCGGTGCACTTCACGTAGCAGACGGACGGGGAGAACGTCGCCGGCGGGGTCGTGGAGCACTTGTTGTTGATGCAGGTGAAGCCAGGAGCGCAACCGTCCTGGTACTTGGCCGTGGCCGGGTTGTAACACTCGCCATAGTAGCTGGGTCCGCGGCACGCGTTGGCACCGACCTCCCAGTACGTTCCGCTCGGACATCCTGTGTACATTCCATACGAAGTAGCCCCTACTGCTGTAGGTGCGGACGTGGGAGCGGTCGTAGGCGCACTTGTGGGCGCAATGGTCGGTGCGGTTGTTGGAGTGACCGTGGGGGCTTCACTGGGGGTGACCGTAGGCATGTCAAGGACGCACTCGCACCTGTTGTTGAAGCATTCGTATCCGTCTTCACAAGCGCTCACATACTCATTGGTGAGCTCGCTGAGGCACCAGCCTGGCTGCGGTGGTCCATGGCACACAGGGACTGACGGGGTGCAGTAGGCGCCCACTGCACAGGACGCGCACGGGTCAATGGTGGACGTCTGAGCGGCCGACAAGAATACTCCAGCTTCAATGGCACTGGCGAAAGCGAAGATGGATGAGAATTTCATCGTTAGACGGCTAGGCAGGTAGCCGGAGGCTGTGGGCTTGTAGTCGATGACGCGAATTGAGGAATGGATTGAAGATCGGATCGAGGAAGGAGTACTCGGTGAAGACCGTTGAGTCAGTCACAGCAATCCCACTCCGCTACATCCCGTTGCTCCCTTCGCAGTTCTCGGTGCTGTACCAGAAGCTTCCGCCCACCGCGTGTGTCTTCGTCCTTGATATTGGGAGCTCGGTCTCAGCGTTGGGCCGTTTCCTGCGACGCAGTGCTGAGCCGAGCGCAGGATCCCATCCAAGATTAGCTTACCAAGTTGCAAGTGGAATTTGATGGCAAGGGAAAATGTCCGTGCGAAGAAGACGAAGCAACAGTAGCAACATCACTTTCAAGCATTGAGGAGAAGGTGCGAAACCGCTCGGGGCCCAGCAACATTCCGATGAGCCAACGGTGCTGCTTCAGGTGGATTCGTTGGTCGCAACCACCTCGTCATGATCGCTAGCACCCACATCGAAACTTCCCAACAAGAAACATCTCATCCATTGCAACGCGAAGTTGAGGCCACCACCAGCAGTGATGCACTGAAACCGCTTCAACTTTACTGACGCAGATTTGTGACCTGTCACTAACGGCGCAAAACCTGAGGCCATCAATTAGCAGGGACGGAGCGTAGACGGTCATGCCCCCTACCAAGTTCGACAACGCTGTGCGTGCATGTGCCGCATACTCCGTGCCCTGTGACTGCATCACCTCGTTGTATTGACGCAGCAATATCTCTTACTATGCTGCTGCAGGAGTGCGCGAAGCTGCAACGCGAGTCGCTCGACTGCCTCATGAGTACGTGAGACCGTGCTCGATTCCGTGTCCCCATCGTGCCAATCCCTTCCTCTCCCCATCAGACAACCAAGACAACAAGAACGCGTGTCAGCCCTTCTTCGACCGCTACAAGCAGTGTCTGAAGGACCGTCGCGACCGCGAGATCGCGGAGCGCAGAGCTCGTCTCCGGAGATAAGCACACCACTCAGAGTCCAGTGCGAGGCGTGCGATACTGCCGATGTGGTGCTGTATAACTGAAACACGAACAACCGAGTGTGTCAAATAGTCGGCAGCTGCTTGATGCCAGCCTCCTCATCGGTCTCGACGCCGACCAGGTCAAGCACAGCCTTGGGCTTCTTCTCCATTCCGTCCGCGATTTGGTTCACCCCATCCATCGCGATGCGCTTGCGTGCAACCCAGGCCGTCTAACAGGAATCAAAAGCAGCAGAGAATTAGTTCCTTGGACTAGTCAAAAGGGAGACAACACTTCCATTTAACGTACGCGATACTTGGTGAACTTGCGCTTGAGTGCGTCCTTCCTGCCTGGGGACACAGGTGCTCGCCCCGGTTGATCCAGCGTCTCCATCTTCTTCTCCAGCTCCGCTGCTTCTTCATCGAGCTGCTTCAATGCCACATCCAAATTTGCGTCCGAAATCTGCGACGTAATGCCGGACAGCGTCGCCTCCGCACTCTTCAGCTCCTGCTCCGAGGCAGCGCAGTCCGCCGTCACCGCCTTGATCTGCTCCTCCAAAGCCACGCGCTCCGCTTCCGACGGCACCGGCAGGCTGCTCTGGTTCATGTAGTAGATCTTGGCCTTGCCGTACGTCTTGCTCACCAGCTCCTCCCTACAACACCAAACACCCACAGATCAATCTCCCACCTACCACAAAAGCACATCACACCACACCCGCTCCGTACTTGGCCACAAGATTGTCCAGCAACTTGGTCAGCGACGGCTTGGCAATGGCTCGATGCATATTCTCGAACACATTGAGCAGACTGTACGGCCGATTCGTCTACAAAAAAATAAAAAAAAAGCATTCCACAACTCATCAGCATTTACTACATTGGTAGCGTATGCACTCGACAATTGCAATTGCACCTTGCGCATGTAGTCGAGCACAGCAGCCTCCGCCTCATCGGCCGTCATGGGCTTGGGTTTAGGAGCTGCTGGGGACTTTTTAGGGGCATTATTGGCAGCCGCTGGGGGCTTAACTTTAGTGGATTTAACTGCCGCCTTCTTGGCTGCAGATGGTTTGGGCTTGGAGCTCTTGGCGGGAGACGGCGTGGGCTTTTTGGGCGACACGCGCGCCTTCTTGGGCTTGGGCGCCAGCTCCTCCAGCTCCGAGGCCTCCGACTCCTCGGCAAAGTCGTCCTCGTCTTCTTCTGCCTCGGCGTCGTCGGGCGCGAAGTCGTCCTCCGAGTCCTCCTCGCCCAAGGAAAAGTCCTCGTCCTCGTAGTCGCCCATGGTGTCGATTCAAAGAGATGAAGGAACGCAACATAGCAATAATTACAATAGTGATCACAATACTGAAGTACAACAAACGTTAAAGGTTTAAGCCACCAGACAGGGGGATCGGTTTACAACAAACGTTAGAGAGATTTAAGCCACCAGAACCCACGCACCAGGCTTGAGGCTTGCTCTGGTGGGGATGCCTGTGGCTATCCGACCCATTTCGGGACCAGGTTCTGATACCCCTCATTACACTATGGGGCATTATTCGGCACTTGGGGCCTCCAGCCCACCCAACTATCCTACACCGGGGTGTGGGTTGGCAGGGCGGACCACTCCACGGAGTGGCTGCTCGTCCAAGATATTGCCTATCTCCGGCCTCCGTGGAAAGTCCCGCACTCGGCGGGGATCGATCCCGGTACCTCTCGGTATCTCCCGACGAGGCGGACCGCGTCCGGCGACCGGGCCAATGATCTGTGGGGGATTTGAGCGTAGCCGTGCAAAATACCCTCTGTATTTGCATCGGCGTCGTGTTCAAATGATAGTCGCTCCTGTCAAACAAAATCTCCCCCTTCTCACTTTCTCCCCCCTTCCACTTTCGCTCGACGCCAACCACGCGCAACAAGCAAGTCAACCTCATGGATGCTCATACTCGAGTCTCGGTGTCCAACGCGCAGGAAATTACGAATGTTGTTCTGACATTGTGCTGGAGCATGCAGCATTGCGCCCGCCAAACACAACGAAGCAGTATGCGCCTAAGCAAGCTGAGTTCAAGCAATGGTGTGTAATGAAAAACTATGCTGATGGTTGTTTGATTTACGAAGGCAAGCTAGTGACTTTCCTCAAAACATATATTATTCCTCGTGGAAATAAGCGGAAGAAAGGAGAAAATGGTCAAGGGCTGCCACTGGGCATAGCGAGTATTGAAGCGTATGCCAAAGCTGTGATCGATATGTACAAAGTGCAGCAGTCTTTGAAACCTAACTCACATCCTCACCCGCGTGGTAAAGCGAATCATGATTTATTTGACACCTTAAAGCGGAACGAAACAGAGCGAAAGCGCACGCAGTATGTAGATCGGGGTCTGGGAACCATTTTGGACGGCTACAACGTGGAGGATATGAATCAATTAAGTGACTTTTGGATGTCGGACAATGATGGAGATGCTCTTGGCGACAGAGCAGATATTTTTCTTGGCCATTCGTTGCTAGCGAGAGGAGAAACGCGACGGTTTATCGAGCTACCTGACATGTTAAGTTTGGAGCTACCGGACGAAGGGCCTCAGCTGTGCACACCTCTAGTTATTCTAATGAATCGTGGCAAGACGAATCGGCACGGCAGGATCGAGTATGGTGCAGCACTGCGATGCAAAACGGAATTGATATGCCCTCTTAATGCTGTGGCGTGTCATCTTTTTTGGAGGTGGCAGATCGATTTGGAGCCCTTTCCAGATGTGTCGTGTCGGAAAAAGTGGTATGACATTCGTCTAATTAATGGATTTAACACAACTAAAGATATGCCGTACAACACACAACTGAATCGAATTAAACGAGCCTTTGACGCCTGTGGTATCGATTCAACTGTTTGGACGCATGCAAATCGTGGGTCGGGGGCAAAGCTAGCCGAGACTTACGGAGCAAGTGAAGAGCAGATTCGCCGCCTTGGCAGATGGAACGCAACTCGCATGGAGGACTGCTACTTGACGTCGTTGCCTAAAAAGGCAATGCGAGCTTTGGCGGGGTTCCCTACGAAAGGCGGATCGTATTGGCTGCACCGTGCATGTGTCGTTCCCAGCAATGAGCTACAACGCCTTGTGTTTCCTGATGTCGAAAAGTCGGAGGAGTTGATTACTACCAGTGACAAAACCGAAATTGCCGCCGGTGCTTTCCTCAAGATGCTCAGACATATGCGGGTTATTCTTCTGGAGGACTCTGTTAGCTTACAAGAAAAGTATCCGAACCATTGCTTGTGGAAACATTCCCTGTTCAGCTCAGTGGAGTATGCTTCGTTTAAGGAAGTGAGAACAACAACATCTTCAATGGTTACACCTGATCTTCATACTCTGGAATCGGTCGTACCTCAGCCAGCAGCGGTGCTGAAAAAAACCTTTGAAGCATTGAGCGGAAAAATTGATGCATTGGCGGCTGGAGTTGGCTCGATCAGAGACCTCTAAAAAAAACGACTTGTTGTTCGTTGGGAAGATATTGAGGGTGGTGATACTTCGGATATTGAGATCTGTACTAATACTCAACCGTCTAGCAGTGTGGCGCGCTGTGGCGAAACTAGAAATACACCTGTGAAATTGAGCAGATCTGTGCGAACTGTGGTAGATTTGTGGCGAGAGTATACTGACAGGATAGGAGGTCAGATGTCAATAGCTGAAGCCGACAAGCGCCTAGGCACTAAATGGCGGCAGAACCCCACCGAATCAAGATTCTACCTACGTCGAAAGCGATATTATGACGCAGTCTCAGCTATAGCCGCTAGTGATAGCATTACCCTTGACAACGCTGCAGAGAAGCTCAAGCTAGAACGCAGCAAGTCTGGCATGTCGTTGAACGCCTTTACGAAGAGACTACCTGAATTGACAAGATGATCGTGCTATCTGGTATGAGTATGAACGGCTGCGGCAGATAAGAACAGACCCACCGGGGTGCATACTGGGCGTTTAGCACAACACTACAGACTTACTCAATACCACAGGAACTGTAAACCAATACACGCGCGTTGCACACGGTGTTTTTAGTATGCACAGGTCCCAGATAGCAATAGCCTGACCGGTCAGTCTATTTTGTGTAACTACTTATACAGATTAATCTGACTGGTCAGATTGTTTTACAATAGTCTTATTTTATAGACTACAATATTGACTACAAGCCACTTGTGATTTTTAACAGATAAGTTATCTGTTAAAAGTTCTAGATACTTCCTCACCTTGGTGTAAGTCACACCAATGGATACATTGAAGTGGGCCACCACAATGAGTGGTCCACACCTACCCAAAGATCCTATTGGTAGAAAGCAGCATCTTTCTACCAATTAGAGACATGCATATTAGCGGGGCTCTGACAGCCAGCCGCTGCTAACCCCTTTCATAGATGATAAACAGTTTTTAGCAGATTTTAGAGGAAGATCAATTTACAAACAAATACAGTTCTCATTTTACCTAATCAAAGTCACTTGGAGTCTTATCTGATTTAAATTATATTTGTGTATTCAAATATAATTAGCCTAAGTAATTACTAAGTACTTACGCTTCCTCACACACGTAGCGCAACGTGTAAGCAAAAGTAGTGAGTCAAGTTAGACCCACTACACCTGGTAGCACTTTGTAGTCCGTCCAACGACCGACTGCTTGACGTTCGTACGCGGTGTACGAACGCGGAGCCGAGAACCACATGAGCACGGAGGTGCCCATGGAGAGCTCCAACACGCCTGCAACGCATGTTGCATGCGCTGACTGCCCCACCTGTCTGACCCGGAGTGGGAAGCCCTCCAATGACTGTTGACAGTCATTGGAGAAGCGGCGATAGCTACGATGCTGCGCACGCTATCGCCGACGGAGCAACATGGTGTTGCTCTAGGATTCATCATGAATGAGCAGCGTGATGCTGCTTCCTCAGTGACGGCGTCGTCAGGGACGACACCGCGTGCTCAATCATTGAAATTGAGCGTAAGCAATTACGTGGGAAGAGAGGGCGAGCCTCTCCTCCGATGGCTTGTCGAGCTCGACACAGCCATAGCGGCTCGACGCATCGTCGACCCGCTGTCGAAGGTCGCGTTCGTCATGTCCTGCCTTGGCGGACGCGCAAGGAGTTGGGCGTATGGACGCCGACTCTCCGATCCTACGTGCTTCAGCACGTACGAAGTATTCAAAGAGGAGCTCAGACAAGCGTTTGAGCCCCCGCAAAACGTGTTCCGGTCGAGGGCGGAGTTCCTCGACCTTCAGCAGGGTAAGCATGACGTTCATGCTTACGCGCAGCGCGCACGATATTTGGTATCAAATATCGTGACTAACCCGATTGACGAGGCGACCGAGGTCGTCACGTTCATGAAAGGACTTAGAGATGGGCCCGTGAAGACCTATCTCTTCCGAGAGTACCCGAGTACTCTCGAAGCTGCAATCACCCTTGCCATGTAAAAAGAGTTTAGCCTGCGGCAGGCTAAACTCCATGTAAATGTACCGAGGCCGCAACCGCGCCCGGTAGCGAGGACGGGAGGTCCAGAACCAATGGACCTCTCGAACGCAACAACTGCTGATTACCAGCAGCAGGGAGGCAACGTGCGATGCTTCCGTTGCGGAAGGATCGGTCACTTTGCACGGGAGTGCACAGCTCCCATGCCCCCTGGAGGTGGCCGTCGTGGCGATGCTAAGCATCGCCGCGGACCAACAAAAAACGCGAACATCCAGTAGGCGCGGGGCGCCCTACTGGTAATGCAGTTACGCGTGCCGACATCGGGCACGCGACACTGAGGACTGCAGCCCTAGTGAGACTAGCTCTCGCTGCAAGAAACAAGATGACAGGCCGAACCTAGTCATCTTGGAGGTTTACTCGAAGAGAGCGAGTGACTCTCTTCGAGCTTTGGTAGATTCAGGCGCGTCGAACAACTTTGTTCGACTGGGGAGCTTACCGAGTCTTGATTTCGAGGAGGTAAAGGTACCTCGAAGTCTTCAGGAAGTTCGATTGGCAACAGGTGCCATCATGAAGACCGAGAAGCGCGTCGTGAACGTGCGCTTATCGTACAAACAACAAGTGTTTGTCGAACACTTTATCGTCCTGGACCTGGACGATAAGTTCGACGTGGTAATGGGCATGCCGTGCAAGCCACGGCATGATCCGGTGATAGACTGGAAGAAGCGCACGCTCGTGCGCTTCGGTCGCGACAGCGGAACAGAGAGCGATGGCCCTGTTACCGCAGCGCACGCACCAGCAGGTGCGCGCGACTCGCCAGTCGAGACAGCGCTTAATGCTGCTGTACCGGAGTGCCCAAGAAGTGCGCGAGGGCGCGCACAAGTGAGACCCACGTCGGCAATGCTGCCGACGTCGGAAGAAAAGATGTGCTGGTTCCGGGAACCAACACTCACGTTCAAGCGTGTAGGGACAGTCCCTGACCCGAAGAGGTCAGGTCGACAACGACGCGTCGGCTCCGGGAGCCGACGCACCCTCGGTCATGAGGGGCTCCGCCAATGAATGGTGTCGAGGTGACGAAGGCGTGTCAACTCCGGGAGTTGACGCTGCAAACAGTGCGGACGGTTGCAAACGTACCGCACTGACGCAATTTGCATGCTGTCGTGCAGCCGGGCTGCACGACGAAGCGCCATGCGATCAAGCCGGGCTTGATACCGCGCGCCCGCGGACAGGGTCCGCCGGCGAACAACTGTCCACGGCCGGACCTGGACCAAAAGAACAACAAGAAGACGGCGCAAGCGGAGAACGCTGCGCAAGTCTCGGTCCGGGACCGAGACGCCCCAAGAGCAGTCTGCTGGGCAGACTGAGGCGGTGACGCCGGATGTCGAGACGCTAAGTGTCTTGACACGCACCGATGCTGGATTCCAGTATCGTGAGATGGCACTCGCTAATCCTCCGACGACGGCGTCGGAGTTGACTTCGCTTCCAGCCATGAGCTGGAAGCGCTTCACACGCGACTTGCACGATGGACGCATCGAGCAGGTCTGCGTTCTTTCGAACAGCGAAAGAACGGAGAGCGAGAGCGAAGAGCTGAGGCAGCTCTTCATGGGAAGTACCACTGAGAGTGAAGACACTCTCAGTGCGAAGACGAAGCGAGAGCGCTTCGAGGAACAAGGTTGGGACTCGTTAAAGTCGAGTCCCTATTACGAATTGTTGAGGGAGTACAAAGACGTACTCCCGGAAGAGATTCCTGCGGAGCTTCCGCAGGATAAGGGTATTCAGCACGAGATTGATCTCGTGCCGGGCACGAAGTATTGGGTTACGCGGCAGTGGCCACTGCCACGAGAGCAAGTAAAAGCAATCGATGACTTCTTTGAAAGTCGTCACAAAGCAGGACAAGTGCGGGAATCAAAGTCCCCGCACAATGCCCCGACGTTCTGTGTCAAAAAGCCACAGGGCGGATGGCGCATCGTTCATGTCTACAACAAGCTGAATGATGCGACGGTACCGGCGCAGACGCCGATACCACGAAAAGATGTCATCATCGATTCGATGGCCGGGAGCACCGTTTACAGTGCTCTCGAGTTGCGAGATGGATTTTATCAGATCCTAATGCGTGAGAGCGATATCCCTCTCACGGCAGTGAGCACGCCAAGCGGCATGCTCTGGGAATGGCTAGTAATGCCGCAGGGGCTTAAGAACGCCCCTGCGACCTTCAACAGGTGCGTGACGCACTTGTTGCGCGACTTCGTGCCGAGCTACTTCGATGATGTGTTCATCCACAGCCGGGCTGTGGACGGGAAGACCGACGTAGAGATGCACAGGGTGCATCTCCGGAAGCTACTTGAGCTTATGCGAAAGCATAAGCTCTACGCGAACCTGAAGAAGTGTATCTTCGGGGCGAGCGAGATACCCGTCCTCGGGTGTCTCGTAGGGAAGAATGGTGTCCGCCCTGACCCAGAAAAGGTCAGAGTGATTAACGAATGGCCAACGCCTTCAAGTGTCAAGGAACTGAGGCAGTTCCTTGGCTTGGCCACGTACTTGCACAAGTACGTGGAGGATTACGCGGGCAAGATCCGCCCGCTGTCACAACTTCTTAAGAAAGAAGCTGTGTGGAATTGGGCACCCGATTGCCAAAAGGCATTCGATGCAGTCAAGCGGGGCTTGACTGAGGCGCCGATCTTGGCAGTGGCTGACCAAGATCGCCCATTTCACGTAGTGTGTGACGCATCCGATTTCGCGATCGGATGCGCGTTGATGCAGCACGATCACGAGGGCCGTGATCGTGTCGTCTACTACCGATCGCGTCAGCTGAAGCCAGCTGAGCGCAACTATCCGGTGCATGACAAGGAACTCCTTGCCATGAAGTATGCACTCGCAAAGTTCCGAGTGTATTTGATTGGGAGTAGACCATTTGTGGTCTACACCGACCATGCTTCACTGCGCACTGCAGTGAAGTCACCACACATTTCACAGAGAATGGCGAGATGGCTCTCATTCTTTGCGGAGTATAACTTCCGGGTCGAATACAAACCCGGAAGATTGAATGTAGTGGTCGACGCGTTATCACGTCGGTCGGACTACGCAGAAGCTGCTGACGTCAATGCCATTGGCGTCATGCGATCGAGCAAACCCACATCGTCTCTGTTGGACCATGTGAAGGCCGCGTACGCGCACGACACGGACACGAAGCTCTTGCTGGCCTATGGCGCAGCGCCTTCTGACAAGTCCCGTCAGAAGCTGCCCAAGCACCTTCGTGCGCGTGCACACCGCTTTCGAGTGCACGACGGACTGCTTCTTTACAATGCAGTCGACGACAACGCGGATCGCGTTGTCGTGCCGAATGATCATGACCTACGCCTCAGGATCATGTACGAATATCATGATGCCCCGACCGCGGGACATCTCGGACGTGAGAAGACATACGTCCTTCTCACGCGCGACTTCTACTGGCACCACCAGTATAAGTGGGTGCGCAAGTACATCCGTGCTTACGAGGTATGCCAACGCGTAAAGCCTACGCCATTCGCGCAGGCTCCGTTACAATCACTACCGACTCCGTCGGAGTATTGGAAGTCCATGTCTTTGGACTTCATCTTTGGTCTTCCCCCGGATAGCGGAGGGAATACCGGTGTTGTGGTCTTTGTAGACCGCTTCAGCAAGATGGTACATCTTGCTGCAGTGCCGGCAGAAGTGACCGCGAAGCAGACGGCCCGTCTGTTCGTCGACATGGTGTCAAATGCCATGGCATGCCGACCGACATCGTGTCGGACAGAGACTCGCGCTTCACAGCGCACCTGTGGCAAGAAGTGTTTACAC
Organism: Phytophthora cinnamomi; assembly: GCF_018691715.1. Lineage (NCBI taxonomy): Eukaryota > Oomycota > Peronosporomycetes > Peronosporales > Peronosporaceae > Phytophthora > Phytophthora cinnamomi. The sequence continues at coordinate 247,999 of NW_027150972.1, forward strand.
TTATTGGGAGCCAGCTTTCAATGTCGACTGCGGATCATCCGCAGACGGATGGCCAAACCGAGCGCGTGAATCGCGTGCTCGTCGATATGTTGAAGAGCTACGCTCACTCGTTCCAATACTGGAGCGAGTGCTTATCGATGGCAGAGTTTGCCATCAATAACTCAGTGCATGCCTCGACCGCATACACCGTTCTACGTGAATGCTATGCGGCATCCACGTCTACCGAGTTTACTCGGAGTGATGGCTCCCACTTTAAGTGGGGGAGGATCAACGACTGCAATACAGCAGCCGCAGAAAACCGCTGACACTTGCACAGTATCAGCTGCAACAACGAACAAACCACATGAGTCTGCACCCTGCGCAGACTCCCCCAACAACAAGGACAAAGACCACGGGTCTGCGCAGGGCGCAGACACAGCGAAGAACCACACAGAGGCCGGGCCTCTAGCGAAGAGCGAGCTGAATGACTTCAGCTCGGATGCAATCAACTTCCTAGCCAAAAGACAAGCCGTGATTCGGTTTGTCCAGGACGCGATTGCAACTTCTGTGGATAGACAGAAGCTGAACGCAGACAATGTGGGCAGAGGCAACACAAATGAATTCAAAGTTAGTTCATTGGTTTTGTTAGCTACGCAAAACCTGCCTAAACATGCAGTTTCGGATTTCGGAGCAAGTAAGCTTGCTCCGCGCTTCATCGGGCCGTTCACTATGTTGGCACGGCACGACAACGCATACACACTAGCCATACCGTCTAGCATGCGCCTCCATCCGACTTTTACGTCGGACAGCTGAAGCCGTACCTGCGGCACGCACCACCTAGCTCGGCTGACCCGAAGCCTCGGCAGAAGCGTAAGCATTGGCCTCGGCGACGAGCAGCCTCTCCTCCAGCGCGCGGACGCGCTGGAGCAACCCCTTCATCTGGGTCCCCAGCTCGACCTGGATATTCGAGGCGGTCTGCGAGACCGCCGCGACTTGGGCCTTCTGGTTCGCCAGCTCCTGCTTCAGGGCGGCGAACTCAGCGCCCTGCAGACGCTCCACGGCGGTCACCCGGTCGTGGAAAGACGCATACCCGGGGCGTGTTCCCACCCCCGCCACCGCCGATCCGTGACGCCCGCGGCTCAACCCGCTGGATTGTTAAGCGGATTGTTGACCATAGTATCCCGAAAACGAACCCTCAAGGGGCTCGTTTTCGTATTCGTTGGAGAGGATTTCCTCCCCATCAAGATACATGGGAGCCGCGGAACGTCTTGCTGGAGGACGTTCCGGAAATGGTGAGGGCGTACGAGGAGCAGTACGCGCTGGTGCAGCGGAAGTAGTACGAGCGCTGAGGTCATCGCTAGCGCCCGAACCCTCACGTGCTAAGAATTTAGCACGGAGCTCTTTGAGACTCTCGGGCACACGGAATGACGTGTACCCGTTCAGGTCGCGGTCGCTCAAGCGGATCGCGCCTGGGAAGCACTTCGTGCACTGAAAGCCCTCGGGCACAGCGCACGGCACATTAGCCTCCTCCGCAGCAACGTGGAGTTGCTCCACCTTTCCACGCTTCGAGTACGTCTCGAAGCGATCACGCGCTTGCTTAATCCGATCACGGTAAGCACTCGGTTTCTTGTTGAAGTTTTCAACAAAGGCGTTCCAACTTTGACAAAGTGCCTGCCACTCGGGCACTTTGCTGCGAGAAGAGGTCTTCTTGCTTTGAAACCATCGGAGCTCATGAAAGAGTCCGATGTAGTAATCGCGCCTTTGATGCGTTTCCGCATCAAAGTGCAGCTCGGCAGCCACAGCGTCATCTTTGATTGCGCTGCATACGTACAGCGGCACCTCATTCGGAGGTACCGAGTTCCCATACCGGTCCGTGATCTCGGACGCGGACGGCATCCACGGATCGCGCGCGGCAGGCACAGCGCGCGGAGTACTGATAACCCCAGCGGAAGCGAGTGGGGTATCACTCTTAGTTCTCGAACGCTTCGAACTCGAAGCATCCGATTCGTCCCCTTCACGCGGGCGAATGTTCTTAGCGGACACCGAGTTTTTGCGCTTTGAGGACGAGTCCTACTCGTCCTCCATGACTTCATCGTCGTCGCCGAAGTCGACGACGTCGCCATACTTAGCCTTCTGGCGCTCGAAGTAGTCATCGATGGAGATATGACTCTCCACCGACTTCGGAGTCTTCTTTTCTTGAGGCGCGCTCATCGTTGAATGAGCGCGGGTTTCTTCTCCAAACGAGGAGAATTGACGAATGGTCAATTCAGAAGATTGACGTGCGGAGACTCCGCGCGTCTCACCTTAAGGGGGGATGGTGTAACGGTTACACGCACAAGTGACTACAAGCCACTTGTGATTTTTAACAGATAAGATATCTGTTAAAAGTTCTAGATACTTCCTCACCTTGGTGTAAGTCACACCAATGGATACATTGAAGTGGGCCACCACAATGAGTGGTCCACACCTACCCAAAGATCCTATTGGTAGAAAGCAGCATCTTTCTACCAATCAGAGACATGCATATTAGCGGGGCTCTGACAGCCAGCCGCTGCCAACCCCTTTCATAGATGATAAACAGTTTTTAGCAGATTTTAGAGGAAGATCAATTTACAAACAAATACAGTTCTCATTTTACCTAATCAAAGTCACTTGGAGTCTTATCTGATTTAAATTATATTTGTGTATTCAAATATAATTAGCCTAAGTAATTACTAAGTACTTACGCTTCCTCACACACGTAGCGCAACGTGTAAGCAAAAGTAGTGAGTCAAGTTAGACCTACTACAACTCCCGCACCACTTCAAGTCTGTTTTGGCAACAAGTAGTTTATGCAAAATATATTCCATGAGCGTTCTCGTGGCCGAGCAGGGATCACAGGAAATATTTCGAAAGCCCACTTCTGACTTTGGTCCTGACAAACCAAACGCTACTTGGTGCGTAGCACAAAGTGAACAATCTGTCTGTGCATCGGCGTCGATGTCGAAGCCACTTCCACATTTTAGCCATTCCCTCAAAACTGCCAACTTTGGCAGCAACACCTTTGAGTCTGTAGGAAGTAGTTCAGTTACAATTCGCTCTAGAAGCCTAAAATTGTCGTTCACTAGAAAGCCCGTGAGGTAATCAACAGCACAACGTGCTTGTACCTCGCCATGCGTCAAAACTCCAACAATGAGATAAAATGTGCTTCTAGACATTTCGCCACCGCGGGCACGATACTCTTCAAATATTACCGCAGTTGATCTTTGTCGGCGAATGGATGGAACCACATGATATTGTCCGTCAAGCTTGATAGTCTTTGTCCCCCACGACAAAAACGCAACGTTGCTCATGGACAATATCCATTCCACTGCTTCATCTAGACTAGATTCCTTGTGTCTAGCACGAGAATAAGTAGGTTTATGTATATATCCCTCTTCCAAAAGTATTTGAAGATCTTTTTGCCCGGCTGCGTAACTATTTTTGCCAAATTTGAATCCTGGTGTAAGCTCCGAGGCTTTTTTCAGTGCCGATGGGGGAAAGCGTCACAGAGTAATGCACGAACACTTCGCCACTCAACACATCCACGTTTCGTAGCCATGAATACACGAACTGGGGCAGTAATATCTGAGAGAGAGATAATTTAAGCTGGAGTGATCCATGAAAGCAACAACTCCAAGAAAGCTGGAGAAGCTTCCGACCCACACAATATCGAACTTATCCGATTGAGCAATATCCACACCAACCTTAACGCAGAGGTCCGTTCTTGGCGATCGCGAGCTAACTCTGCTTCGTAACCTGGTGACGCCTCTGCTGAAAAGCTTCTGTACGTATCGTCACATGTAGATTTAGAGCTGGAAAACCAAAACGATTTCGAGAAACGTTTGTTTTTCGGCGGGAGCTTTTTCCTCATCGAGTTGACTAAATCTTCATCGCAATATAGAAGTCCCATCACAGCAAAAATATCGATTTTTGGATTGCGTTTGGGCGTAGGGGTGAAGATAGCAGGACTAAGATACATTCCAGTCTCATATTGTACTCGAGCGCCTGATTCTACTGCTGTACGAGGGCGTACAGGGGCCGTCACTTCCAAACCTTCAAAGTCATTCATATCCGCATAGTCCAGTGTTTCTGTTTCGTTGTGTTCGCCCATTCCTGTGAAGCATTTAGTGTGACGTTCTCAATAGTGCGCGATTCAAAACTCTCGCTCCACGCAGCTTTCTCGACAGCCTGGGGTCTTCCTCGTCTTTGTGCTCGTTTTACAGCCAGCGATACCCCATCACACTCACAACCAAATCGCGAGCACTTCCAGCATCCAACCACGGAGCAGCGCGGTCTCTTGCAGGAGCAGGTAATGAGAGGATATATTCCGCCACGAGAGTCTTCTCGTCCCCCCTCCATTTGGAATTCTACGCCACTGAGAAATCCCCCCCCCCCCTCCAACGCATCGAGACGTGCACATGGCTGAGCCGTCTGTACCACTATCAAATGTCTAATACCTCCAATCCCCTACAAATGCTTCAAACAGGGCTAGTATCGGCATGCTGTTCGCATGCCTTGCCATGGCACAACCAGTGCAGCTACGAAAGCCGGGTTTGATTCATTCGTCATTAGAAATTCTAGTTATGTTCCGACTAAAATTTCATTGAAATAGGACATTTTCCGCATTTTATTTTTTTTAGTTTCCCCCCAAAAGTCCCCCTCTTAACTGGTTCGTTCTAACGTTTGTTGTACTGACGCGGAGACCGAGGGGGTATCTCCGGTCCCGACCGGACGCCGTCCTATAGTGAAACCCAGGCAAATCCAGACGAGCCGACGCAGCTGATATACCGGAGACCACAAGATATTTGTCCGACTCACAATTTTTGTCCGACGTGTAAAAAGTCGAATATTATAGATTTTCAAAGGTACAACTATAACTTTATGCTAAAACTTGCACGAAAAAGCTATTTTTATTCCGTCGTGTTAATGACAAATGCACCGGTGTCCGAGCGTGGGCCGACTGGAATGAGCCCAGCCTTGACGAAACCACGTCGAATCACATCGACCGGCACAGATTCCCACGCAGCAACCACGATGTCTGCGATAAGGCTGCGTCGCTAGGTGGGATTCGTGCAAAAATCGTTATCTACATGGTACCTCACATACATTTCCCTAGTAAAGTGCTTGAACACACGCATTACCGCGACATCCATCGGCTGGGAAAGGCCTGTGATGCCAGGAGGGATGAACTCAGGTTCCGTACAGCAGGCTGCGAGCGATGCTCGCGTTGAAGCCATCTTGTGGACCTTCGAGCTGTCGAGCAGAAGCACTGATGGGCCACAGACCGATGGCCTCCACACCTATCATTCAAATTGTAAGTCATACAGTAGGCACCGACACTGAAATAAAATCACGAACCTCTTGGATCCACTCCTCCATGACGTGCTGGTCGCAATACGCGTTCGCCTGCACCGTGAGCACTACCTTGTCCGAGCGGTGGGCAGGATGACGCTCGAGCTCGGCTTGGACGTGGTAGCCAGGCTCGCCCTTGAACACGACAAACGGGGGCAGCTTACGCCCCGTAGCCGACGCACACAGAAACACGGAGGCTCGGAACGAGTTCGCTGACATAGCTAATCAATACAAAAATTAATTTAAAGTAGTACGCTGCGCATTTAAATGGTTAGAGACTTACACTGGACAACGTCAACATGACGTTCGCCCCGAAAAGAGATCGTGGTGCTCGGGTTCATGTCGATGTAAATCGACGTTTGGTCCATATTGTATACATAGTTGTACTTATCGTCGCCAGCCGTGATGGACACGACACTGTTCATCTCAAACGCGTAGCGCATGGCGCACCCGAACGCGTCGGCCACCAACTGGTTCATACAAATATCAATATAAAATATCAGTACTGTAAATAAAATCGAGCACACGCTGGCACAGTACCTGTAGCTCCTCGCGCTGCTTGACGCCGCGGTGGGTGATGCGGCGAATGGACAGCTTGTTGCGGTCTCGAAACCGCCGCAAGTACTCGTAGGCAGCGCGCTGGGTGCGCTCACCTAACAGACGCGGCTCAAACCGCGCGCCCATGACTAGCAAACACTGGCTCGTCACGCATCTTGCTCTATTTTTTCTCATTTGATGCCCCCATTCTAGCAACCTACAATAAACAGATCAAAGCTCAGTTAACTCATAGCCGTACAGTAGGATGTGACGAACTTGCCTCCTCTCCATATCAGGATACAGTATCGACGGCCCTCGTCGTGCGGCGCTGCGGACGAATTTCCGCGAGGGCGGAGCAGCCGTGATCGCAGACGCTGCTTTTCGCCAGCGCAACAGCGTGCGCGGCGACACCTTGTACTCAGCCGCCACGTCAGCGAGGCTGCTGTCGTTCGCAACGGCATCTTCGCTCGCGGCGATGGCCTGCATACAGTAGAGTAGATGATTAGACGTGGTGCATGCATCTCGTTTCGCGGGTGAACTCACCTTCGCCTTAACACTGCTCTTTTGGTGGGGGCCTCCCACCATCCTGCAAATAACTGAATGGTGGCCGCGTGGCCAGCAACGCATTAGTGGCGACGATGCAGTGCTCCCGCGCGCTGAATGACAGCTTTTACCATACTTTTTACGTTGTAATTTATGTTTTTACGATCGGACAAATATCTCGTAGTCTCCGGTACTTGATTTTGCAATTCGACGAGGTTTTATATAAATAGTTTTTTTTTGTTTTTTTGCCTGTCATTTGCGAGCACAGCACAACACGGCCAAGACATCACCCTTACGCTGCTGGGGATCAAATGCTTGGTATCGCGCAGCAGCACTCGAAGGCAGCAGTGCAAGGACATTTGGAAGTACGGGCTCAGCTCGCAGGCGGGTAGCCGCGAGCCTCGAGTCGCGTATAGTCGAATCAGAGTCTCAGCAGCTGATGGATGCCCCGTGCTACAGCGGTATCTGCAGTACGTCCTGGCGGTGGTGCTGGTCTTCTAGAATAAGAACCCGTGGGCCAGTGGAGCTTGGTGGCGCCATTTGCCGGTAGCCTCTCGCTGTTGCTAATCAGCTTCAGTGTGCGAGGCCGACATCAAGGAGATCTCTCGCACCGGAGTGCTTAACAGTGGGTGCTTGCCTGTAGGCCACTGGATCATCCGAGAAGTACACCCGCCAAGGTTCACGGACCTGGCTTGGATTGCGTCACTGTGACCGAGGACTGGTTGTACACCGACCTGACACGGCGCCGACGGACGCTTTCTTGCCACCAAGACGGCACTTCAACTAGCACGCGAGGCCACGAGAGTCCGAGTTCACGAACGTGTAGCCCACATAGCTGAACGTGAGCCTAATTCAAACGGAAAATTATCTCAATCGAATTCATATCAACTCGATCTATTTAATGCAAGCAGACTACTGCGGTGTCATGTCTTCGTGGAGTATTTGGTGGAGCAGAGCACGATACTGATCTGCCTTCGTCGCATTAAACCCGCTGCGGGTCCAGGTCGCCAGGTCATCTTCAATCTTTGTGGGCTGGCGGCTCGCAATTAAAGTTGAAATCCTGTCCATGTAGTACAAGAGATATATGCCGCAGTCAAGAGAATTCGACTGCTGCGGTTTTGTCTTGAATTCGATAGTTATAACTTCAAATGTTGCATCGGAATCGCCTGTCTTATCAGCCACGTAGCGAGCAAAGAACCACTTGAATACTGCGAACGCGTAGTCAGAACTGTGTGCTCCCTTTAACGAATCGACGTGATACAGTTTTCCCTGCTGCCAGCTTGATGTGTGCTCCGCAATGAGAAAACTCCGATGGTTTCTGCCACAAAGAGGAACTAGAACGTACTGATACGAAGACCAATCAAACATGCTCATCGACGACTTGATTAGAGCCTTTTTCTTTGACGGAGATCGAGCAGTATACGCCAGTTCAACTTGAGCGAACAGAGCGGTACCAACAGAACAAACGATGCCGGGCTTGTTTTCCATGTATCTGTAGATGAAGTAGCCATTGGCGTTACCAGTAGTTGACGTGTTGTTCAGAAGGCTGTCTGAATCGTCCGTGAAAACATGCAGAGTGTAGTTTGTCTGTGAGTCAGTATACACAACAAGAGGGACGTAGCTGGGGTAACGAGCCCTAAAAAAAGCGTCGCGTTTTCTCACTTTGCACAGGTTTTGCAGCAATGGCTGCTGCGACCCCACCCCTGAGTATACTCTGACCCCTGGCTTCGACAACGTCCACCATTTCCACGTCGCGGTCACTGCTGCTTCCCTTAGTTTTACCACGCTCACTTTTACTGACACCATTCGCTCCATCACCAATGCTTTCTTCACCGTCACTGCTTTCTCCACTACCGCCCCTCAACGCACTGTCACCGCTCTTTTCACTCTCACGATCGTCTCCACTGTTACTACCATCACTGTCATCAAAGTAGTGCACACACGTGGATATATTGCTTTGCAGCCTCAGAGACCCCCCCCACGCTCTGCTATCGTTTCGGTTTCTGCCCCATTGGTAGACTTGTCAGTTTCCAAAGCCCTATTCAATTCTCGTGTCCCCTTAACGCTGGAAGCGGCATCTTTCTCCATCGCAACCACATCGACGCCAGCACCGCCCCGTTCTTTACCGTCCCCGCCTTCACTAGCTCTGTTCGCCACGCGCTTCACATTGCGTTGCATGAACCGCTTGACCCAGTTCCGCCGATGGCTAGGCTTTCTCGCTTCGAATTCATCGTGTCTGCCACAGAAGTCGAAAACTTCTGATTCGCGTACAGTCCCCTCGGCGGCTAGATGCGACTAAAAAAACTCCAATACTTCCCACTCAAATGGTGTGGTAGGTCTAACTTGACTCACTACTTTTGTTTACACGTTGCGCTACGTGTATGAGGAAGCGTAAGTACTTAGTAATTACTTAGGCTAATTATATTTGAATACACAAATATAATTTAAATCAGATAAGACTCCAAGTGACTTTGATTAGGTAAAATGAGAACTGTATTTGTTTGTAAATTGATCTTCCTCTAAAATTTGCTAAAAACTGTTTATCATCTATGAAAGGGGTTGGCAGCGGCTGGCTGTCAGAGCCCCGCTAATATGCATGTCTCTGATTGGTAGAAAGATGCTGCTTTCTACCAATAGGATCTTTGGGTAGGTGTGGACCACTCATTGTGGTGGCCCACTTCAATGTATCCATTGGTGTGACTTACACCAAGGTGAGGAAGTATCTAGAACTTTTAACAGATATCTTATCTGTTAAAAATCACAAGTGGCTTGTAGTCACTTGTGCGTGTAACCCCGTTACACCATCCCCCCTTAAGGTGAGACGCGCGGAGTCTCCGCACGTCAATCTTCTGAATTGACCATTCGTCAATTCTCCTCGTTTGGAGAAGAAACCCGCGCTCATTCAACGATGAGCGCGCCTCAAGAAAAGAAGACTCCGAAGTCGGTGGAGAGTCATATCTCCATCGATGACTACTTCGAGCGCCAGAAGGCTAAGTATGGCGACGTCGTCGACTTCGGCGACGACGATGAAGTCATGGAGGACGAGTAGGACTCGTCCTCAAAGCGCAAAAACTCGGTGTCCGCTAAGAACATTCGCCCGCGTGAAGGGGACGAATCGGATGCTTCGAGTTCGAAGCGTTCAAGAACTAAGAGTGATACCCCACTCGCTTCCGCTGGGGTTATCAGTACTCCGCGCGCTGTGCCTGCCGCGCGCGATCCGTGGATGCCGTCCGCGTCCGAGATCACGGACCGGTTTGGGAACTCGGTACCTCCGAATGAGGTACCGCTGTACGTATGCAGCGCAATCAAAGATGACGCTGTGGCTGCCGAGCTGCACTTTGATGCGGAAACGCATCAAAGGCGCGATTACTACATCGGACTCTTTCATGAGCTCCGATGGTTTCAAAGCAAGAAGACCTCTTCTCGCAGCAAAGTGCCCGAGTGGCAGGCACTTTGTCAAAGTTGGAACGCCTTTGTTGAAAACTTCAACAAGAAACCGAGTGCTTACCGTGATCGGATTAAGCAAGCGCGTGATCGCTTCGAGACGTACTCGAAGCGTGGAAAGGTGGAGCAACTCCACGTTGCTGCGGAGGAGGCTAATGTGCCGTGCGCTGTGCCCGAGGGCTTTCAGTGCACGAAGTGCTTCCCAGGCGCGATCCGCTTGAGCGACCGCGACCTGAACGGGTACACGTCATTCCGTGTGCCCGAGAGTCTCAAAGAGCTCCGTGCTAAATTCTTAGCACGTGAGGGTTCGGGCGCTAGCGATGACCTCAGCGCTCGTACTACTTCCGCTGCACCAGCGCGTACTGCTCCTCGTACGCCCTCACCATTTCCGGAATGTAGTGGGTCTAACTTGACTCACTACTTTAGCTTACACGTTGCGCAACGTGTATGAGGAAGCGTAAGTACTTAGTAATTACTTAGGTTAATTATATTTGAATACACAAATATAAGTTAAGTAACAAAAGGATTCCAAGTGACTTAGATTAGGTAAAATGAGAACTGTATTGTTTGTAAATTGATCTTCCTCTAAAAGCTGCTAAAAACTGTTTATCATCTATGAAAGGGTTGGCAGCGGCTGGCTGTCAGAGCCCCGCTAATATGCATGTCTCTGATTGGTAGAAAGATGCTGCTTTCTACCAATAGGATCTTTGGGTATGTGTGGACCACTCATTGTGGTGGTCCACTTCAATGTATCCATCGGTGTGTCTTACACCAATGTGAGGAAGTATCCAAAACGTTTAACAGATAACCTATCTGTTAAATTCACAAGTGGCTTGCAGCCACTTGTACGTGTAACCCCGTTACACCATCCCCCCCTTAAGGTTAGACGCGCGGGGTCCCCGCACGTCAATCTTTGGAATTGACCATTCGTCAATTCTCCGCGTTTGGAGAAGAAATCCGCGCTCATTCAACGATGAGCGCGCCTCAGAAGAAGTCCGCAAAGTCGATGGGGAGTCATCTCTCCATCGACGACTACTTCGAACGCCAGAAGGCGAAGTACGGTGACGTCGTCGACTTCGACGACGACGATGAAGACATGGAGGGCGAGGAGGACTCGCCCTCAAAGCGTAAAGACTCAGTGTCGAGCGAATCGCTCGACCCTCACGCCAAGAACGTTCGCCCGCGTGAAGGGGACGAATCGGACGCTTCGAGTTCGAAGCGTTCGCGTACTGAGAGCGATACCCCACTCGCTTCCGCTGGGGCTCTCAGTACTCCGCGCGCTGCAACTGCAGCGCGTGATTCCAAAGCTCACGGCTCACCGCGCGCTATGCCTGCAGCGCGCGATCCATGGATGCCGTCTGCGTCCGAGATTGCGGACCGGTATGGGAACTCGGTACCTCCGAATGAGGTGCCGCTGTACGTATGCAGCGCCGTCAAAGATGACGCTGTGGCTGCCGAGCTGCACTTTGATGCGGAAACGCATCAAAGGCGCGATACTACATCGGACTCTTTCATGAGCTCCGATGGTTTCAAAGCAAGAAGACCTCTTCGCAGCAAAGTGCCCGAATGGCAGGCACTTTGTCAAAGTTGGAACGCCTTTGTTGAGAACTTCAACAAGAGGCCGAGTGCTTACCGTGATCGGATTAAGCAAGCGTGATCGCTTCGAGACGTACTCGAAGCGTGGAAAACTGGAGCAACTTCATGTTGCTGCTGAGGAGGCGAATGTGCCGTGCGCTGTGCCCGAGGGCTTTCAGTGCACGAAGTGCTTCAGGCGCGGTCCGCTTGAGCGACCATGACCTGAACGGGTACACGTCGTTCCGTGTGCCCGAGAGTCTCAAGAGCTCCGTGCTAAGTTCTTAGCACGTGAGGGTTCGGGCGCTAGCGATGATCGCAGCGCTCGTGTTACTTCCGCTGCGCCAGCGCGTACTGCTCCTCGTACGCCCTCACCATTTCCGGAACGTCCTCCAGCAAGACGTTCCGCGGCTCCCATGTATCTCGATGGGGAGGAAATCCTCTCCAACGAATACGAAAACGAGCCCCTTGAGGGTTCGTTTTCGGGATACTATGGTCAACAATCCGCTCAACAATCCAGCGGGTTGAGCCGCGGGCGTCACGGATCGGCGGTGGCGGGGGTGGGAACACGCCCCGGGTATGCGTCTTTCCACGACCGGGTGACCGCCGTGGAGCGTCTGCAGGGCGCTGAGTTCGCCGCCCTGAAGCAGGAGCTGGCGAACCAGAAGGCCCAAGTCGCGGCGGTCTCGCAGACCGCCTCGAATATCCAGGTCGAGCTGGGGACCCAGATGAGGGTTGCTCAGCGCGTCCGCGCGCTGGAGGAGAGGTTGCTCGTCGCCGAGGCCAAGTCCTCCGCTTCTGCCTCGGCTCCTGCCGAGGCTTCGGGTCAGCCGAGCTAGGTGGCTCGTGCTGCCGGTATGGCTTCAGCCGTCCGACGTAAAAGGTCGGATGGAGGCGCATGCTAGACGGTATGTCTAGCGTGTATGCGTTGCCGTGCCGTGCCAACACAATGAACGGCCCGATGAAGCGCGGAGCAAGCTTGCTTGCTCCGAAATCCGAAACTGCATGTCTAGGCAGGTTTTGTGTAGCTAACAAAACTAATGAACCAACTTTAAATTCATTTGTGTTGCCTCTGCCCGCATTGTCTGCGTTCAGCTTCTGTTGATCAACAGAAGCTGCTATTGTGTCTTGGACAAACCGAATCACGGCTTGTCTTTTGGTGATGAAACTGATTGCATCCGAGCTGAAGTCATTCAGCTCGCTCTCCGCTAGAGGCCCGGCCTCTGCGTGAGTTCTTGCGGTGTCTGCGCCCTGCGCAGACCCGTGGTCGTTGGCCATAAGAAGAAGAGTTCGCGCCCCGCAGACTCATGTGGTTTGTCCATTGTTGCAGCTGACACTGTGCAAGTGTCAGCGGTTTTCTGCGGCTGCTGTATTGCAGTCGTAGATCCTCCCCACTTAAAGTGGGAGCCATCACCCGAGTAACTCGGTAAGCGTGGATGCCGCATGGCATTCACGTAGAACGGTGTATGTCCGGTCGAGGCATGCACTGAGTTGTTGATGGCAAACTCTGCCATCGATAAACACTCGCTCCAGTATGGAAACGAGTGAGCAGTCACACATAACACGCGAAATCGCGCACGTCCGTCAGGCAATAAAAGTCGGAAAGGTGGCTCCCAAGCGCGTAAACACTTCGCCACAGATGCGCTGTGAAGGCAATCCGACAATGTCGAGCCGCTTTGAACACCATGTCGACGAGCAGACGGGCCGTCTGCTTCGCGGTTTGCACTTGCTGCACGCAGCAAGATGTACCATCTTGCTGAAACGGTCTACAAAGACCACAATACCGGTATTCCTCCTCCGCCATCCGGGGGAAGACCAAAGATGAAGTCCAAAGATAAGGACTTCCAAACATTCGCGACGGAGTCGGTAGTGATTACAGTGGAGCCCTGCGCGAATGGCGCAGGCTTTACGCGTTGGCATACCCTCGCAAAGTAGCACGGGATAATTTGATACGGCTCTGCGCAATCCACTTATACTGGTGGTGCCAGGAGCGCGAGTAGACGTAAGTCTCTTCGGCAGTCGCACGAGAGCATGAGACAGATCGCTGGTCATGGTCAATAAGAACGCGATCGCCGCAGCGTCGTCGTCGACTGAGCAAAGTCCGTGTGCATAAGCCACGCGGGAAAGCCGAGGGCTTCTGACGGACTGCATCTTAGCCTGGCATCCGCCAGAGTAATGATCCGTTAGTAAGGCAGGAAGCATGGCGTGGTTTCATCATTCAACACAGATGATGGTTCCAGCCGATCGCATTAAAGTCCGGCGTCGCGTTGCTGACGTAATAGTTGCATAAGACGTGCGATAACAATGCTCGGTTTGTATTCGATTGAATGTGTGGCCCGGATTCCGCAAAGAATCGAGATATCTCGCCATTCTGTAGATCATTGCTAGTACACTCGTGAGCATGGCAAGGAGCCCTGCAATGGCCAGACGACGCGACAGGCAGACGATATCACAGGGGTCGTGCCGATTAACGCTGTTTCATCCGGACGCGACAGTACGTGAAATGGCATCTACGATTCCGCGAATCGGTGCTCAATAAGCCCTCGCTTCGGCCGAGAAGCCACCGCCGAAGCAATCGTTCAGCCATCGTCATACAGCTCTCTTCTGCCAATAGCAATAGCTGACGCCTCAGAACAATTTCGAGTGCGTGGCCATTCAACACTCCGCCTTTCGTCAGGGCGGTCTGTTCGCCGCTGATCTTTGACCGATGACGGCACGGTGCACGCTCTCAGGTTCGGTGTTCGCCGCCCGAACGATAAGTCGGTACGGAGATTCCCGTGCGCACCTCTGTCGTCGGTCGGCCTTTTCCGACACAGTCCGGCCGTCGGCCATGAAATCGATAGCTCGGTGCATATTTGCGCGCCTGAATGGCGTCACTTAAGCAGGCAGTTTAAGCCCCCTGGCCGCCTGCTGCCACTGCCGTGATATTAGATGTTGATAAAACCATCTTCCTTCAGAAATGAAAAAGTGCTCCCGCCATTGATCGCCCGTCGCCATCTTCTTCGAATCGCGTGAACGATGTGAGGCCCGCCGGCGTCCGGGTACCGTCGCATTGGCTTTTGTTGCTCATGTACGAACGACACCGTCGGTGGTAAAAGTTTCGCCACATGACGTCGGACTTACTGCGCGGGACTTCTGATCGGCACTGTCCTGTCGTCGACGCTCAATCTCCGCGGCAGCCATCCGCGACACAGTTATTTGTCAACTCGTATGGCGTGTCTCCGTTTGTAGAACATTCAGTCCGCGAGTCAGGTCAATTGTACTGATATAAGGACTCGACTTCAGCGAGTCCTCTCCAGCTGCTCGCCGTTCTGACTGTCTTCACCGTGGTATTTCAGTTAGCTCCTCAGCTTCCAGCCGAGATGCGCGCGAAAGAACCATGTACTTTGCTGCGCGTCTCGATTCCAGTTGTTTCGTGTTCGAGCTCATGGCTCCATCGTGAAACCATCCGTTGACTACGGTTGAAGCGACCGACGTCGTGAAGTTAAGTCACCATCAGTTCCATCATGTCGATGTCACGGAGACTGGATATCAGCCGGCGTAGCCAGTCGTCAAGACGCTTAGCGTTCGAATGCCGTCGTAGCGCAGATTCGCAGCCCAGCAGACCGCTCGGACCGAGCTGCCAGTTTCTGCGCTTGCAGCCGTCTGTTGAGCCCGGAGCCCGGCCCACAGTTCTTCCGTCCAGGCCCGGCCGCGGATTAAAGTCGTTCGCCGGCGGACCCCGTCTCGCGGGCGCGCGGTATCGCCCGGCTTGACCGCAGTTTTCCCTTCAGCAAGCCCGGCTGCACGGTAACCTTCGCCGGCAGACCTGTTCGCTGAGAAGATAACAAGCCCGGCTTGATCGTATTCGGTTTAGCCCGGTTTACGATGTAAATTGCGCCGAATGGCCTGTCTTGTAGCAAAACAAACTCCGGAGCGGATGTAGGCAATATCATTAATCATTGTTGGCGGCATGACGTAAGTCGGTTCAGCCGAGTCGACGTCACATTATCGTCAGTCAGCCATTATCGATGGTAACTTTTGAGCGGTAAGAAACCCCGCGCACTAATTCATTGCAGCAGCGTTTTGTCGATTTTGATATCGCGCCGTCGATTGAAGCGCGTCGACCCGCTGGTGCGCTGCGCGTAATGTTCTCGTTCCGCACGAAGCGCACTTCATGTTATCATACGACCATTTGGATCGCGCGAGTTCAGTAGATAAACACCGTTGTTTGTAGAAGAACAGTTCATATGTATGGCGTCACGACGTTGCGTACCAGCGACTTTCCGGCGATGATTTCGTAGAAGTTGCCAGTCGTACTCCAAAGTTCGTATCTACGACTGAAGATTCGAACAAAGTTGCCGATCGCGACTGATTGTGTTTTATGCCGTTAGCCTGGCCCGTCATCTGTTTGTATGGTTCGATGCGCGGACCACCGGGGCGGCATTGTCTGCCCTGGCGTTCGGTGTCATATTAGTATTCCGCGTTCAGTGAATAGTACGCTCGGAGATTCCATTCTTTCCGGGCTGGAACGGTAAAAGTGACGATTTCCGCAACGGAAGTCGTTGTCTTCTGCTGTTGGTAGACCAAGGTGTGTTAAAGCCAGACAGGCGTCTTAGGTTCGGTTCGGCCAAGAAATATGAAGTTTAATACCGAGGTTAACCTGCATGGCCGAGAGATCGGCTCTCGGAGATATTCAGGCCATTCTCTGTTCTTCACGTCGTTAGTCACGATTATGCGCTGCGCGCGTATGAAGATCGATGCCCTCGACCGCTTTTGCGGTTCAAACGCTTTGCTTATTCCTTGAATTTTCGCCGCGAAGTTATGATCGGAGAAGTCGGATTGCTGATTCAAAGCGACAGAACGCGATTCGATTAGCGGTGTCGAATGTCGTCGACAAATATGTCGCCATCGGAGGAGAGTCGCCTCTACCGAAGCTCACATATTGTTGGCGATGCGCTCCTTAATGTTGAAAGGCAACGTTTATCGAGACGATGATGGAGAATTTGTGGCGGCGTAGCAGCAAGTAGTATGCCGCTTTCAACCGTTGACAGTCCTCCCACTTGATCAGATGGAGCAAGTAACATGCGCCGTCGTCGACAGGCGAAACAGCGTAACATACGCGTTCTGGTTCCAGACGCGTCGCTGGTTCCGTTGTACAAGGTACGATGTCGGTCGTTGTTGACGCGCTACTGCAGCCGTCTAACTACTTACACGGTGTGAGGAGCGTAGCGTAGTTAGTAATTATACTGAATAACAAATATAATTTAAATCAGATAAGACTCTGCGATTCTTAGATTAATGGAACTGGGGATCTTCGCAACCGTTGGCGGTTGCCGACAGACAGCCACAGAAAGCCGTTTACCAATAGATCTTTAGTATGTGTGGACCACTCATTGTGGTGGTCCACTTCAATGTATCCATCGGTGTGTCTTACACCAATGTGAGGAAGTATCCAAAACGTTTAACAGATAACCTATCTGTTAAATTCACAAGTGGCTTGCAGCCACTTGTACGTGTAACCCCGTTACACGGAACGTCCTCCAGCAAGACGTTCCGCGGCTCCCATGTATCTTGATGGGGATGAAATCCTCTCCAACGAATACGAAAACGAGCCCCTTGAGGGTTCGTTTTCGGGATACTATGGTCAACAATCCGCTTAACAATCCAGCGGGTTGAGCTGCGGGCGTCACGGATCGGCGGTGGCGGGGGTGGGAACACGCCCCGGGTATGCGTCTTTCCACGACCGGGTGACCGCCGTGGAGCGTCTGCAGGGCGCTGAGTTCGCCGCCCTGAAGCAGGAGCTGTAACGGGGTTACACGTACAAGTGGCTGCAAGCCACTTGTGAATTTAACAGATAGGTTATCTGTTAAACGTTTTGGATACTTCCTCACATTGGTGTAAGACACACCGATGGATACATTGAAGTGGACCACCACAATGAGTGGTCCACACCTACCCAAAGATCCTATTGGTAGAAAGCAGCATCTTCACCAATCAGAGACATGCATATTAGCGGGCTCTGACAGCCAGCCGCTGCCAACCCTTTCATAGATGATAAACAGTTTTTAGCAGCTTTTAGAGGAAGATCAATTTACAAACAATACAGTTCTCATTTTACCTTAAACTAGCTACTTGGAGTCTTGTCTAAGTTAACTTATATTTGTGTATTCAAATATAATTAACCTAAGTAATTACTAAGTACTTACGCTTCCTCATACACGTAGCGCAACGTGTAAGCAAAAGTAGTGAGTCAAGTTAGACCCACTACACCTGGTAGCACTTTGTAGTCCGTCCAACGACCGACTGCTTGACGTTCGTACGCGGTGTACGAACGCGGAGCCGAGAACCACATGAGCACGGAAGTGCCCATGGAGAGCTCCAACACGCCTGCAACGCATGTTGCATGCGCTGACTGCCCCCACCTGTCTGATCCAGAGTGGGAGGCCCTCCAACGACTGTCAACAGTCATTGGAGAAGCGGCGATAGCTACAATGCTGCGTACGCTATCGCCGACGGAGCAACATGGTGTTGCTCTGGGGTTCATCATGAAGGAGCAGCGTGACGCTGCTTCCTCAGTGACGGCGTCGTCAGGGACGACACCGCGTGCTCAACCATTAAAGTTGAGCGTAAGCAATTACGTGGGAAGAGAGGGCGAGCCTCTCCTCCGATGGCTTGTCGAACTCGACACAGCCATAGCGGCTCGACGCATCGTCGACCCGCTGTCGAAGGTCGCGTTCGCCATGTCCTGCCTTGGCGGACGCGCAAGGAGTTGGGCGTATGGACGCCGACTCTCCGATCCTACGTGCTTCAGCACGTACGAAGTATTAAGGAGGAGCTCAAACAAGCGTTTGAGCCCCCGCAAACGAATTCCGGTCGAGGGCGGAGTTCCTCGACCTTCAGCAGGGTAAGCATGATGTCCATCCTTACGCGCAGCGCGCACGATATTTGGTATCAAATATCGTGACTAACCCGATTGACGAGGCGACCAAGGTCGTCACGTTCATGAAAGGACTTAGAGATGGGCCTGTGAAGACCTATCTCTTCCGAGAGTACCCGAGTACTCGAAGCTGCGATCACTCTTGCCATGCAAGAGGAGTTTAGCCTGCGGCAGGCTAAACTGCATGTGAACGTGCCGAGGCCGCAACCACGCCCGGTAGCGAGGACGGGAGGTCCGGAACCAATGGACCTCTCGAGCGCAACAACTGCTGGTTACCAGCAGCAGGGAGGCAACGGGCGATGCTTCCGTTGCGGAAGGATCGGTCACTTTGCACGGGAGTGCACAGCTCCCATGCCCCCTGGAGGTGGCCGTCGTGGCGATGCTAGGCATCGCCGCGGACCAACAAAAAACGCGAACATCCAGTAGGCGCGGGCGCCCTACTGGTAATGCAGTCGCGCGTGCCGACATCGGGCACGCGACACTAAGGACTGCAGCCCCAGTGAGACCAGCTCTCACTGTAAGAAACAAGATGACAGGCCGAACCTAGTCATCTTGAGGTTTACTCGAAGAGAGCGAGTGACTCTCTTCGAGCTTTGTAGACTCCAGGCGCGTCGAACAACTTTGTTCGACTACGAAGCCTGTCGAGACTTGACTTCGAGGAGGTAGATACACCTCGAAGTCTTCTGAGGTACGACTGGCAACAGGTGCCATCGTGAAGACCGAGAAGCGCGTCGTGAACGTGCGCTTCTCGTACAAACAACGAGTGTTTGTCGAACACTTTATCGTCCTGGATCTGGACGATAAATTCGACGTAGTAATGGGCATGCCGTGGCTTGCACGGCATGATCCGGTGATAGACTGGAAGAAGCGCACGCTCGTGCGCTTCGGACGCGATAGCGGAACAGAGAGCGATGGCCCTGTTACCGCAGAGCGCGCACCAGCAGGTGCGCGCGGCTCACCAGTCGAGACAGCGCTTTATGCTGCTGTCCCGGAGTGCCCAAGAAGTGCGCGAGGGCGCGCACAAGTGAGACCCACGTCGGCAATGCTGCCGACGTCGGAAGAAAAAGATGTGTCGGTTCCGGGAACCAACACCCACGTTCAAGCGTGGAAGGGACAGTCCCTGACCCGAAGCGGTCAGGTCGACAACGACGCGTCGGCTCCGGGAGCCGACGCACCCTCGGTCATGAGGGGCTCCGCCAATGATTGGCGTCGAGGTGACGAAGGCGTGTCAACTCCGGGAGTTGACGCTGCAAACAGTGCGGACGGTTGCAAACGTACCGCACTGACGCAATTTGCATGCTGTCGTGCAGCCGGGCTGCACGACGAAGCGCCATGCGATCAAGCCGGGCTTGATACCGCGCGCCCGCGGACAGGGTCCGCCGGCGAACAACTGTCCACGGCCGGACCTGGACCAAAAGAACAACAAGAAGACGGCGCAAGCGGAGAACGCTGCGCAAGTCTCGGTCCGGGACCGAGACGCCTCAAGAGCAGTCTGCTGGGCAGACTGCGGCGGTGACGCCGAATGTCAAGACGCTAAGCGTCTTGACGCGCACCGATACTGGATTCCAGTATCGTGACATGGAACTCGCTAGTCCTCCGACGACGGCGTCGGAGTTGACTTCGCTTCCAGCCATGAGCTGGAAGCGCTTCACACGCGACTTGCACGATGGACGCATCGAGCAAGTCTGCGTTCTTTCGAACAGCGAAAGAACGGCGAGCGAGAGCGAAGAGCTGAGGCAGCTCTTCATGGGAAGTACCACTGAGAGTGAAGACACTCTCAGTGCGAAGACGAAGCGAGAGCGCTTCGAGGAACAAGGTTGGGACTCGCTGAAGTCGAGTCCCTATTACGAATTGTTAAGGGAGTACAAAGACGTACTCCCGGAAGACATTCCTGCGGAGCTTCCGCAGGATAAGGGCATTCAGCACGAGATTGATCTCGTGCCGGGCACGAAGTACTGTGTCACGCGGCAGTGGCCACTGCCGCGAGAGCAAGTGAAAGCGATCGACGACTTCTTTGAAAGTCGTCGTAAAGCAGGACAAGTGCGGGAATCAAAGTCCCCGCACAGTGCTCCGACGTTCTGTGTCAAGAAGCCACAGGGCGGATGGCGCATCGTTCATGCCTACAACAAGCTGAACGATGCGACGGTACCGGCGCAGACGCCGATACCACGAAAAGATGTCATCATCGATTCGATGGCCGGGAGCACCGTTTACAGTGCTCTCGACTTGAGAGATGGATTTTATCAAATCCTAATGCGTGAGAGCGATATCCCTCTCACGGCAGTGAGCACGCCAAGCGGCATGCTCTGGGAATGGCTAGTAATGCCACAGGGGCTTAAGAATGCCCCTGCGACTTTCAACAGGTGCGTGACGCACTTGTTGCGCTCGGTGCGCGACTTCGCACCGAGCTACTTCGATGATGTATTCATCCACAGCCGGGCTGTGGACGGGAAGACCGACGTAGAGATGCACAGGGTGCATCTCCGGCAGCTACTTGAGCTTATGCGAAAGCATAAGCTCTACGCGAACCTGAAGAAGTGTATCTTCGGGGCGAGCGAGATACCCGTCCTCGGGTGTCTCGTAGGGAAGAATGGTGTCCGCCCTGACCCAGAAAAGGTCAGAGTGATTAACGAATGGCCAACGCCATCAAGTGTCAAGGAACTGAGGCAGTTCCTGTTGGCCACGTACTTGTGCAAGTACGTGGAGGACTATGCGGGCAAGATCCGCCCGCTGTCACAGCTTCTTAAGAAAGAAGCTGTGTGGAATTGGACACCCGATTGCCAAAAGGCATTCGATGCAGTCAAGCGGGGCTTGACTGAGGCGCCGATCTTGGCAGTGGCTGACCAAGATCGCCCATTTCACGTAGTGTGTGACGCATCCGATTTCGCGATCGGATGCGCGTTAGCAGCACGATCACGAGGGCCGTGATCGTGTCGTCTACTACCAATCGCGTCAGCTGAAGCCAGCTGAGCGCAACTATCCGGTGCATGACAAGGAACTCCTTGCCATGAAGTATGCACTCGCAAAGTTCCGAGTGTACTTGCTTGGGAGTAGACCATTTGTGGTCTACACCGACCATGCTTCACTGCGCACCGCAGTGAAGTCGCCACACATTTCACAAAGAATGGCGAGATGGCTCTCATTCTTTGCGGAGTATAACTTCCGGGTCGAATACAAACCCGGAAGGTTGAACGTGGTGGCCGACGCGTTATCACGTCGGCCGGACTATGCAGAAGCTGTTGACGTCAATGCCATTGACGCCATGCGATCGAGCAGACCCACATCATCTCTGTTGGATGATGTGAAGGCCGCGTACGCGCACGACGCGGACGCGAAGCTCTTGCTGGCCTATGGCACAGCGCCTTCTGACAAGTCCCGTCAGAAGCTGCCCAAGCACCTTCGAGCGCGTGCACACCGCTTTCGTGTGCACGACGGACTGCTACTCTACAACGCAGTCGACGACAACGCGGATCGCGTTGTCGTGCCAAATGACCATGACCTGCGACTCAGGATCATGTACGAGTATCATGATGCCCCGACTGCGGGACATCTCGGACGTGAGAAGACTTACGTCCTTCTCACGCGCGACTTCTACTGGCACCACCAGTATAAGTGGGTGCGCAAGTACATCCGTGCTTGCGAGGTATGCCAACGCGTAAAGCCTGCGCCATTCGCGCAGGCTCCACTGCAATCACTACCGACTCCGTCGGAATGTTGGAAGTCCATGTCTTTGGACTTCATCTTTGGTCTTCCCCCGGATAGCGGAGGGAATACCGGTGTTGTGGTCTTTGTAGACCGTTTCAGCAAGATGGTACATCTTGCTGCGGTGCCAGCAGAGGTGACCGCGAAGCAGACGGCCCGTCTGCTCGTCGACATGGTGTTCAAACACCATGGCATGCCGTCCGACATTGTGTCGGACAGAGACCCGCGCTTCACAGCGCATCTGTGGCAAGAAGTGTTTACACTTCTTGGGAGCCAGCTTTCCATGTCGACTGCGGATCATCCGCAGACGGACGGACAAACCGAGCGCGTGAATCGCGTGCTCGTCGATATGTTGAAGAGCTACGCTCACTCGTTCCAATACTGGAGCGAGTGTTTATCGATGGCAGAGTTTGCCATCAACAACTCAGTGCATGCCTCGACCGGACATACACCGTTCTACGTGAATGCCATGCGGCATCCACGCTTACCGAGTTTACTCGGAGTGATGGCTCCCACTTTAAGTGGGGGAGGATCTACGACTGCAATACAGCAGCCGCAGAAAACCGCTGACACTTGCACAGTGTCAGCTGCAACAATGGACAAACCACATGAGTCTGCGCAGGGCGCAGACTCTTCCAACAACATGGCCAACGACCACGGGTCTGCGCAGGGCGCAGACACCGCAAAGAACCACGCAGAGGCCGGGCCTCTAGCGGAGAGCGAGCTGAATGACTTCAGCTCGGATGCAATCAGTTTCATCACCAAAAGACAAGCCGTGATTCGGGTTGTCCAAGACACAATAGCAGCTTCTGTTGATCAACAGAAGCTGAACGCAGACAATGCGGGCAGAGGCAACACAAATGAATTTAAAGTTGGTTCATTAGTTTTGTTAGCTACACAAAACCTGCCTAGACATGCAGTTTCGGATTTCGGAGCAAGCAAGCTTGCTCCGCGCTTCATCGGGCCGTTCATTGTGTTGGCACGGCACGGCAACGCATACACGCTAGACATACCGTCTAGCATGCGCCTCCATCCGACCTTTTACGTCGGACGGCTGAAGCCATACCGGCAGCACGAGCCATCTAGCTCGGCTGACCCGAAGCCTCGGCAGGAGCCGAGGCAGAAGCGGAGGACTTGGCCTCGGCGACGAGCAACCTCTCCTCCAGCGCGCGGACGCGCTGGAGCAACCCTTCATCTGGGTCCCCAGCTCGACCTGGATATTCGAGGCGGTCTGCGAGACCGCCGCGACTTGGGCCTTCTGGTTCGCCAGCTCCTGCTTCAGGGCGGCGAACTCAGCGCCCTGAAGACGCTCCACGACGGTCACCCGGTCGTGGAGAGGCGCATACTGATCAGCCCGGGGCTGATCATACCCGGGGCGTGTTCCCACCCCGCCACCGCCGATCCGTGACGCCCACGGCTCAACCCGCTGGATTGTTGAGCGGATTGTTGACCATAGTATCCCGAAAACGAACCCTCAAGGGGCTCGTTTTCGTATTCGTTGGAGAGGATTTCCTCCCCATCGAGATACATGGGAGCCGCGGAACGTCTTGCTGGAGGACGTTCCGGAAATGGTGAGGGCGTACGAGGAGCAGTACGCGCTGGCGCAGCGGAAGTAACACGAGCGCTGCGATCATCGCTAGCGCCCGAACCCTCACGTGCTAAGAACTTAGCACGGAGCTCTTGAGACTCTCGGGCACACGGAACGACGTGTACCCGTTCAGGTCGCGGTCGCTCAAGCGGACCGCGCCTGAAGCACTTCGTGCACTGAAAGCCCTCGGGCACAGCGCACGGCACATTTGCCTCCTCAGCAGCAACATGAAGTTGCTCCAGCTTTCCACGCTTCGAGTACGTCTCGAAGCGATCACGCGCTTGCTTAATCCGATCACGGTAAGCACTCGGCCTCTTGTTGAAGTTCTCAACAAAGGCGTTCCAGCTTTGACAAAGTGCCTGCCATTCGGGCACTTTGCTGCGAGAAGAGGTCTTCTTGCTTTGAAACCATCGGAGCTCATGAAAGAGTCCGATGTAGTAATCGCGCCTTTGATGCGTATCCGCATCAAAGTGCAGCTCGGCAGCCACAGCGTCATCTTTGATGGCGCTGCATACGTACAGCGGTACCTCATTCGGAGGTACCGAGTTCCCAAACCGGTCCGTGATCTCGGACGCGGACGGCATCCACGGATCGCGCGCGGCAGGCACAGCGCGCGGAGTACTGATAACCCCAGCGGAAGCGAGTGGGGTATCACTCTTAGTTCTTGAACGCTTCGAACTCGAAGCATCCGATTCGTCCCCTTCACGCGGGCGAATGTTCTTAGCGGACACCGAGTTTTTGCGCTTTGAGGACGAGTCCTACTCGTCCTCCATGACTTCATCGTCGTCGCCGAAGTCGACGACGTCGCCATACTTAGCCTTCTGGCGCTCGAAGTAGTCATCGATGGAGATATGACTCTCCACCGACTTCGGAGTCTTCTTTTCTTGAGGCGCGCTCATCGTTGAATGAGCGCGGATTTCTTCTCCAAACGCGGAGAATTGACGAATGGTCAATTCCAAAGATTGACGTGCGGGGACCCCGCGCGTCTAACCTTAAGGGGGGGATGGTGTAACGGGGTTACACGTACAAGTGGCTGCAAGCCACTTGTGAATTTAACAGATAGGTTATCTGTTAAACGTTTTGGATACTTCCTCACATTGGTGTAAGACACACCGATGGATACATTGAAGTGGACCACCACAATGAGTGGTCCACACATACCCAAAGATCCTATTGGTAGAAAGCAGCATCTTTCTACCAATCAGAGACATGCATATTAGCGGGGCTCTGACAGCCAGCCGCTGTCAACCCTTTCATAGATGATAAACAGTTTTTAGCAGCTTTTAGAGGAAGATCAATTTACAAACAATACAGTTCTCATTTTACCTAATCTAAGTCACTTGGAGTCTTATCTGATTTAACTTATATTTGTGTATTCAAATATAATTAACCTAAGTAATTACTAAGTACTTACGCTTCCTCATACACGTTGCGCAACGTGTAAGCTAAAGTAGTGAGTCAAGTTAGACCCACTACAGGAGCTGGCGAACCAGAAGGCCCACGTCGCGGCGGTCTCGCAGACCGCCTCGAATATCCAGGTCGAGCTGGGGACCCAGATGAAGGGGTTGCTCCAGCGCGTCCGCGCGCTGGAGGAGAGGCTGCTCGTCGCCGAGGCCAATGCTTTCGCTTCTGCCGAGGCTTCGGGTCAGCCGAGCTAGGTGGTGCGTGCCGCAGGTACGGCTTCAGCTGTCCGACGTAAAAGTCGGATGGAGGCGCATGCTAGACGGTATGGCTAGTGTGTATGCGTTGCCGTGCCGTGCCAACATAGTGAACGGCCCGATGAAGCGCGGAGCAAGCTTACTTGCTCCGAAATCCGAACTGCATGTTTAGGCAGGTTTTGCGTAGCTAACACAACCAATGAACTAACTTTGAATTCATTTGTGTTGCCTCTGCCCACATTGTCTGCGTTCAGCTTCTGTCTATCCACAGAAGTTGCAATCGCGTCCTGGACAAACCGAATCACGGCTTGTCTTTTGGCTAGGAAGTTGATTGCATCCGAGCTGAAGTCATTCAGCTCGCTCTTCGCTAGAGGCCCGGCCTCTGCGTGGTTCTTCGCTGTGTCTGCGCCCTGCGCAGACCCGTGGTCTTTGTCCTTGTTGTTGGGGGAGTCTGCGCAGGGTGCAGACTCATGTGGTTTGTTCGTTGTTGCAGCTGATACTGTGCAAGTGTCAGCGGTTTTCTGCGGCTGCTGTATTGCAGTCGTAGATCCTCCCCCACTTAAAGTGGGAGCCATCACTCCGAGTAAACTCGGTAGACGTGGATGCCGCATAGCATTCACGTAGAACGGTGTATGCGGTCGAGGCATGCACTGAGTTATTGATGGCAAACTCTGCCATCGATAAGCACTCGCTCCAGTATTGGAACGAGTGAGCGTAGCTCTTCAACATATCGACGAGCACGCGATTCACGCGCTCGGTTTGGCCATCCGTCTGCGGATGATCCGCAGTCGACATTGAAAGCTGGCTCCCAATAAGTGTAAACACTTCTTGCCACAGGTGCGCTGTGAAGCGCGAGTCTCTGTCCGACACGATGTCGGTCGGCATGCCATGGCATTTGACACCATGTCGACGAACAGACGGGCCGTCTGCTTCGCGGTCACTTCTGCCGGCACCGCAGCAAGATGTACCATCTTGCTGAAACGGTCGACGAAGACCACAACACCGGTATTCCCTCCGCTGTCCGGGGGAAGACCAAAGATGAAGTCCAAAGACATGGACTTCCAATACTCCGACGGAGTCGGTAGTGATTGTAACGGAGCCTGCTCGAATGGCGTAGGCTTTACGCGTTGGCATACCTCGTAAGCACGGATGTACTTGCGCACCCACTTATACTGGTGGTGCCAGTAGAAGTCGCGCGTGAGAAGGACGTATGTCTTCTCACGTCCGAGATGTCCCGCGGTCGGGGCATCATGATATTCGTACATGATCCTGAGGCGTAGGTCATGATCATTCGGCGCGACAACGCGATCCGCGTTGTCGTCGACTGCATTGTAAAGAAGCAGTCCGTCGTGCACTCGAAAGCGGTGTGCACGCGCACGAAGGTGCTTGGGCAGCTTCTGACGGGACTTGTCAGAAGGCGCTGCGCCATAGGCCAGCAAGAGCTTCGTGTCCGTGTCGTGCGCGTACGCGGCCTTCACATGGTCCAACAGAGACGATGTGGGTTTGCTCGATCGCATGACGCCAATGGCATTGACGTCAGCAGCTTCTGCGTAGTCCGACCGACGTGATAACGCGTCGACCACTACATTCAATCTTCCGGGTTTGTATTCGACCCGGAAGTTATACTCCGCAAA
The DNA here is from genome assembly GCF_018691715.1 of Phytophthora cinnamomi. Lineage (NCBI taxonomy): Eukaryota > Oomycota > Peronosporomycetes > Peronosporales > Peronosporaceae > Phytophthora > Phytophthora cinnamomi. The sequence goes on from NW_027150972.1 coordinate 274,948, forward strand.
GAATGAGAGCCATCTCGCCATTCTCTGTGAAATGTGTGGTGACTTCACTGCAGTGCGCAGTGAAGCATGGTCGGCGTAGACCACAAATGGTCTACTTCCAAGCAAATACACTCGGAACTTTGCGAGTGCGTATTTCATGGCAGGGAGTTCCTTGTCATGCACCGGATAGTTGCGCTCAGCTGGCTTCAGCTGACGCGATTGGTACGATCACGGCCCTCGTGATCGTGCTGCATCAACGCACATCCGATCGCGAAATCGGATGCGTCACATACGACGTGGAATGGATGATCTTGGTCAGCCACTGCCAAGATCAGTGCCTCAGTCAAGCCCCGCTTGACTGCATCGAATGCCTTTTGGCAATCGGTTGTCCAATTCCACACATCTTCCTTCTTAAGAAGCTGTGGATCTTGCCCGCGTAATCCTTCACGTACTTACACAAGTACGTGGCCAAGCCAAGGAACTGCCTCAGTTCCTTGACACTTGAAGGCGTTGGCCATTCATTAATCACTCTGACCTTTTCCGGGTCAGGGCGAACGCCATTTTTCCCTACGAGACACCCGAGGACGGGTATCTCGCTCGCCCCGAAGATACACTTCTTCAGGTTCGCGTAGAGCTTATGCTTTCGCATAAGCTCAAGTAGCTGCCGGAGATGCACCCTGTGCATCTCTACGTCGGTCTTCCCGTCCACAGCCCGGCTGTGGATGAACACATCATCGAAGTAGCTCGGCACGAAGTCGCGCACCGAGCGCAACAAGTGCGTCACGCACCTGTTGAAGGTCGCAGGGGCGTTCTTAAGCCCCTGCGGCATTACTAGCCATTCCCAGAGCATGCCGCTTGGCGTGCTCACTGCCGTGAGAGGGATATCGCTCTCACGCATTAGGATCTGATAGAATCCATCTCGCAAGTCGAAAGCACTGTAAACGGTGCTCCCGGCCATCGAATCGATGATGACATCTTTTCGTGGTATCGGCGTCTGCGCCGGTACCGTCGCATCATTCAGCTTGTTGTAGACATGAACGATGCGCCATCCGCCCTGTGGCTTTTTGACACAGAACGTCGGGGCATTGTGCGGGGACTTTGATTCCCGCACTTGTCCTGCTTTGTGACGACTTTCAAAGAAGTCATCGATTGCTTTTACTTGCTCTCGTGGCAGTGGCCACTGCCGCGTAACCCAATACTTCGTGCCCGGCACGAGATCAATCTCGTGCTGAATACCCTTATCCTGCGGAAGCTCCGCAGGAATCTCTTCCGGGAGTACGTCTTTGTACTCCCTCAACAATTCGTAATAGGGACTCGACTTTAACGAGTCCCAACCTTGTTCCTCGAAGCGCTCTCGCTTCGTCTTCGCACTGAGAGTGTCTTCACTCTCAGTGGTACTTCCCATGAAGAGCTGCCTCAGCTCTTCGCTCTCGCTCGCCGTTCTTTCGCTGTTCGAAAGAACGCAGACTTGCTCGATGCGTCCATCGTGCAAGTCGCGTGTGAAGCGCTTCCAGCTCATGGCTGGAAGCGAAGTCAACTCCGACGCCGTCGTCGGAGGATTAGCGAGTTCCATGTCACGATACTGGAATCCAGCATCGGTGCGCGTCAAGACACTTAGCGTCTCGACATCCGGCGTCACCGCCTCAGTCTGCCCAGCAGACTGCTCTTGGGGCGTCTCGGTCCCGGACCGAGACTTGCGCAGCGTTCTCCGCTTGCGCCGTCTTCTTGTTGTTCTTTTGGTCCAGGTCCGGCCGTGGACAGTTGTTCGCCGGCGGACCCTGTCCGCGGGCGCGCGGTATCAAGCCCGGCTTGATCGCATGGCGCTTCGTCGTGCAGCCCGGCTGCACGACAGCATGCAAATTGCGTCAGTGCGGTACGTTTGCAACCGTCCGCACTGTTTGCAGCGTCAACTCCCGGAGTTGACACGCCTTCGTCACCTCGACACCATTCATTGGCGGAGCCCCTCATGACCGAGGGTGCGTCGGCTCCCGGAGCCGACGCGTCGTTGTCGACCTGACCTCTTCGGGTCAGGGACTGTCCCTTACACGCTTGAACGTGGGTGTTGGTTCCCGGAACCAGCACATCTTTTCTTCCGACGTCGGCAGCATTGCCGACGTGGGTCTCACTTGTGCGCGCCCTCGCGCACTTCTTGGGCACTCCGGTACAGCAGCATTAAGCGCTGTCTCGACTGGCGAGTCGCGCGCACCTGCTGGTGCGTGCGCTGCGGTAACAGGGCCATCGCTCTCTGTTCCGCTGTCGCGACCGAAGCGCACGAGCGTGCGCTTCTTCCAGTCTATCACCGGATCATGCCGTGGCTTGCACGGCATGCCCATTACCACGTCGAACTTATCGTCCAGGTCCAGGACGATAAAGTGTTCGACAAACACTTGTTGTTTGTACGATAAGCGCACGTTCACGACGCGCTTCTCGGTCTTCATGATGGCACCTGTTGCCAATCGAACTTCCTGAAGACTTCGAGGTACCTTTACCTCCTCGAAATCAAGACTCGGTAAGCTCCCCAGTCGAACAAAGTTGTTCGACGCGCCTGAATCTACCAAAGCTCGAAGAGAGTCACTCGCTCTCTTCGAGTAAACCTCCAAGATGACTAGGTTCGGCCTGTCATCTTGTTTCTTGCAGCGAGAGCTAGTCTCACTAGGGCTGCAGTCCTCAGTGTCGCGTGCCCGATGTCGGCACGCGTGACTGCATTACCAGTAGGGCGCCCCGCGCCTACTGGATGTTCGCGTTTTTTGTTGGTCCGCGGCGATGCCTAGCATCGCCACGACGGCCACCTCCAGGGGGCATGGGAGCTGTGCACTCCCGTGCAAAGTGACCGATCCTTCCGCAACGGAAGCATCGCCCGTTGCCTCCCTGCTGCTGGTAATCAGCAGTTGTTGCGTTCGAGAGGTCCATTGGTTCTGGACCTCCCGTCCTCGCTACCGGGCGCGGTTGCGGCCTCGGTACATTTACATGGAGTTTAGCCTGCCGCAGGCTAAACTCTTCTTGCATGGCAAGAGTGATTGCAGCTTCGAGAGTACTCGGGTACTCTCGGAAGAGATAGGTCTTCACGGGCCCATCTCTAAGTCCTTTCATGAACGTGACGACCTCGGTCGCCTCGTCAATCGGGTTAGTCACGATATTTGATACCAAATATCGTGCGCGCTGCGCGTAAGCATGAACGTCATGCTTACCCTGCTGAAGGTCGAGGAACTCCGCCCTCGACCGGAACACGTTTTGCGGGGGCTTAAACGCTTGTCTGAGCTCCTCTTTGAATACTTCGTACGTGCTGAAGCACGTAGGATCGGAGAGTCGGCGTCCATACGCCCAACTCCTTGCGCGTCCGCCAAGGCAGGACATGGCGAACGCGACCTTCGACAGCGGGTCGACGATGCGTCGAGCCGCTATGGCTGTGTCGAGCTCGACAAGCCATCGGAGGAGAGGCTTGCCCTCTCTTCCCACGTAATTGCTTACGCTCAATTTCAATGATTGAGCACGCGGTGTCGTCCCTGACGACGCCGTCACTGAGGAAGCAGCATCACGCTGCTCATTCATGATGAATCCTAGAGCAACACCATGTTGCTCCGTCGGCAATAGCGTGCGCAGCATCGTAGCTATCGCCGCTTCTCCAATGACTGTCAACAGTCATTGGAGGGCTTCCCACTCTGGGTCAGACAGGTGGGGCAGTCAGCGCATGCAACATGCGTTGCAGGCGTGTTGGAGCTCTCCATGGGCACCTCCGTGCTCATGTGGTTCTCGGCTCCGCGTTCGTACACCGCGTACGAACGTCAAGCAGTCGGTCGTTGGACGGACTACAAAGTGCTACCAGGTGTAGTGGGTCTAACTTGACTCACTACTTTTGCTTACACGTCGCGCTACGTGTATGAGGAAGCGCAAGTACTTAGTAATTACTTAGGCTAATTATACTTGAATACACAAATATAAGTTAAGTAAGATAGGATTCCAAGTGACTTAGAATAGGTAAAATGAGAACTGTACTGTTTGTGAATTGATCTTCCTCCTGAATCTGCTAAAACTGTTTATCATCTATGAAAAGTGTTGACAGGGGCTGGTTGTCAGAGCCCCGCCAATATGCACGTCTCTAATTGGTAGAAAGATGCTGCTTTCTACCAATAGGATCTTTGGGTAGGTGTGGACCACTCATTGTGGTGGCCCACTTCAATGTATCCATTGGTGTGACTTACACCAAGGTGAGGAAGTATCTAGAACTTTTAACAGATATCTTATCTGTTAAAAATCACAAGTGGCTTGTAGTCACTTGTGCGTGTAACACCGTTACAGGAGTCGTATCGGAAAATGGAGCTATTCCTAGGGCATCGCATTCGCGTTAAAAATGAGCAGAGAGCTATCCAGGAGGCCGCTGAAAGTATTCGTGAGTAATGTATGGCTGATCATCATTCAAATCATGCAATAGTTATCATCGACTTCAAAATGAAACTCCACCCGATTTACTATCGTGGAAAAAAAACGTAGACCATTACGGGAAGCGTGGCATGTCCTGGCACGGAGCGCTTGTCCGATATTGGATGTATGATGATGATGCAAAAAAAGTTGTTGCAACTAAACTTTATTATGCCCAAATATGCAACGGCGACAACAAGCAAGACAAAGATGCGACTGTAGCGCTTGTGGAGGCATTGATGCTTCCCTTTCGTCGCGATGTGCCTCACATCACACGTTTGACATTTCAGTCGGACAACGCTTCTAACTGTCGAAAAGCGTACTTGGCTGTTGTGCTTCCTCTGCTTGGAGCAGCGCATGAATTTAACGAGGTAAGATTTCTTCATTCTGACACACAAGACGGAAAGTCTATGCAGGATGCGCACTTTGCAACCGCTACCAGCAAGGCTAAGTCATGGGTTCGTCAAGGTAAAGATTGTGCTACGCCAGCACAGGTTGTTGAGGCTCTAACAGCGAATGGATGCTTACCGAATTGTATTACGGAACTAGTTGAGATAGATCGCTCAGCTGGTGCAAATCTTTATGAACAGGTTGAAAGGTTGGAAAAATCGCTGGCAAAGATTATCGATCCTGCAAATGACATTTTGTACGACCCTGTCGTACTCGAGAAGCCACTTGAAAACTTTAACGATTTGCATATATTCCCTTCGTTCAAAATGAAGGTGTTTGAATATTCTGATATTGGTGAAGGTATCAGTGTTACTGTCGATACAACATTGGAGAAATGCAATCTAGATCGCTCTGGGCATGCCCTTGCTTCAATGGCTAATCACGAAGCTATCCAGGAAAACACTGAAAATGATGGGGCTGTTTTTCGACCGTTTGAAATCGAACCAGATGAAGATACGCAACGTGAAATACACTTTGGTAGTGATGACGAACACCGAGATGATTTAGATGATGCTATCTCCCTCAATGAGGAAAGGCTTGACTTAGAATCAGCTCGCGAAGAGTTTGATTTTGAAAATGATACTTTGAGTGACGCTAGTGATGATAGTGGTGACGACGATGACACCTGTGCAGAAAACGAGGGTGTAATTTTACCTCGCGAAGTTGTTGGTATCATGACAGGTATTCGAATCAAAACGAATGCCCAAATTCAGAAGCGTAGACGAGTATTGAAAAAGTCTATTGTGGGGCAACCGCATAATGACTCTGAAGATGTAAAAGAGATGAATGTGAAGGCGTGCGCCGAACGCAAACTTCTACAGCTAAACATCGGTGGTAGTTTTGGGGATATTGTGACTCGAGCCGGACTTTCAGAAAAGTTGTATCTATTTGTGCACGCTCATATGCGGATAAATCCACTCGAGATATTCGTATCCGTACGCGTGATCTCCACGAAGCGATTTCGGAGACAGGTCGCTCCACTGTTGGTAACGTAATGATGTCGGGGCCTGAAAGATCATCGAACTGTGTTGACGTAGATATTTTAGTATCAAGTACGACAACTTTGAAAATGGGGTGGGCAAGCCCAAGCGCGGAGAAATGCATGGCGCTAAATACATATCACTCTACGAGAATGAGATCGAATGCATGTTCCGTGAAGGTGAAAAGGACTCGAGCAGAAAAATGGGTCCAGCCAGAATGTTAGAGGCACTCATAACGATGTATCCACATCGATACAACTTACCTGGAGAAAATGAAATTCGAGGGTTAATCACGCGGTTGATGAAACGTAAACGCCGGATCTCATCTGAAGCAACAGAGCACTCCCAATCTGCTTCTGCAACCCATTTGGATGTTAACCAACATGCAACGAAGAAAAGAATGCCTGTGATCTACGAAGAATTTTTATCCGGTCTTGTGTCAGAAAACCCTGGTATCAAGCCAAAAAGCACTGTTGAAATGCTTTATGAACAATTTTCTGAATCTCGCGGCGTTATCAGCGAAACTCAAATTCGGAATAAAGTTTCTGTGCTGAAGAGAAAATGCAAAAAGGAACGAAGCCATGAAGCTGCATGTACATTGACAAACTGATGCCAACATGTCGGTTTCCAGCAATGGCACTGCAAGTACGTACTCTCCACCAGCATCTATCATCTACCACCAATCGATAAAACCCCCTGCAAACAATCAGCCGGCTGTAGCGATGGTGGTCGCCTCCTGGAAACACACGATCCCCCCATACATTAGCGCTGTGTTGCTCATCGTCCTCGAGATGTCAATGTACGAGCTCACATCGGCTACCGCCAACGCATCCCAAGGGATGCGTCGACCACCGAGACAGTACGCTTCCACTGGAAGTTCCAGCACCTGGTCATTCTTGGCAGACTTGTTGTCCTTGTGCAGACTCTTGAGGTCCCGGGTGCCCGCGTCCACCAGCACTTGGCGATGCAGTCGCGTCAGACGCAGTTTTACTCGCGCGGTTTGCTCGCGGACAGTGAAGAAAAGCCCCACGAGCAGCACGGAGAGCAGGTAGCAGATGCACAGCACCAGGTCTCAGCGCCACTAGCGCCACTACGGGCCTCATGGTGACATCCTGGAGATCCATGAGGGCAACGTCTGGCCGCGCAACTACACCCGGATCGCCCTGGCCTGGATCCTGATGGTGACGGCGATGACGTCGGCGAAGTTGCTGCTTGGGTTGAGTGTAAAGGAATCCAACTGACCAGCTCTCGTCGGACAGCACGGGGTCCGGTGCCAATATCTACGTTGACGCACACCACGAGGTCGCCGAGGCGCTTCATGGCCGCCTGAAACGAGCTGCTCGTGCGCGTGGACGGCTCCATGAACACGTTGGCCAGCGGCTACAAGAGCAGCAGATGAGACAGATCTGCCAGTGTGCCGCCACCTCAACGCGTAGACAGCCGTAACTTGCCTTTGAGTAGGTCGCTCGCGCCCTGCGTCTTGACCATCGCCTTCATCACGTCGAGCACGCGCCTAGCACGACGGACGACCAGCACGAGGGTGATCCACAGCGATCGAGTGCAAGGACCGAAGGCGGTGCTTACTGCGCGCTCTCCCTGCCGAACTGCGCGATGGACAAATTGTTCTCACCCTGCCACAAGCCCACCGCCGTCTTGCCGTCCTTGTGGAGACGAAGCTACACATTTTGGAGAGATAGGGACACATTGTGGAGAGATGGGACAATGCAGACCACTCTACCCCCTCGTTTTCCGAATTTGGACATGCAACGCATTCACACCAAGGGCAATCAGGCGGAGGCGCTGTTTTCGAGCGCTCATGCTAAGATGTGAGCTGCGTTCACGTGAATAAACACAGCATATTTATAGGTTTGAAATATCGTTTTATCTGATGATGCTAGTTTCACGACCTGAAAATAAAGACCGCAATCACTTGGCTCGACGATTTTCCCCATTTTGGACCCTTTTTTCCCTCTTCTTAACTGGATCGCCTTTTAATAACTTGTTTCATCAAAATGCAACTGAACGATATCCGGATACGGTATGCACACGTAGTTGCCCCAGCGAAGATCAAGTGCACGCACTGCTCATGATGGCAAGCACGACAGCGGAGCTACAAGCGCGTGATCATAAAAATACAGCGCTTGTACTGTAGTGGTGCGAGTTGGACTCCTGGTCGAAGGGATGTAAATACGGATGGCGCTGTGAAACTGCACGAACAACTTCTGATGAACATGTATCTGTAACTTTTTTCTAGACGAGGAGACGTCTCCGATGTCGTCGTCCGAGTCGATCTAGCACGGGTTCTAACTCTCATGGACAGTTTGTGGAGGGCTTTGAAGGTGTGCAACCAGCACCACGACCGTTCAAAACCCTCCACACCATATTCCTCTGTTCCTACTGTTTTGGCCTCTAGCGTCAGCATTAGACTCGAAATAGGCACGCCCTCCTTTCGGAGGCCGTTGGCCCACTTTACGAGCTCCAGCTCTGCCACCAGTGGCAGCTTCGTGCCGATTCCGGTGGGGCACGCTTTCTTCTTGCTGCTGCGATTCATGGCAGCACAGTTTTTGCACTGTGCTCTCGATTCGTACCCACTTCAGCACTATTAAAATAGTGTACGTTTAGACTCGTAAGCAAACTCGCTAAGGTCAGGATAGTACTCACGAATAACTTTGGGAACGTCCTTGCACTCCTCTACAGCTCGGGCAACTGTAAGCTTTTCGCTTGCCGTGAAGGTCGTGCGTCACTTCTTGCGGCGAGCCGAGGTAAGCCGAGCGCGCCCTCCGTCTAACTTTCGTTCTGCACCCCCTGCGTCTCTCGCTCCCTAGCGCCGCGCCATGGCGGACGACGACGGCTCCTACGTGCTCGTGGCCGTGCGCATCCGGCCGCTCGCAAGCGCTGCGACGCTCCGGCATCTCTGGACGAGTGGCGATCAGAATCACAATACTTGTACCAAACCGGTAAATTTGTATCTAAATAATTATAGCGGAAATTATATGCCAATGCGAGAGCTAGCTTTAAATGCTGCGGCCGCACTTCTATCAGTTGTCCACTAAGCCAGGGAAGTCGGTACTGTAGCGCGTAAAGTGATGATGGTGATACTGGGATCTGCATCGAGAGAGTAGGTACATACATTGTGCAGTAAGCTACCTCTGTATTCCCAGCTACCACCTGTACTTTGCCCGAATCTCGCGCCTGCAGTCGTGAGGTCTTCGGTGGCTAACGACGACAGCTCGACTACTTATGCAATGTACAATATCTACTGACAGGGAGAGCTTCGCTATCGCCGAAATTGTCCCAGGTACTGCTTGCACGTGCTCTCGACCCTTTGCTTCTCCTTTAGGCCCAGAGAGACTATAGCTGGTTGGAGCTGTCACTATGTAGACCGTGCCCACGTGCGCGCACAGGCTTCGTGTTCTCCCTTCCGACGGTCTTCTACCGTGGGGCCTGTCGACGAACGTCACCAGTAGTACGGCGACTACGGCTTGCTTCGGCTTCAGCTGCTTCCGCACGACTTCGTTCGACAGTGGCTTCTTCACTAGCGCTCCTCTAGTTGACTCAAGTAGATGCTCGCTCAGGAACTCAAGTATATTTCTTCGTTAGCTTGCTGCTGCCTGCACCGGCAGGTACGATGCTCTGGTTGGAGCTTGCTTCGCAGCGCACGCTCTTCCGCGTCTTCGGCTTGCCACCGACTCCGCAGATCTTAGACTGAGCCGTCTTCTGGGTTCGCTATCCTTGGTCCTGGCTGAGCGTGTCTTTTGGGGCGGGCGATCTTTGGCAGCGACGTTTGCCAACACGCCTCAGCCACACAATTATCAATCATACAGACGATGTCATGGCAGTCTGCACTCGCTATCACCTTGCTCACCCCTTCTGGTATCTTCGCGCTCGCTGGTGCTGCAATCTTTCCACGCCGTCGCCTGCCGTCCTTGATCCGTTACGCCACTATGCTGCTGTATCCTGCTGTCATCGCCGTCAAACACCACAGTACACACCACATCAAACATCACCTGCTCTCCGCTGTCCATTGTAGACGGTCGCCTTCTCGAATCAGCGTGACCCTGAAAATCTCTCTGCTTACTGTGCCTTTCTGACGTTTTGCCGATGCTTTGCAAGGGTTAGATCGGTACTTGCGATGTAAATCGGACTTTGTAAAATGGGGGTAGAGCATTGTAAAACGTACCCAGCTCCATGCAATTTCATCCAATCAAGATGCGACTCTTCGTTTTGTGGTCACCGGCTGGTCGGCTGGCCGGAAGCCCCCATTCAGAATCAAGCTGGCCTGGGATGACGACGCTGAGGACGTACCCAGGACAACGCCAAGGACGGCGATCACGGCGACTACCACTGCCGCAACTGGCCTCTGCATCTGAGAGCTGCTTGCTCCCGCTGCTCTCGCCAAGAAGCGCCCTCGTAGCTTAACGGAAAAGCCCCGTTTGCGGTGATAGAGGTTCAATTCCTCTCGAGGGCAAAACTATTGAGAGCAGCTGGCGATGGGGCTAGACAAGCGAGGCCCGGGAGCGTCAGCAGATGCGAGGCAACTGTACGTGAGCAGATGCGGTGCGGGAGATACTAGCGTGGGTGGATGCAAGGCTGAGCCTGCAAGGATATGGCTTGGTGTGTGTAAGCTAATGGCTTCGGGCTCGTACCTCTGGTTTAACTCTGTGAACAGCACCTTAGCAGAAACGTCGGAAGTGGGAGAGGCCAACGCCAAGAAATCCCGTGCGCTTTAGCAGATTAGAGGTGTTGTCAAGCTCAACAAGAGGCACAACGATTAGATAGTGCAGAGTATCAGCTCATTCATGTGAAGATTCAAGATGTACCCGTCGCGATGCAGGTCCATCGCAGCAAGCACTGAGACTCGTTTACCTCGGCTAATGGAATCGTCACGTGAGTAGGCGTGTTTCTGGCAGACCACCCATAATGGCGGAGTACAGACCGGTAAATAAGCGTTTCGGTTTAACTTAGTTCACCATTGGCATTACTTGGAGCAATGATATCAAACTTACCTTCCATCATTTGAAGTCTCGTCGACGAAAACGAGCTGATCAGGTCCACTGTAAAAAGGAGCAATACGTTGAATGTACTCTCGTCGCTCGCGCGGCAGGCTATCCCTTGCGCGTTTGTTTAGTACTTTTCGAGTTAGTTTGAGGTCGAACCTCAACGCACGGCATATTGTAGAGTCGGAAACGCATATAGAGTCCTTGAACCGCGACCGCAACTCGTAGCGCAGCTCCTCGAAGTAGAAGCATGGATGTTCCTTCACATATTGCTCAACAAATGCACATACGTTGCGAGGTCATCGCGAAGTTTTTACACGCTGCTCAGCTTTGAGAACATTACCAGTCATGCGAAATAGTTTGTACCACCGATAGAGACTTCGCTCAGAGAAACCCAGCACAGTACCTACTGTAGCAGTATCAACTGAGTATACGTAGATAAGCACAATGCCTCTCCATCGCATATCTGTAGAGTAGGTCATCTTAAGCCCTCGCTTTCGAGGAAATCTCCGAATACCGAGCAAACGCAAGCCATCCGGACATTGCGTTGCTGAAAGTGTAACTGTAACGGGGTTACACGTACAAGTGGCTGCAAGCCACTTGTGAATTTAACAGATAGGTTATCTGTTAAACGTTTTGGATACTTCCTCACATTGGTGTAAGACACACCGATGGATACATTGAAGTGGACCACCACAGTGAGTGGTCCACACATACCCAAAAGATCCTATTGGTAGAAAGCAGCATCTTTCTACCAATCAGAGACATGCATATTAGCGGGGCTCTGACAGCCAGCCGCTGCCAACCCTTTCATAGATGATAAACAGTTTTAGCAGCTTTTAGAGGAAGATCAATTTACAAACAATACAGTTCTCATTTTACCTAATCTAAGTCACTTGGAATCCTTTCTTACTTAACTTATATTTGTGTATTCAAATATAATTAACCTAAGTAATTACTAAGTACTTACGCTTCCTCATACACGTTGCGCAACGTGTAAGCTAAAGTAGTGAGTCAAGTTAGACCCACAACACCTGGTAGCACTTTGTAGTCCGTCCAACGACCGACTGCTCGACGTTCGTACGCGGTGTACGAACGCGGAGCCGAGAACCACATGAGCACGGAGGTGCCCATGGAGAGCTCCAACACGCCTGCAACGCATGTTGCACGCGCTGACTGCCCCCACCTGTCTGACCCAGAGTGGAAGGCCCTCCAACGACTGTCAACAGTCATTGGAGAAGCGGCGATAGCTACAATGCTGCGTACGCTATCGCCGACGGAGCAACATGGTGTTGCTCTGGGATTCATCATGAAGGAGCAGCGTGACGCTGCTTCCTCAGTGACGGCGTCGTCAGGGACGACACCGCGTGCTCAACCATTAAAGTTGAGCGTAAGCAATTACGTGGGAAGAGAGGGCGAGCCTCTCCTCCGATGGCTTGTCGAACTCGACACAGCCATAGCGGCTCGACGCATCGTCGACCCGCTGTCGAAGGTCGCGTTCGCCATGTCCTGCCTTGGCGGACGCGCAAGGAGTTGGGCGTATGGACGCCGACTCTCCGATCCTACGTGCTTCAGCACGTACGAAGTGTTCAAAGAGGAGCTCAAACAAGCGTTTGAGCCCCCGCAAAACGAGTTCCGGTCGAGGGCGGAGTTCCTCGACCTTCAGCAGGGTAAGCATGACGTCCATGCTTACGCGCAGCGCGCACGATATTTGGTATCAAATATCGTGACTAACCCGATTGACGAGGCGACCGAGGTCGTCACGTTCATGAAAGGACTTAGAGATGGGCCCGTGAAGACCTATCTCTTCCGAGAGTACCCGAGTACTCTCGAAGCTGCAATCACTCTTGCCATGCAAGAAGAGTTTAGCCTGCGGCAGGCTAAACTCCATGTAAATGTACCGAGGCCGCAACCGCGCCCGGTAGCGAGGACGGGAGGTCCAGAACCAATGGACCTCTCGAACGCAACAACTGCTGATTACCAGCAGCAGGGAGGTAACGTGCGATGCTTCCGTTGCGGAAGGATCGGTCACTTTGCACGGGAGTGCACAGCTCCCATGCCCCCTGGAGGTGGCCGTCGTGGCGATGCTAGGCATCGCCGCGGACCAACAAAAAACGCGAACATCCAGTAGGCGCGGGGCGCCCTACTGGTAATGCAGTCACGCGTGCCGACATCGGGCACGCGACACTGAGGACTGCAGCCCCGAGTGAGACCAGCTCTCACTGCAAGAAACAAGATGACAGGCCAAACCTAGTCATCTTGAAGGTTTACTCGAAGAGAGCGAGTGACTCTCTTCGAGCTTTGGTGGATTCAGGCGCGTCGAACAACTTTGTTCGACTGGGGAGCTTACCGAGACTTGACTTCGAGGAGGTAGATACACCTCGAAGTCTTCTGGAGGTACGACTGGCAACAGGTGCCATCGTGAAGACCGAGAAGCGCGTCGTGAACGTGCGCTTCTCGTACAAACAATGGATGTTTGTCGAACACTTTATCGTCCTGGACCTGGACGATAAGTTCGACGTAGTAATGGGCATGCCGTGCAAGCCACGGCATGATCCGGTGATAGACTGGAAGAAGCGCACGCTCGTGCGCTTCGGCCGCGACAGCGGAACAGAGAGCGATGGCCCTGTTACCGCAGCGCACGCACCAGCAGGTGCGCGCGGCTCACCAGTCGAGACAGCGCTTAATGCTGCTGTCCCGGAGTGCCCAAGAAGTGCGCGAGGGCGCGCACAAGTAAGACCCACGTCGGCAAGGCTGCCGACGTCGGAAGAAAAAGATGTGTTGGTTCGGGGAACCAACACCCACGTTCAAGCGTGTAAGGGACAGTCCCTGACCCGAAGCGGTCAGGTCGACAACGACGCGTCGGCTCCGGGAGCCGACGCACCCTCAGTCATGAGGGGCTCCGCCAATGAATGGCGTCGAGGTGACGAAGGCGTGTCAACTCCGGGAGTTGACGCTGCAAACAGTGCGGACGGTTGCAAACGTACCGCACTGACGCAATTTGCATGCTGTCGTGCAGCCGGGCTGCACGACGAAGCGCCATGCGGTCAAGCCGGGCTTGATACCGCGCGCCCGCGGACAGGGTCCGCCGGCGAACGACTGTCCACGGCCGGGCCTGGACAAGAAGAACAACTGTGCGGAGCCGCGCTCCGCACAACAAGAAGACGGCGCAAGCGGAAAACGCTGCGCAAGTCTCGGTCCGGGACCGAGACGCCCCAAGAGCAGTCTGCTGGGCAGACTGAGGCGGTGACGCCGGATGTCGAGACGCTAAGTGTCTTGACACGCACCGATGCTAGATTCCAGTATCGTGAGATGGCACTCGCTAATCCTCCGACGACGGCGTCGGAGTTGACTTCGCTTCCAGCCATGAGCTGGAAGCGCTTCACGCGCGACTTGCACGATGGACGCATCGAGCAGGTCTGCGTTCTTTCGAACAGCGAAAGAACGGAGAGCGAGAGCGAAGAGCTGAGGCAGCTCTTCATGGGAAGTACCACTGAGAGTGAAGACACTCTCAGTGCGAAGACGAAGCGAGAGCGCTTCGAGGAACAAGGTTGGGACTCGCTGAAGTCGAGTCCCTATTACAAATTGTTGAGGGAGTACAAAGACGTACTCCCGGAAGAGATTCCTGCGGAGCTTCCGCAGGATAAGGGCATTCAGCACGAGATTGATCTCGTGCCGGGCACGAAGTACTGTGTCACGCGGCAGTGGCCACTGCCGCGAGAGCAAGTGAAAGCGATCGACGACTTCTTTGAAAGTCGTCGTAAAGCAGGACAAGTGCGGGAATCAAAGTCCCCGCACAGTGCTCCGACGTTCTGTGTCAAGAAGCCACAGGGCGGATGGCGCATCGTTCATGCCTACAACAAGCTGAACGATGCGACGGTACCGGCGCAGACGCCGATACCACGAAAAGATGTCATCATCGATTCGATGGCCGGGAGCACCGTTTACAGTGCTCTCGAGTTGCGAGATGGATTCTATCAGATCCTAATGCGTGAGAGCGATATCCCTCTCACGGCAGTGAGCACGCCAAGCGGCATGCTCTGGGAATGGCTAGTAATGCCACAGGGGCTTAAGAATGCCCCTGCGACTTTCAACAGGTGCGTGACGCACTTGTTGCGCTCGGTGCGCGACTTCGCACCGAGCTACTTCGATGATGTGTTCATCCACAGCCGGGCTGTGGACGGGAAGACCGACGTAGAGATGCACAGGGTGCATCTCCGGCATCTACTTGAGCTTATGCGAAAGCATAAGCTCTACGCGAACCTGAAGAAGTGTATCTTCGGGGCGAGCGAGATACCCGTCCTCGGGTGTCTCGTAGGGAAGAATGGTGTCCGCCCTGACCCAGAAAAGGTCAGAGTGATTAACGAATGGCCAACGCCTTCAAGTGTCAAGGAACTGAGGCAGTTCCTTGGCTTGGCCACGTACTTGTGCAAGTACGTGGAGGACTATGCGGGCAAGATCCGCCCGCTGTCACAGCTTCTTAAGAAAGAAGCTGTGTGGAATTGGACACCCGATTGCCAAAAGGCATTCGATACAGTCAAGCGGGGCTTGACTGAGGCGCCGATCTTGGCAGTGGCTGACCAAGATCGCCCATTTCACGTAGTGTGTGACGCATCCGATTTCGCGATCGGATGCGCGTTAATGCAGCACGATCACGAGGGCCGTGATCGTGTCGTCTACTACCAATCGCGTCAGCTGAAGCCAGCTGAGCGCAACTATCCGGTGCATGACAAGGAACTCCTTGCCATGAAGTATGCACTCGCAAAGTTCCGAGTGTATTTGCTTGGAAGTAGACCATTTGTGGTCTACGCCGACCATGCTTCACTGCGCACTGCAGTGAAGTCACCACACATTTCACAGAGAATGGCGAGATGGCTCTCATTCTTTGCGGAGTATAACTTCCGGGTCGAATACAAACCCGGAAGATTGAACGTGGTGGCCGACGCGTTATCACGTCGGCCGGACTATGCAGAAGCTGTTGACGTCAATGCCATTGACGCCATACGATCGAGCAAACCCACATCGTCTCTGTTGGACCATGTGAAGGCCGCGTACGCGCACGACACGGACACGAAGCTCTTGCTGGCCTATGGCACAGCGCCTTCTGACAAGTCCCGTCAGAAGCTGCCCAAGCACCTTCGTGCGCGTGCACACCGCTTTCGAGTGCACGACGGACTGCTTCTTTACAACGCAGTCGACGACAACGCGGATCGCGTTGTCGTGCCAAATGACCATGACCTGCGACTCAGGATCATGTACGAATATCATGATGCCCCGACTGCGGGACATCTCGGACGTGAGAAGACATACGTCCTTCTCACGCGCGACTTCTACTGGCACCACCAGTATAAGTGGGTGCGCAAGTACATCCGTGCTTGCGAGGTATGCCAACGCGTGAAGCCTGCGCCGTTTGCGCAGGCTCCATTACAATCACTACCGACTCCGTCGGAGTGTTGGAAGTCCATGTCTTTGGACTTCATCTTTGGTCTTCCCCCGGATAGCGGAGGGAACACCGGTGTTGTGGTCTTTGTAGACCGTTTCAGCAAGATGGTACATCTTGCTGCGGTGCCAGCAGAGGTGACCGCGAAGCAGACGGCCCGTCTGCTCGTCGACATGGTGTTCAAACACCATGGCATGCCGTCCGACATCGTGTCGGACAGAGACTCGCGCTTCACAGCGCACCTGTGGCAAGAAGTGTTTACACTTATTGGGAGCCAGCTTTCAATGTCGACTGCGGATCATCCGCAGGCGGACGGCCAAACCGAGCGCGTGAACCGCGTGCTCGTCGACATTCTGAAGAGCTACGCTCACTCGTTCCACTACTGGAGCGAGTGCTTACCGATGGCAGAGTTTGTCATCAATAACTCAGTGCATGCCTCGTCAGGGCATACACCGTTCTACGTGAATGCCATGCGGCATCCACGTCTACCGAGTTTACTCGGAGTGATGGCTCCCACTTTAAGTGGGGGAGGATCTACGACTGCAATACAGCAGCCGCAGAAAACCGCTGACACTTGCACAGTATCAGCTGCAACAACGAACAAACCACATGAGTCTGCACCCTGCGCAGACTCCCCCAACAACAAGGACAAAGACCACGGGTCTGCGCAGGGCGCAGACACAGCGAAGAACCACGCAGAGGCCGGGCCTCTAGCGAAGAGCGAGCTGAATGACTTCAGCTCGGATGCAATCAACTTCCTAGCCAAAAGACAAGCCGTGATTCGGTTTGTCCAGGACGCGATTGCAACTTCTGTGGATAGACAGAAGCTGAACGCAGACAATGTGGGCAGAGGCAACACAAATGAATTCAAAGTTAGTTCATTGGTTTTGTTAGCTACGCAAAACCTGCCTAAACATGCAGTTTCGGATTTCGGAGCAAGTAAGCTTTCTCCGCGCTTCATCAGGCCGTCACTGTGTTGGCACGGCACGGCAACGCATACACGCTAGACATACCGTCTAGCATGCGCCTCCATCCGACTTTTACGTCGGACGGCTGAAGCCATACCGGCAGCACGAGCCATCTAGCTCGGCTGACCCGAAGCCTCGGCAGGAGCCGAGGCAGAAGCGGAGGACTTGGCCTCGGCGACGAGCAACCTCTCCTCCAGCGCGCGGACGCGCTGGAGCAACCCCTTCATCTGGGTCCCCAGCTCGACCTGGATATTCGAGGCGGTCTGCGAGACCGCCGCGACTTGGGCCTTCTGGTTCGCCAGCTCCTGCTTCAGGGCGGCGAACTCAGTGCCCTGCAGACGCTCCACGACGGCCACCCGGTCGTGGAGAGGCGCATACTGATCAGCCCGGGGCTGATCATACCCGGGGCGTGTTCCCACCCCCGCCACCGCCGATCCGTGACGCCCGCGGCTCAACCCGCTGGATTGTTGAGCGGATTGTTGACCATAGTATCCCGAAAATGAACCCTCAAGGGGCTCGTTTTCGTATTCGTTGGAGAGGATTTCCTCCCCATCGAGATACATGGGAGCCGCGGAACGTCTTGCTGGAGGACGTTCCGGAAATGGTGAGGGCGTACGAAGAGCAGTACGCGCTGGCGCAGCGGAAGTAACACGAGCGCTGCGATCATCGCTAGCGCCCGAACCCTCACGTGCTAAGAACTTAGCACGGAGCTCTTTGAGACTCTCGGGCACACGGAATGACGTGTACCCGTTCAGGTCGCGGTCGCTCAAGCGGATCGCGCCTGGGAAGCACTTCGTGCACTGAAAGCCCTCGGGCACAGCGCACGGCACATTAGCCTCCTCCGCAGCAACGTGGAGTTGCTCCACCTTTCCACGCTTCGAGTACGTCTCGAAGCGATCACGCGCTTGCTTAATCCGATCACGGTAAGCACTCGGTTTCTTGTTGAAGTTTTCAACAAAGGCGTTCCAACTTTGACAAAGTGCCTGCCACTCGGGCACTTTGCTGCGAGAAGAGGTCTTCTTGCTTTGAAACCATCGGAGCTCATGAAAGAGTCCGATGTAGTAATCGCGCCTTTGATGCGTATCCGCATCAAAGTGCAGCTCGGCAGCCACAGCGTCATCTTTGATTGCGCTGCATACGTACAGCGGCACCTCATTC
Organism: Phytophthora cinnamomi; assembly: GCF_018691715.1. Taxonomy (NCBI): domain Eukaryota; phylum Oomycota; class Peronosporomycetes; order Peronosporales; family Peronosporaceae; genus Phytophthora; species Phytophthora cinnamomi. Next base: position 293,336 of record NW_027150972.1, read on the forward strand.
GGAGGTACCGAGTTCCCAAACCGGTCCGCGATCTCGGACGCGGACGGCATCCATGGATCGCGCGCTGCAGGCGCAGCGCGCGGAGAGCCTTGAGCTTTAACATCACGCGCTGCAGCAGCAGCGCGCGGAGTACTGAGAACCCCAGCTGAAGCGAGTGGGGTATCACTCTCAGTACGCGAACGCTTCGAACTCGAAGCGCCCGATTCGCCCCCTTCACGCGGGCGAACGTTCTTGGCGTGAGGGTCGAGCGATTCGCTCGACACTGAGTCTTCACGCTTTGAGGGCGAGTCCTCCTCGCCCTCCATGTCTTCATCGTCGTCGTCGAAGTCGACGACGTCACCGTACTTCGCCTTCTGGCGTTCGAAGTAGTCGTCGATGGAGAGATGACTCCCCATCGACTTTGCGGACTTCTTCTGAGGCGCGCTCATCGTTGAATGAGCGCGGATTTCTTCTCCAAACGCGGAGAATTGACGAATGGTCAATTCCAAAGATTGACGTGCGGGGACCCCGCGCGTCTAACCTTAAGGGGGGGATGGTGTAACGGGGTTACACGTACAAGTGGCTGCAAGCCACTTGTGAATTTAACAGATAGGTTATCTGTTAAACGTTTTGGATACTTCCTCACATTGGTGTAAGACACACCGATGGATACATTGAAGTGGACCACCACAGTGAGTGGTCCACACATACCCAAAAGATCCTATTGGTAGAAAGCAGCATCTTTCTACCAATCAGAGACATGCATATTAGCGGGGCTCTGACAGCCAGCCGCTGCCAACCCTTTCATAGATGATAAACAGTTTTAGCAGCTTTTAGAGGAAGATCAATTTACAAACAATACAGTTCTCATTTTACCTAATCTAAGTCACTTGGAATCCTTTCTTACTTAACTTATATTTGTGTATTCAAATATAATTAACCTAAGTAATTACTAAGTACTTACGCTTCCTCATACACGTTGCGCAACGTGTAAGCTAAAGTAGTGAGTCAAGTTAGACCCACTACAGTAACGCACTGCGTTATATATTACTGGTTTCGTAATTTATTACGGAGTACGTAATTTATATTTGTTGCGGTACGTATTACGGGCCAGCTTACGAGACGGCTTACGGGACGAAGTTTACGGGGCGACCCGTCAACTAACAATTGCATTCAACAAGGAGTGGCCATGAAGTGAGTAGCTAGTCTAGAGTACAAGAGAGTACGGACTTTAAGTTACAATATCACTTTTCTTTTTGCCTTCTACGAGCCCAAGCTTCGACTACATCACAGAAAGCTAGTTTCTCAGTCCGACGAAAGTCCGATGTCTGCGTTTAAGCCCAGGGATATTATTGTCTTATTCTAAGCTTAACTCGTAGGTCTTGCTTGTCAATTCTTTAGGCTACCCCTAGCCCAGCGTCGAAAAAGGTAGTTTTTCAAGTCCGATTCGCCAAAACTCCTGCAAGGCACATAGTATTACATGTATAGTAAACGGTGGTGTCGCGTTTTCACTAAATAATCTGTGTGTCTACACTAAATAGGGACCGTCTCCACCCCAGTACTGTAGTGGGTGCATCGAGGGAATTCGACGAAAATTCCGACTTTGCCTCCGTCATAGCGTATGATACCGTGAATCCCACCAAGGTTCACGAGGTTCATAATGGGTCGTTCCTGAAACCTCAAAACACTATAATAAACGCTCATTTCGGTAGAACCAGGGCGTTAAGGCTTGGTACGACTGGACGGAAACCCTTCCGTTTGAACCAAGGGAGGGGTATCAAATCAAGTTGAAGTGTGATCTATCCGCAGTCTTACATCTACACCGCAGTCGTACCACCGACTTGCAACTATAAGTTTTATCTTCTGCTTGAAATGCTCCACGCAGCTCTGCTTGCCTTTTGGTATCGTCATCGACAAGACCGTCGACGCAGCCGCCGGCGCAAGCCCCGTACACCGTTCCAGCGTCGACTTTCAAGTACGTGCGCATCCGCTCCGCGCATACGACGGAGAGAACCACAAAAACTATCTGCGTCGTCTAATCCACATTGGAACTACGAGACAGAACAAGAGGCGCGAGACCAATCGGCGTGCTCGCGAGCGCCGCCTGCTCCGCCTAGTCACGGAAGTGCCTCCTGTCGACGAAGGGGACAGCAGCGGCAGCGACCGTGACTTGATGACACAGTACCGTACTAGAGGTATAATTGGTTCGCTGTATATAACCAAACGCGGTCTAATACCTTTTGATCAGATACTAGATTGCTCAATAAACAGCGCCTCAATTGCTCTACTGCATTTCCACAATACTAAAGTCATGGATCGCACCATCTCGCAAGCTATTTGATCAGATAGCCAGTACTATAGTAGACTGCCTAGCTTTTTGTCTGCAATAATGGTGTAGCGATCGAGACCGATATCTGGTTTAGCAACCAATTGTATGGTCAATTGGGACGACTCGACCTAAATAGAAAGGCCATGTGTGTCCTTTTTCTGTTTTGTGTGTTGAACCCGATTTGAGGAGTTGAGGTTTCAGATGCGACCCAATATGGCTTCATATTATGGTACCGTTCGTGATACCTCGTGCCTGGCTATGCTATTCCGCACCTGGCTCTGTCAGCTACGATTATACACCCGCAGGTATCACGAATGATAAGTACTGTACTGTACCTAATCTACCAAACTGCCTCTAACTTAGAGGAGAGTACTGTACTTAGGGTCTAAGTACTCTCCTCTAGTGCTCAGCTGCGCGTGCGCTCCACACAAATGCCAGCTGTTTGGCGGACAATAGCAAAAAAGCCAGCCGGTTCGCTTCAAGTCGCTATGCACTGGGAGCGCCCGTAGCGTCGTCGAGACGCTTCCCCTCGGCCGCAATTCTCGCAATTCTTGCGGCTTCTTACAAGCGCGGCGCGGCGTAATGGTCCCGCGCGACCTGCAAGTATGCAACGAGCAAGTTCGAGGTGCCGGCAAACAGTACGCTAGTATTCATAAAGCGCCTTCTTGGATAGAAATCGTAGCCACCCTGGTTGCGACAGCAATGAAGGTACCATGATGGCAGAGAACTGTACGCAATCCTCCACATGGTCACGGTATATACGGTGCGTTCGTAACCTTTCCGTATCTTAGAGCGCTCATCCGCAAAGTAGTGGTAAATGCATGTGAAGCTGGTTTCTTATCATCCGTGCGTTGGTTCTCTTCGTATAAATTATAGGCTACAGTAGTTCATGTATCAACACATCCAGACACAGAGCTGGCTGCTCATTATTATTACAAATTAGATTTTGTTTTGCCGGACGACGCTTGATCTACTTTATTTATGTGGAGTCAACCTTTGGGCCAGGAGCGCAGGCAGTCCATCCAGACGCGAAGCAGCGGTGTCCAACGCGCGTGGGAGATCACAGCAATCTGAAGAGGAGGAATAAGATTTCGATAAAGAATTTCCAGTATAATACATTTACTCTTTGGTTCTTTTGAGCAATAATCTCGTCTTTCGAAGTATTATCTGCTCAGTGAATCGCTGTCGCACCCTTATGGTAGTAGATAGCGTTACGGACCTATACCGTTATATGTATAATTTTTATACACAATCCTGGGATAGGGCTTCCTGTCTTATCCATAATATGATCACGCGACAAACCCTTGGTACTTAACATAATATGTTACGTACCAGGTGTTTGTCGCGTAATCTTAGGATAATATTGGGATAGGATTTTCTGCGGATTTATCGCTGCAAACCACAGCTTGCTTCATTCTACGATTCGCACTTCTCCTCGCAAGTCCCTCCAACCAAAACCGAAGAACGAGTATGCGATCAACCAAAATCGCGTTTCTCCTCGGCTCAATGATCCTACTCCTGGCTGGCTCCGCTCTCTCCGAACCGACAAAATACGGCCAGGGCGTGACCGGCACGATGGCCGCGTTTGATGCGGCCCAGAACAGCAGAGTCCGTGCCAAGACCTCGCTCAGGATGCTTCGTGAATCAACTAACACGAAGGTTGAAGAGCTTGGAGGGGAAGAAAGGACTATCAGTTTGTCTGGGTTGAAGAAGTGGGCTCCGTGGACGTCCGCCTACAAGGATGCAAACATGAAGAAAGTGTACAAAAATATTGAAGCACAGCACTGGAAGGGCCTCCTCCAGATAGAGACGGACAAGGAAAAAGCGCTGGGTGTGGCAAAAATAGCAGCCCGAAAAAAATCCGTGAACAAAGAAAACGCCAAAATCTTCGATGAGGCCCTCAATGACAACACTAAGATGCAAGAAATGATCGGGTACTTCTATGATAAGCGTGTGCCGGTGTCCCATGTCAAGAAAATGATGAGGAAAGCTGGCAAAAATAAGAAGGAGATCAAGGTTATCGTGGACGACTTCGAAGCGTATAAGACAAATATGAGGAACTACCTTGCAGGCAGGGATCCATAAATCAGTTTTTCGTAGGGATAACTACAAATAGACCGAATTTGGACGCGAATGGCCTGGCCAAGCCTGGGCACCGACGCGAATGCCTCGAGCAGCGACGTGACGGTAAGTTCGTTCGCCTTCTCTGGCGACCGGTGACAGTGGCAGCGTGCTCGAGAGCATGAGCGGCGATGTTCTTTTGTGGATGAGCAGCGTTGATCCAGCGCCTTGGACACCAGTGCGATTCTGCGTCGCCGGACGCAAGTAACGAGGAGATCTGTGATGGATTCGATTGTCGGGATGGAGGATCTGTATTTGTATCGCTCAGCTCACCGCTGGCACAACTCTGTGTGCACCCCGGTTGTCTGGCTCTTGAGCCTGCTATACTTTGCTTCCTCGAGTGTGACCCCGTCCAGGGGTTGTAGCAGAAGGTCTGGGAACCGTGGGCTCCAGCTTTTCGATGCTCCCTGGGGTGGAAGCTGGTGAATTTCCCGTCCGGCCGCGATGTCCATGACGACTGGCGCCCTCTTCGTGAGATTTTTCTCATTTTATGGCGCATCCACACAGCTATCGTGTTTCACGCGCTATGGTGCCTCCGGAACGCTATCTATTTCCACGGTGTGCGTGCGATCAGCCCAAACATTCACCGCTTGAGCTGCTCGTTTCAGCAACACTACCTGCACCTCTGTCGTCGATCAACCGAGTTCAATCTTGATAATGACGAGATCAGGACAGTTTGCGCCGCCTGGGGTTCCCTGAACCTGTTAATGACGACGTTCAACTCGCAGTTCCGCGTGTATAGATGGATACCTCAGCCTTAGGTTTGATTTAGTTTCGCCTAGCCAACACTACGTCAAGAAAGTTTATCCAAATATTCGGTGCTGAGATTCACAGCAGAGGTAATCGCCACCTTCATGATACCACACGTGTTGTCTGTTCCGCTGATCTAGCTATCGAAGCGATGGACAACAGGACATGAGGGTGAGAGCGGTGCTAAGGGTGGGAAGGTGCTGCCTTCTGGAGTCCGAAGAGGTAGGATCCCGTTGTCAGATTGAAGACAACTACATGCTTGCTTCTGTAGCTGTATGATACTGGGGGAGCCACCAACAACTTCTTATGATGTCGCCAAACATCGAATAGGTGGTAGACAATCATATGGAGGGTAGTACGCGCACCGTAGCTAACTTGCTACTGTTACGCAGCGGTGGCTAGCATAATTGCTACTGTATTTGAGCAGGCGGAACCAAGAGCGTGGTTGCAGAGTATAATATACTATATTATAGCGCTGTGTTGAGAAACGAGGTGAGGTACTATCGCACATAAAGATTGCTTGCTCCTGTTATTGAGGGATGACTACCCTTTTTGGTTGATAGATTATATCGATGACAGTGGCGCTTATTTCCTGGTGCAAATAGCTGCCTTAACATGCTGGTGCCGAGACGTGGACAGCCATGACGAGTTGCAAATGTGATCATGAGTATATAGTTTGAAAGATGCTTTACGAAATGTAATAAAAAACCTGCTTCTTTCGTGCAGATGTTCAACGTTGCATGCTGCGAAGGGACTATTTCCTACAACATACTCTCCGGGTTGGATATTTGCTTCCGTACCTTCAACGTTGTCTGTGGTCCGGGTGCATCCGCAGGTCACCGTAACTGCACAACTTGTCCTCCGGGGCTCGGACTCGGACGGAGCTGCACGTCACGCGAATTCAAGCACCCCAAATAGCAGCAAGTAAGGGCCGGCATGGAATCAATATATGCTCTCGAACCCTGCATCGGGTGCAGGTTATTGACATGCCGATGGTCATGGAACTCATCCCCCAGCAGTGTGTGTCCCGCAGCTGTTAGCGTCTGAAGTAGTTGCATCTCCGAAAGTGTTTTAATAACACAGGTAGCATTAACGTCCGTGCTATATGTAGACAGAATTTCCTCCAATGAAAAGTCGCGATCCCAAACACCGACTATTTGGATAAATTGTGATGCAAGCACCGACTACATGGATAAACTTCCCTACGACAATTCTGCGTCCCAGTTAATCAACTTCAACGAGGTGGACCGCGACGCGCTGCGCAACGAGGTCAACATCCTCAAGCGGCTGCACCACCCGCAGATCGTGCGCGTCATCGGCTCGTACGAGGACAAGCAGCACATGTACATGATCATGCAGCTCTGCAAGGGCAAGGAGCTGTACGACCACCTGTACCAGGAGCACCGCAAGTTCTCCGAGAGCGACGTGCGCCGCATCATCCGCGCGCTGCTGCGCGCGCTGGCCTTCCTGCACTCCAACTTCATCACGCACAGGGACCTCAAGCTCGAGAACCTGCTGCTCGAGAACGCCGAGAACCCCGGGTCGCTGCGGCTGTGCGACTTTGGGCTGAGCACGCGCTTCAAGCGCGGCGAAAAGCTCGTCAAGCCCCTGGGGACGATCGACTACGTGGCTCCCGAGGTGCTGGACGGCGACTACAACGAGAAGTGCGACCTGTGGAGCGTCGGCGTCATCTGCTTCGAGCTGCTCACGGGCGTGTCTCCGTTTCACGGCGCCACCATGGATGAAACGATGGGCAACATCTACGACGGCGTGCTCATCTTTGAGAACGACGTCTGGTCCAAGTTCTCGCCCAGCTCGATCAACTTCATCAAGTCGCTGGTGAAGGAGAACGTAGACCAGCGACTGTCGGCGGAGCAGGCGCTGGACCACAAGTGGTTCTCCGAGGGTGACGTGGCCAGCACGGACGGCTCCAACGCTGCGCGTCTGCAGACGGACAAGCGCATGCTGCTCACCAACATGCTGAGCTTCAGTCAGTGCCGCAAGATGAAACAGACGGCGCTGCTGTCGGTGGCTCTCGGAATCTCGGAGGATCATATCCAGCAGGAGATGGCAGCGGAGGTCTTCCACTCCATGGACCGCACCAAGAAGGGTTCTCTCTCGCACGACGAGTTCTGCAGCGCTCTGGTGGAGTGTGGCATCTCGCATGCGGACGCTGGCGAGCTCTTCAAGCGTATCAACCAGTCCAAGAGCGGGCACATAAACTTTTTAGAGTTCATGGCTGCCGTCATGGATCAGCGGGATATCGGCCAGAACACGATCAAGGAGGCCTTCGGCATCCTCGACGGCGAGAAACAGGGCCGCCTGTCGATTGTTGGTCTCCAGGATGTGTTCAAACACTCGATGATGGCAGAGGAGGTGAAGGAGATGATTGCTTCCGTCGACAGTAAAGGCGATGGGTATGTTGACTTCGAGGCGTTCAAAGGCCTCTTTGCAGTGCCTGGATCCCCACTCCCAAAACTTATCGAGGAAGACACGTCCTCGGACAGTGCAGCCCACGCAGACAGCCCGGAAAAACCCGCCATGATGTCGCAGAGCTTCTGCACAACGACCACTGAAAGCACAGTGGACAGCACAGCAGATCGATCTACCCCGAGTTCGACCCCAGGTTCGACCAGTAACGGGAATTTGGAAGAGCCTGGAACAATCAAAGCCAAACTCATCAGCGAAAACGAAGTCACGATCTCAGTAGTGCAGGCTTAAACAGGAGCAACGTAGCAAGCAGTGTGAAAATATTTTATTTGGGAGTCCTTACTCCTCAATCAATCCACAAGCAAAATGAGGAAGCCAAGCTGCGTAGCAGCTCAGATTGCTAAGGTTATCATACAAATTGTTATACTGAGATAGCATGTAAGTTGCTCTGTGTGGTCTGGTAAGAAAAAGGTGTTTTTGACTCGGAAGTCCCATGATCCTGCTGCGCCTCCTCTCAACCATGTCCTCACCCAGACCCTGTATGAGAACGTACGCCTAGAACAAACCAAACCAAGTGGTTTGGTTTGTTTACTGAACCAAAATTACAAATGAACCCAACTAGGGTCCAAGATATATAATCCTGTTCAACTCGAACATAATGCACTCAGTAGATTCTAACACCTCGATGTTAACTTGTTTTACAGAAGAAAATCCCTCGTGAGTACAGGAAGGAGCCACAGTTGCAGTGGTATTAATGAAAGACTGAAAACAACATCGTTTTTTTCGAGTAACGTATCATCTGCATAAGTCTACTGTGAGAGAGAGAGAGCGAGAGAGAGAGAGAGAGCCTTCGTTATCATAACAGAAGTTAGGTGATGGTGATGCCGAACACATTGCTGACTCTGACTGCGACTGGGCATTCGTTTCGTTGCGGAAATAGCTGCTACAGTACCATCATCTACCGCTTTGGATGCTTTCAATCAGCTTTTCGAGGATTAGGGAAATTTTCAAGAACGAGAGCTATGAGCGGGGCGCAGTCTTCATGTTCTTGTTTTTAGCTACTATGTCCTTCAGATACTGTAGTCTTCTATTGGGACATACTGTAAACAATAAGGAAGGAAGGAAAACAAAATAGCATTGATCATCGAACGATGGAAATGCGAATCGCAATTGAGAGCCCTGGCTAATAAGTCAGTTCGTTGGAGTCTGGACCTGAGGAGCCATGACTCTCGTCAATCACCAACTTCATCGTAGCAACTACGGCGCTATCACCCTATCGCACTTCAAGCTAGTACGATGCCGTAGACTCGCATCTACGCATAACAAAGGGATATTATGGCGCCCACCGATTTCCTGCGCTTAATACAGTAATACTGTACTATAGACCCCCACTCTATGAGATCGCGAAAAACTGTAAGCGGCGCTTATAGCACGACGAACAGACTCACAAATAACAATATTTCAGAACTCTTTTACTTGAAGTAATTATTTAAAGAGTAGCTACAATATCTGCGGTGTTTGCTAATTGATTCCTGTATGGATGTGAACGCAGAACAATGCAGATTGCCCTTTATCAGAATGAAGTCCGCGTGTTGAGCGGATATTATGGTGAGTTACTGAACAGAGTAACTCATGCACTTCACTTCCGCAATTCTTGACGAGGGGCGACCACGACGTGCAGAGTGCGGTTGACCAACCAGGCTGCACGAAAAGCAAACCATCGGCTGCAGCTAAAACCTAACTCCAAAACTTGTAACTCCAAACATCAGGAATCGTAGGTCCCGAAACGTTCCTGTTTGATCAGCAATTTTTGCAATCTATCCGTTTAAGTAGGCACAGTTCTGCATATTGTATTGCATTAAAGTTATAGTGGCTTTTACGAGGGGGGGGGGGGGGGGCTTCATCTTCAAATACTTCAGTTGTATATTTCGAGTTTTACGTCTGTGGATACTGTTTTACCAACAAAAGCAAACTTCTTTTGTTTGGGGTTTTCTACATTTTTTCAGCTAATCTCAATAGCTCGGCAGACCGCTGGACAAATGGACGAACAGCTCTCACGCACGTATCAATCGCCCTCGCTCTAAAATAATCACCACTTTGTCGACACGAGTGCAAACACTTGGGTCCTTGTAATCCTGACTCCGGCATCCGTTTATCATATTTATCGGTGCTTGTGTTCCCAATGCAGCATCAGCGTAAACTCCAATGCGATAAAAGTGGGTATGACGCAAATTATCCGCCACCCCTTGTATTCTCCTCATGAATCGACGGGTGTTTATTAAAAAATGTTCGTCTTGAAGTGAAGTCGTCACAAGCAGGTGCACAAGCGGGTCAGAATCTACAACTCTTGCCAGAATATCTTCCACACCATCACCCGATAGGTGACAGCAGTGGCACTCCACCGATATTCGTCGTCCAAGACCATTATACCGAGCATTTTTTCATTTCGACTGTGCACGATGTCCCCCAAATTCAGCCGAGTGTCATTGAGAAAATCAGGCCAGACCTGGTTGGGCGGTGCTAGAAATGGCACCTTCAGTGATGATAACAGTTGTGTCATTTCGTCACTGAACCACACGCGATTTCTGCATATCTGGCTCAAACAACAACGCGCTGAAGAAACACTCGAACGAGATTCCAACAAACCCATTGCGGTGGCTGGTCATCACAATAGTGCCAGCTGTCCTTGAAGCGCAATTCATCGTTTCCCGACTGATTCGTGTTGCGAGTTTTCACTCGTAACCACCCTGATTGTTCCGCATTAATGCACGCCCGGCTAAACGATATCTCGTTCCCTTGTTCATCTCTCAACAGGCGGAAGTATTTGCCTCCCATCAGACACAGATAGAGTAGTGCGTCCTTTTCCAAAGGTGGACTTTGCTACGGCATTTCCACGGCGTGTTCAAGCTGCTGAAAAAGGTATGTGTGATCAGTGCTCACTGTCCCTGACCAAGTCATCACCTTCAGGACTTAAGACCATTTTATCAAGATTTTCTGTGGAGCTTCGGATTCATCGTAATAATCTGCCGCCCCGTTAGCTGGAAAACCCGATGTAAACGATTTTTCCTCATGAAGCCGAGCGCAGTGTCCGTCGATTAAGCACCCGTCATCACCCATATAGCCCGGTGTTAGAACAACGAGAACTTGGCCAAGGAGAAACAACTCGGAATGCATCTTTGGGTTAGCGAACTATGTGTTGTGTTGTGTTGCCTTCGTTCCCATATATTTGAGGTCCATTCGTCACGAGCCCGGACAATGATTTACGGACCATTATTCAACACAGCAGACCACGTTTTGCAGAATTGGCGATAGACTACGCGATTGAAAACGGGCTCGAGGCAACAACTGTGCGGATTGAATACTTGGATAGAATGGCTGGAGAGCTGGCCAAACAGTTCGCTAACCCAAAGATGCATTCCGAGTTGTTTCTCCTTGGCCAAGTTCTCGTTGTTCTAACACCGGGCTATATGGGTGATGACGGGTGCTTAATCGACGGACACTGCGCTCGGCTTCATGAGGAAAAATCGTTTACATTGGGTTTTCCAGCTAACGGGGCGGCAGATTATTACGATGAATCCGAAGCTCCACAGAAAATCTTGATAAAATGGTCTTAAGTCCTGAAGGTGATGACTTGGTCAGGGACAGTGAGCACTGATCACACATACCTTTTTCAGCAGCTTGAACACGCCGTGGAAATGCCGTAGCAAAGTCCACCTTTGGAAAAGGACGCACTACTCTATCTGTGTCTGATGGGAGGCAAATACTTCCGCCTGTTGAGAGATGAACAAGGGAACGAGATATCGTTTAGCCGGGCGTGCATTAATGCGGAACAATCAGGGTGGTTACGAGTGAAAACTCGCAACACGAATCAGTCGGGAAACGATGAATTGCGCTTCAAGGACAGCTGGCACTATTGTGATGACCAGCCACCGCAATGGGTTTGTTGGAATCTCGTTCGAGTGTTTCTTCAGCGCGTTGTTGTTTGAGCCAGATATGCAGAAATCGCGTGTGGTTCAGTGACGAAATGACACAACTGTTATCATCACTGAAGGTGCCATTTCTAGCACCGCCCAACCAGGTCTGGCCTGATTTTCTCAATGACACTCGGCTGAATTTGGGGACATCGTGCACAGTCGAAATGAAAAATGCTCGGTATAATGGTCTTGGACGACGAATATCGGTGGAGTGCCACTGCTGTCACCTATCGGGTGATGGTGTGGAAGATATTCTGGCAAGAGTTGTAGATTCTGACCCGCTTGTGCACCTGCTTGTGACGACTTCACTTCAAGACGAACATTTTTAATAAACACCCGTCGATTCATGAGGAGAATACAAGGGGTGGCGGATAATTTGCGTCATACCCACTTTTATCGCATTGGAGTTTACGCTGATGCTGCATTGGGAACACAAGCACCGATAAATATGATAAACGGATGCCGGAGTCAGGATTACAAGGACCCAAGTGTTTGCACTCGTGTCGACAAAGTGGTGATTATTTTAGAGCGAGGGCGATTGATACGTGCGTGAGAGCTGTTCGTCCATTTGTCCAGCGGTCTGCCGAGCTATTGAGATTAGCTGAAAAAATGTAGAAAACCCCAAACAAAAGAAGTTTGCTTTTGTTGGTAAAACAGTATCCACAGACGTAAAACTCGAAATATACAACTGAAGTATTTGAAGATGAAGCCCCCCCCCCCCCCCCCTCGTAAAAGCCACTATAACTTTAATGCAATACAATATGCAGAACTGTGCCTACTTAAACGGATAGATTGCAAAAATTGCTGATCAAACAGGAACGTTTCGGGACCTACGATTCCTGATGTTTGGAGTTACAAGTTTTGGAGTTAGGTTTTAGCTGCAGCCGATGGTTTGCTTTTCGTGCAGCCTGGTTGGTCAACCGCACTCTGCACGTCGTGGTCGCCCCTCGTCAAGAATTGCGGAAGTGAAGTGCATGAGTTACTCTGTTCAGTAACTCACCATAATATCCGCTCAACACGCGGACTTCATTCTGATAAAGGGCAATCTGCATTGTTCTGCGTTCACATCCATACAGGAATCAATTAGCAAACACCGCAGATATTGTAGCTACTCTTTAAATAATTACTTCAAGTAAAAGAGTTCTGAAATATTGTTATTTGTGAGTCTGTTCGTCGTGCTATAAGCGCCGCTTACAGTTTTCGCGATCTCATAGAGTGGGGGTCTATAGTACAGTATTACTGTATTAAGCGCAGGAAATCGGTGGGCGCCATAATATCCCTTTGTTATGCGTAGATGCGAGTCTACGGCATCGTACTAGCTTGAAGTGCGATAGGGTGATAGCGCCGTAGTTGCTACGATGAAGTTGGTGATTGACGAGAGTCATGGCTCCTCAGGTCCAGACTCCAACGAACTGACTTATTAGCCAGGGCTCTCAATTGCGATTCGCATTTCCATCGTTCGATGATCAATGCTATTTTGTTTTCCTTCCTTCCTTATTGTTTACAGTATGTCCCAATAGAAGACTACAGTATCTGAAGGACATAGTAGCTAAAAACAAGAACATGAAGACTGCGCCCCGCTCATAGCTCTCGTTCTTGAAAATTTCCCTAATCCTCGAAAAGCTGATTGAAAGCATCCAAAGCGGTAGATGATGGTACTGTAGCAGCTATTTCCGCAACGAAACGAATGCCCAGTCGCAGTCAGAGTCAGCAATGTGTTCGGCATCACCATCACCTAACTTCTGTTATGATAACGAAGGCTCTCTCTCTCTCTCTCGCTCTCTCTCTCTCACAGTAGACTTATGCAGATGATACGTTACTCGAAAAAAACGATGTTGTTTTCAGTCTTTCATTAATACCACTGCAACTGTGGCTCCTTCCTGTACTCACGAGGGATTTTCTTCTGTAAAACAAGTTAACATCGAGGTGTTAGAATCTACTGAGTGCATTATGTTCGAGTTGAACAGGATTATATATCTTGGACCCTAGTTGGGTTCATTTGTAATTTTGGTTCAGTAAACAAACCAAACCACTTGGTTTGGTTTGTTCTAGGCGTACGTTCTCATACAGGGTCTGGGTGAGGACATGACATGATTGAGAGGAGGCGCAGCAGGATCATGGGACTTCCGAGTCAAAAACACCTTTTTCTTACCAGACCACACAGAGCAACTTACATGCTATCTCAGTATAACAATTTGTATGATAACCTTAGCAATCTGAGCTGCTACGCAGCTTGGCTTCCTCATTTTGCTTGTGGATTGATTGAGGAGTAAGGACTCCCAAATAAAATATTTTCACACTGCTTGCTACCTTGCTCCTGTTTAAGCCTGCACTACTGAGATCGTGACTTCGTTTTCGCTGATGAGTTTGGCTTTGATTGTTCCAGGCTCTTCCAAATTCCCGTTACTGGTCGAACCTGGGGTCGAACTCGGGGTAGATCGATCTGCTGTGCTGTCCACTGTGCTTTCAGTGGTCGTTGTGCAGAAGCTCTGCGACATCATGGCGGGTTTTTCCGGGCTGTCTGCGTGGGCTGCACTGTCCGAGGACGTGTCTTCCTCGATAAGTTTTGGGAGTGGGGATCCAGGCACTGCAAAGAGGCCTTTGAACGCCTCGAAGTCAACATACCCATCGCCTTTACTGTCGACGGAAGCAATCATCTCCTTCACCTCCTCTGCCATCATCGAGTGTTTGAACACATCCTGGAGACCAACAATCGACAGGCGGCCCTGTTTCTCGCCGTCGAGGATGCCGAAGGCCTCCTTGATCGTGTTCTGGCCGATATCCCGCTGATCCATGACGGCAGCCATGAACTCTAAAAAGTTTATGTGCCCGCTCTTGGACTGGTTGATACGCTTGAAGAGCTCGCCAGCGTCCGCATGCGAGATGCCACACTCCACCAGAGCGCTGCAGAACTCGTCGTGCGAGAGAGAACCCTTCTTGGTGCGGTCCATGGAGTGGAAGACCTCCGCTGCCATCTCCTGCTGGATATGATCCTCCGAGATTCCGAGAGCCACCGACAGCAGCGCCGTCTGTTTCATCTTGCGGCACTGACTGAAGCTCAGCATGTTGGTGAGCAGCATGCGCTTGTCCGTCTGCAGACGCGCAGCGTTGGAGCCGTCCGTGCTGGCCACGTCACCCTCGGAGAACCACTTGTGGTCCAGCGCCTGCTCCGCCGACAGTCGCTGGTCCACGTTCTCCTTCACCAGCGACTTGATGAAGTTGATCGAGCTGGGCGAGAACTTGGACCAGACGTCGTTCTCAAAGATGAGCACGCCGTCGTAGATGTTGCCCATCGTTTCATCCATGGTGGCGCCGTGAAACGGAGACACGCCCGTGAGCAGCTCGAAGCAGATGACGCCGACGCTCCACAGGTCGCACTTCTCGTTGTAGTCGCCGTCCAGCACCTCGGGAGCCACGTAGTCGATCGTCCCCAGGGGCTTGACGAGCTTTTCGCCGCGCTTGAAGCGCGTGCTCAGCCCAAAGTCGCACAGCCGCAGCGACCCGGGGTTCTCGGCGTTCTCGAGCAGCAGGTTCTCGAGCTTGAGGTCCCTGTGCGTGATGAAGTTGGAGTGCAGGAAGGCCAGCGCGCGCAGCAGCGCGCGGATGATGCGGCGCACGTCGCTCTCGGAGAACTTGCGGTGCTCCTGGTACAGGTGGTCGTACAGCTCCTTGCCCTTGCAGAGCTGCATGATCATGTACATGTGCTGCTTGTCCTCGTACGAGCCGATGACGCGCACGATCTGCGGGTGGTGCAGCCGCTTGAGGATGTTGACCTCGTTGCGCAGCGCGTCGCGGTCCACCTCGTTGAAGTTGATTAACTGGGACGCAGAATTGTCGTAGGGAAGTTTATCCATGTAGTCGGTGCTTGCATCACAATTTATCCAAATAGTCGGTGTTTGGGATCGCGACTTTTCATTGGAGGAAATTTTGTCTACATATAGCACGGACCTTAATTCTACCTGTGTTATTAAAACACTTTCGGAGATGCAACTACTTCAGACGCTAACAGCTGCGGGACACACACTGCTGGGGGATGAGTTCCATGACCATCGGCATGTCAATAACCTGCACCCGATGCAGGGTTCGAGAGCATATATTGATTCCATACCGGCCCTTAATTGCTGCTATTTGGGGTGCTTGCTCGTCATGGCTGTCCACGTCTCGGCACCAGCATGTTAAGGCAGCGATTTGTACCAGGAAATAAGCGCCACTGTCATCGATATAATCTATCAACCAAAAGGGGTAGTCATCCCTCAATAACAGGAGCAAGCAATCTTTACGTGCGATAGTACCTCTCCTCGTTTCTCAACACAGCGCTATAATACAGTATATTATACTCTGCAACCACGCTCTTGGTTCCGCCTGCTCAAATGGTAAAACCTCGTTGGGGTCATATACGGTACAGATCGGCTTTGTGAGCAGATGTAGGTTTTGAAATGATCAGGTGTGAGATCTGAAACTGCACGGTCCTAAGGCGACCACGTGGAACGGTGGTCCCTGCGGGACCGCTATGAAGTAGTGCTCATTCGGTAACATGCAGGCACCTACTCAGTCTATCGCGGGCAACGCTGAACCTCCCGGTGACGTGGGGACGCTGTCCAGCGTCATATCAAGCCGCCCGAGGGGCCAAGTGCGGCTAGAGAAGGCCACGTGCTACTTTCGCGGCTTCAAGTACACCCGCGCGTGGGCGTCGTCCAGGAAGATATCCTACCGCTATTCTCATTGGCGCCAAGGTTGCCGTGGCACGATGGCTTTCTTCATCGGTACCATGGGCTACACGGCAGGACGCCCTCACACCTGTCGCCAGGTTGATGCTGCTGGTATTAACCTTGTGGATGTCACCGGTCTGATGAAGGATAGAGCGGACATGCTAGCAATTGATCAGGTTGCGCTACCTGCGCGACGTATTTGGGAAGACCTCCGCAACGAGTTTTATGGTGCGAATAATGAGCATGTGGTGCGTGGGTTGTCTGAGACCCAAGTGCTTCGGCGTGTTTATCAAGCAAGAAGCAGGCACTTCAGTGGAGATGTACATGAAGCGATTGAAATTCCACCACTTTCATTGGCGTTGAACGAAGCTGTCTCGTTCTTTCAGTTTCATTATATCACGATGAACCGCGAGAATCTCAGCAAACCTACACGACTGATCGGCTGGGCGCACCCTTCCCTTATCAACCTCCTACGCTACAATGGAACTACGATTTTTGTTGACGGTACATTTCGCTGTGTACCGTCAGGGCACAAACAGTGCGTAGTTTTCATGGTACACGACAGAGC
This sequence comes from Phytophthora cinnamomi, assembly GCF_018691715.1. Taxonomy (NCBI): domain Eukaryota; phylum Oomycota; class Peronosporomycetes; order Peronosporales; family Peronosporaceae; genus Phytophthora; species Phytophthora cinnamomi. The sequence goes on from NW_027150972.1 coordinate 310,196, forward strand.
TTCAGGACTTTTTGTACTTGTTTACTACGTTGTGAGTACTGCTCGTAGTGGCGATTCGTTTTGGGACATGGTACATTTTGTAGTGCAAGGTACAGATCAGCAACTAGAGCCTGCCGAAGTCGTGTGCGACTTTGAGAGCGCCTTAATTGAAGCGATTCAGACGCAATTTCCCAACGCAATTGTGCTGGGGTGTCTATTTCACCTTAAGCAGGCGCTCAGACGCGCTATGAAAAGGTTTCTGATTCCTGAGGAGTGCTGCATCGCTATGACACGTGGTGTCGTCGACATGCTGACTGTCGTTGAGCATAGTTTGATAGAGCAAGCTATCAAGTGGGTGAAGCGTCAAATTCGCCAGCGTTGCGGCGAGGCTGGGATATCCTATTCGAAAGCTAAGTGGCGAGGGTTCTGGGGGTATTTCCAGCGAACGTGGCTGGAGTATTACGATGTGAGTGTCTGGAATGTTGCCGGCCTAAACAACGAGCTCATTGCGCGGACGAATAATCCTCTTGAGAGGTTTAATAGGGAGCTCAATAGTCAGTTTCCTAAGCCTCGCCCTAGTATGGCGAGCTTTGTGGGTGTCATTAAAACGCTATCTGCACAGTATGTACAGCGTCTTGCAGACGTTCCTCGTGGGCGCGCCCGCCGCCTACCACGCGAACGAATTGAGCTACCTGTGCCGGTTTAGATACCAAATGGCATTGCTGATGACTCTGAGGATGAGGAGCCTGCAGCAGTCGAGCTGCCAACTGACAGCGCTTCCGAGCCCGATGAGGAGCCTGGCGGGCTGAATGAGGAGGTACTATAGCAAGCAGGTAGACCTAATTGAGGAGAGTAATACACGTTTGTTTACCTGGATGAGCTGTCTGATCACTTCCTGATCACTGCTAGAGTAAGTTTGTCTGATCCTGTAACTGATCTGTACCGTATATGACCCCAACTGGAGGTTACCGGGGGAACCTACACCAACTTCTTATGATGTTGCTAAACATCGAATAGGTGGTTGACAATCATATGGAGGGTAGTACGCGCACCGTAGCTAACTTGCTACAGTTATGCAGCGGTGGCTAGCATAATTGCTACTGTATTTGAGCGGTAACCTCCAGATGGGGTCATATACGGTACAGATCAGTTATAGGAAGCCTTCCAAAAATGAAGTATGACACCGCCTTATCTGCAGCAGATAAGACCGACATAAAAAAGATATATGTCGCTTTATCGCTATAAACGTCCACCACAAATGCCTTACAGCTCCTATTGGTATTGCCCTGAATCAGGCGGCACCGCAGCAGCTTCAATTTCTCTAGAATGTACCCGACACTTCGTCTAGGACACGTCGGGCACACTCACTCCCGCTTTGGCATTCTTCAAGTTGCGCGCAAGCAGCGAGTGGCGATGACGGACGAGGACTCCGACTTGATGCTGGCACTCTCCAGTGCCATCGAGAAGCAAGGCAGGGAGCTGAGCGAGGTGAGGCGCGAGGTGTTTCGTTTCCTGGTCAACCAGGCGTGGAAGATCGCAATGAAGAGCCGCCACTACTCGACGGCCCAGTGCTTGGACACCCCGTGCGATTCAGCGTGGATGGTGTTGTACAAGTACGGCACCGACATCAATTTCCTGAACGCGACGAGTTTGACACGGTACGACGCAAGTATAGCTGTATTTATCAAACTCTGTATTTACCATGTATTGTTACTCCGTGCTCGTGTGTAGGCCTGCTTTCCACCAGCTGCTTAGGCGCTTTGCTCGCTTCTACTACATCCCGCGTGTGCAATCGAGGGGCCGCTTGCCCAAACTCCGCTATCATCACCAAGTCTTGGGACTGCTGCCGTGCTTCTACGTCGGTTCGATGGAGCTGTGCAGCTTGTGCATGCTGTTTGGTGCACCCCCGAATACGTTGTCGCGGTCGTTGAGGAGGGCTGAGGATGCTCTCTCCAAAACGCTCAGCAACTACGCGCCAGCTCGGATTTCGTGGCCGTCTTCCGCCCGCCAAACCGAATTGGCGAAGCTAGTAGAAGCGTGTGAGCCTCTGCTCAAGTACACATTCGGATTCAAAGACGGAAAAACTTCAAGGTAAACGCAACGCTTGATTGACTGTGCTGTACTTTACTCTGCTAACGCCTGCTAATATGTAGGTACAGCAGCCGTCCAACGCCGACCTGCAGAATGCCATGTACAATGGTTGGCTCCATTCCGTTTTCGTCACCGGGACAATTTGCTTTGCTGCCGACGGGTGCATTGTGTGGTGCCGCCACAATTGCCCCGGGTCGTGGAACGATTCCGACACGTCGCTCGGCTTCCGGGCCAAGTTGCAGGACCCCGCCTTCTGCCCGGACACGAGGATGAACGTTGTGTCGGACTCCGCTTTCGCATGTTCAACCGCGATGGCCGGACGCATCCTCACCCCGCTCAAGGACGGGGACCTGGAAAGACTGTGGCCATCACTCCGGAGCTCCGCCAGGACGATCCATAATGCCATCACTTCGGTTCGGCAGGCGGCTGAGTGGGGAATGGGAAGCGTCCAGAAGGTCTACTGCCGCCTCAACCTTCCGCTTCCTTATGACCCCGAGCTTCGTGGGCTCCGGCTGAACAACTTGTTCCGCATGGCGAGCTACCGTGTGCGAACGGTAAGTATTTCACAGATCCGCACAACCTTTGGGGGAGAAATGGAGATGTCTGAACAACTCGAGTTGGCTGGTGAAGCTGTAGAGAATATGCAGACTGGGTTAACTTTGAACGATTTCATGTAAATGTGTTCGACTTGGGCAGTTTTGAGGCTTAGTGCTACGTACAAGATGACTACAACTAAACTTTGAAGTGGAGAGCCTCGCTCCATTCGGCATGACCTGCCCATTCCATCGCGAGCTCAGCTTGCAACTTCTTGTTGAATGCTTGGATCATCAGCAATAGCTCCTGCGTGCGAGCGCGGGCTTCCTCGCGATCACGGCGGGCTCGTTCCTCCGTGTCGAGCTTGACTTGACGACGGCGTTCTTCGGTCTCAGCCTTGTCCACAAGAAGTTTAGCCTCACGGGCAGCGACGTCATCACGGCGACGTTGTTCTTCTTCGGTACGACGAGCCTCTGCCTTTCGTTCATTCTCTTCGCGAAGGAGAAGAATGGTTTCCATGAAGCCTCCCATGTTGGTGGCTGCGTTTTCGAGACCGGTCAGTTTGGGCTTGAGCGCGGTGGTGGCCCTCAACGCCCTGATTCGCTTTGCCTTGGCGTAGCTGGCCTCGAGCGTCTCCTTGTCATCTTCGAGTGCGCGCTTGGCGCCGGTGGTGTCGCGGAAGTCCGCCAAGTCGCCTCCCCCAGCCGGTTGGAGAAGATCTGGTACTTCAACTTCTTCTTGTTGTCGGCGCGCTTTCCCGATATCCGACTTGGCACAGCGGGCGGCTCCTCCATGGCTGAAGCGTTGCTCGCCGCAGTGTTGGCGGCCGGCTTATGCGGCTTCGAGAATCCTGCAGCAGAAACCGAAGTGTATGTTGTTCGATCTGCTCGTAGTGGCGCTAGTCGTGGGGTTCGTTCGAAAGCTTCCATGCCTTCATTGACCAACGGCGATGCCAGGAGTTCCTGGAACTCACTCCGCGTGGACGCGTGACTTGAGGCCGTCGAGGCGCCCGCCACTGAGGTGTCGGGGACTGCCGAGTCGTCGAGCACGGGCTCGTTGGTGTCCTGGGCCAACTGCACGCCTTCCCCATCGTCCTCCTCGAAGAAACTGTCTTCCGGGTCGGTTGCAAACGAGAAGTCAGGTTCGACGTAGCGCTGGTCTCGGTCGGCCTCATCGTCCATTTCAATGACGTTGACCTTCTCGTCGGTTGCCTGCTTGAGCTCCTTCGCCTTGAGGATGTGAGGGGGCATGTTCGGCATCCCCGTGGGTTTGCGAGTGCTATATAGCACTTTGAACTTGCGCCGCAAGCTCTCGAAGTCACGCTCAGGCGATCCACGAGCCCTTCCGGAGTTGAAATTCACCGCCAAGCGCTCCCATTCATCCTTGCCCAGCGGCAGGGACTGCTCGACGAGGTGCAGGAGGCGATCAACGTCGACCATGGTGTCCATGGTGTACTTAGTGTTTCCAGAGCTCTTGCCCATCTGCAGACAAGCACAACACGGCAGCGTCAGTAAGATAGTGAGCAGCGAGCCAACGACACAGCAGCTTGGGTCTTCGTACCGGGAGTGTTGCTTGGAGAGGAGGTTGCGGAGGCTGGGTGGCTTCTTGAAGGCAAAAGCAAAAGTGAGAAGCGAATGCGCCGAGCAGCTACAGCTCCCGCCTCGATTCAAAGCTCCCGCCGCCTGCACTTTGAGAAGAATCATGAAAGGTAGCTGCGGGGCAACTTCAACGCGCGAAATCTGCGCGCGCAAATCGATCAATACTGCGCTCAAGTCAAAGTGACTATTGAAATCACTTTGGCGCCAAAACACTCACCTCTCACGTCAAACACGGCGTTCACGTTAGCTTCGCGGCCGCCTGTACATCACCAACAGCAATGGAACCATCACTTTCACCACATGCAGCTAGTTTCGTTGCATTCATTCACTCACATGTTGCTGTGCGAGACTTGCAACTGCACCTCACCTAGGAGCCTGTGCACCACCACCACCTACTCATGGATCCTGGTCGTCTTGGATATCACGGTGAACAGTGTTCGCTTGGGAGCGCAGGCAATGTGGTCGGTCGCCTGGATTTGAAAGTGAGCAGCGCTTAGATACGTCGGGAGATATAATGCAGGCTATAAGTCAGCAGAGTGATGGTCATATTAAACAATACAAATATCAAGATAATCGTTTATGATGGCTTCACGGCATATAGCTAGGGCTAGGGCAGTCTATCGAGACAAAATCTGCGTCTCACGAGATTTACGTCGGGCATATGACCCGACATATCTGCAGCAGATAAGGCGGCGTCATACTGTATTTTTGGAAGGCTTCCATAGGATCAGACAAACTTACTCTAGCAGTGATCAGGAAGTGATCAGACAGCTCATCCAGGTAAACAAACGTGTATTACTCTCCTCAATTAGGTCTACCTGCTTGCTATAGTACCTCCTCATTCAGCCCGCCAGGCTCCTCATCGGGCTCGGAAGCGCTGTCAGTTGGCAGCTCGACTGCTGCAGGCTCCTCATCCTCAGAGTCATCAGCAATGCCATTTGGTATCTAAACCGGCACAGGTAGCTCAATTCGTTCGCGTGGTAGGCGGCGGGCGCGCCCACGAGGAACGTCTGCAAGACGCTGTACATACTGTGCAGATAGCGTTTTAATGACACCCACAAAGCTCGCCATACTAGGGCGAGGCTTAGGAAACTGACTATTGAGCTCCCTATTAAACCTCTCAAGAGGATTATTCGTCCGCGCAATGAGCTCGTTGTTTAGGCCGGCAACATTCCAGAGACACTCACATCGTAATACTCCAGCCACGTTCGCTGGAAATACCCCCAGAACCCTCGCCACTTAGCTTTCGAATAGGATATCCCAGCCTCGCCGCAACGCTGGCGAATTTGACGCTTCACCCACTTGATAGCTTGCTCTATCAAACTATGCTCAACGACAGTCAGCATGTCGACGACACCACGTGTCATAGCGATGCAGCACTCCTCAGGAATCAGAAACCTTTTCATAGCGCGTCTGAGCGCCTGCTTAAGGTGAAATAGACACCCCAGCACAATTGCGTTGGGAAATTGCGTCTGAATCGCTTCAATTAAGGCGCTCTCAAAGTCGCACACGACTTCGGCAGGCTCTAGTTGCTGATCTGTACCTTGCACTACAAAATGTACCATGTCCCAAAACGAATCGCCACTACGAGCAGTACTCACAACGTAGTAAACAAGTACAAAAAGTCCTGAAGCTCTGTCGTGTACCATGAAAACTACGCACTGTTTGTGCCCTGACGGTACACAGCGAAATGTACCGTCAACAAAAATCGTAGTTCCATTGTAGCGTAGGAGGTTGATAAGGGAAGGGTGCGCCCAGCCGATCAGTCGTGTAGGTTTGCTGAGATTCTCGCGGTTCATCGTGATATAATGAAACTGAAAGAACGAGACAGCTTCGTTCAACGCCAATGAAAGTGGTGGAATTTCAATCGCTTCATGTACATCTCCACTGAAGTGCCTGCTTCTTGCTTGATAAACACGCCGAAGCACTTGGGTCTCAGACAACCCACGCACCACATGCTCATTATTCGCACCATAAAACTCGTTGCGGAGGTCTTCCCAAATACGTCGCGCAGGTAGCGCAACCTGATCAATTGCTAGCATGTCCGCTCTATCCTTCATCAGACCGGTGACATCCACAAGGTTAATACCAGCAGCATCAACCTGGCGACAGGTGTGAGGGCGTCCTGCCGTGTAGCCCATGGTACCGATGAAGAAAGCCATCGTGCCACGGCAACCTTGGCGCCAATGAGAATAGCGGTAGGATATCTTCCTGGACGACGCCCACGCGCGGGTGTACTTGAAGCCGCGAAAGTAGCACGTGGCCTTCTCTAGCCGCACTTGGCCCCTCGGGCGGCTTGATATGACGCTGGACAGCGTCCCCACGTCACCGGGAGGTTCAGCGTTGCCCGCGATAGACTGAGTAGGTGCCTGCATGTTACCGAATGAGCACTACTTCATAGCGGTCCCGCAGGGACCACCGTTCCACGTGGTCGCCTTAGGACCGTGCAGTTTCAGATCTCACACCTGATCATTTCAAAACCTACATCTGCTCACAAAGCCGATCTGTACCGTATATGACCCCAACGAGGTTTTACCATTTGAGCAGGCGGAACCAAGAGCGTGGTTGCAGAGTATAATATACTGTATTATAGCGCTGTGTTGAGAAACGAGGAGAGGTACTATCGCACGTAAAGATTGCTTGCTCCTGTTATTGAGGGATGACTACCCCTTTTGGTTGATAGATTATATCGATGACAGTGGCGCTTATTTCCTGGTACAAATCGCTGCCTTAACATGCTGGTGCCGAGACGTGGACAGCCATGACGAGCAAGCACCCCAAATAGCAGCAATTAAGGGCCGGTATGGAATCAATATATGCTCTCGAACCCTGCATCGGGTGCAGGTTATTGACATGCCGATGGTCATGGAACTCATCCCCCAGCAGTGCGTGTCCCGTAGCTGTTAGCGTCTGAAGTAGTTGCATCTCCGAAAGTGTTTTAATAACACAGGTAGCATTCTTGACGTAGTGTTGGCTAGGCGAAACTAAATCAAACCTAAGGCTGAGGTATCCATCTATACACGCGGAACTGCGAGTTGAACGTCGTCATTAACAGGTTCAGGGAACTCCAGGCGGCGCAAAACTGTCCTGATCTCGTCATTATCAAGATTGAACTCGGTTGGTCGACAACAGAGGTGCAGGTAGTGTTGCTGAAACGAGCAGCTCAAGCGGTGAATGTTTGGGCTGATCGCACGCACACCGTGGAAATAGATAGCGTTCCGGAGGCACCATAGCGCGTGAAACACGATGGCTGTGTGGATGCGCCATAAAATGAGAAGAATCTCACGAAGAGGGCGCCAGTCGTCATGGACATCGCGGCCGGACGGGAAATTCACCAGCTTCCACCCCAGGGAGCATCGAAAAGCTGGAGCCCACGGTTCTGCTACAACCCCTGGACGGGGTCACACTCGAGGAAGCAAAGTATAGCAGGCTCAAGAGCCAGACAACCGGGGTGCACACAGAGTTGTGCCAGCGGTGAGCTGAGCGATACAAATACAGATCCTCCATCCCGACAATCGAATCCAGCACATCTCCTCATTACTTGCGTCCGGCGACGCAGAATCGCACTGGTGTCCAAGGCGCTGGATCAACGCTGCTCATCCACAAAAGAACATCGCCGCTCATGCTCTCGAGCAAGGTGCCACTGTCACCGGTCGCCAGAGACAACGAACAGCTTACCGTCACGTCGCTGCTAGAGGCATTCGTATCGGAGCCCAGGCTGGTTCAGGCCATTCGCGTCCAAATTCGGTCTATTTGTAGTTATCCCTACGAAAAACTGATTGGTGGATCCCTGCCTGCAAGGTAGTTCCTCATATTTGTCTTATACGCTTCGAAGTCGTCCACGATAACCTTGATCTCCTTCTTAGATTTGCCAGATTCCTTCATCATTTTCTCGACATGGGACACCGACACACGATTAGCATACAAGTGCTCGAACATGTCTTGCCTCTTAGTGCTGTCTTTGAGAGCCCCATCGAAGATTTTGGCGTTGTCATCCAGCACGGCTTTTTTTTTGGCTGCTACTTTTGCCGCACTCAGCGCTTTTTCCTTGGTCACCTCTCTCCTGCGAAGTTCCTTCCATTGCCGTGCTTCAATCTTTTTGTACACGTTCTTCATCTTTGCATCCTTGTAAGCGGACGTCCAAGGAGCCCACTTCTTCAACCCAGACAAACTGATAGTCCTTTCTTCTCCTCCAAGCTCTACGTCCCTCGTGTTAGTTGATTCACGAAGCGTCCTGAGTGAGGTCTTGGCACGGACTCTGCTGTTCTGGGCCACATCAAACGCTGCAATCGTGCCGGTCCCGCCCTGGCCATATTTCGTCGGTTCGGATAGAGCGCAGCCAGCCAGGAGTAGGATCATAGAGCCAACGAGAAACGCGACGCTGGTAGATCGCATATTCGTTCTTGGTTTTTGGCTGGAGGGACTTGCGAGGAGAAGTGCGAATCGTAGAATGAAGCAAGCTGTGGTTTGCATCGATAAATCCGCAGAAAATCCTATCCCAATATTATCCTAAGATTACGCGTCAAACACCTGGTACGTAACATATGGATAAGACAGGAAGCCCTATCCCAGGATTGTATAACGGTATAGGTCCGTAACGCTAACTACTACCATAAGGGTGCGACAGCGATTCACTGAGCATATAATACTTCGAAAGACGGGGTTATTGCTCAAAAGAACCAAAGAATAACTGGATTATACTGGAAATTCATTATCGAAATCTTATTCCTCCTCTTCAGATCGCTCTGATCTACCAGCGCGAGGCTTCATCGCCCACGCGCGTTGGACACCGCTGCTTCGCGTCTGGATGGACTGCCTGCGCTCCTGGTCCAAAGGTTGACTCCACATAAATAAAGTAGATCAAACGTCGTCCGGCAAAACAAAATCTAATTTATAATAATAATGAGCAGCCAGCTCTGTGTCTGGATGGTTTGATACATGAACTACTGTAGCCTATAATTTATACGAAGAGAACCAACGCCCGCATGACAAGAAACCAGCTTCACATGCATTGACCACTACTTTGTGGATGAGCGCTCTAAGATACGGAAAGTTTACGATCGCACCGTATATACCGTGACCATGTGAAGGATTGCGTACAGTTAGTTCACTGCCATCATGGTACCTTCATTGCTGTCGTAATCAGGGTGGCTATGATTTCTATCCAAGAAGGCGCTTTATGAATACTAGCGTACTGTTTGCCGGCACCTCGAACTTGCTCGTTGCATACTTGCAGGTCGCGCGGGGCCACTACGCCGCGCCGCGCTTGTAAGAAGCTGCAATAATTGCGAGAATTGCGGCCAAGGGGAAGCGTCTCGACGACGATACGGGCGCTCCCAGGGCATAGCGACTTGAAGCGAACCGGCTGGCTTTTTTGCTATTGTCCGCCAAACAGCTGGCATTTGTGTGGAGCGCACGCGCAGCTGAGCACTAGCGGAGAGTACTTAGACCCTAAGTAAGTACAGTACTCTCCTCTAAGTTAGAGGCAGTTTGGTAGATTAGGTACAGCACAGTAATTATCATTCGTGATACCTGCGGGTGTATAATCGTAGCTGACAGAGCCAGGTGCCGAATAGCATAGCCAGGCACGAGGTATCACGAACGGTACCATAATATGAAGCCATATTGGGTCGCATCTGAAACCTCAACTCCTCAAATCGGGTTCAACACACAAGACAGTAAAAGAACACACATGCCCTAAAAAAAATCTATTTAGGTCGAGTCGTCCCAATTGACCATACAATTGGTTGCTAAACCAGATATCGGTCTCGATCGCTACACCATTATTGCAGACAAAAAGCTAGGCAGTCTACTACAGTCGTGCACCTCTAATTCGGCACCGGTATCAGCCCATAGCCTGCGAGATCTAATGATATCGCCCGACTGGCTGCGCAAGTACCTCTGCCCATCACCTTCAGAGATTAACCTCAACGATTTTTTTCCCTCTTAAAGGAGGGATGACACTTTCAAGGATCTCGTTTCAAATCTTGGTGCGAAGACCATCAATACAAAAGCTCAGTTTAATTTTCGCCGCAAAAGCCGTGACACGTCGACCATCCTCCTACGTCTAGTTGACTCTCTTTCAATTAGCCTGAAGGTCCAGTACCACGACAAGAAGGAAGACGCCGAGCTCGACATGTTCTCCAGCGGAATTGCATACACACCAGTGGAATCCTCTTTATGAAGTGGCTGTCTGAAGGCTAGCGTGATCTGTATACGAAGGCAATCCGTATTTGTTAGTGTCACACAGGAATTGTGTCAAAGACTGACATGGGTTTCTACTGAGTTAATGTAATAATTCTCAGTGGTTCCACTGAAGCGGCTGTTTCTGGTCTCCTTGTGTAATTGGTGGCTTCGAAAACCTAACTCCAAAACTTGTAACTCCAAACATCAGGAATCGTAGGTCCCGAAACGTTCCTGTTTGATCAGCAATTTTTGCAATCTATCCGTTTAAGTAGGCACAGTTCTGCATATTGTATTGCATTAAAGTTATAGTGGCTTTTTACGAGGGGGGGGGGCTTCATCTTCAAATACTTCAGTTGTATATTTCGAGTTTTACGTCTGTGGATACTGTTTTACCAACAAAAGCAAACTTCTTTTGTTTGGGGTTTTCTACATTTTTTCAGCTAATCTCAATAGCTCGGCAGACCGCTGGACAAATGGACGAACAGCTCTCACGCACGTATCAATCGCCCTCGCTCTAAAATAATCACCACTTTGTCGACACGAGTGCAAACACTTGGGTCCTTGTAATCCTGACTCCGGCATTCGTTTATCATATTTATCGGTGCTTGTGTTCCCAATGCAGCATCAGCGTAAACTCCAATGCGATAAAAGTGGGTATGACGCAAATTATCCGCCACCCCTTGTATTCTCCTCATGAATCGACGGGTGTTTATTAAAAAATGTTCGTCTTGAAGTGAAGTCGTCACAATCAGGTGCACAAGCGGGTCAGAATCTACAACTCTTGCCAGAATATCTTCCACATCATCACCCGATAGGTGACAGTAGTGGCACTCCACCGATATTCGTCGTCCAAGACCATTATACCGAGCATTTTTTCATTTCGACTGTGCACGATGTCCCCCAAATTCAGCCGAGTGTCATTGCGAAAATCAGGCCAGACCTGGTTGGGCGGTGCTAGAAATGGCACCTTCAGTGATGATAACAGTTGTGTCATTTCGTCACTGAACCACACGCGATTTCTGCATATCTGGCTCAAACAACAACGCGCTGAAGAAACACTCGAACGAGATTCCAACAAACCCATTGCGGTGGCTGGTCATCACAATAGTGCCAGCTGTCAGTGACTTGAAGCGCAATTCATCGTTTCCCGACTGATTCGTGTTGCGAGTTTTCACTCGTAACCACCCTGATTGTTCCGCATTAATGCACGCCCGGCTAAACGATATCTCGTTCCCTTGTTCATCTCTCAACAGGCGGAAGTATTTGCCTCCCATCAGACACAGATAGAGTAGTGTGTCCTTTTCCAAAGGTGGACTTTGCTACGGCATTTCCACGGCGTGTTCAAGCTGCTGAAAAAGGTATGTGTGATCAGTGCTCACTGTCCCTGACCAAGTCATCACCTTCAGGACTTAAGACCATTTTATCAAGATTTTCTGTGGAGCTTCGGATTCATCGTAATAATCTGCCGCCCCGTTAGCTGGAAAACCCAATGTAAACGATTTTTCCTCATGAAGCCGAGCGCAGTGTCCGTCGATTAAGCACCCGTCATCACCCATATAGACCGGTGTTAGAACAACGAGAACTTGGCCAAGGAGAAACAACTCGGAATGCATCTTTGGGTTAGCGAACTATGCGTTGTGTTGTGTTGCCTACGTTCCCATATATTTGAGGTCCATTCGTCACGAGCCCGGACAATGATTTACGGACCATTATTCAACACAGCAGACCACGTTTTGCAGAATTGGCGATAGACTACGCGATTGAAAACGGGCTCGAGGCAACAACTGTGCGGATTGAATACTTGGATAGAATGGCTGGAGAGCTGGCCAAACAGTTCGCTAACCCAAAGATGCATTCCGAGTTGTTTCTCCTTGGCCAAGTTCTCGTTGTTCTAACACCGGTCTATATGGGTGATGACGGGTGCTTAATCGACGGACACTGCGCTCGGCTTCATGAGGAAAAATCGTTTACATTGGGTTTTCCAGCTAACGGGGCGGCAGATTATTACGATGAATCCGAAGCTCCACAGAAAATCTTGATAAAATGGTCTTAAGTCCTGAAGGTGATGACTTGGTCAGGGACAGTGAGCACTGATCACACATACCTTTTTCAGCAGCTTGAACACGCCGTGGAAATGCCGTAGCAAAGTCCACCTTTGGAAAAGGACACACTACTCTATCTGTGTCTGATGGGAGGCAAATACTTCCGCCTGTTGAGAGATGAACAAGGGAACGAGATATCGTTTAGCCGGGCGTGCATTAATGCGGAACAATCAGGGTGGTTACGAGTGAAAACTCGCAACACGAATCAGTCGGGAAACGATGAATTGCGCTTCAAGGACAGCTGGCACTATTGTGATGACCAGCCACCGCAATGGGTTTGCTGGAATCTCGTTCGAGTGTTTCTTCAGCGCGTTGTTGTTTGAGCCAGATATGCAGAAATCGCGTGTGGTTCAGTGACGAAATGACACAACTGTTATCATCACTGAAGGTGCCATTTCTAGCACCGCCCAACCAGGTCTGGCCTGATTTTCTCAATGACACTCGGCTGAATTTGGGGGACATCGTGCACAGTCGAAATGAAAAAATGCTCGGTATAATGGTCTTGGACGACGAATATCGGTGGAGTGCCACTGCTGTCACCTATCGGGTGATGGTGTGGAAGATATTCTGGCAAGAGTTGTAGATTCTGACCCGCTTGTGCACCTGCTTGTGACGACTTCACTTCAAGACGAACATTTTTTAATAAACACCCGTCGATTCATGAGGAGAATACAAGGGGTGGCGGATAATTTGCGTCATACCCACTTTTATCGCATTGGAGTTTACGCTGATGCTGCATTGGGAACACAAGCACCGATAAATATGATAAACGGATGCCGGAGTCAGGATTACAAGGACCCAAGTGTTTGCACTCGTGTCGACAAAGTGGTGATTATTTTAGAGCGAGGGCGATTGATACGTGCGTGAGAGCTGTTCGTCCATTTGTCCAGCGGTCTGCCGAGCTATTGAGATTAGCTGAAAAAATGTAGAAAACCCCAAACAAAAGAAGTTTGCTTTTGTTGGTAAAACAGTATCCACAGACGTAAAACTCGAAATATACAACTGAAGTATTTGAAGATGAAGCCCCCCCCCCCCTCGTAAAAGCCACTATAACTTTAATGCAATACAATATGCAGAACTGTGCCTACTTAAACGGATAGATTGCAAAAATTGCTGATCAAACAGGAACGTTTCGGGACCTACGATTCCTGATGTTTGGAGTTACAAGTTTTGGAGTTAGGTTTTAGCTGCAGCCGATGGTTTGCTTTTCGTGCAGCCTGGTTGGTCAACCGCACTCTGCACGTCGTGGTCGCCCCTCGTCAAGAATTGCGGAAGTGAAGTGCATGAGTTACTCTGTTCAGTAACTCACCATAATATCCGCTCAACACGCGGACTTCATTCTGATAAAGGGCAATCTGCATTGTTCTGCGTTCACATCCATACAGGAATCAATTAGCAAACACCGCAGATATCGTAGCTACTCTTTAAATAATTACTTCAAGTAAAAGAGTTCTGAAAGAATTACTTCAAGTAAAAGAGTTCTGAAATATTGTTATTTGTGAGTCTGTTCGTCGTGCTATAAGCGCCACTTACAGTTTTTCGCGATCTCATAGAGTGGGGGTCTATAGTACAGTATTACTGTATTAAGCGCAGGAAATCGGTGGGCGCCATAATATCCCTTTGTTATGCGTAGATGCGAGTCTACGGCATCGTACTAGCTTGAAGTGCGATAGCGTGATAGCGCCGTAGTTGCTACGATGAAGTTGGTGATTGACGAGAGTCATGGCTCCTCAGGTCCAGACTCCAACGAACTGACTTATTAGCCAGGGCTCTCAATTGCGATTCGCATTTCCATCGTTCGATGATCAATGCTATTTTGTTTTCCTTCCTTCCTTATTGTTTACAGTATGTCCCAATAGAAGACTACAGTATCTGAAGGACATAGTAGCTAAAAACAAGAACATGAAGACTGCGCCCCACTCATAGCTCTCGTTCTTGAAAATTTCCCTAATCCTCGAAAAGCTGATTGAAAGCATCCAAAGCGGTAGATGATGGTAGTGTAGCAGCTATTTCCGCAACGAAACGAATGCCCAGTCGCAGTCAGAGTCAGCGATGTGTTCGGCATCACCATCACCTAACTTCTGTTATGATAACGAAGGCTCTCTCTCTCTCGCTCTCTCTCTCTCACAGTAGACTTATGCAGATGATACGTTACTCGAAAAAAACGATGTTGTTTTCAGTCTTTCATTAATACCACTGCAACTGTGGCTCCTTCCTGTACTCACGAGGGATTTTCTTCTGTAAAACAAGTTAACATCGAGGTGTTAGAATCTACTGAGTGCATTATGTTCGAGTTGAACAGGATTATATATCTTGGACCCTAGTTGGGTTCATTTGTAATTTTGGTTCAGTAAACAAACCAAACCACTTGGTTTGGTTTGTTCTAGGCGTACGTTCTCATACAGGGTCTGGGTGAGGACATGGTTGAGAGGAGGCGCAGCAGGATCATGGGACTTCCGAGTCAAAAACACCTTTTTCTTACCAGACCACACAGAGCAACTTACATGCTATCTCAGTATAACAATTTGTATGATAACCTTAGCAATCTGAGGCTGCTACGCAGCTTGGCTTCCTCATTTTGCTTGTGGATTGATTGAGGAGTAAGGACTCCCAAATAAAATATTTTCACACTGCTTGCTACCTTGCTCCTGTTTAAGCCTGCACTACTGAGATCGTGACTTCGTTTTCGCTGATGAGTTTGGCTTTGATTGTTCCAGGCTCTTCCAAATTCCCGTTACTGGTCGAACCTGGGGTCGAACTCGGGGTAGATCGATCTGCTGTGCTGTCCACTGTGCTTTCAGTGGTCGTTGTGCAGAAGCTCTGCGACATCATGGCGGGTTTTTCCGGGCTGTCTGCGTGGGCTGCACTGTCCGAGGACGTGTCTTCCTCGATAAGTTTTGGGAGTGGGGATCCAGGCACTGCAAAGAGGCCTTTGAACGCCTCGAAGTCAACATACCCATCGCCTTTACTGTCGACGGAAGCAATCATCTCCTTCACCTCCTCTGCCATCATCGAGTGTTTGAACACATCCTGGAGACCAACAATCGACAGGCGGCCCTGTTTCTCGCCGTCGAGGATGCCGAAGGCCTCCTTGATCGTGTTCTGGCCGATATCCCGCTGATCCATGACGGCAGCCATGAACTCTAAAAAGTTTATGTGCCCGCTCTTGGACTGGTTGATACGCTTGAAGAGCTCGCCAGCGTCCGCATGCGAGATGCCACACTCCACCAGAGCGCTGCAGAACTCGTCGTGCGAGAGAGAACCCTTCTTGGTGCGGTCCATGGAGTGGAAGACCTCCGCTGCCATCTCCTGCTGGATATGATCCTCCGAGATTCCGAGAGCCACCGACAGCAGCGCCGTCTGTTTCATCTTGCGGCACTGACTGAAGCTCAGCATGTTGGTGAGCAGCATGCGCTTGTCCGTCTGCAGACGCGCAGCGTTGGAGCCGTCCGTGCTGGCCACGTCACCCTCGGAGAACCACTTGTGGTCCAGCGCCTGCTCCGCCGACAGTCGCTGGTCCACGTTCTCCTTCACCAGCGAAGTTGATCGAGCTGGGCGAGAACTTGGACCAGACGTCGTTCTCAAAGATGAGCACGCCGTCGTAGATGTTGCCCATCGTTTCATCCATGGTGGCGCCGTGAAACGGAGACACGCCCGTGAGCAGCTCGAAGCAGATGACGCCGACGCTCCACAGGTCGCACTTCTCGTTGTAGTCGCCGTCCAGCACCTCGGGAGCCACGTAGTCGATCGTCCCCAGGGGCTTGACGAGCTTTTCGCCGCGCTTGAAGCGCGTGCTCAGCCCAAAGTCGCACAGCCGCAGCGACCCGGGGTTCTCGGCGTTCTCGAGCAGCAGGTTCTCGAGCTTGAGGTCCCTGTGCGTGATGAAGTTGGAGTGCAGGAAGGCCAGCGCGCGCAGCAGCGCGCGGATGATGCGGCGCACGTCGCTCTCGGAGAACTTGCGGTGCTCCTGGTACAGGTGGTCGTACAGCTCCTTGCCCTTGCAGAGCTGCATGATCATGTACATGTGCTGCTTGTCCTCGTACGAGCCGATGACGCGCACGATCTGCGGGTGGTGCAGCCGCTTGAGGATGTTGACCTCGTTGCGCAGCGCGTCGCGGTCCACCTCGTTGCTGAGCGCCACGACCTTGACGGCCCACTCCTTGCCCGACTTCTTGGACACGGCGTGCTTGACGCAGCCGAAGTGGCCCGTGCCGATGGTGGCGTTGAAGTCGAAGAACTCGTTGATGTCGTCCACGTACTTGTGCTGGATCAGGTCGGACGTCAGGTCGTCGCGCAGGCTGCCGCGCGCCTCGCGCGCCGTGGGGGCGGCGGTGGAGCCCACGACGGCGTCGGCCTTGGACTGGCGGCACCCCATTGTGTCCTTCCTGCTTCTTCTGCTCTGCTGGGCACCAGAACGCCACTGACTGCAGCAGAGAGAGAGAGAGAGAGATAAGACGTCAGGGCTTAGTATGGATGGAGCTCTGCTCTAGGCTCGGCAGCTATAAATAGCGCGTGACATGTGGGCGGACCTATTACTTACCTCTGGGCTCTATGAATAGCCCCGGCTCAAGGGTGCGTGGGTTGGGTGTTAAACCCCTGGGCTTGCAAAGCCTCTCTCTGCCTGCTGCGTCACGCCAGCTCGGGCGTTTGGGGGCTGCTTGGAGGGAAGGAGGAGGTTTCGCTCGCTTCGGAGTTGGTCACAGCGTAGCTTTGCTTGCTTGGAGGCGAATTCGCGACTGAGCAGCGTAAGCGTGGCGCGCGGCTTTCCCTCGACGAGAACGAGCGACACGCTGCGGTCACTTGGGGTTTGTATGGCGCGCAGAGCCGGGCGACGGTCCTTGGTTGAAGCGCTACGCTCGACGAGCTCAGATTCGTCCGCGGCAAGCGCACATGCAGGCGAGTGCAGCTGCAGGGTGAGATGGTCGTGTTTGCTGACGTTTGTTGCTGCATGTGGCGGTCGTCCTGCTGGTGGTGCGGTTGCGCTCGGTGCTGGTATAATATCGCCAGCGGTTACTCTCGCTTGAGCCGGACGCTGACGACACACGAACCAAAGCCTCGAGTCTATTCGTTGAAGCAATAACGCCTGGGCCCAAGCAGCTCGGAGCTGGCCCTACATCCTATGCGAAGTTAAACTTGAAGTCGCCGCTCTCGGCGGTGCCGCTGGTGTCGTCCGCAGTCTTCTTGCGCAGCTCGCGCTGCCGGGTGGCCGCCAGGTTCCGCCGGCCCTGGCCGTAGCGCAGGTGCATCTTGGCCACCTCGCTCTCGGTGCCCGTGGCCTTGCGGAGCTTCAGAAACGACGACGACCCGGTCGCGGGCTTGGCTGGCGTCACCTGCGGCTGCTTCTTCTGCTGCTGCTTGCCATTGCGGCGTTGCGGCGCTGGAACGGCGTGAACCGGTCGCCCACTCGCGCTTGCGCTCTCGCTCGTCTCTGCTGCGTCGTTGGCACTGGTGGCGTCGACCTGCTCGCCTGCCTTCTTGGCCCGCCGCTTCTTGCTGCGCTTGCGGTTGCGGCTGCGCTTCTTGGCGTCGCCGTCGGCCGTGTCCGAGAGGCTGAAGTCGAACTTGAACACGGTCTCGGCCGCCTTGCTGGCCGCCTCCAGGATCTCCTCGGGCGTGGCCTCCTCCAGCTTCTCGCCACGAGCCTCCATCTGCTTCACCGTGGCCATGATGCGCCGCTTGGCCTCGAAGTGCGCGGCCAGCGCAGCCCCCGCCGGCGCTTCCTGCGTCCCATTCATTTTCGTCTAATGCTTCGATAATTATGGAGCTATTCGAGTGAATTGAAATGATTACATCTATTTGATACGAATTTCAGTTGTAATTGGAACACCAGAACAGACACATGGAATCGTACTTAACCCGCAAAAATCGCACTTAGGTCACGTATTTCGACGGTGGACAGGTGAACATGACGCTCGTATTCCTCGGCAACTCGGGTACGTCGTCCGTGCGTGTCCTGCAGTGCAGAAGCACCCGTTAGCGAAACGAGTTATATCTGCAGATGAAGTGTTCTGTGTTCTTGTTGCCGCACAACTTTTTATCGCTTGAAGGTGTCTGTGGACTGAGCAATCGCAATGTTCGTTTTGGTGTTCCAGCGCTGCGGCGGATGTCCAAGTCTGTGGCGGATGTGAAGGCCCCAGCCGTCCGTAGGCTCTTAGAGACGATGGAGCAGGAAGTGGTGGGTCTTAACACTATTACCATACACTGGTGTAGCTTGTACGCTACTCAACACCAGAGCTAACGCTGAAAAATGCCTTCGACTCGCAGCGCCAGGAGGCTGGCGTGGGCATCGCGGCACCGCAGCTCGCCCACAACCTGCGCATGTTCCTGATGATCAAGAACATGCCGGAGAACGAGGATGACTTGGACAAGCTGGAGTACCAGGAAGTGCTGAACCCGGAGATCGTGGCCATGTCGGGTTCCACTAAGCGCGACTTTGAAGGCTGCTTGAGCGTGCCCGGCTACCAGGGCATCGTCAAGCGCGCGCAGGAGATTCGCGTGCAGTACGAAGATGCCGAGGGTCGCAAGATCCAGGAGACGCTGGTGGACTTCCCCGCCCGTGTGTTCCAGCACGAGCTCGACCACCTCAACGGTGTCATGTACCTGGACCGCATGGACCCAGGCAGTCTCATTCACAACGAGGAGTTCGAGGCCATGGAGTGGGTAGACATCCAGAAGCTGCTGCTGCAAGGCCCGCCGAAGATCCCGCCTCTCATAGTCCCCATGTCCACGCAGACCTCTAGCGGTCGCCAAGGCAAGGGCAAAGGCAAGCACAAGAACAAGTTCTAGAGAGCCGAGGCGTCTCAGCTCCGTAGTTCTTGCACGGATCAATCGGATTATCGCGATAAAATGATGTTAAACGAAGTACTTGTCTGGTCCTCGCTGCGCCGGGCTTCCTGCTCTTGCCCCCGTCTTCGTTTTGTGAATCTGCAGCGCTCGACTGAGCGGCGGGATGAAGTTCGCCGCCAGCAGCGTCAGCGCCGCCACAAGCACCACGAACAAGGTCCCATACCGGAGTCTCATCGTGAACGGGGTCTTGTAGAACGTGTAGCCGTTGATCATGTTCTCTATGCACTCCATCCGCATTGTGATGGGCGTCATGTAGTTCGTCCCATACTCGGCTCTCGCCAAGTAGCTCGCGTTGCGCGGCACAGTCACCGGTACATTCAGGAAGAAGGCCGGCTCCTCATGCAGCGGCAGCACTTGATCATACAGCAGCCACTTGCCTCTGATCGTGCGGTCGTCGTTCACCAGCCACTTGGTGCCGGTCTCCTTGTCCACCTCCTCGCGGTAGAGCCAAATGTCGGCGTGGGAGCCCTTGGTCTCCTCGTCCAGGTAGATCTGCACCAGCTCTCGCTCCGTGTGGTACACCACGTACACGGGTCTCTGCAGCTCCAGGTAGGCCTCTCTTCGCACGACCTCCGAGAAGTTGCCGACGCTCCCGAACTGGCGCATGAAGGCCGTCTTGACCACGCCAATGTCCGAGTCCGTGTCGCCCGCGGGGATGCGGCGCTGGCCGCGCATGACGAACAGCAGGTTGCCGAACGCCGCCCAGTACGGCACGTGCTGCCGCGCGCACAGCTCGTACACGAAGCGCGCCAGGTTCTCGATCTCGTAGCGGAACACGGAGCTGTTGGGGCAGCCGCGCGCGTGGTAAACCTCCAGCGACAGGCCCAGCACGCCCAGCACCGCGCTCAGCAGCAGCAGCGCCCACAGCAGGTAACGCCGCTTGGCGCTGCGCCGAGACACGTCGCCCAGGCGCACGCGCCAGCGAGGGTGCACCAGCGCCCCCAGGGCCGCCACGGGCAGCGCCAGCGCCAGCAGGAACCAGTTGCCGTCGGCGACGAAGGAAGGCAGCAGCACCGTCATGAGCAGCTCCGATAACGGGCGTTTGGGCCGGATGAGAGGGTTTTTGATTTGAAGTTTGTATGCGCTCTGCAAGTGTGGGCTAGGTAACTGTAAATTCTAACGGAGGGTTTTATTATATATAACGGTTAATGCGGCGTCCACCTCGCGGTTGTCGTCCAGTGTCCACCGTGCTGTGCTGTCCTTGCTTGTCGAGGGGGCGTGGCTTGACACGAGTCCGTCGTCCCCCACACGTAGTACATACAGACGGAGTCAACCCTTCGAACGCGCTAGACGCAGGCGAGCTTGGTGTCGCAGCTGCTGAGGCAAATGGCGAAGGCTTGGAACGGAGACAGCGGCCACTGGAAGTCCATCGTGAACATGTCGTCGGCCACGCGCCCGAACTGAAGGATGTTGCCCATGGACGGGTCCTCGCTGCTGATCAGCTGGAAATTCTTCACCGACGCCATGGACACGCGACCGCCGAAGTCCAGGCAGTACGCGCCCAGGTCCTCGCGGAACACGGGCTCGCGGTTCGAGAAGCGCATCAGGTCCTTCATGTCGCCCGTCGACAGGCGCGTGACGAGTCGGTCTTGACGGCTCATGGGCCGCACGATCTTGGACGACCCGCCTTCCTCGTCCACATCGGGGATCACCACGCGCATCTTCCGTGGCCCCACACTGGTGCGGTTGGGCTCGTACGTTACGCAGCCCAGCTCCTCTCGGATCTGAAGCACGTTCTGCACCACGACGTCGTCCGAACTCACCGCGTCTTGAATCTTGGCCAGCTTCTGCGGATCCCGTCCGTTATCATACAGCGTAAAGCACGTGCCAAGGAAGTTGGAGCCCATGCGTCCGATGCGCTTGGCGTCCGTGCACTCTTTGTCCGTGCAGATTGTGTAGTTGGCCGTCATGTTCGAGCGCACTTGGCGTCTTGCGGCCAGGAGGAACTTGTCCTCCTCCTGGGTGCCGATCTGTCCCTGCAGGTACAGTTCGTACCCGTACTGCTTGAACATGCCGCGGTAGACCTGCTTGACGTAGCATCGGATGATGCCCGCGTCCAGGGGCACGGGCAGCAGCGCCATCTTGGTCATATCCTGCAGCTCGAGTTTCTGCATGGGCTGGAGCACCAACGGGTCGCAGGCGCCCCGACACAGCGGGCAACTGCCCGACTGGCCCAGCCAGGCCATGATGCAGCGGTAGTGCACGTAGGCGCCCGTGCACTGGCCCGTGCAGGGCAGCGGGTAGGCCTTGCGTCTGGCCGAGAACTCGTCCATGCAGATGAGACAGCCCTCGTTGTCGTCCGGGACGTCGGCGCCCTTGTCCTCCAGCTCCTTGGCGGGCGGCATCTTGTCCGCGTGCACCTGGATCTGGCCCCTGCCCGAGGCGGCGAAGGCGTCGTCCTCCAGCGCGTCGGGCTTGCTGTCGTCGGGGCGCAGCGTGTCCACCTCTCCGTCCCCGTCCTCCTCCTCGGCCTTGCCCTCTTCCTCGTCGCCCAGGCTCACGCGCACGCCGGCGACGTCCAGCGCCTTCTGCGACTGCTTCTGGGCGCTCAGCGCGCGGCGCCGCGGCGAGAACGTGGCCAGATCCACGCGTGGGGCGTCGGCGAACGCGTGCGGCGAGTGGTACACGGCGCGGGGCGACGCGTGCCGCGCCGCGACGCCGGAGACGTCCGACGAGCCGACGGACAACGCGGCGACGCCCGTCGCAACGGCTCTCGGGCTGCGCACGGCGGCGGATAAACGCGGGGACAGCGCCGCCTCGGTCAGCGAGCGCTCGAAGCTGCGCAGGACGTCGCGCGCGTCCGCGCGGGGCGAGGCGTGCGCCACGGGCGCGGGGGCGGCCATGCTGGCTCGGGTCTCGGTCGTTTCTGCTGGTTGAAGCGCGCGCCAGACGCTGCGCGGGGCGGCGGATGCGATGGGCGTGCGGGCTGCTGCTGGCGGATCGCGCTCTGGGCGCTGCGGGCGGCAGGGCGACGGCTGGCGGCGACTGGGAGCGCGCTCGGCTTCTCTTCCGCCGGCTTCTTGTTTCTGTATGGGGACCAGAAGGCGAAGGGCGGGCGGGAAGGCGCGCGCCCATTGGCGGAAAAGCCGCAGAGTGCGACGAACGCAGAAACGTGCGCGCCTGAGAACGCGGCGTTCCACTATGGAGCACTTCAAGTGTACTTTAGATCTTTAGTACTTTAGATCTTTGGGCTCGCCTATAGTTGCTTACCACCGACGGTGGCCTGGTTCGATATGCAGGTATCTTGCTGCGGAGCTGAGCGTTGGTTGTGCATATTGCGCCAATGCAGAGGACGGAGTTGATAAGCTTCGCAGTGTTGTGGCGACGAGGCAACCGAGACCGAAGGACCGGATATCATGTCGGTGTGGCAGGCAGACGTTCGACTGGTCGAGCGTTCAGCCAAGACTTGCGCGCGCTCTATATGCTGCTGCACGCGTGGTGATGGTTGTGGCCGCGTAACTGCGAACCTGGCGGAGCAATCTTCACTGAAGATTCTTCAGGTGGGAGGTGGAAACGCTCGCTCGGCAATGTGACTCTCATTTATACCGTTATACTCGGGTGGGTAGTGAGTCGAGCTGGAAAGGAGCTGATAGTGTGTGTACTTGCAGCCATCGAGCTGGGTCGTGTTGATTAATGCCAATCAGCTCACGCCTCCTGAGTCAGGTGTCCTAACCATCTTTTAGCGAGTTCAGCTCATCCTCACCAACCACGTGGCTTCAACGGGGTTGGGATGTCTTCCCATTTAATTTTCAATCGGTAGATCCGCTCGACTCGAATGGACTTCCAACTGCGGATAGGAAATTTGGCAGAGCCCTTGCCGCAGCAGGAAGACCACGTTTGAGATTGGTGGGAAACCGAATGCGCTCTGGACATCAGCTTTGAGCCACTTTAATGACGACCTTCAACACTGGACGAATGGAGATGCACATGCGGAAGGAGCAAATTACAGAGCGGATTAGTCTCCCCACAAGGGAACACACCCACGAAGGGTGACAGCTTGCAGACGACGCAAACGAGCGGAGGCAGGAACTTTGTATTAGAAGTCGTTAGAGTATCTAAGTGACTACAATACAAACCAAAAAAAAATGGCAGAGCCCCTGCTTGATACAACACTTGTCGATTGAAGAGCATTCTGGCCACCGTTTCAAATGGGCTTATCGAAATACATGAAGCTAGGTATAAATACCTGTATATCTGTATTTAGTCCGAGTGTCTCCGTTTTTATGCGCATCCAACCATAGCATGCCTTCAACGTCCACGCCCAATTGAACTGCATCTCACAAAGTAGAATGGTTCGCTTGGAAACACCATCGAGGGTGCACTCGTCGTTGAAGTTCCAATTGCCACGAGGCCACGAGATCCCCCGAGAGAAAGCGGTCATCAAGTGTCCAGGCCTGCATACATGGCAGCTCGAAAAAGAAAAGAAAAAAAATACTTTGAAGTATCTTGGTACATGTAAGCGTGGCAGAAAACAAGGAGAACCAGGTATTTGCCGAGTCGTACCGCAACGTCGCGAAGCTACTCAAAAACACGGATGAGGTGAAGCAATTACTGGAAGCCGTCGTACAGGTTCGGAGTGCCATCTATCGTGCTCCGTTCATTATCCTCTGGCATGGGCAAGACGCAAATGGCGTTCAATCTCATGGCTCGTGGTGACATCGACGTGTGCTATATCGTCTGTGATCCTACCCATGAGCACGTGCAACCAGTGTCCACCGTGTTTAAAAATCGGCCAGTCTTGTTCAAATAGTACGTGGAGAAGGACCTACCTCACGTGTATACCGCTGGCATTCCTGCATTTCAGCGCGCTTGAGTCTATACACTTATCGGTTCATATGGGCTTTAGTGTCTGGAGTCGACTCTATGACTGCACGACGGCTGCTCTTTAAGAGGACTGATTTTACTAAGACTCAATGACTTCTGGCCCAATCCCCATGTACCCCGTGTGAAAATTTTGTGAGAGGCCGCAAGAAGAGGTCACTTGTGGTTGCTGCGATTGGTTGAAGTCGATCACAGTCACGGCGGTGTGGATCGTTTCTGAAGTGTCTAAGTGATACTGCAGAATGGGGACCTTGACTTATCGCGAAAAATATATTGGTGGGGTGACGAAAGGCTACGAACATTGTTCCAAAGAGCATTGGGCAACTCGCGTCAAGATTCTGCTTTTTGTTTGAGGGAGGACACGGCAGTGCTAGTTATATTATCGACGTCTCATTTCCGCGTGCTGCGCGAGTCCGTGATCTTGATACCATTCAATAGCTTTGAATTTGCCGACATGGCCGATACCCATGTTGTACGGCAGCTGCTATGGCTGGTGCTGCCGCGAACGGGCATCTCCACGTTGTCAAGTGGCTTCACGCTTATCGTTCGGAGGGGTGTACTACAGCGTCATCGATCGTGCTGCAGCAAATGGGCACTTAGAAGTGGTGGAGTTGCTCTATTGGAATCGAGTCAAAGGTACTACTACCGATGCTATGGACAATACAGCTGGTCATCGCATTGGTCTATCGTCGAAGAGGACACATTCCGTCCTTCCTTTGATGACGATCTCCTCGCGATACTGTGGGCATTTAAAATCAACCAGCACAGACAGTGCTGGTTGAATTTTAATTGCCCAGAAGGTTGCACCACTAAAGCTATGGATCATTCATAACTTCCATTGGATGGGGCTGCTGCAAATGGGAACTTGAAGGTTGTAAAATTGCTGCACGGATACCGGCATAGATACACTACCAAAGCAATGGATGCCGCTGCGGGTGGAGAGCATCTCGCCACTGTGATATGGCTCCATGCGAATCGTAGCGAAGGATGCACGACAGGTGCGATGGATAAAAGAGCTACGGGCGATTCCCTGAAAACAGTGCAATGGCTACACATGAATCGACCTGAGGAGTGCACTGCCAAAACAACGAATTTTGCAGCTGCACATAGTCATTTGGGGGTAGTGAAGTGGTTGCTGAAGTTTTCAGGCATCGTTTTACAGGATTTGGGGCGTGCCATGACATGGCACAGATTATGAAGCTTGGATTGAAGCTCCTCCGCTGCCAGGGAGTGGCGTGGTGAGTAAACTTCGAAGTGATGTGGCATCTTGGCGCCCAACGCACTGATCACAGCATTAGAGATACGCGATCGACTCCGCCGCCACACCTTGCGCCAGCTGACTCAAGACGCCGCCGGATAAAGCTTGAAAACGGACGGCAACTAACGTGCAGGACGTCTGTAAAGCTGAAGTGATAGGTTTTCCTACTCCTGTGTAATCACACGGGGTATTGATTTTCAATCAATTAAACAAAATATATCACTTGTTTCGCATCAACCAGGCATACATCGAAGGACAAGTATTCGGCCCACACAAATGCGCCAAAATTTACCAGCAAAATATCACAAAGTATCCGCAATTCTAGCGACGAGTTGCTTTCCGAGTTTTGTGTGAATCGGTGTTTGAGTTTGTGTCAATTGCCACATTGCTACCGACGTGCAATAACACATAGGCACGCAAGTTTGCTAAAGTTTGCTAAAGGAGTGCTTGCAATCCTGAACGTTCCCACGCCTACATATATGTCCGTCTACCAATCTGTCTATCGTACCTCCGACGGAGCTCAGCACCGATATTGAGCTTGAACCCTGGTCATTTCGAGGGCGTCGAGTCGACGGTGGAGGGAAACGCGATGCGTTTTTGTTCTCGTCGAGCGATACAAATACAGATCCTCCGTCCCGACAATCGAATCCAGCACAGATCTCCTCGTTACTTGCGTCCGGCGACGCAGAATCGCACTGATGTCCAAGGCGCTGGATCAGCGCTGCTCATCCACACACGAACACCGCCGCTCATGCTCTCGAGCACGCTGCCACTGTCACCGGTCGCCAGAGAAGGCGAACGAACTTACCGTCACGTCACTGCTCGAGGCATTCGCGTCGGTGCCCAGGCTTGGCCAGGCCATTCGCGTCCAAATTCGGTCTATTTGTAGTTATCCCTACGAAAAACCGATTGATGGATCCCTGACTGCAAGGTAGTTCCTCATATTTGTCTTAAACGCTTTGAAATCGTCCACGATAACCTTGATCTCCTTCTTATTTTTGCCAGCTTTCCTCATCATTTTCTTGACATGGGACACCGGCACACGCTTATCATAGAAGTGCTCGAACATTGCTTGCCTCTTTTTGCTGTCTGTGAGAGCCCCATCGAAGATTTTGGCGTTTTCTTTGTTCACGGCTTCTTTTTGGGCTGCTACTTTTGCCGCACTCAGCGCTTTTTTCTTGTTCACCTCTATCTTGCGGAGGCCCTTCCATTGCCGTGCTTCAATCTTTTTGTACACGTTCTCCAACTTTGCATCCTTGTAGGCGGACGTCCCCGGAACCCACTTCTTCATTCCAGACAAACTGATAGTCCTTTCTTCCCCTCCAAGCTCTTCAACCTTCGTGTTAGTTGATTCACGAAGCATCCTGAGCGAGGTCTTGACACGGATTCTGCTGTTCTGGGCCGCATCAAACGCGGCCATCGTGCCGGTCACGCCCTGGCCATATTTCGTCGGTTCGGAGAGAGCGCAGCCAGCCAGGAGTAGGATCATTGAGCCGAGGAGAAACGCGATTTTGGTTGATCGCATACTCGTTCTTGGTTTTTGGCTGGAGGGACTTGCGAGGAGAAGTGCGAATCGTAGAATGAAGCAAGCTGTGGTTTGCATCGATAAATCCGTAGAAAATCCTATCCCAAGATGATCCCGAGATTACGCCCTAAATTACACCTCTACTGGAGGAAATCTTCGGCTCGGCGCATCGAAGAACAAAAAGTGCGAACATGTGCTAGTAGTAACGCACAAATTTACGAAGCCGACGTCTATTTACGATGCTCGGCAACGAGTAGAGGAATGGAAGAAGCAAATGTTGCGTCGAAAGCAAGATCATTGGTGAGACGTCGATAGCGAATACAAAGTGCAGCAGCGCAATCAGTGTTATCAATGCTAATCACACAACTAATTTAATTCTGACCTGCATACCCCGGTGGGAGGTAGGCATCTAGACTGAAGTTACCGGTTAGAGCTCTCTCGTGGTGGTGTAGTACATTAAAACATATGGATTAGACTTATCCGGTTCAGGAAGTCCTATCCCAAGATTGTATATTTAATATTTAGTAAAGTGACATATGGATTAGTCAAATGCAGTGATGAAATACCATATGGATGCGACAGCGAAGCGTTGTAAAGACTCTTCACCTGTTCGCAATTTGCAAGGTCCAAGACACAAGTGGCAAGAAACCAGACTCCGGAATCCAGCACTGGCTTCCACTCCCGGGTGGGATGGGAACCCGCCTTAACGTGGTGGCTAGGAGCACGGAGATCGGGGGCGAGGCCGAGGGCGCCCGCAACCCCCCGCGCAGCTCCTAGGAAGTCGCATGGCGTGCAGGACGTAAGGGCCTTAACAGACCGGTTTTAAACCTGCTATCGGATAACTGTGGACAAGGGGCTTCGAGGCAGACGAGGGACTCGTCCTTGAGCGGACCCCTCCTAGAGGGCAAGGTTGGACGGGAGAATGTTTCTTCACCGCGGGAGCGAATAGCGGGCGTGAGCGTGGTATGTTCTACAAGGAAATTCACACAGTGGTGTGGATACCCACAGCAAGGGAGTGATGCCTGGTTAAAGACCCAGGTGGAGGCGGCCCTTCCCAAATTCCCTCCCGACATGAGATGGCCAAGTGGTCGCACCTTCGCCAGGACCTACGAAGCGAACTCCGTGGTGGCCGC
The DNA here is from genome assembly GCF_018691715.1 of Phytophthora cinnamomi. Taxonomy (NCBI): domain Eukaryota; phylum Oomycota; class Peronosporomycetes; order Peronosporales; family Peronosporaceae; genus Phytophthora; species Phytophthora cinnamomi. Next base: position 338,269 of record NW_027150972.1, read on the forward strand.
GACGACCGCTGAGAGTCAGTGCGGTGGAGGTTCAGGTGTTTGAGCTGCCGCGAGCGCCAGACACCCCGGACTTGATCAACAGTTCCGCGATACCCGCTTCGTTGTGCCCCGTCGGTGGTTTGGAAATCGTCAGTTTGCTGAGGCAACGGACACCAAGTGTCTCACTCGAGGAGTAGGGACGAAGGAGGAGTTTTCACAGGACTATTTTCCTGGGTAGTGTAGGCAGCCACACCCCATAAAGGGACAATAGACACTGTTTCTTATCGAAGACTCTTCAATTAAGAGATAATACATGTACTTTGAAAGACGAGAGTACCGAAGAACCTGCGTTATCACATACACTTTAGTGTACAGTACCAACGTTCGGGAGCAGCTTGATTGTGTGGAATCCGAATGGAAGTGGCCATGGCGGCATCTATTTGGGAACGATACATCCGTGTCTTGAGCAAGCGTTGCAAGATCGACAGGAACGCATCAATAAGAATTGCCTGTTTTTCCTCGACGAGTTTCCTGACCTGAAACAGTGTCCAGTGATTCAACTTCGGTTCATGCGCAACGTGTTCCGCTCGCTCTGTTTGACGGTCATTGTGAGCGCCACAAATGGGATGGCTTGGCATCCCTTCCAAGCTAGGCATCTGTCGTGCGGAAATTTTGAATCAACTATGTGTTGTGTTGTGTTGCCTACGTTCCCATATAGTTGAGGTCCATTCGTCACGAGCCCGGGCAATGATTTACGGACCATTGTCGCGTGTGTACCGGCTCAAGTTCAACGTGACCGTCATCACCAGCGGCCTAGGTGGCCACTGTTGCGTATCTGCCCTACAAGGAGCACTAGCGAGGCATCGTGTGGAGGATGGAGCCTCACGGAGCATCATCAGGCGGAAGGCCACATGGAAGTGGCCACGGAGCGAGCAATCAAGTGGCTGGCACAAGCCCCCCCCCCCCCCCCCCCTGGGCAGTAGGAATGAGAGTAGTTAGCTGCTTGTTTGTTCCTCTCAATACTTATTACTTTCCAACTTACCTTCAAGCGGACAGGGCAGTTCGTGCGATAAAGTTAACTTTACGCTCTGAGCGTAAGTCCGATTGCTGTTCTCAAGTGCGCGTCGTCGACTCGAGAGCCGGGAGTGCTACCGAGACCAAGGACACCCCCTCCAAGACGCCGGAGTGCTGCCAAGACCAAGGCCGCTCCAACCCGCAAGTCGTAGAAACACAGCGCGCCCGGTGCAGGACGCCCTGTTCAGCTGCGGACATGATGGCTGGCGGAGGATTCACCATGGACCCCGACGGTGACGTGAATATGGATGCTGGCACCTCGATACCGCAGCCCATCTACGAGCTCGTGCGCCCACCAGAGCTCAAGGACTGGGAGCATGCTTCTCTTGTGGCGTGGTACCGCCAGTGGAATCACTACGTGACGAAGATTCGTCATCGCTGTAGTGTGACCGGCGAAGTGTTCTCGCATGTGATGGTGACAGTGAAGGGCTGCATCAAGCCCCAGGTGCTGGACACCATCGCGATGTTCCTACTTAAGCGGCCTCTCGAGACCATCAGCGACGACGAGGTCCTGCAGCTAATCAAGTCAAAACGCCAGTCGTTGACCAACTCGTACGTGCCGGACGTGAAGTCTCTGTTTCGTCAAGCGCTGAAGATGGACCTACGGGTGGAGGATTGCGACGCCCGTATCTTCCGGTACTTCCAGGACTTCAGGCGCATCGAGGAGGAAAAAGGGCTGCAAGGCCTCATTGGCCGTGCGGATCCCGCTGCGGCCGATTATCGGGACCGCATGAAAGCTCGATGCCGTCTCTTGGTCGAGAACTTGCAACCTGCCGTGCTACGGGAGCAGATCGAGCGCCTTGTCGAACTGGAGAGGCGCGACTGCAGGGCAGACGATGTGGCTCTATACGACCTAGTGCTGGAGCATGCCAAGATCCAGCAGCGGTTCCACCGCCTGGCGAGGGACAGCGAGTCTGCACGCAGTAGTTCAAGGTCAGCGGGCACCTCTTCAAGTGGCTCTAGTGGCAGCAAGAAGGCCTCGCCTCACCCAAGAGAAAGCAAGACACGTGACGCACCCAAAGCTGTCTCACCTGCTGCAAAGACAGAGGTCAACCCCCCCCCCCCGTGTCACCAGGCCTCCCATGGATGGATGCCTGTTCTGTCATGGCGCCCACTGGCTTCGAGAATGCCCCACGGCAACCGAGGAACAGCGGCGTGAGGCGCTGGAGCGATATCAGGAGACCAAGGGGAAGAAGGCAGATGTGGTCCGATCCAAGGTGGTGAAGGCACGACCGGCTCCTCGACCCGTGCGTATAAATGGCGTCATCGAAGTTGCCTACATTCCTGACACGGGAGCAGACCGGAGCGTCGTCCCCAGCGGAGTCGTGGTGTCGTTGCGCTCTCTGCAACCTGACCTCTCCATGGGGATGCTGGACAACCCTGTCGACGTGGTCGTTGCTGACGGGCGCCTCCTGCAGTGCAAGTCCGAGGTGGTGGTCGACCTGTCCCTCCAAACAGCAGCGGGCGCCGTCAAGTTGCGCGACGTGTCATGCCTAGTGATAGAGTGCGACGAAGAAGAGCTTCTGTTAGGACGTGACATCCTTGGCACTCTGGGCATTGATATTGATGACATGCTGGCCCAATTGGCGGTGGATGGTCCACCGACAGGAGAAGATGATGGGTTCGTTGTGGGGGACGACTCGCAGGATGTATCTGCCGTGATGAACATCGAAGACGAGCTGGATGCCCTGGTACAAGCAGCAGTGAACAATGGGCTGAGTGAGGAGTATGTCCCCCGACTTCGTGGACTGCTGCAGCGATTTCCCGAAGTCTGCCAAGACAGTTTTGCTGGGGGGCAGCCGGCGGATGTGCAGCCATTGCGAATCGTGGTCCGTGAAGATGCTGTCCCATATCGGTGCAAGCAACGGAAGTATTCGCCCCTCCAGAGCGAGTTCCTGCGAACACGTCTCCACGTTGGTGGCGAACGGCCTGGTGCGCAAGAACAATGCGTCTCGCTGGGCCAGTGCTGTTGTCCTAGTTCGGAAGTCTGGGTCGGTGGATGAGTTTCGGATGACTATTGACTACCTCAATGTCAACTCATTAACGACGCCTATTGCCAGGACCATGCCGAATATTGCCGCTCTGATGGATAAAGTGAACGGTTCGGTGGTGTTTGCCTGCTTCGATCTGAAGAATGGCTTTTGGCAACTTCCCCTGCATGCTGACAGCCAAGAGATCCTATCGTTCATGACTGAAGATGGTGTCTACACCCCTCTGCGTGTGCCCCAGGGAGCGATGGACTCAGCTCTCCACTTCCAGAGCCAGATGCGAGAAGCGTTGGGGGACTTGGTGCCTAGAAATGCCGAGGTATGGATAGACGATATCTTGCTGTTCGCTAACGACATGGAGACTTATTTCGAGGTGCTGGAGGAGTTTTTCAAGCGTCTAAGTGCCCAGAACCTCAAGCTGAACCTGACTAAGAGCTTGTTATTTACGACGCAGGTAGGCTGGTGCGGCAGGGTTATCTCTGGAGAAGGCATTCGACATGACCCGACTCGCGTGGATGCCTTAAGCGAGCTGCCACTGCCTGCCACAGCTGCCGAGCTGCAGTACTTCACCTGTGCTGCAAACTGACTGCGAGACTCAATCATTGATTTCTCGCGTGTTTTCGCACCGCTACTTGCCAAGCTGGAGGGTGTACGCAAGCAGGTCGGCAAGCGTAACAAGCACGCGCTGAACATCGCCATATCTTGGACTGAAGATGAGGAGGCTGCTTACTATGCAGCCAAATCTGCGATTCGAGACTCAGCTTTGATGGCATTCCCAACAGACGATGACCAAGTGTGTATGTTCACGGATGCTTCCCGACTCGTCTACAGTATTGTGATCACGCTGGTCCGTCAGTGGGATGCGGACCTCCCTGTGGAGCAACAGAATCATGTCCTGGTCGTGTGTAAGGGTGGCCTCTTTAAAGACTCACAGCTCAACTGGCCAATCACGGAGAAAGAGGCCTACCCGATCGTGATGGCCTGCAGTAACCTCAGTTACCTACTACTGCGCAAACGTGGATTCAAACTCTTCTGCGATCACAGTAACCTCATCTACCTTTTCGCTCCTCATGGGGATCTCAAGCAGCATGTTCGCGACCGCCTCCAACGCTGGGCTCTACGTCTCAACTCGTACCGCTATACGATTGAGCACATCGCTGGTGAGAACAATCTGTGGGCGGATATAGTGTCGCGCTGGCGACCACAAGCTGCTGTGCAAGTTCGAGCTGTGCGCACACGAAGTGGCTCACCAACACCGGTCAGTGAACTCTCCAAGCTTCGCCCCCTCGCTGACTCAGACTTCATATTTCCCACCATTGACGACGTGGCTGAGGCTCAGGCAACAGTGGCGAGGATCCCTGCCTCTCCTGCCTTAGTGGAAGAGGAAGGAGTGCTCACGAATGAGCACAAGCCGTGGATCCCAAGTGGCGCGCAGGACCTACTCAACAGGATCTTCGTGGTCGCCCACTGTGGGGCACAAGGTCATCGGGGCATTGAGGTCATGGTCAACTTAATTGCTGACAAGTTTCACATCGGGAAGCTGACGGAAAAAGCCACTAGATTTGTCCGAGACTGCTTGCTGTGCAAGCACGTGAAAGGCCCAAAGCAGATTCAACGCCAGTATGGACCAACTTTCACGGCCACGAGGCGAAACGAGGCGTTGCACTGGGATTTTTTTAGCCTGGGACCCAGCTACGGTGACAACGCGTATTTGCTAGTTGTCAAGGACTCGCTCACCCACTTCTGCGAGCTGTATCCGTGTGGCAGCCCAACCGCATTGGTTGCGGCGGAGTCGTTGGTGGACTGGGTCAAGAGATTTGGTTGTCCGGAAATCCTCATATCTGACCAAGGCACGCATTTCCGGAACGAGACGGTCGACAATTTGTGCGCTCGGTTGAAGTTGGAGCGCTCATTCTCGCCGGTGTACAGTCCCTGGATAAACGGAATGATTGAGCGTCTCAACAAGGACGTGCTCCAAGTCTTGAAGGCCCTCCTTCTGGACTACGGTCTAGATCGCCACGAGTGGCCCTATTTGCTACCAGTGGTGCAAGCTAGGTCGAACCATGCTCCAGTTCGTTCACTGGCAGGACATTCTCCGACGGAGTTGCTCACGGGACTCAAGCCGACAACGCCTTTGGATGTCATTGTGCGCCCAACGCCTGGTGGGGACGAACTCATCATCGTCAACCCGGAGGACATTGCCCCGCATCTGGAGAAGCTACGTGGGTCTCTGGAAGGCATGCACAAGCAAGTGCTCGACGAGAAGGAGTGCAAGAGGCTCTTCGACATGAGGCGCAAAGTTGGGGCACTGACCAATTTTGACGTCGGCGACTACGTCCTGTGGTCGCGTATCGACCAGCGGTTACCGAATGATAAGCTGCTGGGCCAGTGGCTGGGCTCATTCCGAGTGGTGGAGACAAAGCCCCATGCTTTCATTATTGAGCACCTGACGACCGGCAAGAAGTATGAGGTCCACGGCAGCAGACTCAAGTACTACGCGGACTCGGACCTGGCCTTGACGGAGGAGATGATCGAGCTGGCTACCGCGCAGGGCATCGTGTTGGATGTCTCCAGTTTCCGCGATCACCGTTTCAATGAAGAACGTCAGCGCTGGGAGCTGTTGGTGTCTTGGGCAGGGCTGCAGGAGATCGAAGACTCGTGGGAAGGACTAGACGGTCTACTCGAGGACGTTCCCCAACTGGTTTGTCAATATGCAGAAGTGTCAGGTGACGACTCACTGATTAATCTACTCGACTAAAACCGCCGCCACGTTGAACATGAGCTTCGGAGAAGGCGGTGTCGCGTGTGTACCGGCTCAAGTTCAACGTGACCGTCATCACCAGCGGCCTAGGTGGCCACTGTTGCGTATCTGCCCTACAAGGAGCACTAGCGAGGCATCGCGTGGAGGATGGAGCCTCATGGAGCATCATCAGGCGGAAGGCCACATGGAAGTGGCCACGGAGCGAGCAATCAAGTGGCTGGCACAAGGCCCCCCCCCCTGGGCAGTAGGAATGAGAGTAGTTAATTGCTTGTTTGTTCCTCTCAATACTCATCACTTTCCAACTTACCTTCAAGCGGACAGGGCAGTTCGCGCGATAACCATTATTCAACACAGCAGACCACGTTTTGCAGAATTGGCGATAGACTACGCGATAGAAAACGGATTCGTGGTAACAACTGGGCGGATTGAATACTTGGATAGAATGGCTGGAGAGCTGGCCAAACAGTTCGCTAACCCAAAGAAGCATTCCGAGTTGTTTATCCTTGGGCAAGTTCTGCTTGTTCTAACACCGGGCTCTATGGATGATGGCGGGTGGTTAATCGACGGATCTACGCTCAGCATCGGGAGGAAAAATCGTTTACATTGAGTTTTCCCGCTAACGGGGCGGCAGATTATTACGATGAATCCGAAGCTCCACAGAAAATCTCGATGAAAGGGCCTTAAGTCCTGAACGTGGTGACTTGGTCAAGGACAATGAGAACTGGGCACACACACCTTTTTCAGCAGCTTAAACACGCCGTAGCAAATTCCCATCTACGCACTACTATATCTGTGTCTGATGGAAGGCAAATACTTCCGCCCGTTGAGTGATGAACAAGGGAACGAGATATCGTTTAGCCGGGCGTGCATTAATGCGGAACAATCAGGGTGGTTACGAGTGAAAACTCGCAACACGAATCAGTCGGGAAACGATGAATTGCGCTTCAAGACAGTGACAGCTGGCACTATTGTGATGTCCAGCCACCGCAAAGGGTTTGCTGGAATCTCGTTCGGAGGCTCCCCCAGCGCGTGGAAATGGAAGGGAGTCAGTACGTTGCGCCATACCCACTTCTCTCGGGTTGAAATTGGCACCGATGGTGCACAGCGAACGCAGCGACGCAGTGAGTTGACATCGATAAATGGTGTAAAAAATAAATGCAGGAGTTTGGATTGCAGCGAATCGAGTGTTTGCACTCGTGTCGACAAAATGATCATCGTTTTGAAGTGTGGGCGCGACTGACCAAGTGAACCACAGTATTGCTGCTAGTAAAATAAAGATCTCATTATTTCTTGCTCTTGAGCAATATTTTCAATCCATAATTCCCGAGGAGCACCATCAAACACGCTGAGCTGTCTGACTCTCTCCTCGCTGACATATCCCCAGGCAGATACCCGTGGCAGCAACTTCGGCTATACGCGGTACTACGAGAAGCCACGGTTGCGCCAGGCAATGCCAACATTATCCTGCTCAGACCTTGGACGCCTGACCCAGGATCTCCAGAATCAACTAGAGGAACGTTTGCGAGACGCAGAACTACGGCGTGATACGCGGATATCCCGTGTTCTTCGTCGACACGGCGTTGTTCACCCAGTAATACTGCACGACCTAGTTTGTGGACTTGAGTTAATTATACTTGAGTACACAAGTATAATATAAATCAAATAAAGACTCCAAGTGACTTACTGCAGACGGCTAACGTGTGATCTTCTGTGCTGCTGCCCCGACAGGCAATTCTGCACGGGCGAATACAGGTATGCGCGAGGCACGGTAGATCGAGAACCGCACTCGGGCTTTGAGACTAACGCGTTGCTCGACCTTTGGTCGCGCGCTGCTGCTGGCGCAGGAAATCGTTTTTGGCAAGCAGTAGCGCCATAGATAGAGCAGTTCTCGAGCATCGCTTGCAAGGATGAGGTGGGGGGGGGATGCAGTAGACCCTTAACGTTACCGAATGAAAACCTCAAGAGGGAAGAACATGCAAACGGACCAATTCGACAGCTACTTTGCTGTTGTGGAGCCTGTTGCATTCGGCAAAGTCTGTTGATTGATGATCATTCTGACCGGTTTTAGTAGATCTACTGTTCTGCAATTTGCAGAACAGTAGATAAAAATGGAGATCTCGGAATAGGGAAGGCGCAAAATATGCAGTCTGCAAAACATATTTTGCGCCTTCCCTATTCCGAGATCTCCATTTTTATCTGCGTTATGCGATCGGTGACTCCCAGTAGATAGTGTAGAATTGATCACTGCGGTGCCTACAACACCAATGCCCAATCGGTTCCGGAAGGACTCCACTCTAATCTCACAAGATGCGCCAGCAAGAAAACAAGCTACACCTCCACCCACTGCTCGTGTAGGTGGTGGTCCGGGACATCCCGTTTTCGCGTCAAAGCTTAATGCGATGCAGCTCGCGGAACTGTTGCGACCATTCTGGGGAGACCTACTGCAGAATAACCTCAAGAACATCAAAAAGTTTCTTCGCGAAAACCGTTCAAAAGTCGATTTCAACACGGCGAGATACACTCCATGTGCTGACGGCACGGGGCTACACCTATGCTCGCAACACGGGTTCACGTCCTGCGCGAAATTGTTGCTCGACGTTGGAGTAAAGATTGACCTCCAGAACAAAGTTGGCTCCACTGCGCTGCACGTGGCATGCAAGTTTAACCAGGAAGAAATGGTGTTGTTTCTCCTGGAAATGGGTGCTCGAATGGATATCCCCGATATGGTATGTTCTCGTTGAAACCTTACATCGAGCAATTTCGCTCTAACATCGTGGTGTTCCTTTGTAGCGAAACAATGTAGCGTTTGACGTAGCGCCGTACACGCTGTTGGATAAATGCATGTTATCCCAACAGCGGGAGAAATTTGCAGCTGAACACGAAAAAGATGCTCGACTACTTGAGATTCATCAAGTTGCAGTAAGCCACTTCGAGGAAGTCACGCTAATGAAAGCCCACGCATTCATGCTTCTCATTGACTGGGAAAGTCGTGCGTGGGAAGAGTGGCTGGTACTGCAAGCAACGAACAAAGTGGATCGCGAGTGGAGTGAGCAGGTTCAAAAGTCAAAAGACACGCTGGAAATCAAGCAAGCTATGTACACGGACCAGCAAGTTCTACTTCAAAAGGAGCAGGACCAGATCGCACTCATGTGGAAAAATATATTCCGCGATGCACAGCATCGACAACAGTGTGCTCGTGAAGAACTTGAACAAATGCTCATGCTGACGGAGGAGACACACCAGCACTGGATGCAAGAGCAGCAGGAATTATGGGATCAATGCGGGCTGATCGAAGCTTCCCAAGAGTTCCCAAATGATGAAGACGTGCAACAATGGGTGCTGTGCACGATAATCGCCTTGATTGATGAGGGTGAATCGGGAAGTATTCCTGTTAATCCCCACAGGGATATCGTGACTACGGATATCGAGGAACTGTTATTGCAGGAAGAAATTATAGCAGTAATTCGCGACGTGCTTCTGCGATTTCCCGCAATGCGAGACCTTCAGTTCATCGCTCTTCAATGTTTCGTTCGGCTTGTCCGCCACTGCATGGCAACACCTCGTGAAATTCGCGCCCATATATTTTTAACAGGTCTCGTTAAGGCCAATGTCATGGCTATTAGCCGAGATACCCTTACACACTTTGACGAAGATGTGGAGATCGCTCATTTGGTGGTCGAATTGCTTTATCATTTGCTGCAGGTTCGAGGTGAAAACGGGGCTCATAGCCTGCAATTTTGCCAGAGTCACCTCAGCCACCAGCTACCTCTGCAAGTTCTACGCCTACACGAAGCTGGTGTTCTATTCCAAAATGCCTTGGAGCCCTCGCTGGATGACTATTCCCACATGAATACAGAGACCATGCTAACTGCGCGCCATCACACCTCATTTCTTCTCTTCACATTAGCGAAATACAATGTCAGAAAGGCACTGGGTAGAGATGGCGCTCTTCCTCTCATCCGGAGTCTTATCTTCCAGCTAACTAGCAACCCGCCCGAAGCAGATACTAGGTCGAACGAATTGAAGATGTCAACGCTAAGGTATCTGCTTGGAAGTCTAGCGGTATTACACAGTCCTCCGTCAAGTCAGACCATCAGTAGAAAAACGAGCCCTCCCCCCGTGGAGGAAATACGTGAGCTTCTCGCCTCAATTCGGCCGTGGCTCTCGGCACCTTTGGTTAGCAGCTCACTGACCACGGAATACCGCAGTTTTGTCTTCTGGTCAATAAAGCTACTTCGGAACCTTACCCAGCCTGTACAAGTCGACGTTGTGCTGCTTCGTACGTGGCTTCGAACTCGCGAGAATTTTGATTTGTTTGCAGGAATGACACTCGCTATTCGCACGACCAAATCGGCGGAAGGCGACGATACTGCCGTCCAAAACATTGTCGTGGTTTGGCTTGAACTCGTCGAAGATATCTGGTTGTGCAGATACAACAGCGACGGGCAGCTCGCTGCGACCGGTACCTTCATTCTGGCGTTCCTCTTACAACTTCTTGAGCTCGAAGCTGAGATAGCTGGGTTGACAGAATGCGCCGCCACGTTCATCAATGTCGCTGCCGTGCTTAAGCTGCTCGCTATTGTGCTGTCAAATGGTGTGTGTATCCCGTTTTTGCCGGAATCGAGTGCACTAATGCCTAACTCTGCCTCTTGTTCCGCGTGGGTATGTCTGGAATAGGCAAGAACATGCGTTACCTTATGGATCACGAGTACAAGATCGACGTCGCAGTTCATGTCGTCCTCAAGAAGCTCCTGAATGGCAAGCAAGCATCGCACGGCAGCGCTGACGACAACGACGCTAACTCCCGTGAGCTGCTTGCGCACATTCTGCGGGTCTATCTGCGATTTTTCGACTACGAGCGAGACCACACCAAGTCGGGCGTCAATTTGCACGAACGGTGCCGAGCGATAGGAATCTGCGCCGCCTTACACGCCTTCGACTTCCCCGACGACAACCACCGATCGAAACAATCGTCGAAGACTTTATTACCGTCCGTGAACGCCAACCAGTCCAACGAAAACTCCACCGACTCCCCCCAAGACTCGAAGTTCAAAACGAAAAGGCAGCTCGCTCGTGCGTGGTCTCGCAATGGTGTAGAGCAAAACTCATCTCGCAGTCCTGAACGCGAGACACTATGCAGCTTGGCCCAAGCACTGCTCCGTCACGCGCCTTGCCGCTGCTACTCGAGCTAATTCAATTCAGCTTGTGCGCATGAAGAGTCAGGCGTTGCAGTGTGCGCCTCCCTGGGCAGTCACTCCTCAATCATCTAGAAGAGATCCAAGCTCACCACCAAGGCACTTTGAAGACATCATCCATGTCCGGACGTCCTGGAACGAGCTCTGGCCAACGTCCTGGCACCGGTGCCGGTGGTGGCCCCAATGGTGCCGCGCCAGTCGGAGGTCTCCCATCGGGTCGGCCTGGAACGGGGCAGAGTCTCAATCCGATCACGGGTGTTCGGCCTGGAACGGGGCAGCGTGGAATGCTGAGCTCTGCTTCAGGCGGACGACCTCTGACTGGGAGACTTGGAACGGGTCAGCAGGCCCCAGCTACTCCGGGCCAGACTGCAGGCTTCGGCATCAGTCTCAACACGGAGGTGAACGTCTCCGACAGACCTGTGACCCAGCAGGGCATGATGGGCATGCGCATCGGCACCGGCAGTGCAGGACCTGGTCGACAGGTGCAGGACGCGTCGTTCTTCAAGGGTAAACTGCACAGCAAGACGGCGGAGATCACGAGCGAGATCGAGAAGCTGCAACGCGAGATCGAGCAGGACGCCAAGGACAAGGCCCAATGTGCCCAACTCGAGCGCAAGTACGAGACCATGGCGCTCGAGGTGCGCGACCTCGAAGGCCAACTCGCCGACTACAACCTGGCCATGGACAAGATGCGCAGCGCCACGGACCCCGCCGAGATCCGCCAGGTGCAGGAACAACTGCACCAACGCAACGCCAAGGAGGCCGAAGACGTCGATCGAGTCTTTCTCATGAACAAGGAGCAGGAGAAGAGCGTGCGCAACATGGAGGCGGAGATGACGGAGATCCACGGCAAGCACCAGGACAAGATCAACCAGCTCGCACCGCAGAAGCTGCAGCGCTACAAGGAGCTGCTGGAGGAGCACCATCAAACCGAGGTGGAGATCGAGGCACGCTCGCAGGAACTGGAGCTCGTGATGCACGCCATCCACCAGAAAGAAGCCGAGCTGAGCTCCGATCGCTACCGTGACGAGTACGAGGCGCTGGAGCGCCAGGTCCGCCGTCTTCAGAAGGAACGCGACGCTGCTGCGGAGGACGCCAAGACGGCGCAGATGGATCCGAACGAAGCGCGCGCCGTGCTGCTCGCCAAAGTGAAGGAGGACAAGAGCAAGATGGAGGCGCTCGAAGGCGTGCTGCAGTCCGCAGCAGCGGAGAAGCAGGAGCTGATGAAGGCGCTGGCTGACATCCAGAGTGAGCTGGACGAACGCGCGAGCGGGAGCGACCCGGCGCAGAAGTATGAGGCTCTGTTCGCCAAAGACAAGGAGATGACAGCGTTCCTCGAGCAGTTCCCGGCCAAGAAGGAAGCGGAGATGCAGGCGCAGCACACAGCGCAAGGTGTGATCGTCCAACTTCTCGAGCACATTTCGGCAGGAATGGCGAAGGAGGACAAACTCCCCGGCACGAACGCCGCCAACCTTGAGGAGATGCGGCGCGACTTGACCTTCAAGGAGCGACAGCTCGAGTCGTCCGTGACCACCAAGCAACGACTAACCATGGAGCTGCAAAAGCGTCAGGCCGAACTCGACAAGGTGAACACACTGGACGCCAAAATCGCGCTGGAGCTCAGCAGTCTTCTTCAGAAGATGGACACCATGACGGCAGACATGGCCGAGTTCGGCAAGCTTGACCAGTTGCAAGAGATTCACGCGCAGACCAAGCAACACCTACTCCGCCTCAAGAAGCAGTACATCGGTCGTCGCGATGCCATGCGTCAACAGGTCACAGCTCTTACCACGCAGCTCGAAAACTTGGTGCAGGAGACTGCCTCCCAGGAGACGGCCAAAAACCTGGACGCGCTCGAGCAGAAGCTGCGGCACCACGAGCAGAACATTTTCCACTTGAAAGAGTACATCGACTCCAAGTCTCGAGAGGTCGACTACGAACACCTCAAGCAGGACTGCTTCCGCACTCTGCAGGACCTCAACACTCTTCACGTCGCACAGCAACAGCGTCAGCAACAGCTCAACCTTGGCATTGCAGGTGGAATGTAATCCCTCATAACATCTCCCAGCCCGCCTTCATCTCATCAGGATTGGGATATTATATCTTATACACGGCTGCTAGACTCTTGGATGCATATCTGAGGCTTGAGCATGACCCCCTTTGTCTTACGTAATATGTGTTCTCGTCTTGAGGTTTTGTTGTTGCTCGCCTGCTCGCGTCTGCTAGTTTTGCGCAAGTTGATGGTACGTGGTCTGCTGGAAGGCGAGGCTGTGGTGGCGGCTGTATCCGAAGTATACGACCACGGCTAGGAACAGCCAAAGCAGAATGAGCAGCACGCTCATTGCATCCATTTGGGCGAACAGGAACCAGTTGAAGAAAATGGCGACGCACGGCGAGAATGGTACGAATGGTGCTCGGAACGTAGACGTTTCGCTGTCGGTCTCATCATCGTCTTCAGCAGCATTCGACGATCCCTCTTTTTCATCGTCGCTATCACTACTCACCACGGTTCCTCCATTCGAAGATGGGTGGCCCTTGTCCGAAGAAGTCGAGTCCGACAGCTTTGCAGACGCATCGTCGTCATTTTGGAGGCTGTCTTCATCGTCATCTCGATCTGACGAGCGGCTCCTGTGATGGCAGCTCGCTTGACTAGCTTCGGACGGTTTTTCGGGTTTCTTCGAAGACAGCACGATCTCCACGGGTCCTCCCTGCGCTTGGGCCTTCGCCTTAGCTGCGGCTGTAGCTGCGGCGATCGTCTGTTTCTTTTCAGCGTCGCTCAGTGCAAACATCAGCGCGATAGCCACAACCGTGAAGAGTGCAGCGACAAAAGGCCCCGCCGTCCGCATGTAGCTATCAAAAAGCGAGACGTCGGTCGTCGCGGACAGCGGAACGCTTGCGACCACACCCTTCTGCCAGTGGAACGCCGCAAGGAACGACGAAACCAGGTATCCGGCGATCATCGCACCCTGCGACTTCTTCACCGGTGCGTCCTCCGCTTGACCATCGTCCACCTTGGTACTGTTCGAGGCACGGACGAAAAGCAGCGAGCTGTTGGTGAGGTTGAACGCCACCAAAATCCCCAGCGAAATGAAGTTCCACAGCACATGAAATGGCACAAACACCGCGAGCGCGGTCACTCCAATCCCACACAGCAGCGTGCCGCGGAACAAGTTGCCCTTGGCGTCCACCTCCGCGAACGCGGCTGGGAGCAGCCCGTCCTTGGCCATGGCGTACTGCACGCGCGGTTGCGCCAGGAACCCAATGAACGACGTGATCGGCATGGTGAGCACCTCCCCCGTCGCCACGAAGGACGCGGCCCAGTCCATCCCGACGCTGGTGAAGGCGTTGCCGTACGACTCCTCGGCGTCGATCTCCGTGTACTTCTGCATGCCCACGAGGGCGAAGGTGGCCAGGATGCTCAGCGTGGCGGCGCCCACGATGGTCCCCACCACGGCCCGAGGAATATTCCTGGCCGGGTCCTTGGCCTCTCCAGCCAGACAGCACACCTCGTCGTAGCCGATGTACCCGTAGAAGCTGGCACTAGCGCCCAGCAAGACCCCGGGCCAGCCGAAGGCCACCGTGTCCTTGCCGTTCACCTCCACGACGCTCTGGTCGGGCACGAAGGGGGAGATCCTGCGGGCGTCGAAGTTGGCCAGCCCCACCACAATAATGAAGGCCACGACCGTGATCTTGGTCATGGTCACCACGTTGACCACGAGCTTGCCGGCCTGCATGCCGCACAGCACGACGGCCGTGCTGCCGGCCATGAGCAGCCCCGCGTACAGGTCCACGACCGAGTCGGCGGGCTTCATCCACTGCGGGCCCTCTACTCCTAATTGGGAGTGCATCCACTGCGTGAGCTTGTCGCTCCAGCTGCGGGCGCCGCCCGCACTGGACACGCCGTACTCGAGCGTGAGCAGGAAGCCCGCCAGCAGCGCCGGCAGCTCCCCGAGCGCGTGGTACGCGTAGGCGTACGTGCTGCCCGCGCTCGGGATGAGGCAGGCCAGCTCCATGAAGCTCAGGCCGCTCAGCAGGCAGCCGGCGCCCGCCAGCAGCCACGACAACGTGGCCGCGGGCCCCGCGTAGCTGCTGGCGATGAGCCCCGCCGTGGCGAACACGCCCGAGCCCACAGTGCCCCCGATGCCCAGCATCACCAGGTCGAACAGCCCCAGCGTGCGCGCCATCTCGGCGTTGTCGCTGTTGCTGCTGTCGCCGCGCTGCAGAGAGTGAGACGACGACGTCTCCAGGTGCAGCGGCTTCCGCCAGAAGGCCAGGCGCAGCGCGTGCATGGCTCGGTGCGGTAGTGCTCGAAGTGACGCGTTCTTTTTGGGTACTAATGGAGGTTTTGGGGAATTACACTGGCGAGAATATGGGGTTAACTAGGTAGTTTTGGGAACGGTTATGGAGAAGTTGAAGTGGGCGGGGTTCAACTTCTGTTGGTCACGTTCTGCTTGTCAGTCGGAAATGGTGGAGATGGTTGAGTTGTCGGCCAGAATGGCGGTTGAATGGTAATGGGCGAGTGTGTGGCGGTGGCGTCGAGTGGGTCGTTGCCGTTTGCTGGCCCGGGGGGTCTGGTCGGTGCGCCAGTGAAGAAGAAGACGAAAGAGCAGGAATTGGCAGACCGAACTGCAGCGCTGGCGAAGGCGGGGGAGGGGCTGGTTGCAGTGGAGGAGGAGTTGGCGGGAATGGGGACGGCTCTCGATGAAGCTGGCAGGGAGATGACGAAAGTGGGGGTTAGGCTGGACGAGGTGCAGAGAGGGCTGGCTGGAGCGGAGAAACTACTAGATGAGGTGGAGAGACGACTGGCTGCGATGGACAAGTCGGGGTGGGCGAATACTGATTCGTGTTGCTGTTATAGTATAAATGACTAGTCTAGCAACAAGGCTTTGGCGTTCATACACATACAATTGAAGTCGAGTGCAAACTCGCACCACAACAGAAAAGAGCACATGAAATCGGCAGAAAGCGTCAGGTAGGTTGACCGAAAGCTGAGGCGACGCCAGTTCACGATGCCATGCACGTGCTCTCCACCCACGCTATAGCATCCTGGAGGTGGTCCGCCGCGTCTCCGGCTGTGTCCTGGTTGTAGCCGAAGCGCTGGGAAGCCTCGTCGACACAGTCCTTGAGCTTTTCCTCCAGAGTCATCGTCTCCTCTTTGCGTAGATAGCCCACTGCTACACCGGCCGCAAGATCCTCACTCTTCTGCGCGTAATGATCTTTGATCTCGTAGTAGAAGTCCAGCTTTGTCATGAACTGGCGCTTCACTTCGGTATCGCTCACGAGTGGCGCCACCTCGTCAGACGCGAGTATGTCGTCAGATAACGATGCCGAAGGGTTGAGAGGAGGCACTACATCGGTTGCCCCGGCCGCGCAGTGCGTGTACATCCACATGACGAGCACGTGGTACTGGTCGCTCGTCACCGCGTCCTTGGCCAAAGTCTGCAAACCTGCGCTCACACACTGGAATGTACGCTTGTAGCGGTACATCATCACGTCGTGCTCTACGTCCGCCTGATCCTTGAGGCTCTGCAAGTACTTGTAGATTTCAGCCGCCGAGATGGCAGGTGAATTATCCGTGTTGACGAGGGAGATGGTATCATTCGACGGCGCGAGCAGGTTCCAATCACTGTCTCCATAGTCCGCTAACGGCATGTCTGCTTTCCTGACAGGTATATCAGGAGGGGGCACTTCGGCGTCTTCTTGAGCGGGGACAACCGACATCGTATCTTCACTTGGGGTTTGAGGAATGGCTACTGGCACCTCTACAGGGATTGCAGGGGTGAAGAATGGAATTGGTTGTCCGATTGCATCATTTGTACTCGTTTGTCCAGCCAGCGATACCCCCAACTCCTTCGCCATCTCGAGAGGAGACACGACTTCAAAGTGCTGATTGGCATTGTTGGGGTCACAGGCCCATAACCAAGTTGTCGTTGTCCCGGGACCCGTGGCGGCACCGTCGTCGAGACACAAGTTGTTCTTCACGGGGTTGTGAAACAACAAATTGTCGTCCATCCAGAACCACTGGTTCGGGTTGGTCGCGTCACACGTGCCGAGGGATACCTGCGTCGACCCCGGAGCCGTAGCGCCGCCATCATCGATGCACTGGCCCGGCTTGTTCACGCTCTGCAATTGACGCGTGAGGGCGTTGTACGTGAAGATTTGGTTCGGGCTGCTCGGATCGCACGTCTGGTCCTTAAACTTGGTGTTGCTGTCGCTGCCACCTCCGTCGTCGGCACACAAGTTGTTTTTGCCGAGCAGGCGAAGCATGAACGGCTGCCCCGACTGGTACAACGCGATGTCGTCGTCCACACCGGCGGCGATGCGAGCCTTCTGTCTAGCATCCGCAACTGCGGCCGGGGCCACGACCTCGAAATGCTGGTTGGCGTTGTTGTTGTCGCAAGCCCACATCCAGGTCTTGGTCGTTCCGGGTCCCGTGGCCGCTCCGTCGTCGAGGCACAGGTTGCTCTTGGCAGGGTTGTACAGCATCAGGTTCTCGTCTAGCTCGAACCACTGGTTCTTGCTGTTCGGGTCGCATTTCGCCAGGGCCGCCTGCGTCGAACCAGGTCCGACGCTGCCGCCGTCGTCAATGCACATGCCGGGTTTCTTGACGCTCTGGAACTGGCGCGTCTGCGAGTTGTACGTGAAGATCTGGCTGGGGCTGTCGGGGTCGCAGGTTTGGTCAGCGAATTTTGGGTCGGTGATACTAAAGAAGCTCCCATCGTCGACGCACAAATTGTTCTTGCCGCGAAGGCGGAGCATGAGCGGTTGGCCGGACAGAAGGAGATCGAAGTCGTCTTGTGTACCAGCAGCGATCCTAGCTTTCTTTTCGGCATCCAAGAACGAAGCCGGAGACACGACTTCAAAGTGCTGATTGGCATTGTTGGGGTCACAGGCCCATAACCAAGTTGTCGTTGTCCCGGGACCCGTGGTGGCACCGTCGTCGAGACACAAGTTGTTCTTCACGGGGTTGTGAAACAACAAATTGTCGTCCATCCAGAACCACTGGTTCGGGTTGGTCGCGTCACACGTGCCGAGGGATACCTGCGTCGACCCCGGAGCCGTAGCGCCGCCATCATCGATGCACTGGCCCGGCTTGTTCACGCTCTGCAATTGACGCGTGAGGGCGTTGTACGTGAAGATTTGGTTCGGGCTGCTCGGATCGCACGTCTGGTCCTTAAACTTGGTGTTGCTGTCGCTGCCACCTCCGTCGTCGGCACACAAGTTGTTTTTGCCGAGCAGGCGAAGCATGAACGGCTGCCCCGACTGGTACAACGCGATGTCGTCGTCCACACCGGCGGCGATGCGAGCCTTCTGTCTAGCATCCGCAACTGCGGCCGGGGCCACGACCTCGAAATGCTGGTTGGCGTTGTTGTTGTCGCAAGCCCACATCCAGGTCTTGGTCGTTCCGGGTCCCGTGGCCGCTCCGTCGTCGAGGCACAGGTTGCTCTTGGCAGGGTTGTACAGCATCAGGTTCTCGTCTAGCTCGAACCACTGGTTCTTGCTGTTCGGGTCGCATTTCGCCAGGGCCGCCTGCGTCGAACCAGGTCCGACGCTGCCGCCGTCGTCAATGCACATGCCGGGTTTCTTGACGCTCTGGAACTGGCGCGTCTGCGAGTTGTACGTGAAGATCTGGCTGGGGCTGTCGGGGTCGCAGGTTTGGTCAGCGAATTTTGGGTCGGTGATACTAAAGAAGCTCCCATCGTCGACGCACAAATTGTTCTTGCCGCGAAGGCGGAGCATGAGCGGTTGGCCGGACAGAAGGAGATCGAAGTCGTCTTGTGTACCAGCAGCGATCCTAGCTTTCTTTTCGGCATCCAAGAACGAAGCCGGAGACACGACTTCAAAGTGCTGATTGGCATTGTTGGGGTCACAGGCCCATAACCAAGTTGTCGTTGTCCCGGGACCCGTGGCGGCACCGTCGTCGAGACACAAGTTGTTCTTCACGGGGTTGTGAAACAACAAATTGTCGTCCATCCAGAACCACTGGTTCGGGTTGGTCGCGTCACACGTGCCGAGGGATACCTGCGTCGACCCCGGAGCCGTAGCGCCGCCATCATCGATGCACTGGCCCGGCTTGTTCACGCTCTGCAATTGACGCGTGAGGGCGTTGTACGTGAAGATTTGGTTCGGGCTGCTCGGATCGCACGTCTGGTCCTTAAACTTGGTGTTGCTGTCGCTGCCACCTCCGTCGTCGGCACACAAGTTGTTTTTGCCGAGCAGGCGAAGCATGAACGGCTGCCCCGACTGGTACAACGCGATGTCGTCGTCCACACCGGCGGCGATGCGAGCCTTCTGTCTAGCATCCGCAACTGCGGCCGGGGCCACGACCTCGAAATGCTGGTTGGCGTTGTTGTTGTCGCAAGCCCACATCCAGGTCTTGGTCGTTCCGGGTCCCGTGGCCGCTCCGTCGTCGAGGCACAGGTTGCTCTTGGCAGGGTTGTACAGCATCAGGTTCTCGTCTAGCTCGAACCACTGGTTCTTGCTGTTCGGGTCGCATTTCGCCAGGGCCGCCTGCGTCGAACCAGGTCCGACGCTGCCGCCGTCGTCAATGCACATGCCGGGTTTCTTGACGCTCTGGAACTGGCGCGTCTGCGAGTTGTACGTGAAGATCTGGCTGGGGCTGTCGGGGTCACAGGTTTGGTCAGCGAATTTTGGGTCGGTGATGCTGAAGAAGCTCCCATCGTCGACGCACAAATTGTTCTTGCCGCGAAGGCGGAGCATGAGCGGTTGGCCGGACAGAAGGAGATCGAAGTCGTCTTGTGTACCAGCAGCGATACGTGAATTTTTCTGCTCATCCAACATAGCAGTAACAGATAGGACTTCAAAGTGCTGATTGGCATTGCCGGGGTCACACGCCCACAACCAGGTTTTTGTCGTCCCAGGACCCGTAGCGGCACCGTCATCAATACACAGGTTGGTTTTGGCAGGATTCTGGATCAGTTGAGAGGAGGCGTCCGCGTGGAACCACTGGTTCTGGCTGCTACCGTCACAATTTCTAAAATACATGCTGGACGAGCCTGGCGACGTGCTGCCGCCATCATCGAGGCATTGCCCCACCTTGTAGACGCTCTGGATCTGCTGGTTGTTGTACGAGAAGATCTGATTGGCGTTGGTCGGATCGCATCTCTGAACCATAACGGAATCTCCGTTATTGTCATCGATGCAGAGGTTATCCTTCCCGCTGACGCGAAGCATGAATGGTAGGCCCAAAACGAGGATGCTGAAATCGGACTTGACATTGGTGTAGTCCAGATCCATTGTCGCCACCGCGGGGCTTCCACTCCACAGCGATAAAAGCCCTGCTCCGATTAAGCCCTGATTCACAATGAAGGCGCAACCAAAAAGTAGCACAGTCCCCACAATAGGTAACGCAAACCTCTTCCTGTTGGAGGTGGTTGGTCGAGCATGAGGGACTGCATCCAAGTAGTCAGTCTTGGTGCAGTCCGGGTTGTCACTCCCATAGGAGAGTAGTGACATCCTTGTTCACGCGTTGCCTGGACTTGGGGATTTGCTGCCGAATTGAATAATGATCCTGCAAGGAGTCCTTAGTAAGACCCGTCAGTATCTTTGCCCAAAGGAACCCTTCTCAAACGTATCTTGGATCGTGCGGTGGAGACGCCCCCGTCAGGGTCGCGCTACAAAAGATTTGAAAAGATTTCCGACGACTCCGAGACATACAAGTCAAACAACTTGCTTGACTGTTTGAAACAAGTATTATAATTCGGAAACGGAATGCGCGCCTGCATCAGCTAAGCCTTCCAGGCTTAGCCAAACCGAATTCTTGTTTTTGGTTCATTAAAATGAGTTTGCCTCGGCGACTAAACGCTCAGTGGCGTCGGTTGAGATTTTCGACACACCAACGAAAACTTACCCGACTGCCTTCCTTTTCATTGCTCTTCGCGGCACATCTTGCTCGCCCGCTGTGACCTCGCTATAGTTAAATGCATTGACCCCTACAGACTCGTCGTGTCAGCGGCAGGTTTTGCCACGTTGTCCGCCAGCGCTTGCGCGGTCTCCGCTTGAGCCCGCGCCCACTGGGCAAGGCGTTGAGCTGCTTCGGCTTGAGCTCGCGCACCTCCCGCTTGAGCTTGGGCTGCCTCAACGAGAGCTCGCGCTGCCTTCGCGTGTGCTTGAACGGCTTGCGCCTCCGCGTCAAGCGCGTCCGCTTGGGCTTTCGTCGCTTCCACCAGCGTTTGAGCTGCCTTCGCTGGGGTCAGAGCTCCCGACGCAATCGCCGCCTGCTGCATCGCCACCTTGAGTCTGGAGCCCTAGGATACTCGTATCCAGTCCGAGATTGAGCCCACCCTCGTTTTTCTCCTTTCTCTTCAACTCCCTGTCCCTCGTAGCACAAACTAACGGACACAACCACGAAACACAGGAGCAATCCGCTACCAATGCCCTTGTTTCACTACGAATAGATGCCCTCACTGCGGGTTGTAGTACAATGCCTTAATGGGCTTGATACGCCCAGTGCTGTGCTTACATACCAGCAAAGTTCCCACGAACTGCCGCTAGCCATGTCTTATCCCTCAGCAACGCAAGACACAATCGCTGTGCTTACGTACAACTTCAAGTTGCGCGTACACATTGCGTATCTTTATGCGTTTTGATAGGTGCAGCCGCGATGGTGACCCACCCGCCACCTTTCCCCTCATACAAACTCCCCTACAACCCGTCAAAGTTCCCGCGTGGTCTCACCTCCAGAAAAGTGCACGCACACCCGTCACTCGCAGATCGACGGCGCAGGACGCAAGCGACGCATTCCAACAACCGCCAACCTCAGACAACGTAGGGCCATCCGCTCTCCCCGCTCTCCCCGCCCTCTACCGCCCTCTAACCTCCCCCCACACCCGCAGCATGACCAAGCAGGTGCTGTGCATGAACCCGGGCCCCATCGAGTTCGAGCCGCGCGTGCTCAAGCCCTTCGCCATGGAGGGCATCTCCCACGTGGACAAGACGGTCATCGACGTGTTCGGCCAGTGCCTGGAGAAGATGCGCAAGGTCTTCCTGGCGCCCGACGGCCAGCCCCTCGTGGTGGCCGGCTCCGGCACGCTCGGCTGGGACATGGTGGGCGCCAACCTCGTCAACCAGGGCGACGACGTGCTCGTCGTGAACAACGGTGCGGTCTCCAGCAGCTGTAGACAGTGTAGAGAGGCCGGTAGAATTGACACGGGTGGGTGTTCTACCTGACTGAGAGTGCAGGCTACTTCGGTGACAACCTGGCCGAGTGTCTGGAGCGCTACGGCGCCAAGACCACCCACATCCGCGGCAAGGTGAGAAGAGAGGACGCAGGTACTGCAGCATAGGGGGACACTGGCAGGTTGCTAACTGGAGACTGGGTGACGAGTGCAGATCGGCTCGCAGCCGTCCGTGGCGGAGCTGGAGAAGGCGCTGCAGGCCGGCGTGAGCTTCAAGCTGGTGACGATCACCCACGTGGACACGTCCACGGGCGTCCGCGCCCATGTGAAGGAGTTTGCCGCGGCGATCCGTCGCATTCAGCCCGATGCGGTGATCGTCGTGGACGGAGTGTGCGCCACTGGCGGCGAGGAGACGCGCATGAAGCAGTGGGACCTCGATGTGGTGCTCACGGGCTCGCAGAAGTGCATCGGCGTGCCGGCCGGACTGAGTCTGATGGTCATCCGCCCCCGCGCGCTGCAGCTTTTCGAGAAGAACACGTCCACGGTCAAGTACTACGTGGACTGGCGCAACTGGCTGCCGATCATGAAGAACTACGAGGCCCGCCAGCCCAGCTACTTCGCCACGCCGTCGGTGAACCACCTGTTCGCCCTTAACGCGGCGCTGGACATTCTCCTGGAGAACGGAGGCATGGAGCAGCGCTTCAAGGAGCACAAGCTCATCGGTGACGCTGTGAAGGAGGCCATGAAGACGCTGGGCTGCTCGCTGGTGACTGCGGACGACTGCGGCGCCAACACCCTGACGTGCGTGCGCTACCCTGCCGGTGTGGGTGCGGCCGACTTCCTGCCCAAGGTTGTGAAGCGTGGCGTCTCGCTTGCTGGCGGCCTGCACAAGGCTATCAAGACGGAGTACTTCCGCATCGGCCACATGGGCCCGAGCACACGTCGTCTTGACCACATTCTGAAGACAGTGGAGGCCATCGAAGGCGCGTTCATTGAGTGCGGCCACAAGGTGGCGCAGCCCGGCAAGGCGGCCAAGGACCTGAAGAAGAAGCTGCAGGCAATCATCCCCGTGCGTCCGGCGTGCGGCTACGCGTCGGTCTACCACGGCTGCCCCGTGCCGCCCAAGTGCCAGGTGTACTCGATCGGCACGGTGGTCATCGCGTTTGCTGCTGGCCTCCTCATCTCGCAACTGAAGAGCAAGATCTAGACGAACACTTAGCAAGCAGAGCTGACGGAAGTATGAGGCGAGGTTGCATGTGACTCTGGGTAAATGAATTTCGTTTAAAGACTTCAAGCGCTGTTGCTGGCGAATAGCAATGATGCACTTCCACCGACAGCTAATCTGAAGTGCGCAAATCTGAAAGGTAAAACTATCATAACTATCGCTTACAAAACTAAAGAAAAAGCACAACTCACAACTGTTGAACCGGGCATTGCAAGATCTTTTATATTGATGGCACAATTCGACACTGTCAAAATTTGACAGAACGGGGTTGAGGACAAACAAACCAGCATAATACTTACCGCTTCGAGATGGAAAACTGGATGCTTCGCTGATCGACGGCACAGAACACGAACGGCCACGCTCTCCTTCAATGCAAGGCGCCCCGTTCTCCCCCGCTGTACCAGACGCTAACATCCCTCATTGCAGCATTATCAGTAGATGCTGAACCCGGGTCCCATCGATTTCGAGCCGCGTGTGCTCAGTTCTCCGTCTTGATGACCATGTGCAGGCCGAGACGCCGCGCTTCAAGACCTTGGGCGTACGAGCCGACCGGACCACGCCCGGAGGACGCTGAAGGCCGTCGAGGGCAATTTCATTGAGTGTGATCACAAGGCGGTGCAGCATGGCAAGGTGGACAAGGACCTGAAGATGAAGTTGCTGGCTATAATCCCTGTACGTCAGGTCCTCCCTACAAGGCCTACCGCTACTGTTCAACTGAGATCTGCTCTTCAACTGCGAGATGAGGAAACCAGACAGCAACGCGATGACCACCGTGCAAGCTGCAGCTGTGGCTGAAGCGAGATTGCTTGTAACTCTGGGTAAATGGACCTCGTTTAATCCCCCAGCACAGTGCTGGAAGCACTCAGCGCTGAAAGCGACGATGATGGCACCGCCGAAACTGAAGTGCGCATGTTTATGTCAGATTGCCCCCTCCAAAACTTGATTTTCCTGGTCATGCGACGTGTGAAACCCTACTATTTGTATGTCTTTCAGAATCGTTCAACCGTTACGGCACTCAGCGCTACGTCGTCCTCGGCGTCACCACTCGCGGAATCGACTCGTGTGCGATGGACAAGAAGGACCTGCAGAACCTCGTCTGCGGCGGCAGTGCGTGGCTGCTTATTCACTCTTCTGTGCACCCTCATCGTTTTCTGACTCATTCCGTTGATCTGCAGTCGCGGGCTGCGCGTCTCGAACGGCAGTGGCCCCGCTGGAGCGGCTCAAAATCCTGCTGCAGGTCCAAGACTACATCAAGAAGGACGGCGCCGCGGCCGGCGGTTCTTCTCCAGTCAAGTACCGCACCATCGGGCAGTCGTTGCGGCAGATTCATGCGGAGGAAGGTCTGCGTGGATACCTGAAGGGGAATGGTGCCAACTGCGTCCGCGTGTTCCCATACGTGGCCATCCAGTTCGCCGCCTTCGAGCGTCTCAAGCCACTCTTAATTTCTGACGGCGCTGACACCCTCAGTCCGCTGCAGAAGCTCTTTGGCGGTGCTGTTGCTGGCATTGTGTCGGTTGGTATCACATACCCTCTTGACGCTGCTCGCGCTCGCCTGACCGTACAGGGAGGCCTGGCCAACACCGCGCACACGGGTATCCTCAACACTTTGTCAACCGTTGTGCGGACTGAAGGACTGCGCGGTGTTTACCGCGGCGTGCTGCCTACCATTTGGGGTATCGCGCCGTATGTGGGGCTCAACTTCACCGTTTTTGAGACGCTTCGCAATACGGTACCCCGCAATGAAAAGGGAGAGCCGGATGCGATGTATCTCCTGGCTTGTGGAGCTCTTGCCGGAGCTTGTGGCCAAACTGCGGCCTACCCCATGGATATCCTCCGTCGTCGGTTCCAGCTCAGTGCCATGCGCGGTGATGCCACGGAGTACACAAGCACGCTGGGAGGTCTGCGCACGATCGTCCGCGAGGAAGGCGTCCGTGGACTTTACAAGGGACTTGCGCCAAATTTCATAAAGGTGGTGCCATCGATTGCCATCATGTTCACTACAAATGAACTGCTGAAGCGCGGCATCAAGAAATACGACCTGTGAACCAAGGAACTCTCGTGATTTAGAGCTAAATAGAGCAAAACTGAGCTTTAGAATACGTACATGAGTGTTTAACAGAGCCACATTAGTGGAACGCGCTAGAGCTCGACTCGTCCTCAACAACCAGCGAAAAGCTGACGACACCAGGCATCGTGTAAATGTCGATCGCAGGGGCGGCGCCACCCACGGCAATGACATCCGTAGCGTGGTCAACGACACAAAAATGACAGGAGGGCAACGTCGATCTGGCAGCCGCGAGGAGTTGACCCGAGCTGCGATTCCACTTCTTCAGACTGGCATCATTCCCCACGCTGAGCAGCTCCATGTGGTGGAACACGACGTCGTGGACATCGCTAGTCGTCTGGGTGTAGTGCACAGGCACTCGGGAGGGCAGATGCCACATTCCGAGGAACCCACCAGAACTAGATCGGCCTCCAGGAGACCGTCTACTGCCACCACCACATGCCAGCCACATCTCAGACTCATCGTGAGCAACAGCTCCAACCCACAGCGACGGCGAGGCCGGTGATGCTGAGGACGATTGCGTCGCCGGCTGAGGCCGCAGGAACTCGACCTTCTTCTCCTGGCGCACGTCCCAGATGCCGAGCGTGCCGTCCTCTGACCCCGTCACCAGTTCCTGCGAATGCTGCAGGTGGCGCACGGCGTGCAAGTAGTCTTCGTGTCCCTCCAACTGGCGCGTGAACTGCTGCGTGGTGACGTCCCACTCGTGCGCGACGCTGTCTCCTCCGGCCAGGAACAAATGTCCCGACGTCTTGCTCACTGCCACATCGTTCACCTCCGAGGCTGGCAGCAGAGCCCCTCGGAATCCCAGCGTGCGCCGCTTCAAGTGGTCCACGTGCACTGGCTGCAGCTTCTTGGCGCTTGCCGGGTGCTTCACCGCCGCCAGAATGTCCTTCCACTTCCACACGCGAAAGTCCTGGTCTCCCCCACTGCCATCAATTAAAAAATAAGCTATCTTGTCAGAGCTTGCCGTAGTACTGGCAGACACATTGACTGCAGCTTCTGATACCTAATTAATAATGGGTCCGCGTCATCTCCAGCAAAACGGAGCGAGTAGATCTGCGTCGAGTGCGCCTGGAATGAGAGGTTTGGGCCGGGGAAGGCGGTCGCCCTGTACACACACAATAAAATGGATACATTATGCATGACTTAGTGCTCAATTTTTAAATGAGCAGGTGACACATTTTGTTGAGCGAGAGCGTACTCGCCGCGCCCCACTTGGTCCCAGTATGCGGGCTTCATGACTTGGCCGAGCTGGTAGACGTGCAGTAGCCCCGAGCTCGTGGCTGCCACGAGCACCGTCTGGCCGCCCGAGACCTTCTCGGGGGCGAACACCGCCTGGTACACGATGGTCTCGCTCGCGCGCATCTTGCGCAGCAGCTCGGCGCGGTACGCGCCCTCATCGTACGCTGCTGGGTCCATCGCCTTCTTTCCGCTAATATTCGATTTTGGGTATGGTATTTAGGTCAGATAGCCCATATTTGGGGCATCCTTTGGGCTCCAAATTTGGGCCTCATAAAGCAAGTACTTAAGTACGTCACTAAGCCAGGGCTTCGTGCTGCATCGCATGTAGCAATGGAGCGCCTCCAAAGCCTTCACCACTGCAAGAGCGGTATTAATAGGGGTTTAGCTAGACCCAGCAGTGCGTCGTTGACTGCAGTCAATTAGACAAGGCCCATAAAGAATGCAGGCCGCAGGAATGGGAGCGTCGTCCCCGCCGTCGTCGGCCAGGAAGAGCATGTACCGATGCATGTCACGCCGTGCCTCGCAGATGGACTCCTTTGCCTCGGAAGTGCCCCAGAATGTGAGTCCCCGATGGTTGCACTTAGTTGCTGCACGCGCAGACCACTGACATTTGATATTGTTGCAATGGTTCGCGCAGGAGTTCGGCGGAGTGTTGGTGACGCCGGAGCAGATCCGCATGGCGTTCCAGTTCCTGGACGTGGAGAAGAAGGGCCGCGTGACGCTCGAGAACCTGCGCTCTCGCCTGGGCATCTTCTACGACAACATGAGTCTCAAGGACGTGCGTCTGCTGCTCAGCGAGGAGGCCGAGCTCACGGAGGAGTACCTGAACGCTCTGCTGCTGCCGAACGAGGTCAAAAACTTCGATCCCGTGGCGGAGGCCTTCAAGGCCTACGATCCGGAGGAGACGGGCTTCATCTCGCGCGAGATGCTGCGCTACGTGTTCGAGCGTCTGGGCTACGGCGCGCTTGCGGAGGAAGACCTGGACGTGCTCATCTCGTGCGCGGACGCTGACCACGACGGCCGCATCAACCTGGCGGACTTTCGAGCCATGCTAGAGTAAAAATACGCTTCATTGCTCTCTCTGTCTCTGCTTCCTACAACAGCTTCGTCGCCCCTCTCACCTGCTTAAGAGCTGCGTGCGACAGACCACATTTGACGTGGTAAGTACACGATCTGCCCTACGGTCCCTTTGGCTCGAGAGCCACCGACTCGTCCGTCCGCAGAGAACTCTCTCTCTTCTCTCTAATCCCGGCTTCCCCTGTCTTTTTCACCCTCCCTTGACCGCCCGATGGGGTCCGTTCTCTATTTCTTCTTTGGCTGCTGCTTGCCGCTCTTGTTGTTCTTGCCATTGGCGTTGGCGTCGCCGCCCTCCGCCTTCATGGCGGCCTTGCGCGCGATCTTGTCCTGCAGCGCCTTGGCGTCGGCCTCGCGCTTGGCCAGCGGGTTGCCCTGGCTGGTGTTCTTGGCGTGCTTGGCCTGGCGCGCCTGGGCGCGCTGTGCAGTAGCAACACAACAGTAGCAACACCACGGCAAAACGAATGAGTTTCTGGGTTTTTTAACGGCGCAAACAGCGCTGCAAGGCAGCAAATCTAGCTGTCGGTACGCACCGCGCGGTCCACGTCTCGCTGGTTGCCACGGGTCATGTCGTCTCGGCCTGGGCCTGGTCCTGCGCTGCTACCTGGAGCTTCTCGAAGAAATTGTGAAATGAACCGACGGCTCGCGGTCACGCGGCGGTAAACTACATCGACTTATAATCCATAGCTCCCTCCAGCGAATCAACTTGCATTCGGATGGATAAAATCTGCGTTGAGTGGATAGTTTTTATAAAGTATGGGAATAATATTCATGTCTCACGTCGGTCTCAGAAAACGAATTCGCAACGGACGATCAGCAATGCTGAGCTTCCCAGTCGGTGCGACCGGCAGGCGACTGCGTCTCGGCCCCGCGCCCAGCAGAGGAGACGCCTGGCGCCGCCGCAACCCCGCAGTCACCACGACGACGACGCTTATTGACCTCAAGCAGCAGCAGCTGGTCGCAGCCCAGCAGGGCGCGGCGGGCCCGAGCCCTGTTGACGTTGATACACTGCCCCAGCCGGAAGAATTCCCACTATTACAGGCCCCGGCGCTGCGTAGGCGAGGGATTCGCACTGCATTCCGCCTCATGACGTTCTCGGACGAGGACGAGGACTCGGACTACGAGCCGTCGCAGGGGGAGGAAGAAGGAGAACGGGGGAGCGAAGTAGAAGAAGAAGAAAAGGAGGAGGGAGACGACCCCAGTGCCGAGGAGCTGTTCGAGAGTTACCACCAGGATACGGGGACGAGTGAGGAGGAAGTGGAGGAGGTGGAGCTGGACGAGGACTTGCGCTGGTGGAAGAGCGGCGAGGACAAGCGTCGCTGGGAGAAGCGCTACCGACAGGCAGACGCGGCCTTCCGCAAGCGCTTCGGCTGCGCCATCGACACGCCCGCGCAGCCCGAGACCAGGAGGAGACTACGGCGAGAGAAGAACCGCCATCGAGCCTACAAACTCGTGCTGGCGGGCCTGGTGGTCGCCTACTTGGTGCAGCTCGCGGTCGTGTACTCGGCGTCGTCCTGGGCGTTCTCGATGGTCGCGTGGCGGACATCGACCACCGAGGAGAGTGACGACACTCGTGTGAACTTAAGTGACGGAAAGGTTATTGACGAGACGCGGGGGCGGTCTGCGCCGGCAGTGCTACCATCGGAGCAGCAGGTGCCGGAGCATGTGCGAACGGGGCTTCACCTTTGCGCGACGCTCTCGCGGCGCGTGGTCAAGTCTGAGCATGATGTGACAGCTACGCAGCATGCGCTACGTGCGTGTGATATTGCGGTGAAATTTGCGCCGCTGAAGTCAAGAGAGGGGATCGAAGCACATGTGCTGCGTGGCGACCTGCGCAGCCTTCTCGCACGATTCGATGGCGCCGACGAAGACTATAAAGACGCCCTGACATTGGTGCTGGAGGTCGAAAGCAGCAGCATCGACTCAAAGCTTGCACCAGCGTTGTCTCAAGAGCTAGACCTCAAACTGGTCGCCAACCGCTGGACGCAATTGTACAAGACTAAGGGCTTCAAGGAGCTACGACGCGAGGCCAAAGCTCGTACTGCAGATAACAACGATGCAAGCGCAATACGCGAGTTAGCGGCCGATTGGTTGAGTGCGTTCAAACAAAAGAAACCTGTTCTGGAAGTGCTCACTCTCCAGCGCAGTTGGACACTGCGTCGTCTCAAGTACGAGGCCTTAGACGACGAGAATGAGGCAACATCCAGTGTGCGTTAGCATTGACTACTACGTGTGAATCGCTTCGTATTTTTTCCCGCTAATCTATTCTGATCACAGCTTCGACTTATTCCTCCTCGTCCTCGTCCTCTTCATTTTCCTCGCTGTCTTCACCCTCATCACCGTCGTCATCCTCCTCTTCGTTTTCGTCTTCGCTGCCACCTTCCTTCTCCTCCTCTTCACTGTCTTCCTTCTTCTCCTCTGCCGCCTCGGCAGATTTCAGCTCCTCACCCTTCGCCTTGAGTTCACGCACTCGCTCCGACTGCTGGCCATGCTGCTCCAAGTATGCTGCCAGATCTTCAACAAAATCGTATGTCTCAGGGCTCAACTGAACCGCCCTCTCCAAGCACTTCGCCACCTCCGAGTCAAAGGCGTCGTCCCCGGCACTTCCACTCCTCGCCATGCGCATGTTGGCCAGATTGAAGTGCAAGTTGGCGTTACTGGGGAACTTGTCCGCAGCGTCTTCAAACACCTTCACCGCAGCGTCCAGATCTCCCATCTCTCCAAACGCTTCCGCCAGCGCAGCCAACGTGACTCCGTACGCCTTCCTGAGCTCCGCAAGATCCTCCTCATCAGCGTCCCTCCCATTTCCAGCTTCCAGCGCTTCTGCGTTGATTTCCATCGCCTTCCTGTACGCCTTCGTGGCCTCCCGCTGCTGCTCCATCGCTGCATGCGCCAGTCCCAGTCGGAACCAGACCGATGCGTCCTTCTTGCCGTCCTGCATCTCGCTCGCCTGCACGAAGCACTTGAGCGCCTCCTCCGGCTGCCCAGCGGCCGAATACACGTCCGCGAGGTGTGTCAGCGCCCCCAAGTGGCCCGGCTTGCACTTGACCGCCTGCTGGAAGGATAGCAATGCACCGTCGTACGACTCCAGCTGCTCGAAGGCCAGGCCGGCGGAGAACGCGTCGTCGAAGCCCAATGTGTCAATCTCCACCTCGGTCTCATTCTCCCCAGTCTCTTTCTGGGTCTTGTGCTTCTTCTTCGCGCGCGAATTTTCGGCTGCAGCATCCGAGGCGCCAGTCGATGCAGAGGGCAGAACGTTGCGTTGCTGGCGCTTGAGCTGCTGCTTCAGCTTGTTCTTGCCCATGGTCGCCGTGTCTTCCGTAGCTCCTCGCGTTTCGTGCACTGGTCGACACGCATGTAGGCATATCCGCCAATCACAGCATTTACACCCATAAATTACAACCAATCCGCAGCCACGTTGATATCTGATAACACCGGAGAAGAGTAATCGGAGACTAATCGGGAAGAAGTATCATACCAGGAGTCCTGCTGCTGCGTCTGACTGCGCTGCTCTTGGCCATGGCGTGGCGCTGCAGTGCGCTCTCGAACGACGGACTGGTGGACAACTTGGCGCGCGCCGGCATCGTCCAGTCGCAGCGCGTGGCTCGCGCCATGAAGGCCACGGACCGCGCAAAGTACGTGGCGCCGGTGACCGAAAGCGACGCGGACGCGCCTCGCCCCGTGTCCCCCGCCCAAGCCTACCAGGATGCCCCACAACGCTTGGGCTACGAGCAGACCATCTCGGCTCCACACATGCACGCGTACGCGCTGGAACTGGCGGACGTAGCCATCCACAACATCGAGCACCCGCGAGTTCTGGACGTGGGCGCCGGATCGGGATATCTCACCGCGTGCCTGGGCCACCTGGTGGACCAGGACGGCGGCCGAGTGTTCGGCATCGAGCGCATCCCGCAACTCGCGCAGTTGGCGCTGAAGAACATTGAACGCGCGGACGGAGACTTGGTCCGCAGGGGCATCGTCTCGGTCGAGCGTATGTGCGATGAATTGATTGGGGTGGTGGTGTGTTGTTTTGTCTGACAGACTGCGTGGTTGTTGGTGGTAAGGTGCGGATGGGTGGGCGGGCTTGCCGAACCAAGCCCCGTTCCACTTTATTCATGTCGGGGCTGCTGCGGTGGAGCCGCCGCGGGCGCTGATGGAGCAGCTCGCGGAAGGTGGACGGCTCGTGGTGCCTGTCGGAGAGCAAGGAGCGAGTCAAGTGCTGCTGGAGATCCAGCGAACGGACAAGGAGACGTTCACCAAGCGTGAGCTGATGGGGGTGTCTTACGTTCCACTTGTGCGTCAGCGCACGGAGCTCTAGCCGTTCGAAGCGGTTTGGGCATGAATGCATGCACATACTCCTGAGGATCGGTGTTCCTGATCGAGGGGATATAAGGCAGGACAAGCGCAATCTGGAGCCCACAATTTTCTTTTGCCAAGTATTGGATTCATGCTGACTGGTAAGCATAACGATTTCACTGATAATTAAAGAGGGTCCCGCGAACGCTGGTAGCGTAAGCAATGCATGGGACTGGTTTAGTTTTATACTGTTCTTCGAGCTACGAGGTGATCCGATACGTTCCTGTTCCGATAAAATATGCGAAAGCGCGTGCTCCAGCACTTGTTGGTTGTTTAGTCTCCGAGTTGTACCTGTGCGAGATTTCTCCCCCCCCCCACCTTTAATCGATATGTAGGCGCGCTGAGCCTAGTGGTGTGACTGGCCCTGGCAGCCTTAGCGAGTCAAGGAAATTGTTCCATTAAAGTAGCGGTTCTCGAGTCTGGACTTTCGATTAGCCGTAGTATTTGATGCATTGCTTTGTTGAATCCATAAAATCACTGAGAGCTTGTATGCTAGCCGCGTGCATTTCATGTGTCACCACGATCTGCCATAAAAATGCTGTACACGGTTTAGTAAAAATGCATGTGCATTTTAAAAGAAATTTTATTCTACTTCAGTTTTTGACATTTCAGTTTGACTATTGCATTGTAGCACCACCCATGGTGGCGATAAACCGAACTTCGTGAATCCAACTGCGGATAGAGGAGATTTCAATCTGGGCAATTTGCTGAACGACGTGATGCTGAGCGGTGAAATATAGCAGCAAGCGTGCCGGACAAGTGATGGTTGAGCCAACCATTCTACTTTCGAGCCCACATTCTAGTGCGCGAGGAAAGGCATAGATAATGGCCTCGTACGCAAACCTCCCCGTTAAGTCTCCAACAGCCTCCACCACACAGCCGCCGGGACCCCCGCATATCCGACGCAGCTCAGCAGCCTCGTAATTGTCCGTACCCAAGTCTTCCTCGACAAATGATAACACCTGTGTAGTACAAAACGCGCCAGGCTTTTGGCCGGTTATAGGCGTATCGAGTTGGAGGACGAACTCATAAACTCCGTCCGGAGTCGACTGCGCCCATGGACCGACGAGCAAGCCTGAGAAGTTGAGATCAGCAGCACTCTGTGCAAAGTTGACACCACCCCCGGTACCAAAAAGCATGGAGTTTGCAGCGTTGAGGATATTGGTCTCCATTCGTTCACGGTCCAGCAACAAGCGCGTGACATGCAGATCGCGACATTCCTTCAGGTGCAGCACTTCCTGTCGGAGCTGGTTGATATCTAGCGTAAGGTTGAGTATGCGGGACTCGAAGACTTCGTTATCACGACGAGTTTGCTTCTGTGCGGCACTCAGGCGGTTGGGCTTCTTTCGGTTCTTGTCTGGCACCGTGTTATAGATCACCGTGTTGGATGGGATGGACTTCTTGGGCTTGTGTGTTGGATGCTTGGGTGGCTTCGCTGGTTGCTGCTGCGACCAGGATCGTTTCGGTGCTTGGTCAGCACTCAGAGTGAAGAAGATAGCACAATCTGTGGCAGGCTGCACAGCGTCTGGGGTCCCAAGGAGCTCAGAGAGATTCATGACAAAGCAGCAAGTTCTTGGTCGTTGAACTCGAATACAAAAATGGCGGCTTGTCGCGAACAGGCGGACGCAACAGCGAAGCGTCAGTTGTGCAACTGACGCTTCGCTATATAGGATGGTCGGGACAGGCTCAGTCTCGCGATCATGTCTCTACTGTCCGTGGTCAGTTACCTTGCGTCTACTCCCTCAGCGTTGTTGTTCAACTGATGACAAAGCTCACATCGTTTCGAGCAGAGCTCCACAAACGTGCAATCCTCCAAGGGCGTTCCAACGGTTCATGCAGCAGTCAGTTGAAGTGCGGAAGATGGACGTATTTTGCTCACCTTGCAAAGCATTCGCAGCATTGCTCCGCTATCATTTTCGCGTCTTCAACGCGCATGTTACCAGTTCGACTGCCGTTGAATCAGCACACTAAGGAGAGAGAAAAGGCAGCATACTTGATCGCATAGGGCCGGCCGAAACCAACGACACTTTGGGAGAAGTACCTGCCTTGACATTTCCCAGGATTGCTTACTTGGACTACTCCACGTTATAACGGTACGAACACACTGTGAGCTGTCGACTTCGTGAGAGGCACTTGTCTATTTGGCAGCACTCTCCACGCCATGTCGAACTGACCCGTAGACGCTGCACCCATTTATAAACTCACGGTAGTTACTATTTCAAACGGCTCGCCGCCGATTCAGCTGCGTCCAGCGGCGCTGGCAGCGCAGCCCACCGCAGGGACGACAACCATCGCGTCGACAGGTAGGACAGCAGTTTCTCCTTCTTTCTTCCTGCTGAAGCAGCATGACTCGAGACGGCCAAGTCGTCAACAGACATAATTGATCCAGGGCAAAGTGCAGCGGTACAAAATGAAAGGTGGCTTCCTCATCTCACTCGTTTACTGTGATCGTGAGGTTAGACGTGGAGCATCGAAATTTCTTTTTACGAGCACGGCAGCCATTGCAGTGTAGACATCTCCCGTCATGGGTTGCAGCATGTAAATTAGCCCCCACGGTGCAACGAAGTGAACAAGAACAAGTTTGACCCGGAATGAATCACCATACTATCACCATGTAGTCTCCAACTTAGAGACCGAGATGTCAGATGCGGCGTCTGCGATATTGTTCGGTGCCGAAGACAGACGAGTCCCGGAATGTGCGTCGAGTTGGGCTAGATGGAGAAGAGGTATCAGTGTGAACAGCAACAAGGGGAAAATCGAGTGTACCAGACTGGATGTCATTTCGTGAAGTGAACGCCTCAAAGGAATGATGGAGAAAGTAAGGGGACTTTATGCTCGGACTTGTGTTCAATCTCAGTAAGATTCGAAACAATGGTTTCCCACCCAGAAGGACGTTGTGGACGGCACAGAGGGAAAGCCGTTGCGGAAGGCTGATCGGGATCAGCCATTGAAATGGGATCAGATTTAGATCCTGACTGGTGTACCGCCCGTTCCATTCAGCCCGACGGGGGTTTCTTTGAATCATGGTTGCATCATATCTTTCTGAGCATTGCCTTTGCAAGTCAGCTGCATACAAAACGAGAGCTTTGCGTAGGCTGGGATAGCTGAAGAACCCTGGTTAAAGCGAAACGCGACGGTATTGTCTGGATTTTATCCAGGCGGATGCCGCTCCGGTGCCATTATTGACTAATCCCATACCTCTGTCTGCGAAGTAGCAAAAATAAGAGAATACAGCCGTAGGTGTCGGTATGGAGGATAGAGAAATTCGGTAGGCGGGGTTGAAAAATCAGGGGCCACCCTGAGCGCAGACGGCGTTAACCACGGCAAAATAAAATGAAAGATAAGAGAATCTAAGTCATGGTCAAGTGAAAATGACCGCACGGACACGTGTAGCAGATGCATTGAACGGAACCCTGGAAAAACAAACAAAAGCAAACCAAATTGACCTTAGTCTAGCTCGTAATTAAATTCCTGCTGCGAAGTGCTGGCATTCGAGATATTCTCGTACATGAGAAACAGCGAATTTCGTTGGAGGACTGACAGTCGTAACCCACGAGCCGAAATTGACAAACTTGGCGTCGGAAACGCTGATTCCACCAAGCAAAGAAATCAACTAGCGCTACTTGCTCTTATTTATGCCCCCCCCCCCCCCCCCCCCCCCCCCCCCCGGAAATATCGATGATCATTACGTTCGCCTGGCATTATCAAGGAGCTCGTTTGTGTTGGCATTATGATGCGACTTGAAGGCGAAAATATTTTTTATGGTCTAGGTTCGTGGACATTATTAACTGTACATGAACGTTGAGGAAGTGTTTCCATGTCTACCCTCAATCGAGAAAATCTTGACACAATTGACCGCCGCATTCCCTATTTCCGAAGTCTGTACTACAGTAGTGCTCGCCTAAACGTTAGCGAACAGAAGTAATTACAAACAAATGCTAGATTAGTAAATGAGGGATATTTAGTACATGTTAGTTATCCTCGGCAATGTCTAATTTCTGGTTGTCATTACCACTCACTCTTCAAACTACTTTTTCAAGCACGAGTTCATATCTTACCAACCAGTTGTCGTAGCCTAGAAAGCATCCGTACACATTCTACCAATAGGTGACGGGTGGACACCATCTTGCGATCAAATTGAGAAAGTATACAATCAAAACGAGAAAACCTCTATGACTACGTCAAGTTCAAACCAGAGAGCGAGCAGTAACCAGTAAATTAAAGTTATGTTGTATTTGGACTCTTAGTGCAACATTGCTCGAAGAAAATATCCAGGACAGCAAATCCCGTGTTGGTAGCTTCTCGTTTTGAATGTAGTTTTTCTCGTTTTAATCCTACAAATTCTCAATTTGACCGTGAAATGGTGTAGTTACCATCAATGGCGGACCCCTTGCCAAAGAGGCCTCGGTTGCTTGACTGAAGACTGGAGTACCATATGGCATTGGACACAATAGACTAGACATTACCGCGTTCTATACAAAAATTTCATGCTGGCAATTGTGCCAGCACGAGCATTAGTTAAAGTCAACCAAGATCAAAACTGAAGCCACTCGTGAGGCAGTACATGGGAGCCTCCATTCGAGCTTCTTCCAATACTGGCGGAGTTTCTGGTGCTAAATACTCCAGGAACGGCATGGTAGTTGGCTCGATCGATTGTAGCGCTCGCAGGCAGTGCTTGAGCAATGTATCCGTGCCGTGATGCTACGAACGGCAACAAACGCAGGAGCCCACTATCGTTTATGCAGTGTTCATCCATTAGCCCATGATTTTAAAAATGCGCACAACGTTTTGTAGCCAATGAGTGTCGAAGCAATGATCAGTAATTCCAACATTTAACTCTATGCAACTCCAAACCTTCTCTTGTGGTTCGAAAACTAGTAGGAAGCCGTGTAAGGCTTAATTTTGGTTCAGCAATTCGCGTAATTTACGAGCAAATAAAATCTTTGCAAAGAGGACTGGCAATTTGCCAGACTAAACCATTAAACGTGATCAAAACCCGCAACGCAGGCATTGAAAGTGCAACCATAGCTGTCTTTGGGTGTAGACTAAAATTATGTGACGAATAATTTGGACAATCTTGGATCATCGTGCAGCTCGCGCGAGCCAACTCATCCGTATTATTGCAATAGCAAACCCATACTAAGTATTACGAAGTACATACTTAGTGCAAGCATGCATGACACTAGGTGTTCCAGGCTTACTTGACAAAGTTGTATCTATGCAAAATTTCTCTGGTCCATTGGTTACCGATTTCGACAAATTTGGCCGGGATTCACAAATCAAAATTGTTTCATGGAATGCTCTCGGAGTGAGCAAGTAAAATTAAAATATGAAATCTACCTCAGCTGCATGCTTAACGGTCTGCAAGTTAAAATCCAAAGCTGTTCCGGGCGAAGCACGGCATTGTATTTGGAGTTGGTGAGTCGAAGGGACGGGCATTTCAACAACAACAAAAGTTGTCGTACGTAATATACACTGGTAGACTTTCGCTATCTCGAATCCACAACCGGTCTGCATCCATCCGGGTGGTGCCGATTGAAGTCATCAATCGCTTACTGGACGTTGGGTCGATGTGTCGGCTAATCTGGATGCTGTCCAGCCGAAGCAACAGATCAGAAAGTGCCTTCGGACTACAATATGAGCCGGCCTCTTCGTTGCCGGCGAGCACCAGCTCCCCATACGTCATATTACACCTTTCTGCGTGCGCAGGCAAAGGGTTTCCAGAAGCTGCGCTTGACGTGGGGACATGTATTGTATGATTCCAGGGCTCGAAGTCCCAAAACTTCAATACTGGTTACCGGCTTCAGGTTACAGTATGCCTAATTAATGTGTGTTGGGCGCTCCCTCTGGGTCCCAGTATGAACGAGTTAGATGTGTTAATACCGCATCTTATAATAATTGTGGCAGTTTATTCATAAACGGGAGCTGTTTGCGCCCTGCAGTGTTGTCTAGTAAATAACATCGATATCCACGATACACTCCCATAATTTACAGATACCCCGTTTTTTACCCTGTTGTCTATTTAGGGCAGGTAAACATAAATTTCCTACTCAGGTCACTCGAACGTAGCTATTTATAGTAGTCCACACAACCTACCGCCACAGGTACTGTAACATTCACCCGAAATATCGTCCGAACCGGGGTGTAAGCTTCTAGCTCGATGTGCTTTTGAGAGTTCAGCGTAAGATAAAGTGATTTAGTGGGTTATTTAATAGCCGCAATCAAAAACCACATGACTACGGACTCATCAGCATTCTTCAAGCTACTAAATGCTAATTCAGCAATTCGGCAAACATAGTTAATGAAAATACGATTTAAGACTTTTAATAAACCGATCAAGCAAATGTACGTGTTTTAAGAATTTATAATTGCTTTGATCGCTTACAGTAATGTTGACTTCCCTGCTGGAAGGTCTGCTCAGATTTATGTGTTGTTGATTGAGCGGCAAATCTGTTCATACACTGCAGCTTTGTCCGCCGATTTTCGGATTCCGGCTCTCACGTTCTTCTTCTGTTCGAAATTGACGTACACGCGAGTGCTATGTCGAGAAAATAGTGACACCGTGGTACAGCTGCATCAATGCAAGTCCACGTTTGGAATGAATACCGCATTGCCACCGAAATGAACCCTCTAAAGACGATACTGTATATTGTAAGCGAAAGTTCCAATTGGTAAAGCTTACAGCCAACACGTAGGATTGTTAAACTGTTTTAGCATTTTATGCATGCTCATGAATCCATGTGGTACATTACATGTAATCACCGCTCCACACTCCACGCGTTCCAGTGCTCACATCGTGCTTCTGGTGCACGAAACTGTATTACAGTAGAACACTTTCCATGTTCGGCATTTTCTGGTCAAAGACTGGGTCTTTTACTGGGACCGGGTATAAACCCACCGGGATACCCGGTAGATGGTGAAATATCCCTAACTGCGGGAATAAGTGTTGGTTCTCTGAGGAGGCACATCTTTCTCGAGACAGCAAGCATATCGTGATTAAATCGATCTCCCAGAAAATCACGGCTTTTTCAGCGTGTAGCTGTGTGTTATGCCGATTTACTGTACGTAGACTTTCCATGCCCACAAGACAAAGTCAAAATACCAGCGTAAGATTGTCCAGGGCTGTCTGCAGCCTGACGAACCACAGTTAATGATGCTAGCGGGTTAATATTCGTATGCTTCGAACCAATCCGATACCATGCCTGTGCATTACCACACCGAGCATATCGGATAGCAGTAAGCCCCCTCATACTTCGCTCTGAACCCGCGCTTCTACGTGCTGATGATCAGCAGCTGATCTCACTCCCGATCGAACAAGTGCATGCTCGAGTAGATGCACTTGGATAAGATCGAACGAAGGGTAGCGTACGCGCGTTATAGTTGTCGTGGGAGTGCACAAGTGCAGGAATTCGTGAAAAGCGTGATATTCAAATAGTTGCATTTCCTCGCTTGAGCGATTGATTTGCACACGAAAAACCATAGGTTATCCCGAATTACCTATCTTTTGCAGGTTTATAGGTACCCCATGCGATTTGGCATGGTCTCAGGAGGATCTATACTTTATCACCAAAGATGCGATATTTGCCGAGGTGCTGACCAACTCCCTAGATGACCTATTGTGCGGTAATTACCGCATAGATTCATGAGCATGCACAATGCTATAGAATGCAAAAAAAGGCATAACTATCCTGCTTACTGGCTGTGAGGTAATCGCGGCACATTGTGCGGTGATTACCGCATGGATTTGCAAGTCATGTTGAGGCCATGTGCGGTTATTACGTCTAAGCGAGTAAACCGCCACGCGTTCCAGTGCTCACATCGTACTTCTGGTGCACGAAACAGTATGCTAGACAAAACAGTAAATGACCAAGCTTGGGTGAAAGTTTACAACTTGACTTTGTCAGACTTCTGCCATGTAGGGACGACGGACGACGAACCGGATGTTTCGATGATTGCTCAGGTTCTGCTTTGCAATCACCTGAGCAATCATCGAAACATTATATTATAATGTTACACAACACAGCTAGCTCTCTGACCATATCATAGGCTTTAGTCGCTTCGGAATCTGCCCTTGATCAGCAACACACACACACTCAAAGTTATATCAGCAAGCTCTCCTCGAAGTGTGTTCAAGTAAAGAAATTGCAGGTCATCGTCCCATCTTAACCTCTTAAGAGAGAGGGCAACGACTGAACCAGGGCAATCAGAATGGTATCGACGAAGGACTCCCTACAGGTTCAGGACTGCGCCTTCGTGGTCAATTCTCAATGTGCCGACAGTACGCGCGACTGCGAAATCATCGATATCCGCTCACTCCGTCACAAAACTTGCAGTGCGTCTGAATTAGTGGCCAGAGAGGATTTGGACTTGGTAGACGACAAGGAAACACTTCTCCAGCGCGGACAAAATGTACCCAAGCACCAACCAAGCGGGCCAGTCAAGCTCAAGTACCTCAACGGGCTGAGAGGTGTGGCAAGTTTGCTAGTCGTTCATATCCACGCCAGTTACCTGCGGGAATTGACGATCGCGCCGAGCAGCGTCGACGTCTTCTTCGTCCTGTCGGCATTTCTGCTGACAATGCAAGATCCGTAAGCTGGTTAACAACAAGGCAAACTTCCGCCAGTGGATGATTGTGCTGCTGGACTACTTTGTCAAGCTAATTCTGCGCGTTACCCGCTGTTTGCACTCGTGGCGTGCGTCCTCACGTGGATGTCAGAGGAATCACGCACGCATTACTACAACCTCGCGCACTACCACATTCAAGAGTGGAGCGTGTGGGAAATCCTGACGTTCAAAAAGCGGTATTATCTGTTTTGGACCATGCCGATCGAGATCACCTACTACCTTTTGATTCCGGTTTTCTTGAGCGCGTTGTGCTATTTGAACAAAATACCACAAGTAAAATGGTCGGTCGTTGGTATGATGTACATCTGGGTGTACTACGAAGGAAGTCACACAAATCGAGCTGGCCACGGCGAATTTCGTCCTCACTTATCGACATTTCTCGCGGGATCTCTTGCAGCGGTTGTGTACTTGGAGGTAAGCAAGTGGATGAAGAATCACCACTACGAACCACGAAAGTGGCAGATCGCTGCTGTCCGTGTATTCGATTTTATGATGCTGGGGAGTATCATCAGTGACGTGTGTAGGGGGAGTTTCAGGCAGTGGTTGGGTGGGTCTCTGTTTCCGTATCAGCCTCGAAGTGTCCCTGTGGTAGGCCTCCCTATCTCCGCGGTGATTGTGATCGAGGCACTGGCACCGTCGGCGATTTCTCGCGCACTAGAGTGGATCGTGCTCTGTTACTCTGGCAAGATCAGCTTCTCAATGTATTTGCTCCACCCGTTCGTCAACTTCTCGCCGTGGCTTGTGGGGATCGCACGCACTGAACAGTTTA
Organism: Phytophthora cinnamomi; assembly: GCF_018691715.1. Classification (NCBI taxonomy): domain Eukaryota; phylum Oomycota; class Peronosporomycetes; order Peronosporales; family Peronosporaceae; genus Phytophthora; species Phytophthora cinnamomi. Next base: position 379,760 of record NW_027150972.1, read on the forward strand.
TCTTGCGGTTGGTGTTAGTGTACGCGCTGGCGACAGCCTCGTACTTTGTGGTTGAGCGCAACCGCCAGCGTCTTGCTGTGGCTATAGGTGAGCGATTGAAGAGAACCAGCTGGGCTGCTTGAGAACTGAGTTGTCTCCTGCACGAACTTGAAACTCGTGCTGGGTATGTCTTCCAAGCTGCGTTTTTAGTGATAGAATCGAAACGAAACATTCCTTCCGCAATTTTTTTACAGCATGAATAAAGCGAAGGTGAATCCTCCGCAGTACTGAATTGCCCGCTTATATGGTGTGTGTGTGGTAATTGTCTTCTTTTTTTTTACCTATAGAATAGAAACCTGATATACAGCAAGACGAGCAGTCAATGCGTTCGTCTGTCGTACTTGTTCGATTGTGTTGCCCAAAATTTCCTACTCAGGTCGCTCGAATGTAGTAGTCCACACAACCTGCCGCGACAGGAACTGTAACATTCACTCGAAATATCGCCTGAACTGGGGTATAGGTTTCTTGGACGATAGTGTATCTTACTTCAGAATGAAAACACTCACTATCAGGGGGCAGCTGTGCTGACTGTGGCGTTTCAATCCGTTTTCAGTTATTATTCAACCACGAAACCGATTAAACATGCAACACGTAGGTAATGTTGGCGCAGCCAGTGCGCCAATGTGCGGAACACCGTCAATATCGCCCTAGTCAGGGCGGCTAACTACAAACCGGCCATCAGCCTTCCCCTCACTACCAAACCAGCACCCAGACCAACAAAATGGAGGGTTTAACGCCAAAGAAGCAGATATAGATATTTATTATTATTATTTTATATGCCCGCCGACCCCCCGTGTTCCATCCAACCGATTCATGGGTATGGGGTGCTGTATGTAGGGGATACGCAACAGCGTGCCATCCGAACCATTGCATTGAAGTTAGATTAACATATCAACTTATTTCTTCTTGAGCTCCGCCAAAAGAAAGCTTAGGTTTTGTACAATAAGTTTACTGTGCACTGCACTAACAAAAGGTGCAATAATTTAACCAGTATAAAAAATCGAGCTGGCAGACGAAATTGCAAAGCGTCCATGTTGAGAAGTTTATCCAAATGTATTGATAGTACGTGGATTGAGTACTGCCGAATGCAGCGAGTACACCAAATGCACAGCAACAGGAACAACGTGTACGCCGGCTCGTCGCAAGTAACGCCAACGTCCGATGATTATTGGAACAAATAAAACGGGCACTACGTAAAAGGTCGCCCTCATATCAACGCTGTGCCATGAAGATCTCTGACCTGCTCGTGTCTCCATCAAACCAGGCGAGCAATGCACTCGAGCCCCCTCCAAGTCCGTACGAAGCTGCTCGCCAACCTTCACCACCCCCAGCGTCGTCTGCGCCTCATCGTCAACCCTGCGCCAAGGCTAAAGCTTCCAACTCTTCATCTAAACACGGACCCGCAATCGGAACTGCGTCCGTCGTGCCCGACAGCCAGCGCAGGCGACCGCGTCGATTGAGTGTAACACAGAAGCTGGATCGTCGAGCCTACCAGAACTACGAGTCGAAGGTATTCAACCTCACGTTGGACATCAACGCGCTCAAGCAGCAAGTGCTGTATCTGATGGAATGCCGTGACTTGCACCTCACGCGCATGTTCCTAGACCGCCAGCATCTCGAAGTTGACGTCCTACAAGCAGTAGAGAAGCTTGTGAACGGGTTCAGCAAGAAGGGGCCCAGTCTAACTGCCAACCAGAGGAGCCGCTTGTTCTCGAGCCAGCACATGGTTGAGTCTCAACACGGCAGCGGAGTTCACGACCTCGTGCTAGAGCGAGGCACCCACATCTTTAGTCACCGATCGTGGACGACCGTCTCGGCTAGGGTACTCTGCTTTGTTGAGGAGGAGGAAGGGGATGCTGCCGATGCGGAAGAACTTCGGCGGCTGTGCGGAGGTGGAAATGGCTGCGTGGTGGAAACGGTCGGAGTCTTCACTGGCCGCATCAAGCGCGAGATGATCGCCGCTTTCTATCCGCATGCGTTGGGTGACGAAGCCCTGGTGGCGCGCTTGATCGGATACAGAATCACGTGTCCCGTTCGCTTGGTGTTCTACTTTGACGAACAGAGGTGCATCACCCACCAGGTAGCTCAAGTAGACGTGATAGCATCGATGAAGCCTTTGCAGCAGGCGAGTCCCGCGGACTTCGCTGTCTTGATGGGAAGAAAATGATGCCGGAATTGATGACATAACAGAGCTATCTTCCATCTATTATGTGTTATGAACACCCTAACGACGAAAAAAGAAGTGTTAAGACGTTGTAGTCGTGTTCGAGAAGTAGCAGGGCATGGAAAATAACATACAAAATTCTGCTACCAAAGCAATACTACAATACAAGCTTTCCAACAATACTTTATTCCTTATCTAAACTATAATGCATGCAAATTGAGCCCCCCCCCTCATGTTACGCGAACGTTAGCGCTAAATGACTACAAGCAACATCCTGGTTGTTCATCTCACGCGAATGTCGCCCCTAAAAGGCTCAAGCAACACACAACTGGATAATATATACAAAGCCGTACTTCGCCCGGAACAGCTCTGGATTTTGCGGCGAGCGTGCGAAAAGAAGTACTTCAAGTATATGATAATACAGTCAAGCGCTAATACTAGATCGCTGTCACTTAAACCGGGAGGGCTGCTCGATTGAGCTATGAATCCGACGGTTCCTAATAGAATTGGGTGAGAGATATAATACGCAAGAACGCTATAGTGATTACCCCCAGTGATTTCCTAGTTTGGCAAGATGAAACTTGTGCGTGACCGCCATGATGAGTTGCGGCAGAAGTGGACGAGAATTTCGCAATATCAAGCTTTTGTGTGCTACAGTGTGTATTCCAGCCGAATTGATCGTCGAAATATTTTCCGGCGTCAAGTGGAATCCAAGAATTATGGCGGCACTGCACCGAGATGACGAATCGTATGCTGAAGCGAATGATGATTTCGACGAGGGGGGGGGGGGGGGGGCGAGAAATGCAGCAAGTTGGCCTCAACGACACGAAATGTTGGGCCGTTTTCGAGGATAATGCGTATTATGATAAATCGCATACTGAGCGGTTCGTACGGTTCTATGATAATATCAGTTTGGTTTCTGAGTGTTCGATGAGGAAAGCGTACTGAGACGGAAGGGTCGGGAATTGCCACGCCGCGCCCTTTCAGCATAATATCAGTAAGTATAGATTTCATAGATCACCAAAAAGGCTAATCTGAGAAAACGCATATTATGTGGGGATAATACGTATTATCTTCTCAACGAACACGGCGTTGTTCTTCTTGATCGAAATATTATCTCGATCTCGAGGTCGACCATGTCACGGCCAGGCAAATCCAACAAAGATCTCAATTTGATTGCATTGCATAACAAGTGCTTAACGGGCATTGTGGTATGCACTAGGAGATTGAACCGCTCTATGAGCATCTCAAAGCCAAGGTCGATAAGGTTGAGGTCATCGAAGGAGGCAATGTGTAGTTGGGTCTAACTTGACTCACTACTTTAGCTTACACGTTGCGCTACGTGTATGAGGAAGCGTAAGTACTCAGCAATGACTTGAGTTAATTATACTTGAGTACACAAGTATAATATAAAACAAATAAAGACTCCAAGTGACTTAGTTTAGGTAAAATGAGAACTGTATTGTTTGTAAATTGATCTTCCTCCTAAATCTGCTAAAACTGTTTATCATCTATAAAAATGGGTTGACAGCTGCTGGTTGTCAGAGCCCCGCCAATATGCACGTCTCTGATTGGTAGAAAGATGCTGCTTTCTACCAATAGGATCTTTGGGTATGTGTGGACCACTCATTGTGGTGGCCATCAGTCCACCAGATGGCGCCGAGAACGTCGCCCGACACGGGAGATCAAAGTGTTCATTCTTCGGATATTGCGTGATCAACGTTTTGTCAATGGATGTATGGAAATTATGAACAGGCATCGCGCTTTTATCTCAACATATATACATCAACGAGCTAAAAGATGTCTCAGCCTCCATATCTTCTGATCCCAGCATGCAATTCCTCATACTGTAGTTCAAGTACAGACGCTCCAACCCTTCAGATCGCTGATAAACGGTACTTGAATTTTGGAGGATGAGCCATTTCCGGCAATCGGTTTATCGCAGGTCAATGTGATGTTGGATCGTTCTCTGTATCAGCATCAATCGTCAGCTTCGCTGTTATTTCTGGCATAACACCTGGTACTGCTGCATTACCGAAGGCCCTGGTACTTGATGGAAGCGGCAATATCGCTGATATCGGATCTCTTTCCGCGTCGAGTCTTACCGGAACACTAGAAAGTGCAGCTCAGCCGAATATTACATCGCTTGGTACCCTCAGTAGTCTTACAGTGTCCGGACCGCTTGCTGCAACGCTCCAAACTGGGGCTCAGCCCAATATCACGCGTCTTGGCACTCTACCATCGCTAACTATTAGTGGTAATCAATCCTTTAGCGGCAGGCCTCCGAGAAAATAATATCACAACCGTAATTACAACCTATTGTATATTATATTGCGGGTTATTGTTTTTTCGAGAAATAATATAGTGTGATACTGACGAAATAATACGAGTAAATCCCGCAGATGTTACCAGCCAGTCGTTCCCCGCTGCCATCCATTCACTCGTAGCTCGAGTAGCTCCGCACCCAAGCAAGAAATGCTCATTCTTCAAACCTCCATGTCATCCCAGCAACTCGCCGCTTTCTTCTACACTGTAGTGGAGCCTAGGCACTATAGATGCGCATCTGCGAGCAGCCACGCAATCAAGCTCAGCGAACAGGCTACACAAACCTGTTGTCGCACCTGACCTCCAAGCATCCCATTCACGGCGACGAGTACGCGGAGTTCCAGCGCCGAAACATGGCCTCCCTGCAGGTGCTCGGCTTCGTGGACGAGGTGACGACCCACATGTACGGCTGGCTGCGCCTGATCGTCAAGCGAAACCTCCCTCTCAGCGAAGTGGAAAACCAGCTAACGAGGCAGTTAGTGCGCATGAAGTCGACGTCGGCGGAGACACTGAAGATCTACATGTATCGAGTAGCTGGCCGTGTGGGCAACACCATCGCCAAGGAGATGGGCGAGTTTTTCGGTGTCATGTTCGACCGGTGGAGCTCGGGAACACGTTACTTCGTTGCGGTGTTCGTGGTGTACTATGGTCCTGCTGGTCTGTGTGAAAGGCTCATCGGTCTATCTCCTCTGGTCGATGGGAAACCGCGGATGCTCATATCGAGTTCATCGAGCCTATCCTGGCTGTCTACGCCAAGGACTTGTCGATGATCAAGTTTCTTGTCGCTGACAACTGCTTCACCAATCGGAGTGTGGCAACAAAGTTGAATATCCCGCTGATTGGCTGTGCCAGTCACCTGTTCAATTTGGCGATGGGCCGACTTTTGGCTGATTCTTAGGATCCGATAAATGTGATTCAGCGTCTGATGATGAGTCTTCGCCAACCAAACAACGCCGCCCAGCTAGCGCTTCACACGCAACTCCTCCCAGAGACATCGAATGTGACGCGCTGGTCCTCCGTGTGGTATATGGTGCACAAGTACGTCCGAATTCGCGATGCTGTGAAGCATGTTCCTGCGGTCGAGGAGCTGCTCCTCGCCTGAGTGACCACCGTCGAATTCTGGTGCTGGACGACAAAATGGAGGAGCTGCAGAGTGTGTGCGAGAAGGTGCAGCAGCACAAGCGAACGCTCGGTAAAGTACGTGCTCTCTTTGACGCTTGTAGGGCGAAGTACCCGGTCATGGAAGAGTACCTCAAGCCTACTGCCTAGATTGTTCACTCGCCGACCATTGAAGCTGCTGCTATCAAGGTCATGAGCTCTCGTCCTGTTTCCAGTGCTGAATCCAACACGCTCGAGCCGTTTCGACGTCCAGAAGGCTCCGAACTGATTGATGAAGAACCGAATGCTGACTTTGCGAGCGAAATTCTTCGCCGTGCTAAGAAGTCCCGCACCTCGCAGAGGCGCGCTACTACTTGGTGCCATTCCCCGAACCAGTAACCGATGCGAGCGGTTATTATCGGAGTGTGAGTACGTGCTTGAGTCGCACCGTGCTTTCATGCGCTCAGCAATCTTGGAGAGACTGATGTTTCTAAAGGCTAACCGGGATCTCTGGAACGCGTCAACGCTCGTGCCGTGATCTTAGAGTTAAGGCTGGTCGAAACACTACATTGAAAATTGCGGTATTGCGAATTATTGATCGTCTTGATATTGCACTATGAATTGCTGGTGGGTGCGTTGCCTGCGTATTTTGACTACGGTATTTTCGGATACTTGTTTAGCGGGTACAGCAGCACGCTTTCGTTTGGAGGGTCAGTAGCTGCTTCAATCTCAATGACATCTCCCACCGCAACAATTACACTGAGTGACAGTAATGGAGGCCTTTATCTAAATGGATCAAGTAGCGTTATCTCAGGTGCAAATGTAGGATCATCTTCAATTGCAACCGCTGGGGGTATTCAATGCGCTGCATTTAGTTTAACGGGCACTATTAGTGTAGTGAGTCTAACTTGACTCACTACTTTAGCTTACACGTTGCGCAACGTGTATGAGGAAGCGTAAGTACTTAGTAATTACTTAGGTTAATTATATTTGAGTACACAAATATAAGTTAACCTTAGACAAGACTCCAAGTAGCTAGTTTAAGGTAAAATGAGAACTGTATTGTTTGTAAATTGATCTTCCTCTAAAATCTGCTAAAAACTGTTTATCATCTATGAAAGGGTTGGCAGCGGCTGGCTGTCAGAGCCCCGCTAATATGCATGTCTCTGATTGGTAGAAAGATGCTGCTTTCTACCAATAGGATCTTTGGTGTGTGGACCACTCACTGTGGTGGTCCACTTCAATGTATCCATCGGTGTGTCTTACACCAATGTGAGGAAGTATCCAAAACGTTTAACAGATAACCTATCTGTTAAATTCACAAGTGGCTTGCAGCCACTTGTACGTGTAACCCCGTTACACCATCCCCCCCTTAAGGTTAGACGCGCGGGGTCTCCGCACGTCAATCTTTGGAATTGACCATTCGTCAATTCTCCGCGTTTGGAGAAGAAATCCGCGCTCATTCAACGATGAGCGCGCCTCAGAAGAAGTCCGCAAAGTCGATGGGGAGTCATCTCTCCATCGACGACTACTCGAACGCCAGAAGGCGAAGTACGGTGACGTCGTCGACTTCGACGACGACGATGAAGACATGGAGGGCGAGGAGGACTCGCCCTCTAAGCGCAAGAATCAGTGTCGAGCGAATCGCTCGACCCTCATGCCAAGAACATTCGCCCGCGTGAAGGGGGACGAATCGGACGCTTCGAGTTCGAAGCGTTCGCGTACTGAGAGTGATACCCCACTCGCTTCAGCTGGGGCTCTCAGTACTCCGCGCGCTGCTGCTGCAGCGCGTGATGTTAGAGCTCAAGGCTCTCCGCGCGCTGCGCCTGCAGCGCGCGATCCATGGATGCCGTCCGCGTCCGAGATCGCGGACCGGTTTGGGAACTCGGTACCTCCGAATGAGGTGCCGCTGTATGCAGCGCCATCAAAGATGACGCTGTGGCTGCCGAACTGCACTTTGATGCTGAAACGCATCAAAGGCGCGATACTACATCGGACTCTTTCATGAGCTCCGATGGTTTCAAAGCAAGAAGACCTCTTCTCGCAGCAAAGTGCCCGAATGGCAGGCACTTTGTCAAGCTGGAACGCCTTTGTTGAGAACTTCAACAAGAGGCCGAGTGCTTACCGTGATCGGATTAAGCAAGCGCGTGATCGCTTCGAGACGTACTCGAAGCGTGGAAAGCTGGAGCAACTTCATGTTGCTGCTGAGGAGGCAAATGTGCCGTGCGCTGTGCCCGAGGGCTTTCAGTGCACGAAGTGCTTTCAGGCGCGGTCCGCTTGAGCGACCGCGACCTGAACGGGTACACGTCGTTCCGTGTGCCCGAGAGTCTCAAAGAGCTCCGTGCTAAGTTCTTAGCACGTGAGGGTTCGGGCGCCGGCGATGATCGCAGCGCTCGCTCTACTTCCGCTGTGCCAGCGCGTACTGCTCTTCGTACGCCCTCACCATTTCCGGAACGTCCTCCAGCAAGACGTTCCGCGGCTCCCATGTATCTCGATGGGGAGGAAATCCTCTCCAACGAATACGAAAACGAGCCCCTTGAGGGTTCGTTTTCGGGATACTGTGGTCAACAATCCGCTCAACAATCCAGCGGGTTGAGCCGCGGGCGTCACGGATCGGCGGTGGCGGGGGTGGGAACACGCCCCGGGTATGATCAGCCCCGGGCTGATCAGTATGCGCCTCTCCACGACCGGGTGACCGCCGTGGAGCGTCTACAGGGCGCTGAGTTCGCCGCCCTAAAACAGGAGCTGGCGAACCAGAAGGCCCAAGTCGCGGCGGTCTCGCAGACCGCCTCGAACATCCAGGTCGAGCTGGGGACCCAGATGAAGGGGTTGCTCCAGCGCGTCCGCGCGCTGGAGGAGAGGTTGCTCGTCGCCGAGGCCAAGTCCTCCGCTTCTGCCTCGGCTCCTGCCGAGGCTTCGGGTCAGCCGAGCTAGATGGCTCGTGCTGCCGGTATGGCTTCAGCCGTCCGACGTAAAAGGTCGGATGGAGGCGCATGCTAGACGGTATGTCTAGCGTGTATGCGTTGCCGTGCCGTGCCAACACAGTGAACGGCCCGATGAAGCGCGGAGCAAGCTTGCTTGCTCCGAAATCCGAAACTGCATGTCTAGGCAGGTTTTGTGTAGCTAACAAAACTAATGAACCAACTTTAAATTCATTTGTGTTGCCTCTGCCCGCATTGTCTGCGTTCAGCTTCTGTTGATCAACAGAAGCTGCTATTGTGTCTTGGACAAACCGAATCACGGCTTGTCTTTTGGTGATGAAACTGATTGCATCCGAGCTGAAGTCATTCAGCTCGCTCTCCGCTAGAGGCCCGGCCTCCGCGTGGTTCTTTGCGGTGTCTGCGTCCTGCGCAGACCCGTGGTCGTTGGCCATATTGTTGGGGGAGTCTGCGCCCTGCGCAGACTCATGTGGTTTGTCCATTGTTGCAGCTGACACTGTGCAAGTGTCAGCGGTTTTCTGCGGCTGCTGTATTGCAGTCGTAGATCCTCCCCCACTTAAAGTGGGAGCCATCACTCCGAGTAAACTCGGGAGGCGTGGATGCCGCATGGCATTCACGTAGAACGGTGTATGCCCGGTCGAGGCATGCACTGAGTTATTGATGGCAAACTCTGCCATCGATAAACACTCGCTCCAGTATTGGAACGAGTGAGCGTAGCTCTTTAACATATCGACGAGCACGCGATTCACGCGCTCGGTTTGACCGTCCGTCTGCGGATGATCCGCAGTCGACATGGAAAGCTGGCTCCCAAGAAGTGTAAACACTTCTTGCCACAGATGCGCTGTGAAGCGCGGGTCTCTGTCCGACACGATGTCGGACGGCATGCCATGGTGTTTGAACACCATGTCGACGAGCAGACGGGCTGTCTGCTTCGCGGTCACCTCTGCTGGCACCGCAGCAAGATGTACCATCTTGCTGAAACGGTCTACAAAGACCACAACACCGGTATTCCCTCCGCTGTCCGGGGAAGACCAAAGATGAAGTCCAAAGACATGGACTTCCAACACTCCGACGGAGTCGGTAGTGATTACAGTGGAGCCTGCGCGAATGGCGCAGGCTTCACGCGTTAGCATACCTCGCAAGCACGGATGTACTTGCGCACCCACTATACTGGTGGTGCCAGTAGAAGTCGCGCGTGAGAAGGACGTAAGTCTTCTCACGTCCGAGATGTCCCGCAGTCGGGGCATCATGATACTCGTACATGATCCTGAGTCGCAGGTCATGGTCATTTGGCACGACAACGCGATCCGCGTTGTCGTCGACTGCGTTGTAGAGTAGCAGTCCGTCGTGCACACGAAAGCGGTGTGCACGCGCTCGAAGGTGCTTGGGCAGCTTCTGACGGGACTTGTCAGAAGGCGCTGTGCCATAGGCCAGCAAGAGCTTCGCGTCCGCGTCGTGCGCGTACGCGGCCTTCACATCATCCAACAGAGATGATGTGGGTTTGCTCGATCGCATGGCGTCAATGGCATTGACGTCAACAGCTTCTGCATAGTCTGGCCGACGTGATAACGCGTCGGCCACCACGTTCAATCTTCCGGGTTTGTATTCGACCCGGAAGTTATACTCCGCAAAGAATGAGAGCCATCTCGCCATTCTTTGTGAAATGTGTGGCGACTTCACTGCGGTGCGCAGTGAAGCATGGTCGGTGTAGACCACAAATGGTCTACTTCCAAGCAAATACACTCGGAACTTTGCGAGTGCATACTTCATGGCAAGGAGTTCCTTGTCATGCACCGGATAGTTGCGCTCAGCTGGCTTCAGCTGACGCGATTGGTAGTAGACGACACGATCACGGCCCTCGTGATCGTGCTGCGATAACGCGCATCCGATCGCGAAATCGGATGCGTCACACACTACGTGAAATGGGCGATCTTGGTCAGCCACTGCCAAGATCGGCGCCTCAGTCAAGCCCCGCTTGACTGTATCGAATGCCTTTTGGCAATCGGGTGTCCAATTCCACACAGCTTCTTTCTTAAGAAGCTGTGACAGCGGGCGGATCTTGCCCGCATAGTCCTCCACGTACTTGCACAAGTACGTGGCCAAGGAACTGCCTCAGTTCCTTGACACTTGAAGGCGTTGGCCATTCATTAATCACTCTGACCTTTTCTGGGTCAGGGCGAACACCATTCTTCCCTACGAGACACCCGAGGACGGGTATCTCGCTCGCCCCGAAGATACACTTCTTCAGGTTCGCGTAGAGCTTATGCTTTCGCATAAGCTCAAGTAGTTTCCGGAGATGCACCCTGTGCATCTCTACGTCGGTCTTTCCGTCCACAGCCCGGCTGTGGATGAATACATCATCGAAGTAGCTCGGTGCGAAGTCGCGCACCGAGCGCAACAAGTGCGTCACGCACCTGTTGAAAGTCGCAGGGGCATTCTTAAGCCCCTGCGGCATTACTAGCCATTCCCAGAGCATGCCGCTTGGCGTGCTCACTGCCGTGAGAGGGATATCGCTCTCACGCATTAGGATTTGATAAAATCCATCTCGCAAGTCGAGAGCACTGTAAACGGTGCTCCCGGCCATCGAATCGATGATAACATCTTTTCGTGGTATCGGCGTCTGCGCCGGTACCGTCGCATCGTTCAGCTTGTTGTAAGCATGAACGATGCGCCATCCGCCCTGTGGCTTCTTGACACAGAACGTCGGAGCACTGTGCGGGGACTTTGATTCCCGCACTTGTCCTGCTTTACGACGACTTTCAAAGAAGTCGTCGATCGCTTTCACTTGCTCTCGCGGCAGTGGCCACTGCCGCGTGACACAGTACTTCGTGCCCGGCACGAGATCAATCTCGTGCTGAATGCCCTTATCCTGCGGAAGCTCCGCAGGAATGTCTTCCGGGAGTACGTCTTTGTACTCCCTCAACAATTCGTAATAGGGACTCGACTTCAGCGAGTCCCAACCTTATTCCTCGAAGCGCTCTCGCTTCGTCTTCGCACTGAGAGTGTCTTCACTCTCAGTGGTACTTCCCATGAAGAGCTGCCTCAGCTCTTCGCTCTCGCTCGCCGTTCTTTCGCTGTCCGAAAGAACGCAGACTTGTTCGATGCGTCCATCGTGCAAGTCGCGCGTGAAGCGCTTCCAGCTCATGGCTGGGAGCGAAGTCAACTCCGACGCCGTCGTCGGAGGACTAGCGAGTTCCGTGTCACGATACTGGAATCCAGTATCGGTGCGCGTCAAGACGCTTAGCGTCTTGACATTCGGCGTCACCGCCGCAGTCTGCCCAGCAGACTGCTCTTGTTGCGTCTCGGTCCCGGACCGAGACTTGCGCAGCGTTTTCCGCTTGCGCCGTCTTCTTGTTGTGCGGAGCCCGGCTCCGCACAGTTGTTCTTCTTGTCCAGGCCCGGCCGTGGACAGTCGTTCGCCGGCGGACCCTGTCCGCGGGCGCGCGGTATCAAGCCCGGCTTGACCGCATTTTCCTTCGTGCAGCCCGGCTGCACGGTAGTGTCCGTTCGCCGGCAGAACCTGTCTGCGGGCGCGCGATATCAAGCCCGGCTTGATCGCATGAGCGCTTCGTCGTGCAGCCCGGCTGCACGACAGCATGCAAATTGCGTCAGTGCGGTACGTTTGCAACCGTCCGCACTGTTTGCAGCGTCAACTCCCGGAGTTGACACGCCTTCGTCACCTCGACGCCATTCATTGGCGGAGCCCCTCATGACCGAGGGTGCGTCGGCTCCCGGAGCCGACGCGTCGTTGTCGACCTGACCGCTTCGGGTCAGGGACTGTCCCTACACGCTTGAACGTGGGTGTTGGTTCCCGGAACCAACACATCTTTTTTCTTCCGACGTCGGCAGCATTGCCGACGTGGGTCTCACTGTGCGCGCCCTCGCGCACTTCCTGGGCACTCCGGGACAGCAGCATGAAGCGCTGTCTCGACTGGTGAGCCGCGCGCACCTGCTGGTGCGCGCGCTGCGGTAACAGGGCCATCGCTCTCTGTTCCGCTATCGCGTCCGAAGCGCACGAGCGTGCGCTTCTTCCAGTCTATCACCGGATCATGCCGTGCAAGCCACGGCATGCCCATTACCACGTCGAACTTATCGTCCAGGTCCAGGACGATAAAGTGTTCGACAAACACTCGTTGTTTGTACGAGAAGCGCACGTTCACGACGCGCTTCTCGGTCTTCACGATGGCACCTGTTGCCAGTCGTACCTCCAGAAGACTTCGAGGTGTATCTACCTCCTCGAAGTCAAGTCTCGACAGGCTTCGTAGTCGAACAAAGTTGTTCGACGCGCCTGAGTCTACCAAAGCTCGAAGAGAGTCACTCGCTCTCTTCGAGTAAACCTTCAAGATGACTAGGTTCGGCCTGTCATCTTGTTTCTTGCAGTGAGAGCTGGTCTCACTGGGGGCTGCAGTCCTTAGTGTCGCGTGCCCGATGTCGGCACGCGCGACTGCATTACCAGTAGGGCGCCCCGCGCCTACTGGATGTTCGCGTTTTTTGTTGGTCCGCGGCGATGCCTAGCATCGCCACGACGGCCACCTCCAGGGGGCATGGGAGCTGTGCACTCCCGTGCAAAGTGACCGATCCTTCCGCAACGGAAGCATCGCACGTTACCTCCCTGCTGCTGGTAACCAGCAGTTGTTGCGCTCGAGAGGTCCATTGGTTCCGGACCTCCCGTCCTCGCTACCGGGCGTGGTTGCGGCCTCGGCACGTTCACATGCAGTTTAGCCTGCCGCAGGCTAAACTCCTCTTGCATGGCAAGAGTGATCGCAGCTTCGAGAGTACTCGGGTACTCTCGGAAGAGATAGGTCTTCACAGGCCCATCTCTAAGTCCTTTCATGAACGTGACGACCTTGGTCGCCTCGTCAATCGGGTTAGTCACGATATTTGATACCAAATATCGTGCGCGCTGCGCGTAAGCATGGACATCATGCTTACCCTGCTGAAGGTCGAGGAACTCCGCCCTCGACCGGAATTCGTTTTGCGGGGGCTCAAACGCTTGTTTGAGCTCCTCCTTGAATACTTCGTACGTGCTGAAGCACGTAGGATCGGAGAGTCGGCGTCCATATGCCCAACTCCTTGCGCGTCCGCCAAGGCAGGACATGGCGAACGCGACCTTCGACAGCGGGTCGACGATGCGTCGAGCCGCTATGGCTGTGTCGAGCTCGACAAGCCATCGGAGGAGAGGCTCGCCCTCTCTTCCCACGTAATTGCTTACGCTCAACTTTAATGGTTGAGCACGCGGTGTCGTCCCTGACGACGCCGTCACTGAGGAAGCAGCGTCACGCTGCTCCTTCATGATGAATCCCAGAGCAACACCATGTTGCTCCGTCGGCGATAGCGTACGCAGCATTGTAGCTATCGCCGCTTCTCCAATGACTGTTGACAGTCGTTGGAGGGCCTCCCACTCTGGGTCAGACAGGTGGGGGCAGTCAGCGCGTGCAACATGCGTTGCAGGCGTGTTGGAGCTCTCCATGGGCACCTCCGTGCTCATGTGGTTCTCGGCTCCGCGTTCGTACACCGCGTACGAACGTCAAGCAGTCGGTCGTTGGACGGACTACAAAGTGCTACCAGGTGTAGTGGGTCTAACTTGACTCACTACTTTAGCTTACACGTTGCGCAACGTGTATGAGGAAGCGTAAGTACTTAGTAATTACTTAGGTTAATTATATTTGAGTACACAAATATAAGTTAACCTTAGACAAGACTCCAAGTAGCTAGTTTAAGGTAAAATGAGAACTGTATTGTTTGTAAATTGATCTTCCTCTAAAATCTGCTAAAAACTGTTTATCATCTATGAAAGGGTTGGCAGCGGCTGGCTGTCAGAGCCCCGCTAATATGCATGTCTCTGATTGGTAGAAAGATGCTGCTTTCTACCAATAGGATCTTTTGGGTGTGTGTGGACCACTCACTGTGGTGGTCCACTTCAATGTATCCATCGGTGTGTCTTACACCAATGTGAGGAAGTATCCAAAACGTTTAACAGATAACCTATCTGTTAAATTCACAAGTGGCTTGCAGCCACTTGTACGTGTAACCCCGTTACAATTAGTGCTTCGAATTACCTCAGTAGGCACCCTTACATCGCTTTCATTAGCAGGAGGCATTTCCGGATGCACAAGCCTATCGGCGAGTGAAATAGTGAGTCTATGTAATTCAACCTTTAGCTCATCAGCTGTTTCCGGCGCTCTAATCGTTTCTGACGGTGCTGGTATCGCTTAGAATCTAATTATAGGGAAAAAATCCTTTTCCATCCCCAGTTGGCTTAGCGCTGGTATTCAATACAGTCAGTTGCCTACGACATTCACTGATTCCTGCGCTACGGCTAATTCGGTTGTATCATCCGCTGTTATCAACTCTCATGCCGTATGTACTATCCAGGCAACAAATAGTAATATCACACACACTTTTGGGAGCACTCTATATATCGGTGATCCTCCTACGGCTGGTGCGAACGTCTCAATAACTAATTCATAAGCGCTCTGGATAAATGCCGGAAAGACGTATATTAGCGATGCAACAATCGCTACATTTTCATCAAGTGGAGCTCTGATTATCAGCGGAGGAATTGTTATTAACAGGAATTTGCTTATTGAATCATCGGGATTATCTCTTAACTCATGGTAACGACAGGACCTCAGCTATGTCTATCTGGATCAACATACACTTATAATAATACAGCAGCTTCTGGGACATCGGCATTAGCTGTAATTAATAGTTTTGTAGCTTCAACGATATCGGCTATCAATACAGGAGTTATCACTACACGAGCGGCAACGGTATACATCAGTGGTGCTCCAGCGGCTGGAACTAAGATGACTTTGACCAGTTCCCATGTTCTCTGAATCTCCAGTGGCTCTACGTACATGCGCGGGGCGATAGCCGCCATTTCTCAATCTACGGGAACGCTTACAGTCGGCGGTGGAATTGGCTGCGGAGGCGATATCTGGAGAAATCTATTTCAAGCTGTTTCAGGCGTTCTAATTAATACTTCTTCTCAAACTGCTTGGCAAACCATTACTG
Source organism: Phytophthora cinnamomi (assembly GCF_018691715.1). Classification (NCBI taxonomy): domain Eukaryota; phylum Oomycota; class Peronosporomycetes; order Peronosporales; family Peronosporaceae; genus Phytophthora; species Phytophthora cinnamomi. The sequence goes on from NW_027150972.1 coordinate 395,342, forward strand.
CAGATGGGGTTAATTGGCGCGATGGAACCTATACGATCTGCTCAGATTATTATGGAATTTGATGGAACGCCTGTAAGGGGCTGCATTCAGATGTCGAATGGAGTCAATTCGACATCGACTAATGCAATGTATGTTGGAACGATGAGCAACTGTGATTTACGATTTGGTACAGCTGATAGCACTCGCATGACAATTCTGGGAGGAACAAACGCTGGGAGGATAGGCTTAGGTACAACGACGCGTCTATATGGTTTGTACGTAGGGATAACTGTTTCAACCAATATAGACGCAGGCAGCAGTGGTGTGGTATACTTTAAACAAACAGGTGGTATTGTGAGTACTGCAGGGCCTATAAGCTCTGTCCCAATAGCTATCGCTTGCGCTGGTTCAATGCTTAGTTGTACAGCTTATTATACCTATGATGATTGCCGCCTCAAGCGTGGTTTTGAACCAATAGAGGACTCTATATGTGATGGATTGCCCAAAATTGAGCCTTGTATGTTCAAATACGAGACCGATCCAGGAGACTCTCCCATGCATCTCGGATATTGTGCTCAGAAGATGCTGAAGGCAGGCCTCTACGATTGCGTAAATTATGAATCAAATCAAGATTTACACGTCGAAGGCGAATCTATTGTTCTGGAAGGTCTCCAATTGATCATTGACTACGGAAAAGTCTCATACCTCCTCCATAAGCTGATTTTGAGGCGGCAAAAACAAATACAATATCTAAATAATAATAATATCTGCTAATATATATATAAACACAACATAATTACACATTCATGTCCTGCGCATCGCCAAGAACTGCTCATCAATTCCCTCCTCAAACTCGCAGAATTATACGATTTCAAATCGAAGGATGGGATGCTATTATTGTTGACGATATCTGGTTCACTTTGCCCCTATTGAAGTTTCTGGCGATAAACAAATATCTGAGTTAATATAACGACAATGCTATACCACGAATTGAAAAGATCGATCTTAGTCCTTTGTGTATTCTAGACCGATCCGGTTAAGCTCATCTTCAATGAAGATTCGGTCAGGATCAAATCGGTTGATCTAATTAACGATGTATTGTATTTCCTGATCGAACTGGATTAATTCGATGATATCGAGATGAGCGATGAATCGGATAGTGAGTTGTGACCAATCACAAAAATAATGAACGCCGAATGGCGAACCGCTTAGCGTTTACTCAGGATCGCGTTGAGATTATATTTTATGCGATCGATGTGTGCATCGAATGCCCATGGTGGTTTAGTTTTTTTCGGCTGGTGTGCCAAATTTTCTATTGAAGTATCCAGGGTTTGTTCGTGCATCAATGTCAGCACCAACACTCTTTCTAAGCGCTGCAAACAGTTCATGCTGGTTATAGTTTTTCGATGCCTTAAAGCTATCAATGACTTTACTATATTTATCTTTGAGCTTCGGGATATCCTCAATCAAATTGAGCTGTCGCTCGATCCGTTGTTGCCTCTCAAGTACTTCGGGAGCTATCTTAGTTTCCCCTTCATCGGCATCATCCATTCGTAGTCTACGATTTGACTTTTTTCTTCTCTCATTTTGGAGCCTCAGCCGGTCTCACGGACGCATCATCCTGTTGCAGAATCTTCTCAGCCAATCATTTCTTAGTTTCTTCCATCTCAGCCGTCGTGATCTGTCGACGATTGGCTGCCTTCTTTAGACGTTGCTTCTTTTTGTATTCGTATAGATATTCTTCGACATCTGCTTCTGCCATTTGGCGAGTGTCCTCTGGGATAGTTGTCGTTTTGTGTTTGCGCTCCCAGAGCTCTTGCCTTGTGTCCTTGACAAGCTTATTGGTTGCCTGGTCTTATAGGAACATATCCATACTCGAACACCGAGGACGACGTGGTTTGACATTGGCAGCTGGAGTATCTTCCGTTCCCATTTTGGTCCTCTCGGATCCCTCCTTTAGTCTTTGAGCTCTGGCTCGAACTTCAGCCATGTGATCTACAGGCCCCGCCGTCTTTCTCTGAAGCTATTTTTTTCAATAGCATCGTACGCGTACTCAGTCAACGCCTCATAGGCCGCTTATTAAACATGGGTAGCACCCTGCGATACAGTTCCAGTGGCAGTATCAACAGTACTGACAACATCGCGCCAGATGTAATAGTAAATGCTGAGAGCATAGTTGGTGTTATTGACTCCTGATACAACAGTCGCCTTCGCGGCACCATCTTCCGATGAGAGGCGGAGACCAATATCAACTGGTACGAATCTGTACAACGCTTCCGATTGACACTGAGTCAGCAAACTAGTCTTGTGATCATCGTCAAGATTGCCATCGAAACCAGACTCGCGCATCTCCTAGAGAAACATATCGTATCCAAACTTAACCGGGTTATTCCAGATGGGAAGGTTTCCTACAGTGACCTGGAGATTCATAACCGAGCAGAAAGGGTTCATGGTTGCTGGCAGTGGAAACGGGAGATCGGAGCGGATTGATCACATCAGAAACGGTAGCTACCGCGGTAGTGTTAGTAATAATAGGGCACAGGAACAGCTTTTGGGGGTTTGTAATACCGTTGGTATGCGTATACGTAAACGATGCGTTAGGTTGTTTCGTGACTTTGATCGTCATGCGTTCTAAGTATCTTACGAACTTCTTTTGCGCCAGAGCGTGGTTAGTAGTCGGATTGGGCATGTAAGTGGGTACCAGGAGTCGAATAAATTGTTGCGACGGCGTTAAACTAGTACCAGCTGTAGCCGTGCCATTAATGTCAGCTGTAATCGTAAGTGTTGTATTGGTAGGCACTGAGAGATCGCCAGCGGTAGTACTGCCCAAGCCTCCTGTGGAAATAGAGGCACCAGCTGAACCGGCAGAAGCGATATTGTAGAGCACCGGGCAAATGTTGCCATAGCTCATATTGGTAGCCATTGATGAAATATTACCAGCACTAACCACATCAGCAGAGATTGTGTTAATAGTGGTACTGGAGCTATTATACCCGAGATAAATGAATCCATTTACATTTTTGCACATAGGGCACTTCTTGAAATAATCGCAGATATCCGCAAGACGAATAGTAGCGAGGTAACGAGCTACATAGAAAGGAGCACCTGTATTTACAGTAGTGCCAGAAGCCGTATATACTAGAGGTTTTGCCACGGCAGTCGCATTAGCGGTCGAACCAGCGATATCTAAGCCAGTTTAGATGAAGCAGTCGCAACACCGGTCAATAGAGAGCGCTCTAGAACACCAGGGTTAGCAAGTGTGTTAGAGAGGCCTAAATCACCCACGCTATTCGAAGCGCTAATAAAAGATGATGTTGTCGCTACGTTTTCCAGCGACTGAGCAACCCCAGGAATAGGAGGACCGTACATATCCATAGCAAATTGCGAAGTTGAGCCATAGTTACGTTCGCTCTGGGGCGTCCATTCCGTCAATGCCTTCAGCTGAGCATTCGCGTTTTCGAATACTTGATTAGTTTCACGGTTACGCCATCAATCACTACTGAAACACTGTCGAGGAACTGCCAGCTACCACTTTTTGGCACGAGTTGATCAACCGTCGCGGCAGTATAGCTTGTGAAAGCAATTGATCCAGTTCCACCATTGAGAATATGTACCATCACGGGGAACTGGATGACAGCCTCTTGCCAGTTGACAAAGGCTGCCTGACGGCTTATCGTACTCAGATTCAGCTGAATCTGACTAGCGTACTGACCGGTATTAGATGTCGAATCCTGGATGTAAGTCCATTTCTTATTGCTATAAAGAACCTCGGAATTAACAGGTTCAACAGAGTGTTCGAACGAATGGAGATCAGCAGCGGAACCCATAGTTATATTCGTCCTAATATACTGCGCCATCGATTGGAAAAGTAATTAAATCAGCCCGCGATTCGGATACGGATCTATTGAAGCTCGCACTCGCGATGAACTGCCAAGTGGATCAAATCGTATTCAAGCAGTGTCTGGACGCATCCCGCGATTACTTCATCCTGAATATGGGTACTTCCACGCTAGGAGGCACTCATTGAATCGCTGTTAGCAACAAAGATAGAACGTGCTTTGATCCACTTGTCCTTTCTCGTCCGCTCGTGATCCCACAGAGCTACAAGCAGTATCCTTACCGTGTTGAGGATTATAGGTTCGGCTACTGTGGCCAGTACTGCGTAGCATGGATCTGGTTCATCCGGTAAGGTAAGCTCCACGACTTCACGAAGATGTTCGATCATCTCCCTAATTTAATATCTGTATTATGAATCAAATATACTAAACAATATCAAACAAGGATATTCGATGATTGGGAAAATCTATATGATTTTCTGTTCTCAGACGAACGATATCTACATGGGCGGAACGGTTCCGCCCATTTAGAGGCGATTCCGCCGCCACTGCTACCACTATAACAACTAGAGAAAGGGACAGACCTAAAAGATCACAGTATATGATTCATTTCGTAGATATGGAGTTGATACCTGTCAGATCGTGCTGATCAAGGAATATGATCTCGAAGACCCTATGCATTTTCGCGCGTAAGAGCAACTCTGGATTGGCAAGCAGAAGTGTATGAATCAGAATCATGCTTTTTCGCCAGTTAGGAGAACGAAGCACATGAATCAGGTATATCAGAAGGTATACCATGATCGCGTAAATATGCCATACCAGTGCGACTGTGGAGGCAAGTTTACCCATAGCAATAACAGGAGCCATATGTGGACTGAAAACCACATGAAGTACTCGGCATCCCGTAACGGTAAGGTCGGGTTTGAACAGAGAGCCTAGTGATTCATTTTTTTAAACCAAGGGCGAGGGTCATACATACCCCACCCCTTGCATACTTATCGGCCCTTTTAGCGATATGCATCCTTCAGTAGCTCTGTGCGTGAAAACCTCGAAAGAAACGAAGGACCTGAGTCTATAGCCATTTTTTAGCAGGGCTGGCCCACCGCCCAGTCTTTCTCGACACGAGAGATATTGCAGCATTCGTGCGAGTATATTAGATGCGTAGAAATTTGACAGGGACACAGAGGGTGCGATTTTTCGAGCTCAACTCCAGAAACTTCTTTAAACTTTTTTTCGGCGAGTTGCTTCCAACCTTTTGTTCCCAGTTAGAAGTTGATGAGATCATGATTATGCGATTCCGCTCTTGGAAAACTTTTTATAGATATTATATATTGATGTCCCTTATAGCCCTTAAGAATATATATAATAATTAAATAGTTAGAAGAGTTGAAAATAGTAAAAATAGTAAATGAATGCAGGGCGGGGAACGTAGCCCTTCCTCTAAACCTATACCTTTCTTTCTTTATTCCCGCCCAATCGTGATCTGATCAACAACAGGACTTCTCATAACTAATAGATATCGATCGCACATAGCGGAAAGGGTCGCTCTGAAATTTCCAGCCTAAGTCCGTTCTGGATTGTGAATTTCAGGCGACCCCCTGAATTTCAGAATCACTCCCCAATTCGCCACCATACTGCCCCAAGTTGAGCTCTACACGAACGTTAATCAGCTGCCAACAGTTAACTGTACTGGCAACCACCCCAACTCTCCTCGCGCGATGAAGGCGACATTTCCGCCTGCATATTGCTGGGCAAACAGTCGGAACCAAGCGCTTGCTGTCGGCTGGAGCTACATCACCGCAGAGGAGGCAGCAATGCTGTCCATCCTCCGGCGCTATGAGTGGTTCGAGGAGGCCATGGACAAGCTGAGGGTGCGCAAGCTGGAACAACAGATGGGCGGCACCGAGACTGAGGAGGTGTAGCCTGCCGCGTTAGCGGGTTGTCTCACAGAGACTTAGCTCGGTTGTAAGTTCTCTAACGTTCAATAGAACCTTAACAATAAAAAACAGTTTCGTCCGGATGCAGGACGGCGTAGTTAGAATTAGAAATTGTATAGGGGTCATACGTGGACTATGACGATCCTGGAGGCGCTGAGAGAGGCCCTCAGGCCTTCTCGATAGCTAACGTATAGTCCGCGTGGACTATAGATTATTCGTGTGAATAGTTTTAGAGGCGGTCTGGATTCACGTGAATCCAGACCGCCTCTAAAACTATTCACATGATACGGTCGCGTGTAGCCAGGCTAAAGGACACTTTCGACTGTGATGAAGCTCCAGTGACGATCTCCGGAGTCGGAATTGGGTATGGTCGCTACTTCAATAGATATTTGTGGGTTAAAGGATTGCATGCAATTTTTGGAGCATTTTTGGCGTTAGTTACCTAGAGTCTGAGTAAGCGTTCAGAGACTATGTTTGAGGCGAGGAATTCCAGTTGGGGAAACTCACGTTCACAGAAAGTGACATCTACACGATATATAATGTCGTTTTCTTGACTGCCAAGCAGACTGTACCCCATTTTTGTTTGATGGCAGCCCCGTATACACGCAGTTTCGAGCTTAACGTTTCTTTCGTTGTGCATCCGAAATGTGGTTGTGCGCCATACATCCCCACAACATGGTGCGATCTAGTTTTTAGATCACTTATCGTGTTGGGATGATTTTGTCAGAGCTGGACGAGATGTTGTGCAGTTTCCGAACAATCTGCCCATGATGCTAGGAAAGGTTAGCTAGGCTATTTGACACAACACATTTATCCATTCTGTTAGGTGTCAAGGGTTAGCCGTTCTGATGACGTCAAGTACTTTACTTTCACGCCGGATTGATTTATTGGCGGCACAGGCGACGGGAATCTGTTTTTCCGTATTGTCGAGTTTTTACCCGTACAGCACGAGTGTCTGTCATTGTCAACGACGACACAACGACTAGTAGAAGATAGGGGGTGTCGTTCGTGCTCATTCTCAGATTAATCCTACGCTAACCCTCCACGCCACTCCCTGGCAATGAGGCAATAAACTTTTGCTTAGCCCCAATGAGATGATCCTTGGAAATTCTTCTTGAATGAACCTCACACCAAAAATCACAAGTCTCACGATTTTGCTGATGATACGAGTCCTTGCTTCTGGTGCCGGTTCGATGATTCGTTGATGGACATGGATCCCGAACCATTACGGCTCCAGGAAGCAAGACTGTCGACATCGTATGAAATAGTAGGCATCCCGCCGTTGGCTCCATACATGATTTTGACGAATGTCCAATCACGATAATTTGAAACTCTGGAGGATCACCATTGATGACCCTCCCGAGTAGAAGCCATATCATGTGTGTGTTGGCAACATCTTTAATTCGTTCGACCTAGGTAAATTGCCTTCGATACGAACATCGTTTGTGCGGTCAAGACGAACGCGCATACGCATCTCTCCGCTCCATTTTGTTGAGGAGTGTAGGCATTTGTAAACAGTGCGTGTGTATTTTAATTCGCAAAGATGATACGTCCCTTCTGCAGTAATTGAATTCGACGTTATGTTTATTTATGACAGTTTTATGGTAATGACTTTCGCCAACTTCTGCACAGAAATAGTGTGTGCGTTCAGTCTGCGCACTCCATAAAACTAGTTCAAAGCTGACTTTTGTTTCATGAAGTAAGTGATTATGTAACGAGTATAGCCGTCAAATGAAAGCCAATCCATATTGTCATATTACAGTATGGACCCGTAGCGGTCCGGCTTTATCAGTATGAACCTTTTCAAGAGAAAAAAATACTGTTTTCTCCAGCCCAACCATACAAAACATATAAAATTGCGCCCGTAATTATCAATAAAATAATAATATCACACACGACCAGGCTACCAGGTAGTATGGGCGCTGGGAGTGACGGCTAAATTTGTACAATTTTACAACCAATGATATAAACGGCTCATAACCAGTGAACAGGTTTACGCATGAGTATGTATTTCTGATTCCACTGTGATTATCACTGTGTACTTCGTTTTTTCAGTGCGGTGATTATTTCAGTCACCCTTATACATTTTTTTGTAAGGCGGGGATGTGCAAACCCTCCTCATCTAAAACGCATGTGTGGACATCACACATCCGAGCATTGCTCGACGGCTGGCCCGGCAAGTTCGGCTTCAGAACGTGCCCAAAGAGCCCCGCTTATGGGGCTCCTCCTGACGTGTAGGTACAATAAAATGCTCTTACTTCTGGAAGCGAGGTCCATATCTAGTGATTTGCTATATAATTTTACAGATTCATGCCTGCACACCTAAAGCTCGACTGCGACGCACAGATGCTAACGTTCTCTATGTCTACATCCGGTCGGTAGGTGTAAGGTTGCTTATTCAACTCATCTACCGCGTTGAAGATGATACCAGGGTGGGCGAACCAATTCTTGATCGTGTTCTTGTCCTGCAGTTCATTCCGGACTTCTTGGCCTCACCGCATCGCCTGAAGCTGGTCGGCAGTGTACACGTCCGTTTTGATCTCCTCCACGCACTTGACCTCGTCGTACACGTAGACAAGCTGCCAACGTCGGTACGCGTGCTTGAACAACGCAATGTCGCCGGTGTCCATGGGAGCAAATACCAAAAATACCAGTAGATGTATGGCGTCGCACTGCAAGATCAGAACGGGCACTGGTGCGAAAAATGTACGCTACTTTATTCCTACCGCCACATACAGGCGGAGATATAGTAGTTTGCGACCACTGTATTCAAATGTAAACGTCTAATCCCCGCTCCCTCAAACTCCAATTCGGCCGACCGAGCGCGCAGCGCTACCCTCTCTTCAAGCCCTCCAGGAACCGCAGTCCGACACGGACAACTGGCTCGACAGCTACTCCTACAGCATTCGAGAACTGAACGACGCAGCCAACGGGACCACTGCCCGCCAAGGTTGTTCCGCGTGGTGTATGGGTGTACACGCGGTGCTCTAGGCTACGTGAGGAGCTACGCTTTGAGTTTGGGTGTGTAATAAAATGACGGGGCGAACTTAATTTAATATGTAGGGTGATTTTGTTGCATTCTGGGGTAAGCGCAGCGTACGCCTTGCTTCAGACGAAACATGAATATTTATATATGTCTCTAAAAGAGTCGAATTTTAAATATGTACGCGATGATGCGAGCTAGTTTCAATTCTTTAACATTCACATCTAAACAGTGAATATTGATTGCTGGAGTAACGCCGTGCAATGGTGTAGTGTATATATCCGGACACTAAATTTGTACCCAGGGTGCTTTAGGTCTTGGAGGCCAGCAACGCCTTCTCTTTGCCTTTACAAACGTTAGCTTTTTTTTACATTTACGTTCAACGAAACAGCGATGTGGCCTCTTACTGCTGTATCTAAGTGATACCGTAAATTCTCAGTACGAAGTGGAGGTTGTCGTTGTGGTTTGGAGTTGAAAAGTGTTGATTTGGCGGAACTTTCGAAATCGATTAAAACGATTCACCATTCAACATTAATTGCCCTTGAGGTCAAAATAGATCAAAACTACCATCGCTCAATATAGATTGCGCAGCTCGGAATACACTTTCTGCCTTCGGTTGTTGTTGTTGGGCGTCAAAACATCAGAATAGCATACTATTTCCTTCATCCGAAACAATACTTACTTCCTGTAGTATGACAGTAGCCCTATCGAGCCTGGGCGCACCAAGCGTGGATTTATTGGTTACACTGGAAAACGCAAAGTCCAAATTTAGAATTAAGGATGATATAATTTTGATGGCACGTCTGCACTTTTGCCCACCGATTTGAAACTTTCATCGTTCATTTTTGGTTGGATTTAGTTTGAGGATTTACTAATGTACGCATATAACATCACTACTACCAGTTAAGCTATTAAATTATCAGTAGAAGAGGACACTTCCTCTGTAAGCGCGCCGTAGCGCAACCCTCTCTGGTCCACTAAAGAATCGGCAATAACGCTGGTTGCGGACTACCTTATTATTTGATTTGCTAAACACTTTTTAGGGGTAGGTAAATACTAAGGTAGCTAAAGCACTGTTGGTTGGTCGCCAACTACAGCCATTAAACGTTTCGTGAGTCACCTATATTAACAAATCTGGAGTATTAATTTGTAAAAGGTCGCAAAATTCGAATTCACGGGCTGGGTTCCCATGTATTATGGGACATGTCACCTACTGTGAGTTCGGTTAATGAGTGTGGGATCTATTTTTTGGCATTTGTATTGACCATGATTAAATGATGGTTAAGCCAAGTACATTTTCTGAGTTTTCATCAAGAGGGTGAATTTGCGGTTGCAATAATGTCCTCCCTCGCGGAAAGCCCAACGGAGCCTAACAGCAGCTCTGCACGTGGCCCGCACTACTTTACAGTATTATCTGAAGGCGGGCCTGTTGTGTCGCCGGTGTTCAACGGTATAAACCTCGCCTTACTGCTGCGCAGAAACGGCACCGCCTCAGGTTCGCTTATGCTATGTATGCCACTCCCACCCCCTGTCTCGTAATAAAAGGGAATTTGCATCGTGGCTAAAATTTAATTAATTGTATCATGTACAGATCTTAGACAACCTCGTTTCGCCGGCATGTACGATGTCGTGCATGTCGACGAAAAGTGGCTGAACGTGTACAAAGACTCAACTCATCACTACATGTCTCCTAGCTTCCACGTTCCGCTTCACACCTGTGCCAATAAAAAATGTATAGGTAAAGTGATATTTCTGGCTGCAGTCACACGCCCATGGTACGACTTCCGCTGCCGCATCTAGTTGGACAGGAAGATCGGAATTTGGCCAATCGTACAGCGTGTCCAGGCACAACATTCGTCAGTAAACCGGGCAGCTGGCGACTGGGAGTCGAAAAATGATTCAATGACCTCGGACGAGTACGCGAGGATGCATGCGGAAAAAGTATTTTCGGCTGTACGAGCAGGATGGTCATGTTGAAAAATGCTCTTATGTTATTTTTTTTAATTTAACAGACGCTATTGTTTTGTTAATATGCCCTAAGCGCAGACGGATTCGCGTGCAGCATGACAACTCGAGTCCTCATGGCGGTGTAACACGGGCGAAGTCTGCGAGAGGCAGCAAAGGAAGATGTGTGCGAAATACACCTGGGATTTCAACCACAAAGTCGCCGATACAAACGCAATGAACCTTGAGGTTTAATGCCATCCAGGCGGTTCAATATCAGCAACAAATCCACGAGATGGATTCACTTATTGGGGTTGTATTGGCTTCTTTTAGCCTGCTACCCAATCGCACGGTTATTAGAAGCTCTCTTTGTTAGCTTGGGGTCGTGTGACATGATTGCACAGTCACGCCTACTTTGTACGGTTATGCAATCTCGGATTTTCCGGAGGCGGCACATGTCGATTCGATCTTGGGAATGTTTCTGAGTTGCAAATACTTCCAATTTCCGGACGAGATGGTCATATTTAGTCTTTCATGTACATGGACGACCGGTATGGCTAACCTCGTCAGACTTTGCGACATCGTCATGTTGAAGATGGTAGCGCCATGAACGATGCTTCGCTAGCCGAACTCTAATCTTGCGTAGAGAAGCAATAAACGAGTTGTCTCGATCTAATCAATGATCGTTCATGCGTCTAGTATGGTCGCCTTTCTTCGATACCTTAAAGTCGAATTTAGCTCGTGTGCGGACGATCTTGCTGAGGCAATGGGTTAAATTAGCTGATGTAACACTAAAACGTAAGAAATCGTGCAGTTCAATACTGGAGGCCTTAGGTAGAGTCAGGATCTGTCTTTGGGGACTCGTCAACGTGTACATTGTGCCGCAGTTTTAGTGTCATGGAAAAAGGATCGCCTACCTGCAGAGTGGAGAGGCCTTCGGGGTGAATATGCTGTGCGGCGGCTGACACACTGTATGGTCCATCGGTGGATTAATACCTGTATATTTACAAAGTTGCTGGCATTTCGTACACCGAGAGAATACTCTGTTAGTATCAACCTATTCCAACATTATTATCGCAGGTTTGAAAGTGAAGTGTCCTGAAAACCTTGTTTGAAAGTGAAGTGTCCTGAAAACCTCGAAGTCCCTTTGGCATTCCCTAAGTGTGAGAGGAGTGTGGGTTGCGGTTTTGAGCGCTAGTGTTTGCTTTGTAAGTTTCTACTGCGTCAAAACAGTCCATGATTCGAATCAGCTTTTGTGTAATCACGGCTGCATTGAAAGTAAGGTTACCCTCTCTTGCACCTGCCGGTTTGTGCTGAGTATTAGAGGTTACGATATTATAGACACGGATGGAGGGTCTCGAAAAAAAATCAGTCAGCTAGGTCAGCAAAGTCTCAGCACAAGCAAACATCAATATGCTCGCGCGTGGGTGAACTGTACTAAGCCATATCAATGTTTGTGGGTTGGAAAAAACAACAACATCCACGTAACAGGTATCGCCACCAATTACGAACTGCCAATCTTCGCGTTAGATAGTGATGTACACCACGGAAGCCGAAGAAGTGCAAACAAACAAAACGAACGGACAATGCGGTATACGACAAATATTAAGCCACCTTTTGCACGACTTCTGACATGGAGACAGTAAATCCTGATTCTGAGGAAGCTCTTGTGGAACCGTTATACACACATTCGGACGCGTTTGATAATGCTGCAATACGCGAATTTGGGATATGTCCTCATGGTACGTCTATCGCTTCCTTTTCACGCCACAATACGGAGTGCACGATCTGCACTGCTATGGCACAGAAGCTACAAGAAATGTTATCCTGGGACATGTTTGTGCACTACTGAACCTGTGTTGGAGACTTGGCGTGGTGTCTACGCTGCAAGGAATATGGAGGTGATGCTGCCTACATTGAGACTTTCTCAACAGACTAGAAGCGCTTTAGGAAGTACATTGACCCTATTAGCAAATATATTTATCTAATCCGTATCGAAACACTGACTTGGATCAGCTGGCGGCGGTATTGGCTCTCTGCCGTGTGAGTGCTGGTACTTAACTTAGACTAATCCTCGAATCGCTCCGCTATCCGCGGCGCCATAGTGCATAAGGTAGTTTGAGATACCACGACGTCTGGTATACCAAGGACGATGCGGCCCTTACCGTCAAAATGCCCGCGTTCGCGTAAAATGGTTGTCTTTGTATGTTTTCGTGAGAGATACCCTACCTCATTTTGTACTAGATCTTGATAGTCGAGCTCTTCAACCATACCGTTGATCCCGTTTGAAGTTTTCGCTGTGTGCACAACCATTTTCTCACCAATAAAGTCCACAAGATGTCATTCGCTTGCTGATTACACGTCGAGGTGTTCTGGCTAAAGGATTTATTAGTGCTGATAGCTGCAAACGCGACGACGACGAAAGCGTAGATGAGGTTTCCCAGTACTCACAGTACGAAGAAGTGGATTGCCTGAGATTAAGATGCATTCCAGTACCCCGTTACAACGGCAGTGCAACAAGCCAATGTATCCTCGACAACCCCGGTTAGCGGTAGGTGACCACGCAGAATACCTGTGAAGAGGTTTCTGCTAAAGGCATTTTAATGTGTTTGTTGCGTAATATCAAGTATATAGGAAATGCAAACGCTATTCAGTAGACATATCGATAGGACTGGGCACGTGGTCGAAATCGGCTAGACATCCTTGAACTAGAACCGACGTAGCACCCGTCACCTGAATGTCTAGGTATCTGGTTGAGCAGACTGACCATTAAAAAGTGATTCACTCGCGTCATTTATAACGATGAAGCCGAACTGGCCGCTCATATTAAATCTCATAATCAACCTGGGTTAGAATTGACGAAATGTGTATTATTTAACAAACATCTAACATTTTGTGCCTATTTTGAACAGTAATTTGGTCGTGTCAAAGGCGTTGAAGGTATACACAACGCAAGTGCGCAGCGAGGACAAGCTCTACAAACTAGCTAACAGCAGGCACCTGCGTACCACACCCACAGCCACGGAGGTCACGACGGGTTTTGAACGTTTTTACGGGTTTACATAGGGTAGTACTTCACAGTGGTGCCGCGACCTGGAGTGCACCTCCGGAGGATGACGGCGGGGGGCAGAAACATCATGGAACGAAATCCAGCTATATAGGTTGTCGAAGATACCTGATTTTCGTGTACAAGCGAGGGTCCCCGTGTTCGCTACCTTGTGTTGCGTGGAGTTCCTTGATGTAGGAGTCGACTCTAGCGTTTGGGGGAATTGCTCTGCTGCAATTCTTGGGAAGCGGGCGGCATGGCAAAATGCCGCCCCCAAAGCCGACTACACGCGACCAACCGATGCCATTTTTGAGAAGGCTGAAAAAGCTTTCTTGGATCCGGACCGGGATGGCCGTGACAAGCGGTGTGCTGCCCTCGCGGGTGTGCCCCAGCAAGTGTCGCCAGAGCTGTGTTTCTCGATGTGGATCCTAGCTGGCAATTTGACGGCAAGCTTCACTGATACGGAGATAATGACCTCTCTCGACGCGACCCCGCAATCTGCGTTATGGTCAAAAAGCCTTGAACATCTCCGCGATTTTCGGACGGTTCGCAATGCTGGTATAGCCTTCATTTGCACCGACCGTGAAGTGTGTACCAAGCTTGGTGGAGAAACTGTGACGATCGGTGGGCGCAAGTTCACTATCCAGACCTATTCCAAGTACTCTCATTGGTACTATGTTGATCTCCAGAAACTCCAAGAAGAAATTTCTGATGGTGAGATTTATGACTGGTTTGCCAACCAAGGCACCCCGCCGGTGTTTATTACACCGGCTCATGTGGTGGGTGGCCTTCGCTCCCGTAGCCGTCGGGTGTATTTTAACCAAAAAGAGCCCCCAGCCTCGGTAATGATTGACAAGAAAACTCCACTTCGTCAGATCCAATTTTCTGACCATGGATTTACAGTTGTTCACCACCGCCGCCGTGAATTCAACCGGGTTACCCCGCCCTTCATTAAGGAACCCCAAGACAAGTCCAAGAAAAATGCCGAGTCTACACAGGCTCCTGCCAAGCGGGCCAAGTCCAAGCCTGCCACTGACTCAGTAACTCCCGCTGAAACACCAGTGAGTACCAGTGGTGAGCCAGTGAGTACGCCTCCAGCCTACGACGACCAGAGTGACTCCAGTGAGTATGACAGTGACTATGTCATGTCTGAAGCTGCTGGGTCAGTTGGTGAGCCACATAGTGGGGATCCCTCTGACTCGGAGGCTGGCACTGGAGACGCTATGGTGGATACTGAGGTGACGCTCAAGGTCCGCCGCAAATCAATTTGGCCCACTGGGAAAGCCCCCAAGTTCCCTGTTGGACCTACTCAAGCCTCGGATCTCACGTCTGTCCGTGTCCTACGGGCGAAGCGTATGACTTTTGGATCCTGCAAAGGAATGGCATAGCCTCCCTCCCTCCCAACAGGAATACCCGGTGATCTCGTCAGTCAATTCCTATGAATGGCTGGCCACTGGGGAAGGGAGTACGATACCCCCAGACTATGATATCATTATCTGGGACCGATCGAAGGAGCCTGCGACCTCTGTTGGGTCATATGTGAAAGCCAGTGATACTGTGGAGCAAATTCAAAACTCCTCTGTGTACCAAGGCTCTGTTGAAGAACTATCGCTCAAGGACCTCTGTTCAGTCATAACAGAATTTCTGGGCACTTTTGACTCCAACACTGACCCCGACTCTGTGGTATCCGCGGTTCAGGCGCAACCCAGTCTACACCGGGTGTTGCTCGACTCGGCATCCCCAGGCAATTTTTTGAGTCTCCGAGCCAAGGCATTTGGACACGCGGTTTTGCGTGAACTATCGACCCAAGCCGCTGACCCTGGCGGCGAGCCAACGGTCTCTGAGAGGCTCTGCCGACGCTTCCCTGACCACCCGGGACTCGACCTCCAAGAAGGAATGAGCCTACTCTTCCCTGACCCGCCCCAGTTTTGGCTCAAAATGAAACTGGCTGAGTTTGACCTGGCACTGCAGATTATTGCACCCAGCGTTTACCTTGACCCGTTCAAAATGGGTGCACTTTTGGGTAAGTCGGCGACGGCACTAACCCACCCATTCTGGCTGCTTTGGGATGACTCGACATTGGCATCGATAATAATGTCACCCCTCATGGAGAATATCTTGGCAGGCCCGCTGCCCAAGGACCTTCGTGAAACCATTGACTACCTACGGGACCAGGCCACTTCGGTGACCCCTACTGTACCCACTCGCCTCTAATGTGCAGTGAACCCTTCGGGGGTACTCACAAAACGCGAATGGATTTAATAACGTCTCTCAACGCTCGATGAATTATTTTTCGAATAATTATCACATAGTGGGAATTCAAGAAACGCAATTCACGAGCTACAAAAATTTCAAGCGGGCCAAACACTTATGGAAGAAAGCCTCACAGCTTAATTCCAGTTTTTGGTCACAAGATAACATGACTACTTACTCGGGACAGGCTGGTGTGGGTTTACTACTCACGCCGACCTGTCCCGTTCAAGGCCTCCAAGACGTCACGTGCCGGTTTATTCACTCACCCGATTTTTGTCGCGGTATTTATTGGTGCATGGTATGGTTGACTCGGTCACTACCTACATTCACGTGGTATATGCCCCGGTCCAACCAAGTCAAAGAGCAAGCTTTTTCTCCGGCCTCCCTCACACGTTTGAGGATGAGGCAAATCACATTGTTTTGGGAGACTTCAATACTGTGTTTTCGAGCCAGTTGGATCAAGCAAGACATGAAGACAGGAACCGCGTTCAAGGGCGGGAAGCGTTACTGGGATGGATGGGTGCCTTACATTTGGTGGATGCTTGGCGCCTCCAAAACCCAGATTTATGCGAATTTACCAGTCCGCCTCGATGCTCGCGGATTGATTTTGTTTTGGTGAACTCGAGGTTATTCAACTCAATTTTCCAAGACATTCGCCATGATTTTAAAAACACAAGTGGGATCGGAGACCACGCCGGGATCCGTTTTCAGCTTGGGTCAAGCTGTTTCAAGCCACCAGGAAGGGCGCCGTGGAAGTGCCCAGCCTGGGTTATTAAATTGCCTGAAGCCCAAGACTACTTAAAAAAGTCCTTGGAGTCCCTCGCTAATTCCCTTCGAGCGGCTGGCTGGGAACACTATAACCCTGGTTGCCTCTTAGACGAGCACAAGCGGACTGACTCAATTTTTCTTCGCGAATTATTTTTGGAAAATGAGAATGCGCGCCAGAGGGTAATTGAAAACCTCCATTTAAAGGTGAATGAGCTCCAGCATCTCCAGGCTCAGAATCCGGAGGCAGATTTTTCTGACCCGTTGACGGCTGCTAAAAATGAGCTCAAGGTTCAATTGGAAGAACAAGGTCACTTTGCGTCTCAGCAAAAATTTAACTCGGATTTGCTGGACTCAGAGCGATGTTCAAAATATTGTTTTCGGCCTCCCCAAGTACTCCACAAGACGCCCATTCCTGTGGACACGGCTGAAGATCTCGAACCGACATGCTCAGCATTTAATTCGTACTGGTCTGGTTTGTTCGCCGTCGAAGGAATTTGACCACCTCAAGCCACAGTGGAACAGTTTCAAGCTCGCTAAAATCTTAAACTCTACGAAGACTCGGCTTACGGCGGAGGATCGGGCGCACTTGGACAGCCCCTTCACTGCAAATGAATTTCACTGGGCGATCTCTAATACTGCCACGGGCAAAACTCCGGGTCCCGACGGCTTACCCCTCGAGTATTATAAGACGGATATACCCCTTTGGAGTCGTATTATGGAGGTGATTTATGCGGCTCAACTCCAACGTGGCAAAATGACCAAGTTTCAACGAAGGGCTCAAGTATCGCCATTATACAAAAAAGGCGATCGCAAGCTCCCCAGTAACTACCGACCAATCTCGCTGCTTAATGTGGACGCCAAGCTGGGGCCTAAAATTTTGGCCTACAGGCTCCGAGACATCCTGGATCGACTCCTACACTCTGACCAGTATGGCTTCGTTGCAGGGCGCGATATCCGCCATGCCCACTTGCGCTTCCAAGCTCTGAAACAATTATATTCAGACGAGGACTCGCCGACGGGGGCAGTTTTGTTGGATTTTGCAAAGGCGTTTGACAGTGTCATTTGGGAACCACTTGATATGGTCCTTATGCACTTTGGTTTTGGTGATATTTTTCGGCGCTGGGTAAGGGTGCTATTTCCGGGCACCCTGGTTTCCCTAATGTTCAATAGGCGGCCATTAGAACCCTTTGAACTAGGCGCTGGAGTTCGCCAAGGTGATCCACTATCACCGGCGCTTTTCGTACTCTTTATTGAGCCATTACTGAATTATTTACGGGCCAATTTTGGTAACAAGGAGTTGCGCAGCGGGACGTCAACCCACTCCATTATCAGCATTGCAGATGACTGCACCGGACTGCTTCACGATTTAACTCACACTGCCGAGTTCTTAAAATTGGTGGGAGAATTTTGTGAAGCTTCGGGTATGCGCCTTAATACGGAAAAGACGGTGATTCTACCCTTTCGCCCGTGGACGGCAACTACTGACGCGCTCAGGCTATCATTGGAAGCATTGGGCATTATTGTTATTGGGAACGATGCCTGTACGAAATTACTAGGCATTTACTACGGGCCAAATCTGACGGACGCTGATCGCCTTCAACATTTACTTGTGGAAATGGAGACGCGGTGTTCACTATGGCTTCACCGTGCACGCACACTTCGAGGGCAAGCTGTGATACTACAGCAGATAATTCTCCCGGTACTTTGGTACTCTGCCAGTGTGTGCCACGTCCCCCCGACTGGATTTCAGGATAAGGTGGCTTCATTAATCGCCCGCTTCATGTGTCGAGACAAATACTCGAATGCGCTACCCCGAGATTGGTGGTATTTACCGCCGGGTGTGGGAGGCTTGGGTATTACCCCTGTGGAAGATATGGTTCAAAGTTTGCAATTACACATGCTCTGCCATGTCATTAAGGCGGCCAGAAAATCTCGGGCAAGAATATTCCTTCTTGGGCGGATCCAGTTATACGGCTTTTCAATTCTGCGATTCAACCCTGGGGCCAAGATTTTGATATATTATATGCACCGGTGACTACCCACCCAGACATGGCTGTGGCTCGAAAGCAGAACCGCTGGACGCCTCTGGGGGCTTATTGGCACTTTGTATTATTTTCTTGGAACACCCACTTTCGTACCAAGACTGCCAATCTTCAATTAGCGTGGGATAAATTAACTACCCCGCTCTTGGACAACGTGAATATCGCCTATGGCTACAAAGGGAAAACCCTCGCGGGTACGTCAAACCCGCTTGGACTGCTCCCTCTCTTGGTAAGCCAAGGCATTTTTCGACCGGCTGATTTATTGGCTGAGTGTTCTCTTCCAGTAACGAAACACTCACTGTCTAATTTCCTAAGGCGTTTCGCCCCAGGGCGTATTACTGCTCCTCGCTCCTGTGAAAATTTTTTGAACAAGGTGGGCCGCTATTTAATTCAAGCTCCTGCTGGACCCCCAGTCAACCAGTACTATGGTGCCTTCCATTCCTGGGTTTATGACGCTCACAACTTGGAAGATTTAACAGTGGCTCAGATACGCAAGCAATTACGCTCAACCAGGACCCCAGACTTGCCCCCTGCCCGCCTCGGTGTTGAACACGGTCCGGAAGAGGCTATGTGGAGTCGCGATATTAAATTGAGGAAGCATTTATTGCCGGTTTACGCTGATGTTTTATACCGGCTCCAGCATAATGCCTTGTTCCTGGGGTATCGATTTCAACATCGCAGCGACGCACAGACTCAATGCCATCACGGGTGTGCTACACTGGAGACGGCACCCCACTTATTTTGGTACTGTCCAGCGGCTATCCAAGTCTGGAATACCTGGCTACCAGCTTTACAGCAATTCTTTTAGGACAAGCTGGAGTGGGAGTCGATGCTGTTCTCTAAACTGACTGCTATACCGGCCGCCAAGAAGGCCTATGACTACAGCCTTTTTGTGGTGGTACATATCGTGCGTGCAGTGATTTTTCGATGCCTGTGGATGCACCGTAACGACCTGCGCTTTCACGATTTAAGTGCTGACGTTATGGATGTCCAAGCCCAAGTCTAGGCTGTTATCCAGCTCCATGTACGCCGGTATTATGATGAGCTCTTGCAAAAGAGTCTGCGTCACTCTGGTGACAAGTGTAGGCAACTACAGGCGCTCCTACAGTTACTACCACTGCCGGCAACAGTCTTACCTGCTACACAGTCTGCGAATGAAGCAACCTCTGTTGATGAATTGGATGAAGTGGGCGCCTCTCGATTGGAATCCCACCGGCGGCTGTCCCCTGTCGAAGAATAATTTTTTCGGTCGTTATGGATTATTTTTTTTGCTATCCCGGAGTTATTATATCACGGATATATCGGTGGTATTAGCCTGGATTTAATCAGGCTCTATGACTTTGGATTTTCAGAAGTATGGAAGTGCGTGGGGCTTAAGCTTGGTTCACTCAAACTTTAATTTGCTTCGGCATTGCGAAGTCTGTTGCGAACCATTGGCTTATTCCTTTACGAAGGCAAGTCGCCTTATACTTTATCTCCATTCAACGGATTTTTGTTTATTATATTCGGGAGAGCAAGACAAATCAAGCTCAACACACCCGCGTTTGGGCATCATCTCGATTTGGGCACTTTCTAGGATTTTTCCTTTTTTGGATTTATCCTCAAAAGCAGATTTTCATCAGTCAACTCTCCGCCTCAAGCCGAAGTGAGGCAATTTTTCTCTGGCAACCACAAGTCTCTTTTCGTTCGCTAGCATCACGTAGTATGGAATCCTTCCTGCCACCTAGACTGGGAAAGCTAACCATTCGAAGCAGACAGAGTCCACGAAACGGAAAATACTGATCACAGATCCAATAGCGACACACGCAAGACTACCTACCTCAAGCCTCAAGTCCGAAGACTCAAAACTCTCGATATTGACGCACGACCTGCCAGCCGTGTCCAAACTACAGATATAAAACCCACCCTGGTTACCTGCGCAATGCTAGGTCCAGTCTCAGTTGGGAAGCCTACCAACCGAAAAGAGCCTCATAATTTCCCGAAGATCAGCCTTTTGGGCTTTTCTATTATCCAGGAAACCCCTACATTTCGACGGAAGCGCTGAACAAGCATAGGGCCTACGTTCCATGAGCGTCCAAGGCCCCTATGACCCCCAAATTTACTACAAAATTTTTTTGGGTCAAGCTTTATCAAGTCAAGTCAAGCGCAATTTTTACTGGAAAGTGTCCCGGTAATTTATGGGCGACAGCCTGTATACTATCGGAGGCACGATTTTCAAGCGCGGTTACTACGCAGCGTGAATTAATTGGAGCTCAGATACAACATATTAGTTAGCTAGGCAACTTGCGAATCTAAAGTGTAATGTAATTTGATTCTCTGATGACGGAGTTGGTGCCCCGTTGGTTCCCTCGGGCTTCTCACTTGGAAAGTAAAATCAAGTAGTGGTGCAGGGACTATCTCGTGTAAGCCCATGTTATCGGAAACGTGCACTGTACTAAGTCCGTAAGTCTAACGGGAACTGACCCAAAGCCACCCCACATTACTCATTTCAACAACAAAAACCAGCTGACATTTTAGGATGAAACTCAAGTCTGTAGTGAGTTTACTATTCCTCTTAGTACTTCCAAATACGAGAAACTAGCATTTGGAAAATGTGGCTTTGCGTAAGTTTCTCAACAAAGCACCACATGCGCCACATGGACTGATTTTAGTAGCCAGCCGCAACCGGTTTGGCATACCACGAGCAGCATTGATGCGCTGTCTATCTTAACCTCCCACAAACCCTCGACAACGTTGTTATGGGAGCCGGTGTTGCATCCAGCTCTTAAGACAATGCAAACCTCGTCCAATTCATTGCAATGAAATCGAAGACCGGGGGCGATACAGGTACCATATGCATGCGCCTAGACGAGGAAGTAGTGAAGCGCGAGCGAGCGAATCTGTTCCTGGATGCTCTCGAATGTCGCGTCCATGTTTCGACACTGGGTACGAGGCACTAGATGTGCTGCCGACAGAACTACAAGATGCTCGAAGAGCGCCAAAAACGGTGCTGTTCCGATTAACTGCCGCATCTGGCGCATCCACGCTGACAATATTAACTCCACTGACACTGCACAAAACTCGACGGCGACAGGGCCGATGATAGCCTCATGGCGCCGGACTCAGTACAACGACGACCTCAGTGACGCCGACCGACAGACTGACCGACCACGGCGTCTATTCAGAAGATGGGGGGCACGACTTCATCCGGCTCAACAGGGTACAGTAGCACGACGCCCGGTTCAACACAAACAACCGCGTGGCCGTGAAGTTGAACATACCATCTTGATACACATGGCACGGCTCCCAAGAGCTAGTGAAAGTTGAGCTGGCTTGGGCCAAACGATACTCTCCAGCTAAGAACCCACCCAATATAGTTAAGATATAGATAACAACAACAAAAACACCAAACGTTGCAATTTTCGACGGTGTTTTGACAAAACAAATATAAGTATCGAGCTCAGATGACAAAACTATGTCTTTTCAAAACAACAATAATGTGTACTCATAATATCAGTACACATTAAATTTATCATATTATGATAAATTTAACCAATTCGTACATATATCCAGTAAAACGAATACAGCAAGTTTGGACCCTTCCTGCTGTCCAAGACGGTGAATAATGACGAGTATCGGAGTCTGCTGACACTGAATGGTGAGATCCGACAGAGGCACTTCATGTTGAAATCGGGGAAGTGTACTGTTGAGGAAGCGAAACTGCTTCCTTTGGTTTTACTGCAGAGCCTGGTGGACAACCCAGCAAAATAACTACATAGGACGTTTATTAGTACATGTAACTGATATAAAACCCTTCATATTCAATTAGCGGCATTAACATGATAGAATCACACCGAAGTGCCGACATTTAACTTTGTAAATCACAACTCAATCTTCCTTTTCCTACACGAGTATTATGTAGCGTTTTACAAAAACACTAAAGTGGCATACAGGTTACCTCTAAATAGTCATGCGTACCGGAAATTACCTTTGAACGCAACATAATGCCGCGTATGACAAAAATATATTGCGTAAAGTATACGAAATTTACAATAGAAAATGTATCGGCAACAAAAGGGTTAACAGCGCCGGATATATGAGACCACACTAAACAAAACGTTTCTTATGAACCTAAGCACGAATCACGATTTAACCGCACGAATCCAAATAGATGTGTCTTGTGCTTCTTTTAGACTATTGACCGTTAGAAAATGTTCAGAACTCGAGGAGGTATGCCGATCGGAAAAAATATCTCCAATACCGGACCTCCGAAATCTCGGATTTCATTTCGGGCGTGTGAACTCGGTATTTTTTCAATGTTATCTTATTGTATATTGTGGGAACGCTCGCGTTAAAAACAATCGAATTAGAGTCGTTCTCGCTTTCTACGTGTGTTTTTAGCTTTTAATTTTTTGATGTCCGGTTATGTACGAATTTTGATTGGTCAACTTTAAACGCAATTATCTCGAAAACTCGTAATGGTTGATAAGTAACATTTTGTTTCCCGTTGTCTCACACACACACTCTTTCACCTCTATCTATACTATTCAACACTCTGTAATGGATATTCAGTGAATTTCTGTCAAAATCTAAATAACTATCGCATTTATCAATGACAGTCCAAGATCGACTATTGCGCATTTTTCATACAGGAATTGTAGCGTAAAGTATGTTGAAACAACAAAACTGTTGTAGACAAAAATCACAATTGGTGCGTATGTAACATAGACAGTCCTGGATCGATTTTTTTTTACGTACGTTCAAACAACAACAATTGTAACGTAAAATGTGTCGAAGCATCAAATTGTTGTGGGTCTCCCGGGGTAGCAAAGCTTAACTATACTTTCCCTTATAATCCATCAATAATGACCGGATGTAGGTAAGGTTGAAGTTACACTTTAAGTATTCCAACCCATCACCATTCTCCACCCATACTTACCTGACTGGTGCTTGACGCTGCTCAATGAGGGCGTTGACATGAGCCGGAGCAGGCCCCTTGCACTCCGGTGCTGTAAGGGTTCAGGAATGCTCTTTTGAGTAATTCCACAGTAGAATTTTTGTCAGCGGGGGTGAGCGCGTGCGCCGCCCCCACCCCATCTTTTTCCTTTCGTACCTTTTCTGGAGCCTTCATCCGAGACGGTGTCAAACACTCTATTAGTAATCCGCCTAGGTCGAATCGCAATTTGGGCGCACCACCGCAAGGCGACGCGTCTCTTCTTTCTATTGAGCCCTCACAGGTTTTCTGGGAGTTTGGACGTGAGAAGTTATGGACAGTTGAAATAATTATATCGCATCGGGAGCCAAAACCTATTTTTGTATTTGTGATCTAGGGGTAAAATTTATATTCATAGCTGCGGATCCAGTGGTGTTTTCGGATTGCTAAAATTCGAAACGGAAGTGCTTCAAAATTTAGATTATATACTCAATTCAGAATTGTGACGTTGATGTTCCTCAGTATCATTTTGAAATGATATGGACATTAGTATCACCGTGAATTGTCCTACTCCACTATCGCCCACCCTTGTTAGACATCTTGCGCTTCTTGTTCCCCGTGTGAGTTGTTTCTCCTTCTTCCCGCCCGCACTGACCTGATTTTTCTTTGCAGCCACTGCCATTGCAGCTCTGTGCTCTCGTCGCGTTTGCTTCGCAGTTTCTTTGTCGGAGCGGAATACATGTGGTTGGACTAGAACTCGTCAGGCACATACTTCCGGGCCGTGTAGTGCATTGTCTATTTTTATAGGTGGCAACGGTAACCCAATTAGGAAGTATTCAGACATGCGTTCGATCTTTGACCCTTCGATCAGCACCCCGTCGATCTTGCGGCGTAGGTCTTGCTCATCACCACCGCTGCCTGGGTCCTTGCAGCATTGCATGACTCCCGTGCTTGCGAATGTGCCCGAAACGATGACAATATCGTGCCGCTCTTAACTGTGGTAACTATTACCAGGTGTATTTTGGCGTATCTTCCGCTTGATAATCGATCTCTCTCGAAACGCAAAGGTGCATATCATGAAACTTGCAGTAGCGAACGGGACAGCTGGAGCCATTGCTGTCAATTTTGGAGTCACCAGGAGAACTCTTTTGTCTGTGATCGTCCGTGTGTCGCCACCAGATGCTGCGCTCGCGCTTCAAAGGCCAACCGAACGTCTCGCCACGCGGGGACGCAAGCGTTGCTGGGCGAACGTGATGTTTATGGTATTTTCAGAGCTTTTACGGCGCTTATCGCGAGTGTGCCAGCCGTTGTTGATACCGACATGCTGTCCCCCTGAACCCACCCGTGTAAGGGCCCGTTCAATTGCGCTATCTATCTCGCGAAAGAGAGTTTTGTGTTTTGGAGTATGTTTTCCCGTGCCTTTGGTTTAGATTCAGCGAATCTTGTGCGCATGGAATGATCCCGCCGCACTCAATCAGCCAGAAAAAACAATAATTTTGTAGCAGACGTCTTTCTGTCTTGCATGAAGGTATCAAACCGAAATGAAGCAGATTGGCGCCACACCGAGACAGCTTGCAAACGACACACCTGGTCTACAAACGGTAGGTAATAGTGGAATTTCTCGCGAGTGCCACTGCCACGGCAGCGCTTGACAGTGTCGTTCTGCATCAGCACTGCCAACATAGTGTAGATGCTTATCGCTCGCTCTTGGCGTATCATTTGGGAAAGTGAGCAGACTAGCCGCTCAATCTCACGTGCCTTCCCCTCTAGACAGTGCCGCTAGCATTGGTCCGCCTGAATAAATCCCGAGCCTTTCAGTTGAAGATCGACCTCAATCAAATTGATACTTCGGTCGTCCTCACACTCGTCAGCGCTGTCCACACTCTCAGCCATCGCCTCTGCTACCTCCTCCTCTGTGTTATCTTCCTCAATCCAATCTTCGTCCGAGCTGGGATCCAACGTCGACGCCGACGCGTTAGCTTGCATTACGGCCCTGTCACGAAAGCATACGATCATTGTATACGTATTTGCGCTGCCGCTCGCCAACATGTTTTACGTATTCAAGTCGTCGGCGTATGCCATCACTCACAACGTGCGGTCAGTGATCACCGGGGCGCATACATCCGGTTCAGCGGGATATGGTGGGGCAGAGGGTAGCATTCGTGTCAGCCACGCATTGTATATGGTTGTGTGATAGGCTTTATGTAGCACAAAATTGAGCATGGTGTGGTAATGTAATTCCACTAAAATCATTGCTACCGCTCGGTACGAGGTTCACCAACAACACACGTTTTCCCGGTAGGGTCAGCGGTTGTTGGGTCAATACCTGAAGATCACGAACAATCCCTTACACCGGGTCGGTTACAAGTACTTCTGTGCGACAATGTTATATTCGGTCAACCCAAAACCTGCACCACTTAGCCACGAACGGGGGCTAGGATGCAATATAGCGCTCTCGCGCAACCCCCCAACCCCCCGCCGTCCCTCAGAATAATGGGCCCTGGCTGGTAAGGCCTAATACAGGGGTGACCGAGGGAATCCTCGGTCGGTAGGTAAATACACTCGAGGACACTCCCGTCCCACAATTATATAGTGGACGGCTATGTAAAAGTCGCTCCAGCCTCCGGCCACGCCAACCCTTGGCCTAGCCTAGGCGAACTCTCGGTCAGGTAACCACAAGTTCCCCAACAGGCATTCCCATGCAGCCGAGCGTGTCCAGGCACGACAATAAGCTAGCTACACTTACCAAAGTCGGACTTGACCCTTGTTGGCTTTGGGGGAAGACTGCTCTTTAATTTCTGACTATCCATAGGCCTTCCGGGCCTCTGTGCGTCATTTTATGGCTAGTCATATGTCTCTATACAAATATCTAATATAAACGAGTCTCAACGAGACAACCTCGGAGGTGACCGAGACTTCGCGAATAAGTACGACACGGTATACGCTACTAAGTCCGAGTGTACCAAAATAATGGTATAGATTGGATGCGAATTCTCGGAGTACTCGGTCGGGGTTTTATTAGGGCCCGCCGAGGCTCCTGCTCGCTTCACTGAGGAAAGCGTATGTCGCCACGCACAGCCACGTGCATTGCTTCTTCCTACACCCGGTGTGTTGGACTTGACGATTGTAATTTGCCTTTCGAGGATCTAGCGCTCTCACCAGTCTTCGAGGCTTCACGCAACGGTCGACGCGCGGCGGTAGGTGTCAACTTCCTGGGCTTTCTGGTGCTCTTTTCGTGTCGAACGCCTCCGGGTCGCTCAGAAAGTTATTCGCCGCCTTCCAGGATCTCCCCGCGCGCTGTACAATTACATTGGTGGATAGATTTCCATCCTTGTAGGCTACTAACTGACCTTTTATCGCTGCCAATCAGAAATTGGCTCATCCTTGTCAACTAGATGCAACGGTTTTGGCGGCAAATGAACGGTAATCATAGATAAGTTCCTAGTATCCTATACAAGATTATAGAGATCGTCCAACAGCTCGTGCACGCATTAATACGTACCTTCATCTTCTTTTCCGCGCTTGGAGGACGCTGCGAGACTGGGATTAGAGTACTGTTCCACCCTCATGTCAGATTCAAACACGGAACGCTACCGAAAAGCTGTTCATCATTGGGATCAACCCCGATGTGTTGAAGTTATGGCTGAAGAACAATTCGCCCTTGTCAGAACCCACGAACCAGCAACAAGCGGAGTTGGTCACTGTGGCGTGCGACTGTTAGCCTTGGTCATGATCTGGTCATACGGTTGAACGTTGAAGCCCAACGTCTCCTCGGGACATCAAGTCAGGCATCGCTCAGGTCTTATCTGAAGTTTCGAGCCGTCATCGGAAAGGCTGCCAACCGTGGAGCGCCACAGATGCACGTCAGGTACTGTAGCTATATGTAGGGGGGCAACAGCTCGAAGGAGCTGGATAAAGGGCTACAGTTCGTTTGAAATTTTAGTTTTGCCCCACCTCAATCATTTTCAACTTTCAACTTCACAACTCTCCTAACTACACCTCTGTCTGCCGCCATCAATTTCCTCTGCATCCAAGATCTTCTTACAGGTTATCGTGTCTACGCCTAACGGCCTCGACGTTCACAACTAAGCTCAGGCCGTTCTGGGAAACTGACTTTCCCGCATGAAGGCTCAAGTCAAGCTGGTATTGGCTTTGGACCCCGTCAACGCGCCGACGACGGCGGAAGCCAAGCTAAAGGTAGAGAGTGATGTTGCTGCATCGACGGCAGCTCCTGCTGGAACGTCATCTCCGATCACGACGCCGGCAACACTGCTAGCAACCGAGTAATGAAGCAGAAGATGGCTGTTTCGATCGTCTTGACAGCGCTAAGCGAGAAACTCGCTGTGGAGGTGTACCTGATGGAACACCCGCAGCCATCCTCCGCCACCTGCTCGTGACATACAATGGCGAGTGCAGTGCGACCATTGGGGCGACCAAGCGCAAGTACATGGGACTCTATCTGAATGGAGATGGCTCCATAATTGAGCATATCAAACCGACAAGACGTGTTCTTGACGAACCACAAGAGCAGCATGTGACTGTCTCTGATGCGGAGAAGAGAAAGAACTTCATGTAGAGTCTGAGGGATGCGTGAATCAGCTTTGTGAGAGTTCACAAGGCATTCGCGACGTTCGAGGCCATGATGCAATGATGCCAAGCGGAGGTGATCGATCCGGCGTTAGCAGCAGAAGGGTCATCGGTAGACGAGCGGTGCTACGAGTAGCGGAAAAACGACCGCTGACCTCAATGCTGAACAAAAGGCTGGTTGAAGAGGAATTGAGACATGTCGAAGGTCAAGTGTTCCAACTGTAACCAGATGGGACGCTATTCGCGGAACAGCGTCCGTGATCCGGCGCCGTCCGCCATAAAAACGTTTCCAAGGCTCATTTCAGTGGGGCTAAGAAATAGTTTCTAGTCTCATTGCCTGGAGTGGCGTAGAGGGTTAGCTTAGGACTAAATCTAAGATTGAACAGGCATGATGTTGTGGGTCGAGAATGGAAAGAAACCTAACACAAGGTTGCACGAATGTAGCTCTCCAGTACTTAAGTAGATCCGAGATCGGGTGTCACGTGCTGAGAAGAAATGTGGAGGTCCACGTGATATTTGCGGAGATACAGAATCGGTGGACCATAAGCAGGGTGATGATGTCACACAGGGCCTCAAATGACGTCATAAGGTAAAGGCGAGGCAGTATAGGAGTGGTTGGACGGTAGAAGAGCCGCCGCTAGAAAGGACATTTCAGTTCAGAATTTCCGACATCAAAACAAGGTGCTTCTTTATATCAGCATTTGTGCTGTGCGGTTAGCGCCTGTGTGTACATTGTGATTGTTTCCCACCCACCAGGGACGTGTACTCGAGGATCTGGATTGATTTGGCCTCCCCGGTGTCATCCTGGTAGCGTACTGTGTGACATTGTCTGGACTCAAGATATCAGCTCTCAGTGTTCGACAGTAGGACACTCTAAACGGTTTGGCAATGATTGGCCTGCGTCTCACACTTTGGCTTGGTCCCGCGGGGTTGCTGCGGTAGAAGATCTCTGGTAGATCTCGTGCATATTGTACAACACGTTCTAGTGGGAAGATATGCCTCACTGCGCAAGTGTGCCCGCGATATAGTTAACTTAAGTCTCTGACCCCGCGAGTGCACAAATACCCCATAGGCATCCCTTTATATCGCACGCCTTCTAGGAATTACGATAGATAAAAAATCCGCGTCTTGCTACAAAGGTACACAAGGTGAGGCCCGGAGTTCCTGGAGATCTCTGGGAGTTTGGCTTGCAGGGGTAACTCCCTCCCCCCTCCCCCCACGTAGTTGCGTGGCAGGAGTTTATTTGTTTTTATCTGAGTGGATTCACCCCACAGGAACGACGCCCCCTCTTCTACCTGCCGCTGTGTCGTCGTTAACAATAACTGGCGCTCGTGCTGTACGGATAAAACTTCCCTCGAAGGTCCGGGAAATCATATTCCCGTTGCCTGCGCCGCTGATTAATCAATCAGAAGCGACCAATATGCCGTTTTCAGTGGAGAACACAGTGACCCAGCGGTGCGACAAGCCACATGACTGGTCATGTCGATAATCTCGTCGATATTCACACGCTGGACGCACCGCACTCACTGACCGTCGCTTCGGGTGAAACGATGTCAGCTACCGCCGTCGGGAAGACGCCACTGCTGGACGATGGTGAAAACGTCTGTGTGCTGCAGCATGTTCTGCATGTAAAGGGACCCGCTCACAATCTCGTCTCGTTTGCTGCTGCGTCGGGCAATGGTATGGATATTTCGTTCAAGGGTATGTCATGTGTGATTCTCGAGGTCAAGAATGGATGTGAAGCGCGAACCACCACATGTATGTTGTAGTGGGCCTACTTTGGCTCACTACTTTATCTTACATGTAGTGCTACGTATATGAGGAAGCGGTAGTTTAGTTTTGATTTGAATAAAATATACTTGAGTCCTCAAGTACAATTTAAATCAAATAAAGACACCAAAGTAATCAGGTTAAGGTAAAATGAGAAGTGTATTGTTTCTAAACCGGTCTTCCTCCTCAATTTGTTTATCATCTATGAAAAGGGTTTTCAGCGGCTGGCTCGATAATATGCACATCACTGATTGGTAGAAATATATTAATTTCTACCAATACGATTTCGGGGTATGTGTGGACCACTCATTGTGGTGGCCCACTTCAATGTAGCCATTGGTATAACTTACACCAAGGTGAGGAAGATTCTAAAACTTTTAAATGATATTTTATATGTTAAAATCACAAGTGGATTGTAACCACTTGTGCGTGTAACCTGTGAGATCGGGTTTGACTGCGGAGCAAGGGCGCCAGGCCGAGGTCTAACGGCATCGAGGTTTAGGAGAAAGGTGACCGAGGTCTCCTTTCGGCTACTCACATCGACCGCGCCAGAGTGACGGGAAGCCAGTTAGTGACTGCGGGGCTCGGGGGGTTCTAATAAATCCCTGTCGAGCTCTCCGGATAGTCATATTGAATACACGTTTTGCCTCTTATTAGGAATCCGGACTTAAGAGATTTAAGCCACCAGAACCCATACACCAGGCTTGAGGCTTGCTCTAGTGGGGATGCCTGTGGCTATCCGACCCATTTCGGGACCGGGTTCTGATACCCCTCATTACACTATGGGGCATTTTTCGGCACTTGGGGCCTCCAGCCCACCCAACTATCCTACACCGGGGTGCGGGTTGGCAGGGCGGACCACTCCATGGAGTGACTGCTCGTCCAAAATATTGCCTATCTCCGGCCTCCATGGAAAGTCCCGCACTCGGTGGGGATCGATCCCGGTACCTCCCCGTCTCCGCGTCAGGGTTTGACCACTGGCCCACGGGGATCGGTGAATCCGGGCTTAAGATCAATACGCGATTAGCTGGGTCCATTGAAGAACTCGCTGCCCGCACTAAGCGACAACTTCGGCTGGAGACCATCGAAGAATAGAAGGAAGACGTGATCATGGGCACTGTCGACTTTGAAGAAGAACTTACACCCCCACATCGCCGCGAACTCATCCAGAACTACTGGGAGTCGTGAGGATGCAGGCTCGCCTTCGAGGAGACCCTCGTCAAGAGAAGGTCGTTCCTCCACCGCGCCAATCGATCAGCATCTCCAAGCCCAGGTAACGTCGCCTGGACTTCAAAGAATCACATCTCACCATGGAGGAAGTGTGTAACGAGGTCGAAGAACGAGTTGCCCCACCCAGTTCGACGGCCCAAATGCGCGTGCCGGGTTTACCTGCCAAGAAATGACGCCTAGCGACATCGAGATTTGGTCTCTTGGAGTGGAGCTAGCCAACCTCGGGAATGTTCAGCCATCCGACGATCGCAGCGAGTGGGAGGGCACCATGCTCGATGAAATTCGGAGTGTGTTCGAGAACGAGACGTTAGTGTGTGCGCGTGTGGGGGGGGGCTGCATCCTGGTCGCTCGGCGATTAAGTTTAAATGGATCTTCAAGAAGAAGATGAACGCGTATGGGATATTGAGTAAGTACAAAGCCCGAGTTATTATCAAGGGCTTCAATCAATGTTATGAAGAAGACTACACCAAGCCATTCAGTCCCGTCGTGCGTCACAGCACCGTGCCACTCGCGCTAGTGATTGCAGTGTAGCACCGTATGCATTGCCTGCAGCTCGGCATTTAGATGGTCCTCTTGCATTCGGAACTCGAGTAAGAAATTGACCTGAAGCTTATCGAGGTGTTTGAGTCTCCGGGTGGTCACGTTTGGCGTTTGTTATGTTATATGAGATGAAGCATGTGTTCAAGGCCTGGTACTACAACTTCTGCTCATTCCTGATTCACCTCGGTTTTGCCAAGGCAAAGCAGGTCCGTACCTGTTTGTGAAAGGCAGCGACAAAGGCTTGATGGTCGTACTTGTGTACGTGGATGTCATCCTAGCGTTCCCGATTAACTAGGCGGACATTGCAGTGTTCAAGGCAGCTGTTTAAGGAGTTGTGTAGCGTCAACTACTTTGACGATGCCAACTATGTCCTTGGTCTCAAGCTGCAGCGGTCGATAGGAGGCAACAAAGGGCGCCTTGTAGCCAGCAGAAATACGCTGCAACGTTTTCAAGCAATTTGGTATGCAGCGTGCACGGACGTCATACCCGTCCATCGAGGGCCGCTATCGCGATCAGTTGTTCAAGACTCAACACCCGTCGGAATTCCGCGCACGCCCCGCAATTGGTGCGTTACGGTGATTGGTAGTGATAGGCAGACCTGACACCGCCACCGCTGTCTGCATCATCGCGAAGGATATTGAGTGCCCGACGGACAGCGCAAAACTCGGTGTGACTCGAGTCTTCTGTTACCTGAACAGAACAGCTGAGTTCGGGTTGACGTTCAGAAAAGGTCCTGGTAATGGCCTAGTACTGAACTGCGATGCTGCATTTTAGGGGGATCGGGACGCCAAGTGTTCAACTGACTACACGATCTACTATGACTGCAGCCTCATTGAATAGGATCGGAGAAGCAATGTATGATAACGCTGCCGTCGACCAATGATGAGTATATCGCTTTGAGCGCTGTAGTGAAGGAGTATATCGGGCTCAATATGGTGTTGAAGGACTTGGGACTCGCTGTCGACCTGATTTTCGTGCTAAAAGCCAACCTAGGTGTTCAACATATGGTGGAGAGCAGAGTCGTGACGCAGCGTTCACTCCACATTAAAATTAAGTATCATTGGTTGCGCGAAAGATCCCTCTGTGCGCGATTCATGTCAGGTACAGTCCTACTGCTGCGATAGTCGCAAGCAATTTCACTAAGCCACTGGAAACGGTCAAATTCAAACGCTTCCGCGACAAGCTCTGTGTTTGTCAAGTGGGAGTGCTGGATCTGTACTAACCAGCAACAAGCGGAGTTGGTCACTGTGAGGCGCGACTATTAGCCTTGGTGCATGGCCTGGACATACGGTCGCACGTTGAAGCCCAACTTCTCCACGGAACATCAAGTTTGGTATCGCACCTGATCATATCTGAAGTTTTGAGCCGTCATCGGCACGGTTGTCAGCGGTGGGGCGCCACAGATGCACGTCAGTTGCTGTATCTATATGGAGGAGAGCGATTGTTCGAAAGAGCAGGATGAAGTCCTGTAGTTCTTCTTTGTTTTAGTTTTGTCCCACCTCTATCAATTTTCAACTTCTGAATAGTCCGTGCAGAGGGGGATGAATTAAGCATAGACCAAAGCTGAGGGAAAGTGAATTCACCCGTAGAAGCTTGTTTAACTAGACAGCGGACGTCGCGCACGGACAAGCTGGGTATCGCCCCATCAATTTGCGAGACTTCGGGTCGTCTCCGTGTAGCACACGCCGCACAGCGTCAGTGGATTACTTCACCTGCTAAGAGATATCTCTCTGGACTACGCCAGCTTAGTCAAGTCCTTCAATATTCCCTCTCTCCTACTCCGTAAGTGGTGGGCCTCGGCCCATCGTTTCAAGAGCCAGTCAGTTGTCTTTGGTCATCAGTCTACTGAAAGTAGGTTTTATATGTTGAACTCGTGTGCGTATTACTACACGCGAGGGCCGAACTTCTCAGTTGTACGTGTTTAATCCCATGTATTAACACGTGTAGGTGGTTTGCAGGAATACTGAAGAAGGCGTATTGGGATCTTGCACTTGGAGACTTGGTCGTAGACACCGCCGAGGCTTGGGGCGAGGCGAGGAAGGTCACTTGGGGGGTTGAATCGAAATTCAGAAGTGATTGGATTGTTGGAGCTTACACCCTAGGCTAGTGCTAAAGACACGCGGCCATGCGTCCTATCAACTAGTGCGTCTAATCAGCCATCATTCTACACTACTCGTCCAATCAACCTACTCGTCTAATCAACGTGTGGTCGTATTAGACCGTTCGGTTAACCGGTTCGGGTACCTCGGAACTGGTACAGTGTACCAAGGTTCAGTACCCTGCAACACATACTAACGGATAATGCCAATTTGTATACGGTACACAATTCCTGTATTATACCTTCAGTTACCAAAAGGTACTCAAATTGGATCGGTACACTAATTCTAGTCCTACACAGACTCTTCGCTGTCCCAAATCGTAAACTCATCGAAACAGTCCTCACTGAGGGCACCTCCGTTGTCGCTCACGTCGTTAGCATTTTCTCCAATGCGCTCCTTCCACTTCGATCAAAAGAGCTCGCCGTAAACGTCGTGTCTCGCCACATGCCAATCTCCAAATCTTAGAGAAAACCCAGCTGCTGCCACCGAGCGCTCAACGACGTCAGCTGGAACATCGCGCCAAGCGACGTTCACCCAGTTCGCCACGGTCTCAACCGATGGCGGCTTTGGATTTCCTCCGCGAGTGTAGAGCACAGCATCAGACTTCTTCCAGCTGTCGCTGATGGGCGACAGTTTGTCCTTGAACGACTTGTAGATACCGATATCTCCCGCTTGCACGTAGGGTGTCAATCCGCCTGGGATGACGAACATCTGCACCCATTTCGCGGTGCACCGAGCCTTCACCATCTTGGAGATGTGTGCACGCATGCTGTCCCAGACCAGCGCTTTTCCCTGCGTGCACGTGTCAAAAATGGGCGGAAACACCAGATCCAGCCAACGAGTGAGAAGTGTCGAGTCGACCCATGCCTTGGGTTGGTTCACGATGTAGACGTTGCCGTAGCGCTCAATCTTGCCATCCTGCTTGGCCCCTTTCCAAACAATCAGCAGGGGCAGCTTTCGGCCGGTTGGCGTGGCGGCCAGCACAGCCGTCACCCGCATTGAAGCAAATCCCGTAGACTTTAGCACGACGTGGCGCGCTCCAATTTGGTCCACTGTCTGGCGGCGCGAGTCCTCGAAGTAGACTGCCGTCTCGTCCATCAGGATGGTGCGATCGTCGCTAAGACCATCGATGTGTGACTTGAGATAGCTTAGAAAGCTTACCGCTCGGTCGGTCAACACATCATCGGTTAGCACCGTAAGAATGGTGGTGCGGCGCAGCGACAGTCCGTACCGACGCATGAATCCGTAGACCCAGCGGTCTGATGCAACGAAATCAGCATCGCCCAGCTCAGAGGCGGCAAGCCGCTGCCCAGTGTCGCGAATCCAATCGCGAGAGACCTTCTCTTTTGCAGACCGGCGAAACAGCACTTGATCGAACAGGATATCCTCGATCTCGGAGAGCCGTGGCATAGCGCCCGCCCCACTCAGGCGGCTGCGTAGCGCTGGCGCGGCCTTGATAGCGCTGCGCTGCTTCCACCAGTAGCGCACCTGAGCTTCGGAAACATTCCAGTCGCGCTCGTTCTTGAAGTAAGCAGCGGCTGGGGTGGGCACACCGCCGGTTTTCTCAATCCACTGAACGACCTCTTTCTTCTCGGCCATTGACTGGGGCATGCGTGATGACGGCATCTTCACTGGGAGTGGTTTGGCTGCTGGGGGGTTGTAGGGACTGGTGAAACGCAGAACGTAGAGAGCCGACCAAGAAAATTGGTGGTTCTGGTCATTGGTGGCTGGTGGTGACGGTATTATATTTGGTACGGTACTCTATTATTTGAGTACCGCCCAAGCGGTATACAATTTGGTCTAGGTATACTATTTGGAAAAGTACTCTACTCGGCATTATTCGTTAATAACATTGTCGGATTCGCGAGCCTCAACTCGTAGTACTGACCGAGTTGTGCTCACAAACGTGGGTTTGCGTTAGCACTTGGCAATAAAAGGTGATATCGAAGATGTATGTTGGTTACATATGAAAGGGAAAATAAGAAAGGAAATGGGGTGGGGGCGGCGCACGCGCTCACCCCCGCTGACAAAAATTCTACTGTGGAATTACTCAAAAGAGCATTCCTGAACCCTTACAGCACCGGAGTGCAAGGGGCCTGCTCCGGCTCATGTCAACGCCCTCATTGAGCAGCGTCAAGCACCAGTCAGGTAAGTATGAGTTGGAGTTCATGAGGGTTGGCATATCCTATATTTGTAAGTAAACCTCACGAACATCAGAAATTTATGCTCTCGTGTTCCAATTGGCTGAAAAGCAATTTTCAGCTTGGCGATGGGTATTCTCACATACAGGTACCAAAAGGTAAGTCGAATTGCGCAGCATTATCTTGGCAGCTGAAAGCCTACCTTGTACTTGCAACTATCCTAGTGAATCGTCTACAATGATGTTTGTCTGATTCATAAACCTATCTTCCTCCTCCTCATCTTCGCCACCTTCCGTCTCGCACAACAGAGACGGCCTGCGCCTATGCAGTCGACTTCGTCTTGGCGCTCTTTTTCTTCTTGGACTTGCGCTTTTTCACCGTCTTGAATCCTTCGTCCTCAGTGGCCTTAGTGACAAGACCCGTCGGAGTCGCGTCGGTGATCACCGCCGACTTAATCCCGTTCGCAAATCCGTCACGAAGGTAGGTCTTCAACGCGAGGACAGTGTCCTCCAACTGCTTCGGGGTGTGCAGCGCCGAGATAAAGAAGCGCAAACGACACTTGCCCTCCTCCACAGCAGGGTACACGATGGGCTTCACATTGATCTTGTGGGCCGCCAAAAACTCGGAGGCCTTGGCGGTCGCGATGGTACTACCGATCATGACCACCACCACCGGCGCGCCGCGGAAGGTGTTCTCGCCCATTGGGATCTTGTGCTCCTTGCACAGGTCGTAGAAGTAGCTGCTCCGCTCCTGCAGCGTCACGGTTCGCGACGGACCTTCCGTCATAAGCTGCACAGACTTCAGCGCGGCCGAGCCGCAAGCCGGGGCCAAGCCAACCGAGAACACAAAGCCACCAGCGCAGTGCTTCAGATACTTGATCAGCGTCTGGGAGCCGAGGATGAAGCCGCCAACCGAACCCAAAGCCTTGCTCATTGTGCCCATTCGTACATCGATGTCCTTCGGGTCCGCGTTGAAGTGCTCGCAGATACCACGGCCCGTAGCGCCCATCGTACCAAAAGAGTGAGCCTCATCGATGAAAAGCAGCGCCTTGTACTTCTTCTTGATGCGAATCATCTCATGCACGTCCGGGATATCCCCATCCATACTGTACACGCCCTCAATCACGATGAGAACACGGCGGTACTTCGTGCGCAGCTTCGACAGCATGCGTTCAAGCGCCTTGGTATCGTTATGCGGGAATGGCAGGATAGTGGCGCCACTGAGGCGCTGTCCACTCACACAGGAATCATGGTTAAGCGCGTCGCACAGGATCAAGTCGCCCTTGGACACCAGCGCGTCGATCGTCGTAACATTGGACACCCAGCCACCGACGAAGAGAATGCTCGCCTCAGCATTGAAAAACGTGCACAGTGCCTTCTCTAAGTCCACATTCATCTGCGTCTGACCCACAATAGGCGACGAACTCATGGTCGTCCCGTACTCCTCGATGCCCGCCTTCGACGCAGCAGCCACATCAGGGTTCGAGGCATTTCCAAGGTAGTTGTACGTGTTGAAGTTCGTCATGCGGCGCTTCTCGGGCGTGAGCGTCTCCAAGAAAGGCACGCGCAATCCTGCACTCTCGAACTCCTTCATTTGACTAAACAGCCCCTGGACTTCCGGGAAGCTATCGATCTCAAAGCAACTCGAGTCAATCTCCTCCACCGTCGTAGCAGTCTGCATGGATCCAGCCTGCTCGTCACTCTCATCGCCACCTGCAAGATCGCCCGACGCGAGGCCTGGAGCGTTCGCAAGCTTTAAGGGCGTGTCGTACTGGAAGAACGCGGAAGGAGAAACAATGCAGCCGAGGAATTCACCCAAGTCCGACGACAGTCCAACAATTGCCACCGAATCCATGCCAAACATCGCCCATGGAGTGTTCGGGTCGATTTCAGCCGGATTAGCCGCTGCCGCCACAGCGTTCGAGTTTTCACCGTCCCCAACCGTCATTGGCACCTCCATCTCTTGAGCCACGTGCTCCAGCAGCCACGCGAGAATCTCATCAGGCGTCTTCAGCTCTCCAGACGGCTTGTCATCCTTATTACTTTTGTCTCTTGCATGCTTTGCCGGCGCCGGAGAAGACGATACTTGAGCATTGTTGCCCTTTGATTTATACTCGAAGAGAGGCTTGATAAGGGTTCCATCAAGGAAATGGGCCTTCGAGGCGCTGCGCTGGATCTTGCCGCTCGTAGTCTTAGGAATCGTCTTTTGGCGCAGCAGCACAATCGCTTCGCACTTCAGCTGATGCTCTGAGAGCACCATCTTGATAATCTCACGACAAATCTCTTCCAACATCTGCTGCGATGATCCATTCTTCACCTCTGTAACCACCACGAGAGCTTCTTCGTCTCCCTTTTCAATAGAAAAGGCGGCAGTGCAACCAGGACGAACATTTTCGTGAGCGTGCTCAACAGAAGCCTCTACATCCTGCGGGCACACGTTGCGGCCTCGAATAATGATGAGGTCTTTCAGGCGGCCCGTTACGAAGAGCTCGCCGTTGCGAAGGAACCCCATGTCACCGGTGCGAAGATAGGTGTTCTTTGAGTTCTTCTCGCCAGCGAGCTGTGCACGGAACATCTCCTCCGTGTACTCGGGACGGTTCCAGTATCCGATGGCCACTGACGGACCCTGCACCCAAACCTCGCCGACCTGAAGTTCGTCAAGCTGCTTCTTGGTGTCCGGGTCCACGACAGCCACGCTAAACGTTGGCATGGCCTTACCACATCCCACAAGCTGCATAACATCGTTGGCAGGGGGCTGCTTGCCCTTCTTGGAGCTCACCACGGCGACCTTGCGCTGCGTCTCCAAAATGCGCTTGTGGATGTCCAGCAGCGTCGGCTTCTGGGGCGGCTCCTGGCCGGTGCACACCAGAGTCACTTCCGCCAATCCGTAGCCGCAGTTAAACGTGTTGGGGTCGAATCCCGCACCCTTAAATTTGCTCGTGAACGCGTCGAGCGACTCGCGACGAATAGGCTCGGCGGCACAGATCGTCTGCTTGAGGGTACTGAGATCCATCTCAGCAGCCTGCTTGTCGCTCGTCTTCCTAGCCGCAAGCGCGTAGCCGAAGTTGGGCGCGCACACATGCGTGGCCTTGTACTTGCTCGCGGTCCGCATCCAGAGCGCCGGGTCCTTGATGAAGCTGATGGGCGACATGCTCACGCATCTAGCCGCAGTGACACACGGGGTGATGATGAACCCGACCAGGCCCATGTCGTGGTAGCTCGGCAGCCAGCTCACCATCGTGTCCGTGGGCACAATGCTCTCCCACGTCTTGAGCTGCGCCCTCAAGTTGCCGTGCGAGATCATGACGGCCTTGGGGGCCGAGGTCGAGCCGGAGCTGTACTGGAAGAAAGCCACGTCGTTGTGCGTGAGCGACAGCGCGTCCTCCTCGTCGTACTGGGCGACCAGCGAGTCCGCCAGGCTGTCGGTGGTGATCCACTTCAAGTTGGCGGGCCACGCCGTCCTGTCCGTGGAGAAGTAGCCCTTGACTGTGGCCATCTTGCTGGCCAGGTGGTACGTGGTGTTGGTGAGCACGACCGCCGCGCCCGAGTCCTCCACCAGGCGGTTGAACTTGGGCAGATCCTTGGCCAGCGTGCCCGGGTACGGCGGGTACACGGGGATGCCCACGACGCCCGCGTACAGGCAGCCCCAGAAGGCCAGCGCGAAGTCCAGGCCCGGCGGGTAGCACAGCATGACCCTGTCGCCCTTGACGGCGCCGGCGTCGCGCTGCAGCGCTGCCGCGATCTTGCGGGCCGCGCGGTCCACGTCCTCGAAGCTCAGGTTCACGGTCTCGCGGCCAAAGTCGTCCAGGAACGTGTACACGATCTTGTGGCGCCACTTGTCGGACGCGGCGCGGCGCTTGAGCTCGGCCACCACGGGCTCCGTGTCCACGGCCACGCCGTTGGCCACCACCACCGGGTGCTTGGGCTCCGCGCTCTTCTTCTTCTGGCGGCGCTTCTTGCGCGCGCGCGTGGACGCCTCCTCGGGCCCGTGCCGGCGCTTGGAGCAGTGCGCGCCCAGCGCGGCCACGGACGCCACGGCGGCCAGCGACGCCACCGCCACCACCTCGATGGCCACGTCGCCCACGGCGTTCACGAACAGCGACGACATCGCGCGACGAAGAGCTCCGCTAGTCGAGAGAGGGAATGGCCGACTGTGTGTGCGTGTGTGGTTCAAAGCGTGGCCGTTGGACTCTTGCGGTTTGTATGTTCGGGTTTTGGCCAATAGAGAGTCGCCAGCTGGGACGTGGTGCGGACGTGCAATATCAGATGGACCTGTGTATTCGCTTTGCACGTTTGAGAGGGACCAACAAAAGATGGGGAGGCCGATTCGATTTCACTTCAACTTGCTAGTGTCGTTATGACATGTAAGCTTACGTACGGGGCGGTCAGAGGGGTCCTTCTCTTCTCACCGCTTGTGCAGCCGGCTGAACGTCGGCATGTTGGCGTTCCGCGCGGCGGGCGGAGACGGCATGGGCCCCGCGCGAGACTGCGGTGCGGCGAGTCTCGGCAGCGCCGTGCTGGTCCCCACTACCATGCCCGGTCCTCCAAGGCGGCGCGCGGCTCCAGGGAGAGCGCTGGGAGGCGCGGTGTTGCGCTGGATCAGCGGCAGCTTGTTGGTGACATGTCCTGATGCGGGTCCTGCCCCAGCTAGACTCGCGCGTTGAGCCGGTGCTTGTCGGCTTGCTGCGGTTGATGATGTTCGGGATGGGACTGCAGAGCGTGCTGGGGGTAATGAGGACCCGCCACAGCGCTGAACCGAAGCGGTCTGGCGAGTGTTTGCCCCGATCACTGCACTTCGGGTGAACGAGCGCTGGCTGCGGCTAGCTGTCGTTGTTGCTGCTGCTGCGTTGAACCGGCCGCTGGGTCTACCGCTCGCAGGCGGGAGCCGCTGGAAAGCTTCCTTCCGCTTGGTAAACCCCTTCTTGATATCGTCGAGTTTCTGAAGGTGTGGGTTTGCAATACGCTTGCCGGAGGCTGCTCCAAGCGTAGGGGCTCTTACTCGTGGTGGTGGAGGTAGTCGTTGCTTGGGATTTCGCGCCGAAGCTGTGGTTGACGACTTTGCTGCTGCTCCAGCACGAACTTGTGAGGTGGATGCCTTCCGTTGGCTAGCGGCGGCACGCTTTTTCTCGAGCCAACCTTCAATTACTACATCCTGCTTGCGAGATTGCTCTTGCGCCTCCTTTGTTTTTTCGTTCTTGAGGAAATTCCGCCGTTCACGCTCCGTCATTCGTCGGAGCTGCCGCTGTTTGCTCTCAGGAAGGCTCGTGAGGAACGTATCATTCTTCGATTTGGAGCGGTTCCTAGCGCCCGCGTTGTTATTATTGAGCGCACGCTTCTTTGCATTTGTCGCTGCGGTTGCTCCCTGTGCCCGACGCGAAGATGATACTGTTGTTTTATCTCTGGCGCGCATTTTGGTGGCTCCAGTGACAGCGTACACGGTTTTGGAGGGCTCATGGAGTCCACCGGTAGTCCTTCTCTTCGCAAAACGGAGCCCGCTGGCAGTTGACTGTTTGGGGCCTGCTGTTCTACTTGAGGTGTTGCCATCTCGAGCGTCGTCGAGGTCATCAACAGCAAGACCGGCGTCTTCCAGGTGGCGAATGCGCTGCTCAAGCTCCATAAGTTTATCGAGACTGGACACCACAGTTGCATTGTCCAGGGCAGCTTTGCCTCCTACAGCCATCGCAGCTCGGTGGTAAACACTGTCGTTATTGCCTCGAACGTGCTTGTCTAAGTGTGCTGATTCCTCGTCTTGATTGGATCCTTTGGGCTGCAGCTTAGATCGGCTGGTAGTGTTCCCATTCACTTGAAGCTCTCGCATCTTCTCACGATATTGCTGGCGCCGTCGCTGCATATCCTCTCGTTGTGTCATCGATTCCTTCAGCTTCCGGAGGTGTTGAATGTGACGCTGTACGTCGTCGTCTAGCTTAGCTTCATCGCGTTGGCCCTTCGCCTCAAGGTTGCGAAAGAACTCCGAATTGACCTGCAGAGGTTTGAGCTGCTCCTCCTCTATAATCTGTTGCGCTCGCTGCGCCCGCTCCTCCCGCTCGCCCTGCGTGAGAGCGCTCGCAAACTGTGTATCTTCTTGTTTAATCTTGTTGGTCTTGATGATTGCAGCCTTGAGTGCTGCTTCGTTCGCGAGCTTGTGCCAGTTCAGCAGCTTCATTTCTTGCTGCAGCTCCTCCGCTTGTGAGATCGGCGCTGCCGAGGCGGCACTGGTTCCTCTCGTTTTCAATTTCCTGCTTGTGTTTGCAGCCCCACTACCCCCAGCGCGAGAACTTTCCGCCACCTTGGAGGTTTTCACATTGTCGGGCCCAGCGGCTTCAAGCCGCTCGTCATACTGACCGTCGTTGTTGGACTGGTACTCATCGAGCTCGCGCACCCAGCCTGAGTAGTCAGCGGCTACCGCCATCTTGGTACTTGCTAGCAACCCGCGGCTGTCACGAGAACACTACGATCGAGTGGGGCGTTTGGCCGGGTCGCAATGGATTGACCAGAGCAATGCACAATCATGGAAAACAGGATAAGGGCGCCGTCTAAATAGCGAGGAGGGCTCTGCCATCGCCCCCCTTGCTGTTTTTAGCGGTAGTCTCGCCTAGACCGAGGCGCAAATAGCTGTCCAATCGACTGCAACTGCATCCACGCTATGAGCATACGTAGCAGCAACCATAGTAATTATTGATGTACAGAAGCATCAAGGACAACATTTGACAATTTAACCCCCCAGGTACTAAGGCTTGATCGGAAATGCAGCTACAAGCTCGGTACTGTACTACTCCATTGTTTCGATACAACACGCTGCACTCGTTTACCTATCCATT
Source organism: Phytophthora cinnamomi (assembly GCF_018691715.1). NCBI lineage: Eukaryota > Oomycota > Peronosporomycetes > Peronosporales > Peronosporaceae > Phytophthora > Phytophthora cinnamomi. The sequence goes on from NW_027150972.1 coordinate 438,226, forward strand.
CATAGGCGACACGTGCAGTTTGCTTAATTTGTAGTTGCCCAGCGAGAGACATCGATGCCCAGCGTGCGCACTTACGTGCACAGTACATGTACTCGTTGGTTTCCGGTTTTGCTTTCGCGAATTGTGCAGATAGAGCTGGATGCTCGTGCGCTGATATAAGAAGCGGAGCAGATTCGACTAGGGTGGCCGAGTCATGCCGCCGTTACGCGGTGCAGCAACGCGCTTGACTCGCGTGCATCAAAGTTGAAATCAACACTAACGCACCGCGTCCACGCGGCAGGATGACAATTCCGGCTCTGTAGTAGATCCTCCCGTTCGAGACGAATCTCGTGCATGATAGGTCTGCTTGCGCGCTTCAACAACGGCAACTTCGGGCAAGCGGTGGCATCGCGCACCTCTATACCAGACGCTCGATTCACGGTGTTACATGAGCGTTTGCACGCAGTGGCTGCCAGCCACTGGATGGCAAACCCACAAACACAAGACCCTTGTTGAAAGGTTGGCGCTCTTGGCGACGTCCCGCCTGAACTGAGCACGCGCTTTGATGGCAGGCTTTTGGGTGGACCGTAATGTCTAGCCTGAACCGAGCACGCGCTCAGTGCTACCCAGCCGGCGGTTTCCCGGTGCCGCATGAGGGACCTCCATTCGGGGTGCATACACCCGCGTCTCGGTCGATGCGCAGGCAGTTGGCTGCGCAGTGCTTGAAGGCACGCGCCGACGGTATCACGGGTGGACATGCCGTCCGAGCCCAACTGGACTGTGCAACCGCTCGCCCGTCTGAGGTGTCGACAATGCAGGCCGCGGTAATACATGTAAGGTTACTTGGCGAAAGCGAGCGCCGTCAACCAGAAACGATTGATGATTTCTCCGGACTGACAGCCAAGTTACTAATGCAGGTTCACACTGTCGGAAACCCACGCTCTCGGAAGCAACTCGATGGTGGCGCTGCAGGCAAGGAATCTGCTGGGCTGCACTCTGCATCACCGCTGTGGTGTTCCCTGCGGAAACCGCCTCCGGATCTCTTTCGAGCGGAGAAATCTATCTGCTCATTCGTGGCAATACTGTAGTGCAGCGAGATTCGGGCGTGTCCGCCGAAGGACACATGCGACAGTCGCAAAGGGCAGGCTTGCCGCGATCAAGTGGACGGTGCGGGTCGTCACCGGGCCACACGGCAGCCTGCAGACCTAAAAGGGGCACGGTCGCTGGCTGGCCAAGCAGAGCCAAGAACAGCTCCGCGGCACGCTGGGCAGAGCACGTGTCGGGGCGAACGGCGGCAGAGGTCCCTCTCGGGTGCGATTTGACCAGGCCACCCCGAACGCCGGCACGCTGGCGGTGACAGCGCGATCTTGGCTTCTTCGCGCGTGCCGCCGGCCAGTACGGTGTGGAAGATGTATGTAGCGCCCGCCGCCACGAGATGGCAGACGAGTGTTGGGTGTTGGATGTTTTGCGGCCCCAGACATGCCGCCCATTTTGCTAGCCGCACAGCCAAAGGGCAAGCCGCCATGCAGATATGTTAAACTCGCCAGCGGTAGCGGCCAGAGGCGGCCTGGAGCGCATCCCGCTGCGCGGTGCAGTGGCCTCCCTGGCGGCGCTCATTGGCGAGCCGCGCGCCGCGTCGTGGCCTGGGGCGCTGCAATTGGACCGGATGCCGCCCGCAGCCACGCCTGCGCTTGCAGACCGCGTTCTGGTGTTGCAGGGGAGTCCGTTTCGGAGACCGTGCATAGTGCGCGCGTCTATTGGCTTCCATCGCTCCCATTGGCCGAAAATGGGGTCGCAGCCTCAAGTCGTCCACGTAGACGAAGCCGCGATACCTAAGTGGCTACGGCGGACCTCGGATGCGCCAATGAGCTCGGCCAGCGCCCCGCAGTGGCATTTCCCCTTTTTCCGAGGGCTGGGCGCTTCGATGTGCCCTCGGTCAGGCCATTTGCGCCATTTGCGCCTTCGCCGCCGCCCACTTCCGCATTTGGTTCGACGCCCGCACGCGCGCGAATCTCATTGGGCCTCGGAGTCCGCTCGCTGGCCCCACGCCGACCGGCCCCAAAGCTGCCCGCGCTCACCACCTCCGCCGAGATCTCGTCCTGCTGCTGCTTCGACTCCAGGCTCGCGCCGGAAGAAACGCCACAACTCAATCCGCTGCGCCGAACCAACATGGCCGCCAAGACCCAGCTCGACTTCATCCTGAACCCCGCCGGGGAGGCCGCGGCCGCCTCGATGCAGCGCCTGGCGCCGCTACTGCCCGCCGCCGCCTCGCTGCAGAGCTGCGGCCTGGCCGCGCCGAGCTGGTCCTCCTCGGGCTCGCTCAGCTCCGTGTCCGCCTGGAACGGCGAGCAGGCCGTCCTGGCCGCGCTGCTGCGCTCGCCCGTCACCCCCACGCTGCGCCGCAAGCGCGACGCCCCGCAGCTGCCCTGTCTGGCGCTGCCGGCGCCCAGCAGCAAGCGGATCCGCGGCGCTGGCGTGCTGCCCTCGATATTCGTGCCCGCGGTGTGCTCGCCGACGCTCGACAGCTGCGCGTCGGCCGCCACGAGCTCCGAGGGCGAGATCTCGGACGCCGACCTGAGCCCCAAACAGGACGCCGCGGGCTCGCTCGGCAAGAAGAAGACGCGCCTCTGCAAGGAGAAGGGCTGCACCAGCCTGGCTGTGTCGCGCCGCAGCTGCGTGCGCCACGGCGGCGGATCGCGCTGCACCTTCGAGGGCTGCACCAACGGCGCCAAGCTGCGCAACCGCTGCTTCCAGCACGGCGGCTCCACCATCTGCCTGGCCTCGGGCTGCAACAGCAAGGCCAAGCGCTACGGCTACTGCTGGTCGCACGGCGGCGGCCGCATCTGCAGCGCCGAGGGCTGCGTCAAGGTGGCGGCCCAGGGCGGCTCCTGCTGGGCGCACGGCGGCGGCAACCGCTGCAAGCTCGAGGGCTGCAGCAAGCGCTCGTACCAGAAGTACGGCTACTACTGCAAGGCCCACGCCGCCTACAACGTGTGACGAGGGACGCCCCGCGGTGCCTATTTATTTGGACGACGAGTATCGGACACGAGGAACCTAGCCTGGTCTGCACGACGAACCTAGCTTCCCGTAGCGTTTTTAAGCATGAACATGTGCAAATTTGATTGACACGGCTGGCCTTCGTTTCCTCCATCCACCAAGCTGTCACCACAGCTCTTGGCCACTCGGCGTCAAAGCAGTGCTTTGACTGCAAGCACGATAACGATCTTTTCGTTGACTGCCCCGTTGACATGCGTCTCATCTCTTCTTCTCGCTGCAGGCAGCGTCACGACTCGTGACTCACGAGTGCCAGGACCTACCAGCGACCGCGACCGGCGTGATTCACGCCACGAAATCATCCCGCCGTGGCATGCCGGTTCAATCAGCGCGCGCTGTTAAACGCGATCGACCTCCGCAGGGCCGCATCCTCCTTTTGTTCTCCACTGCCGCCTGCATGCATGCACACCTGGGGTAGCGCTACTCCGGCGCCATGACGCGGCCGCCGTTGAGCCCCGATTGGCGGCTCCACGCGCTGACGCCCGAAAACCATCACGCAGGCAGAAACAAGCCAAGCATCAGCGACCGCCACGGCCTGCAGTCGGCTCGGTAGGACAGGACTCGTGTTCGCTGCTGGTGCTGCTGCTCACTGGGCAGTGCTCGGCAGAGCCACGGAGAATCGCGAGCGGCGGCTTGCTCGTGGCTGCCTCGACTTACATGTACCAGGCAGACCATCGGCGATGCCGGTAAAGGTGCCACGGCCCGACACCGGACTTCGCTCGTTTGACCCCGAATCTTCAGAAGTGCCCATCGGCCCATCTGGGCCCACCGACACCTTGCGCAACGAGTTGATGCCGGTCGATCCCCTGGAAACTCCTGCCGTGTGAGTGTCAGGAACGCCCTGCACAGGAAGCCCGCGTTGCGCACATCGGCGGAGAGCCTACACGCGCGTGCAGCCCCGGGCTCGATGCCAAGGCGGGCAGCACCTTGCCCACGGACATCCGGAGGAGGAGAGTGCTGCGTTCTGGTGCATCCCCCGCGGTTCATGCTGGTCGAAGAGCCCGCCGTCTTGTCGCTGCGCGTCACGGGCGCTGCTCAGGCTCTGCGCGCCTCGAGAACCGGCACGCGCAGAGAGCGGCTCGGCATCAGCAGGAGGGTCCCCAGGCCGCGGCGTGGGGACCCTCCTGCGGCCCGCTGGCAACACGCAGGCAACCTTCCCGACCCATCGACGCAGGCCTGCGTCGATGCCGATGTAGTAGCTCTAGCGGGGCGCGGCCGCCGCGAAGTTTGCTTGCTGCTGGCTGCTGCGGCTGTTGGCAATTGGCAGATGCACGCGAATCTGCACATTCGCCGCCGCCATCGCTGCTGCTACTGCTGCTGTTGCTCAGCAGCATTTCCTGCCTCCTGGCACAGTGAGCCACAAGGCCATCCTGGTTTAACGCCCAAGCGCGCTCGGCTGGCGAGAACGGACACTGCCGGCGCCATCTGCGTTGAAGTGGCAGCAACTCCACCACCAGCACGGCAGCCGTTGCCGGAGGGGGCGACGTCACGCGCCCCATCCCCTGTGTGAGCGAGCGTCACGCGCGACTCCGGCGCCGGGATTGGCCGTCGCCGCAGCCCCGGTCGCGTCCATCCTCGCGCCGGACTAGCAGCTTCGCGAGCTCATTTTCGCCTCTCGCCGGGACCGCCATTCCCCGATTGAAGCAGTCCTGCGAAAGCCGAGAGTCTCAAAGACCATCATGCTCCGCGAGGACGAGAACAAAACGGCGCTGGCCTTCATCTTGAACCCTTCGTCGCTGCACACGCCGTCGCACGGCAGCAGCAGCGCCTCCGTGTCCCCCACCATGTCCCCGCTCAGCAAGGCGGACATGGGAATGGCCGACTCGGACGGCAACGACGAGGAGGACAACGACGCGGCCGTGACCGACGGCGGCGCGCGCCTCTCCGGGCTGCACATCGGCGGCCGCAACCTGCTCTCGGGCAACGCCATCATGGAGAAGCGCGTGGAGCAGCTCCTGGCCACCGGCAACCACCACGGCAAGATGCGCGTGCGCAAGTCGTCCATCTGCGCGCAGGAGGAGTGTCCTCGCGCCGCCGTCTCGAGAGGACGCTGCGTGCGCCACGGCGGCGGCTCGCGCTGCACGTACCCGAACTGCACGCACGGCGCCCGCCTGTACAACCGCTGCTTCCACCACGGCGGCTGCAAGCTCTGCAAGATCGCCGGCTGCACCAGCAAGGCCAAGCGCTACGGCTACTGCTGGTCGCACGGCGGCGGCCACATCTGCGACGCCCCCGGGTGCTCCAAGGTCGCCGCGCCCGGAGGCTTCTGCTGGGCGCACGGCGGCGGCAACCGCTGCAAGATGGAGGGCTGCAACCGTCGCTCGTACCAGAAGCACAACTACTTCTGCAAGCAGCATAACGCCTCGCAGACGGCCAAGGCGCCGTGAACATCGTGACACCTTCGCGACACCAGTTTTTTATTAGCGTGGCCCTGTGGCCGCATACACTTTGGTATCGCGAGTTATTAAGTCGATAATTTATTATTTACGATCAGTTGGCCTTCATCCTCGCTGTTACATGCAAGGTGTTATTTCAACAAGCGCCAAGACTCTTGCCGTCAACGCATTTTTGAGCAATTCCTGTTTCTGAAGTTGCTGATGATGGATCGCTGGCTTCCATATTTCATAGACCGTACTCCGGCGAGAATTCCGCACTTGACCGCGGAATTCGCACTTGACCTTGACTGGCACCGCACGAGTCGTGCAGGGCGAAGGCAGCGGATATGTCTTCACAAAGAAGGAAGCAGGAAGGTCGTCACGCCCGAGGCAATGTTCCAGCGACGCGATCATTTCTCCGTCTCTTCGGGATTGCAGCCCTGCTGGATTGATGGCAAATCCTGTAAATTGATCGCCCAGCTGGTCCTTGTCAACTGCAAGCGAACAAGTGTGAAGTTTGCCTGCTGGCACCAAGCGATTCGTATCCACTTTCACCAGCGAGGATACCAGTCCAGCGGCTGCAATGGGTTGCCTGTACTCCCCCTGCTGCTGTGGGTATTCGCATTTCATCTGCGTGAAGGTTTGCGGGGGTCTGCGAGTGATTCAGGGGGACTTTGCTCCAAAAGCAACCATAGTTGTAGCGAAGCATGTTACTGTCCTGCTCACCAAACTTGGATGTCCGCGGGGCCCGTTCAGATTGGTTCACCGATTGAGGACTCCTCAACGAGGAGCAGTACATGTATTCCGGCGCTATATAGCGTATTTTCGCTCTTACAAAGAAAAACTGCTCGTCGGTTCACCTTCGACCTCTTGGGCCGTTGCGCGCAGTTAAAACGCCAGGCTGCAGTAGCGACGTGTTGCCCTTGACGCAGAGGTTGACGCTTTGGTACCAACTTTTTGCGGAATTGCCCCGTTCCTCCCATCCGCCATTCATTCACCCACGGCAAAAAATAGGGCTCCGCTCTCGTGCGTGGCCCCAATTGAATTGTGCCAATTCGTTAGCAGAGACCTGGCCACATGACGTCGTCGACAACCAACTCGGCCGAACCCGCGCACAGGCGATCGGTGTCGATGGACGCGCCCCCGTCGGCCCACGCGCTGCAGATCGACCGCTACTCGCTGGAGGACGATGATGACACCGCCGGGTGGCAGGCCAAACCCCTCGCCACGACGGACGAAACCCGCCTGTTGACAGATACAGACGCAGGCGACGATGCGGTGCCCTCGTTCCGCGAGGAAGCGCACGCCATCTGGAGCATGGGCTGGCAGGTGAGCGTCACCACCTTCTGCCGCATCTCGCTGTCTACCATCAGTACGGCGTTCCTGGGCCGCCTGGGCTCCACGGAGCTGGCGGCCAGCGCGCTGGCCAACGTCTGGACGGGAGGCGTGCAGATCCTCATCTTCGGCTTCGCAGTGTCGGTGTGCACGCTATGTGGCCAGGCTTACGGGGCCAAGAACTATCGCCTCGTAAGCGTGTGGCTGCAACTAGCGCTTCTCTTCCTCGTGGTGTTGTCGGTGCCGGTCATGGTCTCGTTCTTCTACGTGGACCGGATCCTGAGCGTCGTGACGGATGATCAGGAGGTGCTTGCGCTGGCCGACACCTACGCGCGCTTTCTAGCACCCAGTGTGCTTCCCCAGGCGATTTATTGCGCGCTGAGGCAGTACTTGCAGGCGCAGGAGATCGTTCGACCCGCGACAATCATCAGCATTGCCAGCGTGGCGGTGTCGCTGACTTCAAATTACGTCTTCATCTACGGCTGCGGGTCGATCCCCGGGCTCGGGTTTATTGGCGCGCCCATCGCGCAAACCGTGTCGTCCATCTTCCAACCTACGGCGCTGCTAGTCTACGGGTTCTGGTACAAAGGCTACCACAACAAGACGTGGTTCGGCTTCGACCTTCGCGGCTGCCTGCAGTGGGAACGCGTGCGCACCTTTGCGTATCTGTCGGCAGGAATGACGATTAATCTCGCACTGGACGAATGGGTCTACAACGTGATCTCAGCCCTCGCGGGATCGCTCGGCGCGTGGAATTTGGCGGCCAACAGCATCCTTTTCAACCTCTGGGGACTCATTTTCGGCGTTTACTGGGGATTTGGCTTGCCCACGCAGGTCCGCGCGGCAAATTTCTTGGGAGCAAATCGTCCCGCGGCTGCGAAGCGCACTCTCCACGTCGGGTTTGTTCTTGGAGGCTTGACAGCGTTCGTGTCGGCGTTGCTGACGTACGTGTTCCGCGACCCTATTGCGAGTTTCTTCACTCACGACCCGACTGTGATCGCCGCGATCACCAGCACAATGCCTATCTTCTGCGCGGCTGTGTTCGTCTCCGGGCTACATGTGATCATGTCGGCTGTGGTGGAAGCAATGTCACTCGCCACGACGCTGGTGGTCATCACAACGATCGGGTCGTGGGTCGTCATGTTGCCAGCCTCGTACCTGATGGGCCTGCAGTGGAACGGCGGACTGCACGGACTCTGGTGGGGCAGCCTGTGGGGTGAGACTGTCAAGTTCAGTCTGATGGCGCTCGCACTGTGGCACATCGATTGGCGCGAGATGGCTCGGCGCGCTGTGATCCAATCAGAGGGCGACGTGCTGACCGAGGAGGAGCTGGAGGAAGACGTGCTGCTGCGCTCCGAGCTCGTACTGCCCTCTACGCCCACCATGGCTGGTACGACGCCCGTGCTGGCCATCCTGTCGACGCCACCGCGCGTCCACCACCACCACCATCACATTGCTGCCGGCGACTCTGGCGCGAAGAGGAATCTACGGCGCAGTAACTCTTATGGCTCTGTAAGCACGCTCCTCACCATAAACCGGGAGCAGTAAATCAGCAACAGGAGCAGCAGCGTATGTAGTAGCTAGCAAGCATATAGCTCTGAAAATCGACCACCCGAGTCGAGTGTAGCCATCTCAAGTTGAAGCGATCTTTGGTGTGGGCCACCGAAACTGAACAACTTCAACTACAACACCGGCGTTGCAGTCAACTCCGGTCGACAGTCTGGGTTCTACGAATGGAGCCTATGTCCACGTCCACGTCACGGGGCGTCGGCCTAAAGGCAAAGCGCGGCTCGAGACCACACGTTTCTTATCCACGTTCGTTCCAGGTCGTTTCCGTTCTCCGCGTATTGATAGAAAGCGAGCGAAACTCCTGTGCCGCTCTCCGCCAGGAGGCGCTAGCTCGCTCATATGGGCTTTTCCCTAGATCTCTCGCCGCTGCAAACATAACATCTTCGCCCCCTGGATCCAGGAGACAACTTGCTGTCTGCCATGACGGTGCCCACGCTGCCTAAGACGCTCGACGGGCAGCCGACGTCGCGGTGGCGCGCTGCCGATGCCAACGTCGTCGTGCAGATCGACCCGCAGTCAAAGGGAGACGACCCCTTGTTCAACCTTAAGCGCACTGATGAACGGACGTCGCTGCTGCTGCTGGACGAGTCCTTCTCGTCCATGAAGGAAGAGGAGGCGGAGGAGCCGCTGCCGACGTTCAACGAGGAATCGTGCGCCATTTGGAACATGGGCTGGCTTGTGAGCGTCACCACCTTTTGCCGCATCTCGCTGACTACGGTGAGCACGGCGTTCCTGGGGCACTTGGGGTCCAAGGAGCTCGCAGCCAGTGCGTTGGCGAGCGTCTGGACCAACGGGGTGCAGATGCTCATCTTCGGCTTCGCCATTTCGGTGTGCACGCTCTGCGGCCAGGCGTATGGGGCGAAAAATTACCACTTGGTCGGCGTGTGGCTGCAGTTGGCACTGATCTTCATCACGCTACTGTCCATTCCAGTGATGATCTCGTTCTTTTACGTGGACATTGTCTTGAGATTGGTGACGGACGACCACGAAGTTTTGATGCTTGCAGACAGATATGCCCGTTATCTTGCTCCTATCGTCTTGCCGCAGGCAATTTACTGTGCGCTTCGACAGTACCTTCAGTCCCAGGGGATCATGGAGCCTCCAGCAGTCATCGGTGTCTGCAGCGTCGGTATCTCGCTGGTGACTAACTACGTTTTCATCTATGGCTGTGGCCCGTTCCCGGCGCTGGGCTTCATTGGTGCGCCCATCGCACAAAGCGTGTCGTCGATCTTCCAGCCGGTGGCGCTCGTGGTGTACGGCTTCTGGTACAAAGGTTACCATCGGAAGACCTGGGGTGGCTTTGATCTTGCAGCCTGCATGCAATGGGAACGAGTGCGCGCTTTTGTTTCTCTCTCTGTGGGAATGACAATTAACCAAGCTCTTGACGAGTGGGTGTACAACGTGATTTCAGCACTGGCGGGGTCATTGGGCTCGGTGAAGCTAGCAGCTAACAGCGTTCTGTTCAGTCTCTGGGGACTCACATTTGGCATTTACTGGGGATTTGGCCTGCCGATGCAGGTACGCTCGGCCAACTTCTTGGGGGCGAACCGCCCAGCAGCCGCAAAACAAACGCTGTACGTGAGTACACTACTCGGAGGCATCACGACCTTCGTGTGCGCGCTGCTGACGTACTTGTTCCGAGCTCCGATCATTGGGTTCTTCACAGAGGACCCAGTCGTGGCTGCAGACATCGATAGCACGATGTCCATCTTTTGCTTCGCTGTGTTCCTGTCTGGACTACACATCATCATGTCTGCCGTGGTGGAGGCCATGTCGTTGGCGGCAACACTGGTAGCCATTACGACTGCAGGATCTTGGCTCACCATGTTGCCGACTTCATATTTGTTTGGGATCACTTGGAACTGGGGACTGCATGGGCTATGGTGGGGCGCGGTTTGCGGTGAGATTGTCAAGTTCAGCTTGATGGTGTTGACTTTGTGGCGCATCGACTGGCGTGAAATGGCTCGCCGCGCCGTGCGGCAATCAGAGCGCAGTGTGCCGGCTACGCCGGATGTCCGGCCATCCAGCCCCACGCCGGTGCGCACGCTCTTCTCGGCTGCGTCGCAGCGCGTGCACCACCTGCCTCGCGACGGCTGTGAGAACAAGGGCACTCCCTCCAGGCGGGGTCTTCGGCGGATGAGCTCGTATGGGTCGACGAGCAGCACGCAAGCAAGCCCGGCGCCGATTCACGCCATAGCGATCTCGCCATGAAGGAGGCAGAGTTGTAGGCTGCAAAATCCACGCAGCTCCGTATCATAGCACCAGTGATTGACAGTATGAAAACGAAGTTGAATGAAAACTTGTACCACAAATACCTCCAGCCCAAACTCCGTTTTGAACACCGTTTCTCGTCCGTTTGATGCTGGCTAGTCGTGCTGAGTCAGATGGAGCGCAACCTTCACCCGTTAACTTGACGCTGTTTCACGTGACACGAGCAGGCAACGATACCTGCAACAATGCATCGACCTCTTCAACACGTACGTTGCAGTGTAGCCATGTATGTGGGCCACCAAACTTCAGATGCGCACCGTGCGCCGCCAGTTTTGTACCGAAACCGGAAAGATCGCTTTCGAGGGAAGTTCAACGTCCGCCTCCAAAATCGAATGCTCCACCTGATTCCGATCACATACAAGCAGCCATACAATCTCTGTCGCCGAACTTGATGACCTGCAGCACCCTATATTTCGAAGCTTACGAGCTCGAACCCCGCAGCCGCGACCCTTCACGGGCAAACTGCCGCCCACATTAGCATTCGCCGCGGAGCCACGAGGTGAGCTGGACGTCTCTGCTGGACGCGCGCCGCTGCTCCGAGGGGCGCAATACACTCCCGCAACGTCCGCGCTGCTGCACGCCTAGACTAAAGCGGCTAAAGCGGCCCCAGACGAGCTCTCCCGGCCTCGAGACGGTGCTGTAGAGCCGAGATACCGCGTGACCATGTATGTGACCCGGAGGCTGCTGCGCTCCACGATGCCGCCCGAGCCCGTGGAGGATAAGGAAAAGGAGGAGAAGGAGAAGAAGGACGCGCCATTTCTCCCGCCACCGACGCCCAAGAGACGCGCCGCCGTGCGCGCGAGTGCCAAGATCTGCGAGGTGGTGGCCGACGCCTCAGGCCCCGCAGCTCGTAGCCGCGCAGCCAAGACGTCGCCCAAGCAGACAGAGAACGGGGGCGACGAGAAGAACAAGAGCCGCAGCCATAAGAAGATCAAGAAGAAGGAGGAGAAGCAGCAGAAGGGGGAGAATGAGACGCCCGCCGTGGACGTGTCCAAACTCCACGGCTACCAGTTGATGGTGGATGTGCACTACCGAGGAAAGCAGTACGCTGAGGCCAGGATCTTGGATCTGGACCCGGTCAAGGAGCTGCTTTTCGTGCACTACATGGGCTGGAACGCGAGGTTCGACGCGTGGGTGCCGCTGGAGGAGGTGGCGGCTCACGGCAGCCACAGCGGCGTGGCGAAGAAGAAGGACGTGAGCTGGGACGGCGACATCGCACTTTTTGCCACCGAGGAGGAGGCGGCTGCGCAACGCCAGAGCGGGAAGACCAAGCCCAAGACGACGAAAGCTAAGAAACGCACGGCCTTGTCGCCTAAGGCACGGCAGGCAGCACGGAAAGCGCTAGAGAGTGTCAGCACGGATCGCAAGCGATACAATGAGCAGGTCGTAGAGACTGAAGAAGCACAGCCGGCAGCAAAACGAATCGTGAAGAAGAGTTCGAAAAACGCGAAAACTGCGAAAAACACTGCAACAAAGTCTCCGCGTGCTGGGAAGAAAGTGTCTTCGAAGTCGTCGCCTGCTAGACGAGCACCAAGGCGCGTTCAAGTTGCTGTGGGGACGACAGATGAAGATAGTGAGCGCAAGAACGATACTGAAACGGCAGACTTGGTACTGGAAGTAGAGGTCGAAGGGCGTGAGGCATCCAACGACGACGCTGAGGAGGAAAATGCTGAGGAGGACCAAGAGGAGGAAGAGGAAGCTTCTTCGAGTCGCACTAAAAAGCGAGCCACTACGAAAACCAAGAGCCGTCGAAAAGGTGACAATGAGAGTCCTGGTGGGTCAAAGCGGAAACGAGATGCGAGTAAAGATGAAGTGGAGCTAACTGCCTCGACACCTACTGGGGCTAAACGTAGCCCAGCGAACAAGTCCAAGAAGCCCAAGAAGGGTGGCGCTGCCAACAAGGCCGCAAGTAAACCAGCATCTGCAGTAAAGACAGTCCCGTTACCGCCTTGCTCAGGTCGGGGTGGATTGGGCAGTGCTACACGAGAGAAGCTGGCCGCTATCTTCCGGCTACGCGTGCAGCAAAGGCAACAGATGGAACAACTGAACGCCAGTCAAGCGGGCTTCCAGCAGTCATTACAAGACGAAGCGGAAACAGAAACCGTAGCGACGACAACGGATACACCCCATAACTCAGCTGATGCTGAAGAAGTTGAAGCTACCAATCTTGCGGCAGTCAACGCGGAGCTCGCGGCGGCAGAAGAGTATCAGCGACAACTGCAACAGTACTACTACCACCAGCAGATAATGCTGGCAAATAGCCTGTCAATGAGCGTCGCCGGCAGTGAAGACCTGAGCACGATCCCACTCCAGGGTGGCATCATGGATCCGCGGATAATTCAGGAGCGTCTGACTGCGCTGGAGGAGCGTCGTCGACAGCAAGCGCACGTGCAGGCATATTACCAGCAGCTGATGCTGACACGAGAGCGGAACGTACGCGCCTTGGCAGCCAACCAAGCCTTCATGGCCGCGAGTGCTGCGGTCTGGGAGCAGCAGCTGAAGGAGACACAGAGCGAAGACGGCACCTCCTCGGTCACGAGCTGGAAGGACGTGACAGGCGCGGACTCGGCGGAGCCCGACAAGGGGTCACCGAAAGCAGGCGAGACTGCCACAACAGGCTCGGAAGCAAGTGGCGAAGGCGACAGCACCAAGGACGAAACCACCAGTGCCAAGGAGAGCGAAACCAGTTCCGCAGCGCCAGCAGTGGCGCCGAGCAACGACGTGACCTCGCCTGACACCGTGGAGAAGGCCGCCGAGGGCACCGCGTCCGCGGAGACGTCGCCGACCAAGAGCAAGGGCGACCCGGCGGACACGCCGGCCGAAAACGTTCTCTATGAGTTTGTACTGTAGCTAACTAGGGCCATGTAGTGACCGCTCGGGCAGCAGAAAGTAAGTAGGTGCCCGGGCTTCCAATAGCCAACCACCCGCATTTCACCAGCAGGGAGGGACCCACTTCACTTCAACTTCGCTCCAGAGATTGGGCACGGAAATAGACGCGTCGTTACGGTACTGAACTCGTTTTCATATTCTGGCGGCCGCCCCGCGAAAGCCGATCTCACTTGCTTCAAGTATGGACTCAGAGTGATGATCATGTTTCCGCAAAAGAAAGTCCATTCCGCAAAGCGCGGCAAAAGTCCATTCCGCACGCGCCAAAACCCGCTCGAGGCGTGCCAGTTGGTCGCCGCAGCGCAGGGAGCAGCAGGAGCAGGAGCCATGTCGTCGGAGGAGATCGACATCCTGATGGACGAGGAGGAGGACACGGCGCACAGCACGGACGAGGGCGAGGCCGAGTGGGACCCCAGCGCCGTTGAAAAAGACGACGAAGAAGAGGAGGATGAAGAGGAAGAAGAAGAGAACGACGCCATCGAGAGCGAAGACGAAGAAGATGAAGAAGAAGAAGAAGAAGAGGGCTCCATCGGCGCCTTCTTCCAGCCCAGAGGCCGCCACCAGAGCTACAGCGCGTCCAAGAAGAAGAAGAAGAACAGCAGCAGGAAGCGCAAGGCCGACGACGCGCAGCCGTCAGCACGCGCCGAGCGCTGGAACCGCCGCCGCAAGATCGCGGAGGTGATGGACGACGCCGACCTGGACGACAGCACGCGCAGGGCGCGGGAGGCCGAGGCCAAGCGCGCGCAGCGGATCGACGCCATCCTCGGCAACTTCTCGGAGCTGTCGGAGGACCAGCTGGCGGTGCCGGCGGACGAGGACGAGCAGAACGAGAAGATGCTGTGCCTCAACCCCGCGTCGACCGACGGCACGCCGCCGGACGGGGAGGAGGGCACCGAGGACGCCCCGATCTTTGTCTACAAGGACCTGGTGAACATTCTCAAGCCCCACCAGATCAAGGGTGCGAGGTTTCTGTGGAACCACGTGGCTGTGGAGCCCGTGGGCTTCGGCTGCGTGCTGGCGGACTTCATGGGCCTCGGCAAGACGCTGCAGGTTATCACGACGGTGCAGGCGTTCTTGAGCAAGAAGACGCTGGACGAGGATGGGAACATCAAGCCGCGACACAAGCACGTGCTGATCTTGGCGCCGACGATTTGCGTGAGAAACTGGGAAGCCGAAGTCGTCAAGTGGCTGGGCAAGAAAGAAGCAAGACGTATCGGACTGCACACGCTGGAGTCGAGTCGTGAGAAGAAAATGAGTGACCGCGTGCAGGTCGTCAAACGGTGGCACAAGCGCGGGGGTCTACTTATTATGGGCTACGAACTCTACCGCCTCCTGGTGCTCCAATCGAGTGGCGAGGAGAAGATCGCAGCGGGCAACCAGAAGTACTCGCACTTGATCAAACAGGTCTACTCGTGTTTGAGCGACCCAGGACCAGATCTTATCGTGCTGGATGAAGGCCACCGTGTCAGGAATCATAAGTCCAAAATGGTTAAGGCTCTAGCGCACGTCAAGACGCCACGACGCATCATTTTAACGGGCTACCCACTGCAGAACCACCTGGAGGAGTACTGGACAATGGTCAATTTCGCGCGACCAGACTATCTTGGATCCCTGGAGGAGTTCAAAAACCGATTTGTGGCCCCTATCACGAACGGGCAGTGTATTGACAGCTCGGAGGCTGATTTGCGATTGGCTCGCCGCAGGGCTTTTGTCCTTACACGGGAGCTAAAGCCGCTCGTACTACGCCGAGACCAGCAATACCTCTTCAAACAATTACCACCCAAGAAGGAATATGTGCTGATGTGCAAACTAACTGATGCACAAGCTCAGTTGTATCGGGAATTTCTCCAGCGTGGAGTGCCGACTCGCGGCAATTCTGACAAGGTGGATGTTCTCGGTGGCTACCACATTGCGTTGGCCATTTCAAACCACCCCGATGTAATATGCGATACCTACAAGCGGCTGGAAGAAGAAGAACGTAATGGGTCCAGCAAGAAGTCGAAGCGCGGCGTATCGGACATTTTCGGCGTTGAGGACGGTGGAAATGATTTTGATCCGTATGACGATGCACCCAGCTCTAGAGCGCCGAGGTCGAGCGCAAATAGACGCAGTACGCCTGAGCAGTCACACGGCCCTCGCGTTATTAATGACGACGATGACGACGACGACGATGATGAAGCAGCGCTCTTGAATATGCTGGATACACCCAGCAATACCACGCGAGCACCTAAGCCTACTGCACCTCCAATGGGTGGAGCATGGCATCGTTTGAAGTTTGCCCAGGAATTCATGGAAAAGTATGTCCCGAGTCAGCTAGAGTCCAGTGGCAAGATGATGATCCTAATGGAACTCTTATCTGCGTGTCAAGACGTTGGTGACCGCGTGATTATTTTCTCGCAAAGTATTCCGACGTTGAACACTATTGGAGTAATGATCTCTAAGCATAACAAGTACCAGCGACGCCACGCGAAGCGGCTCAACTACTTGCGGATTGATGGAAGTACATCACCGCAAGACCGATTCCGTCAGATTGCCCAATTTAATGACCTGGAAGAAGATGTTGACTTGATTATGATTTCGACGAAAGCAGGCGGGGAGGGTATCAACCTTTGCGCGGGCAACAGAATTATTATTTTCGACGTGTGTTGGAACCCGTGCAACGACTCCCAGTCAATGTGTCGTTCATATCGATTTGGACAGACTAAGCCAGTGTTCGTGTATCGCTTTGTGACAATGGGCACGATGGAGAAAAAAGTGTATGACTTGCAAATTCGCAAAGAGGGCGTTGCCAAGCGTATTGTGGACGAAAAGACAACCGAAAGAAAGTTCATGTCGTCGGAGCTTCAAAAATACTTCAGCATCGATGACTTTGAGGACTCATTGCTTCATGCTCAGGGAAAGGCAGCGGATGACGAAGAACTAGCTGTTCAAGCCATTCCTCACGAGGATTCCGTTCTCGAAAATATTTTGACTGAAATGCGGGACAGAGCTACGACAGCTTCGACAACCAGTGAAAGTGGAGAAATCAGTGCTGCCGGCATGTTGGCTGATAGAAGATGCATTATCGATTGGTTTGAGCAAGAAACGATGTTTGAAGAAGACCTGGATCAGCAATGTTCTCCTGACGAGCAGAAGGAAATTCTGGAGGCTCACACGTACTTCAAGGCGGTGACGAAACTACGCAAGGGAGGCACCCACCTGATTAGCAGAGAGGGTGTGTTGATGAAGGAGTGTGACTATTGTCGTGTGCCGAACGAGATTTACCCCATCTCGACAACTAATGTGCCAGTTCCTGCGACGATCGAATGCGTTTACTGCAAGCAGCCCGTACAGACAGCGGGGGCAGCACCTCCTTCGGCAAACCCTGTTGCTCCGTACCCGTTTATGGCACGTATACCCGGCGCCCCCATGCCTGGTGTCCCCATGCCTGCTTCAGGAATTATACCATCGACTACAGCAGGTGCTGTTCCGAACGCGAGTGTTCAGAATGGTCGAGTGCTGCCTCCTCACTTGCAAATAATACACGATCAGCAGCAAAGGGCTAACAAACTTGCTGAGTTGGAGCGTCAACGGCAAAAGGTTCAGCAGCAACGCGAATTGCTGGCACGAAAGCACGCAGAATTGGCAGCGGCGGCGCGCAGACAGGAGCGATTAACTATGAAACTCAAGGATCGGTATGTGCTTGTACTGCGGCGAGGCATTAAGGGTTGTCAAGACTTAAAACGCAAGGCAGAAGAATGTGGTGCTACCCTTGCTATCGAAGTCAACTCACAGCTGACCGATATTGTTAGTGCGATGAGCAAGGCGGAGACACTCAAGTGGCTAAAGTTGAATAAGCTACCAGGCGACGTGGAGTTGCACGACGATATATGGCTGCGCAATGAAATCGCTAAAGAGAAGGGTCTTCCGCTTATTCCGGTGGAAACGGGCTCTCGTTCTGCCCCCCAGTCGTCAGCAACAGGTGCAGATGCTGCTGATTCCAAGACTGGCATCAACTCCATGGCACCTGTCACCACTACTCCGTCGCCGGCACCCACGACGGTCAACGATCAGAGCCCGCAAACTACTGTGGACAGTAGCAGCGACTTCATTGAACTCCTGGACTCTGACGACGAGGAGCCCCCAAAGACGCCCACCAATAACGGAATAGCGACTAGCAGCAACGTCGCTGCTCTTGCGGCAGTGATCGACGAAAACGACGTGATCGAGATTTTGTAGTCAATATCAGCAGCAAAGGTGAAGTAAGTCGACCGACCACTAGCGAGAACTGGTGGACATATATTGGATTTCTTGATCGTGAAGGGCGGCTTCGTGTTCGCTTGACGTGTTTACGTTTGGTCAAGATAAGAGGCAATCAATGGAGTTCCTGGACAACCTTGAGCCCGTTGTCAACAAGTAGTACCGCCATCGTCGTCGGGTAACAGGAGGCATGCAAACTGGCTTCGCTGATCATTATTTTCATGAGTGGCAGTTCGCCCTTGCCCTTGAACACAACGAATACGCATCGAACTGCACAAGCCAGCCGATCGCATCTAGAGTTACAAGGTCCTCGTTGGACAGATAAGCTTCGACGTCGAGAGCCTAAGGGAACACAGATTGCAGAGCGTCGTCAGTCACCCCCCCCATGTACACTCGGTCAGGCAGCCAGCCGAGTTAATAGCGATAATCTGTATGGAGTAAGGTGAACAGCTTCTTGTACCGACGCCACTGCTCAAGGAACTGCACTTGACCCTTACACTACCACTGGCCGGTATGCTCTCGCCCAGCCATGTCGCGAGGAACGACGTTTCTTTCATGGGAAACAGCTTCGAACTGGAAGAAGAGCTCCACAGACCACAGTGATCGCGTGTGAAACTGCTCTCGAGTATAAACAGGTGTCTCCCACAAACTCTTTTACCAAGACAAGACCGTCGTGCACCTGCTACCGCAGATTGTTCACGTGCTGAAGATCTTGAGCCTGTCGACTTCGTGTTGAGTCTTATGAGTCTGAAGTTTCACTTCTAGCACCAGCACCAGAAGCACCAGAATCACCAGCAGCGGCAGATCGATTCTGGCTGAATGAACCCTCACTCGTAGGGCGGAGCCACAGTCATGGAGACACCAAGCAGCTATGAGAGTTCATGGCACCGAAATAAGTTGGAACTTTGGTGCTGTCCGAAGGTCGCCATTTGATGTGTTGACCTTTTCAGGAACGACTGCGCCTGCTTGCTCATGTAGTGGGCGATTCTAGCTGCGAGTCAGCGCTAACAAGTGCAGTATGCACGTTACAACAAGTCGCTTGCTGTTTGTATACCTGTCCTTGTGTTGTATCTCTTGCTATGACAAGATGAAGTCTATCGAGCTCCTCGAGTTGCTGGCAGCCGGGGGAACGGCGTACTCTTGTTGAGCACAATCACTGCTCACACTCGCGCAGTCGTCGACGGGAGGTAATAAACTCCCTTCGCTAATCCTGACGTCCGTCATGAGCTTCGCCACTTCATTGGGATTAAACTCGAGCAGCTCGCTCATGGCCTCGAACACGTTGGACTCAGCATCGTACTGCACCACACAGCCACTCGAGTCAAGACTGATGAGAGTCCGCGTGGGGCACACGAAGCGGCAGTCCCGCACCCTCTCCACCAGAGCCTCGTCCGCCAACGCGCTGGGAAATACTGTCTCCAGGGCTGCAGCAGTCACGCGACCTTCGAACTCGCCCGAGCACTCGATCAAGCAGCCGCGATCGTCGCTGGTAACGACTCGCGCCGAGAAGTTGCTCAGACGCCGCACATTGAACACCTGCTTGTAGCGGCGCCACTGCTCGTAGAAGGCATCTCGGCCCCTGACGCCGTCACCGACAGCGATGTTCTCGTCTACCAGCACCGACAGAAACTTCTCCTCATTGTCACTGAGCACCGCCGGGTAGCCGTGCCCGAAGAGCTGGAAGAAGTGGTCCACCGACTGCAGCGACCGCGCGTGGAATTGCTCGCGCGCCACGAGGCGCCGCGTCTCCCAGATACTCTTTTGCACGAGGCAGTTGTTCACCTGCTGCCGGAGCTCGTTCACGTCCAGCGTGAGGTTGAGCACCCTGGAGTTGTCGGCCTCTCGCCGGTTCTTGTTCCAAAGAAACGAAAGTCTGCGCCGTCGTCTCTTCTTGGTAGTCTTGACCACCAGAGTACATGTACTGCTGTCCGTAGCCTCCACCTCGTTATCCACATAACCTCGATTGTCTCTCTTGCGTTGAAGGTCATTATTATGCGTAGTTGCGTCGAGCAGGCGAGAGAGCTTCATCCTTGAACTTGTCTATTGGAATCTGCTTTCAGCTGTAAGTACCGCGGGAGTCGCGTCGGATACCGTGGCGATTCTGGAATGAAGTGTCGTGTCTGGCGTTGCACTGCGCGTGGACCACGAGACGCTCAGGCCTCTTGTACCTTGCGCTGTGCTGGACAAAATGATGCACGGGTGTTCTAGTGATCATCGCTGCGTGTGTGTGTATGTTCAGAAGCGTCCACCAGTTTTTTCACGACAGGATGAAGTCGATGGAATTCCTGGGCAGACTCGAGCCACTTGAAGGCGAGAGTTGGCCTCCTCGGTACATGTAGCTGCAACATGGGGCAACATCGTCGTCACAGGGCGGCAGCATACTCCCTTCCTCACTGATAATGGCGTTGTCCATCATTTTGACGACGCGGAGGGGGTTGAAGTCTAGCAGAGTGCTCATGGCCTCGAAGACGTCGGAGAAGGCGTCGTACTGCACCACGTGGCCGCTCCTGTCCAGGTTGATGAGGGTCCGTGTCGGACACACGAAGCTGCGGCTCAGCACTCGCTCCACGAGGGCTCTATCGCATAGCACGTGAGGGAACACGGTTTCCAGCGCAGCAGCGGTGACGCGGCCCTCGAACTCGCCGAGACACTCGATGAGGCATCCGGACGTGTCGCTCGTGATGATCTGCGCCGAGCAGAAGCGGAGATGGCGCACCAGGAACAGCTTCTTGTAGCGGTGCCACTGCTCGAAGAACTGGGCTTGGCCGCGGACGCCTCCGCCGAACGAGATGTTGTCGTCCAGTAGCTCGGACAGAAACCTCTGGTCTCTCGCTGGGAACGCCTCGGGGTATCCGTCCTCGAACAGGTGGAAGAAGTGCTCCACGGTCTGCAGCGACCGAGCGTTGAACTGCTCGCGCGCGACGAGCATCCTGGTCTCGCGGATGCTCTTCTCGACGACGCAGTCGTGCACTTGCTGTCGCAGGTCGTTCACGTCCAGCGTGAGGTTGAGAATGAGCGAGTTGCCGGCGTCGCGCTGGTTCTTGTCCCGAATCTGCTGAGCTGACGGCCGTCGACGCCGCTTCCTCTCGGGGAAGCAGGTGGCGACTACAAGTTGGCTCTGCTTGGTCTTGTGCGGACTGAGTAGATGCTTGCACGTATTATTATCAATGGAAGACGCGTCCAGCAGTCGAGCGATCTCCATGGTGGTGGATGGAAGCGAGTCACTGAGATCTACCTGGTCGGTTTACGAATGAAGGAGAGACGAAATGGCCGACGCGAAACGCTAATCGAGCTGTGTGTGCGCGGTCGGTTCCCACAAGGAGCTTGAGTTGATCGGTCCTTTGTCGCTGTGCAAAAATGGAGGACCAACTTCAACTGGACTCCCCTGCGAGGTATCGGCCACATGAACCTTCACCACTGAGTCGTTAGTAGCGATTCGCAACACTTGAGACGCAGTAATGCAGGGCTGTCGATGCGAATTTGTCGAGTAGTAACCACCCCTCGACAAATATAACAAGCTTTCTCAGTCGACTGCAGAATATCACCTTCATCGACCAGCATGGACGCGTTCTCCAGTGCTGCAGCGTCCAGACCGTTGTGGTCGAAAGCCCCGCGCCAGAAGAGGGCGAACACCCACCTCCATCGGAAGGAGCCGGCAGTAACTCTTCCCGTCTTGTCTCGACGTCCCAGTGGCCAGCAGTCTAGCATGCCTGGTGTGGGGGCACGCAGCACCTCGCTGCACGCTTTCTTGGTCGCGCAGCTCGAGAACAATGAGCGAGAAAACTACAGTCGCAGCCAACTGCGTGCCATGACGAGCGCCAAATTGCTGTCCAGCAGCAGCAACAACAACAATAGTGCATCACGAATTCATAGCAGCGCCGAGCGCTTGGCGCCACTAGACCCGGCCAGCTTTGAAAAGACCCGAACCCAACGCCGGCCACTTCCTGGACCGCTTCAAGCTGCTATCAACGAGGTTTTAGCTGGTAAAGACTCGAGCGAAGTGCTGAGTGAGAGAGGCGAGAGTCGTGATGACAGCACCAATAGCGAGTCCGATGAACCGGAGACGCCTGTTGTACCAACATGCAAGCGCTCTAGCCCGTGCAAAAACCAAATCCAGAGCCGTCGGCCGGAGTGGAGGCGATATATTCGCCGTATTATGATGACAAAGGGTATTCGAGGCTCAACGCTCGCGCGTTATCGCCGTCTTGTAGGTATCGTTGCTCGCAGAAACCTGACTCACAGTTATGCGGGTGCGGCCGAGCGCGTAGTAAGATATCGCCTCGAGTTTCGAAGCGCGGCCGTGATCCAGATCATGGCGCTCAGGTTTCTGGCTCGACGTCGGCAGGCAAAGCAACTGCAGCGACACCAAGCTGCGATTAAGATTCAACGAGTCTGCAGGAGAATTCTTGCGGTGGAGCGACTGCGAAAACTGGCAGAAGTCGCTCGGCTAGAGGAGATTGAGCGCTTCACTCGTTCATCCGCGGCACGGACTGTGCGACGATACTACAGGAAGTATCGCCAGAACTGCCGTTTGCGTGAGGAAGAGCAGCGTCAACTTGAGCGGGCGAGTGTGCTGCAGAAAGCGCGTCTCAAGCTGCTGCGTAGGTATCAGTCGTGGCGAAAGAGCTCGAAGAGGGGGGCCGACCCGAAATCTGAAAGCGGCGCCAGCGTTTCGGAAGATAACACTCAGACCAGTGAGCCCTGCTGCCACGAGACGAGTGCATCGTATCCGAACACTGCGCGTGACCATGTCGAGGCGATTGGGACTTGCACTCCGTTCGTCAGGAACGATCTTGATCCTACTGAAACGCCGAGGACTACCATGGGATTGCCTGAAGACGACGTTGGCAATATGGCGAAGGATGCTGCCCCGACGTGTCTAATGCTTAGCGAGAATAACGCTAAGCTGGAGGGAAAACTTTCTTCTTGTGTGGATAGCGACTGTATTCTACCCCAGCAGGACCGCCCCACAGAAAAGCTCGAAGACTTGGCTGTGGTTGCTCCTGTGGATGAGAAGCAGACCTCAACAGCTCGAAATGACCCCCCACCGGAATTTTCAGCGCAGGACAACCAAATCACTGCCTTGGAGAGCTCCGCATTACCCAACGAGGTCGATGAAAAATCTATGGAGGACGACGCTCCGAGTTTTACTGTTGAACCTGAAGAGGATGACGAGCAGTACGATAACAATGCCAGCGTTGGTGACGTCGAGCCGCCTGCTATCCTCTCGGGGCTAGGAGATATCCAACAGCGTCTCGGTATATCCGCGTATGTCGGTGAAGAAGAACCAACTCCCGACCTACAGGAAGCAACCGCAGCCACAACACTATCCCGCGCGGCGACAGCGAAGAGAATTGCTTACTTTTTGCTGCCTAAGTTGCAAGCGAGACACGCTCTGAAGACTCAAGCAGCCATTCAGATCCAGTGCCTTGTGCGTTTGTACTTGGCAAAGCAATGCTTGGCTCGAGTGCGCTTTGAAGCGCTGCAGTCGCTTCGTGCCCAACTACTTGCTAGTTGGAATCCAGCTGTGCAAATTAATCAGTCAAAAAGCGTGAATGAGCGAGGTATTCACGACGTTGCCTCTGATCAAAACGATGAGGACGATGAACTTGGGTTGGAGACTCGCGGCACCCCTGGATTCCTCAACACAGTGTCAGAAAACTACTTTCACCTGCTACCAACACGGAACGGCCAAATTCCACCAGGTGTGCCGTTGCCACAATCCAGCGCTGGAGCGCCGCTACTCGCGCTCTGGAAGTGGAGCTGGCCAGGCGAGCGATGGCTTACCACTGGTCAGTAGATTCTGAACCAACATTTAAACAATTTATGCTACCGGTAACTACACAAACACAGGGTTAAAAGGCTCGATGACAACTCACTGCATTGTTGACTCGACGAGCAACGCGATTCTATGTTAAAAGCTCTGGTAGTGAAAGGGTTTCGTGGAGGCGTGCTATCCGTTGGAACCGAAGTCACCCGTGCGGAAAATTAAAGAATATATTGCGACGATGATACTGGAGAATTCAACACCAGCTCACGTACTGTTGGTTAAGCGCTTAAAAGCGCACGGGAATGCCCCAACTGCACCAGATTCTCTTACAACTGCCCACCAGACCGACCACAGATTTCTTCTAAATTCCACCTCGCTGGACACTTCTCGCAGGAGCCAACTGGGCGCTGCTCGTTCATTTCTACTATTGCAGTGAACTGGCAACAAGTCGCGTGCTATTCCCTCGCAAGAAATGAATATCTCAGACTTGCTTGGTCCTTGCCAAGGAGAATTTACCCCGCGACTCGATCCCGTGATTTCAGGGTCTCAGCTACCAGATACCCTCTGTGTTGCAGCTAATTTTCCAGGAACAGCGTCTCAAGCGGGAAACAGCACGCGAAACACAGCACCCAGGCAGCAGTCGACGAGGAAACCCAGCGTGAAACCCAAGCGCAAGCGTAGTACTACAACTGAGTCCATTCGCAAACACAAAACCTACTTGAGTGCTAAGCAGAAAGCGGAGCGAGATGCTCATGCTGCATTCGAGTCTCGAGTGCTCAATTTGACGTTGGATATCAACGACCTTCAGCAGTTGATCAGGTTGCTAGAAGAGCGCCGCGACTTACACGTTACGAGGCTGATAGTAGCCCGACAACAATTCGAGAACGACATCTACCGCGTGATGGAGCGGTACATGCGAGTCTTTGGCGCACTTACGAGACGCCGGACGTGCAATGAACTGACAGCATTTCTGTCTCACGTCGATCCGTGCATGCTGGGACCCGACATGAACGCCAAAGGAAGCCTCCCGTTCTTCATGTGGCAGTGGGGGTGCTACAACAACAGGTTCCACCACTGGAGGTTCACAGAGACCTCGACTCGTATCATTACGTTCATCGAAGAAGGCGACGTCGAATATGACAGTGTCACAATGCACGAACGCAGCCAAGCGCCCGGTCCTGGCGGGTGTGTGGTGGAGTTGATCGGTGCGTTCACGGGAAAACCGACTCGGGCGATGGTAGCTGCGATGTTCCCGAATCTGCTGTCTGATGAAGGCTTCACGGCGTCGCTCACGCTGCAAACCATGAACTTCCCTGCGCGCATATTCGTATATTTTGATGTAAGGAGGAAAATTGTGAAGCACGTCCTGGAGGCGGATGCCTTTGCCGCACTGCAAGCAATCGTGGAAGTGAATTCTAGTCGAAACACGGGTATAGCTCCGAACGAGCGCTTCACTGAGCTTCCTAACGTATCGGCCACTGCTTTGCATTCTATTGGCGACAAAACAGAAACGTCAAGTGAAATATCAGCTGATGGAGATGGTTCTTCCGAAGGGGTTAGCGAGGCGTCGAGCGCAAAAAGTCGGTACGATATAGGCTACCTTTTGAACTAAACTACAGACAAACTAATTGCAAGATACCAACGCGTGCGAAAATTGGCCATGAAATGTTATGCTCGAAGATCTTAACGCTCCAATAAGTCCACCGTCCTACAAAGCCAAGTGCGGCAATAAACTTTCGATGGACGCGCTAGTAACAATTACCCGGCCACGCATAAATATCATCCTGACTGAGAAAGAAATGTTGCGAGATTTTTTTAAAGCAAACAGCAGCTAATCTTCTCGTCCTGGTTTCCTGTGGAATCGGATCCGTTGTCTTCGCAGAGCAAGAACCAAATTTTACTCTTCGGATTGAGAATTGTAGACTACGCAAACAAGTTGAGGCCAAAACCACTGTCTAAACATAAAAAACTAAACCTACTAGCGTCAAAATCGTTAACCACTGTATGAAGCTAACGCTTTGAACGATGGCCCATTATGGAACCAAACCCATAGGACAAACACTGTTTATAGGGAATTTTGCTTGATCTTGTTATTTCTTCGGTCTGATTTCGCAGGATCCCGTTGCAGGTTGATTTGTTTCTCTTTTGCTATTGCACACGATGTGGAAGATCGACGTTGTTGCTGAAGTGATCACGCACAACACACACCATGAATGTTATGGACATTTTTAATGATGCACCAAGAAGATGGATGGGGCAGTACTTTTCCTCGACGTGCAATAACAACTTCCACGTCGACGGTCATGAACACGTGCAAACGCACAATACACTTAAACTGGCCCCTTCACCACTGCATTTGCTGAACCTAAGGGTGTTGAGAATTATTCGTCCACCTTCGTTAATGCTCCCTATAGGCGATTCAAGGTTTACGGAAAATGTTCACGAAGCGAACGACGGGTATCTTGAACTGAACAATGCCACCCTCCTGTCTCTACCGCCCACGCATCAAAGAAGCAAATGACCTCGACGACCAGCGCGAGATTTCCGTCGCATTTCCTTTGTTGCGCAATTTGATACTGCTTCACTTTCCTTTGGCCACCAAAGTTTGGCGTAAATTGGGTTTGTTATTGCGGATTTAATTCCTCCCACATCTATCTGAAACACTGTCGGTACCCTGCAATGCTACAAATTGAAGCTGGCGCTCCGATACGTATTGAGACCCCTCTTCTCACAATTCTTGTCAACTACGTTACAAATAAGCATTACAAACACCTGACATCGACGCAGAACTCTCAACATGGACGAACTGACTGACGTCTTTAGCGCCAGTGGACCCAAATTGAGTGAATAGGATCGTACGCTTCTTCCGCCGTCTCTCACTGGCGTCATGACTTTCACAATTTCCACGCGGTCGTGATGACACTACAATACATGTAAGTACACACCACAACAACTCAGCGGGTGGAAAGAGCCGCTGTCCGTGTTGTCCAACCTCATCGAAAACTCCAGTTTGCAAAACGTTGGCCGACTCATTTTCCAATCTGCTTCAAGCACTCCACTACACTTTGATGAACTTCGCTAACCTGCTGAGTAATCCGCACGAGGAACACGTCACTCCCGGATTCAAATTCACTGTGCACGATAAGTCGATGCACTTCTTGAACACATACAACGGCGATACCGAAAACCAAAACTCGCAGCCAAATGCTAGACACGAGATACAATTCTTGCTGTGCGACACCGGCGACAACCCAAACGAGGGACCTAGCACCATCCAACGTTCACCCCAAACCGACAAGAGACCTGCCAAAAAGACCATGCGGTCGACAGCTGCGACACCGGCCACGACGCTCTCGGTTATCCCCGACAAGGACCGCAAGCGCCCGTACCGCCTGAGCTCAAAGCAGCGCCAGCGTCGCCTTGACAACGAAGCGTTGGAGTCTCGCACGTTCAACTTGACCCTGGACGTGAACAATCTCAAGTAGCAGGTGCGCTACCTCCAAGAATGCCGTGATCTGTATATCACACGTCTGACCATCGCGCGGCAGCACGAGGCGGGCGAGGCCGTGGGCATGGTTGCTCGGCTCTTCCGCTTGTTCTGCGACGAAACTTGTGGGACGAACGAGGAGCAGCCAGACGACCGCCACCTCTTCTTGTTTCGCGTGCATGACCGCCTGACCAACTCCTCCGCTGGTGGTCGCGACGACGTCCCGGGCTTCATGCAGACCTGGAAGAACTTCAAGCTGCTCTTCACGCACCGTTCGTACACCGTCAAATCCATTCGGCTGGTGAGTCACACTGACCACACCGAGACGGACAACCACAGCGCCGCGATTTGCACCTCCGAGGCCCAGCAACGCTGCGGCCCGAGCGGCTGCTGCGTTATCGAGTCCACGGGCGAGTTCACGGGGCGTCTCAAGCGCGACGCGATCACCGCCATCTTACCCAGACTTTTCCAAGACGAAGTACTGGTATCACACCTCATCGGACAGAAATTCTCGTGCTCGCTGCGCATGATGGCGTACTTCAACGCGCAAGGGCAGCTCGTCGACCACGCCGCCGAGTTCGACGTCATCGGAGCGCTGTGCGTGGTGATCGGGGATTGCTCCCAGAATTAATATTGCTCGAGTCTAGACTGACGGGGAGCGCAGTGCTCCCAGCTTGATCCTTGTTTGGTTGGTAGGACTTCTAATACATAGATACTCGAGCATGCCTATGAAACGCATGCTCGTCTACCGAAAAAAAGAGATCTCGTGTTCTACTTTGACTAACGTACTCATCGATTAACGGTGGACAGTATGTATCAACAGAAATTGCCATGACAGTGAGTGCATGGCTCAGCTCAGCCGAGTGGATTCGTCTCGGATCGACGTTGCCGGCTGTGCAGATCCGCAGCAAAGACCCGGCCGGGCACTTGACGTGTCAATTGCAGTACGCAGGTAAAGATAACTTAGGTAGAAAAGCCCGCCTGACGTGACTGGAGGTGGATCGAGGACATCCTGCGCTGCTGATGAGAGTAAATCGAGACGCGCTTAACGGATCTGCCACGCGCGACAACGCAGCCAGCGTACTGTAGAGAGCTCAGTTCTGCCTGGACGAGAGTCACATGCTAGATGCACGATACTGTACCGTGCGAGCTCACGTCAGACCTGTGAGGCCTGCACGTCAACACGGATCAACCGAGGTCCCTCACAGCGTTGAAGCGCGTGACGATCTCGAGCTGCATGGCTCCCGTCGGCATAGAAGCGTCCACCGGCACAATCACAGGCTGGCGCAGCGCGTAATAGAAATCCCAAGTCATTCGGAGCCCAGTTCGCGTCTGTCGCCTCCGTCAGTCCGGAATTGCGTCCGTCGAGCGGAGACCATGGAGCTGGGGCTGGAGCCGCTGCTGGAGCTGGAGCTCTCGCCCGTGCAGAAGAAGACGGCGCGCCCCAAGGCGCCGGCCGGCGCCAACCCGCTCAAGCCCAAGAGCCGCCGCCTGCCCGCGGACGAGCGGCGCGCGCGCCACCGGGACCGCATGCAGCGCCAGCGGCTGGCCGAGAAGCAGAGCATCGAGCTCAAGCGCGTGGAGGTGGAGCGCCTCACGCGCGAGCTGGAGCAGGCCATCGCGCGGCTCTCGGGCCAGCTCAAGAGCCTGCGCGACGAGGGCGACGCGCGCGGCGTCGAGACGTTTCCTAGCCTAGAGGAGGAGCGCAAGTACTTGTCACTAGTAGAGGAGGAAGAGGAGGACGCGCGCGCCTGGAAGGGCCAGAGCACGGCCGCGCGCCTCATCCAGAGGCGCTACTTGAGCCTCGTGCTGCAGCAGGAGACCATCACCGAGGAGAACCGCAGGCTCACCGAGCGCTTCCGCGAGTGGCAGCGGTTCATGAAGCTGCTGGGCGTCGAGCACGAGCGGCTGCCCAAGTACGGCGCGCTCGAGGCGGACGAGGCCATGATGCAGCACGGAGGAGCAGGAGGAGAGGGAAGATGGGTCGTCTTCTCCGAGGACGAGCCCGTCATCTTCTACCAGCCTCTGGCCACGGACGCGTGCCACGATCTGGCGTTCAGGGGATACCAGAAGATGCAGGAGGTGCTGGGCGGCCTCGG
Source organism: Phytophthora cinnamomi (assembly GCF_018691715.1). Taxonomy (NCBI): domain Eukaryota; phylum Oomycota; class Peronosporomycetes; order Peronosporales; family Peronosporaceae; genus Phytophthora; species Phytophthora cinnamomi. The sequence goes on from NW_027150972.1 coordinate 467,290, forward strand.
CGCCAGGAAGCTCTACAACGAGGCCTTCGGCTGGCAGGTCTACTTCTCCATGCATGAGGAGGGTGAATTTGACACGCGCACAGTCAGGATGCAGCACCGGTTCACCAAGCGCATCAAAGCTGTGGACACCAACGGAGACCGCATCACGGGGGACACGCTCGCAAACGCGACGTGGCGGATCATCAGCACGCCCGAGCTGTACACGCAAATGTACCGGCAGCCCATGACGTCCAGGATAATGCAGCGCGTGGATGCGCACACGTCCGTGCTCATGCGGACGTTCCCCGACGCGAACGCCGTGATGCGCCTGCGGTTCGTGTGCATGGTCGTCCAGGTGGAGGACTGCGTGATCGACGCGACACCAGATACGATGGGGTTCGTTTGGAAGAGCGATACGCGGCGCCGCGTGACGATTTTGAGCTCGATTCTGGACCCGGACAAGTGCTTCCCTCGAGCCACGACCCACACGCCCGACCCGGCGGCCGAGTGGATGCGCGAAGGCATGAGCTACCTGTCGTTCACGGAGATCGACGACGAAAACAGCATCGAGATTGAGTATGGCGGGCTGATGAATGTGGGCAGCGAGACGGCGTCCTGCACTGGACTGCCGTTCGTCTGCATGAACATGGGCGAGGCCCTCGTGCGCTGGGAGCAGCTTGTCACCCCCGCGCGCACCCTGTCGATCACTGAAAAGTAGCCTGTAAAGTCCGTCCACCCATAAACTAAATTGTATGTGCCCGTAAGTGAGCAAGCTGTTTGCATTCGAGTGGTAATCGGACCTCTGAACGCAAGAAGATCGACATGTACATGTAGCAGCGGTTGAAGACTAGCCACCCGGAACCCTGTGCGTGTTGCTCGGGCGCAGCATCGCAGGTCAAATACTCAGTTGAGAAGATTCAGTCAAGGCCCAGCGTAAACGCACTGCTGCGGTCCGCCACGGACTCGGTGACGTTGCTCGCCCGGTCTTAAGAGCCCCAAGTTGTGCTAAGGTGATCTATCATAAGAACCGCTTGGCGCCACGTCTGCGGATCCTAGATTCTTCAAACACAATTGAAGCGCTACATGCATTACGTCCTGCTTGATCCGCGCGTAGAGAGCGTTGCTTTGCCTGCAGGGATTCAGGAACGGCTCTGTTAAGCAAAACGACGACCAACCTTTCCGCCGGTCCTGGTCATGAGACCTGACCTGACCTGATGGATCGGAAATTTACTGTAGAATTCGTCGACGAACCTGAGCTGGGACCACCACCAGCGGGTACCGTACAGTACCAAGGTGACTGTATCAAATGTGACCAAGCATGATATCCTTTGTGCGACCAGTGCAGCATTCCTGCCAAGCTCGACGTATGCTCACTTGGACAGCGGCATTAGCATTCAACATTCACGTTGAGGTTGTTTGCGGCTGCGTGGCCGTAAAACCCCTCCAAGGTCAAGGCCATCTTTTGTCCACGTTCCGCCCGACGCCAACAACGCAAATCGACGCAGAGTGGTCGCTGTCGTCATTGAGATCGCGCAGGGCACTTTACACCCCATGGCCACATCGCGTCGGCCTCGGACGCAGCAAGCCTCGCCTCGCCTCGCTTGCTGTTTGTTTACAGTTCTGCACGAACTTCCTGTTCGTAGCCCTCGTGCCATCCGCCTAGCGCCAATCGGCCAGCACCTTGGCAAACGAAGCGTGATGGCCATCCGATATCAGATATCGACAGATGAGTCTGCGCGAGCCGTGCCAAAGTGAGCTGACCGAAGCGAAGCCAAGGCTCGCCGCTACGCTACGCTGCACTCGCTCGCTGCCTAGGACCAATCAATCAAAGCCAGTCGAGCTGTCGCCACTGGCGTGCCCCACAGATCCGGTCTGCAGCTTAGCTGTGCCCTGAGTGTGAGCTGCCCGACCGGACGAAAAGCTAAAGGTCTCCGCAATCGGCCGCGCAAGGGATCCGCACGGGGCCTAACGCACGCAAAAAGCGCCAAAAACACGGGCGGGCGGTGCAAAACAAACGAGTTGCTGGGTGTCAACGGGGCCGATCCCTGCCTGCCCTGCCACTCGGGTTTTAGTCGACGACCTGATCTGTCTGAGCGGGGATGAATCACAACGGCGGCGGCGCAGACACCAGCGGAACTTGTTGGGACCGCAACGGTGGCGCGTTCGGCCAGCAAACCCCGATGCAGTTCAAGAGCGAGACCCTGTTCGACGCCGAGGTGAAGATCGAGGACCTCGAGAAGGAGAAGCAGCGACAACTCGCAGAGACGAAGGCGGCGCGAAGACGGCAGCGGCACAAAGAGGTCGTGGCCCGGTCGCGACTCCGGCACAAGGAGACGGCCGCCGCGATCCAGCAGCAGGAGCTGGTGCTAGGTCGGAAGCTGCACGAGCTGCTCGAGCAGACCGGCCACTCTGTGACACAAGCGTCGGAATCCGCGGTGGTCCCGTTGCACAATTACCAGGAGGGCGTGTCGCGACAGCAGGAGCTGCACCACAGGTACGCGGAGCAGGTGGCGACGCAGGAGCGCATTCTGCTGGAGAACAGGGAGCTGCGACGCAGGATAGAGGACCACACCAAGCTGCGCGACGCAATAGAGAAGGAATGCGTGCTGTGTGAGGCCACGACAAATTATCGCGAGTGTATCAAAGGCGTCGAGAGCATGCAAGTCGGCGATACGTCGACCAGCGGAACGAGCTCATGGATCTACTTTGAAGACGACGAAGACCCGATCTACTACGTGCCGATGACCGAGAAAAATTGCGAAGAAATCATGCGCACGGTCTTCCAGCGCATGCTCAACCTGTACACGGAGTTCCTGCAGCGGCGGATGCCGATCTCCGAGCTCGAGTTCTTTGGCTGGCGCGTGATGCGACCGCTGGAGGCGGGTCCGAGGATACTTCGCTTCCAGTTCACCAAGACGGTGCGCGTGCTCGAGGACTCTATGGACGACATTGTAAATCGCACGTGGGACGCGTTCCACGATCCCAAGCAGTTCGCGACCATCTACAGCACACCGGTAATCACGCGCGTCATCCAGCGCGTCAGCAACGACATGACCGTACTGCTTCAGAACGCACCAGTCCAACCAGGTCAGGAGCGCAATATCCGCTACTTTAACATCCTCGCCCGCGTGCGCGGGCTCAGCGCGCAGAACGAGCGCGTCGTGGCCCTTCTCAAGACCATCGTGAACCCGAGCGATTGCCAGGGCGCGGGCGGGGTCGCGACCCAGCTGCACGAGATCGAGTGGATGAAGCGCGGCATTTCCTACCTGCTTCTGACTGAGGAGCCGCCGATACCACCGAAAAGCGAGGCACGCCACGTTCGCCTGCACTACGGCTGCGACTACGAGTGCGTGAGCGAAGACCACGCCCGCTACCTCATGGTGGAGGTGCTGGGCATCGCCTGCAGGTGGGAGCACTTGGTCATGCCGTCGCACCGCCTCACGTTCTGAATTTCCCTCCACAGTGCGAACGCACTGTGCTGTACCAGCCACCACCCGATTAATTAACGCCGCAGACCCGTAGCTTTACCCTTAGCGCGACGATCTCCGCACGAATGAAAATCCTCCATTCGACAACGATCCGCGCACTAAGCAAGCAGCCGTCCCAGGACGATTGCAGCTCACTAAGCTTGTTGCTAGAGGCGCCTTGAGCTCGACGGTAAAGGTTCGGGGATGACGCGGGCCGTGGCGATTGCTACGAACGAAAGTCTGGGTGTGAGTCAGCTCGCTCGTACAGTGTGTACGTACAACTGTACTGGCCCCGTCGAGGCCTGATGTGTCCACCAGAGAGCGGGGGTGGACGCATCTCTTGGACGGTCTCAGCAACTCTGGTGACTGGGAACCGGCTCTATAGCGGAGACCGTCGAGTCGTGGGGGCCCCACACCGCCGCCACGTTCGACTCGGAGCGCTCTGAACAGCATACACTTGCGCCTGATAAGAGTCTTCCCTTGTCGCTATCTTGGGGCGGCACGGCTGGTAGCAGGACTCACATACCGCGACGATGCAGCCGACGATGGCGCCGCTGCGGATCGGCCACGGCGCGCGGCCGCTGGCCAGCGAGAGCCACTGGCTTCTGTCCACGGCGGGCAAATGGACCGAGGAGGACGAGAGGGAGTGGAAGCGCCAGCAGCACCGCGAGAACATGGTCTTCTTCCGCCGCAAGAAGAAGGAGCAGCAGGCGGAGCTGCGCACGGAGCACCAGCAGCTCGAGCAGCGGCTGCAGCAGCACCTGGCCATGCAGCGGCGCGCCGCCTCGCGCGCGTCCCAGAGCCAGCGCTACGTCACGAGCCGAGACAAGCAGCACGCCGCCGTGTGCCACCTCATCGCAGAGACCGAGGCGCTCAAGATCGAGAACGTGGCGCTACAGGACCAGATCAATAAACACAAGACACTGCAAGAAAATGCGGGCGACGGGCTCGAGTCCGACATTACCGAAACGACCAGCAGCGTCGCCAGTCGAGACGACAGCAGCTCGGACTCGTCGGTGTCTGGGGGATCGCTGTCTGCTGGGTCATCGTCGTCGTCGTCGTCGTTGTCTCAGTTGATATCGCTGCAGCGCGGCTGGCGCGTGAACTTTTCAGGCGGCGAGCCGTCCTTCCACTTCCATCCCTTCGCCAAGGAGCAGTTGGATGCCATCCGGGAAGGTTACGACGCCAAGTTCGCTGTGTTGCCGCCGCTGAATCACGTTGGAGACATGCTTGGGTGGGAAGTTGAGCGCGCTCCGCTGATACAACACCCAACGCTCAAGGTGCTGGTCACGCGAGTCCGCTACACGAAGCGCATCCATTGTGCTGGAGGATCGGCGCACGCTACGATGGACAAACTCGACGCAGACTCGTGGCCTGTTCTGACCACTCCAGAGCTGTGGCGGCGGATTCACAACGGCTCGGTGACCTCACAAGTGCTGCAAGCTGTTGATGAAGACACCTTCGTACTTGTGCGCAACGCACCTGAACGCTCGCTGGGCGTCACGATCCGATATCTTAACCTCGTAAGTCGGCGACGAGTTCAGTATCCCGGTGGCCGGAGGTCGATCACATACGCGATGGTGGTCGTGACTTCAGCAGCGAACCAACGCAGTCGGGAAGCAGAGCCGGAGTGTCTTGACGTGCACTGGATCAACGAAGGTGGGGCCTACATGACGCTTTCACAGATCGACCACGACACGCTCGAGGTCGTGTACGACCATTGTTCCGGGTGCATGAGTGAGCAGCACGCGCAGCACTGCCTGGTCGACTGGGGCCACATCGTTATCCGCTGGGAACAGTTGGTGACTCCTTCCAGGGTGCTTACTTTTTAAGCTGCGGTGTGCCGACGAGAGAGAGAGAATGAGGGAATGGAAAATATGGCTGCGTGTATGATAAATGAACTGAAGACGGCACAGTCAAGAAATGCGCGCCTTGTATCGAGTGTAAGAGCAACTGGTAGTAAACGAATAAAGCGCACCGAATGTGGCTTGCTTGGCGCTGCGAAAATGCGACAGACTCTTATGGATGCGAAGTATAACTGAATTCTCCTGTGCTGACTTTAATAAGCCTTCCTCTAGTTACAGGCCGAGCAGTCTCGCTGGCACAATGTATTGCTCGAGATCAACAGGAAACTTTATCCAGTCGATGTAAAGCCTTCGGCCATGCTTCTCGCTCAGACACCCAGCCCACTGGTCAAACACAACATCGATGGTCGATTCGTCCATCTCAGTGATAGTGATACAGACTCCGCCCTCGAGCACCCACTGCACGTCATCTCGAGGTCCCTCGACGTCTCTGTTTCGTGCGTTGGCTTGCGAATCGCCGATAGTCAGAATGTACTTGTCCTCACGCCTGCCATCCGATCTCCTCTGTCGCGTGTGCCGTGCCAGGACGAGATAGCGAAGATTCACTTCCCCAGGAAGGTTGCACACCATAACGTGGCCGTTCTCGCTGAAGTCTTGGAGCACTTGACAGAACATGTCTCCGCTCTGAGTGAGTCCCCAGCTTCTCGGCGTCACCAGGACGGGCCACAAATTCTTGTCAAGACGAGGCAAAATTCTCCACGACTCGTCAAGAGAGCAGCGTAAGCGTCTTGTGAAGCGAGCGCGGGCCATGAAGGACTCACCCGGCGCATTTTCGGTCAGCGGATTGAAATGAACCGTCCAGCCTAGGATCTTGCCCACCGTTGCAATGCACGGATGGCGGTCTGCAAAGTCAGAGCGCTCGAGAATGTCACCGTACTCGGCCTTCGTGAACGGAGTAAAGTAGAAGTATGGCTCGTTGTTGGGAAACTGCACGCGCCATTCAGCTTCACCATGCAAGGCTAACATCTCAATAGTTTGAGTGGAATCCACAGGACGAAGTTGTTCCAGAAACTCTTGCGCTTCTTGCTGAAGTCGATTCTTGGTGGTGGCTTGGTGTTGAATTGCTTCTCGCAGTGCCATGTTCTCGCTCGTCAGAGCCGCACACTCGACGAGGCTCTGGCGATATGCTTCGCTTATTGACCCCACTTGCATTTGGTCGCGCGCAACACGAGCCTCCCTAACTCGGAGTTGCAGCTCCTTCTCGAGGATTCGACGTTCTTGGAGCATCTCGGCTTTCTTCTCCTTCTTCAGGCGCCGCCAGTTCACCATACGTCGACGCTGTTGCTCTCGTCGACCCTTTTCGCGCCTGGCGGCTTCCCATAGCTCTGTTGGCGTCGATGGATCTGGCTGGAGCTTGAATCCTTCCTCGTCTTCAAAGGTGCGGGCCGCGCGGCGTGAGGACGGGATAACGGAGACCATGATGGCAGGTGTGGGCAAATGTGTTGGAATGACGTGGGCTAGGTTATCTGCGTCAGGGAGGCAGAGAAGTTGTGTGGATACAGCGGTGAACACATCACGGACTCGTATCACGTGGTGGCTGGTAACCACCCCGGAAGTTTGCTTCTGTACCGCATCGCCCCTGTCCTAAGCGAACTGCAATGTATGCAGTTTACGGTACATCTGTTGCCAAGTCTCAGAATTAAATGATAAAAAGTAAAAGTTATAATAATTCTTGGTATTTTGGACCAATCAAAAAATATGGACACGGCGGGAATTGAACCCGCATAAAATTGCGGTGCTCTTTCCCAATTGACAAGCTCGCTTGGTTACCTTCGCAATTAAGTCTTATCAAAGTAATATGTTGTATTGTGCATCTAGAAAAACTCATCGTTGGAGCTGCTGGAATAATCACCATCACTACAAACCTGTTTGCCTGCTGCAATTTGGGTAGACGTGTGCAATAGCTTCGTTTACAGAATAGCCAGCAGCCAGGAATTCGAGAAGGCGGCGCTTGTGCGTATAGTCGACTGCAATGCGGGTGTAGCGCTTTGGCTTTTTGCCGGTTCCTGTGGTGCGTGGTCTACCCATAGCACTTTGAACACTGAGACCGAATGGCCTATAATTAGCTGGTCAACATGGAATTTTAACCCTTTGACTACCAGCCGGCTGGAGTGATTTATAGGTCCATAGGGACCCATGAGAGGTCTAATCGCAAGATGCGATTGGCCAAAACTAAAAGCTACGAGACGACGGCAAAGCACTGTACAGCCTAACAGGTCTCCCTGAACCTGTAAAATGCACTACCGTGTGAGCCACAAACAGTTCACGTGACCTGCCATACTCGTTATTCTCATCTAGCCAACAGATCCCCCCCACCCTCGTGGAAAAATGGACTTAGAGGCGCTGCTCAATGCAGCCAATGACGACACCGGAGACTGGGAGATCGACACGGACCTTGGCCTGGAAGAGGATACCCCCTCTCCACGCTCAAACAACGATGACGAGGAGGCTAAGGCTAGCGATCTTCTCGCTGCAACACGAATGCAGGCTGCGCCGACGCACGCTGCACCAAGCGGTCGAACAGGGAACGCCTATGTCGATGGCATCGCTAACGAAAGCGACCTGCACATCGTTCAATTAGGTCAAGTGCGCCGAGCGTTTGTAGAACGACAAGAAGTTGGGTTATTTTCTCTTTTTTTTAGCGCCACCTATCGAGAGACTCTTAGAGGCTGGACGAACACGAAGTTGCGCGGGAGTGGGAAAGCTGAGGTGTCGGCAGTGGAGTTTGACGCGTATTTGGGTCTGGAGATCGCAATGGGCATCTTGCCGTTAACAGAAATCAAGGAATTTTGGTCTGAGAAGCGTTTTTTGGGGCAGAAGGACGTGGCTGAGACTATGGCCCGGAACAGGTTTGAATGTATACGATCTAACATCCAATTTCATGCACCTGGTAGCGCTACCGAAACCTACAAGCTGATGGATCCACTGTGGCATAGTCGAGACCTGCTGCGTCATATCCAAAGTAGATTCGCGGAGGTTGCTGTTCCGGTTGGTGCTGCAAGCCTCGACGAGAACACAGTACGAACTAAAGCACGATCATCCGCCAGGACATATATGCCGAGTAAGCCCGATAAGTACGGCATACGTTTTTACGCTGTAGTTGGGTGGGAGAGCTTGTACATTCATACTATCAACGACAATGGATCTGGCAATAGTGAACCGAGGAATCCTGCAGAGCGCTATTACAGCATGTTTCCTGAACTACGGAGGCCGCTTGAGCGGACGTTATCGCGAGATGATATTTCAGTGGCACGTGACTCAGCTTCGGCTCTGTGGGTAGCGATGGTTGGGCACATGACCCAGATTCACCAGGCCGTTGCAGGCCGCCGGATCATTGTTTGTGATAATTTCTATACTAGACATGCATTGGCAAAAGCTGTGTCAGCTTTCACGGATGGAGAAGTGCGTATGATAGGAACCTGTAAGGTGTCACAAATGGGGAAGTGGAATGAGATAGAAATTGCAATGTCTGTTGCTCGTGTGAAAATAATGCCTCGCGGCAGCTGGGAGCTAGTTGCTGCTGTCGACGTTCAGCCTGACTGGAGTAAAGCTCAAGAGGCTCACAAACGTGCGCAGAAGAAGCTTCCAGCTTCCAAAAGGACGGAGTTCATTCCTACCATGAGAATCGCAAAGAATGCTGGCTACATTATTTTCTTGGACAAGAAGCCCGTTGTGTTTTATTCAAATGATCTTAGTGGAACTCCTACCCAACGCGTCCTGAGTGGGTCATCGCAAGAGGCAATTAATTTGTGTCATGGTCTCGCTCCAATTCGTCGATGGACTAGTGAACAGAACTTGCATCGCAGAATACTACAGGTGCCAGCTATTATAGCTGTCTACAATATTTTTATGAACGGGGTAGATAGAGTTGATCAACTCCGAAGCACCAATCCAATTCGACGGAAGGAAACTCGGTTAGAGATGAGCATTTTTACGTGGGCAATGGATCTCTCGCTGATAAACGCATTCTGCTTAATGAAAAAAGTAGCCCCGCCTGACTGCAAGCAGGTCACGCTGCGCGAGTTCAAGCGTCGAGTCGCTGACAGCATGACTGCACCATACTTTCAACAAGTTCGGCGGAAACGGCAGGCAGCACCGCAGCGACAGCCTGTTCAAAATATTGTGGGCACAGACACAAGTCAGCACATGCTCACACCAAATTCCACCAAGCACTCGAACGGAAAACTAACCTGCTACCTTTGTTCGCTCAGGGGGCTCTCCAAAAAATCTAAGTACGGGTGCACTGCGTGCCTGCGTGGCTACCACGTGGAATGCTTTACAGCCTTTCACTATCGTGATGCATTTACATCACGCTCGCTGACAGTTCGATCCGCACTGGACGAAGTAATTGCGGCTGCCGATGGAGTTGCTTCAGGCCGCCCACGGCTGAAAAAGAACAGAACCATTACAAAACTAGATGAGCTTACATTACCAGATGCGTAGGGATAAAATGTAAATATTACCTACGTTTGCATATTCACGAGTCCGAGGTGTTGGCGAATGCAGACTGGCAGCTGCTGCGTGTGGTGCTTGGCTAAAAACCCGTACTTAAGATAATGGTAGAGCTGCAGCGACACGGCGTCCGGGTTGCGCGCGCCTCGCCGCCGCTTTTCGGACGTCAGCATCCTCAGTAGGCTCGCCACGATGTCCTCTCCGAACTGCTCCCACTCGCACGGATCATTGCCGCAGTAGCGACACAACTGGTTAGGGCGCGACTGCATGCTGCTCGACCCCTCAAACTTTTGAATGGAAGTACCGTAAAGCAAACCAGCAACACCACGTGCACTAATCTGTCGTTTTGATTGGTTAACTTTTCTTCTGTGCGATAAATTGATTTGCTGAGCTATAGGTCGAAGGGGACCCGTAAGAAATCTCTGGTAGTGAAAGGGTTAACTACAGACATGTGGTGTCAATGCATTGTTTTCATTGGCTAAAATAAAAATTCGCTTAGGACAAAACTTCGCTTAGGACAGGGGCGATGCGGTACCTCAACACGACATGGTCATGTGCTTCCACGTACACCGTTCTGGATGTTTTCGCTCACGCCTACAGCTGCCTTACAGTAAACATTGAAATCAATCCGGACAGACCGGCCCTCTAACTCATCTCACGTGGCGTTTGCAACCTGGGAAGTTGTTTACAGTATAGCAAGCTCCATTGACTGCTCTTTTGCCTCTTCTGATCTTTTTTTATGGGTCGAGGTATTCATGCCCGAAGTCTGAGGATATTACGTTTGCCACAGCGGCCAACTTACATTTCGAGTTGATAAGGAACTATCTGCAGGGGTACGGTGGCGTTCGCATCTAGTGGAATGTGTCTCGGCAGGCAAGCAAGCAAGGTACGAGTGTGGCGTTTCCAGGGGCAAGTCGGCGGAGTCGGTCCAGGTAGACCGCACGAAGCTAGTAGTAGTCGGGAGTTGTGACATAATGGGCTGCATTAAATACTTGTTGTTCTTGCGCTAAGAATTAGGTGCGGTTTTAGCTAGTATATTAGGTAAGCGTTCAAGTCGTTTATATTTATTTTCGAGTCTGTTTTAGCACTCTAAATTACATGTAGAGGAAAAAATCTGCAAAGCACAATAATGACTGGATCTCAATTCAGACTTCGGCAGAAAAGAGTCAGGACCCAGCTCGAAGATGGGACGCAGCACGTGATAATCAGCTGTGAGATTGGAATACAAGAAGCTCAATCGAGGCGCAGAAAAGTTCTACCTAATTATTGACTGAGTTACTGGGAATACAGTCATTTTACAGCCATGAGGTTACTATGTAGCGACTCGATGCTTGGTGTGCTATACTGCACTGTACAGTCTCGAGGTGATGCGGTTTTTTGGAGATGCTTGTCGTCGACAAACCCACGACTCCAATCTTACCGGATAGGTTTGTTCGTACGTGCCATAAGAACGGCGCTGAGGACGTAGGTTACAAGATTACTCCAGTTGAGGCAGTTGCGACAGTTTAGAAAGGCACCAGGAACTCCACATGGCTCGAAGATGATCTCACCTTACTGTGCAGAAACCACGTGATACCCAGACATGATGTGCTCGTCCAACAACAACACAACGAGTTGCGCACAGACTCGAAACTCGCGGTCACGGCTTACGTCATTCCGAGTCACTACCTATACCGCCAACCGATAATCTCCACTACCAAGTCTCTCTCCAGCCCCATGAGAATGCTCAGTGACGCTGACTTGAGCGTGATGATCGACCACGTGCAAGACGACATTGACTCGACCGAACTATGGGAGTCCGCAATGCGCGAGCAGGGGCGGCGGGAGCAGCAGCGCAAGCGGATGGTCAAGTGGCGTAGGCAGAAGAAGGAGAAGGGCGCCGAGTTGTTGCAAGAGCGCCTGCGTCTTGAGAAAGAACTGGAATCCCGGGTCGTGCAAGAGCGCATGAGGTCTGAGTCGAGTCCCCCGCAGTTGATCGGCCACGCATTCCGCCAGGTTACGGTCGAATGCGCAGCTCTCAAGCGAGAGAACTTGGCTCTGAAAGAGGCCATCGAGGTGCACTCCAAGTTCAACAGCCTCGCTCGTATCGAGGCACAGGAGTTAGAGGCACAGATGTCAAGGCACGATGGCGCGGCGGACCCACCGGCGAAGGATATTCAACGTCTCGAACGAGAGGACGGGTGGCCCGTGAACTTCCCGAACGGCGATCCGTCATTCTACTTCAGCCCGTTCTCAAAAACCGAGTTCGACACCATCCTGCGCAACAGCGGCGTTGCGTATGCTGAGCGGCATCCTTGCACGGCAACCGTAGGGAAGATTCTTGGCTGGACGGTGGACCACGCTCCGCTCACGCTCAACACCACTGGGACATCGTTTGTGGCGCATGCAAGGTTCACTAGACGTCTCCGTTGCTCGCTTGACTATTCCGAACAGATTCTGCCAAGACTGGACAAGAGGTTGTGGCCCGTGTTAGTGACGCCCCGGAGCTGGGGCCACGTCCAGTTCGGGGATACGTGCTGCCAATTGCTTCAAAGCATCCACGAGAATGCTCATGTCATGGCATGCAACATCCCGGGCGACGTTAACCTCCGCTATCTCGTTCTCGCGCAGCACACGAGGGAACGGACGTCCGATGGCAAGCGCGTGGACAAGTACATCATGACCATAGCTGATTCAGACGCCAACGCCCGCAACCGAGAGGCAGAAGGTCATCAGAAAAGGGTTCAATGGGTTATGGAGGGAGGTGTCAACGTGATAATAACGGAGATCGATGACTCGACGATCGATGTCGTATTCGATCAATGGGCTGAGAGCCTGAGCGAGATGCACGGCAGGGAACTATACGTCGACTGGGTTCGGTTTCCTGTTCGTTTGGAGCAGTCCATCTCGTCTGCAAGGCTCCTGTAGTCTCTGATGAATGATCGTTTTATTCTATTACTCCTTGAGTGTGTTCCAACTCCTAGAGCAAACGCACCGTGTGAAAAGGGATATTCCTAAGTGAAACCCGTTACCTGCAAACATGAGCAGAATGTACTAGGAGTATCCACGTCCTCAGAATACCCCTGCTTCTGCTGACTAGATCATGTAGGTTATCATAGATAACAAAAAACATGTATCGATTGAACACGAGCGACGCTTGGTAAATCGCGCCTGTGCCGCTGCCCACCTAAAGAGCTTCCCCACCGTCACGAGGTGAGGTTGCTGGAGCATGTTGTTAACCCTTCAAACCGGCTGATTTTGACTTCTCTTTAAAGAGACAAGGCAAATAATCAGGCATTTTAAAAAATGCATATGCATGATTATTTGACTTGCGGTTTGTAAACTTTCTTTTTGTGCAGAGCAGGCCGACATAACATGTGACGATATAACCGACTACCGGTAATTAACAGAGGTGTTTAACAAGAGTAACGTACAATGTATTTAAAACTCGAGGAGTTTTGTAGTTGATACAACCTGCTCTAAACCAACAGGAAATCGTATCCAGTCAATATACAACTCTCGGCCGTGAGCTTCGCTGAGGCACCCGGCCCACTGATCATACACAATATCAACTGTTCCCCTATCTACCTCCGCAACCGAGATACAAGTCCCCCCTGTGAGAACCCACTCCACATTGTACTGCGATCCTTCTGCCTCTCGGTTACGAGCGTTAGCTTCTGAGTCCGCAATTGTCATTACGTACAAGTCCATACGCTTGCCGTCGGGCCGAAGAGCGCGGGTGTGCTGTGCCAAAGCAAAGTAGCGTAGATTGACTTCACCCGGAATGTTGCATACCATCACGTGCGCATTCTTGTGAAAGTTCTGAAGCTCTTGGCAGGTGAAACTACCAGTTTGAACGTGGCCCCAGCTCCTTGGGATCACCAGCTTCGGCCACAAACTCTTGTCTATCCGCGGCAAAATCTTGTCAACTCGGTCGATCGAACAGCATACACGTTTTGTAAAACGCGCGTGCGCCATAAATATGCCGTCATGATTGAGAGCGAGCGGCGCATAATCAACCCTCCAGCCGAAAAGCTTGCCCACCGAAGCTGTGCACGGGAAGCCCTCGGCGTACACGACATCGTCGTGGTTTACGTAGCTGTCGAACTCTTCCCTAGTGAATGGGTGGAAGTGGAACGAAGGCTCTCCATTCGGGAAGAACACGCGCCACCCTCCTTCATCTTGCAGCACCGGAGCCTTCGACTTTGCATTCGCTTTCGCGACGACTGAGATAGTCGGTGTCGAGTCTTGGCATGGCACTTTCATTAGCTCCTCGACGTCGTTGTGCATCATATTCTGGAACTTGATGTTCTCAGCGATTCTCTCCTGTAGCACCAAGTTATCTCTCGTTAACGCCGCTTTTTCGATCGTGATCAGTTGGAAGGCTTCCTCGAACGACTCAGGTGTCACTCCATCAGTGATCATGCGAGCTTCCAGCACTCGGCGCTGCAACTCCTTCTCGAGACGCCGTCGCTCATGAACCATGTCGGCCACCTTCTCTTTCTTCTTCTGTCGCCAACGCACCATCCGTCGACGCTGCTGCTCGCGACGACACTGCTCCCGCATCACGGCCTCCCATAGCGCTTTCGACGCCGGGTCTGTGTCCGTCTTGGACCATTTCTTGGCGATGGCAGTGGCTTGGCGCACACTCAAAGGGCTTGAGACCGTGGAGGTATCAGAGCTCATCGGTCTGTAGTTCAGGCGAGGAGTAACTTGAACGTGGTGTGCCCCCTGCGCTGCGAAACTCGTACTGCCACGGACGTGAGCACCCCAAACTGCTCTGCACATCATCCTTACGTATCACGTGGCTGGGACCTACCCAGGTGACCAGTGACTGCACCCCACAACAGCACGAGATTGCGGGGGAAGGGCGACAAATCACGAAATGCCAGAGTTCACGGGCTCCGGTGATGCCCTCACTGAGGAATCAGTCTACACAAAGGAGGCAGAACCAAGCACCACGCTACTGGAAACGACGCAAGAGAGGCAGCAGTGGGCGAGTTTGTAGAGGTGAAGGCTGCACTACATTCGTACACGACCGCACTGATCGTTAAAGGCTTCGTTAAGTGTACTGTAGACTACTAGTAGACTCAGTTTCTTGTCGTTTCCATCTGTATGATTGCTTTTGCTTCGTAGATTTGAAAGGGGATTACTCAAGTTGACTGCATGGACTTTGCAGAGGAGCCGGCAAAAATTACGGACGTCGGATACAAAAAGTAGCAAACCCCCCTCCACCTAGAAGAGAGTCAATGGGATCAGCACAGCCGTGCCGCGTTGTACATGTGCAAGGATTCTCCACAGCCCAAACTGATGCAGTGCACACCATTTATGGATCATTTTCAAGATCAAAAACGAGAATTGCTCAGATCAAAACGACCGTCGCACGCTTGAGCTGGGGGAAATGTTTACTTGGAATAACACAAACATGAGCTGCTAGAGGCGCTGCTGCGCGTCATCATGCTACTGGAGCGTAATTTGAGACGAAACACCGGGAATCCCCGCTTGGACTCCAAGTTGGAGGGGATTCATGCACAAACTGGTTTCCTACTCCTACAGATGTCACGCCATTCAGGAGTACACGAATTGGACACTTCCAATGCCACATCCTACTTGCCATGCCACTCAATCAGCTAAGGTAAGAGCGTACGTGTAGTTGGTGGTGACATGAACAACCAGTTGCGCTCACGACCACCGAAGGCGCGAAAAATTGTCAGCGACGATCGAGGCGATAGTACCAGACATGGGCTAAACAGGTCCCCCACAAGAGAGTATCAATAAACGATCAATCATCAACTTTCTGTGCCACGGTCCAGCGCCGCCCTTGGATACTATCATCCGAGTGTCTTACAGAGATTTAAGCCACCGGAACCCGCACACCAGGCTTGAGGCTTGCTCTGGTGGGGATGCCTGTGGCTATCCGACCCATTTCGGGACCGGGTTCCGATACCCCTCATTACACTATGGGGCATTTTTCGGCTTGGGGCCTCCAGCCCACCCAACTATCCTACACTGAGGTGCGGGTTGGCAGGGCGGACCACTCCACGGAGTGGCTGCTCGTCTAAGATATTGCCTATCTCCGGCCTCCGTAGAAAGTCCCGCACTCGGCGGAGATCGATCCCGGTACCTCCCGGTCTCCGCATCAGGGAGTGACCACTGGCCCACGGGGATCGGTCCGAGTGTCTTACAGAAGCATCCGCATTCGCGTTTGTGACGCGGATTTGGAGCTGCAAACACAATCGAAAACAATATATACCTCCCGTTTGCAACTCCAAATACCACAACACACAACCAGCCTGGTACATGTACAGCAGACAGAGAAGTCACAGCACCTTTGCTGTGCGCCAATCAGACTCGCAGTCTGTGGCTCAGACACAGGGTTCGGTAGTAGTGGGAATTTCGGATAGTAGTCATACTACTACTACTACTACTATCCAAATTCGGGCAATAGTAGAATGTTATATGTATTAGTGGTGGGACATCGACGGTACTAATATGACTACTAATATCACTGAGTTGAAGTTGCCATATCTGGCGCTTACTAGCCTCCATACGCCTTATCTCCTGCCGGTTGTGGCGAAGTATGAGCTGCCGCTGCGCACGCTCGTTGTTGGTTCTCGTCCTTAGAGGACTCATCACGAAAGAACCGGTTGAGAACACGCGTTCTTGAAACGCCGTCGAGCACCCACGTCCCAGCCAGACACGTGCAAGTTTCGCAATAGAAGGAAATTATTTGTCGCTGACCTCCGCGAACCAACGGCATGCGTCAATGTGCCCACAAAGCTGCTCAACATTCCAAACGCAAACATTGCGTTTTCTGTCGCGCATGCTCAGCTTGGGTAACACCTTCTCATACTCCTCTTTGACTGGATATTGCGTTATCGCTACGTCAGACCACTCAATTCGGAAGTTCAGACACTCCTCCACAAGCGCGTCAGCTTGAGCATATAGTGTTGCATCCGACGTTTTCTCCGCGGCTGGTTGGGAAACCGCATCGCCGTAAATCAAGTCTGCTTCGTTATCAGAACTGCTGCTGCCCTCTGCTTGAGGTGACCTGGTGCTGGAAGCTGCTTCGCCAGCTCCTTGCCCGTCGTTTGCATGTAATCCCTTGTAAAAAACACGGTGTTCAATGCGCATCAGACTCTTTGTTTCCTCCAAAATAGTGTCAATCACAGCCTCTGCCGTGTCCGGAAATCGTAGAAAATTTTTGGCTGACGATTTCGTTCGTGGGTCAAGCAGTAGCGCCATACCTACGGGTACTGATGGTTTGGGAAACCTCTCTGCAATTTGATGCAGAGTGCGTTTAATGCACCGGTGCGCCAAGTCCGAGAGATCAGTCAGCTTCAGTTCAACTCGAGAGAAGTTCCTCTCGTTAGTGTCGGTATCGCGAGGTGTAGTGGGTCTAACTTGACTCACTACTTTAGCTTACACGTTGCGCAACGTGTATGAGGAAGCGTAAGTACTTAGTAATTACTTAGGTTAATTATATTTGAGTACACAAATATAAGTTAACTTAGACAAGACTCCAAGTAGCTAGTTTAAGGTAAAATGAGAACTGTATTGTTTGTAAATTGATCTTCCTCTAAAATCTGCTAAAACTGTTTATCATCTATGAAAGGGTTGGCAGCGGCTGGCTGTCAGAGCCCCGCTAATATGCATGTCTCTGATTGGTAGAAAGATGCTGCTTTCTACCAATAGGATCTTTGGGTATGTGTGGACCACTCACTGTGGTGGTCCACTTCAATGTATCCATCGGTGTGTCTTACACCAATGTGAGGAAGTATCCAAAACGTTTAACAGATAACCTATCTGTTAAATTCACAAGTGGCTTGCAGCCACTTGTACGTGTAACCCCGTTACACCATCCCCCCCTTAAGGTTAGACGCGCGGGGTCCCCGCACGTCAATCTTTTGGAATTGACCATTCGTCAATTCTCCGCGTTTGGAGAAGAAATCCGCGTTCATTCAACGATGAGCGCGCCTCAGAAGAAGTCCGCTAAGTCGATGGGGAGTCATCTCTCCATCGACGACTACTTCGAACGCCAGAAGGCGAAGTACGGTGACGTCGTCGACTTCGACGACGACGATGAAGACATGGAGGGCGAGGAGGACTCGCCCTCAAAGCGTAAAGACTCAGTGTCGAGCGAGTCGCTCGACCCTCACGCCAAGAACGTTCGCCCGCGTGAAGGGGACGAATCGGACGCTTCGAGTTCGAAGCGTTCGCGTACTGAGAGTGATACCCCACTCGCTTCCGCTGGGGCTCTCAGTACTCCGCGCGCTGCTGTTGCAGCGCGTGATGTTAAAGCTCAAGGCTCTCCGCGCGCTGCGCCTGCAGCGCGCGATCCATGGATGCCGTCCGCGTCCGAGATCGCGGACCGGTTTGGGAACTCGGTACCTCCGAATGAGGTGCCGCTGTACGTATGCAGCGCCATCAAAGATGACGCTGTGGCTGCCGAGCTGCACTTTGATGCGGAAACGCATCAAAGGCGCGATTACTACATCGGACTCTTTCATGAGCTCCGATGGTTTCAAAGCAAGAAGACATCTTCTCGCAGCAAAAGTGCCCGAGTGGCAGGCACTTTGTCAAAGTTGGAACGCCTTTGTTGAGAACTTCAACAAGAGGCCGAGTGCTTACCGTGATCGGATTAAGCAAGCGCGTGATCGCTTCGAGACGTACTCGAAGCGTGGAAAACTGGAGCAACTTCATGTTGCTGCTGAGGAGGCGAATGTGCCGTGCGCTGTGCCCGAGGGCTTTCAGTGCACGAAGTGCTTCCCAGGCGCGGTCCGCTTGAGCGACCGCGACCTGAACGGGTACACGTCGTTCCGTGTGCCCGAGAGTCTCAAAGAGCTCCGTGCTAAGTTCTTAGCACGTGAGGGTTCGGGCGCTGGCGATGATCGCAGCGCTCGCTCTACTTCCGCTGTGCCAGCGCGTACTGCTCCTCGTACGCCCTCACCATTTCCGGAACGTCCTCCAGCAAGACGTTCCGCGGCTCCCATGTATCTTGATGGGGAGGAAATCCTCTCCAACGAATACGAAAACGAGCCCCTTGAGGGTTCGTTTTCGGGATACTATGGTCAACAATCCGCTCAACAATCCAGCGGGTTGAGCTGCGGGCGTCACGGATCGGCGGTGGCGGGGGTGGGAACACGCCCCGGGTATGATCAGCCCCGGGCTGATCAGTATGCGCCTCTCCACGACCGGGTGACCGTCGTGGAGCGTCTTCAGGGCGCTGAGTTCGCCGTCCTGAAGCAGGAGCTGGCGAACCAGAAGGCCCAAGTCGCGGCGGTCTCGTAGACCGCCTCGAATATCCAGGTCGAGCTGGGGACCCAGATGAAGGGGTTGCTCCAGCGCGTCCGCGCGCTGGAGGAGAGGTTGCTCGTCGCCGAGGCCAAGTCCTCCGCTTCTTCCTCGGCTCCTGCCGAGGCTTCGGGTCAGCCGAGCTAGATGGCTCGTGCTGCCGGTATGGCTTCAGCCGTCCGACGTAAAAGGTCGGATGGAGGCGCATACTAGACGGTATGTCTAGCGTGTATGCGTTGCCGTGCCGTGCCAACACAGTGAACGGCCCGATGAAGCGCGGAGCAAGCTTGCTTGCTCCGAAATCCGAAACTGCATGTCTAGGCAGGTTTTGTGTAGCTAACAAAACTAATGAACCAACTTTAAATTCATTTGTGTTGCCTCTGCCCGCATTGTCTGCGTTCAGCTTCTGTTGATCAACAGAAGCTGCTATTTGGTCTTGGACAAACCGAATCACGGCTTGTCTTTTGGTGATGAAACTGATTGCATCCGAGCTGAAGTCATTCAGCTCGCTTTCCGCCAGAGGCCCGGCCTCTGCGTGGTTTCTTGCGGTGTCTGCGCCCTGCGCAGACCCGTGGTCGTTGCCATGTTAGAGTCTGCGCCCTGCGCAGACTCATGTGGTTTGTCCATTGTTGCAGCTGACACTGTGCAAGTGTCAGCGGTTTTCTGCGGCTGCTGTATTGCAGGCGTAGATCCTCCCCCACTTAAAGTGGGAGCCATCACTCCGAGTAAACTCGGTAGACGTGGATGCCGCATGGCATTCACGTAGAACGGTGTATGCCCTGTCGAGGCATGCACTGAGTTATTGATGGCAAACTCTGCCATCGGTAAGCACTCGCTCCAGTAGTGGAACGAGTGAGCGTAGCTCTTCAACATATCGACGAGCACGCGATTCACGCGCTCGGTTTGACCGTCCGTCTGCGGATGATCCGCAGTCGACATGGAAAGCTGGCTCCCAAGAAGTGTAAACACTTCTTGCCACAGATGCGCTGTGAAGCGCGGGTCTCTGTCCGACACAATGTCGGACGGCATGCCATGGTGTTTGAACACCATGTCGACGAGCAGACGGGCTGTCTGCTTCGCGGTCACCTCTGCTGGCACCGCAGCAAGATGTACCATCTTGCTGAAACGGTCTACAAAGACCACAACACCGGTGTTCCTCCGCTATCCGGGGAAGACCAAAGATGAAGTCCAAAGACATGGACTTCCAACACTCCGACGGAGTCGGTAGTGATTGCAGTGGAGCCTGCGCGAATGGCGCAGGCTTTACGCGTTGGCATACCTCGCAAGCACGGATGTACTTGCGCACCCACTTATACTGGTGGTGCCAGTAGAAGTCGCGCGTGAGAAGGACGTAAGTCTTCTCACGTCCGAGATGTCCCGCAGTCGGGGCATCATGATACTCGTACATGATCCTGAGTCGCAGGTCATGGTCATTTGGCACGACAACGCGATCTGCGTTGTCGCCGACTGCGTTGTAGAGTAGCAGTCCGTCGTGCACACGAAAGCGGTGTGCACGCGCTCGAAGGTGCTTGGGCAGCTTCTGACGGGACTTGTCAGAAGGCGCTGTGCCATAGGCCAGCAAGAGCTTCGCGTCCGCGTCGTGCGCGTACGCGGCCTTCACATCATCCAACAGAGATGATGTGGGTTTGCTCGATCGCATGGCGTCAATGGCATTGACGTCAACAGCTTCTGCATAGTCCGGCCGACGTGATAACGCGTCGGCCACCACGTTCAATCTTCCGGGTTTGTATTCGACCCGGAAGTTATACTCCGCAAAGAATGAGAGCCATCTCGCCATTCTTTGTGAGGCGACTTCACTGCGGTGCGCAGTGAAGCATGGTCGGTGTAGACCACAAATGGTCTACTCCCAAGCAAGTACACTCGGAACTTTGCGAGTGCATACTTCATGGCAAGGAGTTCCTTGTCATGCACCGGATAGTTGCGCTCAGCTGGCTTCAGCTGACGCGATTGGTAGACGACACGATCACGGCCCTCGTGATCGTGCTGATAACGCGCATCCGATCGCGAAATCGGATGCGTCACACACTACGTGAAATGGGCGATCTTGGTCAGCCACTGCCAAGATCGGCGCCTCAGTCAAGCCCCGCTTGACTGCAACGAATGCCTTTTGCAATCGGTTGTCTAATTCCACACAGCTTCTTAAGAAGCTGTGACAGCGGGCGGATCTTGCCCGCATAGTCCTCCACGTACTTGCACAAGTACGTGGCTGCCGAGGAACTGCCTCAGTTCCTTGACACTTGATGGCGTTGGCCATTCGTTAATCACTCTGACCTTTCTGGGTCAGGGCGGACACTATTCTTCCCTACGAGACACCCGAGGACGGGTATCTCGCTCGCCCCGAAGA
Source organism: Phytophthora cinnamomi (assembly GCF_018691715.1). Taxonomy (NCBI): domain Eukaryota; phylum Oomycota; class Peronosporomycetes; order Peronosporales; family Peronosporaceae; genus Phytophthora; species Phytophthora cinnamomi. Next base: position 488,691 of record NW_027150972.1, read on the forward strand.
TACACTTCTTCAGGTTCGCGTAGAGCTTATGCTTTCGCATAAGCTCAGTAGTTGCCGGAGATGCACCCTGTGCATCTCTACGTCGGTCTTCCCGTCCACAGCCCGGCTGTGGATGAATACATCATCGAAGTAGCTCGGTGCGAAGTCGCGCACCGAGCGCAACAAGTGCGTCACGCACCTGTTGAAAGTCGCAGGGCATTTTAAGCCCCTGTGGCATTACTAGCCATTCCCAGAGCATGCCGCTTGGCGTGCTCACTGCCGTGAGAGGGATATCGCTCTTACGCATTAGGATTTGATAAAATCCATCTCGCAAGTCGAGAGCACTGTATACGGTGCTCCCGGCCATCGAATCGATGATAACATCTTTCGTGGTATCGGCGTCTGCGCGGTACCGTCGCATCGTTCAGCTTGTTGTAGCATGAACGATGCGCCATCCGCCCTGTGGCTTTTGACACAGAACGTCGGAGCACTGTGCGGGACTTTGATTCCCGCACTTGTCTTGCTTTACGACGACTTTCAAAGAAGTCGTCGATCGCTTTCATTTGCTCTCGCGGCAGTGGCCACTACCGCGTGACACACTACTTCGTGCCCGGCGCGAGATCAATCTCGTGCTGAATGCCCTCGTCCTGCGGAAGCTCCGCCGGACTGTCTTCCGGGAGTACGTCTTTGTACTCCCTCAACACTCGTAATAGGGACTCGACTTCAGCGAGTCCCAACCTTGTTCCTCGAAGCGCTCTCGCTTGTCTTCGCACTGAGAGTGTCTTCACCTCAGTGGTACTTCCCATGAAGAGCTGCCTCAGCTCTTCGCTCGCTCGCCGTTCTTTCGCTGTCTGAAGAACGCAGACTTGCTCGATGCGTCCATCGTGCAAGTCGCGGTGAAGCGCTTCCAGCTCATGGCTGGAAGCGAAGTCAACTCCGACGCCGTCGTCGGAGGACTAGCGAGTTCCATGTCACGATACTGGAATCCAGTATCGGTGCGCGTCAAGACGCTTAGCGTCTTGACATTCGGCGTCACCGCCGCAGTCTGCCCAGCAGACTGTTTTGTTGCGTCTCGGTCCCGGACCGAGACTTGCGCAGCGTTTTCGCTTGCGCCGTTCTTTGTTGTGCGGAGCCCGGCTCCGCACAGTTGTTCTTCTTGTCCAGGCCCGGCCGTGGACAGTCGTTCGCCGGCGGACCCTGTCCGCGGGCGCGCGGTATCAAGCCCGGCTTGACCGCATTTTCCTTCGTGCAGCCCGGCTGCACGGTAATGTGTCCTTCGCCGGCAGACCCTGTCTGCGGGCGCGCGATATCAAGCCCGGCTTGATCGCATGAGCGCTTCGTCGTGCAGCCCGGCTGCACGACAGCATGCAATTGCGTCAGTGCGGTACGTTTGCAACCGTCCGCACTGTTTGCAGCGTCAACTCCCGGAGTTGACACGCCTTCGTCACCTCGACGCCATTCATTGGCGGAGCCCCTCATGACTGAGGGTACGTCGGCTCCCGGAGCCGACGCGTCGTTGTCGACCTGACCGCTTCGGGTCAGGGACTGTCCCTTACACGCTTGAACGTGGGTGTTGGTTCCCGGAACCAACACATCTTTTTTTCCGACGTCGGCAGCATTGCCGACGTGGTTCACTTGTGCGCGCCCTCGCGCACTTCTTGGCACTCCGGGACAGCAGCATTAAGCGCTGTCTCGACTGACGAGTCGCGCGCACCTGTTGGTGCGCGCGCTGCGGTAACAGGGCCATCGCTCTCTGTTCCGCTGTCGCGTCCGAAGCGCACGAGCGTGCGCTTCTTCCAGTCTATTACCGGATCATGCCGTGCAAGCCACGGCATGCCCATTACTACGTCGAATTTATCGTCCAGGTCCAGGACGATAAAGTGTTCGACAAACACTCGTTGTTTGTACGAGAAGCGCACGTTCACGACGCGCTTCTCGGTCTTCACGATGGCACCTGTTGCCAGTCGTACTTTCCAGAAGACTTCGAGGTGTATCTACCTCCTCGAAGTCAAGTCTTGACAGGCTTCGTAGTCGAACAAAGTTGTTCGACGCGCCTGAGTCTACCAATGCTCGAAGAGAGTCACTCGCTCTCTTCGAGTAAACCTTCAAGATGACCAGGTTTGGCCTGTCATCTTGTTTCTTGCAGTGAGAGCTGGTCTCACTGGGGCTGCAGTCCTCAGTGTCGCGTGCCCGATGTCGACACGCGCGACTGCATTACCAGTAGGGCGCCCCGCGCCTACTGGATGTTCGCGTTTTTTGTTATCCGCGGCGATGCCTAGCATCGCCACGACGGCCACCTCCAGGGGCATGGGAGCTGTACACTCCTGCGTAAAGTGACCGATCCTTCCGCAGCGGAAGCATCGCACGTTACCTCCCTGCTGCTGGTAACCAGCAGTTGTTGCATTCGAGAGGTCCATTGGTTCTGGACCTCCTGTCCTCGCTACCGGGCGCGGTTGCGGCCTCGGTACGTTTACATGGAGTTTAGCCTGCCGCAGGCTAAACTCTTCTTGCATGGCAAGAGTTATTGCAGCTTCGAGAGTACTCGGTACTCTCGGAAGAGATAGGTCTTCACAGGCCCATCTCTAAGCCCTTCATGAACGTGACGACCTTGGTCGCCTTGTCAATCGGATTAGTCACGATATTTGATACCAAATATCGTGCGCGCTGCGCGTAAGCATGGACGTCATGCTTACCCTGCTGAAGGTCGAGGAACTCCGCCCTCGACCGGAACTCGTTTGCGGGGGCTCAAACGCTTGTTTGAGCTCCTCTTTGAACACTTCGTACGTGCTGAAGCACGTAGGATCGGAGAGTCGGCGTCCATACGCCCAACTCCTTGCGCGTCCGCCAAGGCAGGACATGGCGAACGCGACCTTCGACAGCGGGTCGACGATGCGTCGAGCCGCTATGGCTGTGTCGAGTTCGACAAGCCATCGGAGGAGAGGCTCGCCCTCTCTTCCCACGTAATTGCTTACGCTCAACTTTAATGGTTGAGCACGCGGTGTCGTCCCTGACGACGCCGTCACTGAGGAAGCAGCGTCACGCTGCTCCTTCATGATGAACCCCAGAGCAACACCATGTTGCTCCGTCGGCGATAGCGTACGCAGCATTGTAGCTATCGCCGCTTCTCCAATGACTGTTGACAGTCGTTGGAGGGCCTCCCACTCTGGGTCAGACAGGTGGGGCAGTCAGCGCGTGCAACATGCGTTGCAGGCGTGTTGGAGTTTCCATGGGCACCTCCGTGCTCATGTGGTTCTCGGCTCCGCGTTCGTACACCGCGTACGAACGTCAAGCAGTCGGTCGTTGGACGGACTACAAAGTGCTACCAGGTGTAGTGGGTCTAACTTGACTCACTACTTTAGCTTACACGTTGCGCAACGTGTATGAGGAAGCGTAAGTACTTAGTAATTACTTAGGTTAATTATATTTGAGTACACAAATATAAGTTAACTTAGACAAGACTCCAAGTAGCTAGTTTAAGGTAAAATGAGAACTGTATTGTTTGTAAATTGATCTTCCTCTAAAATCTGCTAAAAACTGTTTATCATCTATGAAAGGGTTGGCAGCGGCTGGCTGTCAGAGCCCCGCTAATATGCATAAATCTCTGATTGGTAGAAAGATGCTGCTTTCTACCAATAGGATCTTTTGGGTATGTGTGGACCACTCACTGTGGTGGTCCACTTCAATGTATCCATCGGTGTGTCTTACACCAATGTGAGGAAGTATCCAAAACGTTTAACAGATAACCTATCTGTTAAATTCACAAGTGGCTTGCAGCCACTTGTACGTGTAACCCCGTTACACGAGGTCCATGCAGGCAGTAGGTTGCAAACTTGTACGAATTCATTCGAGTCGATGCCACTCGGAGTAACACGTACATAGTAGACGATAACATGGTTGCCGACTGGGACTCGACAAGAGCTAGTTCAGAGACTCTCTGCATGATTGCCTCCATCTGTACTGCAAGTTCCCACTCAGCGCCCGTAATACAGTTGAAAACGCGTTTATCCTTCTTTGGCAAGTTCGCATTCTGAAAGAATGCTTGGAACGCTGGGTAATTAATGATCGAACGTTGAAATAATTTGACTGTAGATGCCACTCGGCCGTCAATATCAATTAGCGCCGCCAACTGCAGTAGTTTGTGGAAATTTTGGACTTCTTTGGGGCGGGCAACACGCTCAGGTGATTTACTCGACGCGAAGAAATTGTTGAGAGCACGAAGTTTTCGAATGAGTGTACCGCCCTCGGGAAATGCACCGCCTTCCGTCACTACAACGCGCTTCTTCACGAACACGTTTGTCTTCGGATCCTTCACGTATTCATTGCGCACATTCTCTTTGAGGCCGATTCCATAACCAATACAGAGATTGAGAGTGTGCATCGCGCAATATGTTTGAAAAGTTGTGTGGAGAAGCGCCCTCGCAGAAATCTGCAAAGTCGTCCTCGCACAAACCCGTCGCGTCCGCTGTCGGTAGGCGCGTCGGGTATTTCCCCGGGACTTGAGTAGCGTATCTCAGGATAGGGTAACGAGTAGCTCAAGCTTGGAGCGTGAAGTCTTCCTTACTGGGACGGTCTTGTCCTTGATCCGTCTTTTCTCCTTTCTTGCCCTTGAACACGCGCAGTTATCGGTGCGTCGCGTCCTTGGGGTGCGTGGCGTTATCGGGGCCGACGCGGTCTTGTGCGGCGTTATCGGAGCCGGCACGGGTCTTCGCCTTCAGCGACGCGTTATCGGGCGTGCTTGAGCGGTATCGTTTAACGTGTCCCTCCTGTTGGGCACGGGTCTGAGGGTGAGTACACCGACGACCGAGCGACGGGGGGCCGCGTTATCGGGGCGGCTCTGCTTGCCGGCACTCGGAAGCCTTGGACCGCAAGGGAGAAATCCACTTGAGCGGCACAAAGAAGATTCGGGACTGAGCCTTACACCTATCCTATGCTACCGACTGACTACTTGAAGATTGCTAAGCTACGGTTCCATGCCTAACCCTACTTCGATGACCCATGCCCTGATTTATGACGCTTGATCTCTGAGACGGGGTCACTCAAGCGGGGTGTCACTAAAGTGAGGTAGTCCGAGAGCCCTGAATGACAGCTCCGACTCAGCCTTGGCATCTGAGGTGTCTTTCACCCTTTCCGCAGAAGATTCCGTACAGGTCGCGTTCTTTCACTCTGGGCAACGGTCCTCTGTCGCCCCTCGCTCGTCACTTCTCATCTCGCGGTCTGCTTCACCACAGTTGTGTCAAATTGTCTAGTAACCTTTCGAGCTGCTGGTGCTGTGTCTGAGATTGTGAAGCGAACCATTTTCTTAGTGTCCATGCCGTACCGAGCCTTGAGCTGCTCATCCATCCCCTCTGCAACACCCTCGGAATCATGGCCATCATTGTTTTTACTTCTGCGAGCAGGGCGAGACGCACAGGACGCCAATACCGATTAATGTAGCTACCCGATACATCCACAATACTGTTTCTCGAATTGTTGGTCCACAGGTCGTGCTCCACAGCCATAAACGGAGTCTCGTCCAACTCTTGGAACTCTTCTGCGAATAAATCCGATGTATCCTTCGAGAAAGTGTCGTAGTGATTCCATAATGTCGTTGTATGTCTTACGGGATGGAATGGTGACGTTAAGATCCCCAGTAACACCTACAAGAAAGTCATGAAAGGCATCTGTTGTCACGAGGTTGTGGGCCAATCCTATAAATAATACAAATGAGAACAACAGTAAAACATTGTCCGTAAAAGTAAACCGGAACACTCGCCATCCCGAATCAGCCACCGCGCGATGTGACCAGTGATTTGTTCTTGGCTGACCGGCGCCTTCCACCAAGTCTTTTGGCGCTTGGTAGATAGCTCGTCTTCAGCTGGGCGTTTTGTCTCCGTCGGCGTGGTCACCATGAAGCGGTCAGCGCGAACTTGGCGACGCTGAAGCTCCAGAATTGCCATATAATGCGTCTTGTGGGCAGATACCCAATGCGTCTTGGCGTTTGAGGCGTGGCTAGCGCGACAAAGTGCGTTTTGCCAGGTTTGGTCTCCAAACCCACCATGCAAATATGCGTGTACTGCTTCTTCTTGTACGTGACTGGCTATCCAAGCTGGTGAACGAAAGTCCAAATCGAGTCTGTCGAGTTCGCAGGGGGGGGGGGGGGGGTGTGCGTGAGTGATGCGATCCGGAACGCTATTTACTACAGCCGGGGTCCCCTCGAGCTCTGTTTCCCTCAGATCGATCACGGTGGCACTGCTTGAGCACGATATTCCAGAGGTACTGCTCGGAGTGGACTCCTGGAGGTCGCTGTCATCCGCGTTGAAGACCCTCAGAACACACGCGCGGCTGCAGAATCTGTACGTGGACTTGCTCAGTACAATCACCGCGGCAAAAAACCAACACCAGACAGCAACGTTACCTTTGAGAGAGCTCGTCTTTAGTACATAGCTCGTTACTACACAGGTGATGCACCTGACGGCCACATACACAGCACGGAGCAGTCTCCGATATGGCACTCCAGTGACAATTGATCTTCGCGCACTTCATGATACGTTCGTATGAGGCTGGAAGTCGAAGAATGGAGGTTCCTGACTGAAGTGCGCGGGAGGGGGGGGGGGCGGAGAACCACTTATCCTTGCGTCTTTCGAAGATCTTCCGTCAGTTGAAGTATGGGTACATTAGTAGTGCTATTATCACTACTATCCATGTTTGTATGGGCTACTATTCAATTAGCACTACTAATGGCTCGAACCCCAGTACTATAGTTGTAGTAATAGTAGTAGTAGTGATAATATGCCTACTAACGCTACTATCCTGGAGACACACGACCTACCTACCACGGGTAAGTAGTACCGGTATCAGTTGTACCGGTACAGAACCGACTCTCTTCCACGTAACCCTCGAGGTTACGTCATCCCCCGTCACTGCACTCGTCCAGATGCAGCCAAATAGCCACGACGCCAAGCACGCGGAGGTCGATGCGCTCGACAAGAAGCGGCGCGAGCAGCAACGCCGTCGCATGGTCAAGTGGCGTCGCATCAAGAAGGACAACCTCGGAGTGAAGGGGGGTCTACGTTCATGGCCCACGCGCAGTTTACGAGGCGGCTGCAGACCTCGCTTGAGACTGCAGCTGCAGTATTACTGAACGCCGACGCCAAGTTGTGGCCTGTAGTTGTGTCCGCGAGCAGTTGGGGGCTTTCACAGACTGGCGAAGTTTACTGCCACGCGCTCCAGAGTTTCAGTACGGAAGCCCGTGTACTGGTGTGCAACATCCCAGGAGACGTGAATTTCCGGTACATTGCGCTGGCGCAGCATACCAGCGAAAGGATGCCGGATGGAAAATGCGTGGGCAAGTTTTCCATTATATTGGCGGACTCGAAGGAGAATGCACGCACTCGCGAAGTGGAAGGTCCTCGAGAGGATGTGCGATGGGTTTTAGAGGGAGGGACGCACGTGACGATTACGGAGGTGGGCGACAACGTCGTTGACGTTGTGTACGACCACTGGGCGGGGTGTGCGAGTGAATTCTACGGGCGCGTGCTGTATATCGATTGGATTAAGTTTGCAGTTCGGCTGGAGCAGTTTGTATCGCCCACAAGATTGCTGATGTTATAGAAGAGTAGACTTCGAGTTCAAAGCAGCGGGTTACTCGAGCCACTAACGTTCATGTACTGTATTATAGTTAGCTACGTAAGTAAACGTAAGCTGTGCCATCTTTACGTATTATACATGAATTTCTTGATGATAGAGTTGGGAAGTTTTTTTTATCAGAGTTTCAGCAGTCTCGATGGAGATATAAGCTGCTCCAGGTGAACTGCAAAACGAATCCAGTCGATGTAGAGCTCCCGGCCATGCATTTCACTCAAGCAGGCGCCCCATTGCGTATACTCCACATTGACCGTCGTCGCATCCACCTCTGTGAGTGTCACCGAGGCTCCTCCTTCCAAGACCCACTGAACGTCTTGACGCATTCCTTCCGCCAAGCGATGCCAAGCGTTAGTTTCGGAATCTGCTATCAAAACTGTGTACTTATCCGCCCGGAATCCATTTGGCTGTGTTGAACGAGTGTGGCGAGCCAATGCAATGTAGCGAAGGTGAACATCACCCGGAATGCTGCACACCAAAGCATAGGCATTGTTGCCAAACCTCTGCAAGGCTTGGCAGTTCATCCTTTCGCTTTGAACATGCTCCCAGCACCTTGGGGTTGTTAGCACAGGAAGAAACTTTGGGTCCACAGTCGTCAGTTGCAGCTCCGAAAAGTCCAACGAACAGCGCAAGTGTCTGGTGAATCGAGCATGGGCCATGTAGAAGGTATTGGTCGCGTCCAGCGCCACTGGGGCGTAGTCCACCGACCAACCCAAAATGTCCCCGACGTGCACAATGCACGGATTCTGAAGCGAGTAGAGCCCTTCTTCCTGGTTCACGATGTCGTTGAATTCTTCGCTTGAGTAGGGGTGGAAATGGAACGACGGCGACCCGTCCGAGAAGTGCACGCGCCAGCCCAGCTCACTTGAACCTTTCAAGACCGACAATGGAGAGGATGGCTCGACGCCATGCACACACTGTAGCTGCCGAATCGCATCTTCAAAATCCTCGTACGGCTCCAGCGCCTTCTGTAGCACGGCATTCTCTCGCGCCAACGCCGCACGCTTAATCACGAGCTGGCGGAGAACGTGGTACCTTGACTCAAGTCCGTCGTTTGAAGACAATTTATTGGCCCGCTGTGCAGCTTCGATGTGGCATTGCAGCATGTCTTCGAGCACCTGACGCTGCTGGCTCAGTTTAGCCAGGTCTTGCTTCCTCCCGAGACGCCAGCGCACCATCCGAGCTCGCTGCTTCTCGCGCCGCTGGTTTTGCTCGTATTCCCATTGCTGATCGTCGAGGTCGGAGGCCGGCGAAGTGCTGCTTGGCACCTTGAGGCTGTTCTCTGAGACTGATTCGCTGACTGAACGCTTCGACGCGATAGCGGAGACCATCGTAGTCGTTGCTCCCGTCACGCCTCAGTCAGGCCCTGGCTAACCTAAGAGTGAGTAACCAGACGCAGCGGTAGAGTACCGGTACCAACCAATAAATACTGGCTCTCCTCTCAGGACCCAACCCGGGTCGGGTCTTGACTTGGTACATGAACCGGACCCGGGTCCCATCCGTACGGTCAAGCGTCAGTAATACGGGCTGGTATTGAGTTTCGTGCATTACGGTAGCTTCTGACGCCAAAAAATTCGGGAGCACTCTGGAATGTCGTTCAGAATAACAGTGGTTGTATCGGAAGGTCGCAAGGTGTAACACGAAATCGTGTGCGCACAAACGCACAAGGAACGCAAAGGTTTTCATACAAACAGGAAGTCAGACGCCAACGAATTCAAGAATCTAAGGAATCTCAGCGGCCATCATACGTTCTCTGGAGTGCGTGGGTCTAAGAAGGTATCTGAAACCTCTTTGAAAGTGACAATCTTTTATACCAAAGCTCACTAATAAGATCATCAGGCTGCCGGAAGTGAGCGAGAAACCTGTAGGATTCCTCTTCCCTTCTAACCTTGTGTCGAGCGCTTGAGGCATAGCACATATCATTCGTCGCAAATTCTACGTGCATTTTGTATGGTTAATTAATCGTTGAGCAATATTATCCAGCTATGGCTTTAGAGACGATCAGGCAGCACCACGGCATCCTCCCAATGCTTAACAAACTCAATCAGCTGCACGTAGAATGTGTCAGAGTGAACACGACTTTTGCAGCCGACACAGTGGACATAAGTTATGATAACTGTGTCGGCTGCAAATAATAATAATACATAATAATAATTCATAACATGACTCATAACCAACATCTACTGGGCAGGTACTCGCCTCCGTGAATACGCACGTTGCCCAGCTGTCCTTGATCCACTCAACGTTCTCGTTCGGCTCTACAACTTCGTGGCCACGTCGCGACTCGGTGACTACCGTATCATACTTAACCCCATCTTGCGCCTCCCGTCTGGGAGCTGCCACTGGCTGGTTCGTGCTAAGGAAATGTATCGCACGCTCGGAGAGAAGTGAATATCGTGCAGCATTATTCGCGCTTCGGTGCCTCAGGTCCCAGCATTACTCGTGCTTCAGGTCCAAAGTCTTGGATTGGAGAAGGTGCGCGGTGACCTTGTGGCTATGCTTCTTTCTCCAACCATTTTGATACAGTAATGAGCTGCGAAGATAGGCGGCCGAGTAGGCTCGATCAATGGAGCAACCGACCCGCTTAGTAAATTTCATCCGTGATGAGACTGTGCTCGTTTGAGGATCGTTGGAACAGGTTAGCTCTCGGTAGACGTTCCAGCCGATGAAAAACCCCGTGAATGACACCGTCCCTGATGAAGAGGTGAAGCCAGGGTCAAGGGGATCTTGTGTCCGTTCACTTCTTCAGCCGAGAATGGGTGTAGTAGAAGCCAGACACTCGACCAGGAATGTTGAGCTAGCATCCTGCGTCGTTGCTTGGCAGTGTGTTGCTCTTAGATACGATGCTAAACCCGTTTGTCAGCACGTTGTGAAAGGCTTTGATCGTGAAGTTATTTTCAAGGGTCGCGTTTTGGCGCAGGAGCAGTTTACGGACCAAGGTAGCCTTGTTCTCATCAGAACTTCTGCAGGCGGCGCTGAGAACGGGATCGCTCTCGGCCGCAGCAACGTATTGTGTACTTTTGTTGAGTTTATCCCAATGGAAGTGACTTTTTACGCGGTGTGGTAAGGGTTCGGACATCGGCATAAAGCGCTCAACGGCTGCGATTTCACCCCTGCACTCCAGTCATTGGCCACCGAGCAAAGGTTGGCTACTAGCTCACGTTCTCATCGTAGGTCTGCAGAAGCAAACAGTATGCTCATTCTGCCTTTTGCATTCGACTCCTCAAGTCCACAAGAAACTACATTCATCTACTCATTCTTCCGACGGTTCGTCATGGTTTGCCGCGCTTCACTCCAAGTCAACGGCTACGTTTCGGTTCTGCCCGAGCAAGTCGGCTGTCTCGCCGAGTACCCATTTTACGCAAGGGTGATGGCCCTGTCACCGGACACGGCGACAATTCGCTCTGTCGACCTGGATGACCCGACTACTTGCGACATCGAGGAAGCTCTGGCTCGCTCTATGGTAGTCCCAAAGGCTGAAGGCGCACACAACCGCTTCCGCAATTTGCTTCGCCAAGCAGCGTGGACAGAATCTGTGGGTAGATTTTGGCACGGCCAAGTCATAGGCTACGAAGGCCGTCTGGCGCGCCTGCAACTCGAAGACCGTGTGGTTCTGGTGGAGCCCTCTCGTCTTACGCCGGTCGCCCCAGTGGTAGCCTTTCTGCTCCAACGGATGCCCCTTCCCGCCTCTCTGTCGCGCGATCAGCTAGCAGACATGCAAACTACAATTCGTTCTCGAATCCTGGATGGCACCACGGACAACCCGGCGTCCAACGCCATCTCGGCTATTCTTGACGGGATCATCTCGCCAACTGATTTGCCAGACGGTCAATCGTCTGGCCAGTGGATCGACCCCCGCACCGGGTGCGCGTGCACGTGTCGCCTACAACACGTGGTCGATTACGCCTTCGCCGTCGATGGAACCAGCCTGCTCCGCCAGCTCTCCGGCTCTCAATTGGCTCCTCGTTCTGCCGCGATCCAACGATGCTGTCCAGAAATCCAAGCGGCTCTCAAGTGGTCCGCGAATCAGGGATCTCCCCGGACGCAGCTGCTTTCGACGAAGCAGAAAGCATCACGTCTCTCTTCGGCCAAGCGGACCGTCCCGTCCCTATCCCGGGGATAATTCCCGGAAGAAACGACGGGCCAGCCTGGGCTCAGCACCAGCCGACACGCGGCCCCGTCCCCCAGCCGGGCTCTCATTTCGACCAAGTCTCACCACAAGCATCTCAATCCCATGACGCAAGGATCATGGAACTGCTCTTACATCACCCCGACCTTTTGACGCGGTTTGCCCAAGTCCTGTAGTCGGACGCGCGGCCGCGCCCACAAGTCCCGATGCCTGAGGCCGAATCAGCTCCCAGAACTTCCAAGTATGCATTTGCTCCAACGCCGGTCCAAGTCATGGTTCACGATAGTATCACGTCGCCGGAGCACAGAGGAAACTCTCCATCGGTCTTTATTGAAACCATCGTGTATGCAGCTGCCGTGCGGTTTCAGCCCCATCCAGGGATCCTCATTCGGCTATTTGATTTTCAGTTTGGAGTGTATGGACTATCACTGCTACATTTTGTCCCATTTGGGGTTCACAAACGGATGGCGTGGTTAAACGCAGGAGGTGCCAACATGCAGAATTTCTCTGCTGGAGTTTCCGCCCCAAAACCTCCCGTGGTTTCCTCAATGGGAGAGCTGGTCGATGCGGCAAGAATATTGTGCCGCTATGGACAAGAAGTTTTTGTACAAGAGGTTCGAGACGTTCTCGAGTCCCATCTCGTCTTCTAACAGCAGCTGGACGGTTGACATTCTTGGCTAACCTCCGACATACACCACCTGGTCTACTGGATCAATTCGATTCTCCAACAATTCCGTTCTCTCATCCACTCCAGCGGAGAGAACATTCAAGCATCTAGTCTTCAGATTGCCTTGCGGCTATCGCTCAATGACGGGGAACTTCAGAACGTCATGCACGCTCTATCTCGCAGTCCCGCGCACGAGCCACAGACGTCCGGTATGCACCACCAGCGACAGACCAATGGGGGTCCACCGCGTGACCGAAGTACACCACGTCAACCAAGAATACCGGCCGCAATCTTTGACCTAATACCATCCGCCAATGGATCGTCGGTGTGTCTACGTTATGTCTCCGTGCTGGGTTGCCCGGGTTCGTCAACTCGGTGTGCCTTCGGCTCCCGGGCACATGCGGCACCTGATTCTCTGGACGCTCGTGTAAAAGGACACATCATCCAGCACATGTGTAGTGGGCCTACTTTGGCTCACTACTTTAGCTTACACGTCGCGCTAAATGTATGAGGAAGCGTAGGAGTTTATTAATAATTTGAATTAATTATACGTGAGTCCACAAGTATAATATAAATCAAATAAAACACCAAATAGCTAGTTTAAGGTAAAATGAGAACTGTATTGTTTGTAAATTGATCTTCCTCCTAAATCTGGTAAAACTGTTTATCATCTATGAAAGGGGTTGACAGTGGCTGGCTGTCAGAGCCCCGCCAATATGCACGTCTCTAATTGGTAGAAAGATGCTGCTTTGTACCAATAGGATTATTGGTTATATGCAGGCCTCTCATTCTGGTGGCTGAAAGTGTAGCCATTGGTGTAACTTACATCAATGTGAGGAAGTATCTAAAACCTTTAACAGATATTTATCTGTTAAACCATAAGCGACAATTGTCATGCACAAGTGACAGTTGTCACTTGTGACCATTGTCATGCACAAGTGACAGTTGTCACTTGTGACCGTTGTCATGCACAAGTGACTGTTGTCACTTGTGTGTAACCGTTACCCATCCCCGTTACTTACCATCTCGTAACTGGCACACAGAGTGTAAACTCTCTGCTGCAAGCCACTTACCAGTGTCTATGTACGATTCTTCGATGTCGACCGCGTCTGTGCGTCGAGCGAATTTCTGACGTTTTGGATACTTCGTCTAGGTGGCGGTGCATATCAGCAACCGCGACCACAACATAGACACACAGCGCTCGCACTACCTTCTTGCTGGTAGTGCCTGCTGGGAGAAACCTCTCCAGCGAATGCGAAAACAATCCGGACCTCGTTGTTTTCCTATGATCAACAATTCGCTGGACGATCCAGCGAATTTCTCATGCGTGCGTCTCGCACCCAAAGATCAACTTGTTGCTCCACGGTAGGTCGTGGAAAGCAACGTGCATCCCGACTGTATTAACCACGCGCTGGAGAGAGGGCCCCTGTCGAGTCTGTCTCTTCGGGTCAGACGAGCCATATTAGCGGGGCTCGTGGCGTGCCATCACCGTGAATGGCCCGAGCGCGGAGCAAGCACTGCTCCGAAATCCGAAACTGCTTCATAGATGATAAACAGTTTTAGCAGATTTTAGAGGAAGATCAATTTACAAACAATACAGTTCTCATTTTACCTTAAACTAGCTCACTTGAGTCTTGTCCGCATGTTAACTTATATTTGTGTATTCAAATATAATTAACCTAAGTAATTACTAAGTACTTACGCTTCCTCATACACGTTGCGCAACGTGTAAGCTAAAGTAGTGAGTCAAGTTAGACCCACTACACCTGGTAGCACTTTGTAGTCCGTCCAACGACCGACTGCTTGACGTTCGTACGCGGTGTACGAACGCGGAGCCGAGAACCACATGAGCACGGAGGTGCCCATGGAGAGCTCCAACACGCCTGCAACGCATGTTGCACGCGCCGACTGCCCCCACCTGTCTGACCCAGAGTGGGAGGCCCTCCAACGACTGTCAACAGTCATTGGAGAAGCGGCGATAGCTACAATGCTGCGTACGCTATCGCCGACGGAGCAACATGGTGTTGCTCTGGGATTCATCATGAAGGAGCAGCGTGACGCTGCTTCCTCAGTGACGGCGTCGTCAGGGACGACACCGCGCGCTCAACCATTAAAGTTGAGCGTAAGCAATTACGTGGGAAGAGAGGGCGAGCCTCTCCTCCGATGGCTTGTCGAACTCGACACAGCCATAGCGGCTCGACGCATCGTCGACCCGCTGTCGAAGGTCGCGTTCGCCATGTCCTGCCTTGGCGGACGCGCAAGGAGTTGGGCGTATGGACGCCGACTCTCCGATCCTACGTGCTTCAGCACGTACGAAGTGTTCAAGGAGGAGCTCAAACAAGCGTTTGAGCCCCCCGCAAACGAATTCCGGTCGAGGGCGGAGTTCCTCGACCTTCAGCAGGGTAAGCATGATGTCCATGCTTACGCGCAGCGCGCACGATATTTGGTATCAAATATCGTGACTAACTCCCGATTGACGAGGCAACCAAGGTCGTCACGTTCATGAAAGGACTTAGAGATGGGCCCGTGAAGACCTATCTCTTCCGAGAGTACCCGAGTACTCTCGAAGCTGCAATCACTCTCGCAATGCAAGAGAAGTTTAGCCTGCGGCAGGCTAAACTGCATGCGAATGTGCCGAGGCCGCAACCACGCCCGGTAGCGAGGACGGGAGGTCCGGAACCAATGGACCTCTCGAGCGCAACAACTGCTGGTTACCAGCAGCAGGGAGGTAACGTGCGATGCTTCCGTTGCGGAAGGATCGGTCACTTTGCACGGGAGTGCACAGCTCCCATGCCCCTGGAGGTGGCCGTCGTGGCGATGCTAGGCATCGCCGCGGACCAACAAAAACGCGAACATCCAGTAGGCGCGGGGCGCCCTACTGGTAATGCAGTCGCGCGTGCCGACATCGGGCACGCGACACTAAGGACTGCAGCCCCCAGTGAGACCAGCTCTCACTGTAAGAAACAAGATGACAGGCCGAACCTAGTCATCTTGAAGGTTTACTCGAAGAGAGCGAGTGACTCTCTTCGAGCTTTGGTAGACTCAGGCGCGTCGAACAACTTTGTTCGACTACGAAGCCTGTCGAGACTTGACTTCGAGGAGGTAGATACACCTCGAAGTCTTCTGGAGGTACGACTGGCAACAGGTGCCATCGTGAAGACCGAGAAGCGCGTCGTGAACGTGCGCTTCTCGTACAAACAACGAGTGTTTGTCGAACACTTTATCGTCCTGGATCTGGACGATAAATTCGACGTAGTAATGGGCATGCCGTGCAAGCCACGGCATGATCCGGTAATAGACTGGAAGAAGCGCACGCTCGTGCGCTTCGGATGCGATAGCGGAACAGAGAGCGATGGCCCTGTTACCGCAGCGCGCGCACCAGCAGGTGCGCGCGGCTCACCAGTCGAGACAGCGCTTCATGCTGCTGTCCCGGAGTGCCCAAGAAGTGCGCGAGGGCGCGCACAAGTGAGACCCACGTCGGCAATGCTGCCGACGTCGGAAGAAAAAGATGTGTTGGTTCCGGGAACCAACACCCACGTTCAAGCGTGGAAGGGACAGTCCCTGACCCGAAGCGGTCAGGTCGACAACGACGCGTCGGCTCCGGGAGCCGACGCACCCTCGGTCATGAGGGACTCCGCCAATGAATGGCGTCGAGGTGACGAAGGCGTGTCAACTCCGGGAGTTGACGCTGCAAACAGTGCGGACGGTTGCAAACGTACCGCACTGACGCAATTTGCATGCTGTCGTGCAGCAGGGCTGCACGACGAAGCGCCATGCGATCAAGCCGGGCTTGATATCGCGCGCCCGCAGACAGGGTCTGCCGGCGAAGGGACACATTACCGTGCAGCCGGGCTGCACGAAGAAAAATGCGGTCAAGCCGGGCTTGATACCGCGCGCCCGCGGACAGGGTCCGTCGGCGAACGACTGTCCACGGCCGGGCCTGGACAAGAAGAACAACTGTGCGGAGCCGGGCTCCGCACAACAAGAAGACGGCGCAAGCGGAAAACGCTGCGCAAGTCTCGGTCCGGGACCGAGACGCAACAAGAGCAGTCTGCTGGGCAGACTGCGGCGGTGACGCCGAATGTCAAGACGCTAAGCGTCTTGACGCGCACCGATACTGGATTCCAGTATCGTGACATGGAACTCGCTAGTCCTCCGACGACGGCGTCGGAGTTGACTTCGCTTCCAGCCATGAGCTGGAAGCGCTTCACGCGCGACTTGCACGATGGACGCATCGAGCAAGTCTGCGTTCTTTCGGACAGCGAAAGAACGACGAGCGAGAGCGAAGAGCTGAGGCAGCTCTTCATGGGAAGTACCACTGAGAGTGAAGACACTCTCAGTGCGAAGACGAAGCGAGAGCGCTTCGAGGAACAAGGTTGGGACTCGCTGAAGTCGAGTCCCTATTACGAATTGTTGAGGGAGTACAAAGACGTACTCCCGGAAGACATTCCTGCGGAGCTTCCGCAGGATAAGGGCATTCAGCACGAGATTGATCTCGTGCCGGGCACGAAGTACTGTGTCACGCGGCAGTGGCCACTGCCGCGAGAGCAAGTGAAAGCGATCGACGACTTCTTTGAAAGTCGTCGTAAAGCAGGACAAGTGCGGGAATCAAAGTCCCCGCACAGTGCTCCGACGTTCTGTGTCAAGAAGCCACAGGGCGGATGGCGCATCGTTCATGCCTACAACAAGCTGAACGATGCGACGGTACCGGCGCAGACGCCGATACCACGAAAAGATGTTATCATCGATTCGATGGCCGGGAGTACCGTTTACAGTGCTCTCGACTTGCGAGATGGATTTTATCAAATCCTAATGCGTGAGAGCGATATCCCTCTCACGGCAGTGAGCACGCCAAGCGGCATGCTCTGGGAATGGCTAGTAATGCCACAGGGGCTTAAAAATGCCCCTGCGACTTTCAACAGGTGCGTGACGCACTTGTTGCGCTCGGTGCGCGACTTCGCACCGAGCTACTTCGATGATGTATTCATCCACAGCCGGGCTGTGGACGGGAAGACTCGACGTAGAGATGCACAGGGTGCATCTCCGACAACTACTTGAGCTTATGCGAAAGCATAAGCTCTACGCGAACCTGAAGAAGTGTATCTTCGGGGCGAGCGAGATACCCGTCCTCGGGTGTCTCGTAGGGAAGAATGGTGTCCGCCCTGACCCAGAAAAGGTCAGAGTGATTAACGAATGGCCAACGCCTTCAAGTGTCAAGGAACTGAGGCAGTTCCTTGGCCAGCCACGTACTTGTGCAAGTACGTGGAGGACTATGCGGGCAAGATCCGCCCGCTGTCACAGCTTCTTAAGAAAGAAGCTGTGTGGAATTGGACACCCGATTGCCAAAAGGCATTCGATACAGTCAAGCGGGGCTTGACTGAGGCGCCAATCTTGGCAGTGGCTGACCAAGATCGCCCATTTCACGTAGTGTGTGACGCATCCGATTTCGCGATCGGATGCGCGTTAATGCAGCACGATCACGAGGGCCGTGATCGTGTCGTCTATTACCAATCGCGTCAGCTGAAGCCAGCTGAGCGCAACTATCCGGTGCATGACAAGGAACTCCTTGCCATGAAGTATGCACTCACAAAGTTCCGAGTGTATTTGCTTGGAAGTAGACCGTTTGTGGTCTACACCGACCATGCTTCACTGCGCACCGCAGTGAAGTCGCCACACATTTCACAAAGAATGGCGAGATGGCTCTCATTCTTTGCGGAGTATAACTTCCGGGTCGAATACAAACCCGGAAGATTGAACGTGGTGGCCGACGCGTTATCACGTCGGCCAGACTATGCAGAAGCTGTTGACGTCAATGCCATTGACGCCATGCGATCGAGCAAACCCACATCATCTCTGTTGGATGATGTGAAGGCCGCGTACGCGCACGACGCGGACGCGAAGCTCTTGCTGGCCTATGGCACAGCGCCTTCTGACAAGTCCCGTCAGAAGCTGCCCAAGCACCTTCGAGCGCGTGCACACCGCTTTCGTGTGCACGAAGGACTGCTACTTTACAACGCAGTCGACGACAACGCGGATCGCGTTGTCGTGCCAAATGACCATGACCTGCGACTCAGGATCATGTACGAGTATCATGATGCCCCGACTGCGGGACATCTCGGACGTGAGAAGACTTACGTCCTTCTCACGCGCGACTTCTACTGGCACCACCAGTATAGAGTGGGTGCGCAAGTACATCCGTGCTTGCGAGGTATGCTAACGCGTGAAGCCTGCGCCATTCGCGCAGGCTCCACTGCAATCACTACCGACTCCGTCGGAGTGTTGGAAGTCCATGTCTTTGGACTTCATCTTTGGTCTTCCCCGGACAGCGGAGGGAACACCGGTGTTGTGGTCTTTGTAGACCGTTTCAGCAAGATGGTACATCTTGCTGCGGTGCCAGCGGAGGTGACCGCGAAGCAGACAGCCCGTCTGCTCGTCGACATGGTGTTCAAACACCATGGCATGCCGTCCGACATCGTGTCGGACAGAGACCCGCGCTTCACAGCGCATCTGTGGCAAGAAGTGTTTACACTTCTTGGGAGCCAGCTTTCCATGTCGACTGCGGATCATCCGCAGACGGACGGTCAAACCGAGCGCGTGAATCGCGTGCTCGTCGATATGTTAAAGAGCTACGCTCACTCGTTCCAATACTGGAGCGAGTGTTTATCGATGGCAGAGTTTGCCATCAATAACTCAGTGCATGCCTCGACCGGGCATACACCGTTCTACGTGAATGCCATGCGGCATCCACGTCTCCCGAGTTTACTCGGAGTGATGGCTCCCACTTTAAGTGGGGGAGGATCTACGACTGCAATACAGCAGCCGCAGAAAACCGCTGACACTTGCACAGTGTCAGCTGCAACAATGGACAAACCACATGAGTCTGCGCAGGGCGCAGACTCCCCCAACAATATGGCTTAACGACCACGGGTCTGCGCAGGGCGCAGACACCGCAAAGAACCACGCGGAGGCCGGGCCTCTAGCGGAGAGCGAGCTGAATGACTTCAGCTCGGATGCAATCAGTTTCATCACCAAAAGACAAGCCGTGATTCGGTTTGTCCAAGACACAATAGCAGCTTCTGTTGATCAACAGAAGCTGAACGCAGACAATGCGGGCAGAGGCAACACAAATGAATTTAAAGTTGGTTCATTAGTTTTGTTAGCTACACAAAACCTGCCTAGACATGCAGTTTCGGATTTCGGAGCAAGCAAGCTTGCTCCGCGCTTCATCGGGCCGTTCACTGTGTTGGCACGGCACGGCAACGCATACACGCTAGACATACCGTCTAGCATGCGCCTCCATCCGACCTTTTACGTCGGACGGCTGAAGCCATACCGGCAGCACGAGCCATCTAGCTCGGCTGACCCGAAGCCTCGGCAGGAGCCGAGGCAGCAGCGGAGGACTTGGCCTCGGCGACGAGCAGTCTCTCCTCCAGCGCGGACGCGCTGGAGCAACCCCTTCATCTGGGTCCCCAGCTCGACCTGGATGTTCGAGGCGGTCTGCGAGACCGCCGCGACTTGGGCCTTCTGGTTCGCCAGCTCCTGTTTTAGGGCGGCGAACTCAGCGCCCTGAAGACGCTCCACGACGGTCACCCGGTCGTGGAGAGGCGCATACTGATCAGCCCGGGGCTGATCATACCCGGGGGGCGTGTTCCCACCCCCGCCACCGCCGATCCGTGACGCCCGCGGCTCAACCCGCTGGATTGTTGAGCGGATTGTTGACCATAGTATCCCGAAAACGAACCCTCAAGGGGCTCGTTTTCGTATTCGTTGGAGAGGATTTCCTCCCCATCGAGATACATGGGAGCCGCGGAACGTCTTGCTGGAGGACGTTCCGGAAATGGTGAGGGCGTACGAAGAGCAGTACGCGCTGGTGCAGCGGAAGTAACACGAGCGCTGCGATCATCGCCAGCGCCCGAACCCTCACGTGCTAAGAACTTAGCACGGAGCTCTTTGAGACTCTCGGGCACACGGAACGACGTGTACCCGTTCAGGTCGCGGTCGCTCAAGCGGACCGCGCCTGGAAAGCACTTCGTGCACTGAAAGCCCTCGGGCACAGCGCACGGCACATTCGCCTCCTCAGCAGCAACATGAAGTTGCTCCAGCTTTCCACGCTTCGAGTACGTCTCGAAGCGATCACGCGCTTGCTTAATCCGATCACGGTAAGCACTCGGCCTCTTGTTGAAGTTCTCAACAAAGGCGTTCCAGCTTTGACAAAGTGCCGGCCATTCGGGCACTTTGCTGCGAGAAGAGGTCTTCTTGCTTTGAAAGCATCGGAGCTCATGAAAGAGTCCGATGTAGTAATCGCGCCTTTGATGCGTTTCCGCATCAAAGTGCAGCTCGGCAGCCACGGCGTCATCTTTGATGGCGCTGCATACGTACAGCGGTACCTCATTCGGAGGTACCGAGTTCCCATACCGGTCCGTGATCTCGGACGCGGACGGCATCCATGGATCGCGCGCTGCAGGTGCAGCGCGCGGAGAGCCTTGAGCTTTAACATCACGCGCTGCAGCAGCAGCGCGCGGAGTACTGAGAGCCCCAGCTGAAGCGAGTGGGGTATCACTCTCAGTACGCGAACGCTTCGAACTCGAAGCGTCCGATTCGTCCCCTTCACGCGGGCGAACGTTCTTGGCGTGAGGGTCGAGCGATTCGCTCGACACTGAGTCTTTACGCTTTGAGGGCGAGTCTTCCTCGCCCTCCATGTCTTCATCGTCGTCGTCGAAGTCGACGACGTCACCGTACTTCGCCTTCTGGCGTTCGAAGTAGTCGTCGATGGAGAGATGACTCCCCATCGACTTTGCGGACTTCTTCTGAGGCGCGCTCATCGTTGAATGAGCGCGGATTTCTTCTCCAAACGCGGAGAATTGACGAATGGTCAATTCCAAAGATTGACGTGCGGGGACCCCGCGCGTCTAACCTTAAGGGGGGGATGGTGTAACGGGGTTACACGTACAAGTGGCTGCAAGCCACTTGTGAATTTAACAGATAGGTTATCTGTTAAACGTTTTGGATACTTCCTCACATTGGTGTAAGACACACCGATGGATACATTGAAGTGGACCACCACAATGAGTGGTCCACACATACCCAAAGATCCTATTGGTAGAAAGAAGCATCTTTCTACCAATCAGAGACATGCATATTAGCGGGGGTCTGACAGCCAGCCGCTGCCAACCCTTTCATAGATGATAAACAGTTTTTAGCAGCTTTTAGAGGAAGATCAATTTACAAACAATACAGTTCTCATTTTACCTAATCTAAGTCACTTGGAATCCTTTCTTACTTAACTTATATTTGTGTATTCAAATATAATTAACCTAAGTAATTACTAAGTACTTACGCTTCCTCATACACGTTGCGCAACGTGTAAGCTAAAGTAGTGAGTCAAGTTAGACCCACTACACGGTCCGACACGATGTTGGTCGGCATGCCATGGTGTTTGAAAACCATGTCGACGAACAGACGGGCCGTCTGCTTCGCGGTTACCTCTGCCGGCACTGCGGCAAGATGTACCATCTTGCTGAAGCGGTCGACGAAGACCACAACGCCGGTGTTCCCTCCGCTATCCGGGGGAAGACCAAAGATGAAGTCCAAAGACATGGACTTCCAACACTCCGACGGAGTCGGTAGTGATTGCAGTGGAGCCTGCGCGAATGGCGCAGGCTTTACGCGTTGGCATACCTCGCAAGCACGGATGTACTTGCGCACCCACTTACACTGGTGATGCCAGTAGAAGTCACGCGTGAGGAGGACGTATGTCTTCTCACGTCCGAGATGTCCCGCAGACGGGGCATCATGATACTCGTACATGATCCTGAGTCGCAAGTCATGGTCATTTGGCACGACAACGCGATCCGCGTTGTCGTCGACTGCATTGTAAAGCAGTAGTCCGTCGTGCACCCGATATCGGTGTGCACGCGCTCGAAGGTGCTTGGGCAGCTTCTGACGGGACTTGTCAGAAGGCGCTGTGCCATAGGCCAGCAAGAGCTTCGCGTCCGCGTCGTGCGCGTACGCGGCCTTCACATCATCCAACAGGGACGATGTGGGTTTGCTCGATCGCATGACGTCAATGGCATTGACGTCAGCAGCTTCCGCGTAGTCCGGCCGACGTGATAACGCGTCGGCCACCACGTTCAATCTTCCGGGTTTGTATTCGACCCGGAAGTTATACTCCGCAAAGAATGAGAGCCATCTCGCCATTCTTTTGTGATATGTGGCGACTTCACTGCGGTGCGCAGTGAAGCATGGTCGGTGTAGACCACAAACGGTCTACTTCCAAGCAAATACACTCGGAACTTTGCGAGTGCATATTTCATGGCAAGGAGTTCCTTGTCATATACCTGATAGTTGCGCTCAGCTGCTTTCAGCTGACGCGACTGGTAATAGACGACACGATCACGGCCCTCGTGGTCGTGCTGCATCAACGCGCATCCGATCGCGAAGTCGGATGCGTCACACACTACGTGAAATGGACGATCTTGGTCAGCCACTGCCAAGATCGGCGCCTCAGTCAAGCCCCGCTTGACTGCATCGAATGCCTTTTGGCAATCGGGTGTCCAATTCCACACAGCTTCCTTCTTAAGCAGCTGTGACAGCTGGCGGATCTTGCCCGCGTAATCCTCCACGTACTTGCACAAGTACGTGGCCAAGCCAAGGAACTGCCTCAGTTCCTTGACACTTGAAGGCGTTGGCCATTCATTAATCACTCTGACCTTTTCCGGGACAGGGCGAACACCATTTTCCCCTACGAGACACCCGAGGACGGGTATCTCGCTCGCCCCGAAGATACATTTCTTCAGGTTCGCGTAGAGCTTATGCTTTCGCATAAGCTCAAGTAGCCTTCGGAGATGCACCCGTGCATCTCTATGTCGGTCTTCCCGTCCACAGCCCGGCTGTGGATGAACACATCATCGAAGTAGCTCGGCGCGAAGTCGCGTACCGAGCAAAACAAGTGCGTCACGCACCTGTTGAAGGTCGCAGGGGCGTTCTTAAGCCCTTGTGGTATCACTAGCCATTCCCAGAGCATGCCGCTTGGCGTGCTCACTGCCGTGAGAGGGATGTCGCTCTCACGCATTAGGATCTGATAGAATCCATCTCGTAAGTCGAGAGCACTGTAAACGGTGCTCCCCGTACGAGATATTCAAAGAGGAGCTCAGATAAGCGTTTGAGCCCCCGCAAAATGAGTTCCGGTCGAGGGCGCAGTTCCTCGACCTGCAGCAGATGTCCACAGCGTGCACGGTACTTGGTCTGGAACATCGTGACCAACCCGATAGACGAGGCGACTAAAGTCGTCACGTTCATGAAGGGACTGAGAGATGGGCCTGGGAAGACCTATCTCTTCCGAGAGTACCCGAGTACTCTCGAAGCTACGATTACTCTCGCAATTCAAGAAGAGTTTAGCCTGCGGCAGGCTAAACTCCATGCGAACGTGCCGAGGCCGCAACCGCGCCTGGTAGTGAGCACGGGAGGTCCAGAACCAATGGACCTCTCGAATGCAACAACTGCTGGTTACCAGCAGCAGGGAGGCAACGTGCGATGCTTCCGTTGCGGAAGAATCGGTCACTTTGCACGGGAGTGCACAGCTCCCATGCCCCTGTCTCTAAGGTGGCCGTCGTGGCGATGCTAGGCATCGCCGCGGACCAACAAAAAAACGCGAACATCCAGTAGGCGCGGGGCGCCCTACTGGTAATGCAGTCGCGCGTGCCGACATCGGACACGCGACACTGAGGACTGCAGCCGCCAGTGAGACTAGCTCTCACTGCAAGAAGCAAGATGACAGGCCGAACCTAGTCATCTTGAAGGTTTACTCGAAGAGAGCGAGTGACTCTCTTCGCGCTTTGGTAGATTCGGGCGCGTCGAACAACTTTGTTCGACTGCGGAGCCTGCCTAGCCTTGACTTCGAGGAGGTAAATGTACCTCGAAATCTTCTGGAAGTGCGACTGGCAACAGGGACATCATGAAGACCGAGAAGCGCGTCGTGAACGTGCGCTTCTCGTACAAACAACGAGTGTCTGTCGAACACTTTATCGTCCTGGACCTGGACGATAAATTCGACGTGGTAATGGACATGCCGTGGCTTGCATGGCATGATCCGGTGATAGACTGGAAGAAGCGCACGCTCGTGCGCTTCGGTCGCGACAGCGGGACAGAGAGCGATGACTCTGTTACCGCAGCGCACGCACCAGCAGGTGCGCGCGGCTTACCAGTCGAGACAGCGCTTAATGCCGCTGTCCCGGTGTGCCCAAGGCGTGCGCGAGGATGCGCACAAGTGGGATTCACGTCGGCGGTGCTGCCGACGTCGGAAGATGAGGATGTGTCGGTTCCGGGAACCAACACTGGCGTTCAAGTACGCATGGGACAGTCCCTGACCCGAAGAGGTCAGGTCGACGACGACGCGTCGACTCCGGGAGTCGACGCACCCTCAGTGATGAGGGGCTCAGCCAATAACTGGCGTCGAGGTGACAAAGGCGTGTCAACTCCGGGAGTTGACGCTGCAAACAGTACGGACGGTTGCAAACGTCCCGTACTAACGCAATTTGCATGCTGTCGTGCAGCCGGGCTGCACGACGAAGCGCCATGCGATCAAGCCGGGCTTGATATCGCGCGCCCAGCTGGAGCTGGAAGCGCTTCACGCGCGACTTGCACGATGGACGCATCGAGCAAGTCTGCGTTCTTTCGGACAGCGAAAGAACGACGAGCGAGAGCGAAGAGCTGAGGCAGCTCTTCATGGGAAGTACCACTGAGAGTGAAGACACTCTCAGTGCGAAGACGAAGCGAGAGCGCTTCGAGGAACAAGGTTGGGACTCGCTGAAGTCGAGTCCCTATTACGAATTGTTGAGGGAGTACAAAGACGTACTCCCGGAAGACATTCCTGCGGAGCTTCCGCAGGATAAGGGCATTCAGCACGAGATTGATCTCGTGCCGGGCACGAAGTACTGTGTCACGCGGCAGTGGCCACTGCCGCGAGAGCAAGTGAAAGCGATCGACGACTTCTTTGAAAGTCGTCGTAAAGCAGGACAAGTGCGGGAATCAAAGTCCCCGCACAATGCCCCGACGTTCTGTGTCAAAAAGCCACAGGGCGGATGGCGCATCGTTCATGCGTATAACAAGCTGAACGATGCGACGGTACCGGCGCAGACGCCGATACCGCAAAAAGATGTTATCATCGATTCGATGGCCGGGAGCACCGTTTACAGTGCTCTCGACTTACGAGATGGATTCTATCAGATCCTAATGCGTGAGAGCGACATCCCTCTCACGGCAGTGAGCACGCCAAGCGGCATGCTCTGGGAATGGCTAGTGATACCACAAGGGCTTAAGAACGCCCCTGCGACCTTCAACAGGTGCGTGACGCACTTGTTTTGCTCGGTACGCGACTTCGCGCCGAGCTACTTCGATGATGTGTTCATCCACAGCCGGGCTGTGGACGGGAAGACCGACATAGAGATGCACGGGTGCATCTCCGAAGGCTACTTGAGCTTATGCGAAAGCATAAGCTCTACGCGAACCTGAAGAAATGTATCTTCGGGGCGAGCGAGATACCCGTCCTCGGGTGTCTCGTAGGGGAAAATGGTGTTCGCCCTGTCCCGGAAAAGGTCAGAGTGATTAATGAATGGCCAACGCCTTCAAGTGTCAAGGAACTGAGGCAGTTCCTTGGCTTGGCCACGTACTTGTGCAAGTACGTGGAGGATTACGCGGGCAAGATCCGCCAGCTGTCACAGCTGCTTAAGAAGGAAGCTGTGTGGAATTGGACACCCGATTGCCAAAAGGCATTCGATGCAGTCAAGCGGGGCTTGACTGAGGCGCCGATCTTGGCAGTGGCTGACCAAGATCGTCCATTTCACGTAGTGTGTGACGCATCCGACTTCGCGATCGGATGCGCGTTGATGCAGCACGACCACGAGGGCCGTGATCGTGTCGTCTATTACCAGTCGCGTCAGCTGAAAGCAGCTGAGCGCAACTATCAGGTATATGACAAGGAACTCCTTGCCATGAAATATGCACTCGCAAAGTTCCGAGTGTATTTGCTTGGAAGTAGACCGTTTGTGGTCTACACCGACCATGCTTCACTGCGCACCGCAGTGAAGTCGCCACACATATCACAAAGAATGGCGAGGTGGCTCTCATTCTTTGCGGAGTATAACTTCCGGGTCGAATACAAACCCGGAAGATTGAATGTGGTGGCCGACGCGTTATCACGTCGGCCGGACTACGCGGAAGCTGCTGACGTCAATGCCATTGACGTCATGCGATCGAGCAAACCCACATCGTCCCTGTTGGATGATGTGAAGGCCGCGTACGCGCACGACGCGGACGCGAAGCTCTTGCTGGCCTATGGCACAGCGCCTTCTGACAAGTCCCGTCAGAAGCTGCCCAAGCACCTTCGAGCGCGTGCACACCGATATCGGGTGCACGACGGACTACTGCTTTACAATGCAGTCGACGACAACGCGGATCGCGTTGTCGTGCCAAATGACCATGACTTGCGACTCAGGATCATGTACGAGTATCATGATGCCCCGTCTGCGGGACATCTCGGACGTGAGAAGACATACGTCCTCCTCACGCGTGACTTCTACTGGCATCACCAGTGTAAGTGGGTGCGCAAGTACATCCGTGCTTGCGAGGTATGCCAACGCGTAAAGCCTGCGCCATTCGCGCAGGCTCCACTGCAATCACTACCGACTCCGTCGGAGTGTTGGAAGTCCATGTCTTTGGACTTCATCTTTGGTCTTCCCCCGGACAGCGGAGGGAATACCGGTGTTGTGGTCTTCGTCGACCGCTTCAGCAAGATGGTACATCTTGCCGCAGTGCCGGCAGAGGTAACCGCGAAGCAGACAGCCCGTCTGTTCGTCGACATGGTTTTCAAACACCATGGCATGCCGACCAACATCGTGTCGGACCGAGACCCACGCTTCACAGCGAACCTGTGGCAAGAAGTGTTTACACTTCTTGGGAGCCAGCTTTCCATGTCGACTGCGGATCATCCGCAGACGGACGGTCAAACCGAGCGCGTGAATCGCGTGCTCGTCGACATTTTGAAGAGCTACGCTCACTCGTTCCAATACTGGAGCGAGTGCTTATCGATGGCGGAATTCGCCATCAACAACTCGGTGCATGCCTCAACCGGGCATACACCGTTTTATGTGAATGCCATGCGGCATCCCCGTCTGCCGAGTTTACTCGGAGTGATGGCTCCCACTTTAAGTGGGGGAGGAGCTACGACTGCAACACAGCAGTCGCAAAAAGCCGCTGACACCTGCACAGTGTCAGCCGCGACAACAAGGAACAAGCCAACAAGGTCTGCGCGGGGCGCAGACCTTGGCAGGAGGAACCAAGGGTCAGCGCACTGCGCTGACCCCCAGAACAAGGAAAACGAGTCTGTGCAGAGCACAGACTCCACAAGGAACAAGGACCACGTGTCTGCGCAGGGCGCAGACACCGCGAAGAACCACGCAGAGGCCGGGCCTCTAGCGGAGAGCGAGTTGAACGAGTTCAGCTCGAATGCGATCAACTTCCTTACCAAAGGACAAACCGTAATCCGGTTTGTCCAGGACACGATTGCAGCTTCCGTTGATTAACAGAAGCTGAACGCCGATAATGTGGGCAGAGGCAACACAAATGAATTCAAAGTTAGTTCATTGGTTTTGTTAGCTACTCAAAACCTGCCTAAACATGCAGTTTCCGATTTCGGAGCAAGTAAGCTTACTCCGCGCTTCATCGGGCCGTTCCCTGTAGTGACACAGCACGGCAATGCTTACACGCTAGACATATCGTCTAGCATGCGCCTCCATCCGACCTTCTACGTCGGACGGCTGAAGCAATACCTGCAGCACGAGGCATCTACCTCGGCTAACCCGAAGCCTCGGCTGGAGCCGAGGCAGAAGAGGAAGCCTTGGCCTCGGCGACGACCAGCCTCTCCTCCAGCGCGCGGACGCGCTGGAGCAACTTCTTCACCCGAGTCCCCAACTCGAACTGGATATTCGAGGCGGTCTACGAGACCGCCGCGACTTGGGCCTTCTGGTTCGCCAGCTCCTGCTTCAGGACGGCGAACTCAGCGCCCTGCAGACGCTCCACGGCGGGCACCCGGTCGTGGAGAGGCGCGTACTGATCAGCCCGGAGCTGATCATACCCGGGGCGTGTTCCCACCCCCGCCACCGCCGATCTGTGACGCCCGCGGCTCAACCCGCTGGATTGTTGAGCGGATTGGTGGCCATAGTATCCCGAAAACGAACCCTCAAGGGGCTCGTTTTCGTATTCGTTGGAGAGGATTTCCTCCCCATCAAGATACATGGGAGCCGCGGAACGTCTTGCTGGAGGACGTTCCGGAAATGGTGAGGGCGCACGAAGGGCAGTACGCGCTGGCGCAGCGGAAGTAACACGAGCGCTGCGGTCATCGCCAGCGCCCGGACCCTAAAATACTAAGAATTTAGCACGGATCTCTTTGAGACTTTCGGGCACACGGAATGACGTGTACCCGTTCAGGTCGCGGTCGCTCAAGCGGACCGCGCCTGGGAAGCACTTCGTGCACTGAAAGCCCTCGGGCACAGCGCACGGCACATTTGCCTCCTCAGCAGCAACATGAAGTCGCTCCAACTTTCCACGCTTCGAGTACGTCTCGAAGCGATCACGCGCTTGCTTAATCCGATCACGGTAAGCATTCGGCTTCTTGTTGAAGGTCCCAACAAAAGCATTCCAACTTTGACAAAGTGCCTGCCACTCGGGCACTTTGCTGCGAGAAGAGGTCTTCTTGCTTTGAAACCATCGGAGCTCATGAAAGAGTCCGATGTAGTAATCGCGCCTTTGATGCGTTTCCGCATCAAAGTGCAGCTCGGCAGCCACGGCGTCATCTTTGATGGCGCTGCATACGTACAGCGGCACCTCATTCGGAGGTACCGAGTTCCCATATCGGTCCGAGATCTCGGACGCGGACGACATCCACGGATCGCGCGCTGCAGGCGAGTAGTTGAATTATACCGCAAATGACCGCCCGTTTTTTTCAATGAATATATTACCACCCTCAGGTAATATAAACGTTGAATACCAAAAGTAGTCAAAAAGTGGGCAAGACCTATCGACACCCTCTGGTACAAAGAAGCATTCTATAATTATTCAGACGCCACAATACTTCTAAACATCGTTTCAGATCACGCACAAATGACTGCGAGTTTTTCAAATATAAAGAACGATCCATCCTGATAGATAAATATAAAGATATAAATAATCATATATACGATCCAACGATCCAACCAACCATAACCATGAAAGGATACTTATATAAGATTTCGAATACCGACGATTCTATTGTCTTTATTGGAAGTTCAATTAAATCACAAGTATGCTATTGGAAGGAGGTTAAAAACCATTACAAATCCTGGCTGAAATCAAAAACATATTTTAGAGAAATCTTTGATTATTTCAAAAGGGATGGGATCGATAGCTTCGATATCAAACTGCTAAGTGAGCATGCGCTAACTAATAGTACTGATATATATGAACACAAGCAAGTGGCGATCAATAATACCGAATGCATCAACAACAGCAGCTTTAAAATAGGCATTGAAAAGATTTCAACCATAAATCCTACGTTTGATCCGAAGAGGAAGCTTCTATGTGATTGTGGCTCAACATTTGCACGTTATAACGAAGGCAAACACCTTTTGACGAAGAAGCATCAGAAATGGTTAGCAAATCAATAAATAGTAAAAAAAAATCATCGAACCTGATATAAAGTATTCAATAATATATAGACAGTCATGACTTATACTCCGGAATTCTACCAAGCTAACAAGGATCGCCTCAAAGAGAATATGAGGCGCTCATATCTAAAGAATAATGAAGCTCTCGTCGCCAAGCAGAAGGAATATGATACTGCTAACAAAGACAAAATCAATGCTCGACGTCGTGAGAGGCGTAGAGCACTCAAGGAAGCGCAAACAGCAAATGAAACCAAGGAATCGAATTAATTAGTTTCATTTTTTTGTCATCAATCAGATATAAAGGTCTATCTTAAGCGAAGATCAAACTAATATAAAGACATTTTTACGCGACGAAATATAGCCACCCATAGATAGCTATGTTTGGATACGAACTCGAAGGACTACGCCGACTCGATATTAAGCCCATCAAATGGGGAACCTCTTACCGTTTGAAGGTGCGTGGACGCACTGGTAGAATGGTTTTCATTGGAAAACCAAGCCTATCCAAGAATATGAAGCTCATTGCCAAGCAATACAATGTCTCGATCGATGAGCTCAAGAAACAACTTTCACCCGACTACAAACTCGACACGCAATACATTTTCAAGAAGGAGAAATATGGTGAGAGACACTTCTATGAATACATCCCAACGAGAGAATTTTATGATAAACTCGAAAACGTGCTTCTAAATCAGCCTAAGGCTTATAAGATCAACATCGCACTGGGTTATACGCTTTATGACCCAGTCAATGATGAAGAATTTTGCTTTTATCCAAACATTGCTAACACGGCGGTGTACGACAGGCCATTCACCGTCAATAGCCGTGCTGATGCTCGAAAAATTGTTTCGGATATTAGAATCCGTGAGCTGGCCGACGGACTTAAATATCCGAAGTCAGGTGTCAAGCTCAAAGCTATCTCGGGCTTTCTGATTCAAATCGATTACCGCGATCATGCTCTTGGAGACAGCGATGCTCTCGTACCTGAATTCATTAAGAAACATAAATATATCGTTAATTTCACGAAGACTAACAACAAGTGCGTATTCCATTGCCTTGCATATCATTTCTCGGAGAAGAAGGACTCAAGAAAAATTCAGGCCCAGGTCAAAGCTGCCTTCAAGAAATACTGTGAGTTCAAGGGTTTTGAATACTCTCTCAGTCTCTATAAGAACTTTAAGCCTATCGAGCTCCTTGAGTTTGATAACCTTGAGAAGTGCTTCAATCTCAACATTAATGTGTATACATACGATGAAGAGACAGGAGCTGTTGAGAACTTTCGCCCTACTGACGGTAAGTTCGAAGATACGATCAATATCTTATCTCATGCTAATCACGCACACTATATTACAACCCCAGACAAGGTCCAGTCTCGATACGTTTGTCCCGATTGTAAGATGACGTTTGATAACTGCATCAGATTGAGGGAGCACAGTAAGTGTAAGTGTGATAAGATCAATATCGGATCATTTGTTAAGGCCCCTAAGATCTATCAACCTAACGTTAACATCATTAAGTCGCTTCTGAAGTCTTATAAAGTGAAGAATGTAAATCATTACATTGATCATTTCATCGTATTCGATCTTGAAGCCATTTTAGCACCTCAAGACTTCGATAAGGAAGCTAAAACTCAATTCTTCAATGAACACGTTCCTGTTTCAGCAAGCGTTTGCGACAGCTTGACAAGGGAGGTTAAGTGCTTTGTCAATTCTGACCCGAAGCAGCTTGTTATTAATATGATGTGCTACATCAAAGTGGTTAGGGACAAAATATTTGCTTACAACGTCAGCAAGTATGAGAAACTGATTATCACTCTAATGGATTCGCTTGGCATGACTATGATTCCAGGCGAAGAACTTACCGACACATTCTTCAGTAAGGATCTGCACCGTTGGATCAAACCCGGAATGTTTTCGAATTTGGCCGAATTCGTTGATTGTTCCTGCGACTGCTTCATCAATAAGAAAACTAAGCATCTATTGGGTATTCTTAAGAAAGTTCCAGTTCTCGGTTTCAACAGTGGGAGCTATGGTATCAATATGATCAAAACCGATTTGTTTGAAGTCTTAGGCCGTATCGATAAGGTCATCAAAAATGGTGGCTACATGGCCATATCGACTGACGATTATAAGTTTCTCGATATCATCAACTATGTTCCAGCAGGAACATCTCTTGATAAGTATCTCACAACTTATCTCGGTGGCTGTAAATGTGTTGATAGCATTCGTTGTGTCTGTGGTATGACTAAAGGTGTTTTCCCATACGAATACATCACCAGTTATGATGTTCTCAATGAGACTGAGCTTCCACCTAAATCAGCTTTCTACAGCAAATGGCGCAAGATCAATATCAAGGATAAGGACTATGCCCGCCTACAGTTCGTTTGGAGGCATTATGGAATGAAGACCATCAAGGACCTTCTCATCTGGTATAACAACCTCGACGTTGCCCCATTCGTGATGGCAATCGAAAAGCATCGTGAGCTATTCAAGCGTTTCGATTTGAATATGTTCTGTGATGGTGTCTCTCTGCCAGGGTTGAGCGAAAAGGTCATGTATCAGACTACAATGAGTGAACTCAAATTTCCGCCTAAGAAGCCGGCTGAATCATTCGTCTTCCCTGCGAAGCGTTTCCAAGGCTATATCGCTCAAGGCAAGGAAGCTAAACGTGAATTCGATATGACGAAAGATCACATCGCTAAGCTAATGAAGAAGCAGAGGTATCTCTGTGCCCTATGCTATTGCAAGCTAAATGAAGAGATTGTTTCAGTCGATCGTATCAATAATAAGCTCGGGCATATCGGTGACAATGTCATGATTACTTGCATTAAATGCAACGTCGCACGCAAGGACATGGATATTAGGGCTTTCAGATACAAGAAGCTACTCGATTACAATGCCAATCAATTGGTATTCTCTATCGATAAGGAAGAGTCAGACATCTATTACAAAATGAAGGCCAATATCGCCGGCGGACCATCAATCATCTTCAATCGCTATGCAAAGCGTAATGAGACGAAACTTCGTGGTCCTGGTGGTAAAAAGTGTACGAAGGTTATTGGATACGACGCTAACGCTCTATACTGTGGTGTCTAGGAAATGAGATGCCTTGCGGACGATTGACTACTATTGACGCCTACGAAACGATCATTGACGATATCAAAGACGATAAGATTTTTGGTTTCTTGAATGCGATATAGAAACTCCAGACCACTTAAAAGACTATTTTAGTGAGATGACCCCTATTTTCAAAAATATTGAGATCGAGCCGACAGCTGAAGTCATTGGTCAGCATATGTTTGACTACAATCAAACTCGAGGTAAGAACATGGCTAAAGCAGGGCGCAAGCTTATTGGGAGCTACTTTGGCAAGCAAATCTTCATCTATACACCTCTTCTCAAGTGGTATCTGGAGCATGGATTAGTTATTACTAAGACGTATAGCTTCATCAAGGCTCACAGTCATCGACCCTTCAAGTCATTCATGGAGCAGGTGTCTGCTGCACGGCGAGAAGGTGATGTTGATGATAGCAAAGCTATGATTGCTGATATGATGAAGCTTATCGGTAATGCCGCTTTCGGTCGCTCTGGCATGGATATGAGCAACCACAAGGAAATTAAATTCTTGAATGATGAGAAGCAAATGAAGCAGTCTATCGAGCATTTCACACACCTATCAAGAACGGAGTTTTCCAATGGGACTGTTGAGTTAGTTAAGCATAAACGACGAATCAAGCTTACCAATCCTATCCATATTTCTATTGCCATAAATCAGTTAGCTAAGCTACGTATGCTACAATTTTACAACGATTGCATTGACTTTTACTTCGATAGATTTGACTTCCAGTATCAGGAGATGGATACCGATAGTAGATATTGCCTTTAGTAATGATAATCCTTTCCCAAATCTCATCAAGCCTGAGCTTCTTGACCATTTCAACAAACATAAGTATGAATGGTTCCCAAGAGATGATACCAAGGAGAATGCTGCTTTCGATCGAAGAACGCCAGGTCTTTTCAAGGACGAATTTCGTTGCAATGCTATGGTCAGTCTATCGTCCAAAAACTACATCTGCTACCTGAGTGGGCAAATCGATGATAAGACTGGTAAGGAGAAGATCAAGCTATCAGCTAAGGGTGTGCAAAAATCGAAGAATGCTAATGATCTGTGCTCTGACAACTTTGAAGCCGTTGTCAAGGGACAACAAATCACTTTCGAGGGAAATAACACTGGTTTCCGCATTCGCAAAGAGACTAATTCAATCATTACCTACTCTCAGACAAAGACAGCCCTTTCTTACTACTACGACAAGCGACAAGTACTGTCGGATGGTATTTCTACCGTTCCTTTCAATATCTAAGGGGAAACATTTGCCATTTTTTTAATCATATAATATAAAGCTATGGATGATCTACTTGAGGGGTTATACTATGATCCAGCCACTGGTTTCATATCGGCAAAAGCCTTATTTAGGAAAGCTAAGGAAAGAGATTCATCTATCCGTTTAAAAGATGTTGAGGAGTGGTATAAGGACAAGCTCGACATCCAAAGACATGTATCGCAGAAGGATACATACGACAACTTTAGAATCACCTCTCACGACCCGAATTCATGGCAAATGGATCTTGCGTTTTGGCACAAGATTCCAATATTAGCAGCTATCAATATCAACTCTCGACTGGATTTCGCGAAGATCCTCAAAAACAAGGGAGCTATCGCAGTATTAGGTGGAATCAAGCAATTTGTTAAGGAAGAGAGGGTTCATGTATTAACGTCGGATAATGGTAAGGAGTTCCTCAATCGTAAGCTTCAGGCATTCCTCAAAGAGCGAAAGATCACACACTACAATAACGATGCTGGCGATCACGCTAAAATGGGTAAGATTGAACGTTTCAATCGAACGTTGAAGATGCGATTACTTAAAATTTATCCGCCTATCACTGAGAAACTACTTAGCGACGTTGTAAGTGGATATAATAACACTTGGTATAGTTCTATCAAAATGACCCCAAATCAAGCCAAAGGCTCAACCATAGAAAAAGATCTTGATCATAATCGTGGGTTAATTGAAAAGGTAGAAGGAAATCTACCAATCAAGTCTACAGTACCCTATCGTCTATCTAAAGGTGTATTTGATAAGGAAAACGCTCGATGGAGCAATACCGTCTATGTGATCGTTGGTATCGATGGATATCGTGTTCAGATTCGATCCAAAAATGGACATACCCTCTATAAGAGTCCCAACGATATCAAACTATTCAATTCAAAACCTACTGACGCACCATTCGAAAACGGACAGATCTATGAAGCTGGGCGACTATTGAAGCATAACAAAATGCCATCTGGCAAGCTCAAGTACTTAGTCAAGTGGAAGGGATATGATGAACCTACCTGGGAGCCCCAAGACAATCTGAGATTGATCAATAAGAATCGAAGAAGTAAATTGGAGCAAACTTATTTCACCGACGGTGGGGGAGAGAATCGAAGATCCCTCAGGGGTCCTACGGACACCCTCGCCTCACGAGTGTGTGGAGAGAGCCCTGAAAGGGCTCGATCGACCAACTTCGTTGGTCTCTCCGTTAAGGCTCTTTTCACAAGGTAATCGAAGCTAGATCAGGCAAGCATGCTGGCATTGGCTTAGGCATCTCAATAATCCTCTGATCTATTGTTTTCTTAGACTTATGCTTACTAAGCCCCTCAGCCTCTTCAACGACCTTGCTATTATCATATATGTAAGCGGACAGCGGGTCGTAGTCAATATACTCAATATCCATAATTTTCGTAACTATACTATATGTATACATAAGTTCAACATGCCTTGCATCGCGATCACCCTTTCCAATAAACCATGCTCAAGAGAGCCTCTCGCTTGTGGATTCTGTACTCAACACTCGAAAGATTACAAGATCCAAATGTATAAGAAGGAACTCAAGAAAAGGCATCAGAGGATGCGTTTCTACGCAGAGAAACTCAATAAAATGAATACGATGCTCAGTGATATCCGCCGCCTTGACTACACCAAGTATCGACTTCAGCAGTTAGACACAACACACCCATACCGCTACCTATGCTGCGATCCCGTTTATAAAGTCGAAGTCGAGGACATATTTGGGCTACCAATCGATGAATGTCAAGAAACTTATATAAGGCTACTCGAGAAGCGCAACACAATTGTTCATAAATTCACAATGCGACTTAGGGACACTCCAGACGAAGTACCTGAAACTATCGAATATAAGAAGCGATTTTATTAATAATATCGGTTGCCACATATAGAGCAGAGCTTAGAGATTTCAATTTCAGGTCTGCGACCCTTCGATTTTCAATCTAATAGCATTCGACATGTTTCCATCATTTACATCCCTTGCTAAACGCGAGCAAAAGCGTATCGATCTACTCGAGCGGACGAAGCTCCGTGTCAGACAGAAATATGCAGTTCTACAGATGTACGCGGAAGCATCATGGGCATCGGACGCAGGCAAAACCATCTCACTTGCACTCAGGACTCGAATGATCAAGCTGGAGATGGTGATTTAAAAAAGCCTTCAGTAGCAACTGAAAATCAAGATGATTCACTAAAATCCTCCCAGAAAATACCTGAGTTATCATCGGTTGGAATCAATACTGATCCACTGAAAGTGCCTATTATGGTTGATGCTGAAACTACTGCCAGACCAGACATGGCTGACGCTGAAGCAGTTGCTAAACCATCTATAGCACATATGGGGTCTACAGCTAAACCAAATGTGATGGATAGATCGGCCGGTGTTAACCCTGATACCGCTGATGCATGGATCGAGACCTCAGCAACCGCGGTCATTCGAGATCATGAAGCTTAAGTTGCATCAAGAAATTGGATTAAAGCATTCTACAAAGCTAATCCAAACTGGGCGACCATTGGAATCAACCCAGTTAGGAAGGATGGTGAAGACGATTGAAAACGTGTCATTCGGGAAAATGGATCTCTTCGATCGGTAAAGAGTGGCAAAAAAATTAAAAGTTATGGCTCAATCGATTGGGTCGCTACGGAGTCTAAAATACGAGATATTCTCTACGATGGTGAAAGCAATTCGATTGATGAACTTGGTGCCATGCGCGCCGAAGATAAGAGAACGCTCGAAGAGCGTTCGATCGGCCAACAACGTCGGCCTCCCCAACCGCGATCAGATAGAAAGAGAAGGGGCGAAGATGATATTGAAGATCTCGATAAAGCGCTAAAAGATCCACGGCTTACATTAAAATATTTAAATAAATCGACTTCGACAAAACTCGATGATGGTGAGGCTAAATACAAGCTGACATGGTTTATCATTGAGAATAAAGCTATGTTAGAGGCTAACAACCTACAAAAACGCATAACTCATATTCTTAGAGATGGTAAGGTGTATTTGGGTGGATATCTATGGATTGACAGCCATTTTAGGATCTTCGTGTTTGGTATAGATTCTAACAAGCATCACCCCGCTGTGCAAAAAAATGAAAAATTCGTCTGCTACGCTCGAACGATTCTTGACCATTGTCAAGGAGAAAGGACTTAGCTTAGTATCAAATACTGAGATGGCTAACGAGAAATTTGCTAAACCTTATGAATTAGCAGATGATCTCATCGATGAACGACCCGGTGTTAAAACCGGTAAAGATGAATACATGGACAAAGAGCTTGCTATCCCAGAACTTGAAGCTAAAACCATGCTCACGGATTATTACAGGAAGCTTGCTGATAATCAAGTGAAGATAATAGTAAGATTACGTCCGATTGTTAATTCGGATAAAGGTTCGAAGATCCACCCGACTTACTACCTAGGTGAGCCAACTCATAACAAACCCCTATATTTTAGAAACGCTCAGCACAAGCCTGTGAAAGGCGACGCAATGTCGCATTTGATGAGAAATATTTGATGGATGGACACATTCCAATCCTTACTAACTGAGCTAGAAGACTGTGGGAAATATGTTGATGATACCGGAAATCGAAATATAGAAAAAAACCTCAATGATAATCTAAAGTTGCTACGAGAAGCCATCTTCAGCAACGCTGCTGATATCAAAACACCACTTGGATATGAAGCTTATGGCGATGAGACCCTTCAAGAGCTACACGATGACGCAGAATCTGCTTTTCAAGAATATGGAGAAGCTCAAAGCCGCTTGGAGAAGAATATACACGATTCTAAGAAGTCGGAATCAAAGGCTGATAAAGACGCAGTAAGAGCGTTAAGGGCAGCGGTAAAAGCTACCAAAACAGCATATTCAATCAAATTTCGTGCTTACAAATCCAAGCTTCAGCAGCAGCGAGAAAATGATCAAATGGGCGATAATGATACGTTAATGTCAGCTTCAGCACTTGCTAAGGTTGAACGGGCAAATGGGCTGAAAGGTCGCGGACTACAAGGGGCAGGTGTCGTGCCATCGGAAGGTGTTGAGCGTAAAGGTAGGACTTACAACCTGAATGACATTCAAGGCAAAGCGACTCCATCAGAATATGTTTATCGCAAGCTTGGTTCTAAATTTATCAGATTGCCAGATCTTGACAAGAGGACGCTGACCATCGTTCAGCCAAATCGCAGAAAGGTTGGTCCGATGCGTGAGATCAGTGATTCTCTACAGACCATGATAAAGGATCTGGTATTTAGAAACGATATCAGTCAGGAGAAGTATGATCATCTAGCTATTGATGATAAGAAGCTATTCAAAGAGATACTTGAGATGACCCATCTTCAATACAACTTTGATCAGCATCTTGAGGATCCGCTCGAGTCGCTTCGGATGGAATACGATAAGCTCAAGGGAGAACTTATGCTTGGTAATACCAATCCATCGATCCTGAAGCAACTCAAGGTCGTTTGCGTGGATATGTACTCGAATCGATTGATTTCCGATTCTGAATTCAAATCGATTATCACGCGACTACTATAGCTATGTTAGTACTCGACCCACGAAATATTTCCAAGAGCGGAGTGCTCTATAATCTAAATGCTGATCATAATCTAACAGAGCTCAAATCCATCATGAAGGATCTCCTCGTTAAGGAGGTTCCATCGCGTAATCGTCCGACAGTGTGGGCGACTGATTCTAAGCCATACTCGAAAAAGACTGTCTCAACACAAACTGATGCCTCTGGCGAACAGTGGGAGAAGCACAGTGATACTAGCGGATCAGGCGTATGGGCCTATAAAAAAAGAAGCGATCGGTCAAGACCTTTGCACTATGAAGTCATTGAAGCAACTTTTGTTTTGGCGCGGGCTAACGCCCCGCCCGGAGCGACTTCACGATGGTGGGGGAGAGGATCGAAGATCCCTCAGGGGTCATACGGACACCCTCGCCTCGCGACTCCGCCAAGTGCGGAGAGAGCCCTGAAAGGGCACGATCAACCAACTTCGTTGGTCTCTCCCTTAAGGCTCTTAGTCAGCTCTATTAACTCATCAAGACGTGCATACACATCGTCTCGATCCGCTTTGAGAATCTCCAACTCAGTCTGCTGTCTCAAAACCAGCTTATGAAGGAGACAGGAGACCTTGCCATAGTCAACAGTCATCTGAAGACCTTCCAGATCAACTGTTTCATCCTCGACGTGTAAATCTGGATTTGAAACGTAGTTGATACAATGGTAGAGGCCTGCCTTCAGCATTACCTGAGCACAGTATCCGAGGTGCATAGGAGTGTCCTCCGAGTCGTTTTTGTATTTAAACATACAAGGCTCAATTTTCAGTAGACCATCGCACACAGAGTCCTCCACGGGTTCAAAGCAATGCTTTAGACGTCGATCACTATATGTATAATAAGCAGTAGAGCTAAGCATTGAACCAGCACAAGCGATAGCTATTGGAACAGAGCTTATAGGACCAACTGTCGAGACAAGACCTCCTGATTGCTTGAAGTACGCTACACCAGTTGCCCTAGCGTCTATAGTGGTTGAAACGGTTATTCCCACGTACAATCCATATAGAGGCGAAGTACTACCAATACCTACCCTACCAGTAGTTGCCTGAATAGTAATATTAGTTTGATCATTGGTTCCTAATCTAAAATCATTGTTGGTAAAGGTTCTTATATACAAAGAATTGGTTGAAGTACTCTTGCTACCGTTATTAATTTCGATAACTCCTCGTACTGGTGTTGCGTTGCTGCCATACCAGGCTTGAACAATTGTGAAACTACCATCTAGCCATTGTAATCCATCGGACACAGTCGTAGCAAATGCGGATTGAGTCGCCGCTTGAGTAGGATTGATTATTACGCCTGATACAGCTTGAGTTAGATTATACCAAATATCGCCGCCAACACCAACACCGCCTCCGACCACGAGCGTACCTGTAGCTTGACTCGTAGCAGCAATAGCTCCACTCATATAAGTACTGCCCGAATTGATCCAGAGAGCATGTTTGTTGGTTAGACTGACATTGGTCCCGGCCGATGGAGCATCGGCTATATATACGCTGGATGCTCTAGTAACAGTAACGCCAGTATTACTTGCAGCGATGCTGCAAGCAGCAAAACTATTCATTACAGCAGATGCAGCTATGCCAGAAGCAGCTGTTGAGTTATTAGTATACGTTTGCCCTAACGTAGCTATTTGCGGTCCCTGAATTGTCCATGATGCCAAAGTAGTAGAAAGCCCTACAAATAAATTACGCGCTCCAACTCCTCCTGATACGACAATAGCTCCAAAATTAGGACTTGATGAGAATGTATTATTACTCAAAGTAACAATGCCAGATGCTCCAATAGTGGTTGCTCCAGTAATGGATCCTGCTAGATTGAATGATCCTCCTATTCCAAGACCGCCATAAATAACTAGAGCTCCAGTAGTGATACTACTCGAAGCTGTTGTATCTCCAAGTAGTACTTTCCCAGCATTAATCCATAAGCTGTATGCATTAGTAATCGTCATACTAGTACCAGGAGCGGGGCTATTATCGATATATACAGTGGCAGCATTTGTAACGGTTGTTGATGAAAAACCACCAATAGTAGGCTGTGCATAGCTCGTAACTACAGAGCTCGGGAAGGTGCCTGACGAATTAATGTTGTAGGTTGTCGCCAATGAGTTGTGCTGGATTCCATTAATTCCCCAGGATGGATAATATGCTCCAGCTGTGCCTCCAATCGTGATATTTTTAACAATTGCAAGCGAGATAAGAGTTCCAAGAGCCGTAATATTAGGCTGACTAGCAGTTGTTAAGGTTCCGCTAATGTTACCAGAGCAGCTTATTCCAGTTAGAGTGCCGAGAGACGTAATATTAGGCTGAGATGATGTACTCAGAGTACCACTGATATTGCCACTCACGGTAAGACCAGTTAGCGCACCAACGGAAGTGATATTAGGTTGAGCCGATGTATTTAAAGTACCATTAATGTTTCCACTCACCGTAAGACCGGTTAGCGTACCAACGGAAGTGATATTAAGCTGAGATGATGTACTCAGAGTACCACTAATGTTTCCACTCACCGTAAGACCCATTAGAGTACCTAACGACGTGATATTAGGCTGGGCTGCGGTTTGGATGGTTCCAGTAAGGTTTGCAGATGATAGCGAAATTGATTCCAGTGATATTGCCCGATACATCAAGTACCAGTGATTTCGATAAAGCTGCAGTGCCAGGTGTAATACCAATGACGTAGCTTGGCGCCGATGATACTGCTGCACCGTTAACAGTTAGACTTGAGCAACTTAGTGCTCCTAATCCGCTGAGTGATCCATCTGGAGCAACGACAAGAGCTACTCCAGGAGTAGCCGTTCCAGCTGTTATGCCCGTAATGTAGCTCAGTCTATAATCATTAATACCCAGATATAGTGTTTGGGCGTATGCATATGTCAAGTATCCCGTCTGATCAAGCGAGAGGTAGAATGCTGGGTTATAGCAATTAGAAATGAATAATGGTGGCGGATAACTAAATCCTGTCATTTTTAGCCTCTCTTATATACGTCGAACGATTTTCTTAATCATGAGCTCTATTAGACTGAAGTCAAGTGGCGCGAGCCACGAGACAAAGTCTCTAATCCCGCTTATTCCTGACTATGGAGGTTCTCTGCCTAAGAAATACAAGGCTGAGTCGGTAGGTGATGTCAAAGAGCTTGGTATCAAACAGCTATTTAGAATGGCCATCCTTGGCCCATCGTTCTCAGGCAAGAACAACCTGGTTTTTCATATTCTATAGCATTCACCTCATGTTTTCAGTCATCTTCACATCATCGCGAGGAATCCTCATCAAGAGCTGTACGACTATCTCAAGGACAAATTGGAAGGATTCATCACGTTTCATGAGACTCCTCCCCAAGTCGATGCCATCAGACACACTCCAGGAAGCAAACCCGAACTTGTCATCATCGATGGTTATTCAAACGATAAGAGTCTACAGAAGAACGTTTTCAGCCATTATTTCACGAGAGGTCGCCATCATAAGTTGAGTACGATATTTCTGAGCCACAGCTGGTTTGGTACTGATAAGATGATTCGTTTGAATACTGAGTATGTAGCGATACTGAGAGCTAACTCTCGTCGTGATCTAAAGCTACTAATAACCGATTTCAACATTCCTGGTCTCACGGAGGAAGGCATTCTGCATTATTATAATCGAGCTGTCGGGCGCGGAAAGGGCCAGAGGCTGTTCATAGACTCTGTAAAGGGTCAAATCAGGTACAACTTTGATCAATTGATTAAAATTGGCGAAAACTATTAGTCGGATTATATAACAAATATGAGTAGTTTCGTCAAGATTGATAATACTAACTTAGTCCAAAACGGCTTGAATAATACCTGGTGATATCAATTTCCAGGCTCAGCTTGTAATTTCCAAGATGTCGAGGCTTCGATTCAATCGATTTCACTGTACAACTCCGAGTTCAACATCGATTCAGGGCAGTTCGGTAACACCAGTTTCACGATTGAAGTGCCTACTGCTGCTACCACTTCTACTATTAGTGTCAATCTCCAAGACGGATACTACTTGTACTCCGATATCAACCGAAATATACGAACGGAGCTGGTCGCAGCTGGGGCGTATCTGATTGATAGTAATGGAAACAATGTTTTCTACATTCAGATCGAAGAGAATTCAACCTATTATGCGTGCCAGCTTGATTGCTCAGCTACGCCCACATCGCTTCCAACTGGATACACGCGACCAGCAACGGGTCTGTATTCGACAACGGGAACTGGTCTCCCAACGACGACACGAGTTCCGCGTTTGATCATCAATAATGCCAATTTTGGTTCGATTCTTGGCTTTACAACAGGAAAATATCCAAGTGCATCTCAGACGACTTCTACGAGTCTTCTGAGCAATACCATTGTAGCTATCAGCCCTTCTACGAGCTACATAGTTCGGTGTGATCTTATCAGGAATGACTTCGTGATTTCGGGAGATACGATGGCCTGTTTTGATAAAGGAAATGCTGGTATAGGTCAGCAGATTCAGTACTTCCCATCGCATGAAACTTGGTGCCAGACGCATCACAACCCTCGGGCGAGCATTACCCTCTCGATATGGAACCAGAACAATCAACCAGTGAAATTTCGTGATAATTGCGTTAATATCATGCTTCTACTACGTAAGAAACGAAGCTAAAAAAATAAGTTTTTTTTCTTCTTAGTACGATCACATAGGGAAAGAGCCCCCGGTCTTGTTTTTACGCATAGAACGAAGCTTAGCCATATGAGCCTTAGCTTCACGGGAACCATTCGAAAACTTGGTTTTTCGCTTAGGTGCTAGACCTACTCCAAAACGATGCTTGATACCCTTGCGGACACTGCTGATGAGCTCGTGATGTTCAGGCTTGGTTGCCTTAGAGTGTAAGAAACACTCGCCCTCATCGATGACGTCAGTGATGATCCCCTTTGTCTTAGCATATCGGAGGGCGTTGCCCGCATGTCGCTTGACATCTGCGAAACTAACGCGACCTCCTTCCTCATCACTATCATAATTGTCTATACCGATTCCGGTAAGAGACTTTAGACCTGCTCTAACAGGTACAGAAGTTTCAGGAGCACCAACTGCGGTAGCAACAGCTGGAATGGCAGCATCAGCAGCCTTACTTAGTAGTCCTGAGTCTTTGGCGAATTTGAAACCAGACTTGATTCCCGACCAAATTTTACTCCAGATAGAGCCT
Source organism: Phytophthora cinnamomi (assembly GCF_018691715.1). Classification (NCBI taxonomy): domain Eukaryota; phylum Oomycota; class Peronosporomycetes; order Peronosporales; family Peronosporaceae; genus Phytophthora; species Phytophthora cinnamomi. The sequence continues at coordinate 532,892 of NW_027150972.1, forward strand.
CCCCGAGCCTTCTTGTAGCCTGTCTTAATTTCATGCTTCGTGATGTGAAGCCGGACGCCACGACCGCTCTTTTTGGCTTTTAACGCCTTCTCGTGAGATTCAGGGTGCAAGTGTAATTTGGCACCTGTTCCAGCCAGTTCGGCTGCTGTAAGCGATAGCTTGCCAGATTTGACAGCTTTACGTAGCTTATGTGCGGGGACACCGCTTGAGATGATAAGTTCACGGTACATGATCGTAGTATATTTAACTCAGATTTTTAAAGCACAACGATATTTAAATTATAAAATTGTTTGAAGATATCCATGTGATTATGCTGCTTTGCATATAACCAAAGGATACACCATATGCCGCAATAAGATCCATGAGCGGATTGGGTTTGAATTTCGCTATATTTGTTGATACTATAGCTTGTTGGTGGGCCTTCTCCCATTGAGTCGTAGTATTCATGATCATGGACCGCTGTCCAATGCCCTACATGCTGATTTGGCTTGCGTAGTAGAACCAGAAATGATCCGTTCCTTGGGAGAACCGATTTGATCTCATTCGACTCATAGATGTGATCAAGATGGATATCCAGCTGCTTCGCTAAAGATATTAATTCGTGATCAGAGGAGACTGGTTTGACTAAGTTCATTTAATTATTTTTCGTAGATCCTATATCGAGAGCTATATAAGTGCTCTCAACAAGTATGTCGGAAACTCAACTCGCCGATCAATTTCTATATCAGTCTTCGCAGAAGAGCGACCCGGCCGTCAAGGTCAGTTCACGCAAGTGCGTTCCGTATGTGATCGATCTAAATTAGGGTTCATACGCGAATGGCGTTATTACAATCGATGCTACTGCTCAGCTCAATGGGGCGGAGGGTTTCGCATGCCTTCGCGATGCGTACGTTGTAATCCCGTACAAAGTTAGCATGAAGAACACCCACGCAAGTACAACACTTGCACCTGTAGCCAACCGTCTATCTGTTGGTCTTAAATGTGGTGTTTGGAATGTTATCGATGGTATGTCTCTCGAGCTCAATGGTAAGTCTGTCATTAGCATGAGTGAGTACAAATTATTTGCTAACAACCTACGAGCTCAGGCGGAGACTTCGCTCGACTATGTAAATAAGCATGGTGCAGAAGATTTCCTTTTCCCTGATAGCTCGGGCTCGTTGTTATTCACATCTGGTGCCAGTAGTCTCTATGGTGATGGTTACAGCGCTACTGCTGCGGATATTACTCCAGCTCTTGGGACGTCTTCTACCGGTGCTGCTTCCTACCCTGTAAATGATGGATTCGTCAAGCGTCTTCTAAGCAACCCTCCAGTAGGTGGTGGTCAGAACACGAACGGATGGGCTACTATCGCATCGGGTGCTGCTAATACGATCGCTAACCAGTTTGGACGTGGTGCTTTTGTACCTGGTTCAACTGCTGCAGGTGCTGTTGCAGGAACGTGGAACTATATGCTTAAGATCAAACTCGTCGATCTTCACCCGATTTTCAAGGAGTTGGACCTCATGGCTAACCCCCAGATCAAGCTTCGTTTCCGAGTGAATCAGGGTGCGTCCGTCATCACACTTGGTGCGACTAAGTCAATGACTCTATCATCAACTACACTTGTTTCGGGTCAGAGCTGTCCTATTATGGTAGCATCTGCTGCTGGCTCTGCTCCGAACTCAGGTGTGTCTAATGCTACGACCGCAGGCCAAATCTCGTTTGCGTGGGGTGCAATTACAAACTCCCTGGAGCCTACTATTTATTCTACATACTTCCCATTCACGACTACCCGTCTCTATGTTCCGTTCCTTGATCTTGAGAACCCCCAAGCTATCATCAGTAAGCCTAACAAGACTATCAGACATATGGACTACTACGCGCAGTGGTTTTACCAGCGAGCTGGCACTGGTGTATCTTCTACTCAGCTAAATACTGTGTTTGACCTACAGCTGTCGGCAAGCCTGAAAAACGCTAAGGTAGTTGCTCTACGTCCATTCGGGGAGACCTCTTCAGGCAACTTCAATGCCTCTACCATTCAGCAATTCCAAAGTTGCTTCGATAGCGCTCCTTGGACCGTCCAGCCTGGTTCGTCGATTCGTAATTTCAATGTACGTATTGGTAGTCAGCAAGTGTTTGATATCAGCTATGACTATGATTTCCAAGATTTCATTAATGAGTTCTCTAAGCTCGTCTCGATCAATGGTGACCAAATAAAGGAGTTATCGAACGGCCTTATTGACTACCAAACCTGGCAGCAGACTAACCGTGTCCTCGTAGCCGATGTGTCACGTTTGACCGAGAAGGATGTTCCTTGAGTATCCAGGTAATGGGGACGAACGCCTCGACACAAGGCTGCAACATGTTGGTTCTTGTTGGATTCGAGAACGAGATGACGTTTAATAGACTCACAGGTGAAGTGATCGAATATTCTGCTAACTAAGTTCTCGTTTGTAGGATCGAACGATTATATAATCGCCCTTCTTTAACATAATTCTATCATCATTAGTCTTGACTAATAGGAGCGTCTTACCTGACCCACGAGCGATTTGCTTAACTTTTATATCGATACTAACCTGGGACACGAGTAAGTGTAAGACTCCTCTATCTGTGAAGTTATTCATAGTTATGCTAATGATTGATTTGCTTTTTCTAAGATCATGAATGCCCATAATTGAATATTATTTTTTCAAATAATTCCTGATGCCTATCTATATAGATAGACTGGATAATAATCATGAGTTAATTAACGTTTGGTAAGCATAAAGGAAAGGTTATTGAAGATGTATATGCTTCTGATCGAGGCTACTGTCGTTGGCTGCTGAATCAAAGATTCTTATTGATTCCAATCCAGATATTGCTGAATTCCTCAAGTCTAAATTCAGCAACGATGATGGATCATTCCTGCTAACTTGGGGCAAGTACCGTAATAAAGCGATCAAACAGATCCAAGCCCTTGATCCTAACTATATCGAATGGCTTAAGAAGAATGATTTCGTTCGTACTAAAATGTATAAGCTTCTTACTGCTCTAAATGAGCTGTAAGCTGATAGTAATTTTTTTGAAAAAAATAGAGCCTTGTTAGCTTGATAAAAAAATATTTACAATTTATGTGTGCTTCAATAGTCACGCTCTATCCATTGCTGATAGGTGTCTTCTTTCCCTAAAGGGGTCAATACCATGCTTCGGGATATGATATTCAGTTGTAAATGATTTATAATCCGAATGATGGCTCTCAATATGACAAAATGGCTTACTAGGTGCCTTTTTACATTTCCTGCCTGAACTTGGAATAATATATTCACACATAATTATGGCTGGATCGTTGGATCGTATATATGATTATTTATATCTTTATATTTTATCTATCAGGATGTATCGTTCTTTATATTTAAAAAAACTGGCAGTCATTTGTGCATTAGCTAAAACAATATTTAGAAGTATTGTAGCGTCTGAAAAATTAGAGAATGCTCCTTTGCATCAGAAGGTATCGAGAGGTCTTGCCCATTTTTTGACTACTTTTGGTATTCGACGGTTATATTACCTGTAGGTGGTAATATATTCGTTGGAAAAAAAACGGGCGGTCATTTGTGGTATAATGCAACTACTCAGGCGCAACGTGCGGAGAGCCATGAGCTTTGGAATCGCGCGCTGCAACTGCAGCGCGCGGAGAACTGAGAGCCCCAGTGGAAGCGAGTGGGGTATCACTCTCAGTTCGATTCGTCCCCTTCACGCGGGCGAATGATCTTAGCGTTGGTGTCGAGCGAATCGCTCGGCACTGAGTCTCTGCGCTTTGAGGACGAGTCCTTCTCGTCCTCCATGTCTCCATCATCGTCGTCGAAGTCGACGACGTCGCCATACTTCGCCTTCTGACGCTCGAAGTAGTCATCGATGGAGAGATGGCTCTCCACCGGCTTCGGGTTCTTCTTCTGGGGCGCGCTCATCGTTGAATGAGCGCGGGTTTCTTCTCCGAACGCGGAGAATTGACGAACGGTCAATTCTGAGATTGACGTGCGGGGACCCCGCTCGTCTAACCTTAAGGGGGGGGGGGATGGTGTAACGGGGTCACACGCACAAGTGGCTACAAGCCAGCTGTGATTTTAACAGATAAAATAACTGTTAAAAGTTTTAGATACTTCCTCACCTTGGTGTAAGTCACACCAATGGATACATTGAAGTGGGCCACCACAATGAGTGGTTCACACCTACCCAAGGATCCTATTGGTACAAAGCAGCATCTTTCTACCAATTAGAGACGTGCATATTGGCGGGGCTCTGACAGCCAGCCATTGTCAACCCCTTTCATAGATGATAAACAGTTTTACCAGATTTAGGAGGAAGATCAATTTACAAACAATACAGTTCTCATTTTACCTTAAACTAGCTACTTGGTGTTTTATTTGATTTATATTATACTTGTGGACTCAAGTATAATTAATTCAAATTATTAATAAACTCCTACGCTTCCTCATACACGTAGCGCAACGTGTAAGCAAAAGTAGTGAGTCAAGTTAGACCCACTACACTTTACGAGCAACTCAACTTCGATTCAGCCCATGACCGCGTCTTATGGGGGGCTGCGGTCAGGGGCTATTTCTTTCTGCTGACACGGAGCGAGTACCTCCGGCAAGGCAGCAAACAATATCGATTTGCCATTCGCCGATCCGATGTTACCTTCTTCGATCGAGACGGTCGTCTCTGCATGACCAAGAGCCAGGTCCATCGAGTGCAAATAAAGTTCCGTGGTGGCAAGAACGACCAAGCTGGTGTTGGTGTGGAACGTTCACTAACCACCACGACAACAGCATGGTGTTGTCCAGTACGTGCGGTTTGGTTCCTTGTGAAACATCACCGCACTGTTAGCAACGACCCTGATGAACTCCTCTGCAAGATAAGTGGCAGTGAATTTCTACAAGCAAGTGATGTATCCATGTGGATCAAGGCGGCGGCCAGTGCTACAGGCCAAGACCCGAGCAATTTCTCTACTCACTCACTCTGCATTGGGGGAGCAACAGCACTTTTCGCGGCCGGAGTCGACAGCCTGCCCATCAAGCTCTTCGGAAGGTGGCGTTCGTCAGCATTCGAGAGATACACGCGCATCAATGAGCAAGTCACGTCATCGATGTCGAACCAGATGGTGGGCATGGGCTTCAACTCTTCGCTGCATCGACACTCTCTTCAAGGGCAACCTCCTCGCCAACCCGGGTAGGAGGAAGTGCCAATACACCAACATTTGAGAGATACACGCGCATCAATGAGCAAGTCACGTCACCGATGTCGAACCAGATGGTGGGCATGGACTTCAACTCTTCGCTGCATCGACACTCTCTTCAAGGGCAACCTCCTCACCAACCCGGGTAGGAGGAAGTGCCAATACACCAACATTTGCGCCCCAACAATAAGTGAAATGCTTTTTTTTCAGCTCTAGACGGCGGTATGCGCGTCTCAACTCGGTTTTCAGCTCCTTCCGCACTCGGAACTCCACCATTTTTCTTGGTGTTTCTTGAGTCAGAAATTTCTCGATACATTAAGCGATGATGCTACCGAGTGGGTCCGCTCGATAGCATCATCGCTCTGTAGTTTCACGGTTCACCTCATGTTTTCGAACCAATAATTAGCAGGAAGGTCTTCACACATTCTCGGCTTGCAACCTGTTGCGTGTACGTCAATGCTCATCGTGAGTGCATGAAGGCCTAGCATTTGACGGGCGTGGCTAATCCAACCTGTTTGATCGACGAAGCACGCTGCCAAGCCGGAAGCAAATACGAATGTCCATTAACGGAGGCTCAGTGCTCACCTTTTCGTACAGCAATCTTTCTACTTGTGCCAGTAGTCGTAAACGCTGCAGGTTTTGCCACACTCCCTTCTGCACAAAGCATAAACCAAGCAAGTACGCATCGGGATTTGAACGCTTCCACTGTCTATATCAACCCGTGTAAGCGTAAAGAAAGACAGAACTGTCCGACGTGCCCAGAAACATTACTCAACATGTGTACCGATTGCTTCGCGTAGACACAGAAGAAAACTCGCAAAGTACGCGGCTGAAGTGTGGTGCTTCAAGCTACAGAAGCTATGCGTTGCTAGAAAACATCTTATCCACTTGTCAGTTCACATGTCACTACCAGCAACGCAAGCATCAAGGGTTTCACAATGTTGCTGCCAGTTGTCGTGTTCCAGTGAACTGAGCCTTTGCTGTGCAAATGCCAGGACCCTGTCGTGGCTCAGCATTTCATTTCCCTCATGAATCGCTGGTGGTGGTAGTAACAGCAAGTTCCAGGCATACCTGGCTACTGTTATGAAAATTGTTTGGCAGTACATGTAGTGAACAACCAGGTAAAACCTTGCCATTTCCCCTACTATTTATCGTGCAAGACCACGCGAACGTCTCTAGCAGGCACCCTAAGCATTCGAGGCTGTTGAGAGGAATACTATTCCTCCGCCAGCAGCCTGTGCAGCGCACTATATGATGATACTACCCGCATCAGCTGTACTCTGATTCCATCATAGTAACGACTGGCCTCTTGTGACAACAAGTCGCATCGCTGGAGATCGGGGTCCGAATGTCCGATGGATACTTCTATCCAGTTTACGGAGGTGAACCTTACGACAATTGATATCGTTTTCGACCCCTGGGCCGTGAGTGAGAGTGAGCTGCACGCAAAGCATTTATACGTATGAATAAGATGGGCTCATTATGCTTTTGGTCTCAACTCATTATCTCTCCGGAGAGATCTAAGGTCGATTCACATCGTGCTGGTTACAGCGTTAAGAAACAACTGCCTGGCCGACAGGCAGTGCTGGGCAGTGAACAGGCAGAACAGAATCTACTTGTTAGTACTCACAATAGACTTGAGGTTCGCCAGGAAGCACCAGCTACCCCCATCAATGTGTTATTCGTATAGATAATATTTGAACATTTGACTTGATGAATGTGCTTGTCAACACGGGTTTGTGAGAGATGGCGGTCAATGTTCGCCAATCCATGTAATTAGGAGGAATCACAGTGAAGAACACGCATTCCTTCGAAGTACTAGCGTATAGCACTGTGACGGAAACAATTAGCTTGGATGACCGATGTCTCGGGTATTTATTTACCTTGACCTTACACAACCTTTTCGACTCAATTCCCTAGGAATCTCGTTGGGGAGACGAGCTGCTCTACATTGACAGCTTGTTTAACCCAATCGATGTAGAGATCGCGTCCATGGGCCTCGCTAAGACACCCAGCCCAGTGGTCATACCCAACATCAGTCGTGTTGTCATCCACCTCGGTGAAAGTCGCAAAGCAACCACCTTCGAAGACCCACTGCACGTCTGGTTGCGGTCCCTCGGCCTGGCGACTTCGTGCATTGTCCTTCGAATCGACAACGACAAACGCGTACGTGTCGACCCGCTTGCCATCTGAACGAATTGTGCTGAGATGCCGCACCAGTGCTATGTATCGTAGATGAACCTCCGTCGGGATGCTGCACACCATCACCTGCGCGTCCCTATCGAACTTCTGCAGGACCTGGTAATCCAATTTAGCTTTTTGAGCGCGGCCCCAACTTCTTGGTGGTACAACGATAGGCCAAGAAGTGGGCCCTGAGTCCTGTAATTTTTTTTCGGCATCATCCACAGAGCAACGTAGCCTTTTTGTGAAACGAGCGTGGGCCATATAAGCCAGTCCGTCCACAGTCTGTGCGAAATTCACTTTCCAGCCGAAGATAGCCCCCACCGCCTTACTGCATGGGAGCTGGTCCACGTACGAAACACCATAGAGATTTAGAATCTCGTCAAAATCGTCACGCGAGAATGGATGAAACTCGAACGATGGCTCATTGTTCGGGAAATGGACTCGCCAACTCTCCTTGTCTTCACATTGTGCGTTTGAAGTCACCGAAGATGGCAGCTCTGGGCGGCTAGTCTGAAGAAATTCGTCATGTTCGCGCCGAATACACCTTCGGATGCTGCGATGTCGCTCTAGTTGCTGCAGTAGCACCAGGTTTCCTCTTGCCAACTCAGCTCGCTCGATCCTTAGCTGCCGAGACGCGTCTTGTACCGGTCGTGGCGACATCTTCACCGAAGTTTCAGCTACTAGGCCAATGGCTGAGACTTTCGCTTGGAGCTCCATCTCGAGTCGCCGTAGTTCCTGAGCTATGTCTGCCACACTCTCCTTCTTCTTGCGCCGATAATGCACCATCCGCTGGCGCTGCTGCTCACGCCGCATTTGCTCCAGCTTGATAGTGGTTCGTATGATGTCATGAGAGTCTTCGAAGTCGTAGTCGATGCAATTAGCAGCAAGCTGACTGTATAGGCTTTGGATGACCCTGGTGCATGGCGTTAGCGGGACCATGGTTATCGTCGAGTGAATGACTTGGCGTGACGTGAGTCTACTTCGACAGAACGGGTCTGCGCATGTATACGTCATGAACGGACATGACGGAGACAAAAGGACGGCACAGCTCTGCACCAGCACACCCGTGCATGTATATGCGTCATGGTTGGCAATGACGTACACCGTCACTTTGTAACTTTGATCAAATCGATCAATTGTAGACACCATTTTTAAGACTGTCGCCGCAGCTGTGCCTCTGGAACAGATGCAGCGGTGCAATGTAGGGCTACGAAGTGATGAGCTCAGAGCAATCAGATACGTCACGCCATCACTGGCTGCGATCGTGTTACTCGTTCCCCAAACCACGCCAGACGGTGGCGTCCACTGCTGTGAATAATCAAATGCATCATATAGTGCGCTGCACAGGCTGCTGGCGGAGGAATAGTATTCCTCTCAACAGCCTCGAATGCTTAGGGTGCCTGCTAGAGACGTTCGCGTGGTCTTGCACGATAAATAGTAGGGGAAATGGCAAGGTTTTACCTGGTTGTTCACTACATGTACTGCCAAACAATTTTCATAACAGTAGCCAGGTATGCCTGGAACTTGCTGTTACTACCACCACCAGCGATTCATGAGGGAAATGAAATGCTGAGCCACGACAGGGTCCTGGCATTTGCACAGCAAAGGCTCAGTTCACTGGAACACGACAACTGGCAGCAACATTGTGAAACCCTTGATGCTTGCGTTGCTGGTAGTGACATGTGAACTGACAAGTGGATAAGATGTTTTCTAGCAACGCATAGCTTCTGTAGCTTGAAGCACCACACTTCAGCCGCGTACTTTGCGAGTTTTCTTCTGTGTCTACGCGAAGCAATCGGTACACATGTTGAGTAATGTTTCTGGGCACGTCGGACAGTTCTGTCTTTCTTTACGCTTACACGGGTTGATATAGACAGTGGAAGCGTTCAAATCCCGATGCGTACTTGCTTGGTTTATGCTTTGTGCAGAAGGGAGTGTGGCAAAACCTGCAGCGTTTACGACTACTGGCACAAGTAGAAAGATTGCTGTACGAAAAGGTGAGCACTGAGCCTCCGTTAATGGACATTCGTATTTGCTTCCGGCTTGGCAGCGTGCTTCGTCGATCAAACAGGTTGGATTAGCCACGCCCGTCAAATGCTAGGCCTTCATGCACTCACGATGAGCATTGACGTACACGCAACAGGTTGCAAGCCGAGAATGTGTGAAGACCTTCCTGCTAATTATTGGTTCGAAAACATGAGGTGAACCGTGAAACTACAGAGCGATGATGCTATCGAGCGGACCCACTCGGTAGCATCATCGCTTAATGTATCGAGAAATTTCTGACTCAAGAAACACCAAGAAAAATGGTGGAGTTCCGAGTGCGGAAGGAGCTGAAAACCGAGTTGAGACCCTTGGTTCTTCCTACCAAGATATGCGCCCCGCGCAGACCTGGTTGTCTTATTCCTTGTTGTCGCGGCTGACACTGTGCAGGTGTCAGCGGCTTTCTGCTGCTGCTGTGTTGCAGTCATAGATCCTCCCCCACTTAAAGTGGGAGCCATCACTCCGAGTAAACTCGGCAGACGGGGATGCCGCATGGCATTCACATAAAACGGTGTATGCCCGGTTGAGGCATGCACCGAGTTGTTGATGGCGAATTCCGCCATCGACAAACACTCGCTCCAGTATTGGAACGAGTGAGCGTAGCTCTTCAAAATATCGACGAGCACGCCATTCACGCGCTCGGTTTGACCGTCCGTCTGCGGATGATCCGCAGTCGATATTGAAAGCTGGCTCCCAAGAAGTGTAAACACTTCTTGCCACAGGTTCGCTGTGAAGCGTGGGTCTCGGTCCGACACGATGTTGGTCGGCATGCCATGGTGTTTGAAAACCATGTCGACGAACAGACGGGCCGTCTGCTTCGCGGTTACCTCTGCCGGCACCGCGGCAAGATGGTACATCTTGCTAAACCGGTCGACGAAGACCACAACACCGGTATTCCCTCCGCTGTCCGGGGGAAGACCAAAGATGAAGTCCAAAGACATGGACTTCCAGCACTCCGACGGGGTCGGTAGTGATTGCAAAGGAGCCTGCGCGAATGGCCAGACTTTACGCGTTGGCATACCTCGCAAGCACGTGTGTACATGCGCACCCACTTATACTGGTGGTACCAGTAGAATTCGCGCGTGAGAAGGACGTATGTCTTCTCACGTCCGAGATGTCCCGCAGTCGGGGCATCATGGTATTCGTACATGATCCTGAGTCGCAGGTCATGGTCATTCGGCACGACAACGCGGTCAGCGTTGTCGTCGACTGCATTATAACGAAGCTGTCCGTCGTGCACTTGAAAGCGGTGTGCACGCGCACGAAGGTGCTTGGGCAACTTCTGACGAGCCTTGTCAGAAGGCGCTGTGCCATAGGCCAGCAAGAGTTTCGTGTCCGCGTCGTGCGCGTACGCGGCCTTCCCGTCGTCCAATAGAGACGATGTGGGTTTGCTCGATCGCATGGCGTCAATGGCATTGACGTCAGCAGCTTCTGCGTAGTCCAGCCGACGTGATAACGCGTCGGCCACCACATTCAATCTTCCGGGTTTGTATTCGACCCGGAAGTTATACTCTGCAAAGAATGAGAGCCATCTCGCCATTCTTTGTGATATGTGTGGCGACTTCACTGCGGTGCGCAGTGAAGCATGGTCGGTGTAGACCACAAACGGTCTACTTCCAATCAAATACACTCGGAACTTTGCGAGTGCGTATTTCATGGCAAGGAGTTCCTTGTCATCTACCTGATAGTTGCACTCAGCTGGCTTCAGCTGACGCGACTGGTAATAGACGACACGATCACGGCCCTCGTGGTCGTGCTGCATCAACGCGCATCCGATCGCGAAGTCAGATGCGTCACATACGACGTGAAATGGACGATCTTGGTCAGCCACCGCCAAGATCGGCGCCTCAGTCAAGCCCCGCTTGACTGCATCGAATGCCTTTTGGCAATCGGGTGTCCAATTCCACACAGCTTCCTTCTTAAGCAGCTGTGACAGCTGGCGGATCTTGCCCGCGTAATCCTCCACGTACTTGCACAAGTACGTGGCCAAGCCAAGGAACTGCCTCAGTTCCTTGACACTTGAAGGCGTTGGCCATTCATTAATCACTCTGACCTTTTCCGGGACAGGGCGAACACCATTTTTCCCTACGAGACACCCGAGGACGGGTATCTCGCTCGCCCCGAAGATACATTTCTCCAGGTTCGCGTAGAGCTTATGCTTTCGCATAAGCTCAAGTAGCCTTCGGAGATGCACCCGGTGCATCTCTATGTCGGTCTTCCCGTCCACAGCCCGGCTGTGGATGAACACATCATCGAAGTAGCTCGGCGCGAAGTCGCGCACCGAGCGCAACAAGTGCGTCACGCACCTGTTGAAAGTCGCAGGGGCGTTATTAAGCCCCTGTGGCATTACTAGCCATTCCCAGAGCATGCCGCTTGGCGTGCTCACTGCCGTGAGAGGGATGTCGCTCTCACGCATTAGGATCTGATAGAATCCATCTCGTAAGTCGAGAGCACTGTAAACGGTGCTCCCGGCCATCGAATCGATGATAACATCTTTTTGCGGTATCGGCGTCTGCGCCGGTACCGTCGCATCGTTCAGCTTGTTATACGCATGAACGATGCGCCATCCGCCCTGTGGCTTCTTGACACAGAACGTCGGAGCACTGTGCGGGGACTTTGATTCCCGCACTTGTCCTGCTTTGCGACGACTTTCACAGAAGTCGTCGATTGCTTTTACTTGCTCTCGCGGCAGTGGTCACTGCCGCGTGACACAGTACTTCGTGCCCGGCACGAGATCAATCTCGTGCTGAACGCCCTTATCCTGCGGAAGCTCCGCAGGAATCTCTTCCGGGAGTACATCTTTGTACTCTTTCAGTAATTCGTAATAGGGACTCGACTTCAGCGAGGCCCAACCTTGTTCCTCGAAGCGCTCTCGCTTCATCTTCGCACTGAGAGTCTTCACTCTCAGTGGTACTTCCCATGAAGAGCTGCCTCAGCTCTTCGCTCTCGCCCTCCGTTCTTTCGCAGTTCGAAAGAACGCAGACCTGCTCGATGCGTCCATCGTGCAAGTCGCGCGTGAAGCGCTTCCAGCTCCAGCTGGGCGCGCGATATCAAGCCCGGCTTGATCGCATGGCGCTTCGTCGTGCAGCCCGGCTGCACGACAGCATGCAAATTGCGTTAGTACGGGACGTTTGCAACCGTCCGTACTGTTTGCAGCGTCAACTCCCGGAGTTGACACGCCTTTGTCACCTCGACGCCAGTTATTGGCGGAGCCCCTCATCACTGAGGGTGCGTCGACTCCCGGAGTCGACGCGTCGTCGTCGACCTGACCTCTTCGGGTCAGGGACTGTCCCATGCGTACTTGAACGCCAGTGTTGCTTCCCGGAACCGACACATCCTCATCTTCCGACGTCGGCAGCACCGCCGACGTGGATCCCACTTGTGCGCATCCTCGCGCACTTCCTGGGCACACCGGGACAGCGGCATTAAGCGCTGCCTCGACTGGTAAGCCGCGCGCACCTGCTGGTGCGTGCGCTGCGGTAACAGAGTCATCGCTCTCTGTCCCGCTGTCGCGACCGAAGCGCACGAGCGTGCGCTTCTTCCAGTCTATCACCGGATCATGCCATGCAAGCCACGGCATGTCCATTACCACGTCGAACTTATCGTCCAGGTCCAGGACGGTAAAGTGTTCGACAAACACTCGTTGTTTGTACGAGAAGCGCACGTTCACGACGCGCTTCTCGGTCTTCATGATGTCCCTGTTGCCAGTCGCACTTCCAGAAGACTTCGAGGTACATTTACCTCGTCGAAGTCAAGGCTCGGCAGGCTCCGCAGTCGAACAAAGTTGTTCGACGCGCCCGAATCTACCAAAGCGCGAAGAGAGTCGCTCGCTCTCTTCGAGTAAACCTTCAAGATGACTAGGTTCGGCCTGTCATCTTGTTTCTTGCAGTGAGAGCTGGTCTCACTGGGGGCTGCAGTCCTCAGTGTCGCGTGCCCAATGTCGGCACGCGTGACTGCATTACCAGTAGGGCGCTCCGCGCCTACTGGATGTTCGCGTTTTTTGTTGGTCCGCGGCGATATCTAGCATCGCCACGACGGCCACCTCCAGGGGGCATGGGAGCTGTGCACTCCCGTGCAAAGTGACCGATTCTTCCGCAACGGAAGCATCGCACATTACGTCCCTGCTGCTGGTAACCAGCAGTTGTTGCGTTCGAGAGGTCCATCGGCTCCGGACCTCCCGTCCTCGCTACCGGGCGCGGTTGCGGCCTCGGTACGTTTACATGGAGTTTAGCCTGCCGCAGGCTAAACTCCACTTGTATGGCAAGGGTGACTGCAGGTTCGAGAGTACTCGGGTACTCTCCGAAGAGATAGGTCTTCACGGGCCCATCTCTAAGTCCCTTCATGAACGTGACGACCTTAGTCGCCTCGTCAATTGGATTGGTCACGATATTTGAGACCAAGTATCGTGCGCAGCTGCGCGTCAGCATGGACGCCATACTTACCCTGCTGAAGGTCGAGGAACTCCGCCCTCGACCGGAACTCATTTTGCGGAGGCTCAAACGCTTGTCTGAGCTCCTCTTTGAATGTTTCGTACGTGCTAAGCACGTATGGTCTGAGAGTCGGCGTCCATACGCCCAACCCCTCGCTCGTCCGTCAATGCAAGACATGGCGAACGCGACCTCCAACAGCGGATCGACGATGCGTCGAGCAGCTATGGCTGTGTCGCTGTGGCTGTGTCGAGTTCGACAAGCCAGCGGTGGAGAGGCGCACCCTCACTTCCCACGTAATTGCTTACGCTCAATTTCAATGATTGAGCACGCGGTGTCGTCCCTGAAGACGCCGTCACTGAGGAAGCAGCATCACGCTGCTCCTTCATGATGAAACCTAGATCAACACCATGTTGCTCCGTCGGCGATAGCATACGCAGCATCGTAGCTATCGCCGCTTCTCCGATGATTGTTGACAGTCGTTGGAGGGCCTCCCACTCTGGGTCAGACAGGTGGGGGCAGTCAGCGCGTGCAGCATGCGTTGCAGGCGTGTTGGAGCTCTCCATGGGCACCTCCGTGCTCATGTGGTTCTCGGCTCCGCGTTCGTACACCGCGTACGAACGTCAAGCAGTCGGTCGTTGGACGGACTGCAAAGTGCTACCAGGTGTAGTGGGCCCACTTTGGCTCACTACTTTAGCTTACACGTTGCGCTACGTGTATGAGGAAGCGTAGGAGTTTATTAATAATTTGAATTAATTATACTTGAGTCCACAAGTATAATATAAATCAAATAAAACACCAAGTAGCTAGTTTAAGGTAAAATGAGAACTGTATTGTTTGTAAATTGATCTTCCTCCTAAATCTGGTAAAACTGTTTATCATCTATGAAAGGGGTTGACAATGGCTGGCTGTCAGAGCCCCGCCAATATGCACGTCTCTAATTGGTAGAAAGATGCTGCTTTGTACCAATAGGATCCTTGGGTAGGTGTGAACCACTCATTGTGGTGGCCCACTTCAATGTATCCATTGGTGTGACTTACACCAAGGTGAGGAAGTATCTAAAACTTTTAACACTTATTTTATCTGTTAAAATCACAGCTGGCTTGTAGCCACTTGTGCGTGTAACCCCGTTACAATGTGGGTAGAGGCAACACAAATGAATTCAAAGTTAGTTCATTGGTTTCATTAGCTACTCAAAACCTGCCTAAACATGCAGTTTCCGATTTCGGAGCAAGTAAGTTTGCTCCGCGCTTCATCGGGCCGTTCACCGTGTTGGCACGGCATGGCAACGTTTACACGCTAGACATACCGTCTAGCGTGCGCCTCCATCCGACTTTTACGTCGGACGGCTGAAGCAATACCTGCAGCACGAGGCATCTACCTCGGCTAACCCGAAGCCTCGGTTGGAGCCGAGGCAGAAGCGGAAGCCTTGGCCTCGGCGACGACCAGCCTCTCCTCCAACGCGCGGACGCGCCGGAGCAACTTCTTCACCCGAGTCCCCAACTCGACCTGGATATTCGAGGCGGTCTACGAGACCGCCGCGACTTGGGCCTTCTGGTTCGCCAGCTCCTGCTTCAGGACGGCGAACTCAGCGCCCTGCAGACGCTCCACGGCGGGCACCCGGTCGTGGAGAGGCGCGTACTGATCAGCCCGGAGCTGATCATACCCGGGGCGTGTTCCCACCCCCGCCACCGCCGATCTGTGACGCCCGCGGCTCAACCCGCTGGATTGTTGAGCGGATTGGTGGCCATAGTATCCCGAAAACGAACCCTCAAGGGGCTCGTTTTCGTATTCGTTGGAGAGGATTTCCTCCCCATCGAGATACATGGGAGCCGCGGAACGTCTTGCTGGAGGACGTTCCGGAAATGGTGAGGGCGCACGAAGAGCAGTACGCGCTGGCGCAGCGGAAGTAGTGCGAGCGCTGCGGTCATCGCTAGTGCCCGAACCCTCACGTGCTAAGAACTTAGCACGGAGCTCTTTGAGACTCTCGGGCACACGGAACGACGTGTACCCGTTCCAGTCGCGGTCGCTCAAGCGGACCGCGCCTGGGAAGCACTTCGTGCACTGAAAGCCCTCGGGCACAGCGCACGGCACATTTGCCTCCTTCGCAGCAACGTGGAGTTGCTCCAACATTCCACGCTTCGAGTACGTCTCGAAGCGATCACGCGCTTGCTTAATCCGATCACGGTAAGCACTCGGCCTCTTGTTGAAGTTCTCAACAAAGGCGTTCCAGCTTTGACAAAGTGCCTGCCATTCGGGCATTTTGCTGCGAGAAGATGTCTTCTTGCTTTGAAACCATCGGAGCTCATGGAAGCGTCCGATGTAATAATCGCGCCTTTGATGCGTCTCCGCATCAAAGTGCAGCTCGGCAGCCACGGCGTCATCTTTGATGGCTCTGCATACGTACAACGACACCTCATTCGGAGGTACCGAGTTCCCATATCGGTCCGAGATCTCGGACGCGGACGGCATCCACGGATCGTGCGCTGCAGGCGCAACGTGCGGAGAGCCATGAGCTTTGGAATCGCGCGCTGCAACTGCAGCGCGCGGAGAACTGAGAGCCCCAGTGGAAGCGAGTGGGGTATCACTCTCAGTTCGATTCGTCCCCTTCACGCGGGCGAATGATCTTAGCGTGGGTGTCGAGCGAATCGCTCGGCACTGAGTCTCTGCGCTTTGAGGACGAGTCCTTCTCGTCCGCCATGTCTTCATCATCGTCGTCGAAGTCAACGACGTCGCCATACTTCGCCTTCTGACGCTCGAAGTAGTCATCGATGGAGAGATGGCTCTCCACCGGCTTCGGGTTCTTCTTCTGGCGCGCTCATCGTTGAATGAGCGCGGGTTTCTTCTCCGAACGCGGAGAATTGACGAACGGTCAATTCTGAGATTGACGTGCGGGGACCCCGCTCGTCTAACCTTAAGGGGGGGGGGATGGTGTAACGGGGTCACACGCACAAGTGGCTACAAGCCAGCTGTGATTTTAGCAGATAAAATAAGTGTTAAAAGTTTTAGATACTTCCTCACCTTGGTGTAAGTCACACCAATGGATACATTGAAGTGGGCCACCACAATGAGTGGTTCACACCTACCCAAGGATCCTATTGGTACAAAGCAGCATCTTTCTACCAATTAGAGACGTGCATATTGGCGGGGCTCTGACAGCCAGCCATTGTCAACCCCTTTCATAGATGATAAACAGTTTTACCAGATTTAGGAGGAAGATCAATTTACAAACAATACAGTTCTCATTTTACCTTAAACTAGCTACTTGGTGTTTTATTTGATTTATATTATACTTGTGGACTCAAGTATAATTAATTCAAATTATTAATAAACTCCTACGCTTCCTCATACACGTAGCGCAACGTGTAAGCAAAAGTAGTGAGTCAAGTTAGACCCACTACACTGTTGCGTCACACAGTGCATTCTTGAGAGCTGCTTGCGCAGCTCGGTTCACGTCTTGCTCAATATCACATTTCTGCTTCCATGCTGCA
The DNA here is from genome assembly GCF_018691715.1 of Phytophthora cinnamomi. Taxonomy (NCBI): domain Eukaryota; phylum Oomycota; class Peronosporomycetes; order Peronosporales; family Peronosporaceae; genus Phytophthora; species Phytophthora cinnamomi. Next base: position 550,228 of record NW_027150972.1, read on the forward strand.
ATTGCGGGGGCGTATCCGTTGAACGCATTCTGCTCGTTGAGCATGGAAATCAGCAGGGTCGTTTCGTTCTGAATTGCGGTTTAATGTCGTTTCCTAGCTTTCTTTTCTTCTTGGTCTGCAGCAAGTGACGCACGGTAACGCTGCTCCAATCTTTCATTGAGAGCAATCCGGCTATTGAGCTAGTGCCGTTCTTCGTCCTGAAGGCGATTTAGGTCTTACAGCGCAGCTTGCTTTCCACTCAGAGAGGCGGCAAATGCCGCGAGATCGGACTCCTTTCGCTGAAGTATCGTATTTTGTTCTTGTAAGCGCTCCCTGAGAGCGGTTAAGCCCTGCTCAGTGAGAGCCGTGCTGCGTGAGCCAGCAGCTTGCGATGCTGCACCTGGAGGCATCGCGGTAAAACCATCCCCTGGGGCGATGCGCGATGTTCTTCTTGTGCACGCATCAGTTGCGCGCGCAGGTCCTCAACAAGCGTCTCTGAGCTTGCTAGTCGAGCCAGTTGCGTCAGCATTCTCCGATCCATCTCTGCAACTTGGCGCTGATGTGCGTCCTGGACCCGAACCAACTCCTCCATCCACTCGGCGCTTCGATCAGGCCGGGCCTTGGCATCAAGTGCGCACTGTTCCTCAAGCGCCGCCTTCATTTTTGCAATGATGGAGGCTTCCATGGCGGCCAGCACGCGCGGGTACCCTCGGAACGTAGGGAAATGGTAGCTGTTGGATAGGATAACGTAGTCTACTGTCCTCGCTGCATTGCGAGCGGCCTTGTAAACTTTCGCGAATAAAACTTCTGATTGTCCGCTAAGCGGACTTTTTCTGACTTGGAGCGTCTTCCGTTCTGTCGCCGTCCTTGTCTACCCCGTGCTAATTTCTTTTCCAGCGGGTCGCATGCTTCCCTCACCTCCGGTGTCGCCATTTCCGGTGCGGGATCTGGAGCTGGAGCTGGCACACGAGAACATGTACATTCCGTGGCCACCATGTGGGTAGGCACTCTGGCACCGCAGCGTCCCGATATCTTGCGCCGCTTCGACGTGGAGGTGGTTGAGTTAGAGTTTGTGTCCGTTGCGGCTGAATGAGCTTGGCGCTTGAGTCACGCCATGCTGTAGCTGCGAGGTAGCCTCTGTGATTTGCAGGCTTATCTTCAATCAAAAGGTGGCTGGAATGACGGAATTTCAAAATAGCAAAAGAGATAGGATATGGGTTGATCAGATTCGCAAGGGTATGTAGACCACATATATGGCAAAATAGATCAGATATGATATCATCAGATCTGAAAGGTATTTTGCAAAAATGTATAAAAAAACGTAACTACTGGTAATCAGATTGTTTTTACTGCCTATTCGTATCATTTGAAAGCTGGAGGTGATTGAATTCAAGCGGATGAGCTACATGCGCGGTATGTAGTGGCGCCAAGCGGCGTTGAACATCGTTGATGACTTCGGTGCTACCGTGAGAACAATTTATCCCTATTCATATGCCAGTGTGGCGACCAGAACTGTGTGTCTAACAACCAGTCCTCAGTTTAGATCACATATGCATATCATTATGCGTGTCTTTCGTACCGTCAAACACATACGGCTACCTGTAAGCCGCGCGTATTCTTACTTCCCCCGTGCTGCAGTGAATGGCGGTCGGAGACGTTGCCATCACGCATTATCGTTGTCGGGAGCGGAGTTGCGCTCATTAATTCCCACTCTGGCATACGTCGATCATTAAAAGCTGCGGTTTCCTATGTACGATTACGTAATTGGTGCTGCCATATCACCTACGCTGTGTACAGCACTTCACGCCATGCAGGCAATAAATCGACAAACGTCTTCTATAGGTCAAAACTTATTTAGGGATAAGAAGGATTATGCCAACATACTACCCATAGGACTGTCGAAGCTCCCTCCTTCCACTCGAAGGTGGTGTCTTTTGTTGATCACAAAGCTTCGAATTGTAGGTTCAGTACTTGGTCGATATGATGGACTGGTTTCATCGCTCAGTAACGCTGTTGGTTTAGGAAGACACGGGTTGATTAGTTAGAGGGATTTTTAATGCTCAATAAATACGTCGGGATGTTTGAGCATACTAATACGTGAAGAAGGTATTCGCAGAAGGAGGTGGGAGCCCACCCATTACTCCAAACACTCTAAACCTGCAAACATCACGCTCGGCATCCAGCTTCAATCACACAACGCTATAGCTTTTCTATACTGCCTAATACACACTGCCCATGAGGCCCATGCCTTGGGCGTACTGTGACGGCAAGCTGGCTGCCTGGTCGACATCGAAAGCGCCCTCGAGTACCTGAGCACCGTGCGCATAGTGGACGTTGCTGCGAAGCATACGTGAGTACACGACTCTCACGCATCACTAACGCCGCAAAGCGAGATACTTTCAAGTCGAGATGTTTATAGCATCAGCTTCACAGCAACTGAAAGCCACTAGTTGTATTAATAGCCAATAGAATATCTCGCTCTACTCTTGTGAACTACGTAAACTGTGTTGCAGCCCATGACAAAAACATTTTACTTCCACAGGAATGGCTTAGAAACGTTTCGGTTGCACTTGGGCGCCCAACTTGAAGTTGAAAAAATCACTCATACTAAACCAACTTGTTAGGCCAAAGCTTCAAGGTGCAAGAACCCGTATTTAGACGTCCCTTCGCATTGGTCCAAAAGTGGATCATTTGGCTGGATACTTCGCGACCCTTCGCTACAAACGTGGCGCACATCACTGAAACCGTGGCACCGTTCATTCGCGTGTAACTACATTTCTAAAACGATCGCGATACAAACTCAGATCTACTATAAACTTAGTCGAGAGAAATACTGTGGTTTGCTGAAAAGTTTAGTGGGTTCAGACTGGGAATTAACTGAGTAACCAGGAAAAAAAACTTGACCACATTCACAAACACGATGCACGTTCCGTGCAAGCTTACGTACGTGACGTCCATACAAAAAGCAAGTTAGCAAATGCACCCATACGTAAATAATCGGCTATAGCCGTCTATTTTTCTGACATATGTTTTAACCCCTCCAAACCGGATGCTGCATAATGCAGCATAGATTTGAAGGCTTAAACTGCATATATGCAGTTTAAGCGATTTTTGACTTGAAATTTGTATTGGTGTCCTTTCCCCCGCAACAAGGGTATACAAACTTTAAGATAAGGTGTTGTTTATTTTCTGTACCCGCCTTTTTATTTGCACACGGACAACGACAAGTGTTTTTCAAAATTCGGATTATTAGTTATGGTGGGTAGCAAGGAGTGTCCTTGACTTGCATCAGCTCTACGAGGTTTTGTGTGACACTCCACCCAACGACTGGTCTGCAATTGCTTGGACCACTCCCCCGCCTTTTCAGAATCTGCCTCATTCGAGAATTTGCGCGCGGAGGGTTCAAGTCGACTGCGGGAAGATGGTGAAGCCGAGAGGCAAGTTCCTGCGGGACTGCGAGGTGACGGCGCGCGACCTATCGTTCAAGTCGGTGTGGCGTGAGCTCAAGGCTCAAGGCTGGACGCGCAAACCGCCCCCGAGGCGCAGCCTTGACGATCGCTACTACTACATTCGGCCAGGATGCGAGTTGAGCGAAAAGGAAGGCGTGCATTTCTTCCGCGGGGAGGAAGCTGTGCTGGAATACTACGCAAACGGTATGTCTTTATTTCATTATTGCTGTTAAAACTGCTCTAACGTCTTGTGGGCATTATGCGTAGTGCTGCGGAACACCGCACGAGTTCCCACACCTGCTGCACGTGGTGCCCCTGGAGACGCCCAACTGGCTGCTGCCGCCGAGGTTGTTCGGCTGAACTATAGCGCTGAGATCGAAGCTGCACCATCTCGCGAACAAGTGCCCGCTGCTCGCGCACGCGCTTCCGCATCAGCGCGAGTTCCCACATCGCCCCAAGTTGCTGTTATTCCCGTCGAAGCTGCTCAAGCTGCGGCTCAAGTACTTCAAGGCGCTGGTCAAGCTGTTGCTGGCCGTGACGGCTCAACTGCGGCGGAGGCGACGCCATCGGCCCCTCCGGCTACGCCGCCAACCTCTGTTCGAGGCGGTGCACCCGGGAAGCGAGCTGCTCGACGATCGGCAAGACGCTCTCTTGACGCGGCATCCGGGGCGTTGCCAAGAACGCCCACACGTGCTTGTCGCACCACCACGACGGAGCTCATTGCGACGTCTCCTCATTGTGGAGACAGCTACGGCGATACGGCTTCCCCCGCTGACTCAAGAGATGAAAAGAAAGGTTTGTTGATCTTATACTCACTGTTATGATGAATATCATACTGCATGCTATGCTGTATATTCTGCTGCATCCTATGTAGTATGGTATGCTGTACGATATCCTGCATTGTATACTGCATACTAACTTATGTTGGTCGTGGTTTGCTGCAGACGATGATGACGACGAAGTCGAAGTCACCGCACGGGGAAACGCACTATTGGTAGACAACGACGACGACCTGAATGCCATTGAAACGAACATTAGTGGTCAGTTTGGAAGTATTGAATCAGGAGATGAGGCCGAGAAAGACGACGTGGAAACTGGGAGTACGAATCTGATGAAGACGTGGCGGCTTGGTGCTTACCGGAAGATGCTACTCATGACCCCGAAGAGACCGAGGCCGAGATTGCTGCTGAAGTTCTTTTTGCAGAAAATTTCTTGGAAAGCTTTGACGGCGAGGACCAAGTGCTTGCCGGGAATTTGAAGAACCCGGTATTGCGTAGCATGACAGCAACGGGCTGGGAGGACGTGGTGGAACCTGACATCCACCAGTACATGATGGCTCCGTACGAGCCCGTCGATGACGTTGGCAGCTATCCAGGGTTGCGGCAAAGCTACTCTGGTCCGACGGCTGAGGCGCTGCGGCATGGTGACTCTTCTTCTACTTTTTGCCTGTGGTTCTGTGGCAGCACATTGCTGCGTGCTCCAACGAGTATCATCGCGAGATGCTGCCGCACCGGATTGATGAATCCTACCAGCGGTACCGGAAGAAACAACGGCGCAATGCTGATCTACCTCGCAAGACACGCCGCGACATCCAGCATGACATGGAAACGATGAAGCCGATCATGCCCCACAAGCTCTGTCGATTCATTGGTTTACTGGTTGCGCGAACCATTTCGCCGAATCGAGAGAAGTTGGCCAACCACTGGAAGACGACTGACGTCGGGGCCATCTCTCGCGGCAGCTTTGGTTCAGTGCTTTCCCGCGACCGCTTCATGGAGATTTCGCGCAATCTCCATTTCAACTCGAACAGCGATGCCAGGGCTCAAACAGACCGAGCGTGGAAGATTAGGAAGGTGGTGGAGGTTCTGCAAAGGACATTCGCACGAGGATACGTTGCGCCATCGCATTTGGCCTTTGACGAAGCTGTTCTACCTAGTCGTTCATCCTTCAACAAGATGCGAGTCTACATAAAGGACAAGCCGCACAAATGGGGCACGAAGCTGTTTATGTTGTGCAGTGCAGTCACCGCGTACTGCATCCGGTAAGATTTTTTTTTTGGTTTTTCAATTAGACTGTGCTGTATTATGCAGCTTATTAATTCCAATATTGTGCTCCACTATGCTGCATATGGACAGTTTTGAAGTTTACTGCGGCAAAAAGCAACACGCCAGTGACGCGCACAAACCGGATATGAAGTCCGGGTCTGCTGCAGTCGTGCGAAACCTGCTGGAGGTGTTTGGACCTGAGGCACGGAAGCAAGGAATGCGGCTAGTTGTTGTTGACCGCTTCTACACGTCTGTCGCCTTAGCAATTCAGCTATTGCTGATGGGGTTCTACTGCGTGGGCACTATAATGACGAACCGGCTAGGCTACTGTAAACAAGTCATTGAGAAGAAGAAGACGCGACCAGCCAGTATTCCGCGAGGCTCATTCAAGATTGCTCGGTCGAAGCTCGTTCCGAACATGACGGCTATCAGTTGGTGGGACTCGCGACCAGTGCATTTCCTGTGCACGGGCGGCAGCACCGCTATTGACAGAGTCGGGCGGCAAGATGGCGCCGAGCAGGTGGAGGTGCCGTGCCCCCGCGTAGTCAAAGATTATCACGACTTCATGGGGGGCGTGGATGTTCACGATCAACTGCGATTGCAGCGCTACTCACTGCAACGTGCGCTCCGCTTCAAGAAGTACTACAAGTCGCTGGTGTTGGGCTTGATCGACTTGGCGATGGTCAACGGATACATTGTTCATAAAGCCTACCACAAGAACAAGGAGTCGCGCCCACTGACGCATGTCAAGTACATGATCAAGCTCCACCTACAGCTTTGCCAGCTTCAACCTACCGACATGTACGAGGGCAACACCTTCGGGACGCAGCTACCGCCAGCCACTCCCGACTACGAACTCATCCCTGTTGGTGTAGGCCCGCCTTCGGTCCACACCGCGCGCCAGGTGGACGAGTGGCGCAATGAAGGCACGCAGGCGAAGCGACGGCAGCGTGCATGCAAGGTCTGCTCCGCCCTGCGCACCAGCACGCAGCGCGCCGCTACGACGACGTACTTCTGCGGCGACTGCAATGAACTGGGACCGATATTTCTATGTATGCGGGCTCGAAGGAACGTGCGCGGGGTGGCTATGACGTGCTGGGATATCTGGCACAAGGAGTGGGCCAAAGGGAAGCTGATTCCGGTGGAGGATGCGAAGCCGATCCGAGTTCGCCGCAAAGCAGACGCGACTGCCCCGGGAACACCTCCAACACCAGAAACTCCTGTAAGTACAAAGAGGCGCCGCACAAGCCCGTAGTTGGTAAGCTGCATATTAGGCTGACTTTAAAGTTGAATATATGCAGGAAGTGGTTGATGAGTGTGCCTCCGTCTACCATAGCGTAGTTGTCGTGTGTGCAGAGCACGTTGAACCTAAGCATGGAAATGGTGTCTTTGTACACGTCCTCCTGACTCTCGCCCGGGTCGCACATATTCCCATCCCAAACTGCATCTTGCGCGGCATCTTTTCACGTAAGATCAAGTGTGCAACATGATTGCGTGAGTTTGGCAATCTTCTTCACTTGACTTTTGTATTGTGCATAGAACCCATACAGACGAGTCAGGAGCTTGCGTTATGTTTGGGGGTGACATCCCAACTTTTATCTTGGGCTTCAGTATGGGAAGTTTGATTTCAGAATTTTAGAAAATGGGAACAGCAGCGCCAGCGGTTTCTGTTCGGCGGTTTAGGGGGAGTGCCCTATCACTTTCCGCTGTAAGCTGCATTATTCAGGTTGGAGGAACGACTTGGTGATTCTTAAGCTGTCGATATGCACGATTAGCACGCTATTGTTACCGGCAGGATAGCTCCAGCGGCCCCCTAACCATTTTGTATACAAACACCAAGTCTAATTACGCTGCATATGCAGTTTAGATGTTCTTTCGGACTCCCGGTTTGGAGGGGTTAAACACGCAAATTTTGGAAAATATAGCCCGCTTTAAGGCTGAAAGAACACACTGCCAAGCAACGACGCAGGATGCTAGTCCAACATTCCTGGTCGAGTGTCTGGCTTCTACTACACCCATTCTCGGCTGAAGAAGTGAACGGACACAAGATCCCCTTGACCCTGGCTTCACCTCTTCATTAGGGACGGTGTCATTCACGGGGTTCTTCCTCGGCTGGAACGTCTACCGAGAGCTAACCTGTTCCAACGATCCTCAAACGAGCACAGTCTCATCACGGATGAGATTTACTAAGCGGGTCGGTTGCTTCATTGATCGAGCCTACTCGGCCGCCTATCTTCGCTGATCATTACTGTATCAAAATGATTGGAGAAAGAAGCATAGCCCCAAGGTCACCGCGCACCTTCTCCAATCCAAGACTTTGGACCTGAAGCACGAGTAATGCTGGGACCTGAGGCACCGAAGCGCGAATAATGCTGCACGATATTCACTTCTCTCCGAGCGTGCGATACATTTCCTTAGCACGAACCAGCCAGTGGCAGCTCCCAGACGGGAGGCGCAAGATGGGGTTAAGTATGATACGGTAGTCACCGAGTCGCGACGTGGCCACGAAGTTGTAGAGCCGAACGAGAACGTTGAGTGGATCAAGGACAGCTGGGCAACGTGCGTATTCACGGAGGCGAGTACCTGCCCAGTAGATGTTGGTTATGAGTCATATTATGAATTATTATTATGTATTATTATTATTTGCAGCCGACACAGTTATCATAACTTATGTCCACTGTGTCGGCTGCAAAAGTCGTGTTCACTCTGACACATTCTACGCGCAGCTGATTGAGTTTGTTAAGCATTGGGAGGACGCCGTGGTGCTGCCTGATCGTCTCTAAAGCCATAGCTGGATAATATTGCTCAACGATTAATTAACCATACAAAATGCACGTAGAATTTGCGACAATGATATGTGCTATGCCTCAAGCGCTCGACACAAGGTTAGAAGGGAAGAGGAATCCTTCCTACAACAAGATGAATCGTGCCCAGTGAGTTATGAGCTCTGTCGTCTCGGACTCGCTCTGGTAAGCAGCGCAGTGCTCATACACGACGTCGATGGCGTTGTCATGGACCTCTGTCACCATAAAGCGAGCCCAGCCCTCATTGACCCAGTGAAAATCTTCCCGGGGCCCTTCAGCGTCGCGACAAAGCCTACCAGCTTTTGAGTCGATAATCTTCATGCAGTAGCCTATCTTGCGCCTTCCATCTGGTAGCTTCCACTCCACAGTCCGATCCAGAAAAAGATAGTGGACACTGACTGCACCCGAGATGGCATGCACCATGACGCGTGTGCCTGAATCAATTTCTTGTAAAGTTTGAGTGAATACTTCATCGTTCCGAGTCCAGTCCGAGCTGCGGGCTGCCACCAGCACAGGACGCAATTGTCGCTCATATTCTTTGGCTACCCAGAGACCCGTGTTGATCGAGCAATTGAGACGCTTGGTTAGACGCATGCGCTGCAGACCTCCCGTTGCACCTCTGGGACTCAACTCACGATAGAGATTCCAACCGACTAACGTTCCAACCATCGATGCAGCGGACAAGTCCGGCACGAACTCAGGCCCAAGCGGGTTTGCCTCCGCTGCAATTTCCTCAGGCGCCAAAGGGGCGAAGAAGAATGGCGGGGCTCCATCAGGAAAACGGACCCACCACCCTTCGACTGGGAGTATTGGCTTTTCCTCCGTTGTTATGGCTTGTTGCGCATTGTTCAGACATCGCTGGAACTTTTGGTAGCGCTGGATATCTTCGCAGAGCTTTATCTTCATCTTGCGCAGCGATTCTGCAGCGAGCATCGCTTCCCTCAACTTGTCTTTCATTTGCAAACGAAGTGGACGGACCTCTTCCTCTAACAAGAATTCCATCTTTTGGCTTGACAGGCGTTCGAGGAAGCGGTGCTCGTTTCGCAGCCGTCGGAGTTCCTTCCTTCTTCTTCGCTCGGAATTCCACCATCTTGATACTGTGTCGTTTGCGCCTCCACTCCGTCTTGGACTCACCAGCAGTCTTAGACCTGTCTTCTTCTGTCCACGTCGCTCTCTCATTATCGCCATTACTGTAAGCGTTTGTCATTTTTGGTCTTGGCACTGGCGGTCTAGGTGGCGTGAGCAGACTGCTCGAAATTGCTGACTGATACATGTACAAGACGAGTTTACACCACTTGAGTAGAAGTAGTGGGCCATCAGTGCTTGCGTGAAGGTCTGAAAGAAAACTCACGCAATCACCCAGTCGTTGGCCACATTAGGTACTGACTCACCACCCGATGGTTATGCTGGAACAGAGATATATACCTAAATAGGAGCAACTGTTAGGTCGGTGTAAAAATCGTCCCTGAATATAGCATTGGTTTGCATGGAAATACATCTATAAAACGGCCGGAAATATGTCACAGACGGATACCTTTATTTATTCGTGCAAAACTTTCTGAATAACTGGGACGGTCAGCTTGGGGGCAAACATGTCTGCTGCAATGTTAATGTTGCTGTCACACCCAATTTCGGCTTATGCTATCGGAAGACTCATCGCGGACTTGAGAGCAGTAACTGTCAGTTTTCAAGTCCTTGCCATACTACCCGACTCCCCACGTCGTGTCTTCGTTTCGCGACGACACCACACAGCCTCGACTTCTGCTAACGCTCGAAGTAGAACAGAAGAACGTCATTCGGAAAACGGACCCACCACCCGTTAGTTGGGGGTAAGGGTTTCTTCTCAATAGCTCGGCGCTGTTGAAGATGGAGAATCCACTGCTGGAAGGCGTGGTGGCGAATGATGTCCTCGCAGAACTTCGTCTTGTGGTCAACGACTATCGCTTCCTAAAGTAGTGTCAGTTTCTCGTGCGTGGGACCGCCTCCGTCCAGAAGAGTTCAATCGGTATGGCCGTCATCTTCAGCTTCGACGTGTGCTCCAGTAGTGAAGCTCGTTGCGCAACTGTTAGAGCTCCGCCTTCTTCGCTCGGAACGCCACCATCTTGACACTGTACTGCCTGCTCTTCCACTCTTTCTTGGTTATCTTGGGAGGCACCAGAGCGCCTTGCTCTATTGTCGTGGCGGTGCCATGCTACGTCCCTTGTTCATTGTTGGAAGTGTTCCATGTGCTGAGACCACCCGTAAACGTTGATGACGTGAGCTCAACGCTACCAGCTCCGGTTATTTAGGTATCACTGGAAAACGATTGCTGAGGTGACCTTACTTGAGGTCTCGTCCCTCTCCGTCATCTTTGTTCGCGTGAAGGCTTACTCACGTCATCAGCCGCTGTACATGACTGTGGGGTTGTGTCAGTGTGAAAAACTAAGGATACAGTGTAGCCATACGGTATGGATATCCCAACCAGTATGGCCTATACCGACATCGCTACACCTGCTTGTGATCCAGAAAACAAGTTGAGAGTGGGTGGGGTCTTTTGGCGATTTGGTGTGAGCCCTTGCAAGTAGTAAAACCACCATAGCACGCTACCACAAGGAGCATGATAACAGCAAATGCAGTGAGATTCGTGCAAATGACCAAGTTCCTAGTGAACGCAGCTCTAGAAGGAGTGGTGCTCGATGCAAAGGAGCAGACGCATCGAGAGCACTGTATTGACATGATGGCGTTCCGCCGCAAGAGGAAGGCGAAGCATTCTGCTTTAGTCTCTTCAAGACGCCGCACCCGAGCCCATTTTCTCGACTAGAAGCTTCATCCACAACAATGAAGAAATGACCGAAAATCGAAACGCGCTTTACGTCGAAGCAAACCGCACGTAGGCGGCGGTGACAACCAAGAATTCACTAGCGAAGATTAGCCACTGAGTATAAAACGAATAAAAACTACGTTTCTACTAGCTCGTTTGCAGCCTTGCTGTGCTGTTTTCGTCGGCTTGACTTTCAAAAGACTATCGCACCATAGATGTATTCATTTTTTTTCGCGCGCTCTACCTGGAACGAGTGCTTTCCGACTCAATCAACCGGGGTGGAACGATTCTTCCAGACCAGCGACAAACAAACTGGGCCCAATAGGTGAGCAGTTGTCGAGCATGAAGTTCATCCCGAGCTATCGCTTGAAATTGAAACGTGATCTCGGTAGTATTGTCATCCACTTCTGTGACGATCAGTAGGTTGGAGCCGCCAAGGACCCAGGCAACATCCCGCTGCGGTTCTTCTGCTGCTCGCGCTCGGGCATTGGCGTTCGAGTTGGCAACGGCCATCAAGAATGTAACGGAGCGCTTGCCATTTTGCGGTCTTTGTGGCTGCCGCCGTATAAGCTGCAGATAGCGCAGATGTACCTTGCCTGGAATATTGCAGACCATAATGTACACATGCTTCTCGAACTCCTGAAGGACTTCAACCGAAACGGCATCACGCTGCTTATCGCTCCATCCTGGCGGTACAACGATTAGTGGCAGCCACGTCAGGCCCGACTTGACCACCAGTGCATCCACTTCTTCCAGGGAGAAGCCCACTCGCATGCTAAGTTTCGTGTGGGCGACCAGCCTGTTGTCTAGCGGGCTTCTTGTGAGCGGAGCCTGGTACACGGTCCAGCCGAAGAGTGTTCCGACTGGGTGCGACAGCTGGGGCATTCGTGCAAACATGTCTAGTGAAGCCTTGTAAATCGCATCGAACTCTTGCCGCGTAAGCGGGTAGAAGTAGAACGAAGGCTCACCGTTGGGAAAATGAACACGCCACCCAGGCTCATTCTCTGGTCGGCATGAAACCCATACTGAAGCCTTGCTCGCTTTGTAAAGGTTCACATCGGTCGAATGCTTCATCGGGCTGGCATTGACCCCCACCAAGCCTTCTTGTACGAGAGACCATAGTCGCTTGAGCTGCTGGAGTTTCTGGTGCAATTCGACGTTCTCGGTGCGAAGCGCCTCGCTCTCCAGCGCCAAGCGACATACTGCAACACTAGTACTGCCTCCATTTTCGTCGGGATCTTGAACAGAAGTCGTATGCAAAGCAGCAAGACGTCGCTTCACCTCGCGTTCCAATCGATCGCGCTCGCACCGCATGTGAGCAGATCGCTGCTTCTTGTTAGCTCGAAAGCGCACCAGAGTTTCTCGTCGCTGCAGTTGCTTCCATTCTGTCTTGACCTCTTTCATCCACGCTGATGTTGTCTCGGCGGCCCATTCTTCGAGTTCAGTCGAGGTAGACGGGCCGCTACCGGAAGGAACGTCGGCGCTGACGTGAACGGGAACGCTTAGAGTCTGCATGACGTGCGATTGACGCGATCAACGTTGAGTGGCCACAGGAAAATCGACAATGGCACAATCCGACATGAGTTCATTTCGGTTTACCGGTACGGTAGTCAGGTTGAGGGACCTCGGTTCGAGCATCAACAACTTGCGTAATATGTCGTTCTGATCACCTAGTGAGTGATTCACCATCAGCCACCAGCTCCCAGCTGCCGTTACCAATCCTCCTATGGAAACTGATACATTGTTGACGCAAGCATCACCGCCTAATTTGGAGCTGCGTCACGCTCGCAGAGAACGAGCAGATCCAAATGGGATTTGCTCATGCCTAATCCATGTACTGAGTTAAATGTGTTAATGTAGCAGGCTCTACCGCTTGAGAGAAGGACTAGTAGAAGAGACGGTAAAAAGAGGAGTGAGGTTAAGTAAGTTGAGCTAGTCTCGCTGCTCACTCGAGAGAAGTATGTGGTTGCCTAAAACACAGATAAATATCGTGCCTACACGTTGAATATCAAAGTTTAGAGTCACTGTACAGCGCGTGTCCTTTCAGTATTAGAATAAAGGGTCCACACCAGTGTGGATAAAGCCGCACTCTTGCGGCTTTATTTCGTCCAGGGCTCTGTCGCGATTTGCTAGATAAAGCCGCAAGCAAATTCAAAAAGCCGAATAGAGCCGACCCTATAAAGCCGAAGATAACTCCGCGAGATTGGCTATACAACGGTATACGAGAGGCTATACCTACTTGTATACTCGGCTAATTTGTGTGGGGTTTGTGTTTCGGAAAGTTCCTGCTCAGGTGAGCACCAGAACACAACCCCCCCCCCCCCCTCAAGTTCCCGTCCAAATCAGTATACAGCCAGCCTACTCATACAACAAGCCTACCCTGGCACGATGGGGCGCCTCCAGGGCTACGAGCGGCAGCAGTTCATTGAGACGGGCTTACCGAAGAAGGGCGACAGGCTCCAGCTTTGGTGCAAGCATTGTCATGCAGCTTACGGCGACGAACAAAGATCTGATCCTGCACCCGCGCCCAAGATCGTCATAGGGCGAGATACCAACTATGTGAGCCACCTCAAGCGTTGTGAGTACTTCCTTGAGGCAGTCACACTGCGCAAGGTTGCCCCTCCTCCCTTTGAATGTGTTACTCTTCACGAAGCGTTGATGCGCAGCGCCCTGCGGCCTATACCCAGACCCAATGTGGCGAGGACCCGACATCGGGGGGATGACGTCAGTGATAGTGTTTCGACGGCTGGAGTTTCCACAGCCAGCTCCGACAGCCCAATTAGGTACGATTTGTCCGGTAATGTCCGGATATTGGCCGCCACTTGCCCCACAAATAAAGCCGCGGCTTTATCGATAAAGCCGCGGCTAAATTATAAAGCCGATCGGCTAAAAAATCGATAAAGCCGAAAAGCCGAAAATAAAGCCGCGGCTTTATCCAACACTGTCCACACGGTACTTTGGCTAGGGCTGTGTGACGAGCCCTAACCTCAACAAAATGTATTTGTACATGTACTGTAACACCCGTGCTTTCGCCGTAAGCATGTGCATCAATCTGCCCTCACGAGGTAAGTCGCAATATAGCATGAACGTCAAATGAAGCCTCTGGCAACTAATCTACGCCTACATGTATAACCTAAGCATCATTTTACCGTGTCTGGGACTCCTCTTTCGCGCAGCGTTGCGGCTTGTATTTGTCCGCCAGAATCCCTGAAGTTCCCTGGCCCAGGCAACTTCGGTGCGAAGCGTGAGCACCAGCCTCTTCTGTGCTGAGAAATGGTGTCCAACTGGTACTGTACAGCTCGTGATAAGATGCGCGAGAAGTCGAGGCTGGCTCTACAGCACCAGACTTTGCGCTCCACAGCGCGCACCCCCTGATCTCGATCCACTCACGCTGACTGAGCCCACAACCCGCATCTTTCCCGCGCCTTTGTCAGAATTTGTGGCCCAGACGGTGGGTTACGCTTGCAAAATCTCGCACTCTGACCTGTAAACAAAACAAACCGGTCTGGACATGTACTGTATCTCGTGTTCGACAACGGAGCACACTTTCAATTCTGACGTGACCCCATGGTCTCCACTACAATGCCTCCGTGCTCAAAGCTCCCGCGTGAAGCTTCTGGTGGACTCAACGAAGAAGACACGAGTTTCTTAAGCTTCATGCTCGACACGAGTCCTACCCGGGCGTCAGTGCGGAAGTGGCCCGAAGATCTCAAGGCGCAACGCAAGATGGAGCTGCACTCGAAGCGGATGGCTCGCTTCCGCAGTCGGAAGACGACCGAGCTCCACATGATGCAAAACGAACACAAGCGACTCGACCGTGAGCTCGAGGACCGCATTGACGCGCTGCGGCGGGCAGGAGTCTGTGGTGCATCGCTAGTCCAGAACGAGCTGCAGCGGCTGGTGCTCGAGCGCGAAATGCTTCGCCAAGAGAGCATTGAGCTGCAACAGGAGATCGCAAAGCACCTCAAGTTCCAGCAGATCATCCAAAGCTCCAGCGAGACGCTGGTACCGCGTGTTAGCCCTGCAAACTGCTTGTCGAATTGCAAGAGCAACGTTGGAAGCTTTACTGTGCGTCGCATCGAGTCACTGTGGACACCAGTGGAAGGGGAAGCTGGTCGTCACGTCGAATTTACCGGAGGAGAACCGCCCTTCTTCTTTCACCCGTTCTCCCGCTAAGAGTTTGACCAGACCCTCAGTTTCCAGGAGCAGAGGTTCGTTCACGATAGTGGGAACTTGAGTTTTGCAGGGATGTTTCTCGGCTGGGAAGTGCTCCATGCGCCCCTTATTGCGAACCGAAATTCCAACTTGCTGCTGGGGTGGGCTCGATACTCCAAGAGGACACAGAGCTCCATTGAGCAGATCCAGAAGGCCATGTGCAGACCTGACGGCTCGAACGAATGGCCCATCTTGTTGTCTGCGAGGAATCTTGGTCGGACAGGGGACATCGCTCTCCAGACTCTGCAGCAGTTCGATGAAAATTCACGCGTTATTGTGCGCAACTACCCCGGCGAGGTGTGTTATCGCTATCTGGGCTTAGTGCAGTGCTCGAAGTGGGAGGAAGAGAACGGCAAGCGCGTGCTGAAGTACTCGTTTGCGATCGCCAACTCCGAGGCCAATGCACGCAGCCGCAGCGCTGAACCTACTTGCCATAAAAATGTTCAGTGGGTCCAGGAAGGAGGGGCTTTCTTGACTATCACTGAGGTGAGCATTGGAGTCGTGGACGTGCAATTCAATTACTGGGCTTGTTGCAAAAGCGAACTCCACTCGAAGAGCCATTTCCTCATGTTCGGACACATGGTAACACGTTGGGAGCGGCTCGTTGCGCCATTCAGACTACTTCAGTTTTAGATTTTATAATGCTAAAAGCTATTAATATGCTAACTGATACTTCTTCTCTTGAGCATTGGAAGCCATGACATCATTCAACCGCTGGGGGACTGAGTCAGTCACTGACAGGGTCGGGCTCTGTCCCGTATAACAAAATCCAAATTGTGCGGCAAATGACAGAATCGAGCTCAAACAATTTATGGTATTAGTACTAAGAGAAGTAACAGCTACTACTGGTAAGTCACAGTACTGAGTGCCACACCACACAACACACGTTCGTTATGACCAAGTATTCCGCAGCGTCCGCATTTGTGTGCTTCCTTCGGAGCCTTGCCGGTAGCTGCTTCGCTTGCACTAGAATCCGTTTCTCCCTCGGTCGCCCTCCTCCTCCGCGGTCACCACCTCCACCATGTTTCTCCTCCATGCCGGACTCTACGACTACTCTATCGCCCACTGCGGCGACTCCGGCTTTACCAACACCTGCACCTACACGACGATCCCCTGGTGCTCCTCATGCAGCAGGCGCGTGGTCCTCTTTCGCGGCGGCCTTGGCTACGGGTTTTGTTGTTGCCTGACCAGCCATACCGTGACTGAGCTGTTAATTCTCTCAGCACCATAAATTGTTTGTGCGGCACAAATTGTGCCTGATTTGGTCATTTGGCACGCACAATTTGGATTTTTTACGGAATAGTGCTCGAATCTGTCATTTCCCCGTTAAACGCTAGCTGGGTGACAGAGCCGCGTCAACATTCCAACTCGTTACATGTACAGCCCTAGGTGTTCATTATTCAAGCAGCCGTCCAGCCCATCATGATTGTTGCGGTGGTGCCCAAGAAAGGGTCGAAAAGCTCACGCCGTGAATGGAAACTGGCGGACGAAGTGGTCGAGGACAAGAAGAAACGCAAGCAACGCGTGCATCGGGAAGAGATGGTGCAGTACCGGCAGCGAAAGAAAATTCAGGGGTCCGAACTACGAGCAGAGCACCGCAGTTTGCAGCGGAACATCGAGCGACACGTCGCTGAGTGGAAAAATGAGGCAGCAAAATGCACCGCAAGGACAAGGCTGCCTTTGGGTGCCGACAATAATGAAGTGGCAATTCTACAGAATCAAGTTCGAGAGCTGGTACTCCAGGCAGAAGCTTTGCGGGTCGAGAACGCGACGCTGCAAGGTGCTGTTGCAGGCTATGTCCAGCTGCAGGGAGTAGTTTACGCCGAGAGTGACCGTCTCGCCCAGGTTTGTGCTGGCAGTGTTCTCGGTGGAGCGGGATGGCGCGTGAACTTCGCCAATGGAGAGCCATCGTTCCACTACTACCCGTTCTCGGAGACCGAGTGCGATGCAATTGTGCAGACGTACGACGGTCGGATGAACGGAGAGGAATTGATGGGCTGCGGGGGATTTACGCAAGTGGGGACACTCTTAGGCTGGAGCGTCGAGAGGACTCCGTTGGCTTTCCATGACAACTTGAAGTGGATGGAGACGCGCGTGAAGTTTACCAAGAGGATCCAGTGTGTTGCCGGAGCGGCGGGTGCCACGATGAGCAAGCTGGAAGCGGAGTCGTGGTCTGTGCTGACTACTCCAGAGCTGTATGCACGAGTACACAGAGCTACCTGTACGTCACTAAAGCTCCAGGAGATCAATGACGACACTGTCATTATCGTCTCAAACTCTCCCTCGCAATCCAGTGGACGTCATTTGCGGCACCTGATGTTGATTCACCGCCGAAGCACAGTAGATGAAGCTGCGAGACGCGCTTTAACCTTTGCGATGGTCGTCCCCGACTCGAAGCCCAATAAGCGAAGTCGTGAGGCTGAGGGTTCGCGAGACAAGGTGCTCTGGATATGCGAGGGAGCATCATACATGACGCTCAAACAAATTGATGATTCGACACTGGAAGCAACGTACGACAACTGCAGTGGTTGTAAGAACGAGCTTCACGCGCACCACCTGCTAGTGGAATGGGGTCATGAGGCATTACGCTGGGAACAGCTTGTTACACCGTCAAAACTGCTTGCGATGTGATGGAAATCTCTTGTAGGACTACATATGCGCTGGAGCTTTTCTCACGTGTAGTTCATATAAAGCTAGGGTCCGAATAGGTCAAACGCAATGGTTATTGTGAGTAGTGGGGTGGATATTTGACAAATACAGCAAATATACGCACAGTGATATCGTACGCGAGACGCAGTGACCATCGTTTTAGCCTTCAAAATTGAGGCTGTAGATAAATTATAAATTCATTTTCTTTCTCTAAGGGCTGTCAGAAAAAAGGGCTGGCTTAAAACCTCATGAGCTGGAAGCGCTGTCACTGTTGTGCTCTATTGTTTAACGATCAATTTCGTTTAATCTTCATATCCATTTGATGGTTTTCGTTTTATTTTGAAGTCAGTATCGCAAGATATGTTCTGTTTCATCGAGCAGAAGTAGATACGGTACATTAGCTCGAAAACTATCACCACCATTGTCTGCGTGGAAGTATAAGCGCTTCACGCGATCGCTGCTCGTGCATCAGGGAGCAGTGAATGTTCGATCCAAAACCGGTGAAATCGTCCTGATCGAATTGTTACTCTGTTTTGTGCGCCGCTTAATTCACTCGTTATCACAAATTCTTTTCAACTCATGCACGTATATAATTACAAATATTGTGAAAAGCACTCAGAATGTCTAATCGGATAGTAAATCGGCTGATTTAGTGCCTTATTTAGAGACGGGAACCCTTATTTATTTCGATCCATCCCTTATTTAGAATTGGGTATCCCTAATTATAATCGGTCTTATGCAGCATCGCGTCAAAGCTATTTTAGAGCCGTAATCGATTTGGTCTCTAAATAGGCTTAAATGTCAGCTCCAACCTCGGCATTCCGAGGAAGTCCGCACAAATAAATCCACCGAGCAAGCGGCTATGCAAACACTAGCCAATATATCAGTCAAAATAGGAGGAATCAACAGGACGAGCAGAACCAGCGTCCGTGTCGAGGACGCGGAATTTCGCTTCGACCCAGAGGGCAGCTTTGATGACCTCTACGCGAGAGCGGAAGAGCGCATCGTATTGCTTTCGATAGTAGAACGTTGCGCCCTGATACTAATCTCGACGCTAAGCCAAGTCAAGGCGCCACTCAGCAGGGCTGGGTGGATTTAACCACAGCTCTCCATCGAAATTCTGCGGCATACATCGTGTCTCCGCTGTCTCTCCCCCTCACCGCTGTTCTGACAAGATGGCTTTAGAGCCCAGTTCCCAATTCCTATTTAAGCCGACTGACTCAGATTAGTACCCACATTAACTTCCTATTCAGTTCAAATTACCACGTATCATTTTTGCTCACAGCCCTGATTTACAGAGCTATACGGAGTGACAAAATCGCCAGTTTTCACAATATTTCCTTATGCTTGCTCAGATAGCAACCTTGACGGTACGACCATTTGCTCCCAGCAGAGAGCGTAGTGAGCCCACTGTACGAACAGATACTGCGCGTGCAGATTTCCTTGGCAGACCCCCCAGTGATCATACGCGACGTCAATCGTACCATCGTCAACCTCAGTGATCGTGAGTTGGGTTCCGCCCTCCGTTACCCACTCCACCTCGTCTTCATTCGCCTCAGCTGTGCGACTCCGCTTGTTGGCCTCTGAGTCCGCGATCACCATAGTGTAGGTGACTGTCCGCTTGCCATCGACACCCGGCGTTCTCCACCGATGACGATGAGCGAGGCAAATGTAGCGGAGATTTACTCGCCCATGGATGTTGGTCACCAGCACAGAAGTGTTGTTGTCGAATTGCTGAAGTACCAGTGTAGTTGCGCGACCCGAAGAGGAGCCTCCCCACTTCATCGGGGTGATGATAATTGGCCATTCGTCTCTCCGTTCTTTTCTCATTGCCTCATTAGCTATTTCGACAGAGCAGTGGATACGCTTGGTGAATCGCGCCTTGGCGACGAGAGACCCGTTGTTTTCCACTGAAGTCGCGGTGGCATGGCAGACATTCCAACCTAGAAATTCTCTAGCCAGGTTGACAGCGCAAGGGGATGATGAGACGTCAACGCTGCACAAATCAACAGTGCTGTCAAAATCTTGCCGTGTGAATGGGTGGAAGTGGAAGGACGGTTCTCCGTCAGGGAAGGAGACTCGCCAGCCCGACAGTTCGTCAATCACCGGAAGAATGAATTCCTCATCCTGCTGCGAGAAGTCCAGATCCTCCAGAACTTGCTGGAACTCTCGGTGCACCTTGATGTGCTTCTGTATAGCGACGTTCTGCTGGCGAAGAGCATCGATCTCCACCACCAGTTCGTGCAATTTGTCCTGCGTCGTCGGAGGCTCGCACGCAGCGGCACTGGTGCGAGAAGCGGCAGCTCTCACGGTCGCCTCAATCTGCTTCAATTGGTCCTCGAGTCGACATCGTTCCTCACGCAGAGCAGATTGCTTCGCCTTCCTCTTGCGGCGGAACGCCACCATCCCGATGCGGTGCTCTCGGCGCTTCTGCTCCTTCGGATCGAGGATCAGGTCTTCATCCATCAGGAGTGTGGCCACGTCGACAAACTCCGCGCAACTCGCAGCCAACATGGCTACTTGGTAGATCAATTGTGAGGTTATTGTGCTGCGGAAGACAGTGTGGGGAGAGTTGTGGCACTCGCAAGAGCTCAAGTTGTGACGTTAGCTGCCTTAGTTCAGACTGACACCCCTAGATCAATCCCTGATTACAGGTACCACAGGTGAATCACACGTAGTAATCCACCTGCTCTAATTTATGCCGCTTAATTTAAGCCTTAAATTAGGCCACGTGCTGGATCGAACGGCTGCTAGCCAGATGGAGAGACATTTTTCACGCGATCAACGATGACAGTGAAATACAGCGCGTGTCCGGATTACTCGAGCAAAGAGCAAGAGCAAAGCTCCGCCGGAATCACGTCTGTTGCTGTCGTGCTGGCTGCGCGAAATCAACTCATATTGGAATCAACTATTAATGTACTCCACCCACGGCTCAGTCCCTCGCGCGCGCTATCCTCTCCCTGTACACACATGTTTCACATGTACTGGTACATCTACGTCAGGCAATCCAACGACTGATTGCTCGAACAGGAACAATCTCTTATCGTTTCATTGAACACCATAACCTAGTCGTATGTTTGTCAGAATGACCAGCCCTCTACACGCGCTGAAGCTCAGAACAAGTTAGCTTGGAGGCGGATTAACGAAAACTAAATGCCCTGATACTGCCTTGATCGACAACGGGCAGCGTGCGGCACAGCGTGCGGGCAACAAAGGTTAGGTGAACAACTTGCAGCGCAGGAGCCCGGTCGCAGGCCGGAGTTCAAATTGAATAGCACGAACTACATACCGTCGCCTCCACGTTACGGTGAGCCTTATCAGGTTACTGCCAGCCATGCTAACTGACACTCTACATGAGCATGCTCGATGAATCATCGTCAACAATAAGAACGATACGTTTTAGTAAAGCTCTACATTTTAGGACCGCTTTGAATACTGTACAAAAGCGCTTTCAGCTCCCTTACTCGAGCAACTTCGACTGCATAACCCCCCGCGACCAGCCGCACACGAACTCGATCCAGAGCGTGAAGAACTGCTGAGAGTGCAGCTCGCAATCAAACTGGGCCCAGCTTTCGCAGGTGACGTCGATTGTAGTTTCATCCACCTCAGAGAACTTCGTGCATATGCCTCCTTGGCTGACCCACTCGACATTCGGCTGCGGTTCTTCAGCGGCTCGGCTTCTGACGTTGGCTTGTGAGTCTTTGATCGCAAGGATCGATCCGAACCAGCGCTTTCCGTTCAATTCGACTCCCGTGCGAAGCTGGACTAGCACAAAATAGCGAGTGTGGACGCGGCCAGGAATGTTGTGGACCATGACGTGAGAGTTCGCGTCGAAAGACTGAAGCACTTGGGTGTTCACCTTGGACCGCTGGGCGCGGCTCCAGTTCAGCGGCACGAATACAAGAGGCCAAGAATTGAGATTTCCCGCTTCAATCACCGCGTTCGCTTTGTCCAGTGAGCACGATACGCGTGCAGCGAGCTTGATACGGCCGTGAAGTGAGTCGTCACCAGCATTTCGCAGGAGAGGGGCGCGATGCACAGTCCACCCAAACAGCCGCCCAGTTACAGGAATACTCTGATCAACTTGATCCGTGCAGGATGCCACCGCGTCTTGGTATTCAGACAGTGTGAATGGATGAAAGTGGAAGGATGGCTCCCCATTTGGGAACCTCACCCTCCACCCGTCCTCAGAACTGACTAGGGTTGGCCTCCTTCGTAACTTTTTGCTGGCTTCGTCAATCGTCTCACCATTAGAGCTGCACTCGTGTTCTGATCCCATGCTGGCATCTAGCGCATTTTCGTTGGCCAGAGACTGGAAGTGCTCGTGCTGTTGAAGCTTATCGTGGAGCTCCGTGTTCTCGGTGCGCAATGTGTCGCTCTCGAGGACAAGGCGGTGCACTGCATCACCGAGTTTGCGTTCGCTTGACGTAGAGTTGTCTTGAACTACACTGGAGCGGTTCAAGGCAGCTAGCTGGCGCTTGACCTGCTGCTCCAGGAGCTGTCGCTCAAGCCGCATCTGCAGTAGCTCGCCCTTCTTCACTACTCGCTGCTGCGCCATGTCCTGGCACCGGGTCTTCCGTCTCACCTCAGCCTTGGCTTGCTTAGTCCAGGCCTGCGTCGTTGAGTCGGCCCACTCGTGGAGCACGACCCAGGCCTTCTTCTCGTCAGTCTTTGTGCCGTCTTCAGAAGCGACCATAGTTGTGCTGGACTGTGACTTATTAAGAATGGCGGTTTGTCAGCACTGCGGGCAGATCCGTCGCCTGCTGTTGAGCGGCTGCGTTAGTAACAATTGACTGCACCGTGCCGTGAGGGGGATTTTCCATAAATCGGTGATTTTCACTGAAACTTGTCAAAACGATTCCAGTAATTGTCTAGCACTACTGATGTGTATTACATGTAGACTAACCTCAGAAATAGACTGACATGCAAATTTCAAGTCGATCCGAATAGTGTAGTACACCTGAAATAGTAAGGCTTAGTGAAACCTGAACCACATACTAACTGCACAACTGCTGAGCACCTAAAACTCGCCACTTTACGCTTCCGTCCTTGCCTGACGTGTGCCTAGAGCTCGCCAGAATGCTCGCTGCTGTCGGTTAACTGGACGAGAAGAGAGGCTTCTGACGCGATAGTCCGATCGTCGGAACCCAGCCACATCGCAGCAAGCTCTCTGCAAGAAAATAATAGCTGCTTGGCTATAGAATCACCGATACATAGGGGGCCAGACAAGGGAATACCGAATCGTAAAGAGAAATAAGACAAGAACTAACAGTTTGTGCAGACGGCCAGCTTAGTACACGCAAGATATCGATAACAGGATTATAGTTACTACTCACACAATCGTTAGAGAATTTGTAGACAGTTTCAGTTTAGGGTGTGTACAGTAGTAGATAACAGCTTTTGCAAACGGATTGCTATAATATACTTTGTGGTATATGAGTGTTCTTATAGAACCATCGTGAAGCCCTCGCAATGCTTGGTAGGCTGGGCTGTGGGTTTGTCCTTCACGATTATCACTACTGGTCTCGTTGACGTGGGTGTCTTTGGTGCAGCACGGACTCGGCTAAGAAGCAGTAATCCGTTTAACGAATTCGCAAAAAACTACAATAGGATGGAGCACGTTTGCAAATGTGTATATCAAAAGTCACAAATATGTCTGCGCAGTGGTTACGTACTGTGCATCACTACGTTAATTAGGGTGTGGGGGGCTAGGCCGGATGCTAGGCACCAGCTACACTACCAACAACATTGCTGTCAGTAACAAACAAAGGAAGTCAGTACTCCTGTATGGAGCACAGTGATGATGTACATCAGCAATGCACATTTGATGATCAGGAATATGATAGTACCGTTACAGTACTACTGTGATACTAGCCCCCTAGTCACTGAATCAGGCAATACATTTATAACTTCTCGTTTATACCGTAGATTATTTTGGGGGTCGTATTTGGGTCGGGTCGGGATTTATAGTCGGGTGTTTTTCCCGACCTAAACCGTCGACCCCGACCGAACAAGCTTTTCAGCTAAGTCTATTCCTGCTGAACATGCAAACGCTGGCGGCAGCTCAATAGAGTGCTCTAGCAAGCAGTGCACTTATGCACTTACACTGTTCCAATTAGTGTAGCATAGTGGCTTCCTTCGTAGCGCCCCTCGCCCTCGTAGTCGAAGGAAAAGTCGGGCTCGTCATCTTCACCTTCGTCACCGCTGTTGTCGGTACCGCGATCGCTGTCTCCATCGCTTTCACTATTGCTAACGCTACTGCTGCTACCGTAGCTGCTACCGTAGCTGCTACCGTAGCTGCTACTGTCACTGCTGCTGCTTTCGTCGGCTTCTTCAGCCAC
Source organism: Phytophthora cinnamomi (assembly GCF_018691715.1). Classification (NCBI taxonomy): domain Eukaryota; phylum Oomycota; class Peronosporomycetes; order Peronosporales; family Peronosporaceae; genus Phytophthora; species Phytophthora cinnamomi. Next base: position 574,510 of record NW_027150972.1, read on the forward strand.
GACAGCCTCATCTTCACTTTCAGATTCTGAGAGGCCTTCAACATGGAGTAGATCGATCGGCAGCTGTAGTCCTGACTCATCCACAGGTACTGATGGTGCTTGGTCGTTGCTGCCTTTACACTTCTTCTTGCCCTTCTTCTTACTCTTACGTTTCTTTGAGTTCTTTGCGGCACCTTTCCTTCGTCGACCAGCAGCAACATTGGAGAGCTTTGCGACGTAGTCCTGTGAAATGCGTCGGATGGTGGCTACAAAGGTGACTATGTTGGGGTGTGGACTGAAGGCACTGTTTAGTTTACGGTGAAATCGCTCTAGCGGGTTATTTGTTCGTGCCACAAGGTCGCGCTCGAAACCGTGCACATTCCATTCCTCAATGCCGTAGAGTTCTAGCCATGTACCTCTGAAGTAGCCCCAAAATGCACGCCACTTGATGTGAGAGTATTCAATTCCCTTTGCAGAACAACGCGCTCGAATCTGTTTCTTTACCCACTTTATGCCTTTGGCAGGAACCAACTCCGGGTCGACGATTGTAAGCATATCAAGGACACCTCGGGTCATAGCTATCTCAATCTCTTCTTCTGGTATGTGAAGGATCTGCTTCATTCGACAACGAATTGCCTCCTTCCAATGGAAAAGGCACCCGATTATCAATGCGTTTTCGAACTGTTTCTGGCAAGCGTTAATCAATTGTTTCTGGAAGTCGCAGATGATTTCACTTGGATACAACTTTTCGCCAGTATCTCGGTAAATGAGTTCAAGTATGTCAAAGTACATATCTTCCGTCTTGCCAGTGCACAAAACAAAATATACAGGTACGCAGAGTTCTGAGGCTCGGTCGTGGACCATTACAATGACGCATTGCTTGAACCCTCTTGGTACGCAGCGGAAGGTGCCATCTACGAAAATGGTAACATTGTGGTACAGCAAGAGTTGACGAAGCTCAGGATGGGCCCACCCAACGATTCTTTGGGGTTTATCTGTGGGGTCTGGACGGGGGCGAGAAACGTGAAATTGGAAGAAACTTAGCTTCTTCCCTTCAACCATTGATAGCGGTGGAACTTCTGGCTAGGAGATGTGAGCCATAATGCTTTCGGCGAGTACGATATACTCGGCTGGTTACCTGCTCTTCTGACAAGCCTGTGCGAGAAATTTCATCATTTGGGTAGTACCTTTCACTAACGATTTTCCAAATATCGTGTACAGGTTTGGCGAGATCTTGTATACTCGACGTATCCACCATTTCTTTCATCTTTCGTGTCACATCCAAAGCCTCGCTGTTCTCATGCTGTGCGGGAGCGCATGTATGCTCATTGATGACAACTTTTCCACCAGCAGGATACACATCCAATCGAGCCTTGCATGCGGTTCTGCGGTAAACACTGCACCGCAACGTAATTTTCTTCATTGAGGACCAACCCTTTGGGTATCGAAAGCCTTTATTCTGCATACACGTTTTACCCTTCCCACGGCCCTTTGGTTTCCTCGAACTACGAGAAGATGATGCAGCATGGTGTGAAGAACTAGGTGCAGAATCGCCCACAGTTTGACGAGTCATGGGCACCAGGTACTTGATGTAGCTTACTCAGCACCGATCCACGGCTAGACAGGTGGATCACAGTGATGTCGCTCGTGAAGTCAATTTCCTTGTGCAGCTCGATAGGAATAGTCGTAACCGACGATGCACGTCCGGTAATGGGAATTTCGAGCGAGCGAAGCGAGTGCGAAATAGAGGTTTCGTATAAGAGGAGGAAACCACGCCAACTTCCGCCAAGATTAGCCGAGCGTCAGCAGCCAACTGCTGCCGCGGCTATTCTCACGGCAGACGCTCTTGGGGTCTTCGGCACGCAGTCGCCAACTCGCCTCGTCGGACGCAGCCAGCTCCACGGCCAAGATCCAAGCGCTCGGCCTCCAACGCCAGCGCGAGCGAATTCAACCCACCACACCACACCCTTTAAAACGGGGCTGGTTCACATCAACTCACGTTCGTGAGCCCCAGTGAGCCTTGCCTTCAGTAATCGAGAGCGTCTGCCTTTGCCCCAATATTGCGTGCTTCTGACAAGTAGAGACGAAAGTGGAGCTCTCAGCACAGCTAGACAACGATCTACATGTTATGGGGTTTGTTGCATGCGAAGGAGCTTGCATCGCGTTCATTGTGCTGGTTGCTATCTTCGCCCCGACCTAAAGTCCCGGTGTAACGGGGTTACACGTACAAGTGGCTACAAGCCACTTGTGAATTTAACAGATAGGATATCTGTTAAAAGTTTTAGATACTTCCTCACCTTGGTGTAAGCCACACCAATGGACACATTGAAGTGGACCACCACAATGAGTGGTCCACACCTACCCAAAGATCCTATTGGTAGAAAGCAGCATCTTTCTACCAATTAGAGACGTGCATATTGGCGGGGCTCTGACAGCCAGCCGCTGTCAACCCCTTTCATAGATGATAAACAGTTTTAGCAGATTTAGGAGGAAAATCAATTTACAAACAATACAGTTCTCATTTTACCTAATCTAAGTCACTTGGAATCCTTTCTTACTTAACTTATATTTGTGTATTCAAATATAATTAACCTAAGTAATTACTAAGTACTTACGCTTCCTCATACACGTTGCGCAACGTGTAAGCAAAAGTAGTGAGTCAAGTTAGACCCACTACACCTGGTAGCACTTTGTAGTCCGTCCAACGACAGACTGCTTGACGTTTGTACGAGGTGTACGAACGCGGAGCCGAGAACCACATGAGCACGGAGGTGCCCATCGAGAGCTCCAACACGCCTGCAACGCATGCTGAACGTGCTGACTGCCCCCACCTGTCTGACCCAGAGTGGGAAACCCTTCAACGACTGTCAACAGTCATTGGAAAGACTGCGATAGCTACGATGCTGCGTACGCTATCGCCGACGGAGCAACATGGTGTTGCTCTGGGGTTCATCATGAAGGAGCAGCGTGATGCTGCTTCCTCAGCGACGGCGTCGTCAGGGACGACACCGCGTGCTCAATCATTAAAATTGAGCGTAAGCAATCACGTGGGAAGAGAGGGCGAGCCTCTCCTCCGGTGGCTTGTCGGGCTCGACACAGCCATAGCGGCTCGACGCATCGTCGACCCGCTGTCGAAGGTCGCGTTCGCCATGTTTTGCCTTGGCGGACGCGCAAGGAGTTGGGCGTACGGACGCCGACTCTCCGATCCTACGTGCTTCAGCACGTACGAGGTATTCAAAGAGGAGCTCAGACAAGCGTTTGAGCCCCCGCAAAACGAGTTCCGGTCGAGGGCGGAGTTCCCCGACCTTCAGCAGGGTAAACATGGCGTTCATGCTTACACGCAGCGCGCACGATATTTGGTATCAAATATCGTGACTAACCCGATTGACGAGGCGACCAAGGTCGTCACGTTCATGAAGGGGCTTAGAGATGGGCCTGTGAAGACCTATCTCTTCCGAGAGTACCCGAGTACTCTCGAAGCTGCAATAACTCTTGCCATGCAAGAAGAGTTTAGCCTGCGGCAGGCTAAACTCCATGTAAACGTACCGAGGCCGCAACCGCGCCCGGTAGCGAGGACGGGAGGTCCAGAACCAATGGACCTCTCGAATGCAACAACTGCTGGTTACCAGCAGCAGGGAGGTAACGTGCGATGCTTCCGCTGCGGAAGGATCGGTCACTTTGCACGGGAGTGTACAGCTCCCATGCCCCCTGGAGGTGGCCGTCGTGGCGATGCTAGGCATCGCCGCGGACCAACAAAAAACGCGAACATCCAGTAGGCGCGGGGCGCCCTACTGGTAATGCAGTCGCGCGTGCCGACATCGGGCACGCGACACTGAGGACTGCAGCCCCCAGTGAGACCAGCTCTCACTGCAAGAAACAAGATGACAGGCCAAACCTAGTCATCTTGAAGGTTTACTCGAAGAGAGCGAGTGACTCTCTTCGAGCATTGGTAGACTCAGGCGCGTCGAACAACTTTGTTCGACTACGAGGCCTGTCAAGACTTGACTTCGAGGAGGTAGATACACCTCGAAGTCTTCTGGAGGTACGACTGGCAACAGGTGCCATCGTGAAGACCGAGAAGCGCGTCGTGAACGTGCGCTACTCGTACAAACAACGAGTGTTTGTCGAACACTTTATCGTCCTGGACCTGGACGATAAGTTCGACGTAGTAATGGGCATGCCGTGGCTTGCACGGCATGATCCGGTAATAGACTGGAAGAAGCGCACGCTCGTGCGCTTCGGACGCGACAGCGGAACAGAGAGCGATGGCCCTGGTACCGCAGCGCACGCACCAACAGGTGCGCGCGGCTCACCAGTCGAGACAGCGCTTTATGCTGCTGTCCCGGAGTGCCCAAGAAGTGCGCGAGGGCGCGCACAAGTGAGACCCACGTCGGCAATGCTGCCGACGTCGGAAGAAAAAGATGTGTTGGTTCCGGGAACCAACACCCACGTTCAAGCGTGTAAGGGACAGTCCCTGACCCGAAGCGGTCAGGTCGACGACGACGCGTCGGCTCCGAGAGCCGACGCACCCTCGGTAATGAGGGGCTCCGCCAATGAATGGCGTCGAGGTAACGAAGGCGTGTCAACGCCGGGAGTTGACGCTGCAAACAGTGCGGACGGTTGCAAACGTACCGCACTGACGCAATTTGCATGCTGTCGTGCAGCCGGGCTGCACGACGAAGCGCCATGCGATCAAGCCGGACTTGATATCGCGCGCCCGCAGACAGGGTCTGCCGGCGAAAGGACACACTACCGTGCAGCCGGGCTGCACGACGAAGCGTCATGCGATCAAGCCGGGCTTGATACCGCGCGCCCGCGGACAGGGTCCGCCGGCGAACAACTGTCCACGGCCAGGCCTGGACCAGAAGAACAACTGTGCGGAGCCGGGCCCCGCACAACAAGAAGACGGCGCATGCGGAGAACGCTGCGCAAGTCTCGGTCCGGGACCGAGACGCATCAAGAGCAGTCTGCCAGGCAGACAGAGGCGCTGACGCCAGGCGTCGAGGCGCTGAACATCTTGACGCGTACCGATACTGGATTCCAGTATCAGGAAATGGAAGTCGCTAGTCCTCCGACGACGTCGTCAGAGTTGACTTCGCTTCCAGTCATTAGCTGGAAGCGCTTCACACGCGACTTGCACGATGGACGCATCGAGCAAGTCTGCGTTCTTTCGGACAGCGAAAGAACGGCGAGCGAGAGCGAAGAGCTGAGGCAGCTCTTCATGGGAAGTACCACTGAGAGTGAAGACACTCTCAGTGCGAAGACGAAGCGAGAGCGCTTCGAGGAACAAGGTTGGGACTCGCTGAAGTCGAGTCCCTATTACGAATTGTTGAGGGAGTACAAATACGTACTCCCGGAAGAGATTCCTGCGGAGCTTCCGCAGGATAAGGGCATTCAGCACGAGATTGATCTCGTGCCGGGCACGAAATACTGTGTCACGCGGCAGTGGCCACTGCCGCGAGAGCAAGTGAAAGCGATCGACGACTTCTTTGAAAGTCGTCGCAAAGCAGGACAAGTGCGGGAATCAAAGTCCCCGCACAGTGCTCCGACGTTCTGTGTCAAGAAGCCACAGGGCGGATGGCGCATCGTTCATGCCTACAACAAGCTGAACGATGCGACGGTACCGGCGCAGACGCCGATACCGCAAAAAGATGTTATCATCGATTCGATGGCCGGGAGCACCGTTTACAGTGCTCTCGACTTACGAGATGGATTCTATCAGATCCTAATGCGTGAGAGCGACATCCCTCTCACGGCAGTGAGCACGCCAAGCGGCATGCTCTGGGAATGGCTAGTGATACCACAAGGGCTTAAGAACGCCCCTGCGACCTTCAACAGGTGCGTGACGCACTTGTTGCGCTCGGTACGCGACTTCGCGCGAGCTACTTCGATGATGTGTTCATCCACAGCCGGGCTGTGGACGGGAAGACCGACGTAGAGATGCACAGGGTGCATCTCCGGAAGCTACTTGAGCTTATGCGAAAGCATAAGCTCTACGCGAACCTGAAGAAGTGTATCTTCGGGGCGAGCGAGATACCCGTCCTCGGGTGTCTCGTAGGGAAGAATGGTGTTCGCCCTGTCCCGTAAAAGGTCAGAGTGATTAATGAATGGCCAACGCCTTCAAGTGTCAAGGAACTGAGGCAGTTCCTTGGCTTGGCCACGTACTTGCGTAAGTACGTGCAGGATTACGCGGGCAAGATCCGCCAGCTGTCACAGCTGCTTAAGAAGGAAGCTGTGTGGAATTGGACAACCGATTGCCAAAAGACATTCGATGCAATCAAGCGGGGCTTGACTGAGGCGCCGATCTTGGCAGTGGCTGACCGAGATCGCCCATTTCACGTAGTATGTGATGCATCCGATTTCGCGATCGGATATGCGTTAATGCAGCACGATCACGAGGGCCGTGATCGTGTTGTCTACTACCAGTCGCGTCAGCTGAAGCCAGCTGAGCGCAACTATCCGGTGCATGACAAGGAATTCCTTGCCATGAAATACGCACTCGCAAAGTTCCGAGTGTATTTGCTTGGAAGTAGACCGTTTGTGGTCTACACCGACCATGCATCACTGCGCACCGCAGTTAAGTTGTAGTGGGTCTAACTTGACTCACTACTTTAGCTTACACGTTGCGCAACGTGTATGAGGAAGCGTAAGTACTTAGTAATTACTTAGGTTAATTATATTTGAATACACAAATATAAGTTAAGTAACAAAAGGATTCCAAGTGACTTAGATTAGGTAAAATGAGAACTGTATTGTTTGTAAATTGATCTTCCTCTAAAATCTGCTAAAAACTGTTTATCATCTATGAAAGGGTTGGAAGCGGCTGGCTGTCAGAGCCCCGCTAATATGCATGTCTCTGATTGGTAGAAAGATGCTGCTTTCTACCAATAGGATCTTTGGGTATGTGTGGACCACTTACTGTGGTGGTCCACTTCAATGTATCCATCGGTGTGTCTTACACCAATGTGAGGAAGTATCCAAAACGTTTAACAGATAACCTATCTGTTAAATTCACAAGTGGCTTGCAGCCACTTGTACGTGTAACCCCGTTACACCATCCCCCCCTTAAGGTTAGACGCGCGGGGTCCCCGCACGTCAATCTTTGGAATTGACCATTCGTCAATTCTCCGCGTTTGGAGAACAAATCCGCGCTCATTCAACGATGAGCGCGCCTCAGAAGAAGTCCGCTAAGTCGATGGGGAGTCATCTCTCCATCGACGACTACTTCGAACACCAGAAGGCGAAGTACGGTGACGTCGTCGACTTTGACGACGACGATGAAGACATGGAGGGCGAGGAGGACTCGCCCTCAAAGCGTAAAGACTCAGTGTCGAGCGAATCGCTCGACCCTCACGCCAAGAACGTTCGCCCGCGTGAAGGGGACGAATCGGACGCTTCGAGTTCGAAGCGTTCGCGTACTGAGAGTGATACCCCACTCGCTTCGGCTGGGGCTCTCAGTACTCCGCGCGCTGCTGCTGCAGCGCGCGATCCATGGATGCCGTCCGCGTCCGAGATCGCGGACCGGTTTGGGAACTCGGTACCTCCGAATGAGGTGCCGCTGTACGTATGCAGCGCCATCAAAGACGACGCTGTGGCTGCCGAGCTGCACTTTGATGCGGAAACGCATCAAAGGCGCGATTACTACATCGGACTCTTTCATGAGCTCCGATGGTTTCAAAGCAAGAAGACCTCTTCTCGCAGCAAAATGCCCGAATGGCAGGCACTTTGTCAAAGCTGGAACGCCTTTGTTGAGAACTTCAACAAGAGGCCGAGTGCTTACCGTGATCGGATTAAGCAAGCGCGTGATCGCTTCGAGACGTACTCGAAGCGTGGAAAGCTGGAGCAACTTCATGTTGCTGCTGAGGAGGCAAATGTGCCGTGCGCTGTGCCCGAGGGCTTTCAGTGCACGAAGTGCTTTCCAGGCGCGGTCCGCTTGAGCGACCGCGACCGCGACCTGAACGGGTACACGTCGTTTCGTGTGCCCGAGAGTCTCAAAGAACTCCGTGATAAGTTCTTAGCAAGTGAGGGTTCGGGCGCTAGCGATGATCGCAGCGCTCGTGTTACTTCCGCTGCGCCAGCGCGTACTGCTCCTCGTACGCCCTCACCATTTCCGGAACGTCCTCCAGCAAGACGTTCCGCGGCTCCCATGTATCTCGATGGGGAGGAAATCCTCTCCAACGGATACGAAAACGAGCCCCTTGAGGGTTCGTTTTCGGGATACTATGGTCAACAATCCGCTCAACAATCCAGCGGGTTGAGCCGCGGGCGTCACGGATCGGCGGTGGCGGGGGTGGGAACACGCCCCGGGTATGATCAGCCCCGGGCTGATCAGTATGCGCCTCTCCACGACCGGGTGACCGTCGTGGAGCGTCTGCAGGGCGCTGAGTTCGCCGCCCTAAAACAGGAGCTGGCGAACCAGAAGGCCCAAGTCGCGGCGGTCTCGCAGACCGCCTCGAATATCCAGGTCGAGCTGGGGACCCAGATGAAGGGGTTGCTCCAGCGCGTCCGCGCGCTGGAGGAGAGGTTGCTCGTCGCCGAGGCCAAGTCCTCCGCTTCTGCCTCGGCTCCTGCCGAGGCTTCGGGTCAGCCGAGCTAGATGGCTCGTGCTGCCGGTATGGCTTCAGCCGTCCGACGTAAAAGGTCGGATGGAGGCGCATGCTAGACGGTATGTCTAGCGTGTATGCGTTGCCGTGCCGTGTCAACACCGTGAACGGCCCGATGAAGCGCGGAGCAAGCTTGCTTGCTCCGAAATCCGAAACTGCATGTCTAGGCAGGTTTTGTGTAGCTAACAAAACTAATGAACCAACTTTAAATTCATTTGTGTTGCCTCTGCCCGCATTGTCTGCGTTCAGCTTCTGTTGATCAACAGAAGCTGCTATTGTGTCTTGGACAAACCGAATCACGGCTTGTCTTTTGGTGATGAAACTGATTGCATCCGAGCTGAAGTCATTCAGCTCGCTCTCCGCTAGAGGCGCGGCCTCCGCGTGGTTCTTTGCGGTGTCTGCGCCCTGCGCAGACCCGTGGTCGTTGGCCATGTTGTTGGGGGAGTCTGCGCCCTGCGCAGACTCATGTGGTTTGTCCATTGTTGCAGCTGACACTGTGCAAGTGTCAGCGGTTTTCTGCGGCTGCTGTATTGCAGTCGTAGATCCTCCCCCACTTAAAGTGGGAGCCATCACTCCGAGTAAACTCGGTAGGCGTGGATGCCGCATGGCATTCACGTAGAACGGTGTATGCCCGGTCGAGGCATGCACTGAGTTATTGATGGCAAACTCTGCCATCGGTAAGCACTCGCTCCAGTAGTGGAACGAGTGAGCGTAGCTCTTCAACATATCGACGAGCACGCGATTCACGCGCTCGGTTTGACCGTCCGTCTGCGGATGATTCGCAGTCGACATGGAAAGCTGGCTCCCAAGAAGTGTAAACACTTCTTGCCACAGATGCGCTGTGAAGCGCGGGTCTCTGTCCGACACAATGTCGGACGGCATGCCATGGTGTTTGAACACCATGTCGACGAGCAGACGGGCCGTCTGCTTCGCGGTCACCTCTGCTGGCACCGCAGCAAGATGTACCATCTTGCTGAAACGGTCTACAAAGACCACAACACCGGTGTTCCCTCCGCTATCCGGGGGGAAGACCAAAGATGAAGTCCAAAGACATGGACTTCCAACACTCCGACGGAGTCGGTAGTGATTGCAGTGGAGCCTGCGCGAATGGCGCAGGCTTTACGCGTTGGCATACCTCGCAAGCACGGATGTACTTGGGCACCCACTTATACTGGTGGTGCCAGTAGAAGTCGCGCGTGAGAAGGACGTAAGTCTTCTCACGTCCGAGATGTCCCGCAGTCGGGGCATCATGATATTCGTACATGATCCTGAGTCGCAGGTCATGGTCATTTGGCACGACAACGCGATCCGCGTTGTCGTCGACTGCGTTGTAGAGTAGCAGTCCGTCGTGCACACGAAAGCGGTGTGCACGCGCTCGAAGGTGCTTGGGCAGCTTCTGACGGGACTTGTCAGAAGGCGCTGTGCCATAGGCCAGCAAGAGCTTCGCGTCCGCGTCGTGCGCGTACGCGGCCTTCACATCATCCAACAGAGATGATGTGGGTTTGCTCGATCGCATGGCGTCAATGGCATTGACGTCAACAGCTTCTGCATAGTCCGGCCGACGTGATAACGCGTCGGCCACCACGTTCAATCTTCCGGGTTTGTATTCGACCCGGAAGTTATACTCCGCAAAGAATGAGAGCCATCTCGCCATTCTTTGTGAAATGTGTGGCGACTTCACTGCGGTGCGCAGTGAAGCATGGTCGGTGTAGACCACAAATGGTCTACTCCCAAGCAAGTACACTCGGAACTTTGCGAGTGTATACTTCATGGCAAGGAGTTCCTTGTCATGCACCGGATAGTTGCGCTCAGCTGGCTTCAGCTGACGCGATTGGTAGTAGACGACACGATCACGGCTCTCGTGATCGTGCTGCATTAACGCGCATCCGATCGCGAAATCGGATGCGTCACACACTACGTGAAATGGGCGATCTTGGTCGGCCACTGCCAGGATCGGCGCCTCAGTCAAGCCCCGCTTGACTGCATCGAATGCCTTTTGGCAATCGGGTGTCCAATTCCACACAGCTTCTTTCTTAAGAAGCTGTGACAGCGGGCGGATCTTGCCCGCATAGTCCTCCACGTACTTGCACAAATACGTGGCCAAGCCAAGGAACTGCCTCAGTTCCTTGACACTTGAAGGCGTTGGCCATTCATTTATCACTCTGACCTTTTCCGGGTCAGGGCGAACACCATTCTTCCCTACGAGACACCCGAGGACGGGTATCTCGCTCGCCCCGAAGATACACTTCTTCAGGTTCGCGTAGAGCTTATGCTTTCGCATAAGCTCAAGTAGCTTCCGGAGATGCACCCTGTGCATCTCTACGTCGGTCTTCCCGTCCACAGCCCGGCTGTGGATGAACACATCATCGAAGTAGCTCGGCGCGAAGTCGCGTACCGAGCGCAACAAGTGCGTCACGCACCTGTTGAAGGTCGCAGGGGCGTTCTTAAGCCCTTGTGGTATCACTAGCCATTCCCAGAGCATGCCGCTTGGCGTGCTCACTGCCGTGAGAGGGATGTCGCTCTCACGCATTAGGATCTGATAGAATCCATCTCGTAAGTCGAGAGCACTGTAAACGGTGCTCCCGGCCATCGAATCGATGATAACATCTTTTTGCGGTATCGGCGTCTGCGCCGGTACCGTCGCATCGTTCAGCTTGTTATACGCATGAACGATGCGCCATCCGCCCTGTGGCTTCTTGACACAGAACGTCGGAGCACTGTGCGGGGACTTTGATTCCCGCACTTGTCCTGCTTTGCGACGACTTTCAAAGAAGTCGTCGATCGCTTTCACTTGCTCTCGCGGCAGTGGCCACTGCCGCGTGACACAGTATTTCGTGCCCGGCACGAGATCAATCTCGTGCTGAATGCCCTTATCCTGCGGAAGCTCCGCAGGAATCTCTTCCGGGAGTACGTATTTGTACTCCCTCAACAATTCGTAATAGGGACTCGACTTCAGCGAGTCCCAACCTTGTTCCTCGAAGCGCTCTCGCTTCGTCTTCGCACTGAGAGTGTCTTCACTCTCAGTGGTACTTCCCATGAAGAGCTGCCTCAGCTCTTCGCTCTCGCTCGCCGTTCTTTCGCTGTCCGAAAGAACGCAGACTTGCTCGATGCGTCCATCGTGCAAGTCGCGTGTGAAGCGCTTCCAGCTAATGACTGGAAGCGAAGTCAACTCTGACGACGTCGTCGGAGGACTAGCGAGTTCCATTTCCTGATACTGGAATCCAGTATCGGTACGCGTCAAGATGTTCAGCGCCTCGACGCCTGGCGTCAGCGCCTCTGTCTGCCTGGCAGACTGCTCTTGATGCGTCTCGGTCCCGGACCGAGACTTGCGCAGCGTTCTCCGCATGCGCCGTCTTCTTGTTGTGCGGAGCCCGGCTCCGCACAGTTGTTCTTCTTGTCCAGGCCCGGCCGTGGACAGTCGTTCGCCGGCGGACCCTGTCCGCGGGCGCGCGGTATCAAGCCCGGCTTGATCGCATGACGCTTCGTCGTGCAGCCCGGCTGCACGGTAGTGTGTCCTTTCGCCGGCAGACCCTGTCTGCGGGCGCGCGATATCAAGTCCGGCTTGATCGCATGGCGCTTCGTCGTGCAGCCCGGCTGCACGACAGCATGCAAATTGCGTCAGTGCGGTACGTTTGCAACCGTCCGCACTGTTTGCAGCGTCAACTCCCGGCGTTGACACGCCTTCGTTACCTCGACGCCATTCATTGGCGGAGCCCCTCATTACCGAGGGTGCGTCGGCTCTCGGAGCCGACGCGTCGTCGTCGACCTGACCGCTTCGGGTCAGGGACTGTCCCTTACACGCTTGAACGTGGGTGTTGGTTCCCGGAACCAACACATCTTTTTCTTCCGACGTCGGCAGCATTGCCGACGTGGGTCTCACTTGTGCGCGCCCTCGCGCACTTCTTGGGCACTCCGGGACAGCAGCATAAAGCGCTGTCTCGACTGGTGAGCCGCGCGCACCTGTTGGTGCGTGCGCTGCGGTACCAGGGCCATCGCTCTCTGTTCCGCTGTCGCGTCCGAAGCGCACGAGCGTGCGCTTCTTCCAGTCTATTACCGGATCATGCCGTGCAAGCCACGGCATGCCCATTACTACGTCGAACTTACCGTCCAGGTCCAGGACGATAAAGTGTTCGACAAACACTCGTTGTTTGTACGAGAAGCGCACGTTCACGACGCGCTTCTCGGTCTTCACGATGGCACCTGTTGCCAGTCGTACCTCCAGAAGACTTCGAGGTGTATCTACCTCCTCGAAGTCAAGTCTTGACAGGCTTCGTAGTCGAACAAAGTTGTTCGACGCGCCTGAGTCTACCAATGCTCGAAGAGAGTCACTCGCTCTCTTCGAGTAAACCTTCAAGATGACTAGGTTTGGCCTGTCATCTTGTTTCTTGCAGTGAGAGCTGGTCTCACTGGGGGCTGCAGTCCTCAGTGTCGCGTGCCCGATGTCGGCACGCGCGACTGCATTACCAGTAGGGCGCCCCGCGCCTACTGGATGTTCGCGTTTTTTGTTGGTCCGCGGCGATGCCTAGCATCGCCACGACGGCCACCTCCAGGGGGCATGGGAGCTGTACACTCCCGTGCAAAGTGACCGATCCTTCCGCAGCGGAAGCATCGCACGTTACCTCCCTGCTGCTGGTAACCAGCAGTTGTTGCATTCGAGAGGTCCATTGGTTCTGGACCTCCCGTCCTCGCTACCGGGCGCGGTTGCGGCCTCGGTACGTTTACATGGAGTTTAGCCTGCCGCAGGCTAAACTCTTCTTGCATGGCAAGAGTTATTGCAGCTTCGAGAGTACTCGGGTACTCTCGGAAGAGATAGGTCTTCACAGGCCCATCTCTAAGCCCCTTCATGAACGTGACGACCTTGGTCGCCTCGTCAATCGGGTTAGTCACGATATTTGATACCAAATATCGTGCGCGCTGCGTGTAAGCATGAACGCCATGTTTACCCTGCTGAAGGTCGGGGAACTCCGCCCTCGACCGGAACTCGTTTTGCGGGGGCTCAAACGCTTGTTTGAGCTCCTCTTTGAACACTTCGTACGTGCTGAAGCACGTAGGATCGGAGAGTCGGCGTCCATACGCCCAACTCCTTGCGCGTCCGCCAAGGCAGGACATGGCGAACGCGACCTTCGACAGCGGGTCGACGATGCGTCGAGCCGCTATGGCTGTGTCGAGTTCGACAAGCCATCGGAGGAGAGGCTCGCCCTCTCTTCCCACGTAATTGCTTACGCTCAACTTTAATGGTTGAGCACGCGGTGTCGTCCCTGACGGCGCCGTCACTGAGGAAGCAGCGTCACGCTGCTCCTTCATGATGAATCCCAGAGCAACACCATGTTGCTCCGTCGGCGATAGCGTACGCAGCATTGTAGCTATCGCCGCTTCTCCAATGACTGTTGACAGTCGTTGGAGGGCCTCCCACTCTGGGTCAGACAGGTGGAGGCAGTCAGCGCGTACAACATGCGTTGCAGGCGTGTTGGAGCTCTCCATGGGCACCTCCGTGCTCATGTGGTTCTCGGCTCCGCGTTCGTACACCGCGTACGAACGTCAAGCAGTCGGTCGTTGGACGGACTACAAAGTGCTACCAGGTGTAGTGGGTCTAACTTGACTCACTACTTTTGCTTACACGTTGCGCAACGTGTATGAGGAAGCGTAAGTACTTAGTAATTACTTAGGTTAATTATATTTGAATACACAAATATAAGTTAAGTAACAAAAGGATTCCAAGTGACTTAGATTAGGTAAAATGAGAACTGTATTGTTTGTAAATTGATTTTCCTCTAAAATCTGCTAAAAACAGTTTATCATCTATGAAAGGGTTGGCAGCGGCTGGCTGTCAGAGCCCCGCTAATATGCATGTCTCTGATTGGTAGAAAGATGCTGCTTTCTACCAATAGGATCTTTGGGTATGTGTGGACCACTTACTGTGGTGGTCCACTTCAATGTATCCATCGGTGTGTCTTACACCAATGTGAGGAAGTATCCAAAACGTTTAACAGATAACCTATCTGTTAAATTCACAAGTGGCTTGCAGCCACTTGTACGTGTAACCCCGTTACATAAGTCGCCACGCATATCACAAAGAATGGCGAGATAGCTCTCATTCTTTGCGGAGTATAACCTCCGAGTCGAATACAAACCCGGAAGACTGAATGTAGTGGCCGACGCGTTATCATGTCGGCTGGACTACGCAGAAGTTGCTGACGTCAATGCCATTGACGCCATGCGATCGAGCAAACCCACATCGTCTCTGTTGGACGATGTGAAGGCCGCGTACGCGCACGACGCGGACACGAAACTCTTGCTGGCCTATGGCACAGCGCCTTCTGACAAGTCCCGTCAGAAGCTGCGCAAACACCTTCGTGAGCGTGCAACTTCGTCTTGCCTGGGGCACACTTCCACAGTTACGCAGTATCGTTTTCCCAACGGCGTGACTGTCAGTGCGAAGATCCCGTTGCCATTAATCGAGGAGTTGTTCGATAAGATGGTAGGTTGTGTCGTCTACACGTTGATCGACCTAGCACAGGGATATCATTAAATGATGGTGGTGAAATCAAGTCGTCCATACACTGCGTTCGAACCCACAAGGAAACGTATCCGTGGTGTGTAGTGGCCGTGGGAGTGGCTGGAATGCCAGGGACATGGTCCAGGTTCATGCACAATTTACTCGACAAGTACGGATTTGTCGTCGTGTATCTCGATGACATCTGCGTGTACTCGAAAAGTATGGAGGAGCATCTGGAGCATCTGCGTGTAGTCTGTATGGTACCGCGTCGCGAGAAGCTTTTTGCGCACATATGACAAAGTGTTCGGTTGGACAGTGCGAAGTGGCTTTCCTAGGAGATGTTGTCTCGCAGGCAGGAGTAAGCGTTGATCCGCGCAAAACGGAAGCGATAATCAAGTATCCGACTCCAACAAATCGAAAGGAGTTGTTGAGTTTCTTGGGTTTGGCAGGGTGTTATCGCAGATTTATCAGTGATTCTACCGAGATTGCTCGTCCGTTAAGAGATTTGACGAAGGCTGGAATTGGTCGAACCCTGTGAAGGACGCGTATTTTGCATCTCAAGCTCGCACTTCAGCAAGCACCTACGCCGAAGTTGCCGGGCTTTGAGTGACCGTTTGTCGTGACGATGGACTAGTCAAGGCACAGTATTGGTTGAGTTCTGTCACAGAAGTATGACGGAGCAGATGATCCGATTGCATTCTATTCGAAGAAATTGGATAAACATGAGCGTGGACGGCCTGCGCATGAGATGGAGCTACTAGTTATCAAAGTGGCTACGGAGAAGTGGAGACACTATCTGCATAGACGCCCACTCGACGTCTACACGGAAACGCAGCGTGTTCATGGATGTAGCATCACCCACGAGTTTCACCAAAGACGGATCGCGTTTTGGTCCACTTTTCGCAATATACGTTTAGTTTGCATCACCTGCGATGTAAGATGAACATTATAACGGATGCGCTATCACGGCCTCCACCGGATGGGCTGGAAGACGAAGAGGAGAAAGAACCACCTCTTCCGAGTGTGACATATACGGTTCATGGCTGCGATGACGAATGTGCGAAGAATACCGTACCAGTTCATGATCACCGTATTAAGTGTGTAGTGTTGCGCAACTTGTCAACGGATGATACCCATCTGTTACATGATGCTGTCGACTTACGGGAGGAGGGCCGCCCTATTGGCGTAGCACAGCAGCAAGTCAACAGCGTCGACTATCATTTTGTAAGTCCGCACTTGGACCCCTGAGACGAAAAGAGCGCTTCAGGAAGGATACAAATCCGACCCTTCTTTCCAGCAACAGTGGTTTAATGGAGCAGGAAAGGAGAAGTTCGTCAAGCACAATGGTCTTACGTCTTTCAAACAGACGAAAGCCGAAACTGTCTACCGAATATGTGTGCCGAAAATAAAAGAGCTTCGCCCAAATGTCATGGTCGAATGTCATGCTTAAAGACGTTCCCACATCCTGGAAGTCGGCGTACGTACCTAAAAGCAGCGCAATGGCACTACTGACCGACGGTGGACCGCGACGTAAGGGAATACGTTCGCACATGTGAGACTTGTGCACGATGGAAGTCCAGCAGCCAGAAGAAAAAGGACTACTGATGCCGATACCAGTGCCAAAGGAATGCTGGAAAGTGGTGTCAATGGATTTCATCACGGGTTTGCCAGTGTCGGATGGGTTTGATGCAATACTAGTTGCAGTGGACAAGTTGTCCAAGCGAGCGAAGTATGCACCAACGTATTCGACAGCTGACGCGAAGGACACGGCTAACGTGTTCTTTGATGCAGTTGTTCGGCATCACGGATTGCCGAAGGTCATCATCAGTGATCGCGACTTGAAGTTCATTTCGGACTTTTGGAAGTCATTGATGAAATTGATGGGTATCAAACTCAGCATGACAACTGCGCATCGAGCTCAGGCAGATGGCCAGACAGAGCGCCAGAACCTCGTGCTCGAAGATGCATTGAGATGTATGATCTCGTATCACGGTGACGATTGGGTTAAGCACCTAGGGACTATCGAATATGCTCATTCGACCCTCGTCAACTCGTCTACCCCATCCGAACGTGACACAGGACGTAATGTGTCGAACATTGTGGCAGAGGAGATGGAAGAAGCTCAAGCAAGCCAGAAGGAGTACTACGATCGCAAGCGCAGACAACTTGTCTTTCAAAGAGGTGAATTAGTGCAGTTCGACACGAAGAACCTACCGCTTAAAACGGTAAACAAGAACCCGGAATTGAAGAAAGCAGAATTAGCGGCTAAGAAGTTGGACCGTTCGTGATTGAACGTATGGTGAACAACAACGTGGCGAAGTTAATACTTCCGCGCACGAAACGTCTCAATCCGAGATTCAACGCGGAGTTGTTGACCCATTACCTACGAGTCGTGAGGATTTCCTGAATCAATCGATTCCGAAGGCTGTACATCTGATCTTGGACGAGAACACCGCAGAAGAACTCTACATTCTAGAGAAACTGCTCAAGAAACGAACGAGATGTCGCAAACGTCAATAGTTTGTGATGTGGCATGCGTTGCCGGAGCATGAGCCAACTTGGGAAAGCGTCAACCCCTGGATGAGTATCGACTCCGCCATCGCGAGATCAACCGGGGGGAGATATCAGGCCAACCGCTGGCGTGCTGAGTGAGCAAGCCAGAGTGATGCGGCGCAAAGACTCGGGATTGCTTGCGAGCGGCCAGAGGCTTGCCGTTCCTGTGGCAGCTACCCGAGAGGGTTAGCCGTCACAGCGAACATGCATTTAGTAGGTAAAATTCGATAAACGGAAACAGTGAACTAGGAAAAAAAATGAAAAGAAAACAAAAAGACGCAGGGTGGCACATAGTCAAGAAAACAACCGGAAATACACACAGATCGCCCTGGGCTCGCGTAGGAGCACAGCGAGGCATGCACGTTAGGCTAGCAGTAGCAATTAATTATTAAATCAACCGTCTACCCTGAACATTGACACCGACTACCTCGCTTCATAACAGGACCTGCACTCACTTCAACTTGAACGACCAACACTCTTCGCGTCCGACACGACAGTGCGGGACGACATTGCTGGGACCAGGTCCCCTGCCCGTGTGCTCAAGGTGATACTGCTACTGACTACCAGTCACCGCATTGCGTTCAGCTTGGATGTGGAGGGGCAGAAGATGTGGAAGAGGCCATACCCCAACGGTCCCGACATCCCGATAACTTCCCTACACTCAGGATATTGATCAAATCTAAATTCATGGGCGCAATCAAGAACTACCGTATTCGTCGAGAAATTGTGCTCCCGTGGTACATCGCCAAAGCGGTCCAGCTTCACAAACATCAAGGAGACTGCAAGTCGCCATCGTGTTCTGTCTGGTCGAATGCGACGATGGATAAAGACATAAATGAGCTCGAAGCTGCAGTGCGGGTGAATCCCCGCGTGCAATCGCTGAACAAGGGACGGTGTCGCGCAAACCCAGAGCTCGAGGAAGAGCTGGCGGTCTGGACCATCGAGCGAAGGTTGCCGGATTTCCTCAATTCCTCAACAACAGTAGCCATCTTGTTTTCTTAGAAAGCTTTTACACTCAAGCGCCGACGAGGAAGGTAGCCAACGTGGCACAACTGAGTGTCCGAGCGAATTACATAGGCTATTACAATCCACTCTAGCTCCCCATTGTCTCCGACCACATCCTCCCCCCTGAACACGACCACGTCATCGACTTTGTGATCCTTGCCGCAAATTATTTGAGCAGTGCAGCTTCGACTGAACCCCCCTTCATCGCACTCGACAACATTGACGTCACGAATAGGAGCCTCGACTGCTTGGTCCTACAACGTATGCAATCCATCACACTTTAACAGTTCCATAGGCGCTCGTGCTATTATAGTATCAGACTTACCGTAGCGACTCAAGCGTCCAAAAGCAAAGTGGCTGCCAACCTCACCCTCAATTGTGATTTGATAAAGAAAAAAAATCGTCCAGCTCATCGATGAAACTCCTTCAAATTCATCACGTCATACTGAAAAAGTTTGAGAGGGATCCACCTTTTCGGGGCCCAGCTTTTCGACGAATGCGGACCCCGCCAGTAAGGAAGTATATAAGGAGAACTATAGTAGTAATTGCTAAGCTACAAATGAGAAAACGATGCATGTATTAGTATATTTCGTTATATCGAGAGCCACGATCTGGAGGCACGCCGTTCACCAAGCTTCCGAACCCTCCTTTCGAACGAGACGAACCCTGCCACCTCGGCCAACGTGTCGGCTGCAGCACGCGCCACCTCTCGATCACCACTATCACCTTGTGAACGTCAAACCGCTCTTCTCCCTGCGCGACCAACTCATCTGTTCCAGGTTGTGCACCAAGATGCCCTCGTGAGGGCATCGCGGTTGACGTGCGACTCGCACGTCAACCAACCGACACTCTACTACATGAGCATGCTCGTTGGATCATCATCAACAACAAGAACGATAATTTTCAGAAACGCTCACTGCATCTTAGGACCGCTCTGAATACTGTACAAAAGCGCTTTCAGCTCCCTTACTCGAGCAACTTCGACTGCATAATCCACCGCGACCAGCCACACACGAACTCGATCCAGTGCGTGAACCCCTGCTGAGCGTGCAGTTCGCAATCAAACTGGCCCCAGTTTTCGCAGGTGACTTCGATTGTAGTTTCATCTACCTCAGAGAACTTCATGCCTATGCCTCCTTGGTTGATCCACTTGACATTCGGCTGCGGTTCTTCAGCGGCTCGGCTTCTGACGTTGGCTTGTGAGTCTTTGATCGCAAGGATCGATCCGAACCAGCGCTTTCCGTTCAATTCGACTCCCGTGCGAAGCTGGACTAGCACAAAATAGCGAGTGTGGACGCGGTCAGGAATGTTGTGGACCATGACGTGAGAGTTCGCGTCGAAAGACTGAAGCACTTGGGTGTTCACCTTGGACCGCTGGGCGCGGCTCCAGTTCAACGGCACGAATACAAGAGGCCAAGAATTGAGACTTCCCGTTGCGGTCATCGCGATAGCATTGTCCAGTGAGCAAGCTACGCGAGCAACGAGCTTGATACGGCCGTGAAGTGAGTCGTCACCAGCATTTCGCAGGAGAGGGGCGCGATGCACAGTCCACCCAAACAGCCGCCCAGTTACAGGAATACTCTGATCAACTTGATCCGTGGAGGATGCCACCGCGTCTTGGTATTCAGGCAGTGTGAACGGATGAAAGTGGAAGGATGGCTCTCCATTTGGAAATCTCACCCTCCACCCGTCCTCAGAACTGACTAGGGTTGGCCTCCTTCGTAACTTTTTGCTGGCTTCGTCAATCGTCTCACCATTAGAGCTGCACTCGTGTTCTGATCCCATGCTGGCATCTAGCGCACTTTCGTTGGCCAGAGACTGGAAGTGCTCGTGCTGTTGAAGCTTATCGTGGAGCTCCGTGTTCTCGGTGCGCAATGTGTCGCTCTCGAGGACAAGGCGGTGCACTGCATCACCGAGTTTGCGTTCGCTTGACGTAGAGTTGTCTTGAACTACACTGGAGCGGTTCAAGGCAGCTAGCTGGCGCTTGACCTGCTGCTCCAGGAGCTGTCGCTCAAGCCGCATCTGCAGTAGCTCGCCCTTCTTCACTACTCGCTGCCGCGCCATGTCCTGGCACCGGGTCTTCCGTCTCACCTCAGCCTTGGCTTGCTTGGTCCAGGACTGCGTCGTTGAGTCGGCCCACTCGTGGAGCACGACCCAGGCCTTCTTCTCGTCAGTCTTCGTGCCGTCTTCAGAAGCGACCATAGTTGTGCTGGACTGTGACTTATTAAGAATGGCGGTTTGTCAGCACTGCGGCCAGATCCGTCGCCTGCTGTTGAGCTGCTGCGTTAGTAACACCCTGAGGGGGATTTTCCATAAATCGGTGATTTTAACTGAAATTTGTCAAAACGATTGTGATACGTACCGGTAATTGTCTAGCACTACTGATGTGTATTAGACTAACCTCAGAAATAGACTGACATACAAATTTCAAGTCAATCCGATATCAGTAGTGTAGTACACCAGAAATAGTAAGGCTTAGTGAAACCCGAACCACATACTAACTACACAACTGCTGAGCACCTAAAACTCGCCACTTTACGCTTCCGTCCTTGCCTGACGCGTGCCTAGAGCTCGCCAGAATGTTCGCTGCTGTCGGTTAACTGGACGAGAAGAGAGGCTTCTGACACGATAGTCCGATCGTGGGAACCCAGCCACATCGCAGCAAGCTCTCTGCGAGAGAAGGCTTTAGAATCACCGATACATAAGGGGCCACGCATGTGATACTGGATCGTAAAGAGAAATAAGACAAAAACTAACAGTTTGTGCAGACGGCCAGCTTAGTACACGCAAGATATCGATAACAGATTATCGTCACTACTCACACAATCGTTAGAGAATTTGTAGACAGTTTCAGTTTAGGGTGTGTACAGTAGTAGATAACAGCTTTTGCAAACGGATTGCTATAATATACTTTGTGGTATATGAGTGTTCTTATAGAACCATCGTGAAGCCCTCGCAATGCTTGGCAGGCTGGGCTGTGGGTTTGTCCTTCACGATTATCACTACTGGTCTCGTTGACGTGGGTGCCTTTGGTGCAGCACGGACTCGGCTAAGAAGCAGTAATCCGAGTAACGAATTCGCAAAACACTACAATAGGATGGAGCACGTTTGCAAACGTGTATATTAGAAGTCACAAACATGTCTTCGCAGTGGTTACGTACTGTGCATCACTACGTTAATTAGGACGTGGGGGCTAGGCTGGATGCTAGGTGCCAGCTACACTACTCCTGCATGGAGCAGAGTGATGATGTACAGCAGCGATGCACATTTGATGATCAGGAATATGATAGTACCGTTCCAGTACTACTGTAATACCATTCCTCTACTCACTGAGCAGTAGTTTGCCATTTTCACACTCACTTATGGAAATTCCTCTGGTTTGTCACTCGTCAGCTGTTTGGGCACAGTGGGGCACAAACTCTATTTTGTCTCCTAACATCGGTAGCTGGCCTGGAGTTCGGGCTTTGGCATTACCTCGACAAACGCGAACGATGCCGTGGACACTTATGAAGGAGGCAATGCGTGTATACCTTCTCGTTTTCACGACTAAGAAAGCTTTGAGTTTCGCGAGGCAACTGCAACGTGCCACGGCGCATGGATGTCCATACCATGCGTGCCATATTGGATGCTGGTACGCTGATTCGCCCAGCTGCTACGATTACGCTTGACTTTGAGCACTCGGAGTCAGATAAACAACGTGAACTAAGGAGGCAGGATGCAGTGTATCACTCACTAATCCTTTCTAGCGTTATCCCCACAGTATCACCTGACCAACACGCGCGATAGATTCTGTCGACGTACATCTATTGCTTCCCGGAATGGACCCAGTGCGGTCTCGCAGCACTGTACGAAGGTGGTCCCCAGAGCTCAAGGTGATGCGGAAGCTGCAGCACCACTGCAACCACATGACTCGATTCCGCAATAAGAGCGCGGTGGAGAAAAAAAGTATGCTTAAGGAGCACCAGCAGCTCGAACACCGCCTCGGTGAACTGCATCGAACAGGAATTCACACGGAATTCCTGCTGTTTCAGCGGGAAATGCTTCGACTAGTTCTGGAACGGGAAGTGCTGCGAGACGAAAACGTGGCGCTTCGACTCGAGCTCACACGCCACCGCAACTACATGCAACTAATCCAAAGCGCTGCTTCCAAATACATGGGCCAAGATCTCGATATCGAAGCCGCGGAAGAGTCCAATACAGTCACAGTACGCTGCGTAAATTCCGAGCGGCAAGTCGTCAACGAGAAGGCTGGTCGTCGAGTCGATTTTCCAGGAGGAGAGCCGCTCTTGTTCTTCCATCCATTCTCGGAGCAAGAGTTCAATGTGATTCTCAGTCGACACGACTTCAATTCGTCTGCTGAAGAGTCGGACACACATTGTGTCGGAACGTTTCTTGGCTGGAACATCTAGCACGGTGCAATAATTCAGGGAGAGGAATGGATGATTGACCATGTGCGCTGTTCCAAACGTATAGAACGCTCCATTGACACGATGCTGCATGATATGCGCAGAGAAGATGGCAACAGTAAGTGTCCGGTCATCCCCACGTCGAGGGATCAAGGGATGGATACGGAGATCTCCATCCAGACGCTGCAGACATTCAATGAAGATTCTACGTGATCGTGCGTAGCAATTCGGGAAAAGACGTCTTCCGCCACATGTGCCTGACCAAGCGATCCAAGTTTGAGCTGATCGATAGTAAGCACGTGTTCAAGTTCTAAGATGTGGTTGGGGACACGGAGATAACCGCGACGCTGATCCTGCGACTAAGAATTGTACCTGGATCACGAGCAGCTTTTCAGTGAACAGAGGCAATACAGTACCTACTCCTGTCGTTCGGGTTTTTCGTTTGTCTGTTTCACCTCGCTCGGATCATAGCACCTCGATGCGAGCGCGCTCACGCTTCTAGCTCTGGATGAGCGTTCGCCGACTTTGGTATTTTTACTAGGGTATTGTAGGGTAGAACTTGTGGATGGTGGCGCGGGATTTTTGTTTGCTGTAAAGAAGACATGTAATCACTTAGTTGTAAAAAAAAAAAGAAATTAACGACTTATAAACCACCTTGATCGTCCTACGCTCATTTACGTCGTTCTACCGGCCTCTGAACCCGGCACTCCTTCAACGCCTCCATCACCTGGCATCCGAGGATGACTCTGCTGTGTTGTTCAGAACTCCAATACGAACACTACGAGTAAGGGGCTTGTATGTTGCTGTACATGGAGAGGTGGTCACGTACTTTGAGCTTCTCATGGGCCGGATACGATATCACGGAGTGCTTTAACGGCGTTCTCCCTTTCCCACTAGGTATGCGAGGCCGCCCAACAGAGGGCTTTCTGCTAGCCACCATCGAGGGGGGTTGCCCTTGAGCGTAATTGGTGCGTGAGGAGAGACTGCATGCAACAACAAGTGGTCGTGTAAAAATGTCTTCGCTTATGCCATAACAAGCAGTATGGGATAAAGGGAAGTCGGTACTGTTTATCAGTTTAAATCGCTTGAGGTTCGCACTAAACTTTGAGTAGGTTGGACGAAGTTATACTTTGCGCCCATTGACACGCAAACTGAGCCCACTGGATGGAGAGCTGTTCCGCATGCAGCTCATTATGGCATGTGGCCCACCGACTGAAAGCAACATCAACGGTAGATTCGTCCACCTCCGTCAACGTGATACAGACACCACCTTCCCGGGCCCATTCAACGTTGCTGTGAGACTTCTCGACCCCATGGCATCGATAATTTGCGGCTGAATCAGCTGCAATGGCTCCAAAACGTACGGCATGTTTCCCTTCTTCGTCGACGTAAGACTGGCGCTGGTCAAGATGGAGATAGCGAACATGTACTGGACTTGGAACGTTCGTAACCATCACGAAGACGCCCGTATCGAACTCCTGTAGCACTTGTGTGGAGACATGGTGGCGCTGGTCGTTGGTCCAGCTTCTTGGTGTAGCTAGTAGTGGCCGACCGTGAATGTCTGACGTAGATACTCTCTCACTTGCTTCAGCTACAGAGCAGCTTAGACGGGTCGTATATTTTCGGTGAACGATAAGGGCGTCGTCGAGCGCACTTTGAACTAGAGGAGCTTGATAAACTGTCCACCCGAATAGAGTACCAGTTACGTTCACGTAAGCCGAATTGACTGCCACAATGGCCTCCCAGTTCATGATGATCGCATCCACTTCATCTCGCGTAAGAGGCTCGAAGTAAAAAGATGGCTCATCGCCCGGGAAGAACACGCGCCGGGGCTCATCCAGTCGCGAATGAGAAACCCACCGAGTGCTGCTGCTAGCTTCGTGGATTGCGCGAGGGCTCGACTGGCGCTCCGAATCGTCGCTGCGGCTTTGCAGGGCCTGCGATGCTCGAGCCAAAAAGTGTTCATATTTCTGGAGCTTGCGGCGAAGCTCGAGATTGTCACTGCTGAGAAGTTCGCTCTCGAAAACGAGGCGACGGACCAATTCACCTGTTGAGTTCTCGCCGGATACGGGGTGATCGTTCTTGTTCACCA
Organism: Phytophthora cinnamomi; assembly: GCF_018691715.1. Classification (NCBI taxonomy): domain Eukaryota; phylum Oomycota; class Peronosporomycetes; order Peronosporales; family Peronosporaceae; genus Phytophthora; species Phytophthora cinnamomi. The sequence goes on from NW_027150972.1 coordinate 599,644, forward strand.
ACCCACTTGTATTGGAGAGTGCCTTCAATCGATCCTTCATCAGTTTTTCGAGGTAGTCTCGCTCACTGCGAAGCTGCTTCACACTCGCCTTATTCCTGCCAAACGTAGCCTTAGTGTAACTGGCACGCTTCTTGAGGCTCCGTTCAGCTTGTACTTGATATGTCCATTGCTCGATTGTCGAGGAGGACCTACTGGCTAGCAAAGGCATCGCAGAATCGGGTTGACTTGCTTTGACGTTATGTTCCGACTGAGTTTTTGGGACTGAGGCGATCACGTCGGCACACACGTGGGCCAATTGAGCTAAAAGGACCTGGCAAACTGGAGCGCCAAAAGCAGCTGGGCTAGCAGTACCACAAGACAACTGAATACTATAGTATGTTTAGATTGGTGTGGGACTTCGCCATACATTGTAAGAACACGTGTACTGGTGTACCTATGCTTGCATTGAGTGGTGCGCTGGGGTTTACGCATGCATGCTTGTCGACTCGTGGTTACATGTATTCACGCCATCGCTGTTGACAAATTTCACGCGATCACTGTCAACCAAGAATTACCACACGAGCTTGTGTTAAAGTCGAGCATCTTCGACGTGCTGATGCTTTGCAGGAAAACTTGGGACTCGCTGATGGCAGAGCTGTCCCATACAATGTAGACCACGCATTTAGTGGCATCAGTCCCCACTCCGTCTATTGGCCGCTACTTAAGTAATACACAAGCACCTCTGGACATCCTTCCTCCTCCCAGATCTCTTCGTTCGGCACCTTCACGCGGCCCTCCGCTGTTGTATTCTCTCTACTATTCCTGTCTCATCCAAAACCTTAACAGCTTGTTTACAGATTGAAGGTAGCTGTTATGTAATCAGGAAGCTCATGCTTGCGATGCATCAAAGCCACCGCTGGCCCCTCAAGTGAACCCTGTTCACGAGAAGCAGCCACTTTATATGGACCAGCAAATGCAAATAACTCCCAGAAAAGACGAAGAAGATCAACAACAACAAAAATGCCACCCACAGTAAACCAATCCTTCCCCAACGAACCACATTAAAACCAAGATCGAAAGCAACCCTTTCACTATTGTGCATGGGCAATCGTTGTACCTATCGACCACCAGCCGACGCATCTTCGCACGTTACCATACAAGTCGCCAGCTTGTTTGGCGAGGTCCGTACCTTTCATGCAGACAGATCGCACTCCTGCGATCTGGCACCCAATGGCTGCTGGAATTACCTCATTACGGTATATGGAACGCCTGGGGTAGTCACGACAACGACAACAAATGCTGTAATTGGATCGGGTAGTGGCGCCGTTTTGCCTTTTGAAAAGCTACGGTGAGGTCTATTCGCCCAGACCCGTCGCCCTTTCGTCTGTTCGCCTTTTCGATCCCAGCAGGTAATATAACTTGTAATGCTTTACGTAACTAGATCGCTGTAGCTTCAACCGGGAGTGGCCTTCATTTGAGCTGTGACCGCGATGGTTTGAATCGGGTAGGAGTATTATACGCAAGTGGCGCTATGGTGCGTGACCCCCGGGTTATTGCCTCGATTGGTAAGATGAAATTACTTGTGCGTGACGGTCATGATGAGCTGCGGCTGAGGAAGTGGGCAGGAAAGCGATGCTTGTGACAGAGCCCCGTCAACATTCCGATTCGTTGCATGTACGCTCCTGTCCCCGAAGGAGTTCATTATTCAAGCAACCGTCCTGGTAATCACGATTGTCGCGGTGGTGCCCAAGAAAGAATCGAAAAATCCACACCGTGAGTGGAAACTGGCGGACGAAGTCGTCGAGGACAGGAAGAAGTACAAGCAACGCGTGCATCGGGAAGAGATGGTGCAATATCGATAGCAAAAGAAAATTCTGTTGCAAGATGCTGATGCAGGTTAGACAATAGTTTACGCCGAGAGTGATCGCCTCGTCCAGGAGAGTGCGCAAAACATCCTCGGTGGGACGGGATGGCGCATGAACTTCGCCAATGGAGAGTCATCGTTCCGCTACTACCCGTTCTCGAAGACCAAGTGCGATACAATTGTGTATACGTGTGAGAGTTGGATGACGAAGGGGAATTGATAGGCTACGGGGGATTTACGGAAGTGGGGACACACTTAGGCTGGAGCGTCGAGAGGGCTTCGTTAGTTTTCCATGACAATTTGAAGTGGATGGAGATGCGCGTAAAGTTTGCTAAGAGGACCCGGTATGTTGCCGGAGCGGCGGGTGCCACGATGAGCATGCTGGAACCAGGAGTCGTGGTCTGTGCTGACACTCCAGAGCTCTATGCACGAGTACGCAGAGCTACCTGCACGTCGCTAAAGCTCCAGGAAATGAATGACGACACTGCCATTATCGTCTCAAACTCTCCCTCGCAATCCAGTGGACGCCATTTACGGCACCTGACTTGGTAACCACCGAAGCACAGCAAATGAAGCTGCGAGACGCACTTTAACCTTTGCGATGGTCGTCCCCGACTCGAAGCCCAATAAGCGAAGTCGTGAGGCTGAGGGTTCGCGAGACAAGGTGCTCTGGATATGCGAGGGAGCATCATACATGACGCTCAAACAAATTGATGATTCGACACTGGAAGCCACGTACAACAATTGCAGTGGTTGTAAGAACGAGCTTGACGCGCACCACCTGCTAGTGGAGTGAGGTTACGAGGGATTACGCTGGGAACAGCTTGTTACATCGTCAAAACTGCTTGCGATGTGATGGAAATCTCTTGTAGGACTATATATCAATCAGTGCGCTGGAGCTTTTTTTATCACTTGTAGTTCATATAAAGCTAAAGACCAAATAGGTCAAACGCACATGATTTTGGTGAGTAGTGGGGTGGGTATTTGGCAAATACAACAAAGATACACAGAGTGATATCGACGCGAGAGGCAGCCATCATAGTTTTTGCTTTCGAAATGTGGCTGTAGGCTTTTAAGTAATGTTGATAATGATCCAGCTCGCAAAGTGGTGATGCTTTATGGTCATCCACTGTTAAGACCGTAAATCATAAATTCCATTTTCTTCAAAAAGGGCTGGCTTATAACGTCATGCTGGTTGGCCTCAGAGTCGACAACGACTATTGAGTACGTGATCGAACGCCTCCCATTTGAATCTAACTTGAAAGCATCGCGTGTGCACTTGTCCAGGAATATTGCAAACCATGACGTAGTTAACTCCTGCATCTCTTGCATATGGATTAGATCTCGCTGTAGACGCATTCATGACCTCAGTACTGGTAAATTTAGGTGTGCTCATCATCCCCTCAGACGTAAAACGCACGCGTCTTCGAGCTAGCAGCATACGCGCGTCGTGAGCCTTGCGTGAGCAAAGAACGAGTTGTCTTCTCGATGTAGTAGCGACGCGTGGCGCACAGTCTAGCCGAACAAAGTTCCTTGGATTAAAGAGGACGGCAAATTAACAGCCAGCATTATGTCGCAGACTGTCAAGCTGGAGTCGAACTCTGCCCGGAAGAACGGGTGGAAGTAGAATGACGGCTCATGGCGAGGAAAATACACGCACCACCCTGGCTCGTTCCGAAGAGCATGCGCAACCCATTGCGGGGTTTTACTCGCGTCTCGAACACTCAACGCGCTGCAATCTGGGAAGGGAATGGGGAGAATGGGGTCGAGATCTCCACCCAGAATCGATACAAAGCGCTCGAACTGCCGAAGTTTCTGTTGCAACTTGAGAATCTGCGCCCTGAAGCAGTCGCTCTCGAGCGCGAGTTGGCAGGCTGCGCCGATTATTTCGTCGTGAAAGGATCATAATGGCTTGCCACTTCTCACTACGATTTCCATACTTGGCCTCCAATCGACCGCGGTCTTGCCGTAATGTAGCCAGTTCCTGGTTCTTGCGCGCTCGGAATCGGACCAGCGTCTGTACTCGTATCTGTCGTGCTACCTCATGCAGTTCCTCCTTGGATCAGTTGACCGTCGTCGCTGCAGTCCAACTTTGCAGCACAACGAGTTCCTCGATATTCACCATGACCGTGGCCATAGCTAAGCGCACCCCACTCGAATTGATGCGGTCTTCTTGACGCGAGTCACTTTCAACTTTCTGTACGGTTGATGTCTGTGATCACGGCGGGAATGACAACACCCGGCTAGTCCATCCAAGCCAGTTTGGCGATCACATACAGGTAGTACTACCACCTCCGACACCAGCTGTTGTGTATTTTTCATGTACATGAAAAATTATTGCAGGATTTAGCCACTACAGACTAATTGACGCCACTTTGAGCATCAGATCGACAATCTCGCCGTCGGCATCGCCCTCTTCAACGCCCTCGTCCTCGCCGTCTTCGTCCGGCTCGTCGTTTCCACGAAGGGGAGTCGCAAGACCAGTCTTTTGCCAACAGTGCGCCACCGTCTTGGCCTCCGTAGACGACCACAACAGCGAGCTCCATTGCATCGCCTGAAGCTGGTCTATTTTGTATGCAGACTGCCCATTAACATTTGCATCAGCCTCAAACCTTTCGATCCCGTGGTCAATCTGTAACGACCTAAAGCGTGCCTTGAAGGACGCAATAATACCGGCGTCCAGAGGCTGCAGATAGGTGGTAGTATTGGCCGGCAGATATGTCGCTTAGGTGTCGTGGGCGTCGTAGCAGTCGGTGATCTCCTGGATGGCATGGTGTCCTTCTCTCACTACGTCGGCGTCAGCAGAGCCAGCCTCGCCGTGTCGCGATCTGTAGCGTAGCTTGTGCCGCTTGTGAAACCCGGTCAGCCAGCCAACGGAGAGTCCGACATCGAGCGCAGGCCCGCCTACATCTTCTCGAATCTGCTCGGCGTTCCTAGTGATAGCTTTGCGGTTAAGACACAGCCCCCTCGCTTCTACGCTACCCACCCACTCCTCTAAATTCTTTTCTAAAGCAGGCGCCTTTACCTTTAGCGGCTTACGCCGTTTGCCCTCACCGTACTCTGGTTTCTTGATAGTGCTTGCGTTCTTTAGTATGTCAGATACTGTGTTGCGGGCTGGGGCTTTGCGCAAGCGGAATGCTCGCTTGGACCACCGCGCTAGCTCTGAATGGGTCATGCCAGGCTCCGCTGCGCTCTTGTCAATCAGCTCGCGCTTGTTCTCGATCGTCAGCCAGCGTCCCATTGCTCCCTCGGAAGGGGGCCACAGCGCTCAGAAGCCAGTCTGCGGCGAGTGGTGGACGCGCGCTAAGCATCCCTGTTTAAGCTGATAACGTATTATTAAGGATATTTTTTCTAGGAGGTGTCGGAAGTGGTAGTACTACCTGTAACCATATCATCACGTCTCCGACCGTGAATGCAACTCCGACCAGAATCCGACCATATCACAGAACTTTATATCGAACTAATTTGGGAAGGTTTTCGTAAATAGGATGACAGCAGGTAATTACGCGCGTAAATAACCTAACAAATGAGTGGTGCACGCGTAAGTTTGACTGCGCCGTTTGCCCTGCGCACTCAGTGCTCGATTGACCACCCGGGAGGGTGAATTGAGGGGGTTGTGCCGCGCATCGGTGCACCTAAGAGGGTTGTCGCTTCCACGAAGAACTGTGGTCGTTAATTCCCCGTCGAGCACTCCAGTGTAAAGTATCCTGCGATGTTGTTGTCTAACCCCCACCGATGTAGCTCAATGGAAGAGCCCCCGAAAGGGATGAAGGTGGTTCGATTCCACCCATCGGTAAAATTTCTACGATTGAATTAACGATGCAGACCTCCACGCAAGCGGCATCAACGGAAGCAAGAACAACTAACACGAGGAACAATGACTGTGCTATTGTGTTGGACTATGGGACTTGTTTGAGTGTGTTTTGATGGTGTGCTGGTGCAGGATCTACAACTCTTCCGATGGCAAGGCGCTTCCGATAGTCTCCGATGAGAACGTTCAGGCTTCCTTCGCGATGCAGCTGCCGAAGCGCTTTCAACACAGCGCAGGATCCTGATGAGGGTACGTTTCGCAACCACAAGAACGCCATGACCTTGCCTGATGCTAACTCCCCAAGCTGACGAACATCGTCCTTGTAGCTGGGTGACGATTCGTCGAGCACGTATCCATCTTCGATAAAGAGCTTCAAGAAGGCCACAAGCTGCTTGGCGTCTGATTTTTTGTGCTTGTCGTTGCATCTCCAGCCGCGCGGATCTCCTGCATACCACGCAAACCAGGTGTCGGTTAGCGGTTGCAGCTTCGAACGGCGTCTGCGCTTCTGGGGTACGTTTGATTCTTCTTCTCTCAGTCGCTTCGATCCTTGCTCACCTCGTCGTGCGATTATATCGTCTTTTTTACTGTCGCTTGCAGATTCTAACGAGTTTACGCGTGCTTCCAGTTGTCGATTCAGCTCGATTAATCGTTCAATCAAGGCCGTTTGATGATCGAATGCAGCTTTCGCTCCTTTACTTCCTTCGGTCATGTCTTCAGTGACTCCGTTTGCTTGGTTTGATGATCTTGCGAGCTGCTGTGACCAAGTGAGCAGGTTGGCCGTCGTCACTCCGGATTCCTCGGCGCAGTGCTCAATCTTCGCGACTACTTTACCGCGTGGGTTAATCTTCAACAGCGACGGATAGTGAAGGATCAGCGTCGCAGTCAGCACTTCTCGCACAGCAGCGCTGATGTTGAAGGCCGGATTTCCCAGTGAGTGGCTTGCACTGAATATTTTATGGCTGACTTCATGGATTTGATCTTGCGTAGTCGAGTCGAAGGCTTCCAGTGACGGCAGCACAGAGGTTTGCTTTGGTGCCATACCACTGAGCACCTTCGCAACTTGGTGGTCCTCCTTCGGTGTATTGAAGACGTATGCAAATGCCTTGTTTGTCGTAGTCATGTTCCAGGCTCCGCGGTCGAAGATCCACTGCGCTGTCAAGTCCGAGCAAGCGTTTGCATGCTGAGCACCTCCTCGGCGAAAGGAGTGCGAGCTCAGCGGTTCTTCCACTCCAGCTGGACCCGCAACTCGATCGAGGAGACGATTAACTTGAGCGTGGATCCCAAGAGGTGATGGTGCCCTGGATGAATTCGACTGAGCTGGTGCACTTGAAGGAGTTTGGTCGTCGCAGCCCTCGAGCATCTCCAGGAGGGGGACAGAGGCAGTCAGCTCAACTGGCACGTGGGCCGTTAGCGCTGGAAGATGGCTCAACAGCGCAGTCGATGGAGCTTCCTGAGATGCCAGCGCAAGCGCAAGAGCCAGCAACGGACACGACCGGAAGTCAGCGTCGGGGAAAAGCGACAGCGCTTGCTCATCAGACGTCTTCATCCGAATGAAGCGAATGAAGAAATCCCCTCCAGCACCGATGGAGAGCTGCTGTTTGCGGACGAAGGTCAAGTCCGAAGCGCGGCCAAACAGGTACCAGAGCAAGCATAGCAATGCAGCATCTTGGTAGTCCTCTGCGCAGCTAGCTGTTGAATACAGGTATCCCACCATCTTTTGCAAGTCGGTCTTGGTGCATGCAACCGCCTTCTTCACGAAACCACCGCTTTCGCGCTTAATACAGTGCTGCTATAGAGTGCGACCCATACTTAGCAGCTGCCTTGCAACAGCACCACCTGGGACGGGATATTCATCGAGCAGCCAGCACTTCACCTGTCGGTAGTACTGTGCCACGGAGTGCCGTGACAGATATTGCCCCTTCGAGCCAGCGTGGAAAGCAAGATAAACGCCAAACTTGTCCATTATCGTCAGGATGATGGCGCTTGCGCGGCTCGGTTCGGCAAAGATCATGGCGCCAACGTGCTCGAGGCTGGTCCCTTCGCTCGAGAGGAAGCGCTCGAACGCCTTTAGAGCGGTCGAGCGCGCGCGCTTGGTGTTGGTGGGCTTGAGATCGTTGAGGCTCATCGTAATGGGTCGGAGAGGGAGGTAATATCTAAATGATATGTGGCTGGGCGGCCTTCTCTATACAGATATACATATCTGAGGCTTGCTTCCGACCCGATACGTCGGAGTTAAGGTGGTTCCGACCTCTGACTGATACTGAGCTTTTATTGGTAAAAAATACGAGCTATGTCTCGAGTGGATTGGTAGAAACAGAATCAATGCAAATCATTGGTCAATATTCACGAAAAAACGCCATACAAAAGATCAGTGAGGTCAGAGAGATGATGTTATTCATCCATATTGTGGTGACTGGGTCTCTGTTGGTGCTATGGCACAGCAACTGGATCGCGCAGTCAGCGTATAAAAAACTGGAAGCTCAGTAGTTTTAGAAGTCAATGCTGCATGTTCAACTGAATTCACGGGATTGGTTACCCTGCATTATAAGATTATACAATATTGCACCGAAAACAATGCGCACAACAGTGCTTCTCGTGAGAAAATTACAGCGAGTGAGTGGACCTCGTCCTCCCCTACAATTTTTTTCTGAGCCCTCGGGTCCTATCGCAACTACATGGTATTACGACGTTCAATCGCTCGTGTTGCTCCATGACTGGGCTGCGGAGACGACGGAGGAGTGGAGGGTCCAAGTATAGCGTGAGTGGTGCCACCAGAAACGAATCAACAACTCGCTGCGGTTGCGCGAGCGCAAGAAGCAAGAGTTGACGCAGCTGTGTAGTGAGCAAGAAGCCTTGGAGGCTGAAGTCAGAGGCGACTGCGTGCTCTGAATGACATAATGGCGAAGAGCACCATGAGTGGTGAATTTGACGCGGCCGCACTGAACCGCGCGGTACGCAACTTACCCTCGAGAACGACGTACTTCGGACCGATAACCTTCAGCTACAACCAATAGTTCAGCAATTGGAGCACTTCGTTTCTCTGGCATGCGAGGCGGTGGAGATCATCGTACTGCTCTCGGCAGTTAAGACTGGTCCACAGAGCGTCCACGAAGCGAGCAAGGTGTTGCGCTTGACGAAAAATACTGAAGGTCGCACTTCCGGCTGGCGTGTCTACTTTCCCAACCACACGCCTTCGTTCTACTCCCACCCCTTCACAAAGCGCTGAGTTCGACGATGTGATCAAGTGCGGTCTGAAATTTTGTGATAAAGGAGCATCATTAGTGACATGGCTTTGGCTGGAGAGTTAGTCGTTGGCTCCACCAAAGACATAGTGGATAGCGCGTCGGCGTTCACGCATGTTCGACTTACAAGTTGGATGCAGTGCTCGCTTGTTGCTGCGCACACGATGGTAGCAAATTCAGATATCTACACCTGGCCTCTTGCCATTACTCCTCCGAACTGGAGGGACAACCAACGTCACGCTGTTAGCACTCAAATGCTGAAGGACATTGATACAGATTCTCACGTGATAGTGTGCAACATACCAGGTGTCAGGCCCACCTCTGGCCTGCTGAGCAAGCAAGCCAGAGCGATGCGGCGCAAAGGCTCTGGCTTGCTTGCTCGCGGTCAGAGGCTTGAAGTTCCTGTGGCAGCTACCCGAGAGGGTCAGCCGTCACAGTGAACATGCATTTTGTAGGAAAAACATGAAAAAGAAACATGGAACATACATTTAGTAGAAAAGAAATGAAAACAAAACAAAAAGACGCAGGGTAGCACATAGTCAAGGAAAACCCCAGAAATACGCAAAGAGAGCCCTGTGCTCGCGTAGGAGCACAGCGAGGCATGCATGTTAGGCTAGCAGTAGCAATTCAGTATTAAATAAACCGTCTACCCCGCACATCGATCACAACTACCGCGCTTCTCGACAGGACCAACACTCGCACCCACTTCAACGACAAACACTCTTCGGGCCCAACGCGACATCTGGTAGCACTTGCGGGGGGAAGGCTCGCTGCTGCACGGCACTCAAGGGGAGGCTTTTTCAGCTTGAGGTGTAAGTGTCACGTCAGCGTGACCAACCCAGCTGTTGGGGAGACTTTGGTACATTAATAGAGCAACCTATTATTGTACGCTGACCGTGGGAAATAACTGGAGGGCAGCCGTGGTGCAAATTTGTTTTGCATCTGGCCCCGGTGACAGCCCATTTGCCCAAGTAGCTACTGTTCTCAAAAGACTGCACCGCATATAAATCGAGCACTATAAGTCTCGAAGCCGGTTAGTCAGTTTTTGTTCTTGGTAGCCCGGCACAGCAAAATTTGGCGAAGCGAAGACCAGGACGACAACCGTCACCGCTCGACCTCTCACGCGTCATCGACCTCTCACGTGTCATCGACCTCTTCAAAGGCATCGAAGAAGTCCAAGACCTCCCAAAGCGCATAACTCGGCCAATTTTAGGAAGTAGCGTAGGCTATTTTCTTTAGCAGGTTTTCTCTTTTACTTTCTTTTAGTCAGTGCCCCTAAAAGTAGATTGCTCCCACCGGTATCAAGTTTCAAGGGTGAACACACAAAGTACGAAGTTTTCGCGTGTTCAAGATGGCGGATCCGGCCCAACTAATGCATAGTATGTTGGCGGCCATGGAGAAGCAGACAGAATTGATCGACGAGCTGCGCAAGTCAAGGCAGCTGTCGCAAATAAAGCTGGATGGGATAAAAATGCCCAGCTACGGGGGGACGCTCAAGGAATCGTTCCAACTATACCGGGAGCAGGTGGAGCAGTACTTTTTAGCTAAGGGCATAGACTGGAAGGATAGTAAGTTGAGTGGACGCATTTTGGCTGTGTTAGCGGGAACGCTGAAGTATGGAGCCGCGCAGTGGTACATCGTCAAGAAGGACGATGTGAAGAGTGTGGAAGACTTCTTTTTGAAGCTGGAGGAAGAGTTCGTGCCTCCGGATCTGCAAGAACGTCTTCGGGACCAGATGAATGACTTGAAGGAGCGTCAGTGTCGAGACTTGCCCGATTATATCAGCAAGTTCAGGCACTTGATTACTCAAGTCAAGGAGATGAGCGAACTGGACAAGATCATGTATTTTTTGCGTGGTCTGCCGTCAAGTATTCGGGAGGAAGTCCAGTATCGCAGGAGTGCAACGTTGACCGACGCTATTACCGTAGCGCTCGACTATGACCGGTCTCACGCGCATCGTGGACGCTCGGATGGAGCACGCGACAGACCGAGGTACCGATCGTACGACAACAGACGATCGAAGAGCAACAACGATGGACCAGTGCCGATGGAGATCGACAACGTAAGGGTACCGTCGAAGGAGGAATGTATGCGCCGAAACCTGTGTTTCCGGTGCGGGAGTAACGCCCATCGGGCTCGTCAATGTCCGATACAGCCGCAGCAGACGCAAATGGCTAAGCGGAATGCGCCGAAGTACAACAACTCGGGCAGTAATCAAGGGCGTAAGCCGAGGATGAACATGGTCCTCGAGGATGACGAACAGGTGGATACTGTCGTCATGGATCGCGTGACTATGAGTGTGGCTGACATCCAGGAACAAGCGGATGAGTTACAGGCATTCATGGACAAGGCACGTGTGCAAGTGGAAGAGACTGTCACTGCAGCGTCAGAAATGACGGAAGATGCTGGCTCGTGTGGACTACAGCCAGTTGAAGAACCGAGTTTGCATGCGATGCAACCGGAATTGGAGTCTGGTGTGTGCGGATCGCCGCCAGAGCAGGAAGCTGAGTTGCATGAGAAGCAGCCAGTGAAGTTGGTTCAGCAAGGATCGCAACCAACAAGTACAACGGAGACCTTGAAGGTGAACGCAGTGAAGTCCGAACGTACGAGTAACCTTTTCATCAGGAAGGGTCGCATCAATGGCAGAGATGTCCGAATTCTGTTGGACACGGGTGCAAGCACGAACATGATTATGCCAGGTTTGGCTAGTAATGTGTTTCTGTCAAGACGAATTCAAGCTCAGCGCTTTGATGGCACGTTGACACCGGCGACGGATGTCAAACACGTGGAAGCGCCAGTGAGCATGGATGGGTACTTCTTTCCAGCGATCGAGTTCGTGGAATGGAAGTTGCCGGAGTCGCACGACGTCATTTTGGGGAAACCGTGGTTTAAGGACTACAACCCTCAAGTGGATTGGCAAAAGGAGGAGGTTGTCATACCTGACCGGATGCAATTCATCGACGTCGATGCACCGTCGTTCTCGCACAACTTGAAGGAAGGCGAGTATGAGCAGGTGTTTCGGGTGAAGATACAACTTGTGCCCGAAGTGGAAGGAATTCCAGAACCGATCTTCAACGTAGTCGGTAAGGAGTTCAAGGATGTGTTTCCGGAGCAATTACCAGACGGATTGCCTCCGATGCGTGAAGTCAACTTTGAAGTGACGTTGAAGAAGGGGGCTCAGCCAAGCTCTCGTGCACCGTTCCGCATGTCGAAGATGGAACAGGATGCTTTCGAAGAATTTGTCAAAGACAAGTTGAAGAACGGATGGATTGAAGTGTCGAACTCGCCGTGGGTTTCGAACATTTTCGCTATCCCGAAGAAGGACCCAGTCACAGGTCAAATGCCGAAAAGGGCTGAATGGTTGCGTAGCGGCAATTTGAAGATTCCGTTGCGTTGGGTGTTCGACTACCGCTATCTCAACAACGCGACTGTCATTGCCAAGATCCCGTTGCCATTAATCGAGGAGTTGTTCGATAAGATGGTAGGTTGTGTCATCTACACGTTGATCGACCTTGCACAGGGATATCATTAAATGCTGGTGGTGAAGTCAAGTCGTCCGTACACTGCGTTTCGAACACACAAGGAAACGTATCAGTGGTGTGTAGCGCCCATGGGAGTGGCTGGAATGCCAGGGACATGGTCCAGGCTCATGCACAAGCTGTTCGACAAGTACGAATTTGTCGTCGTGTATCTCGATGACATCTGCGTCTTCTCGAAGAGTATGGAGGAGCATGTGGAGCATCTGCGTGCAGTTTGTATGGTACTGCGTCGCGAGAAGCTTTTTGCGCACATGGCAAAGTGTTCGTATGGTCAGTCCGAAGTGGCTTTCCTAGGACATGTTGTCTCGCAGGCAGGAGTAAGTGTTGATCCGCGTAAAACGGAAGCGATAGCCAAGTATCCGACTCCGACGAATCGAAAGGAGTTGTTGAGTTTCTTGGGTTTGGCAGGATATTATCGCAGATTTATCTGTGATTTTGCCGAGATTGCTCGTCCGTTGAGGGATTTGACGAAGGGAGATGCCCCATGGAATTGGACGAAGCCTGTGGAGGACGCGTATTTGCATCCTAAGCTCGCACTTCAGCAAGCGCCTACGCTGAAGTTGCCGGACTTTGAGCGACCGTTTATCGTGACGACGGACGCGTCAGGACATTGTATTGGTGGAGTTCTGTCACAGAAGTATGATGGAGCAGATCATCCGATTGCCTTCTATTCGAAGAAGTTGGGTAAACATGAGCGTGGATGGCCTACGCATGAGAAGGAGCTACTAGCTATCAAAGTGGCTACGGAGAAGTGGAGACACTATCTGCATGGACGCCCATTCGACGTCTACACGGATAACGCAGCGTGTTCGTGGATGTTGCATCACCCACGAGTGTCACCAAAGATGGCTCGCTTTTTGACGCACTTTTCGCAATACACGTTTACTTTGCATCATGTGCGAGGTAAGATGAACGTCGTAGCGGATGCGCTCTCACGGCCTCCACCGGATGGACTGGAAGACGAAGAGGAGAAAGAAGCACCTCTTCCGGATGTGACGTATACGGTTCATGACTGCGACGACGAATGCGCGAAGAATGCCGCACCAGTTCATGACCATCGTATTAAGTCTGCAGTGTTGCGCAACATGTCAACGGATGATACTCACCTGTTACTCGACGATGTCGACTTACGGGGGGAGGGTCGCCCGATTGGCGTAGCACAGCAGCAAGTCAACAGCGTCGACTATCATTTTGTAAGTCCGCACTTGGCCCCTGAGACGAAGAGAGTGTTTCAGGAAGGATACGAATCAGACCCTGCTTTCAAGCAACAGTGGTCTAATGGAGCAGGAAAGGAGAAGTTCGTCAAGCACAATGGGCTTCTGTTTTTCAAACAGACGAAAGGCGAAACTGTCTACCGACTTTGTGTGCCGAAGGTAAAAGAGCTTCGCACAAATGTCATGATCGAATTTCATGATGGAAAGACGTCCGTGCATCCTGGAAGTCGACGTACGTACCTGAAAGCAGCGCAATGGTACTACTGGCCGACTATGGACCGCGACGTAAGGGAATACGTTCGCACATGTGAGACTTGTGCACGATGGAAGTCCAGTAGCCAGAAGAAGAAAGGACTACTGATGCCGATACCAGTGCCAAAGGAATGCTGGGAAGTGGTGTCAATGGATTTCATCACGGGTTTGCCAGTGTCGGAAGGGTTTGATGCAATACTAGTTGCAGTGGACAAGTTGCCCAAGCGAGCGAAGTATGCACCAACGTATTCGACAGCTGACGCGAAGGACACGGCTAAAGTGTTCTTTGATGCAGTTGTTCGGCATCACGGATTGCCGAAGGTCATCATCAGTGATCGCGACTCGAAGTTCATCTCGGACTTTTGGAAGTCATTGATGAAGTTGATGGGTATCAAACTCAGCATGACAACTGCGCACCGAGCTCAGGCAGATGGCCAGACGGAGCGCCAGAACCTCGTGCTCGAAGATGCATTGAGATATATGATCTCGTATCACGGTGACGATTGGGTTAAGCACCTAGGGACTATCGAATATGCGCATTCGACCCTCGTCAACGCGTCTACGAAGTTCGCGCCATTCGAACTTGACACAGGACGTAAGGTGTCAAACATTGTGGCAGAGGAGATGAAAGACCTGCTGCAATCGGAGAATGATGTGACGCTCGCGGAGTTCGCGAAGAACTTTGCGAAGGAGCGACAGGAGATCGTAGAACGTGCTCAGAAGAATTTGGAAGAAGCTCAAGCAAGACAAAAGGAGTACTACGATCGCAAGCGCAGACAAGTTGTCTTTAAAAGAGGTGACTTAGTGCTGCTCGACACGAAGAACTTACCGCTGAAAACCGTAAACAAGAACACGGAATTGAAGAAAGCGAAATTAGCGGCTAAGAAGGTTGGACCGTTCGTGATTGAACGTATGGTGAACGACAACGTGGCGAAGTTGATACTTCCGCGCACGATGAAACGTCTTAATCCGACATTCAACGTGGAGTTACTGACCCATTACCAAACGAATCGTGAGGATTTTCCGAATCGACCGATTCCGAAGGCTGTACCTCTAATCTTGGACGAGGACACTGGAGAAGAACTCTACATTGTGGAGAAGCTGCTCAAGAAACGAACTAGACGTCGCAAACGTCAATGGCTCGTGAAGTGGCATGGGTTGCCGGAGCATGAGGCAACCTGGGAAAGCGAAGCGCAGATCAAGCACGTTTCGCATTGGCGTCAACTCCTGGATGAGTATCGACTCCGCCAACGCGAAGTCAACCAGGGGGAGATGTCAGGCCCACCTCTGGCCTGCTGAGCAAGCAAGCCAGAGCGATGCGGCGCAAAGGCTCTGGCTTGCTTGCTCGCGGCCAGAGGCTTGAAGTTCCTGTGGCAGCTACCCGAGAGGGTCAGCCGTCACAGTGAACATGCATTTTGTAGGAAAAACATGAAAAAGAAACATGGAACATACATTTAGTAGAAAAGAAATGAAAACAAAACAAAAAGACGCAGGGTAGCACATAGTCAAGGAAAACCCCAGAAATACGCAAAGAGAGCCCTGTGCTCGCGTAGGAGCACAGCGAGGCATGCATGTTAGGCTAGCAGTAGCAATTCAGTATTAAATAAACCGTCTACCCCGCACATCGATCACAACTACCGCGCTTCTCGACAGGACCAACACTCGCACCCACTTCAACGACAAACACTCTTCGGGCCCAACGCGACACCAGGTCAAACGCTCATCCGGCAGATCCAATTTGTTCAACGAATTCCGACGACTGAGGCGAACAGCAAGCGGTCTGTCACTTGTATCATCGCCGTCACCAGTTCAGAAGAAAATAATCGCTATCACGCCGTTGAACACCATGGCTGATCCTCACTGAAACTTACTGAGGTGGATGACAATTGTATTGATGTGGCGTTCGATCAATGGGCGAGCTGCGAGAGTGAACCGAACAACTTTCCGCAGTGGTCCAATTTGCTTGGATGTAGTCGCAAATGGTCACAACGTCGAAGTTACTCGAGCCAGGATGGTAAGACAGACGTTGATTGTTGTTTTTCATTCTAGAGCGCCTAGAATTAAACGCGAAGTATCCTGGTGGGCGACACTTGTTGCTCCATTTCCACCACATTCTGTGTCCAATCGATATACAACTCGTAGCCATGCGCCTCGCTAATACAGCCCGCCCAGTGATCGTACACAGTGTCGACTGACATGTCGTCGACTGATGTTAATGTAGCGAAGCACCCGCCTTCGAGACGCCAGTGTACGTCATGTGGCGAGTCTTCTGCCTCGCGCCTTCGCGAATTGGCGGCTGAATCTGTGATCAACATCGAGTACGTGTCCATGCGCTTGCCGTCAGGAATGGTTTACCGCGCGCACCTCATCACAGCTAGACACCGAAGGTGCACGTCGCCAGGAATGTTGCAGACCGTCACCTGGATGTCCGTGTCGAATGTCTGCACCACTTGGCAGTGGAGTTTTACCCATGATCAGCGGGTACCCCGCTGATCACGCTCCCAACTTCTCGGCGAAACCACAACAGGCCAAAGGTCCGTGTCCGACGTCAGCAATATGTTGTTCACATTCGTCGACCATCCACCTATATATCTTCCCCACGCTAGCAACGCACGGATGGCCCTCCATTGCCGTGGCGCCATTCTTTCGCACAGCATCGTCGTACTCACGCATTGAGAACGGGTAGAAGCGGAAGGACGGCTCGTTGTTTCGAGTACACGCGCCAACCCGTCTCCTCATCCAATGTCGTCGAGGGTGGCTACTCGTGAACAATGAATTAACTAGATATTTTTTATACTCGCGCTGGACGTCCCTGAGGTACGCGTGACGCCGCTCCTGTTCTTGGCACAGCGCCAAGTTATGTCTCGCCAGGTACGAGCACGCGCTGTTGAGTTGCCGAATGACGTCCTCAATTGGACTCTGCTTTGCCACCTCCGATGGCTCAACCGCCGCGTCCAGCGCAGCGACTCTAGTCTCCTCTAGTCGCTGTCGTTCGTGGACCATATCCGCTACACTCGCTTTCTTTTGCGACTGTAGTGCACCATCCGCAGACGTTGGCGTTCTCGTCAATCCTGTTCGAGCTGAACGACTGACCTGTTCTGTGTCTTGAAAATCAAGGTCGAAATTGTCCGCAGCAAGTTGTTGGCGAGTGTGATGTCAGCGAGGCCATGGTGATCGATAGAGTGACTGGGCGTGACGTGACCGAAGTGAGGTGAAACGAAATCTAGCGAGAGATTCGCCTCGATTTTTAGGTATAAGTTATGCAGAGCTTGCGACTCGAGCCTCGTACACGCGTTTGAATGAAGGGCTGGAAGGACGGTGAGGACACGATGAACAAGGATGCAGTGCAAGTACTGCAGCTGGTGAGAGCCGATAGCCACAGGCGTACTCGTTCCGACAGATAAGCGCGTGCATACCATCAAGCTTGGAGTGTCTGCTCTGCCTCGCTCGGCGCATAGCAGCTCGATGCTAGCGGATGAGCATCCGCCGACTTTGGTATTCTTCCTCCGATAGTATAGGGTAGAATTTATGGATGGTGGCGCGGATGTTGCTGTACATGGAGAGGTGGTCACGTACTTTGAGCTTCTCATGGGCCGGATACGATATCACGGAGTGCTTTAACGGCGTTCTCCCTTTCCCACTAGGTATGCGAGGCCGCCCAACAGAGGGCTTTCTGCTAGCCACCATCGAGGGGGGTTGCCCTTGAGCGTAATTGGTGCGTGAGGAGAGACTGCATGCAACAACAAGTGGTCGTGTAAAAATGTCTTCGCTTATGCCATAACAAGCAGTATGGGATAAAGGGAAGTCGGTACTGTTTATCAGTTTAAATCGCTTGAGGTTCGCACTAAACTTTGAGTAGGTTGGACGAAGTTATACTTTGCGCCCATTGACACGCAAACTGAGCCCACTGGATGGAGAGCTGTTCCGCATGCAGCTCATTATGGCATGTGGCCCACCGACTGAAAGCAACATCAACGGTAGATTCGTCCACCTCCGTCAACGTGATACAGACACCACCTTCCCGGGCCCATTCAACGTTGCTGTGAGACTTCTCGACCCCATGGCATCGATAATTTGCGGCTGAATCAGCTGCAATGGCTCCAAAACGTACGGCATGTTTCCCTTCTTCGTCGACGTAAGACTGGCGCTGGTCAAGATGGAGATAGCGAACATGTACTGGACTTGGAACGTTCGTAACCATCACGAAGACGCCCGTATCGAACTCCTGTAGCACTTGTGTGGAGACATGGTGGCGCTGGTCGTTGGTCCAGCCTCTTGGTGTAGCTAGTAATGGCCGACCGTGAATGTCTGACGTAGATACTCTCTCACTTGCTTCAGCTACAGAGCAGCTTAGACGGGTCGTATATTTCCGGTGAACGATAAGGGCGTCGTCGAGCGCACTTTGAACTAGAGGAGCTTGATAAACTGTCCACCCGAATAGAGTACCAGTTACGTTCACGTAAGCCGAATTGACTGCCACAATGGCCTCCCAGTTCATGATGATCGCATCCACTTCATCTCGCGTAAGAGGCTCGAAGTAAAAAGACGGCTCATCGCCCGGGAAGAACACGCGCCGGGGCTCATCCAGTCGCGAATGAGAAACCCACCGAGTGCTGCTGCTAGCTTCGTGGATTGCGCGAGGGCTCGACTGGCGCTCCGAATCGTCGCTGCGGCTGTGCAGGGCCTGCGATGCTCGAGCCAAAAAGTGTTCATATTTCTGGAGCTTGCGGCGAAGCTCGAGATTGTCACTGCTGAGAAGTTCGCTCTCGAAAACGAGGCGACGGACCAATTCACCTGTTGAGTTCTCGCCGGATACGGGGTGATCGTTCTTGTTCACCAACCCACTTGTATTGGAGAGTGCCTTCAATCGATCCTTCATCAGTTTTTCGAGGTAGTCTCGCTCACTGCGAAGCTGCTTCACACTCGCCTTATTCCTGCCAAACGTAGCCTTAGTGTAACTGGCACGCTTCTTGAGGCTCCGTTCAGCTTGTACTTGATATGTCCATTGCTCGATTGTCGAGGAGGACCTACTGGCTAGCAAAGGCACCGCAGAATCGGGTTGACTTGCTTTGACGTTATGTTCCGACTGAGTTTTTGGGACTGAGGCGATCACGTCGGTACACACGTGGGCCAATTGAGCTAAAAGGACCTGGCAAACTGGAGCGCCAAAAGCAGCTGGGCTAGCAGTACCACAAGACAACTGAATACTATAGTATGTTTAGATTGGTGTGGGACTTCGCCATACATTGTAAGAACACGTGTACTGCTGTACCTATGCTTGCATTGAGTGGTGCGCTGGGGTTTACGCATGCATGCTTGTCGACTCGTGGTTACATGTATTCACGCCATCGCTGTTGACAAATTTCACGCGATCACTGTCAACCAAGAATTACCACACGAGCTTGTGTTAAAGTCGAGCATCTTCGACGTGCTGATGCTTTGCAGGAAAACTTGGGACTCGCTGATTGCAGAGCTGTCCCATACAATGTAGACCACGCATTTAGTGGCATCAGTCCCCACTCCGTCTATTGGCCGCTACTTAAGTACTACACAAGCACCTCTGGACATCCTTCCTCCTCCCAGATCTCTTCGTTCGGCACCTTCACGCGGCCCTCCGCTGTTGTATTCTCTCTACTATTCCTGTCTCATCCAAAACCTTAACAGCTTGTTTACAGATTGAAGGTAGCTGTTATGTAATCAGGAAGCTCATGCTTGCGATGCATCAAAGCCACCGCTGGCCCCTCAAGTGAACCCTGTTCACGAGAAGCAGCCACTTTATATGGACCAGCAAATGCAAATAACTCCCAGAAAAGACGAAGAAGATCAACAACAACAAAAATGCCACCCACAGTAAACCAATCCTTCCCCAACGAACCACATTAAAACCAAGATCGAAAGCAACCCTTTCACTATTGTGCATGGGCAATCGTTGTACCTATCGACCACCAGCCGACGCATCTTCGCACGTTACCATACAAGTCGCCAGCTTGTTTGGCGAGGTCCGTACCTTTCATGCAGACAGATCGCACTCCTGCGATCTGGCACCCAATGGCTGCTGGAATTACCTCATTACGGTATATGGAACGCCTGGGGTAGTCACGACAACGACAACAAATGCTGTAATTGGATCGGGTAGTGGCGCCGTTTTGCCTTTTGAAAAGCTACGGTGAGGTCTATTCGCCCAGACCCGTCGCCCTTTCGTCTGTTCGCCTTTTCGATCCCAGCAGGTAATATAACTTGTAATGCTTTACGTAACTAGATCGCTGTCGCTTCAACCGGGAGTGGCCTTCATTTGAGCTGTGACCGCGATGGTTTGAATTGGGTAGGAGTATTATACGCAAGTGGCGCTATGGTGCGTGACCCCCGGGTTATTGCCTCGATTGGTAAGATGAAATCACTTGTGCGTGACGGTCATGATGAGCTGCGGCTGAGGAAGTGGGCAGGAAAGCGATGCTTGTGACAGAGCCCCGTCAACATTCCGATTCGTTGCATGTACGCTCCTGTCCCCGAAGGAGTTCATTATTCAAGCAACCGTCCTGGCAATCACGATTGTCGCGGTGGTGCCCAAGAAAGAATCGAAAAATCCACACCGTGAGTGGAAACTGGCGGACGAAGTCGTCGAGGACAGGAAGAAGTACAAGCAACGCGTGCATCGGGAAGAGATGGTGCAATATCGATAGCAAAAGAAAATTCTGTTGCAAGATGCTGATGCAGGTTAGACAATAGTTTACGCCGAGAGTGATCGCCTCGTCCAGGAGAGTGCGCAAAACATCCTCGGTGGGACGGGATGGCGCATGAACTTCGCCAATGGAGAGTCATCGTTCCGCTACTACCCGTTCTCGAAGACCAAGTGCGATACAATTGTGTATACGTGTGAGAGTTGGATGACGAAGGGGAATTGATAGGCTACGGGGGATTTACGGAAGTGGGGACACACTTAGGCTGGAGCGTCGAGAGGGCTTCGTTAGTTTTCCATGACAATTTGAAGTGGATGGAGATGCGCGTAAAGTTTGCTAAGAGGACCCGGTATGTTGCCGGAGCGGCGGGTGCCACGATGAGCATGCTGGAACCAGGAGTCGTGGTCTGTGCTGACACTCCAGAGCTCTATGCACGAGTACGCAGAGCTACCTGCACGTCGCTAAAGCTCCAGGAAATGAATGACGACACTGCCATTATCGTCTCAAACTCTCCCTCGCAATCCAGTGGACGCCATTTACGGCACCTGACTTGGTAACCACCGAAGCACAGCAAATGAAGCTGCGAGACGCACTTTAACCTTTGCGATGGTCGTCCCCGACTCGAAGCCCAATAAGCGAAGTCGTGAGGCTGAGGGTTCGCGAGACAAGGTGCTCTGGATATGCGAGGGAGCATCATACATGACGCTCAAACAAATTGATGATTCGACACTGGAAGCCACGTACAACAATTGCAGTGGTTGTAAGAACGAGCTTGACGCGCACCACCTGCTAGTGGAGTGAGGTTACGAGGGATTACGCTGGGAACAGCTTGTTACATCGTCAAAACTGCTTGCGATGTGATGGAAATCTCTTGTAGGACTATATATCAATCAGTGCGCTGGAGCTTTTTTTATCACTTGTAGTTCATATAAAGCTAAAGACCAAATAGGTCAAACGCACATGATTTTGGTGAGTAGTGGGGTGGGTATTTGGCAAATACAACAAAGATACACAGAGTGATATCGACGCGAGAGGCAGCCATCATAGTTTTTGCTTTCGAAATGTGGCTGTAGGCTTTTAAGTAATGTTGATAATGATCCAGCTCGCAAAGTGGTGATGCTTTATGGTCATCCACTGTTAAGACCGTAAATCATAAATTCCATTTTCTTCAAAAAGGGCTGGCTTATAACGTCATGCTGGTTGGCCTCAGAGTCGACAACGACTATTGAGTACGTGATCGAACGCCTCCCATTTGAATCTAACTTGAAAGAATCGCGTGTGCACTTGTCCAGGAATATTGCAAACCATGACGTAGTTAACTCCTGCATCTCTTGCATATGGATTAGATCTCGCTGTAGACGCATTCATGACCTCAGTACTGGTAAATTTAGGTGTGCTCATCATCCCCTCAGACGTAAAACGCACGCGTCATCGAGCTAGCAGCATACGCGCGTCGTGAGCCTTGCGTGAGCAAAGCACGAGTTGTCTTCTCGGTGTAGTAGCGACGCGTGGCGCACAGTCTAGCCGAACAAAGTTCCTTGGATTAAAGAGGACGGCAAATTAACAGCCAGCATTATGTCGCAGACTGTCAAGCTGGAGTCGAACTCTGTCCGGAAGAACGGGTGGAAGTAGAATGACGGCTTATGGCGAGGAAAATACACGCACCACCCTGGCTCGTTACGAAGAGCATGCGCAACCCATTGCGGGGTTTTACTCGCGTCTCGAACACTCAACGCGCTGCAATCTGGGAAGGGAATGGGGAGAATGAGGTCGAGATCTCCACCCAGAATCGATACAAAGCGCTCGAACTGCCGAAGTTTCTGTTGCAACTTGAGAATCTGCGCCCTGAAGCAGTCGCTCTCGAGCGCGAGTTGGCAGGCTGCGCCGATTATTTCGTCGTGAAAGGATCATAATGGCTTG
Organism: Phytophthora cinnamomi; assembly: GCF_018691715.1. Taxonomy (NCBI): domain Eukaryota; phylum Oomycota; class Peronosporomycetes; order Peronosporales; family Peronosporaceae; genus Phytophthora; species Phytophthora cinnamomi. The sequence continues at coordinate 622,142 of NW_027150972.1, forward strand.
CCACTTCTCACTACGATTTCCATACTTGGCCTCCAATCGACCGCGGTCTTGCCGTAATTTAGCCAGTTCCTGGTTCTTGCGCGCTCGGAATCGGACCAGCGTCTGTATTCGTATCTGTCGTGCTACCTCATGCAGTTCCTCCTTGGATCAGTTGACCGTCGTCGCTGCAGTCCAACTTTGCAGCACAACGAGTTCCTCGATATTCACCATGACCGTGGCCATAGCTAAGCGCACCCCACTCGAATTGATGCGGTCTTCTTGACGCGAATCAGTTCCAACTTTCTGTACGGTTGATGTCTGTGATCACGGCGGGAATGACAACACCCGGCTAGTCCACCCAAGCCAGTTTGGCGATCACATAACCATATTGTGGTAACTGGGTCTCTGTTGGTGCTATGGCACAGCAACTGGATCGCGCAGTCAGCGTATAAAAAACTGGAAGCTCAGTAGTTTTAGAAGTCAATGCTGCATGTTCAACTGAATTCACGGGATTGGTTACCCTGCATTATAAGATTATACAATATTGCACCGAAAACAATGCGCACAACAGTGCTTCTCGTGAGAAAATTACAGCGAGTGAGTGGACCTCGTCCTCCCCTACAATTTTTTTCTGAGCCCTCGGGTCCTATCGCAACTACATGGTATTACGACGTTCAATCGCTCGTGTTGCTCCATGACTGGGCTGCGGAGACGACGGAGGAGTGGAGGGTCCAAGTATAGCGTGAGTGGTGCCACCAGAAACGAATCAACAACTCGCTGCGGTTGCGCGAGCGCAAGAAGCAAGAGTTGACGCAGCTGTGTAGTGAGCAAGAAGCCTTGGAGGCTGAAGTCAGAGGCGACTGCGTGCTCTGAATGACATAATGGCGAAGAGCACCATGAGTGGTGAATTTGACGCGGCCGCACTGAACCGCGCGGTACGCAACTTACCCTCGAGAACGACGTACTTCGGACCGATAACCTTCAGCTACAACCAATAGTTCAGCAATTGGAGCACTTCGTTTCTCTGGCATGCGAGGCGGTGGAGATCATCGTACTGCTCTCGGCAGTTAAGACTGGTCCACAGAGCGTCCACGAAGCGAGCAAGGTGTTGCGCTTGACGAAAAATACTGAAGGTCGCACTTCCGGCTGGCGTGTCTGCTTTCCCAACCACACGCCTTCGTTCTACTCCCACCCCTTCACAAAGCGCTGAGTTCGACGATGTGGTCAAGTGCGGTCTGAAATTTTGTGATAAAGGAGCATCATTAGTGCCATGGCTTTGGCTGGAGAGTTAGTCGTTGGCTCCACCAAAGAACATAGTGGATAGCGCGTCGGCGTTCACGGATGTTCGACTTACAAGTTGGATGCAGTGCTCGCTTGTTGCTGCGGACACGATGGTAGCAAATTCAGATATCTACACCTGGCCTCTTGCCATTACTCCTCCGAACTGGAGGGACAACCAACGTCACGCTGTTAGCATTCAAATGCTGAAGGACATTGATACAGATTCTCACGTGATAGGGTGCAACATACCAGGTCAAACGCTCATCCGGCAGATCCAATTTGTTCAACGAATTCCGACGACTGAGGCGAACAGCAAGCGGTCTGTCACTTGTATCATCGCCGTCACCAGTTCAGAAGAAAATAATCGCTATCACGCCGTTGAACACCATGGCTGATCCTCACTGAAACTTACTGAGGTGGATGACAATTGTATTGATGTGGCGTTCGATCAATGGGCGAGCTGCGAGAGTGAACCGAACAACTTTCCGCAGTGGTCCAATTTGCTTGGATGTAGTCGCAAATGGTCACAACGTCGAAGTTACTCGAGCCAGGATGGTAAGACAGACGTTGATTGTTGTTTTTCATTCTAGAGCGCCTAGAATTAAACGCGAAGTATCCTGGTGGGCGACACTTGTTGCTCCATTTCCACCACATTCTGTGTCCAATCGATATACAACTCGTAGCCATGCGCCTCGCTAATACAGCCCGCCCAGTGATCGTACACAGTGTCGACTGACATGTCGTCGACTGATGTTAATGTAGCGAAGCACCCGCCTTCGAGACGCCAGTGTACGTCATGTGGCGAGTCTTCTGCCTCGCGCCTTCGCGAATTGGCGGCTGAATCTGTGATCAACATCGAGTACGTGTCCATGCGCTTGCCGTCAGGAATGGTTTACCGCGCGCACCTCATCACAGCTAGACACCGAAGGTGCACGTCGCCAGGAATGTTGCAGACCGTCACCTGGATGTCCGTGTCGAATGTCTGCACCACTTGGCAGTGGGTTTTACCCATGATCAGCGGGTACCCCGCTGATCACGCTCCCAACTTCTCGGCGAAACCACAACAGGCCAAAGGTCCGTGTCCGACGTCAGCAATATGTTGTTCACATTCGTCGACCATCCACCTATATATCTTCCCCACGCTAGCAACGCACGGATGGCCCTCCATTGCCGTGGCGCCATTCTTTCGCACAGCATCGTCGTACTCACGCATTGAGAACGGGTAGAAGCGGAAGGACGGCTCGTTGTTTCGGAAGTACACGCGCCAACCCGTCTCCTCATCCAATGTCGTCGAGGGTGGCTACTCGTGAACAATGAATTAACTAGATATTTTTTATACTCGCGCTGGACGTCCCTGAGGTACGCGTGACGCCGCTCCTGTTCTTGGCACAGCGCCAAGTTATGTCTCGCCAGGTACGAGCACGCGCTGTTGAGTTGCCGAATGACGTCCTCAATTGGACTCTGCTTTGCCACCTCCGATGGCTCAACCGCCGCGTCCAGCGCAGCGACTCTAGTCTCCTCTAGTCGCTGTCGTTCGTGGACCATATCCGCTACACTCGCTTTCTTTTTGCGACTGTAGTGCACCATCCGCAGACGTTGGCGTTCTCGTCAATCCTGTTCGAGCTGAACGACTGACCTGTTCTGTGTCTTGAAAATCAAGGTCGAAATTGTCCGCAGCAAGTTGTTGGCGAGTGTGATGTCAGCGAGGCCATGGTGATCGATAGAGTGACTGGGCGTGACGTGACCGAAGTGAGGTGAAACGAAATCTAGCGAGAGATTCGCCTCGATTTTTAGGTATAAGTTATGCAGAGCTTGCGACTCGAGCCTCGTACACGCGTTTGAATGAAGGGCTGGAAGGACGGTGAGGACACGATGAACAAGGATGCAGTGCAAGTACTGCAGCTGGTGAGAGCCGATAGCCACAGGCGTACTCGTTCCGACAGATAAGCGCGTGCATACCATCAAGCTTGGAGTGTCTGCTCTGCCTCGCTCGGCGCACAGCAGCTCGATGCTAGCGGATGAGCGTCCGGCGACTTTGGTATTCTTCCTCCGATAGTATAGGGTAGAATTTATGGATGGTGGCGCGGATGTTGCTGTACATGGAGAGGTGGTCACGTACTTTGAGCTTCTCATGGGCCGGATACGATATCACGGAGTGCTTTAACGGCGTTCTCCCTTTCCCACTAGGTATGCGAGGCCGCCCAACAGAGGGCTTTCTGCTAGCCACCATCGAGGGGGGTTGCCCTTGAGCGTAATTGGTGCGTGAGGAGAGACTGCATGCAACAACAAGTGGTCGTGTAAAAATGTCTTCGCTTATGCCATAACAAGCAGTATGGGATAAAGGGAAGTCGGTACTGTTTATCAGTTTAAATCGCTTGAGGTTCGCACTAAACTTTGAGTAGGTTGGACGAAGTTATACTTTGCGCCCATTGACACGCAAACTGAGCCCACTGGATGGAGAGCTGTTCCGCATGCAGCTCATTATGGCATGTGGCCCACCGACTGAAAGCAACATCAACGGTAGATTCGTCCACCTCCGTCAACGTGATACAGACACCACCTTCCCGGGCCCATTCAACGTTGCTGTGAGACTTCTCGACCCCATGGCATCGATAATTTGCGGCTGAATCAGCTGCAATGGCTCCAAAACGTACGGCATGTTTCCCTTCTTCGTCGACGTAAGACTGGCGCTGGTCAAGATGGAGATAGCGAACATGTACTGGACTTGGAACGTTCGTAACCATCACGAAGACGCCCGTATCGAACTCCTGTAGCACTTGTGTGGAGACATGGTGGCGCTGGTCGTTGGTCCAGCCTCTTGGTGTAGCTAGTAATGGCCGACCGTGAATGTCTGACGTAGATACTCTCTCACTTGCTTCAGCTACAGAGCAGCTTAGACGGGTCGTATATTTCCGGTGAACGATAAGGGCGTCGTCGAGCGCACTTTGAACTAGAGGAGCTTGATAAACTGTCCACCCGAATAGAGTACCAGTTACGTTCACGTAAGCCGAATTGACTGCCACAATGGCCTCCCAGTTCATGATGATCGCATCCACTTCATCTCGCGTAAGAGGCTCGAAGTAAAAAGACGGCTCATCGCCCGGGAAGAACACGCGCCGGGGCTCATCCAGTCGCGAATGAGAAACCCACCGAGTGCTGCTGCTAGCTTCGTGGATTGCGCGAGGGCTCGACTGGCGCTCCGAATCGTCGCTGCGGCTGTGCAGGGCCTGCGATGCTCGAGCCAAAAAGTGTTCATATTTCTGGAGCTTGCGGCGAAGCTCGAGATTGTCACTGCTGAGAAGTTCGCTCTCGAAAACGAGGCGACGGACCAATTCACCTGTTGAGTTCTCGCCGGATACGGGGTGATCGTTCTTGTTCACCAACCCACTTGTATTGGAGAGTGCCTTCAATCGATCCTTCATCAGTTTTTCGAGGTAGTCTCGCTCACTGCGAAGCTGCTTCACACTCGCCTTATTCCTGCCAAACGTAGCCTTAGCGTAACTGGCACGCTTCTTGAGGCTCCGTTCAGCTTGTACTTGATATGTCCATTGCTCGATTGTCGAGGAGGACCTACTGGCTAGCAAAGGCATCGCAGAATCGGGTTGACTTGCTTTGACGTTATGTTCCGACTGAGTTTTTGGGACTGAGGCGATCACGTCGGTACACACGTGGGCCAATTGAGCTAAAAGGACCTGGCAAACTGGAGCGCCAAAAGCAGCTGGGCTAGCAGTACCACAAGACAACTGAATACTATAGTATGTTTAGATTGGTGTGGGACTTCGCCATACATTGTAAGAACATGTGTACCTGTGTACCTATGCTTGCATTGAGTGATGCAGTGGGGTTTACGCATGCATGCTTGTCGACTCGTGGTTACATGTATTCACGCCATCGCTGTTGACAAATTTCACGCGATCACTGTCAACCAAGAATTACCACACGAGCTTGTGTTAAAGTCGAGCATCTTCGACGTGCTGATGCTTTGCAGGAAAACTTGGGACTCGCTGATTGCAGAGCTGTCCCATACAATGTAGACCACGCATTTAGTGGCATCAGTCCCCACTCCGTCTATTGGCCGCTACTTAAGTACTACACAAGCACCTCTGGACATCCTTCCTCCTCCCAGATCTCTTCGTTCGGCACCTTCACGCGGCCCTCCGCTGTTGTATTCTCTCTACTATTCCTGTCCCATCCAAAACCTTAACAGCTTGTTTACAGATTGAAGGTAGCTGTTATGTAATCAGGAAGCTCATGCTTGCGATGCATCAAAGCCACCGCTGGCTCCTCAAGTGAACCAGAAGCAGCCACCAGCAAATGCATATGTTGTATCCTAAGAAGTAGATCACGCGAAATCTGATTGGACAAACTCGCTTCTCCGTGGTCATATGAGCGTGTTCACAGATCCCGACGTTATGCGGCGGCGCTTACGTCTGATCACCGAAAAGTCGAGAAGGCGCGTGTATTCTAGTCGTTGTGGTGACTAGCTGAGGCGTTCCATTTAACTCCAGCAGCCGTAGGGTGTTGTGTTAGTTAGACGCAGGAGTGCGATCTTCTGTACCTGCATGGAAAGCTACAGCCCTTGCCAAACCAGCTGGTGACCTGTAGGGTAACGTGCGAAGATGCGGTTCGGCGATTGCCCACGCCCAATAGTACCGTACTTCCCTATCGGGATTGTTGTCCATCCAGTGTTCTGCATTCGCCGCGAGAAACCTTCTGATTGACGTCTGTTATCGAGTCTTTGGCTACATGAATTCGGGCATCGGCCTAGTTAACTGAAGCACCTTTGGCAAGGGCTTCGACCCCATGCTGCTGGCCTCTACAACACGCCGGACGCGCTGCAGCCGCTGAACACAAAGGCGAAGTCGCGTTTCGTGGCGTGATTAACTCAACTATCACGAGAATTGCTGTCTGCAGCGACCTGTTCTTCAGATTCGTATAATTGGCGTTGCTATCACCGCGGTTGCGGTCGAAATTAGTTGTTGTTGTTGGCACTTATTGGTACTAGGTAATATCTAACGACTGCTTGTTGTTGGTACTTCATGGTGTTGAAGACGTGCTGTGCCTTCGGCTGTCATTCTGCCCATGTTGTCGTATGCGTTAATACCGCGCACATGATGGTTGTTCTGCTATTGAATTTAGCAACACAAGTGACATGGTGTCATGTAATTTTGCTATATAATTTGTCTCCTGAAAACTCAATGGCAAGAAAATATCGCTTCTGGTACAGCAAGCGCGCATGTGACTAGCCGCTACGTCCTAGCAATTCACACATTCGAAACCACAGTGACAGCAAACACCTACATGTATCTAACGTGGGATTCAAATGATTGTATGTAATCGGTGTCGCAGGAAACTGATGTAAAATGCAACTGCAGGAGATTATTTCAGAAAGCACAATAGATTTGAATCTTGCTACAAATACCACCTCAGCAGGTTAGTGTCCGGAATAAGTACGATCCTATGAAAAAAACAGTTGGCTACTTGTGGCTCCAAAATTTTAGGGGTTCTGGTCATCGTATCCACGAAACGATCACTGCTGTGCTTCAATATCAACTGTAAGTATTGTGCCTTTCACACAATTTGGCCAAGTCGATGTCTTAAACCGGGTGTCAGTTATCAGTCCCACTATGCAAAACAGTAAATTGTAAAAACATCAAAAAGCATAATTCGGGGACCCGAGTGGTGGGCGCGGGGGGGAGGCGCAGTTCGAAGGTTGAAACAAACGACATATAGACTGAAAAGGAATAGGCCGTTGATACAGCCCATGTTTTCAAAAGGGGTTAGGGAATGATGTATACTGAAATCAAGTAAGAAATTCGAAACATGGTGAAACATCACCAAACATGTTTAGCTTGTGAGACGGGTATCATCGTCTGCAAATCCGCTACAAATCCTATGTGTCAAAGTGAACTACTGCTGCCAAACTCAGATCTATCGGTCATTAAAGCCTGCATAAGACCGACCCAACGTCGAGCAGGAAATCATAGCACCAACCAGGACCATTGGGCTGACTCTGCGGGCTGTTCATGGCTCTCAAATGCCAGGGGGTCGATTTAGCTTGAGCGCTCCTACTAGATTTGAGTGTCGTTTCACCCCCTCCGACTGAAAACATGGGCTGTATATCTTCCGAACGGAATAAATTATTTGGTATTAAAATATTGCAAAACGGCAGCGGATAGAGCGCATAACTGTTTTCTTCTGGCAATGCCGATGTTGGAGGCTTGGACCGCTGAGCAAGGGTAGGAGTAACGGGAGATAAAGTCGAGAAAGCCGAACGAGAGACGACGCGAGAAACCAGCAGGTATGTTTCCTGGGGCTTATTGATGATTCCGACCGACGACTTCCATTCGACGACAACCATAGATTCCAGTGTCCCCCCTTGCACTTTATAAATGGTAGAAGCGACCGCAGAAATGATAGGGAGCTGTTACAACTGAACAGATAGCTGACACGAGGTTGAAAAGGATTTTTTCCCGAATGCCACCAATTGCTTACTGACCTGGTCGGTGACGTAGCTAAAGCCGCCATTCTGATTGGCTGGGATTGTCCTCAGACCCGGCTGTGCACCGTGCGACAAGCTCTGAGCCGGAATTCAGCTGTGTTCCGCGGAACGAAATGCGAAGAAGCCTAGGATGGGCCCTTTAGGCTTGGGAGACCGCGTTGAGACGAGAAACCCTGAGCACGGATCTCCGTCCAAGCCGCCCCCGTCCTTAAGCGGGTTGACACAAAGAGGGACGTCAAAAACGCCTGCACGAACGCATCGTGTATGGTGTCCCGCCTCGCCTAGGTTTTGAACGCACACAGATTTCGTGCACCCGGAGCCCAGAGATTCCCGTGAAGACAAGTGCACAGTGCCCAGACCGCTGGCCACCCGAGACAAGCCCAGACAAGCGTCACGCTACCGAGTGGAGTCATCCTACCTTTGACCGCAGAGCCTCAGGCGAGGCAAAGCCCCTGAGTGCAGGCTATCCCTGAACGCAGATTTCGGATACACTTGGGTTGAAGGATGACTGACTATGAAGCTCAGTATCAAGTATGCGCGGACTCGTGAAACCTTGCCCACAGTGGTGTACGAAGCCCCCGAGAAGCCAGTCACAGACAATGATACGTACTTTGAAGCTGTGCAAAATCCAGCCCGGAAGTGTCGACGTCAACAGCTGGCCAGTATAATCAAGCCAAGACGGATATAATGAAGTCAAGGCAAAAACGGCTGGTATATTCAAGTCAAGACGAGCTACCCCAAGTATAACCAAATCAAGCTTTTCGCCAGACGCACGACGATGAACATAGAAGAACACCAAAGAAAGATACCTTTACATACCCCTAGCGATAGTCTAGCGGAAAACAAACCGAGAGTTCGTTTTACCCCCTACTGCGCAAGTGGAAGCAAGTGCCAGCCAGGAATCGGGTCCACTGATCACCAAGGACAAGGTCAGCGCGGAGCTCCCCACATACTCAAGTCCAATTACGTGGGGAGCTGGTGCTCCGGCGCTGAAGTGATCCGCGTATTCCATATCCCAGTTGGGCCCACTGCGTGTAGGTAAGAGTGGTTACCCATTTTATGCTCACAAGGTTATCTCGGGTGGCTAGTTAGCAGTCACCCCCGGGAATAGTTGATCGACTGCGTACAAGGAACGAAGTGCATTTGATTTGTGTGTATATCTCTCTTCGGAGCGTGGTGCGCGTGAAGGAAGAAGCGTTTTAGGCTGACCAGTGCCTTGAACGTTGATAGTTGACTGGCGTACGACCCACCGCCCGAGGGTCTAAGAATAAGTGGCGGCTATTTTTGTGTGTATAACTCTGTATTTGTATTGGTTATCTGGAAGGGTGTATATCTGGGGTTCTAACTTGTGGTAGCAACCCTGGTTCCTCCACTGCTTCGACCTACCGACCATTTGGATAGTGCGTTCAAGTCAGTGAACGTTACGCCTGACTGGTCAAGGCCTCCAAACCATCGAACAAGTCACCCGGTGACCTATCCAGGCTCCCCGAAGATACACGACACCGACTGGGAACTCACAAGGTGACACGCCACCCTCGTCCGCGGCCCCCCGTAACCTGCGTTTAAGGCTTAAGGGTGTTCAAGGGTTTACCTTCCTGAGAAGAGCATTTACCCACTTCTCCGGGCTGGCCACCGTACACCTGGGCGATTCAGGTTTCACCGGCCACACCACAGCTGGTGCGCGTGCCCGGATTTGGGGTCCTCGGATTTCACCGAGTTGTTTTATATTTGTAGGAATTGATTAGTTGGGCTTCGTTTACTTACCGATTTCTTTGGCGGGTGGACGAAACAAGAATGAAGGAGGGCGTGGTGACGGAGGTCGTGGTGAGGCGACGCGTCAGTCGCGCCGCGCGCAAGGACTGCCGGCCGCGGAGTACAAGGACCTGGATGTTATCAACCGGGAAGCGCGTGCAAGGCGGAAGGCAGAGCGGGATGCGAAGGCGGCCGAAGCGATGGCCAAGTCGACTGAACCTGCTGCTCAAGACGACCAAGCGTCGACGAAGGTGGCCGGTGAAGGAGACTTGCGTTCGGAGTCCAAGGCTGAACGCGTCCCGGAGCAGAATCAGGTGACTGAGTCTGCGCAGGCGTCTGAGAGAGGCGCCGATGTGGGTGAGCCCCGGCTGAGGATCGAGTTTCGGACTCTCCGCAGCCGGAACAAGAAGTGGAGACGGCTGAAGACACGCCGGTCAAGATCGAGGTCATCGAGGTCGAAGACTCGGGTGCTGAAGTGCGTTCACCGCGTGGAGGGGCGGATGCACTTTTCACGCCCGCCGCGGAGTTCAACCCCCAGCTCCGTCTTCGCCGCAGAGTCAAGTCCCCGGACCCGAAGTGTTGCCGCGAGGTGCCACTCCACTTCCGACAGCTCGAAGCTCGGACGTGGTTCCAAGTACGAGCGCAAGTGGTGACAAGACTCAGCTTGACGAGACAGCGGTGAAGAACTTTGTGGCGCGCCAGGTGTACCGCTGGGAGCAGATGTGTTCTGGACGCGTCGTTCCGTCTTCAGTGGAGTATGCTTGGCCGACGCCGAGGCCCGACTTTTCATCCTGGATGGAGGCTGCGATGACAACCTCGGACTACTTACGACGCCGAGCAACTCTGGAGAATCGCGATGCCGCTTGGATTGCCGAGCTGCGTCCTGAGCGCAGAGTGCTGAGCGTCGCCCAAGATCTGACCGCTGTCGCCATCCCTCCAAGCATAATGTCTTCGAGAGAATGCGCAGCCGTGTTGGAGACTCTCCTCTTCGAAGCTGGTTTTGAGTTCATCAACGCTGTTCCAGAATGGTTCATGACGCACGCGTCCAAGATCAACGCTGTGCATGTGCGAACAGTTGTCGAGGAAGTCCAGCAACTACTGACCGTCGAGCTTATCGAGTGGAAACAACTCGCAGCTGGCGTGCCATTCAAGGTTGTCCAAGACTTGAGTGCGGGACCCGTGTTCAAGCAAGAAGAAAGCAAAGACAACGGTGCTCAAGCTGCAAAGGGTGATCTATTGATGGAGGACTATGCGCTCGAGCTGCTTGGACAAGCGTTCGTGTCGCAGTGCAGGATGGCCGGGATCTTGGAGCTCCGCAGCCCGCGAGGGCCGCCGGAAAACGAGCCTGGCCCCAAGCGCCCGCATCACCGACCTGCTCGTCCGCTCAGCATCTCAACTCCGTCGGATCATTCCTGGATTGCCTCGTCGGACGCTTGTCTCAACGCGCAAGCCATGAGTGTTCAAGTTTCAATCTTGAATGCGTCGTCCAGCGGTGTTTCCGACTCCGTCCCAAGCGTGATCGGTCCGTCGGGAACTTCGAACTTCTCCGCGTACAGCTCCTCGCACCAGGCGCAGACGTCAAGGGACAGCTCGTCGGCGCTTTCGCTGATGTCGCTTGGACACAGTGCTTCGGCGCACATGGGCTCGGTGCCTGGCCACTTGGTCATGAGCGTTCAAGCTGGCGGGGCCCTGGTCGCGACTCCCGATGCAGGGATGTCTGTGACCAGGACGTTCATCCCCGCTAGCCGCCGAGCCCTGCCGAATCAAGAAGACGTGGACATGGCCGCGGTCGAGAGCACTGATGCTCGGAGCAGTCGGACGGCGTCCAAGTGTCGGGTGTCCAAGTCGAGAAGCGAGATGAAGCCTGAGAGGTTGGAGCCTGCGCACAGCAAGTCAGGCTTGACTTCGGACGGCTGCCAGCGCTCGTCCGTGAGCTCGCGTCGTGAGTACTCGTCCAGGAACAGGTTCAGCCGGACCGGCGTGTCTCTGCGATCAGGATCGCGGTCTTCGTCAGCATCGTCCGGGGCTGCGCAAGTGGCCTTGAATGTCATGCGCAAGCTTCAAGAGCAGCAAGCCGCGTTCCGAGCTCGTCTGAACCAGGCTCAGCTGGACATGCGACTCGAGGTTCAACGCGAACTCCAGAGTGCGAACGAGCAAGTCCGCGCGATGAAGGAGCAGATGGCCTCTGCCCAATAGCAGAAGGCTCTAGCCGAGCACATTTTGGCGACGAAACATCGGAAGCTTTTCGAAGTGGAGCAGCGTGTCCGCGAAGCCGAGTCGCGACTTGCGTGCAAGCCTCACAGCGGCCCGGTGGAGACTGAAGACGTGGAGGCAAGAATCGGAGAAGCTGTCCAGCGCGATGCAGCAGCAAGTCGAATCGCTCAGCTCCTTGCGCAGCAACGAGAACGGGATCAGGCGGAGCGTGACCGACGCCTACAAGAGCACTTGAGTGCGGCGGGAGCTGAGCACCGCCGCGTCGACGCTGACCGCGCCCGTCGCGCCGAGGAAGCGGCCCGCGAAGTGAACGCGCGCCTGGAAGCCGTCCAGCAGACTATCCAAGCCATGAACCTGGAACGAGACCGTGAGCATGCAGAGCGGAAGGCGGAAGCAGAAGCGGCACTGAACCGGTAGAAATTTCTGGTTGACCAGAATCGCGAACTTCGTGCAACACTGACCCAGATTCAAGGTGTTCGTGCAACCGCCACCCCCCAGCCTGCAACTCAAGTAAAGGCGAATGGTCGTGCGGCCCCTGATTATGCAACCAAGAATCCAGTGAAAATGATGTCGTGGTCACCGGTCCCGGCTATGCACACATGAAGAACATGCCCGAAGTCGGTGCTGCCCAGCTCAAGGCGACCGTGGGTAAGAGCACGATGAAGCAGGAGACGTCACAACAAGACTGAAGTTCCTCGGGGACGAGGATTGTGGTGGCCTCGAAGAGCGCCATAGCCAAGTCGGAGACAGCGGCCAAGAAAGGTGCGGCTAAAACAACTGTGCCCAGAAGATCCTCTTCTCGAAAAGGGAAGAAGGAGGACGCAGACCCGCCGTCATCTGACCCCGACGGCTCTGACCCAAGCTCTTCGAACTCCAGCGATGGCGACTCGAGATCAAGTGGCTTCAGCAGCGACTCAAGCGACGACTTCGACCTGGACCTGACCAACCAAGGAAGGCACAACGGTGTGGACGTATCGGCCGTATATTAACTATAATGCGGTCGAGAAGTTCAACGAAGATGCGTCTGTGTAGAACCGAGTTGGCTGGTGGGAGAAGTTCATCGACATGGCTGCCCAAGGTACCTGGCCGGACAAATGAAGATCCGTCAGCTCCGTGGACGCGTGTCTTCTTCGCTGCGAGACAGGTATGTCCAGCTCCCGAAGTCTGTGCGCCACAACTGGAAGAAGCTGTCGCGCCGTTTCACGACTGAATCCTACGCTGAGCGATACTACACAATGAAAGTGCGCTCGAGCGAAACTCCGCGCAAGTTCTTCTACAGGTTGAATGCAGCTGCAGTCAAGGCCGGGATCGAATTCCAGAAGTCGTTCAAGCATCGAGAGCGACACCTTCGTCGCTTCAACAAAAAGCTGAAGGACACTCAGCTGAAGACCGCGCTGCAAGACCAGAAGTTCAAGAGCATCAGCGAAGTTGAGCATGCACTCAGGCGACTTGAGGACATCTGGCGCGAAGAAGGTTACGATACGCCTCCGCCGAGGAGCTGCGACTTCCGCGCTGATAATGACCCTCAAGGACGCTTCAAGCCTCGCAGATCTGGCCGTGCGTTAGTCGTTCAAGAAGCGGAGCCTGATTCAGACTTGGAAACTGAGCGACACGTCCGGTTTGAAGAACTTGATGATGAAGGAAGACCAGTGACCCCCGCTGCTCAGGTTGCGTTGGCCCAGGGACGTGAGAATCGCGCAACCAAGGCTCCGCGTGCTGAACAGCAACCTGTGTTCAAGACTGAAGATGTAGTCAAGGAAGTCTACCGCGTCCTGGAAGCTGACGGATGGCGTCCCCCAACTCAGAAAGTTGACCCACGTCCAGACCCAGCCCGAGATCAACGCCCATGTCACCGCGTTCAGGTAACGCGCCATGGCAAAGGACATGCGAGAACTGGACAAATTGCTGGGCGGATCTGATCTGCGATCAATGCCATCACCAAGGACATCCGACTGAAGCTTACCCGGCGAACCCGTGTCCAGGTTGCAGATAGTTTCATCGTGGGATTTCGTGTGAAGATTGGAGGGCGTTTCAAGCCATGAAGAAGCTCACACGCCATGGTGCACTCAAGGACCAGACCCTGGACGCCGTCCAGACAGGTGAAGGTGACTCTGGGGAGAAGTCGTTAAACTACTAAGCCCGCTGGAAGGGGTTCCAGCACGCGTCGGGCTGAAGAAGACCCCAGAGTTATGTGCCTTAGTGTGCGTCGGCCCAGGGCCGAGAAGAAGAAGAAAAGACCAACACAACCAACAATGCATGAATGTGTTTCAAGAATCATCCCCTGATTCAACCAACTTGCGCTCAAACCCTGTGCATTCAGACAATGTGCAGCAGGATACCTCTGGCGCGGACTCCCGGGTGGAGTTTCGCCTACACCCAGGCGAACGTTATGGATGGTGGGAAGATCATGAACCAGATGAAGCGCATGAGGTTGCCGTAGTGCATGGTGCTGTGAATGACTGTCGGACCAAGATCCTTGTAGACTCTGGCGCATCTATTAGTATGCTGAGTTTTGACGTTGCGCGTAAGTTGAAGCTCAAATTACAGACGCACAAAAAGATGAAGGTTTCAGGACTGGGAGGTGTTCCGACATATATATCAGCACATGCCGAGGTCAAGATCACGCTTGGTCCAATAGTGGTCTACGTTTTCAGGCTCTGGGTTGCGAATATTGGTGAAGGAGTGGATGTGTTGCTTGGGATGAACTTTATGTTCAGTGCTGGAGTGCGACTTTCGATTCGAGAAGGTTTAGGTCAGCTTCCGGATGAGGAAACGATCTTGATGTATGGTGGACCTGACCGCACCCGTGTGGGCTTGGATCTGCCTGTGAGGCCAAACGAGAGTCTTTACTTGCGACCAGGGCAGAGTGCGATCATTTGCATCGACTATGGGCAGTCCAATCCCCAGCGTGAAGTGATCTGGGCAAGACGTGGCGATCGGTGGGTGACCACGATCATCTACTCGGCCAGATCTTGGCCGACCGCAGTCAAAGTGGTGAATATTTCCGATAAGCTGGTTTGGATTGACACACGTGCCGTTGTCGCTCGGATTGTGGAGTACGGCTTCTTTCCACGTGCTGGCCGTTTCGTGCGTCCAGGCAAAAGGCAGTCTCAAGAGTGGCAACAACTCATTTATGAGAATACACTGTCTGCCCGAGCCCAGATGCGAGCCGACCGGCTGGTTCAATTGTTGTATGACCAAGGGCCGCCCTGCGTGCAGACGCCGAGTTATACGTGGCCATCCAAGATCATGCTACGACCAACTCCCGGCACTGCTCAGGTTCGAACGGTGCAAGTGAACAAGATGCCGAAGGGGCTGAAGGTCACGTTTAGCGAGGTGGTACCAGAGGTGTGGGCACCTGCCGATCCTGGTCCAAGGACTAGGGACGCAGAAGTGCAGACTGATCCGGTCATGGAAGTGATCCGCGCTCAAAGTGTAGTCACTGTGGGGAGTGCTCATGTAGCCCCTGCAGTCGCTGAAGATGAATAAACTTTGAGCGCGACTGGGGATACTAATGCACTTTCAAGCTCGCCTGCCCAAGGTTTCCCGAACACGCCGGTGCAGCAATTGGAGGCAGAGTACGGACGAGTCATGCGAGTCTCAGTGGAGGAGTTGGACCTGGAACCGCATGTATACATCCGAGAAGGCAGCGGGTTGATAGCTCGATGGCGCGATCAACTCACAATGTTGCCGGAGATTCAAGACTTGAGCCTTGAGTGTAAGATTGAAGAAGCAGATGACGGCGAGCCAGGTGTCACGACCCCAGAAATGGAGGCTCAGTTGAAGAAGATCTTAAAGTACCACCGACGGATTTTCTTGGGAGATGGAAATGCAGCTCCCGCCCCTGCTCGTGGAGTCGTTTGTGACTTGGGTGTCAGAAAGGTGCTACCAGTGGCTCCGCGCGCCAGGCAGATTGCCCACATTTGTTGGTCAAGGTTTACGAGTTACTCAAGAAACTCCTGGAAACGAGCCTGATTGGGCACTCTGAGTCAGAGTGGGCTTCACCGATCGTTGTCGTGCTCAAGAAAAATGGAATTGATATCAGGATGTGCATCGACTACCGAGTAGTTAACGAGTTTATCACGCTATCGCGATACCCGCTTCCCCTGATTGATGATCTCCTAATTGGGTTCGAGTCGGCGATGTGGTATATGACCTTGGACATGTCCAGTGGCTTTTGAGCGGTGTTGATGGTTGAACGCGCCAAACTGATTTCAGCGTTCATTTGTCCGTTTGGGCACTTCCAATGGATCCGAATGCCTTTCGGACTCACGAATGCACCGCTCGTCTACCAGGCAGTGATCAATAACTACTTGTGGGGATTTTTGCGCTTGCCGCCTCAAGAGGAAGTTCTTGTTGATCGTGACGTGTTGGAATTCTTATAGCTGGACACCCCCAAGCCCGATCGCACTGGTGGGCAAGGCCTGCATGATTCCGACGATCAAGGCCAAAGTCATGGGGACGAGGTGGAGCGCTCAGCTGCAGTTCAAGCATTGACTGACGAGATGACCGTGTTCAAGCGTAACATCCCTGCACATCCTCAGATGGGCCCGGTACTCGGACGCAACTCGTACATTGACGGCATCACGCTTGGGGCGCCGACGTGGGGCCAACTCTGCGAAGACTTGAATACACGCTTGTTTCGGTTGAGATATTTGAACATCTCTGTGAGTCTCCCGAAGAGCGAGTTTGGCAAGTTGACCATTCCGTACCTTTCGCATGAGATCAGCGCAGAAGGGATCCGATCCATGCCCAAGATTGCCAAGTCCGTTCAAGACCTGCCGTTCCCGTCCACGATCAAAGGAGTTCAGGGTTTCCTGGGGAGCTTGAACTACTACAACAAGTTCATCGAAGACCCCCCAGTGGTGGCCGCATCACTCTATGAGCTGACCGAGGATCAAGTGCATGCAGGACGAGACTTTGAGCGAGCGAAAGAAGCGTTCGAGATCCTGAAGCTCAAGACCGTCTCAATTCCCATGCTGCGCCATCCTGATCGCGGAAGGCAGTTCATCACTATACCTCATGTCAATCCTTGGGCCGCGTGTGCAGTCCTTGGCAAAATGTATGACGGTGTGATTCAGCATGTGCGATTCACCAGCCACATTCTGAACGAGTTTGAGCTACGCTATCACATTGCGGAGAAGGAATTTCTGGCGATCCTGAGAGTCTTTGAGTTGTTCAGACCATAGACCATTGAGTTACGTTCAGAGTTCCCGGTGGTGATTTATACTCGCTACTCGGTCTTGAAGTGGTTGTTGAATTCGAGCTCCACTGAAGGACGAAGCTTGAAGTAGGTACTGGAGTTGTCAAGGTGGTCGCTGGAGATTCGTCGGGTTCACCACGACGAAGATGGCCTCGCTGCCATATTGGGAGCGGGTATTACTTCCCGCGAGCACCTAGACGCAGTCGTCGAGAGCTGATCCCAGCCAAGGGACGCGTCAAGAAGCCACCAGCGTTCAGCATCGAGATGCTCGAGTGAGACTACCAAGGACTGGTCCTCAGCTTTGACGGTGCGGCCAAGACTTCGACCCGCGTCGGAAGTTGCGGTTGTGTTTTATGGCAACTACCAGGAGGGGAGGTCTTGGACGCGCGAGGTTTCATCCTCGAGGATGTGACTGTGAATGACGCTGAGTACCATGTCCTACCTAACGGCCTGAAAATGGCTTGAGAACGTGGAGTCCAGGATTTGGTTGCAGTTGGTGACTGAAGGATTGTGATACAGCAGGCCCAAGGCCTGATAAACTGCAATCAGCCAAACCTGCAACGCCGGCTCGCCGAGTATGAAGTGCTCAGGACCAAGTTCAAGACTGTGCAACTGGTGCATGTGAA
The DNA here is from genome assembly GCF_018691715.1 of Phytophthora cinnamomi. NCBI lineage: Eukaryota > Oomycota > Peronosporomycetes > Peronosporales > Peronosporaceae > Phytophthora > Phytophthora cinnamomi. Next base: position 639,699 of record NW_027150972.1, read on the forward strand.
GTGCTTGTTCAATCAGGCTACCGATTATCTCACCACGAAGACATTGGCGCTTGGCAAGACCTGGCAGGTTGAGGATGCTGTTGAACGACTGCATCTGCAGTTGGTGTCCAAGATCCCTGAAAAGGTGATGAAACCTGCCAGTTGCGAACCCACAGTCAAGCCCGCTGCTCCGACTCTGAATGCCGATTGAGATGGAGTGCCTTCAGATTTCGACTCGGCACCGTTGACCCCAGCTGCCACGGTTCTGACTGTGATAACGCGAGCACGTTCAAGAGAAGAAGGAAATCTTCGTGAAGGAGTGCACTGATTGCGCGTCGGCCAAGGGACGGCCTCTGAATGCAGGCCCCTCACCTGGGAATATCGAGCCGAGCCGTCCGTTTGAGGTGGTGTCCATGGACTTTGTCACGCATCTCCCGAAGTCTGAACGTGGAAATACCTTCTTGCTATTATTTCAGGATATGTTTTCAGGATTTGTAATGTGCAAAGCCCATGAGTTCAACAACCGCTCAAGGCGTGGCCGAAGCATAGGAGGAGCGAGTGTTCAGGCAATTTGGTGAAAGTTCAATGTTGCGCCACGACCAGGACCCCAGGTTCATGAGTGAAGTATTCTCAGTCGGGCGTTCAGGAAACACCGCTCGAGGTTTCAAGTGGCCCACGTGCACCCAAGGGTCCACGCGATAGCCAGTGTCCTTGATCTTCAACTTGACTCTGAACCCGTCATGTACTTCCTCGATTCTGAATGGGCCATACCCCTGGTGAGCCAACTTCCGACTCAAACCAGGTTGAACCTTGGGTATGTAGAGCCATACAGCGTTGCCAACTTCGAACCCGGCCTTGATGGGTTCAGACAGATCCTGCCATTTCTGGGTTTGAGCTTTCGAACGTAGCCGTTTCGCTTTCTTCTGCAAGTCCTCTGGGCAGGCTTGAGCGTAGCTGTAGTCTCGCTGCATCTTGCGACGCCACTCATACGCGCTGCGTTCCGGTACACTAGTTGGCTTGCGTCCGAGCATCGCGAACAGCGTCCGTTAGGCATCCCAGCCATGAACCAGGAAAAATGTCGTGTCGAGCCGAGTTGCGTCGAAAGCCGTGTTGAGCGCGAACATCAAGCGTTCGGCGTGTTCATCCCAGTCGCTCTGGTCCGATTCGGCGACCTACGCCCTGACACTGCGAATGACAGTCTGGGCTGAGCGCTCCTGTTGGCGATTAGCTTGAGGGCGATAGGTCGGGGTTGCTCGCTGTCTGCTGACAAGCAAGTCTCCGAATCGGGAGAAGTTGAGGTTGCGGAAGATGATGACTTCGATACCGCTCTGCTCCCCGAGGACAGCTGAGAGCGTGGCACTGTGAGTGGAGAATACGAAGTGGTGAAGATCTTGGACTTGCGCTGGGTCAAACGCACCCGAACCTCTCGACGCATTCTTGAATACCTCGTCAAGTGGAAAGGATACGAAGAGTTGGAATGGCTACCAGTCACGCAATTGAACTGCGGTGCTCTCCTGTATGCGTTTAACCAGGGAACTAGAGCGCGAGCTCGCTTCCAGGCCATACAAGCAAGCGATGACCATCCAAGTGTGTAGCGTTCGTTGAACGCGCACACCTGACTGCAGATCGAGGACTATGTCAAAATGCCTGAAAATACCCCTGCCACTAATGAAACCCTGAAACAAGGCGAGTGGTCGCTGACCGCAGATTAAGTTCTGGAGGTGCTTCAGTACGAATGAGAATGGAGATTGTGAGTGGAGTCTGAGATTGTTGTGGAAATGATGAAGTTGAGTTGTGACATGGAGACGTCAACGGAGAGCTCAGCGTGCTTTGCATAATTATGACTTCGACGGCAAGACTCAGAAATGACTGTCGAATGGAGAATGTGAACCAAGGATGAGGACTGAGTGCACTAAAGAAATAAAGACTGAGCGTTGGAGAAAGAGATTGGATGCAAGTGATTCAAAAATGCTTCATTACGCTACGTGCAGAAAAGGAATGTTGAAGCTGCGTCCAAAATTGGCGACGTGTGAGTGTGTCCAACAGCTCACGCGGCCAGTTCCTCGTCACTCTCCTCTTCCTCACCTTCTCCCTTTTCTTCGACCTCCTCCTCGCTCTCCTCATCGTCATCGGCGTCTTCGTCTTCGTCGACTTCGGTCGAGTTGTCCGCACGGTTCGGGACAACCAGTTGCGCGCGCGCTTGGGGAGCGGAATGGACTTCTTGCGAAGCTCGTCAGGAACATGCATGGTACGCTCGACCTCGTTGGCGGCAGTTGTCCACATGGTGCGGGCAGGCTCACGCTCGTCCAGCCCTTCCAGTTGCTTGGTCAGCAGCTTGGGGCGACCCTTGCAGTCGACGACGCGAGGATCTTCCCAGATCCAGTAACAGGCACGCTGAGGCTGCGGCCAAAATCCCGGTTCTTGGAACAGACTCTCAGGAAACTTGGGGATGCGTCGAAGGCGCTTGACCTCGGTCTCGTACTTGCGGATCAGGGAGTCCGTCCGGACTCGACGCTTATCGTAGAGATCCTTGGACTCGCCATCTTGTTCGACGTCGATCATGATCCAGTGCAGCAAGTCCCACCAAGCCTGGCAGTTCGCCTCCATGAGATCCACGTAACGCGAGAGGCCAGCCATTACCGCTGCGCTGAGCTTGGATGCAGAGTGGAAATAGAAGACCTTGGTGCGCTCAGCGAACATGCGGTTCCACGGGAGCTTGGCCTTGACGATCGTGCTGTACTTGTTCAGTGGGAAAATCGCCGTGTACAACTCTGCGCTCCAGCGGAGGTTCAGGAATTGAGTCTCGCTCTTCTGCGGCGCGTAGTTTGGCAACCCCACGGTCTGCGGTTTACTCTTCCGGGGGTAGAAGCACATCTTGATCCCGAAGTAACGGTGCGACGAAGTCAGCGCCGGGTCCGGATCTTCAATCACGCTCAGTTGCGCCAACGTCAGATCTTCGAACGCGATCTAAGCCAACGGCGTGGACGTCCGCGGTGACTCAATCAGTTGCCCAAGGACCTTGGACGCCGTGCTGGATTCCTTGGCTGCCGGAGCGGGCTTGGACTCGGACTTTGCCTTGGCCGTCTTAGCTCTCTTGGTTCGAGGTGAGCGTCGAAGCGTGGAAGATGTGCCCTTTCTCTCAGACTCGGACTCAAGCAGTTCCAGCTTGCGCTTGACCCCGGCCGAAATGCTCTTGGATGCGTTCTTTGACGCACTCTTGGAAGCAGGAAGTTCGGACGTGGCGCTTGCAACTTCAGGCTCGAACGCCGAGTCTCCGCTGCTGCTACTACTACTGGAGGACATGAGCTCAGTCTCGTCTTGGGTGGAGTCCTCCTCTAGCGGAAGCCACGGTTCGAAGTCCTCCTCCCGATCGAACATGCTCTCAAGCAGAATCTCAGCGCAGAGGTAGTACATTTAAGGAACGCGGCTGGTCCACGGTGTCCAATTCGTCGCTGCGGATCATACTGACCAGCATCTCGATCAAAGGTTCACGAGGAATGAGAGGGTGAACCAAGTGATCACCTCGCACGAGCTCCGACGCGTCTTCGTACTTGAAACCAGCTTCCCGAAGCTTCTTCCAGACTTGTGGCCCATGCAGAGCCGCGCGTGCTGCATCTTCAGACAACTCCGCTCGACGCAGGTCGAGCCAACTGAGCGTTAGGAGTGTTCGTGCTTGCCCGTAACTGCAGACTGGCCCTGAACTCCTCCCAAGACATGTTCTCGATTGCGCGTTTGCTGTTCTTATACGCCGGCTTTTTCTTGGTTTTGGATCGCGATGAACTTGGCTTGCTCTTCTTGGCCTCTTTAGACTCCCCAGTGAGGTCACAGACTTTGGGTGGATACTTGGGCTTGGATGCGGAGTCGCCATCATTGGCCTTCTTTCGCTCAGCCTGGTGATCGCCGCGAACACATTGCGGCTGGTCGGCTGCCAGCATGTGGATGTTCGTAATCCATGCCACAGGAGAGGTCGACCGCCGGCCGTGAAGTGTGCGAACAGCTCTTGTAGGCGCTTCCTGTTCCCAGAGACGATAATGCTGGACTCCCGATCCAAGAAATCTGAGAAGGACCAAACATCCCAAGTCTTCTCGCGCAACTCCCGCCGCAAAACTTCGCAGAGATCCTCAGACGTTGCAAGTTGCTCCTTCAGATCAGCTATCTCGTCCGCATGCGCGTTCAGTCGATGCTGGTGGTATTCTTCCTGCGCAACCAGATTCCGCTTGGCCCGAAGTTCCGCGCTCTGCTCCTCGCTCTCGACGCGCCCGACCTCAGACTGCCAGAAGGCCTCCATCGCAGCCCATTCCCGGCGCAGCGCATCGTTGTCTGTTCGCAGGTTTAACACATCCCGGACGGAAGTAGTCGCGCTGGACTCGATAATAGCCTTGAGGTGTCGATACTGGACGAGCATCCGCTTTAAAACGGAGAGCGTGTTCATCGCGTTTTCCGCGAGGTGCCAGGGCGCGAATGCAGTTAGGACCAACGCGAATCGTCGTTGCATCGTGAGTGATCCCAACACGAGCGCAAGGTTACTGTCGCCCGGCGGCTGATCAACGGGCTGGGGAATACTTGAGCACACGCCTGCACCGAGGATGGACTCAAGTTCATTCAAGTCTTGGTCCGAGAAGCGTTCGAGAATCTGCAACGCATCCAAGCCACCATAGCCGTCACGCAGGTGAGCCCCATTGCGGCACGCCATTTCCGACGCGGGGACGCCGACAAGCTGGAGCGGATCGCTGTCAGCTTAACACGGCGGCACGAGCCAATTCGCTGGCCGCTGACATCCATCAACAAATGAGAAACTGGACGCAGGGACGAGCCTTGACGCGGAGATCCCAGCGTACTCCGCGTTGGACACCAGGCCACGCTCTCGCCACCCTGGATGAATTAGCGAATGCGAGTCAAGTCCCTTGCTGCCTACACCTGAGGCCGGGGCGTCCGCGCTCAGGCCTTTGGTCTCTTCGAGATGCTCGCCGGAGCTTCTGCTATCGCCTTTCGATTCGGCGCCAATACCTGAACCCGCCGTCGCCCGCGCCACCGCCACTACCACTGCCGCGACCCTTCTCTTCGTCGTCGCCCCCGTGCTTGCTCTCCAGGTGCTCGTCATCCGAGGCAGGCCCCTCCTCCGTCGCGATGCGCGACCCGGACGCGTCTTTCGCGCCCCGTGACTGATCGTCGCGCACCTGCGCGTCATCCGATTGTTTTTGCGCCTTGCGCGCGCCCTTTTCCGCTGGTGCCATGGTGTCACGCCGCTTGAGTAGCCGAGATACTGCTTTGGTGGTGCCTGAGCGCCGGTGTCGCGTGTTTGAAGAAGATTTCGCTATGATATGGAACTTGAAAACTTGATTTGCAGCTGGAGCATGGCTTGGTTGACAGCTGTTGACCAGCTGCGAAAAGACAGAGAAGCTTATGCGAGTGTGGAAGTTCACGTTCAACCGAACCGCGTCCAAGGTCAGCCCCGTTGGTCTTGGGTCCAGCCATGATGTGCCAGTTCGAAGGGAAATTTCTCTATGACATACTATGACTGGAAGGGAGGTTGACACGAGGCTGAAAAGGATTTTTCCCGAATGCCACCAATTGCTTACTGACCTGGTCGGTGACGTAGCTAAAGCCGCCATTCTGATTGGCTGGGATTGTCCTCAGACCCGGCTGTGCACCGTGCGACAAGCTCTGAGCCGGAATTCAGCTGTGTACCGCGGAACGAAATGCGAAGAAGCCTAGGATGGGCCCTTTAGGCTTGGGAGACCGCGTTGAGACGAGAAACCCTGAGCACGGATCTCCGTCCAAGCCGCCCCCGTCCTTAAGCGGGTTGACACAAAGAGGAACGTCAAAAACGCCTGCACGAACGCATCGTGTATGGTGTCCCGCCTCGCCTAGGTTTTGAACGCACACAGATTTCGTGCACCCGGAGCCCAGAGATTCCCGTGAAGACAAGTGCACAGTGCCCAGACCGCTGGCCACCCGAGACAAGCCCAGACAAGCGTCACGCTACCGAGTGGAGTCATCCTACCTTTGACCGCAGAGCCTCAGGCGAGGCAAAGCCCCTGAGTGCAGGCTATCCCTGAACGCAGATTTCGGATACACTTGGGTTGAAGGATGACTGACTATGAAGCTCAGTATCAAGTATGCGCGGACTCGTGAAACCTTGCCCACAGTGGTGTACGAAGCCCCCGAGAAGCCAGTCACAGACAATGATACGTACTTTGAAGCTGTGCAAAATCCAGCCCGGAAGTGTCGACGTCAACAGCTGGCCAGTATAATCAAGCCAAGACGGATATAATGAAGTCAAGGCAAAAACGGCTGGTATATTCAAGTCAAGACGAGCTACCCCAAGTATAACCAAATCAAGCTTTTCGCCAGACGCACGACGATGAACATAGAAGAACACCAAAGAAAGATACCTTTACATACCCCTAGCGATAGTCTAGCGGAAAACAAACCGAGAGTTCGTTTTACCCCCTACTGCGCAAGTGGAAGCAAGTGCCAGCCAGGAATCGGGTCCACTGATCACCAAGGACAAGGTCAGCGCGGAGCTCCCCACATACTCAAGTCCAATTACGTGGGGAGCTGGTGCTCCGGCGCTGAAGTGATCCGCGTATTCCATATCCCAGTTGGGCCCACTGCGTGTAGGTAAGAGTGGTTACCCATTTTATGCTCACAAGGTTATCTCGGGTGGCTAGTTAGCAGTCACCCCCGGGAATAGTTGATCGACTGCGTACAAGGAACGAAGTGCATTTGATTTGTGTGTATATCTCTCTTCGGAGCGTGGTGCGCGTGAAGGAAGAAGCGTTTTAGGCTGACCAGTGCCTTGAACGTTGATAGTTGACTGGCGTACGACCCACCGCCCGAGGGTCTAAGAATAAGTGGCGGCTATTTTTGTGTGTATAACTCTGTATTTGTATTGGTTATCTGGAAGGGTGTATATCTGGGGTTCTAACTTGTGGTAGCAACCCTGGTTCCTCCACTGCTTCGACCTACCGACCATTTGGATAGTGCGTTCAAGTCAGTGAACGTTACGCCTGACTGGTCAAGGCCTCCAAACCATCGAACAAGTCACCCGGTGACCTATCCAGGCTCCCCGAAGATACACGACACCGACTGGGAACTCACAAGGTGACACGCCACCCTCGTCCGCGGCCCCCCGTAACCTGCGTTTAAGGCTTAAGGGTGTTCAAGGGTTTACCTTCCTGAGAAGAGCATTTACCCACTTCTCCGGGCTGGCCACCGTACACCTGGGCGATTCAGGTTTCACCGGCCACACCACATAGCGATATTTTCTCACCGGTGACAGACTTGGAGAGAACGATAGAAGTCTTAGAGTACGCCTGGGGCCTCTAGATATGGTGTGCAGATGGTGAAACACAAGAGATACTGGTGTCAGACCGCTAACAGACCCATGGGGCAATACCACGATGACTAAGGAACACATACTAGCCTGACGGATGCGACGACGGATGTAAACACTCACAAACGGTTAAGAAATAGGAGCAGGGAGTAGGGCACGAGTGTAGTGAACATTCATTTATTAGGGCCGCCGCCGCGGGATCACCGGAGAGGTGATCTCGTATGCAGTGCTGCAGCTGTGCGCGGGACTGGGTGTTGGCGGCCGACATAACCGCAAATATTCAAATTCAAATTAGAGTACGCCTGTGCGTCGTAGTAAAGTGGGGAAATGGCGGGATCTGAATCTGCATCAATTGCGACCTCATTGGCGCACTCTCGCTGCAGCGACGAGAATAGCACGTCCCTCATGGGCCAGGAGTTGTCGAATGCTGAAGTAGTCGTAGATCTCTGGACGACTCTATGCGTTGTTGATGTTTAACCGCCCTGTATTCCAGAGATGGCTGGTGTTGCACCTATGTTACTGGATGACATCCCTGGAGTAGGAGAATGTTGCACCAATGTTACTAGATGACATCCGAAAAACAGCTCCAAGCGACTGTTCATCGAACTGCGAATCGACTTTTTACGAATGTGGGTACAAAAATCTAGGAATACATACATTGCAATTGGTGGCTCCTAGAGCTGCCACGCGTCCAGGGGCATCGATCTCCAAAGCCCCCGTTCAGCTCTCTTTCTTCTTTAACTAAACTCACTTTTCATCCTTCCTCCTCTCGACGTCTTCCCCGGTTGTCCCTCTTCAAGCCTGCGCAAAGTTCTTCCTGACCTTTGAGCATGCGCTGAAGGCAGCTGCTGAAGCGACTGGCATCGTGACGACCGACGAGCAAAGATCGTTCTATCTCTACTATGCAATGCCCAGGTCGTGGAAGCCTGACCTCGCCATCGGGATAGGCAGCAAGAAGTTCATCCCTTACAATGACCTCAAGACCAACATTGAGCGTAAGGTGCTGGACGACTACGCCAAGCGTAAATACGTGATTGAGAAAGGCACTCCCGAGAGCACTTCAACAGCCGGGCGAAATGGCCCTCTAGGGCATCGCGAACGCGCCCCATGGAAGTGACGACCCGCTTCGACGTGCTCAAGGCTGCACCTACTGTCAGCGTGCCAACCATGCCATCCGCGACTGCCGTGTACTGCACAAGCATCGGTGAACTGGGACGGTCAAAGAAGGCACGGTGCTGCCGGCGAACTTCGCCATCATCGACTTCAAGCTTAGGGGTGACCACAATCCCTTTCCGGCCAAGCAACAGCGTACTCAACGCTCCGATGATCGTCAGCGCCCACCCGCCCGCAACAATAATGGGTTTAAGGGCCCGGACATCTGCGATCGTTTTGGCAACCCAAACCACTTTCGAGACCTCCAGTGCAAATTCAACTCGAGAGGACACGAAGTGGGGCTCATTGCCTATGCGACTATCTTCAAGCCCGACATCGGCCTCTCTGATGCAAGCACTGACCCGCATGATCCTACCCGGACCGTCGACTCTGGTTGCACGCGCCATGCTGCTTGTCAAGAGCCCTGGTTCAAGCAAAATTAGGCTGTATGCTGGAGCTATCATGGTGGGAGGCAAGCAGCAGCTGGCCATTCGCGGCATTGGCGACGTCATCCTTGCGGTTAAGGACACCACTGGCACTCTTCATCATCTCGAGTTCCGCGATGTGCTCTTTGTGCCTGATATGAAGTTCAATCTAATCTCCATCGCTCCGGTGTTGAAAACTGGCATTCGACTGGTTTTCAGTCGCACGAGGTGCACGTTCTTCGTGAACAACGACTTCAAGCTTCACTTCGAGCTCGCCGCCAACATGGACCTGTTTCAACTCCAGGCCAAAATACCACAGCAGCTACCTCCCAGCGCGCTAGTGGCACCGGCCTCTGCGGAAGATAAACCCGCCAATGTCCTTGTATCTCAATCAGATATAGATCCTACTGTCTTATTATGGCACAAACGGCTCGGTCACCCTAACTTTCGTGTGATGCAGACCATGTCTAGGACCCTAGCGGCCCCAGAACTGGCGTTCTCCGAAGCATCTGCGATCCCCAAACATATCTGCCCATCGTGCATCTTTGCTAAAGCCCATAGGGTTCCTTTCAATACCAACGTTGATTGCTGTAAAGCTCCTCTTGAAAAGGTTCATGCTGACATCAATGGACCCTTGCCGTACCCTAGTCTTAGTGACACCCAGTGCTTCATTACTTTAATTGATGACTACTCGCACTTTATGCGCCTCTGCGTAGTACGGCGGAAGTCCGATTTGAATGAGTGCTACGAGAAGTTCCGCAAGGCAACAACGAACCGCTTCAACACCGAGGTTGGTACATTGGAAACACAGCTCAACATGCATGATCCTGACGTTGCACGACTTCGGAGTGACAATGGAAAAAAATATATGAGAAACTGGGTCAGCTCATCTTTGATCGCTACGGTACACATGCTCAATTCACGCACGCATATGCGCCCTAGCAAAATGGTGTCGCGGAACGTCGAATGCGCACTATCCTCGAATGCGTCCGATCTCTCCTAATTGACGGCGACTTCCCTCGCCAACTCTGGGGGGAGTGCTGCCAGTACGTCACGCATCTGATCAATGTAACGACTAGTAGCGTCCTTCCGTCTGGCGTCAGGGCCTACGAACTCTGGCACGGCAAAAAGCCTTCTCTCCAATACATCAGAGTTTTTGGGTGTGCGTCTTTCGCACTCATACCGGAACCTCAACGCAACAAGGTCGAGGCTCGTGCAAAACTATGCATGTTAGTTGGCCAACCTCAAAACAAAAAGGTCTACCGTATTCTCAACACGACAGAAAACCCAAATATATACAGCCGAGACGTCACCTTCAAAGAGGACACGTTTTGTAACGGGGTTACACGCACAAGTGGCTTGTACCCACTTGTGATTTTAACAGATAAAATATCTGTTAAAAGTTTTAGATACTTCCTCACCTTGGTGTAAGTCACACCAATGGATACATTGAAGTGGGCCACCACAATGAGTGGTCCACACATACCCAAAGATCCTATTGGTAGAAAGCAGCATCTTTCTACCAATTAGAGACGTGCATATTGGCGGGGCTCTGACAGCCAGCCGCTGCCAACCCCTTTCATCTATGATAAAACAGTTTTAGCAGATTTAGGAGGAAGATCAATTTACAAACAATACAGTTCTCATTTTACCTAATCTAAGTCACTTGGAGTCTTTATTTGATTTATATTATACTTGTGTATTCAAGTATAATTAACTCGAGTAATTACTAAGTACTTACGCTTCCTCATACACGTTGCGCAACGTGTAAGCTAAAGTAGCGAGTCAAGTTAGACCCAATACACCTGGTAGTAGTCCGTCCAACGACCGACTGCTTGACGTTCGTACGAGGTGTACGATCGCGGAGCCGAGAACCACATGAGCACGGAGGTGCCCATCGAGAGCTCCAATACGCCTGCAACGCATGCTGAACGTGCTGACTGCCCCCACATGTCTGACCCAGAGTGGGACATCCTTCAACGACTGTCAACAGTCATTGGATAGACTGCGATAGCTACGATGCTGCGTACGCTATCGCCGACAGAGAAACATGGTGTTGCGCTGGGGTTCATCATGAAGGAGCAGCGTGATGCTGCTTCCTCAGTGACGGCGTCGTCAGGGGCGACACCGCGTGCTCGATCATTAAACTTGAGCGTAAGCAATTATGTAGGAAGAGAGGGCGAGCCTCTCCTCCGATGGCTTGTCGAGCTCGACACAGCCATAGCGGCTCGACGCATTGTCGACCCGTTGTAATAGGTTGCGTTCGCCATGTCCTGCCTTGGCGGACACGCAAGGAGTTGGGCGTATGGACGCCGACTCTCCGATCCTACGTGCTTCAGCACGTACGAAGTGTTCAAATAGGAGCTCAAACAAGCGTTTGAGCCCCCGCAAAACGAGTTCCGGTCGAGGGCGGCGTTCCTCGACCTTCAGCAGGGTAAGCATGACGTCCATGCTTACGCGCAGCGCGCACGATACTTGGTCTCAAATATCGTGACTAATCCAATTGACGAGGCGGCTAAGGTCGTGACGTTCATGAAGGGACTTAGCGATGGGCCTGTGAAGATCTATCTCTTCCGAGAGTACCCGAGTACTCTCGAAGCTGCGATTACTCTCGCAATGCAAGAAGCGTTTAGCCTGCGGCAGGCTAAACTGCATGCAAATGCGCCGAGGCCTCAACCGCGCCAGGTGGCGAGGACGGGAGGTCCGGAACCAATGGACCTCTCGAACGCAACGGCTGCTGGTCACCCGCAGCACGGAAGTAATGTGCGATGTTCCCGTTGCGGAAGGATCGGTCACATTGCCAGGGGATGCGCGGCTCCTGTGTGCTACAGTAGTGGCCGTCGTGGCGATGCCGGGCATCGCCATCAACAAACAAAAAACGTGAACGTCCATTAGGCGCGATATTGTGGAAGAGTGCCCCGGGGAAACGCGGAAGTTGCCGCCGATGAGGCAAGACGACACGATGGATGGAGTGTGACGCGGGTGGCTCCGACGAGAAGGTACACGGAGCGGGGGTGCGACATGACGCCTGAGTCTGATCCTTCCGCGGTATCAGGGCTGATCTGGCGCCGGATTCGGCACCCGGCTATGTACAACACCGTCATTCGGATCCCGTCACTCAATACCCCCCCCCCCCCCCCCCCCGAAGATACGCAACTCAAAGGCCCGGGAAATAGCCCGACACGCCCTAGATAGGACGTGCTGGGTGTTTGTGCGAGGACGAACTTACAGTAAATTACGGTTTTCTATGAGGGCACTACTCCACAATGGTGCCGCGACCCGGGAGTACTACTTCGAATGACGGGGTAACGATCAAGCAGGCATCTGAGGCAGGTGCTCCGTCGGTTGGAAGGTCGCTGACAGCAAGTGAGCACAAAGAGAGACCGGACGCGTCGTGGAGCTCGGAGGGAACCTTCACGACAGGCCAAGGGGCCAGCGACAATCAAGAGGGCTACGAAGAACTGTTTGCCGTTCCCGATGTGGCTCCCCATGAGGGGGCCACCAAGGGCCACGACGCAAGTCGTGGTCCTACCGGTCCGAAGCCTAGAAGGCTGAAGACCTACAACCCCCACCCACAAGGCCGTCGCCAAACGCAAGTCGCCCAAGAAGAAGAAGAAGTTTTGTGCGCCGGACTCGGAAGACGAATCGCTGTCCAAGCCGCAAGGCAAGGACGGGGGACGCCAGTACACCGCCGCGGAGATGCGCCACGTGTTGGCCCGCACAGGACCGTTTCGGCCGCTGGCGTGAGTCCGGATCCTGAGCTTTATTAAGCCTAAGCTGACGAGCGAGTTCACGGGCCCATTCCTGGTGCCAGACTTCGACAGCCCCACGAGTGTCATGCGTGCAGCGCCGACGCTTTTCGAGATGTTACGCGAATCCGGCTTCGTACTAGGCGCGTTTGAGATGGAGAAGGCGTACGACTGGAATTTTGAGGCATGGACGCGCACGATCCGTGACGTGCTGGAACCCTTGACCCTTCTAGCGAGATCTGTCGAACGCGAAGGCACACCGTCCGTGACGGACCCGGCGCCGGCGCCGGCGACGACGCCGTCAACCCCACCTCGATACCAGTCGAGCGTGCACTCCGACAACAGCCTTGAGTCGCCTAAGCGCATGCCCATGAACCGACCGCCGCGCTTCATGCAGCACGCCGCCGCGCCAGCGCGTGCCGTTCCTCCGACGACCTCGGGAGAGGTGATCCCCAAGACACTGGAAGACGCTATCATCCGACTCATGCGGTCGACGGCTGTGCGCACGCCAAGCCCCTGTCGCCCGTGGCTCAGCAACGGTGCGACAAACAGAACTGATCGAGGTCGATATGGAATCTGTCAGTTCACACTCAACGCTAAGATCAGAACCTCGACGAGACGTGGACGAAGACCCCGACGATTTGTTCGACTTGGACATCGGGACGCCCGGAAAGGCGGCCGCGGTTTCGACTGCAACAGCCAGCGCAAGTCTCACGCGAGTACGCATCTCAGCGTCTTCCGCGCTGAAGGAGTTTCAGGGGCGAGACGCCAGTGAGGAGAAGGCCCGAGCGTGGCTGAATCGTCTGAAGTCTTCAGCTCGCCGCGATGGAATGACGGGATAAGAAGTTTGCGGGTTGTTCAGCGATCGAATGAACGGCCCCGCCAATGGTACCTCCATCTACCGAAGAAGGTCAAGAAGTCATGGTCGGAGCTGATGGAACCAATTCGCATCCAGTATTGCGGGAAAGGGGTGTCGATGGCGAGTGGCTACTATCACGCGATGCAGCGCCCCGACGAGACTCCGCTGGACTATTTGTACCGGCTCAATGTCGCCGGTCTGCGAGCCAACATCCCGTACGCTGACGACACGACGGAAGAGAAGCGAGAGCTCGTCGGACACTTCGTCAAGACTCTGAGTACTCAGGAGCAAGAGCTCGCCTCGCGACTCACCCTGACGGAAGTCCCGGACTCCGTCGCATTGGAAAAGAAGCTACGTGCCTGACAACGTGGGATGGCCCACCAGAAGAAAACGTTTTTCGGATCGAACAAGTTCCGTCAGAAGGCGCCGACGCCGTCACCCCAACCGGTTCGAGCGGTCCATGTGTTTCAAGCCGCGCCGAGTGAGCATGACTCGTAACGCGATCGTCACGACGGTGACGATCGTCTGTACGACCAGGACGAGGAGAAACAAGAGCGGGCCAGACTGTTCGTTACCGGCCAGGCGCCTACCGCCGAGGCTCCGCGTCGCAACTTCGACTTGGAAGACTCGGGACGTGACCGCCAGCGATGCCGTGACTGTGGATCGCGTCACCACGACGATGGAGATTGTTGACGTCTTTTGACGTGCCAGAAATGTGGATGTCACCATCCGACGGATCGATGCCTGAAAGTATGCAAGGCCTGCGGCGATATGCATGACGCCGGAGAATCTCCGTTCGAAGAATTCTTCAACCAGCTTCGCCAGTGGTTTGATCCGCACAAACACGCAGGAATCTTGCCCCCGACGGCCGAGAAGATGTTAACCTAGGTCGCTCGCTGACTTGGAAACCAGTACAAGACGAAAGATCTGTTTCCGTCTATGCATCTGTGGCCAAGAAGTCGTAAGAGGTGGTTAGTGAGAGCCCGACTTCCCTGAATGATAATACATGTGAATCTTACCGGGAACGCACCACGCGAGAATGCGCACCCCGAGTTTCAGCTATTCGACGTACGACGAGTTCGCGCGCGAGCCGCCCCTGGACAAGATAGACTGGCAACCAGGAGAGCGACGCGGATACTGGAAACACTATGCGCCGCACAAGTGGTAGAAACCGGCGAATATTCAGGGGAAATTGGACAATCGCCGCGCTGTGCTATTGATCGATACAGGAGCCTAGGTGTCCATTCTGGACATCACCTTTTCTCGTGAGGTAGGCTGCCTGATCGACACGGACATCACGCAAGAGTGTGTGGGAATCCGCGATGAGACATATTACACAGTGGGGAGAGCGAGAGTCAAAATTACCTTGGCTGGGCGCGGCCGTGGGCGTTGTTTGCGACATCGACGTGGGTGACGCGAAATCAATAGCTCAAAGCGTTCAGAAGATCCCGTCGCAGTTGATCAAGGGGTTTATCAATGCAGGCATGATCCAGACGTCTAAGTCGCCATGGGTGTCACCAATCGTCGTGATCGTGAAGAAAAACGGCGTCGACATCCGGCTCTACATCGACTATCGCCTAGCCAACGGCCTCACGCAGCTGATGATCTATCCCATACCACTCGTCAACGCCTTGTTGGAATACTTGGACAATTACCTGCGGTACTGCTCCCTCGACATGACCAGCTGGTTCTCGGTCGTCCCCATGACTGACCGTGCCCGACTCATATCGGCCTTCATAACGACGATGGGTTTGTTTGAATGGTTGCGGATGCCTTTCGGCCTGTGCAACGCGCCACAAATATACCAGCGACTTCTGGACAACGCGCTGTACGGATTTCTCGTAATCGTAAATACCTGTGACTGGGCAAGCTCACGCGTAGGCGCTCAAGTCCACGACGAAGTGTGCATGCCTGTGAAATTTGTCGGCCGCACGCTGAAGCCCAACGAGTTGAATTACAGCGTCGTCGAGAAGGAATTCTTGGCCCTAATGCGCGTACTGCGTGAGTGCTATACGATGCTGGCCGGCCGACCGATCCGTGTCTTGACCCGCTCCACTGGCTATTCCAATCCAAGGCCGACTTTCACAGTGGGCCGCGGTCCTTTCACCACGGAGGCTCAAGATCATCCGTTCCTCGAAGGGAGAAGAGGACATCCTGGGCACGCTGGCCGCAAGCATCACGCCCCGATCGTTTGTCGATACCGTTCTCGAGGAAATCGCCCCGCGGAAACGCGCGTCAAAGGTGGCCGTCATCCCGGTTCCAGTTGTGACGCCGGACGAAGAACTTCACGTCATGAGCTTTGGTGGCTCAGCCAAGGCCAAGCGAGAAGGTGGTGCTTTCAGCGCAGTGGTCTGAAAGTTGCTTGGCTGGGAGGTTGTGCTAGCGGCATCCGGTTACGCGATGGACCTAACCGTCAACGAGGCCGAGTAGCGGGGGTTGCTCCTCGGATGCTCACTCTTAGAGGAAGTGGATGACACCGCACGACTGGTGGTCTGCGGGGACTCCACCCTAATCATCCGACAGATGCGAGACGAGATGGAGTGCAAGTCACCGGGGTTGAAGCTTCTACGCCCCGAAATGCGTTGCAAGCATGGCCGCGTCACGAACTCCTCCATGTGCGTCGAGACTGGAATGCAAGTACCGACATGTTGGCCGGGCAGGCTCTATGGCGACAAGGCGGCCGATGCTCTCACGGTCCGGACGAGATTCAGGACTTGAAGATGTTGAACCGCCTGGGAGAAGTCATACGGCCCAGGGTACTAATCCCTGAGGCGGAAGCTCACGCTGACCCCGTCGCGGACAACCCCGGCACAGACAACCAAGGCCCGAACCGACCCGGATATGACGGGATACGGCCCAGCGACGTGGACGCGGGACGCGGGGCGACACCTGTCCTCGCAGTAATGACGCGCTCAACTGCGGCGCAAGCGACAGCCAACGAGAATCGGACCCCGGAAGTCTTGCAAGAGCTTGTGGTACAACGGCTTCGTCTAGAGCGCATTCGTGTCGCACAGGACGAAGGAGCCTGGATCGCGAACTTGAAGAAATATCTGAGCGGCGATATTGGGGGTCTCTCCAGGCGCGAAGCGAAGGACTGTCAGAAGATCGCTCGCCAGTACGAGGAAGGCGAAGGTGGCTTCCTCTAGTACCGTGCGAGGGGCGACGAGTCCACTGAAGACCGCGACACGCTGGTCAAGGAACTGAGGCAGTTCCTTGGCTTGGCCACGTACTTGTGCAAGTACGTGGAGGATTACGCGGGCAAGATCCGCCCGCTGTCCCAAATTCTAAAGAAGGAAGCTGTGTGGAATTGGACAACCGATTGCCAGAAGGCATTCGATGCAGTCAAGCGGGGCTTGACTGAAGCACCGATCTAGGCAGTGGCTGACCAAGATCGCCCATTTCACGTAGTATGTGACGCATCCGACTTCGCGATCGGATGCGCGTTGATGCAGCACGATCACGAGGGCCGTGATCGTGTCGTCTACTACCAATCGCGTCAGCTGGAGCCAGCTGAGCGCAACTATCCGGTGCATGACAAGGAACTCCTTGCCATGAAATATGCACTCGCAAAGTTCCGAGTGTACTTGCTTGGGAGTAGACCATTTGTGGTCTACACCGACCATGCTTCACTGCGCACTGCAGTGAACTCACCACACATTTCACAAAGAATGGCGAGATGGCTCTCATTCGTTGCGGAGTATAACTTCCGGGTCGAATACAAACCCGGAAGATTGAACGTGGTGGCCGACGCGTTATCACGTCGTCCGGACTACGCAGAAGCTGTTGACGTCAATGCCATTGACGCCATGCGATCGAGCACACCCACATCATCTCTGTTGGATGATGTGAAGGCCGCGTACGCGCACGACGCGGACGCGAAACTCTTGCTGGCCTATGGCACAGCGCCTTCTGACAAGTCCCGTCAGAAGCTGCCCAAGCACCTTCGTGCGCGTGCACACCGCTTTCGTGTGCACGACGGACTGCTACTTTACAATGCAGTCGACGACAACGCGGATCGCGTTATCGTACCGAACGATCATGACCTGCGACTCAGGATCATGTACGAATATCATGATGCCCCGACTGCGGGACATCTCGGACGTGAGAAGACATACGTCCTTCGCACGCGCGACTTCTACTGGCACCACCAGTATAAGTGGGTGCGCAAGTACATCCGTGCTTGCGAGGTATACCAACGCGTGAAGCCTGCGCCATTCGCGCAGGCTCCACTGCAATCACTACCGACTCCGTCGGAGTGTTGGAAGTCCATGTCTTTGGACTACATCTTTGGTCTTCCCCCGGATAGCGGAGGGAACACCGGTGTTGTGGTCTTTGTAGACCGTTTCAGCAAGATGGTACATCTTGCTGCGGTGCCAGCAGAGGTGACCGCGAAACAGACGGCCCGTCTGCTCGTCGACATGGTGTTCAAACACCATGGCATGCCGTCCGACATCGTGTCGGACAGAGACCCGCGCTTCACAGCGCACCTGTGGCAAGAAGTGTTTACACTTCTTGGGAGCCAGCTTTCCATGTCGACTGCGGATCATCCGCAGACGGACGGTCAAACCGAACGCGTGAATCGCGTGCTCGTCGACATTCTGAAGACCTACGCTCACTCGTTCTAATACTGGAGCGAGTGCTAATCGATGGCAGAGTTTGCCATCAATAACTCAGTGCATGCCTCGACCGGGCATACACCGTTCTACGTGAATGCCATGCGGCATCCACGCCTACCGAGTTTACTCGGAGTGGTGGCTCCCACTTTAAGTGGGGGATGATCTACGACTGCAATACAGCAGCCGCAGAAAACTGCTGACACTTGCACAGTGTCAGCTGCAACAACGAACAAACCACATGAGTCTGCGCAGGGCGCAGACTCCCCCATCAACAAGGACAACGACCACGGGTCTGCGCAGGGCGCAGACACCGCAAAGAACCACGAAGAGGCCGGGCCTCTACCGGAGAGCGAGTTGAATGTCTTCAGCTCGGATGCAATCAATTTCATCACCAAAAGACAAGCCGTAATTCGGTTTGTCCAAGACGCAATAGCAGTTTCTGTTGACCAACAGAAGCTGAACGGAGACAATGCGGGCAGAGGCAACACAAATGAATTCAAGGTTAGTTCATTGGTTTTGTTAGCTACGCAAAACCTGCCTAAACATTCGGATTCGGATTTCGGAGCAAGCAAGCTTGCTCCGCGCTTCATCGGGCCGTTCACTGTGTTGGCACGGCACGGCAACGCATACACGCTAGACATACCGTCTAGCATGCGCCTCCATCCGACCTTTTACGTCGGACGGCTGAAGCCATACCTGCAGCACGAGCCATCTAGCTCGGCTGACCCAAAGCCTCGGCAGGAGCCGAGGTAGAAGTGGAAGCCTTGGCCTCGGCGACGAGCAGCCTCTCCTCCAGCGCGCGGACGCGCTGGAGCAAACCCTTCATCTGGGTCCCCAACTCGACCTGGGTATTCGAGGCGGTCTGCGAGACCGCCGCGACTTGGGCCTTCTGGTTCGCCAGCTCCTTCTTCAGGGCGGCGAACTTAGCGCCCTGCAGACGCTCCACGGCGGTCACCCGGTCGTGGAGAGGCGCATACTGATCAGCCCGGGGCTGATCATACCCGGGGCGTGTTCCCACCCCCGCCACCGCCGATCCGTGACGCCCGCGGCTCAACCCGCTCGATTGTTGAGCGGATTGTTGACCATAGTATCCCGAAAACGAACCCTCAAGGGGCTCGTTTTCGTATTCGTTGGAGAGGATTTCCTCCCCATCGAGATACATGGGAGCCGCGGAACGTCTTGCTGGAGGACGTTCCGGAAATGGTGAGGGCGTATGAGAAGCAGTACGAGCTGGTGCAGCAGAAGTAGTGCGAGCGCTGCGATCATCGCTAGCGCCCAAACCCTCACGCGCTAAGAACTTAGCACGGAGCTCTTTGAAACTCTCGGGCACACGGAACGACGTTTACCCGTTCTGGTCGCGGTCGCTCAAGCGGACCGCGCCTGGAAAGCATTTCGTGCACTGAAAGCCCTCGGGCACAGCGCACGGCACATTAGCCTCCTCAGCAGCAACGTGGAGTTGCTCCAACTTTCCACGCTTCTAGTACGTCTCGAAGCGGCCACGCGCTTGCTTAATCCGATCACGGTAAGCACTTGGCCTCTTGTTGAAGTTCTCAACAAAGGCGTTCCAGCTTTGACAAAGTGCCTGCCACTCGGGCACTTTGCTGCGAGAAGAGGTCTTCTTGCTTTGAAACCATCGGAGCTCATGATAGAGTCCGATGTAGTAATCGCGCCTTTGATGCGTCTCCGCATCAAAGTAGCCACAGCGTCATCTTTGATGGCGCTGCATACGTATAACGGCACCTCATTCGGAGGTACCGAGTTCCCATACCGGTCCGCGATCTCGGACGCGGACGGCATCCATGGATCGCGCGCTGCAGGTGCAGCGCGCGGAGAGCCTTGAGCTTTAACATCACGCGCTGCAGCAGCAGCGCGCGGAGTACTGAGAGCCCCAGCGGAAGCGAGTGGGGTATCGCTCTCAGTACGCGAACGCTTCGAACTCGAAGCGTCCGATTCGTCCCCTTCACGTGGGCGAATGTTCTTGGCATGAGGGTCGAGCGATTCGCTCGACACTGAGTCTTTGCGCTTAGAGGGCGAGTCCTCCTCGTCCTCCATGTCTTCATCGCCGTCGTCGAAGTCGACGACGGCGCCATACTTCGCCTTCTGACGCTCGAAGTAGTCGTCGATGGAAAGATGACTCCCCACCGACTTTGCGGACTTCTTCTGAGGCGCGCTCATCGTTGAATGAGCGCGGATTTCTTCTCCAAACGCGGAGAATTGACGAATGGTCAATTCTGAGATTGATGTGCGGAGGCCCCGTGCGTCTAACCTTAAGGGGGGATGGTGTAACGGGGTTACACGTACAAGTGGCTACAAGCCACTTGTGATTTTAACAGATAATATATCTGTTAAAAGTTTTAGATACTTTCTCACCTTGGTGTAAGTCACACCAATGGATACATTGAAGTGGGCCACCACAATGAGTGGTCCACACATACCCAAAGATCCTATTGGTAGAAAGCAGCATCTTTCTACCAATTAGAGACGTGCATATTGGCGGGGCTCTGACAGCCAGCCGCTGCCAACCCCTTTCATCTATGATAAAACAGTTTTAGCAGATTTAGGAGGAAGATCAATTTACAAACAATACAGTTCTCATTTACCTTAAACTACCTACTTGGAGTCTTTATCTGATTTATATTATACTTGCGGACTCAAGTATAATTAATTCAAATTATTAGTAAACTCCTACGCTTCCTCATACACGTGGCGCACTTGTAAGCTAAAGTAGTGAGCCAAAGTAGGCCCACTACACGTCACATGTCAAACTTTTGGAAGTACGAGTGACACGAGGCAACTGGAAATTTTCCAGGTGGCCCAGGCGCAGCTGGCCTCGGCCGATCTGAAAGGAACGTGTGATTGTGGCGACAACGTATAACCCCACAGATTCGGAGGCGCTTGCAACGCCCAGTCTGACCGCCGGCCCTGTTTGACCGTGGGTATCCCGACAGAGGAAGTCAAGAGCCCTCGGTGAACGTATCCCGAGGTGACACCCGCCTTACCGGGGACGGAGCATCCGGCGACATCAACCACAGCCCAAGACAAGAAGACACCCATACACCAACACCCAAGAGAAATATCGACACCCCGAAGGAAGACACCATCCAGGTTGCAGAGCTGAAGAAGACCCCGAGCGAGCTATACTGAAGTTAAAGACCTCAAGCAGCGAGACTACGTGCAGCGCCCGAGCTCGTGGAGTTACCCGCAACCTGAATTGGAGATTGACCACCTGAATGGAGGACGTGCTACCTGAATTGAAGATGCTCCGCCTGAATGGACAAAGTTCAGGATGAAGAGCCCAAGGCCAACCCGAATTGACTGATGACAACCCGAATTGAAGAAGTCCAAATTACTGCCAATGACATCGGCCCAACAAGCGCGCCTGGTCCGCGAAGACAGCGGCCAGGATGATGACCAAGTGCCAGTTCCAAACATGAATTAAGTCCACTATGGAGAGCTAGCGGGACCGCGCCCGAAGTGTCGACGGTGCAGCAGATCCTGCCGTCAGCCCCCAAGTCCCTCCGACATCAAGTGATGTGTGTGCGCTACCAACTCACGCCCAGGCATACAAACCTCAAGAGAGCCTGAAAAGGTGTGGAGAATTACGAAGAGACACAAACAGAGGAGACCGCTGAAGAATCCAGAGGCCCTCGAGGTAATGAAGAACATAGCCCAAGAAAAGATATAGGAAAGAGAGATAAGATAATACAGAGTTCGTTTTGCGTTCAAGAGCACAATTGGTTCCTGTGCACCCTAAGCTTGGACACATCTCGTCAAGAAGCGACGGCGCTGTGGCGTTTCAGCGGCGGTTTGAGCCGTCAGAAGCGTCTCAAAGTCGCCGGGAAAGGACTGATGTAACGGGGTTACACGTACAAGTGGCTACAAGCCACTTGTGAATTTAACAGATAGGATATCTGTTAAAAGTTTTAGATACTTTCTCACCTTGGTGTAAGTCACACCAATGGATACATTGAAGTGGGCCACCACAATGAGTGGTCCACACCTACCCAAAGATCCTATTGGTAGAAAGCAGCATATTTCTACCAATCAGAGTCATGCATATTAGCGGGGCTCTGACAACCAGCCCCTGTCAACACTTTTCATAGATGATAAACAGTTTTAGCAGATTTAGGAGGAAGATCAATTCACAAACAGTACAGTTCTCATTTTACCTATTCTAAGTCACTTGGAATCCTATCTTACTTAACTTATATTTGTGTATTCAAGTATAATTAGCCTAAGTAATTACTAAGTACTTGCGCTTCCTCATACACGTAGCGCAACCTGTAAGCAAAAGTAGTGAGTCAAGTTAGACCCACTACACCTGGTAGCACTTTGTAGTCCGTCCAACGACCGACTGCTTGACGTTCGTACGCGGTGTACGAACGCGGAGCCGAGAACCACATGAGCACGGAGGTGCCCATGGAGAGCTCCAACACTCCTGCAACGCATATTGCACGCGCTGACTGCCCCCACCTGTCTGACCCAGAGTGGGAGGCCCTCCAACGACTGTCAACAGTCATTGGAGAAGCGGCGATAGCTACGATGCTGCGTACGCTATCGTCGACAGAGCAACATGGTGTTGCTATGGGGTTCATCGTGAAGGAGCAGCGCGATGCTGCTTCCTCAGCGACGGCGTCGTCAGGGACGACACCGCGTGCTCAATCATTAAAATTGAGCGTGAGCAATGATGTAGGAAGAGGGGGCGAGCCTCTCCTCCGATAGCTTGTCGAGCTCGACACAGCCGTAGCGGCTTGACGCATCGTCGACCCGCTGTCGAAGGTCGCGTTCGCCATGTCATGTCTTGGCGGACGCGCAAGGAGTTGGGCGTACGGGCACCGACTCTCCGATCCAACGTGCTTCAGCACGTACGAGGTGTTCAAAGAGGAGCTCAGACAAGCGTTCGAGCCCCCGCAAAACGAGTTCCGGTCGAGGGCGGAGTTCCTCGATCTTCAGGAGGGTAAGCATGACGTCCATGCTTACTAGGTCTCAAATATCGTGAGCAATCCAATTGACGAGGCGACTAAGGTCGTCACGTTCATGAAGGGACTTAGAGATGGGCCTGTGAAGACCTATCTCTTCCGAGAGTACCCGAGTACTCTCGAAGCTGCAATCGCCCTTGCCATACAAGAAGAGTTTAGCCTGCGGCAGGCTAAACTCCATGCAAATGTGCCGAGGCCGCAACCGCGCCCGGTGGCGAGGACGGGAGGTCCGGAACCAATGGACCTCTCGAATGCAACGGCTGCTGGTTACCAGCAGCAGGGAGGTAACGTGCGATGCTTCCGTTGCGGAAGGATCGGTCACTTTGCCAGAGAGTGCACGGCTCCCGTGCACTACAATGGTGGTCGTCGTGGCGATGCTGGGCATCGCCGCGAACAAACAAAAAACGTGAACATCCAGTAGGCGCGGGGCGCCCTACTGGTAATGCAGTCACGCGTGCCGACATCGGGCACGCGACACTGAGACTGCAGCCCCCAGTGAGACTAGCTCTCGCTGCAGAAACAAGATGACAGGCCGAACCTAGTCATCTTGAAGGTAACGTCGAAGAGAGCGAGCGACTCTCTTCGAGCTTTGGTGGATTCAGGCGCGTCGAACAACTTTGTTCGACTGCGGAGCTATCGAGTCTTGACTTCGAGGAGGTAAAGGTACCTCGAAGTCTTCTGGAAGTTCGATTGGCAACAGGTGCCATCGTGAAGACCGAGAAGCGCGTCGTGAACGTGCGCTTCTCGTACAAACAACGAGTGTTTGTCGAACACTTTATCGTCCTGGACCTGGACGATAAGTTCGACGTCGTAATGGGCATGCCGTAGCTTGCACGGCATGATCCGGTGATAGACTGGAAGAAGCGCACGCTCGTGCGCTTCGGTCGTGACTGCGGAACAGAGAGCGATGGCCTTGTTACCGCAGCGCACGCACCAGCAGGTGCGCGCGGCTCACCAGTCGAGACAGCGCTTAATGCTGCTGTCCCGGAGTGGCCAGGAAGTGCGCGAGGGCGCGAACAAGTGAGACCCATGTCGGCAATGCTGCCGACGTCAGAAGAAAAAGATGTACTGGTTCCGGGAACCAATACCCACGTTCAAGCGTGTAAGGGACAGTCCCTGACCCGAAGCGGTCAGGTCGACAACGACGCGTCGGCTCCGGGAGCCGACGCACCCTCGATCATGAGGGGCTCCGCCAATGAATGGCGTCGAGGTGACAAAGGCGTGTCAACTCCGGGAGTTGACGCTGCAAACAGTGCTGACGGTTGCAAACGTACCGCACTGACGCAATTTGCATGCTGTCGTGCAGCCGGGCTGCCCGACGAAGCGCCATGCGATCAAGCCGGGCTTGATACCGCGCGCCCGCGGACAGGGTCCGCCGGTGAACAACTGTCCACGGCCGGGCTTGATACCGCGCGCCCGCGGACAGGGTCCGCCGGTGAACAACTGTCCACGGCCGGGCCTGGACCAGAAGAACAACTGTACGGAGCCGGGCCCCGCACAACAAGAAGACAGCGCATGCGGAGAACGCTGCGCAAGTCTCGGTCCGGGACCGAGACGCATCAAGAGCAGTCTGCTGGGCAGACTGAGGCGGTGACGCCGGATGTCGAGACGCTAAGCGTCTTGACACGCACCGATACTGGATTCCAGTATCAGGAAATGGAACTCGCTAATCCTCCGTCGAGGGCGTCGGAGTTGATTTCGCTTCCAGTCATGAGCTGGAAGCGCTTCACACGCGACTTGCACGATGGACGCATCGAGCAGGTCTGTGTTCTTTCGAACAGCGAAAGAACGGAGAGCGAGAGCGAAGAGCTGAGACAGCTCTTCATGGGAAGTACCACTGAGAGTGAAGACACTCTCAGTGCGAAGACGAAGCGAGAGCGCTTCGAGGAACAAGGTTGGGACTCGCTGAAGTCGAGTCCCTATTACGAACTGTTGAGGGAGTACAAAGACGTACTCCCGGAAGACATTCCTGCGGAGCTTCCGCAGGATAAGGGCATTCAGCACGAGATTGATCTCGTGCCGGGCACGAAGTACTGTGTCACGCGGCAGTGGCCACTGCCGCGAGAGCAAGTGAACGCGATCGACGACTTCTTTGAAAGTCGTCGTAAAGCAGGACAAGTGCGGGAATCAAAGTCCCCGCACAGTGCTCCGACGTTCTGTGTCAAGAAGCCACAGGGCGGATGGCGCATCGTTCATGCCTACAACAAGCTGAACGATGCGACGGTACCGGCGCAGACGCCGATACCACGAAAAGATGTTATCATCGATTCGATGGCCGGGAGCACCGTTTACAGTGCTCTCGACTTGCGAGATGGATTCTATCAAATCCTAATGCGTGAGAGCGATATCCCTCTCACGGCAGTGAGCACGCCTAGCGGCATGCTCTGGGAATGGCTAGTAATGCCACAGGGGCTTAAGAATGCCCCTGCGACTTTCAACAGGTGCGTGACGCACTTGTTGCGCTCGGTGCACGACTTCGCACCGAGCTACTTCGATGATGTGTTCATCCACAGCCGGGCTGCGGACGGGAAGACCGACGTAGAGATGCACAGGGTGCATCTCCGAAAACTACTTGAGCTTATGCGAAAGCATAAGCTCTACGCGAACCTGAAGAAGTGTATCTTCGAGGCGAGCGAAATACCCGTCCTCGGGTGTCTCGTAGGGGAAAATGGTGTTCGCCCTGACCTGGAAAAGGTCAGAGTGATTAATGAATGGCCAACGCCTTCAAGCGTCAAGGAACTGAGGCAGTTCCTTGGCTTGGCCACGTACTTGTGCAAGTACGTGGAGGATTACGCGGGCAAGATCCGCCCGCTGTCCCAAATTCTAAAGAAGGAAGCTGTGTGGAATTGGACAACCGATTGCCAGAAGGCATTCGATGCAGTCAAGCGGGGCTTGACTGAAGCACCGATCTTGGCAGTGGCTGACCAAGATCGCCCATTTCACGTAGTATGTGACGCATCCGACTTCGCGATCGGATGCGCGTTGATGCAGCACGATCACGAGGGCCGTGATCGTGTCGTCTATTACCAGTCGCGTCAGCTGAAGGCAGCTGAGCGTAATTATCCGGTACACGGCAAGGAACCCCTTGCCATGAAATATGCACTCGCAAAGTTTCGAGTGTATTTGCTTGGAAGTAGACCGCTTGTGGTCTACACCGACCATGCATCACTGCTCACCGCAGTGAAGTCGCCACACATATCACAAAGAATGGCGAGATGGCTCTCATTCTTTGCGGAGTATAACTTCCGGGTCGAATACAAACCCGGAAGATTGAATGTGGTGACCGACGCGTTATCACGTCGGCCAGACTACACAGAAGCTGCTGGCGTCAATGCCATTGACGTCATGCGATCAAGCAAACCCACATCGTCTCTGTTGGACGATGTGAAGGCCGCGTACGCGCACGACGCGGACACGACGCTCTTGCTGGCCTACGGCACAGCGCCTTCTGACAAGTCCCATCAGAAGCTGCCCAAACACCTTCGAGCGCGTGCACACCGCTTTCGAGTGCACGACGGATTACTGCTTTACAATGCAGTCGACGACAACGCGGATCGCGTTATCGTACCGAACGATCATGACCTGCGACTCAGGATCATGTACGAATATCATGATGCCCCGACTGCGGGACATCTCGGACGTGAGAAGACATACGTCCTTCTCACGCGCGACTTCTACTGGCACCACCAGTATAAGTGGGTGCGCAAGTACATCCGTGCTTGCGAGGTATGCCAACGCGTAAAGCCTGCGCCATTCGCGCAGGCTCCGTTACAATCACTACCGACTCCGTCGGAGTGTTGGAAGTCCATGTCTTTGGACTTCATCTTTGGTATTCCCCCGGATAGCGGAGGGAATACCGGTGTTGTGGTCTTCGTCGACCGCTTCAGCAAGATGGTACATCTTGCTGCGGTGCCGGCAGAGGTGACCGCGAAGCAGACGGCCCGTCCGTTCGTCGACATGGTGTTTAAACACCATGGCATGCCGACCGACATCGTGTCGGACAGAGACCCGCGCTTCACAGCGCACCTGTGGCAAGAAGTGTTTACACTTCTTGGGAGCCAGCTTTCCATGTCGACTGCGGATCATCCGCAGACGGACGGTCAAACCGAGCGCGTGAATCGCGTGCTCGTCGACATGTTGAAGAGCTACGCTCACTCGTTCCAATACTGGAGCGAGTGCTTATCGATGGCAGAGTTTGCCATCAATAACTCAGTGCATGCCTCGACCGGGCATACACCGTTCTACGTGAAAGCCATGCGGCATTCACGTCTACCGAGT
Organism: Phytophthora cinnamomi; assembly: GCF_018691715.1. NCBI lineage: Eukaryota > Oomycota > Peronosporomycetes > Peronosporales > Peronosporaceae > Phytophthora > Phytophthora cinnamomi. The sequence continues at coordinate 667,075 of NW_027150972.1, forward strand.
TTACTCGGAGTGATGGCTCCCACTTTAAGTGGGGGAGGATCTACGACTGCAATACAGCAGCCGCAGAAAACCGCTGACACTTGCACAGTGTCAGCTGCAACAACGAACAAACCACATGAGTCTGCGCAGGGCGCAGACTCCCCCATCAACAAGGCCAATGACCACGGGTCTGTGCAGGGCGCAGACACCGCGAAGAATCACGCAAAGGCCGGGCCTCTAGCGGAGAGCGAGCTGAATGACTCGGATGCAATCAGGCATGGCAGGGGCAACACCAATGAATTCAAAGTGTATTCATTGGTTTTGTTATCTACTCAAAACCTGCCTAAACATGCAGTTTCAGTTTTCGGAGCAAGTAAGCTTGCTCCGCGATTCATCGGGCCGTTCACTGTGTTGGCACGGCACGGCAACGCATACACGCTAGACATACCGTCTAGCATGCGGCTCCACCCGACATTTTATGTCGGGCGGTTAGAGCCATACCTCCAGCACGAGCCAAGTGGCTCGTCTGACCCGAAGAGACAGACTCGACAGGGGAAGCCCTCCCCTCCAGCGCGTAGTCGCGCTGGAGCAGTTAATACAGTCGGGCCTACAGCCCGACCAGCACGTTCAAGGCGGTCTGGGAGACCGCCAGAGCCGGGACATGAAGGAACAGAGCGGCAAACGCCACGCTCTGAAGGTACTCCACGACCGTCCCTTGGTCGTGGAGCGACACGAGATGAAGGTCAACACAGCGTTGACCATCGTGGCGTGTTTCCACCACCTCCGCCACCGCTGCGAGACGCACGCGGAGAAATTCGCTGGATCGTCCAGCGAATTGTTGATCATAGGAAAACAATCCGAGGCCCGGATCGTTTTCGCATTCGCTGGAGAGGTTTCCCTCCCCAACACGACACGTGGGAACCACGGAACGTCCTGATGGAAGACGTTCCGGACATAGTGAAGGAGTACGAAACCCAACACGCACTACCAGCAAGAAGGTAGTGCGAGCGCTGTAGTAATCTACAACGCCTGACGACTCGCGTGCTAGATAATTAGCACGGAGGTCATTGAAGCTTTCAGGTATACATATAGTATACCTGTTGTGGTCGCGGTTGCTAATACGCACCGCCACCTGGACGGACAGTGCGCACGATGCACGGACACCAGCCTCCACCGCAACAGCGTGGAGTTGCTAATACTTGCCTCACTTCGAGAAGGACTCGAAGTGCTTTGGCGCTTGCTTACCCGATCACGGTAAGCAACAGAAATTCGCTTAGAGATGTCGACGCACAGGCGCGGTCGCCATCAAAGAATCATACACAGACACTGTGTTGTCTGTCCCCGTGGTAGTGGCGAACCTCGCCCTACCGCGCATTGTACTCAGCAACAGAGAGTTTACACTCTGTTGCAATGGTGGTCTTCAGCTTGATCGTGCTCATTGCAGATGAGCACGGAAATCCCCAGCACAAACAATTGACAAGCAGTCACTATCAATTGACGTGTCGAGACCGACACGTCTAAGCTTAACGGGGGGATGGTGTAACCGGGTTACACACACAAGTGACAACAGTCACTTGTGCACGATAACGGTCACAAGTGACAACTGTCACTTGTGCATGACATTTGTCACTTATGGTTTAACAGATAAATATCTGTTAAAGGTTTTAGATACTTCCTCACATTGGTGTAAGGTACACCAATGGATACATTGAAGTGGGCCACCACACATGAGTGGTCCACACCTACCCAAAGATCCTATTGGTAGAAAGCAGCATCTTTCTACCAATCAGAGACATGCATATTAGCGGGGCTCTGACAGCCAGCCGCTGTCAACCGCTTTCATAGATGATAAACAGTTTTAGCAGATTTTAGAGGAAGATCAATTTACAAACAATACAGTTCTCATTTCACCTTAAACTAGCTACTTGGTGTTTTATTTGATTTATATTATACTTGTGGACTCAAGTAAAATTTATTCAAATTATTGATAAATTCCTACGCTTCCTCATACACGTAGCGCGACGTGTAAGCTAAAGTAGTGAGCCAAAGCTGGCCCACTACACCCGTGGTCTTTGTCCTTGTTGTTGGAGGAGTCTGTGCCCTGCGCAGACTCATGTGGTTTGTTCGTTGTTGCAGCTAACATTGTGCAAGTGTCAGCGGTTTTCTGCGACTGCTGTGTTGCACTCGTAAGTCCTCCCCCACTAAAAGTGGGAGCCACCACTCCGAGTAAACTCGGTAGACGTGGATGCCGCATGGCTTTCACGTAGAACGGTGTATGCCCGGTCGAGGCATGCACTGAGTTATTGATGGCAAACTCTGCCATCGATAAGCACTCGCTCCAGTATTGGAACGAGTGAGCGTAGCTCTTCAACATGTCGACGAGCACGCGATTCACGCGCTCGGTTTGACCGTCCGTCTGCGGATGATCCGCAGTCGACATGGAAAGCTGGCTCCCAAGAAGTGTAAACACTTCTTGCCACAGGTGCGCTGTGAAGCGCGGGTCTCTGTCCGACACGATGTCGGTCGGCATGCCATGGTGTTTAAACACCATGTCGACGAACAGACGGGCCGTCTGCTTCGCGGTCACCTCTGCCGGCACCGCAGCAAGATGTACCATCTTGCTGAAGCGGTCGACGAAGACCACAACACCGGTATTCCCTCCGCTATCCGGGGGAATACCAAAGATGAAGTCCAAAGACATGGACTTCCAACACTCCGACGGAGTCGGTAGTGATTGTAACGGAGCCTGCGCGAATGGCGCAGGCTTTACGCGTTGGCATACCTCGCAAGCACGGATGTACTTGCGCACCCACTTATACTGGTGGTGCCAGTAGAAGTCGCGCGTGAGAAGGACGTATGTCTTCTCACGTCCGAGATGTCCCGCAGTCGGGGCATCATGATATTCGTACATGATCCTGAGTCGCAGGTCATGATCGTTCGGTACGATAACGCGATCCGCGTTGTCGTCGACTGCATTGTAAAGTAGCAGTCCGTCGTGCACTCGAAAGCGGTGTGCACGCGCTCGAAGGTGTTTGGGCAGCTTCTGATGGGACTTGTCAGAAGGCGCTGTGCCGTAGGCCAGCAAGAGCGTCGTGTCCGCGTCGTGCGCGTACGCGGCCTTCACATCGTCCAACAGAGACGATGTGGGTTTGCTTGATCGCATGACGTCAATGGCATTGACGCCAGCAGCTTCTGTGTAGTCTGGCCGACGTGATAACGCGTCGGTCACCACATTCAATCTTCCGGGTTTGTATTCGACCCGGAAGTTATACTCCGCAAAGAATGAGAGCCATCTCGCCATTCTTTGTGATATGTGTGGCGACTTCACTGCGGTGAGCAGTGATGCATGGTCGGTGTAGACCACAAGCGGTCTACTTCCAAGCAAATACACTCGAAACTTTGCGAGTGCATATTTCATGGCAAGGGGTTCCTTGCCGTGTACCGGATAATTACGCTCAGCTGCCTTCAGCTGACGCGACTGGTAATAGACGACACGATCACGGCCCTCGTGATCGTGCTGCATCAACGCGCATCCGATCGCGAAGTCGGATGCGTCACATACTACGTGAAATGGGCGATCTTGGTCAGCCACTGCCAAGATCGGTGCTTCAGTCAAGCCCCGCTTGACTGCATCGAATGCCTTCTGGCAATCGGTTGTCCAATTCCACACAGCTTCCTTCTTTAGAATTTGGGACAGCGGGTGGATCTTGCCCGCGTAATCCTCCACGTACTTGCACAAGTACGTGGCCAAGCCAAGGAACTGCCTCAGTTCCTTGACGCTTGAAGGCGTTGGTCATTCATTAATCACTCTGACCTTTTCCAGGTCAGGGCGAACACCATTTTCCCCTACGAGACACCCGAGGACGGGTATCTCGCTCGCCCCGAAGATACACTTCTTCAGGTTCGCGTAGAGCTTATGCTTTCGCATAAGCTCAAGTAGTTTTCGGAGATGCACCCTGTGCATCTCTACGTCGGTCTTCCCGTCCGCAGCCCGGCTGTGGATGAACACATCATCGAAGTAGCTCGGTGCGAAGTCGTGCACCGAGCGCAACAAGTGCGTCACGCACCTGTTGAAAGTCGCAGGGGCATTCTTAAGCCCCTGTGGCATTACTAGCCATTCCCAGAGCATGCCGCTAGGCGTGCTCACTGCCGTGAGAGGGATATCGCTCTCACGCATTAGGATTTGATAGAATCCATCTCGCAAGTCGAGAGCACTGTAAACGGTGCTCCCGGCCATCGAATCGATGATAACATCTTTTCGTGGTATCGGCGTCTGCGCCGGTACCGTCGCATCGTTCAGCTTGTTGTAGGCATGAACGATGCGCCATCCGCCCTGTGGCTTCTTGACACAGAACGTCGGAGCACTGTGCGGGGACTTTGATTCCCGCACTTGTCCTGCTTTACGACGACTTTCAAAGAAGTCGTCGATCGCGTTCACTTGCTCTCGCGGCAGTGGCCACTGCCGCGTGACACAGTACTTCGTGCCCGGCACGAGATCAATCTCGTGCTGAATGCCCTTATCCTGCGGAAGCTCCGCAGGAATGTCTTCCGGGAGTACGTCTTTGTACTCCCTCAACAGTTCGTAATAGGGACTCGACTTCAGCGAGTCCCAACCTTGTTCCTCGAAGCGCTCTCGCTTCGTCTTCGCACTGAGAGTGTCTTCACTCTCAGTGGTACTTCCCATGAAGAGCTGTCTCAGCTCTTCGCTCTCGCTCTCCGTTCTTTCGCTGTTCGAAAGAACACAGACCTGCTCGATGCGTCCATCGTGCAAGTCGCGTGTGAAGCGCTTCCAGCTCATGACTGGAAGCGAAATCAACTCCGACGCCCTCGACGGAGGATTAGCGAGTTCCATTTCCTGATACTGGAATCCAGTATCGGTGCGTGTCAAGACGCTTAGCGTCTCGACATCCGGCGTCACCGCCTCAGTCTGCCCAGCAGACTGCTCTTGATGCGTCTCGGTCCCGGACCGAGACTTGCGCAGCGTTCTCCGCATGCGCTGTCTTCTTGTTGTGCGGGGCCCGGCTCCGTACAGTTGTTCTTCTGGTCCAGGCCCGGCCGTGGACAGTTGTTCACCGGCGGACCCTGTCCGCGGGCGCGCGGTATCAAGCCCGGCCGTGGACAGTTGTTCACCGGCGGACCCTGTCCGCGGGCGCGCGGTATCAAGCCCGGCTTGATCGCATGGCGCTTCGTCGGGCAGCCCGGCTGCACGACAGCATGCAAATTGCGTCAGTGCGGTACGTTTGCAACCGTCAGCACTGTTTGCAGCGTCAACTCCCGGAGTTGACACGCCTTTGTCACCTCGACGCCATTCATTGGCGGAGCCCCTCATGATCGAGGGTGCGTCGGCTCCCGGAGCCGACGCGTCGTTGTCGACCTGACCGCTTCGGGTCAGGGACTGTCCCTTACACGCTTGAACGTGGGTATTGGTTCCCGGAACCAGTACATCTTTTTCTTCTGACGTCGGCAGCATTGCCGACGTTGGTCTCACTTGTTCGCGCCCTCGCGCACTTCCTGGCCACTCCGGGACAGCAGCATTAAGCGCTGTCTCGACTGGTGAGCCGCGCGCACCTGCTGGTGCGTGCGCTGCGGTAACAAGGCCATCGCTCTCTGTTCCGCAGTCACGACCGAAGCGCACGAGCGTGCGCTTCTTCCAGTCTATCACCGGATCATGCCGTGCAAGCTACGGCATGCCCATTACGACGTCGAACTTATCGTCCAGGTCCAGGACGATAAAGTGTTCGACAAACACTCGTTGTTTGTACGAGAAGCGCACGTTCACGACGCGCTTCTCGGTCTTCACGATGGCACCTGTTGCCAATCGAACTTCCAGAAGACTTCGAGGTACCTTTACCTCCTCGAAGTCAAGACTCGATAAGCTCCGCAGTCGAACAAAGTTGTTCGACGCGCCTGAATCTACCAAAGCTCGAAGAGAGTCACTCGCTCTCTTCGACGTTACCTTCAAGATGACTAGGTTCGGCCTGTCATCTTGTTTCTTGCAGCGAGAGCTAGTCTCACTGGGGGCTGCAGTCCTCAGTGTCGCGTGCCCGATGTCGGCACGCGTGACTGCATTACCAGTAGGGCGCCCCGCGCCTACTGGATGTTCACGTTTTTTGTTTGTTCGCGGCGATGCCCAGCATCGCCACGACGACCACCATTGTAGTGCACGGGAGCCGTGCACTCTCTGGCAAAGTGACCGATCCTTCCGCAACGGAAGCATCGCACGTTACCTCCCTGCTGCTGGTAACCAGCAGCCGTTGCATTCGAGAGGTCCATTGGTTCCGGACCTCCCGTCCTCGCCACCGGGCGCGGTTGCGGCCTCGGCACATTTGCATGGGGTTTAGCCTGCCGCAGGCTAAACTCTTCTTGTATGGCAAGGGCGATTGCAGCTTCGAGAGTACTCGGGTACTCTCGGAAGAGATAGGTCTTCACAGGCCCATCTCTAAGTCCCTTCATGAACGTGACGACCTTAGTCGCCTCGTCAATTGGATTGCTCACGATATTTGAGACCTAGTAAGCATGGACGTCATGCTTACCCTCCTGAAGATCGAGGAACTCCGCCCTCGACCGGAACTCGTTTTGCGGGGGCTCGAACGCTTGTCTGAGCTCCTCTTTGAACACCTCGTACGTGCTGAAGCACGTAGGATCGGAGAGTCGGTGCCCGTACGCCCAACTCCTTGCGCGTCCGCCAAGACATGACATGGCGAACGCGACCTTCGACAGCGGGTCGACGATGCGTCAAGCCGCTACGGCTGTGTCGAGCTCGACAAGCTATCGGAGGAGAGGCTCGCCCCCTCTTCCTACATCATTGCTCACGCTCAATTTTAATGATTGAGCACGCGGTGTCGTCCCTGACGACGCCGTCGCTGAGAAGCAGCATCGCGCTGCTCCTTCACGATGAACCCCATAGCAACACCATGTTGCTCTGTCGACGATAGCGTACGCAGCATCGTAGCTATCGCCGCTTCTCCAATGACTGTTGACAGTCGTTGGAGGCCTCCCACTCTGGGTCAGACAGGTGGGGGCAGTCAGCGCGTGCAATATGCGTTGCAGGAGTGTTGGAGCTCTCCATGGGCACCTCCGTGCTCATGTGGTTCTCGGCTCCGCGTTCGTACACCGCGTACGAACGTCAAGCAGTCGGTCGTTGGACGGACTACAAAGTGCTACCAGGTGTAGTGGGTCTAACTTGACTCACTACTTTTGCTTACAGGTTGCGCTACGTGTATGAGGAAGCGCAAGTACTTAGTAATTACTTAGGCTAATTATACTTGAATACACAAATATAAGTTAAGTAAGATAGGATTCCAAGTGACTTAGAATAGGTAAAATGAGAACTGTACTGTTTGTGAATTGATCTTCCTCCTAAATCTGCTAAAACTGTTTATCATCTATGAAAAGTGTTGACAGGGGCTGGTTGTCAGAGCCCCGCTAATATGCATGACTCTGATTGGTAGAAATATGCTGCTTTCTACCAATAGGATCTTTGGGTAGGTGTGGACCACTCATTGTGGTGGCCCACTTCAATGTATCCATTGGTGTGACTTACACCAAGGTGAGAAAGTATCTAAAACTTTTAACAGATATCCTATCTGTTAAATTCACAAGTGGCTTGTAGCCACTTGTACGTGTAACCCCGTTACATCAGTCCTTTCCCGGCGACTTTGAGACGCTTCTGACGGCTCAAACCGCCGCTGAAACGCTGCCGACAGCTCGGGACAGGCGTTTTCGACTCGTAAGGTCGGAACTCGTTAGTAAATTCGCACCGTACTTAGTGTACCTCAACTTTAATACTTGACTTGAACTGTCCACGAGTCATCGTCACCGGTCGTTTTAGGCCAATCATCGACCGGAGAATCCAATCCAGTGAGTGGAGACTGGTCTTGACTCCCAGTTAGCGTTGGCGTCTCGAGTCTTCTTCACACCACGTCTCCGCTCCATTTCCCGACACCACAGATAGCTAAGGCTCTGGGAGTCCAATCCGGATTTCTATCAAGGGGAGCTAAGGTAGACCGCTGCATATTGGACCACTCAAGGTTTTAAAGGTGTCTATGCATTACAGCTATCTACGGTTACACACTATTTATATATGTTGGTTGGTACTACACCGCTGCTATTTCCAGCGACACTGTCGCTCTCGGTGACGATACTCCTAGTTCTCGGGTTTAAGCTGCTCCACATGGCGATCCAGGCGAAGAAGCGGGTGCATGTACGCGGTGTGACGGGGCCACACGGGCACCTTGCACAGAGGAAGTGTGCTAACGAGAGTATACAAACTCTCAGTGAACGGCAGTTCACGTGTCCCTGGCCTAAGGGGACTGATTGACCAGAAGTACGGTAGATCTAAGCCTGAATGTATTTATAGGTTAGTACCGATTTGGCCTGCATACAAATCCGAAGTTCCCTATAGTTTATCCTATATAAAACGTATCGGTTGGCTCTCAAGCCTATTGTGTCACTACTCAGGGGAGTGACCTTTTGTAGCCATCCCTAAATAGTGCCAGGGTCACTATTCCATGTAACCCCGTTACACGCGGCCTCTTGCCAGCGGTCGCGTCCCCCTCCCCCTCCGATTCCAGAGCGACGGCCCAGCTCCTCTTGGAGACACTGCGGTCAATCGTCCTCGCATCGTGGACCAAATCTTTGCTCACGACGATTCCATTGGCGATCATCATCGCCGCGGTGCTCACCACCGCGATGGCGATATTCCGCCGCATCGCCGTTTGGTTTGTTGGCTTGGCCTCCTTGATGATAGCTGGGAGTCCTGATCGATTCCGACGGCAGATGTCCCGGATTTCGTTGCGGCATATGAGAAGATTTTTGCATCGGCGGTGGCAGCGAACCGCGGCAAGGTCCATACGGCGTTAGATGGTACAACCCTATTCACTGCTGCTCGTTCTTGGGGAATGGACTCTTCTCCAAGAAACGACTCCATTCAGCTTTACACGGTCGCGGGAAACCGTATCCGCAACACACACCACACGCCTCCAAAACTTTCACGTAGCAGCAAGTCCGATCAATGTCCCACGAGAAATCGCAGATCTTGGCCGTTAGGGTCCCCACCAACAAGCGCCCATGTGTCGCCTCGATCAACTGACGCCAATCTATGTCCAGGCGCTGTTCACGAATGATCCACACAGAGCATGTCTCCGTGATGGGAGGAATTTCCGTAATCCAGTAGAAAAGTACTGAATCGTGCCCCACGGAAGTAGAAATAAGCAACTACTGTCGCGTTAGGGTAAAGTTCGCTTGGCGTACTTAATGTCTATACACATATGTGGAGACGCTCTACCTTATGCAAGACACAAGTAACGGAAATTACGGAATAATACCCCGGGCACTATTTAATAGTACCCCTCACAAAATCTCGAAAGGTTACTCTGTATTACCAAAAGGTTACATCGCTACCTTAGCTTACTCGTCGATCAGTGCAGCATCATCAAGAGCGTCGTGCAGCTCGACCAGGTTAAAGTCGTCCATATCCTCGTGGTCCTCGTCAGCGGCTTCCCAGCTTGTACAGAATTGCTCACCATACACGTCGTGCTTCGCAACGTGCCAGTCCAGGTAGCTGTCTGCAAACCCAGCAGCAGAGACTGAGTTAATGACAGTGCTGCGAACGAGTGCAGGCAGCGCTAGTGAATGGCTGGGGCTGCGTTCTATAGTGAAGTGAGGTGTAACAAGATGACTGGTCATCAGAGCAGGGTAGGGTACGTGAGTTACTGTAGGGTTACTACCGGGTTACTCTGAGAGGGTACTATTCGGGTAGAGGGTATTAATCGGGAATTTCCGTTAGTAAGTGTTAGTCGGCGTGCCAAAGCTTGCAGTAGACACGAGATTTTACATTACGTACAGCGGCGCCTTCACACCCGATACAGCGGAAGCTCCAACAGTTATTCTTGTAGCTGCAGCAGCACCAAAAACTAGTGAAGACTTATTAGTCACGAAAGCACGAGACCCTAAACAGAAGCTCCGTAAAGTATGATTTTGGTTCGAACACGACCACCCCGCTACGTGGCTCACCGCCCTCGCAGTAACTTTGGCCGAAGTGATACTTTGCTCGGCTAGAGGATACTTATCCTCCCGAGCGGAGCCGGGGAAATCACGATCTTGCAAAATGGTAGTATCGTTGAACACGGCCTTAAGTGCGCATAATGGCAGCATGCGCTCTTAGCTGGTAACTACTCCAGTTTGGACACCTAATCTTGTCGGGCACGATTCAGTACTTTTTTCTACTGGATTATGGAAATTCCTCCCGTGATGGTCTTACCTCGAGTGCATCGCGAGCGCGCGAATCACATGCGCATCTCGTTGGGAGGCAGCGTGGTGTGACGGGCCTCCGTCACACAGTCACTGTCGTCATTTGCGACTAATATCACCACGAGCTAATTCACTGGTCTGGACCAACTGATGTCGAGACCAGCATCAACAGAGTTCAATGTACCTTACCTCCTCGTACAATATGTGTAAACTGAGGACGGGATGCAGTTACACCGTTACAGGTTCATCGCTGCAAACTGCGTTGGACCAGGTGACACTCCTCTTCAAGTAACTCCTCAAGTTTTTTCTCCCAACGTCGATGGCTGCAGCGTGCACAGCCCTTCGATCTGGAGCTGCAGCACCGCCGTAATATCGTTGCCTTATCCCGTATTCCGCTCGCGTTTCGGTCGGGACCGCGACCGAGAGTAGCTCATTCGACACCCACGGGTACAGATCACTTGCGTGCAGCTTTTTGCAGCTGCAGCAACATGTATAAACCAAGGTTAGCGGTCATGAACGGTGTTGACATCTTACAGTGGTGGTGGTGCATTAGCAGGCATACCTGCCGGACAAAGTTTCGGTGTCGCACTTTACAATAAGTGCTTTGATGCAGTTACTGCGAATATCGACGTAATTATTCGTTGAGTGGTGTGTAAATAAGGAATAATGTTACAATATTGATTGCGATTGTTAGGGGTTCTCACGGTTGGAAAGTAAGTAAGTAAAAAGTTTTTAATTGTTCAATGAAATCAAACCTTCCAACCCTGCGAACACTTTCCTCCAAAACAGGGAAAGTTAGACAAGAAGCCCACACCCTTGGTTTGATTGGCTGTTCAGAGAAGTAGTTAAGTTTGTTTTTCGTGGGTGAAATTCGTGTGGCGGCATTGCCATCGATTGCCGTGTTAAGTGTCACGGCGATGACCCCGTCTCCCGAGCGCAAGACGCCCACTGCCAAGAGCACAACCCACACACACACACACGGAACAATTCCTGCAGCCCAACGCAGCGAGCAGCTGCTGGCCGACGCCGCCAACGGCAGGCACCGGATGGGTCACAGGCGCTGCAATTGAGCGGCAACGCAATGGGCTGAAGCTGGTGCCTTACGAGCGAGTGCACCTGGAACTGCCTCGCGAGAATGGCCACCAGATGGCTGCCGTTGCAGCGGACGCGGCATACCTGTTGTGTCGATATGGGGAATAAACGCTGTTTTCTTTACGGATCCACAATCCAGGTATCTGACAGCTAGCTAATCCGTTCGCCAAATGCGGGGTTTTATTTGCATCGCTTGAGCTTCTTCCTAGCAGTGCTCAATAACCTCACCTTGATAAGGGTAGCGAGTGCTACTAATTGTTTCGTGCAGCATAGCTTCTTCGTCGTCGCCTCCAGTTCCCTCTATCTCGTTGACCACCATCGCGGCTTCAAGTCACGCCAGTGCGCTTGCGCGCTCGCTAGTAGCGAGTCGCTACGAGTCATGATCGCAATGGGAAAACTTTCTTCCAGAAATAGCGGTACTCACGGATGGGGCTCGAAGGTTACTTTCCAACCGTGAGAACCCTATTGCAAAAAACGACAACTCGATGTTGCGCATTTTCTTACAAAGCGCAGGCTGAATCGTGGCCCGAATAATTATCCGCGCCTGAATTGCAACTTGCATTGCATCATGCACGTTTGGTCAGCCATGAAACTCGGTAGTATATCTAGCCGATTCAGAGCAAGCATGAAGAATTCTGAAGTGACTGACGTACTAATACATCGGATCGAGCCCATTCCCAAACCAACTTAAATACCCTCTCTTCCAGCACTACAATACACCATGATAAATGTACAGGTCGTCGACCCGTGAATTAATTAACGGGGGCGTATCCTAGCCGACTAAACTGTTCGATATCAACATGTAATCTGGGAGGAGGCTGTGCGAGCTTGGTGCTAGGCTGGGGCTCCAGGCTACTCAAACACTAGTTCTGGAACAGTCTAAAACACACACACACAGCCCGTTGTGTAGGGCACCTGCCTACTCGTCACATCCACGTTGGTTACGACCAAATTTTCCGCAGCGTTCGCATTTGTGTGCTTTCTTCTTCGCCTTGTCGGTAGTTGCTTCGCCTGCACTAGGAATCCCCTCCTTGTCCGCGGTCACCACCTCCACCATGTTTCTCCTCCATGTCGAACTTTACGACGACTCTATCGTCCACTGCGGCGACTCCACCTTCACCAACACGCGCACCTACTCGACGGGTCCCTGGTGCTCCTCGTGCAGCAGGCGCGTGGTCCTCTTTTCTTTTAGAGAGTGAGTGCTGCACCCAACTCGTGCACATGGGACATGACCCCAGTTTTCCCTAACTCTTGGAAACCGTATCCGTCCTGCGGGTATACGTCGTATAGCGTATAGTGGTACTCCCCCCACTCATTTTTAAAGCGGGGGAAATCACCAGCAACCAGAAAACCATGGCGCCGCGCGTCAAAGCGGTGGTGCGACGACCGCGCCACGGGTGGGCGACTGACAGGGAAGTAGTTGTGGACAGCGACGAGGAGTGGGTTGACTCGTCGGCGGAGTCGTCGGATACCGGCAGCTCCACGTCCAAGCAGCGTCGTTCGGATGATTTCGACCTTCTCCAGACAATGTAGAGCGACAAACAGCCAGTTGTGATGGCGCCGTCCCCCGAGATGACCGAGTTTGTTTCCTGGGGAGCGTTGGACGAGTATCCAAAAGGATATTCAGCCGAGACGTACCAGGTAACGTTTGCTGTTCTGAATAGGACAACTGCAGTGGTTTCGCATAATCAAACTTGTTATTCATTCAACTGCTTCATGCAGAGCTTCCATGTTCGCACAAACAACAAGGTCGAGACGAGAAAAAAGAAGATTCAAGATTCCGGGTCCACGAAGCCGCTTGTGCCTGAGGAGTGGGTTCACTACTCGAAGACATTCGTCTGCACCCACGCAGGAAGGTATAAGCCGCGAGGCCAAGGAAAGAGAAAGCGACAAGAGTCGCGAGCTCTTGATTGTGGCATGCAGGTATGTATGGTGCTCACTTGGGCTCGTTTGGGTTCACATGGGTTCGAATGGTGTACAATTGGGTGCTGGGTGGTCGTTCATGGGCTCATGTGGGATTTGTATCGTTTCGTACAGACACCGCGCCCACTTCCGACACAAGGGTACACGGATAATCTTCCAGAGCGAAATGAAATGTTGCAGGTAATTTGATTTAAGGAATCTATACCTGCAAGGTTGAGAGTCGAAGAATTACATCGCCTACCTCTACGTCGTCTTCGTAGCTGCACCCATCAGTGTCAACTGGGGTGTCCTTGGGGCCCAAGTAGCAAATGCCTGGGTGGCGAAAGCAGTTCTTGATCGTCTTCTTCCCCGTTATTTCACGCCAGACTTCTTCGTTCCACCACATAGCTTGGAGCTGATCGATTGCGTACGGATCGTGCTTGATGGCGTCGGGGTCGCGCAGCTTGTTGTAGACCCAGTGGAGTTGCTTTTCTTGTACGCAGCCTTGAACGACGCTATTATACCCGCGTCCATGGGCTGGAGAAAGGCAGTTGTGTTGGGCGGGAGCAGTCGGAGAAGTTCAGGTCCCACGCGTCACAAAGGTGGGCTTGCAACTCCCGAGCTTTCATGGTTACCAGCTCCCGAGACAGACAGATATTGCGCCGCCCCGTATCCATAACCCAGGCTGCAAGCTGCTTTTCTAGTTGGGGAGAGGAGACTTGCGTAGGTTTGCGCTGGGCGTCGTCGCCGTACGTAGCGCTCATGATCGACTCCGCGTTCTTCATGATGTCGCTGATCGTGTTCCGAGCAGGCTTGGCGCGCAGCTTGAACTTCTTCCTCACCCAGGCTGCCAGCTCGGACTGCGTCATGGCCGGGCATGCCTCAGCCATCCGTATAACGGCTCTCTTGTGGCCAATTTTGAGCCACCGGCCCATTGGTGCTTCGCTTGCGAGGCTTGTTCCAAAGTGAGTGCCAGCAGCAGCAAGCACTGGGTGAAGAGGCCCTCGGGGCCTATCATTTTCCCGCGCAAAATGGTCTCTATAATTTAATTTTTGTTTCTGTATGAATACAGCACGGGTTATTTCCGTACCCCCGTGTCGGAAGTGACCGCGCAGACTGTAGATCAATGCATGCGTGCAAGTGGTCGATTCGGCGGCAGCTGTTCCCACGTTCGTGCTGCGAATTACTGGGGCACGTTTGGAGCATAACCATCCGCTCTCTAGACATACGTTTGACCATTATCCGCACAACCGGACTTCTTTCGAGCCTGAGCTGGCGAGGATTGTCAGCGAGCTTGTTAAAGCCGGAGCCAAGAAGAAACGCATCCTACGATTCATCCACGAGAATTCCAGCTGCAACCCAACGAGCCAGGACGTACACAATTTGGTGCGCAGGCTGAAGAAGCAGACCTATACAGCTCAAACATCCGCAAAAAGATTGAAGCAATGGATGGCCGAGTTCACGCAAGAGCCAGGGAATGGTGGACGCGTCTTCGTCGACACCGTCCATGATAAGGTGCGAATGCTATTGCAACCTCTGCTTGGTTATCCTTCGTTTAACTTGATATTATATTGTAGACTATTGCTACCTGTATCACGTTACAGACGAAGCACATGCGGGAGCTCTTCGCCCGCTTCTCAGAGGTCGTGATGATTGACGCCACGCACGGCACCAACTTGTCGAAGTACAAGGTTTTCTCGATCATGGCTCACGACGCATTCGGCAAGGGTCAGTTCGTACAGCATGCAGTCATTCAGAACGAGCGCAATCCCACGCTTTTGACAGCCCTAGAGCAGTTCAAGCGCTACAATCCGGCGTGGAGTCGCATCAAATGCATTTTGATCGACAAGGATTTCGGCGAGATCAGCGTGCTGACAAAAACTTTCCCGGACGCGACGTTGCTGTTGTGTCAGTTTCACGTGTTGAAATATCTGCGAGAGCAGATAGCGTCAAAGGACTATGGGTTCAACGCATGGCAGAAGCAGCAACTAAACGGATTAATCAACTTGCTGGTGTACGCAAAGACAGAACGGCAGTACTTGCGACTGCGCGAGTACATGCGCCGTATTATCGATGTCGGGACTGGTAGAGTGTCAGCTGTGTCGGCTTGGTCTGGAGGTATTGAGTTGGGCACCAGTCGGGCGGAGTTGGGCATCGTTGGTGACCAGTTGGGCACCCGTCAGACGGAATTGGGCACAGTTGGTGGAGCGCGTGATGAGTGCAAGCACCCGTTTGAGGCGTCCTTCGTGAAAAACTGGGATAATTGTCGTCATATGTGGTGCGCGTTTGAAAGGCAGAATGCTTGCACCCTGGGCAACAACACAAATAACCGTCTCGAATCTTCGTGGAAGCAGCTGAAAGAGCTTGTGGACTCCTTCATGCAAGTGGATGAGTGCATTGTGTCGATAATGGTCTACCAAGCCCAGGCGGAGAGGAAGTTTCTGGACGCGGTCTACAAACTATCTGTCGTGCATCATCCAAAGTACCATCACGAGATGAATTTTCTCTCGAAGTTGGTGAGCGAGCACGCGTATGAGCTTGTGTACGAGCAGTACAGCTTTGCGATCACCACGGCAAAGTATAATTTTCACGAGGCGGCCCCTGGAGTATACTTGATCCAGTGCAATACAGACGATGAAGACTCATTGGATGAGCCGCGCAGCGAGTACTCTGTCGCGAAATCGAATTGGTCTTGCTCGTGTTTGTTCATGGCTTCGCGTTTGTTGCCATGTGTTCTCTTCGGAAGGCACTCGACTTTGAGAACATTATTCCTACTCAGCTTCTGGATTCTCGCTGGCTACTCTCGTCGCTTCGGGTGGAATCCGAATTGCCCCAGCTGTCCGATGTGTCCGTGTTCGCCAACAAGCTCAAACCCCCCATCGCCCACGAGATAACCAAACTACCCCTCACCAAACCCCTGACGCGACCAGAAGAGGTGGTCCGAATCTTTCCCAAGCAATTAATTAACAAGTGCACATCCAAGGTCACGGCCTACCAAGCAAAAAAAAGGAACTTTGGAAATGCAGTTGGCACTTGAGATCGTTGGGGTTGGAGTGTTCGCGAACTCTACAATAGCGCTCATGCGAAAGTGGCACACAGCAGTAAAATTCGTCAAGAAGATCAAAAGAGCGCTGACCTGGATTGATCGGTTAGACTTCACGCGTCACGGAAACTCTAGTTTTTACGTCGAGGAGGACCCCACTATACCTACGCTGCTAGAAGGTGTGTCAATTCTGTCGAGCGAGTATGTAGACATGGTGGACCTGGCTGCGAAGAAAACGCTTAGCGTCCAAGTCATGCAGATGATCCTACACAAACGATTTGGTGCGGATCCTAGTGTTCGAGTGATCGATCCGTCTAACCTGGGGATTTCAAATGGAGCTGTAACGACAGGCAGTGTGCATTTTAAACGGGCGTTGGCCGGAACTACGAAGAAGATGAAAGTGCTGTTTCCAATCAACTGCAACAACAACCACTGGTGCGCTGTGCTGATGAATTTGGAGAAAGGCAGAGTGTACGTCTACGACTCGATGGCGTCCTCCTACGCTACCACTATCCGTGCTGTGGCACAGCAGATGATCACTATGCTACCAGACGGTGTCAGACCCAGTGCTCGCTTGGTGACCCACGATCCTGGCCTTGGCGTCCACAGCGACAGCTACAACTGCGGTGTGTACGTCCTGCTGGCCTTCGAGATGTTCTGCGGGTCAGAGCCGCTCGGCCACCTCGACAAGAAGACTCTGCAATGCATGCACTACCGCTACTTGCGTATGTGCATGAATGAAGAAAGAAGTAGCAGTAGCTAAGGGCTGTTAGCACGAAATAAGTAGGAGTAGCTGCAGCTAAGTCACTGAAATCGTTGCATTGAACTATGTATGTAGAGTTATATGTTTGATGTGGGCTTTAGAAATCGAAGGAGAAAATCTGCCCAGCAAAACATTTCTCCTGCCTCGGACTCTGGCTGCCACCACTTATCAATGCCATGCCGCTCCGGCTCTTTTAAACCTTCCGGATATACGCGTATAGTGCTGTAGTGGGCACAGAATGGGTGCCAAACGGTCACAACTGGGTTGGGATGGGTGCTGCTTGGGTGTCGTAACTCCATCCTGTCCCGTCCCATGTGCACGAGTTGGGTGCAGCAATGAGTGCCTTTCTTTTTCGGCGGCCGTTTTGTTGGTGCCTGTGCTCAGTACCGTGACTGAGCTGTTACTACTCTGATTGCCATAAATTTGTTGGAGTGCCCGATTCTGTCATTTGGCGCACAATTTGGAACTTTTTTTACGGAATACCTAGTGCCTGAATCTGCCATTTCCCTGTCGATCGAGGCTCCCTAGATGACC
Organism: Phytophthora cinnamomi; assembly: GCF_018691715.1. Lineage (NCBI taxonomy): Eukaryota > Oomycota > Peronosporomycetes > Peronosporales > Peronosporaceae > Phytophthora > Phytophthora cinnamomi. The sequence goes on from NW_027150972.1 coordinate 684,639, forward strand.
TATTATATGTACATGTACCGTGCCACATCCCTTTTGAGTCAGGCGCTCTGCTAAACCGACTGTTTTTTAATCATGTGGTGTTGCCGAATGGGCGGATAGACTGACAAAATCTGCATCCCTATTGAAAGTATGCATCGTAGCATTATATGTGTTTTTACGGGTATTTGCGCTAGCATGTACAATTTAGAAAAACTGTTTATGAAACAATGTATTTAGTCAGGTTATACATTTTTTCGTTCCAATAACGGACAAACCAAATGCAGACCATTCATCCACTCTTTACATTCCATTCCTGAGCTTAGGAAAGCAAAATTATCGCAGACCCCCATGGTACCGCCGAGTATCGTACGAATGTTACTCGGACAGCTCAACGTTGTACAGTGTAACTGCATTGAACCGTCTCACAGTACTACATGTAGGAAAGCAGTCCTTCAGCCGTGGTCTACTGAACACGTTCTAGCATACCATTCAATTACGAGCTATTCTTGATTCCTGTTGAGCGAGCCTCCCAAGTTTACAGATTCGTAATCCCTACCAGTTTACCACACGTGATCCGTTGTTTGTGCTTTGCAGTGCCGCATTGTCGAAATGGGGTAGAGATCATGCCACACAACGCCACAAAGCCCTTTCGGAACCAAATCACAGACAACGCGTGTCCTTGCTATGATGGGGTCACCAGCCCGAGCACTAACAACTGGCGGCAACCTGTGGCGGACCTCTCGGCTCTTGTGCCGTTGTCTGTAGACGTGGTGGGACACAATCGTTTTGGCGGTCACACTGGAAGTTCGTGACCAAAGGAGAAATAGGCGATGAAATTCACGCTGCCCAGAGAGGCCCTTCCGGGTGTGACGTTGACCAAGGAACAACACGTTGCGTTCATCGAGGAAGCGGAGACGGTTGTGCGCGAGACACTCGCAGCGAATGAGGAGTTCCTGGCGGGTGGCGCTACTTTTCGCGACCCTAAGTGGAAGTTAGTTCGCACGAAAGAAGGGCTGAACGTGTACTGCGAGAGGCGGTCGTCTCGGTCCTCCAAGGAGTCGGCCAAAGTTCAGCGACCGTCACCGCACCACAGCCAGAATTCGTCTTGGTCGTTCAAGCGTCGAGGCAGCGATACACCGTGGCCAAGTTCTGGTGACGGCGAGGCCTCGCTCTCCGGGGACACTATCCAAGAGAGGATGAAGCGCCCGGGCGTGTCCATGCTGATCCTCTTCGGAACGATTGACGGCAATCTGGGCGACTGCATGCTGGGCACATTCGTACCCACAAACCAAGCCTGGATATGGCGCAGCTCGCACATCAAGGACCATTTCGACGACGCTCGCATCCTGGCCAATATCAGAGGACCGACTAAAAAGGATCCGTTCCGGTTCCTCAATATCAAGTGGTTCGCCAAGGAGATTCCGGCCGTGCTGTCTGGTATCGTACAGCAGCGAGATTACATTCTACTGGAGGCTAGCGGACTCACCCAAGACTCTCGGGGCGATACAATCGGCTACTATATCTTGCACTCGGTCGAGCTGCCGGGTTTCCCGGAGTTTACAGACCAGGGAATTATCCGTGGGCAGTTGAGCTTGTGCTTCATCGATCGCCAATGCGGCTCCGGCAAAGTCGAGTTGTACTGTCGATCGTTTAGCGATCCAGCCGGTGACATGATCGATCGAGTGAACACTTCCATTTTTGCCGACTCGATCCTCTCTGCTGCGGGGGTGATCGACTACGCGTATATCAAGAAGCTCACATGGCTAATGAAACAGAAGGGCGTTTTGGAGCAGAATGCGGCTAGACGCGACGAGGACCACCGGCCTACTCGCTGTGAGGGGTGCGAGAAGAACTTCACCAAATTTGCTCTTGCTGGTGTGGGCCCCGGCGCCCCGTGCCACCTGTGCCAGCGCGTGATGTGCGGGAAGTGTAGTGTGGTCAAGAAGATGACTGTGGACGTGACCGAAACGGGTTCGGTGAAGCGGTGCGCTCTTCGCTTTTGCCTGAATTGTCTGCTCAAGGCGAAGGAGCACTCCGTGTGGGAAGTCGCGCTGAGTGCAGTCGAAACTTCGTCGGAGTGTTCTTCAATCTCCGATTCGGGGCGGTTGCCTTTCGTATAGGCCACATTGTGCGGCTGGACTAACTTAGCAACGAAGCGATATCGCTCGTTGTTCGGTATTAATCGCTCAATTGCTGCGATTGCGATGAAGGCATAGCCTCATATTACTAGTAGGGTAGAGAGCAATGCTTGCAGTTCTAGCATGAACCATTGCACAGCACTAAAGACATTTTACGTTTGAGGTTATTTTTTCTGTTTCTATTGACCGCCAATTACATTGGCGATGCCAACTACGCTTCGAAGTACAAATACTAGTAGTAGTAGTATACTGCGAGATGGAAATGGTTTTTCAGTCGGGGTGTCATGTTTGACGCTTGAGCCTAGCTCCGTTGAGAGGATGAAATGATCGATTCAAGTTGTAACAATGGCCTAGTGAGGTAGGACAGGCACTTCCGCTGCATTTTGCTTGCAATAATGACCAAAACGCACGAAAAAATACTATGTATATTTTTCGTGGGTTTTGTATAAAGTATACTGTATGCTGATTGCCATGGGAAGCGCCTTGAGACAATATACACCGTCACTTGATTTTATTATGGTCCTCAACTAAATAAAAAGATACATGTACATTGCATTATTCTCAAGGTGTCGGAGTGAAGCACGTCCACACACAAAGTTGACGGCATCAAGTGGTAGTGTAATAGATCACGCACATGGCGCATTTAACATGATCAAAAGTCGGATTCAAACCCTGAGCATTCCCATGAGAAACCATGCACCAACTGTCGCGTTACCCTAACGCTGCGAGTCAGGACTTCTACTAAACCATTTGCTTCCTAGAGCAAGTGGTTTCGCCGAAGTCTCGAGTGGCTATGTAAGCGGACGCCATGTGCACTGCTGCGAACCTGCACTAGTTTCCTTCACGGGGTTCACGGATCCAGTAGCGTCAAGATAGAATACGTGCTTTGAAGTGTGCTGGATAGATAGAAGTCACGGTTGGCTCTCAAGCAAGTTGGCGCTGATAGAAAACATTTTCTATTTGACGCCCAAGCGACAACTGCGTCCCGAACAAGTCGCAGGCAATGAAGTTCACTCTACCCGAAGATACATTCCCGGATGTGAGTTTGTCTAAAGAGAAGCGCGCTGCGCTGATCGAGGAAGCAGAGACCGTCGTACGTCAAACGATCGCCGCGAATGAAGAGTTCCTGGCTGGCGGAGCTACATTCCGTGATCCGAGATGGAAGCTCGTGCGCGCGAAGGAAGGCTTAAGTGTGTATCGCCAACGACGATCGGCGACTCGAACTACCAGGTCGTCGACTAAAGTTCCGAGGCCATCAACACCCCAAAGCCAGAGTTCGTCTTTGTCCTTCAAGCGTCGTGGCCGCGCGGCGAGTGACATGCACTGGGCAATGGCAGCTGATGATGAGGTTTCTCGCTCTGCGATCACTGGGAACAGTATTCAAGACCAGATGAGGGATCCGAACGTGTCCCTCATGGTTCTACATGGCACAGTTGAAGGCAATCTGGCCGACTGCATGTACGGAACATTCGCGCCTACAAACCAAGCCTGGATGTGGCGGAGCTCCCATCTGAACGATCGCCTCGACGATGCGCGCATTCTTTCGACCATCCGAGGACCGACGCGGAAAGACCCGTTCCGGTTTCTTGGCATTAAGTGGTTCGCGAAGGAGATCCCTGCAGTTCTGGCTGGCATCGTCCAGCAGCGAGACTACATTATGTTGGAATCTACTGGGCTAACGCGCGATTCGAGAGGCGATACGGTCGGCTACTACCTTCTGCACTCGATCTCGCTGCTTGCCGTCCCAGAACTCGCTGACTTTGGCATTGTCCGTGGGCAGTTGAGCTTGTGCTTCATCGACCGACAAGTCGGCCCTGGCAAAGTTGAGCTTTACTGCCGCGGCTTTAGTGATCCCGGCGGCGAGATGATTGACCGCGTGAATGTTGCACTCACTGCGGATTCTCTGATCTCAGCTGCAGGGGTGATCGAGTACGCGTACATCAAGAAGCTCACGTGGCTCATGAAGCACAAGAGCGCCTTGAAACGATCCGATTCCGCACACGAGGATGGCTTTCCCAGACCTACTCGGTGTGAGAGTTGCGACAAGAGCTTCACGAAGTTTACGCTTACTGGGGTGGGGTCGGGCGCCCCGTGTCATATTTGCCGGTGCGTGGTGTGCGGGAAGTGCAGTGTGGTCAAAAAGGTGACCGTGGACGTGTCCAGCACTGGTTCGGTAAAGCAGTGCGCTCTCCGGTTTTGTTTGGAGTGTCTACTCGAAGCGAAGGAGAAGTCTGTGTGGGAATTGGCGTTGAGTGGAGTCGAAAACGCATCGAATTGCTCGTCAACCTCCAGTTCGGAATGAGTAACGACACTGATTCGCAGTATATAGCAAGATCCGTGGCATTAGGGCACCCAATACATTAGCTAGAAACAAAAACCGCGATCGAGCGGCATCGAATTTTTTCAATGCACGTAGATTGGTTCGAACGGAACGAGAACCGTGGTTGCCGGGTCCCTGACGTTCGCGAACGGAAAGTGACTAGGGACAAAGGTTACCAGTTTCAGTTACCGAGCCTCCGATCGAATTGGGCTGCCTAGCAGCATGACCTACCGGTCACTGCCATCCCAGGATTATTTTTCTGCAACTAACTCTTCCACACACAGTTAGCAAACATACCACTTACAGTTAGTTAGTGTGTAGTAAATTTTACTAATAGCAAAACGCCCCACACTAAATGCGCCTGAATTTGTGTGATCAGATTATCCCAGACGCTTTATGATATTGTGAAGAATCTACCAGCTGCAGGAGCTAGAGGCGTACGCATCTCGTAGAGACTCCGTCAGCCTGGTTAGTTTTGCTGGTTTCGGCGAACTGCATGCGGAAGTCTTTATTGACTTGGCTGCGGTGATGCTGAGCCACAAGTCACTCAGTTTTCTAAGCCAATTGGAACGGACCCCAAGCGATCGTGTAGCCCGCACTTCTTACGCGTACAAAAGTGAATCGAAGCATTTGGCCACTTGCACAGATTTCACCAAACCGTTGCACCATTAACTCCTTTCCTGTACGATTCGTCGTATTTCCCGCAAATTGTAGTTATGTGGTAAAGTTCAGTCACTGCGTCCGCGTGAGAGTAACATTCTACTATATCCTGTACTGCTAAGCACATCCTCGTCACAAGATCCTCACGTGAAAATGAAACCCACTCACGTATTGGCGTGAATACTATCAATCGAAACTGGCTTTGAAATGTCTACCGGCGATCCGTAAGCGTGAAGCAATTCCGTTTGCCGTCAAATTGTTGGTACTTGTTGTACATGACTGCAGTGTGCTGCTTACAGGTACCGACCGTATTTTGCGCAATAACATACTGTCGATTGCACAGCAATTGACTACAATCGGTCAGCTTCGACAACTGCATTATTATCTGCACTAGGAAGAACAGCCAACAGCTCCGACGTGCACTAAAGCTGTAGAATACTAAGAAGAGCTACAGTTCATCATAGGACGAATCAAATTCGTATCGTTCCATTATAAGCATCGGTTGTACCTGGTGGGCATGTGGACCTTTGTCGAGATCGATCTTCCGACAACCGTACAGTAACCAGTAGAAAACTACTGAACTCTCCATGCCATATCACCGAAATGTGTCATGACAAGGCTCGTGATCGACGTGACCGCCGGTGAATTCCTTCAAAAGTGGGCCACAGCGACGAATTGGGAGTGGCGATCCGAAGTGCAGCGCGAGTGGAGGCGACAGAAACGGCTGGACAGCTCGCTGCGTTTCCGCGCGCGCAAGAAGCACGAGTTGATGCAGCTGCAGCGAGCGAAAAACCTTGGAGATCGAAGTCAAGCGACGGGTGAATTCATTGGAGGGAACAATGGCGAACACCGATGTGAACCAAAACGTGCGTCAGCTAGCTTTCGAGACCGACAAGCTCTGGGCGGAAAACATCCACATGCAGTTGAAGCTCCAGGCTTTGTATCGCTTGCGAGCGAGGCAATTCCGACAACCCAGACTTGTTCACAGAGCGGCCATGAACCAGAAATCCGTTGTGTCTAGCTCAACAGGTTGGCCGCGGCAGATCCTGGTTGCGCGTCTACTTTCCAAACCACGAGTCATCCTTCTTCTTCCACGCGGACTGAATTGGACAGCGTGATGACTCACAGTCGGATCTTTTGTACTGCAGGTCTTGCTGCAATAGGATTTTTTTGACTGGACTGTCGGATAGATTTTCCGTCCGAAATGACGCATGTTCGACTCACAAACCGAGCCAAGTGCTCAATTCTTGCGGGAGATCGGCAATGCCAAATGTCAACAACGGCACCTGGCCACTCGTTGTCACAACTCCGGACCGGAGAGACTTCCAGCGTGGTGAGATCACCGCGCAGGTGTTTCAATAGTTTGATGAGGATAAGCGCGTTATGGTGTGCAACATTCCGGGCCAAACTCACCTCCAGTACATCCAGCGTTCTCTTGCGATGGAAGCAACCGCTCTGACACATTTATCGTCACAATCGCCAACTCAGAGACAAACGATCGCTATCGTGCTGTCAAGGAAATTGCGACGTCAAGTGGTGGATACTGCGTGAATCTGACGGAGGTCGACGAAAACTCGATCGACGCTGCGTTTGATCGATGGGCACCATACGAGATCGAACTTCATTGCCAATAATTATTAATCATGTGGGCTCAGCTAGTGACTCAGTGGTCGCTACTGGTAAATTCGTCGATGCTGCTCGAGTGATAGATAACTTCAAACTCGATAATTTCTTACATTTAAAAGTACATATAACAAAGTGCTATTTCATGCCATTTCTTTTTTTTAAGAAAATACTGTATAGTCACATGTTTTGTTTCGATCAATATTTTTTTTATTCGGATGGCTACCAGGCGTCGAGAATGGAGAGTCCACCAACGTTTCCTAATGCATCGAGATCCTTTATAAATTACATGTACAGTCTGTACTTCACTCGAAGTAAAGCATTACGATAGCACACTCAGAGCAGCGCTGCTTTGTAAATTACACACCTGAACTCACAACCCCGTCAAGTGATCGTAGGGTTAGATAAGCGCTTTTTATCTCGAGGACACATCCGTGCATGATTTTGTCGTACAAACTCGTGGCCCAGACTCCATGAGTTCTACGTATCTTTAAACGAAGCAGCATCCTCGTGCGAGCCGATTTAGAAACGTTATGAACCAGGGGTGTGTTAAACCACTTGCTTCTTGAAGCAACCGGTTCTGCCGAACGAAAGTCCCGTGTCTCTTGGATAGACGCGGAGATGACAAGCATGGCTTCAAGTGTTTGACTGAGGAACAGTACGAAAATGCACGCTATGCAGAGACATAAAGCGCTCCGGATGCGTGCAGCGTGAACCGCTAACGGATCCTTTGCCACTGGGATAAACTACATGCTTTGACGTGGACTTCGCAATGCTGGAACGGGTACGGATGGTTGTCAGGTATGCCACGTCAAGAGCACACAACAGTTTCGACTCGCAAGCTAACACAACTTTGCCTTGAACCGGCGGGAGCATGAGATTCACGCTTCCAGAAGATACCTTCCCGACTGTGAATTTGTCCAAGGAGAGACAAGCTGCGCTGATTGAAGAAGCCCAGACCGTTGTACGCCAAACGATCGCCGCAAACGAAGAATTTCTTGCCAGCGGAGCAACATTTCAGGATTCGAGGTGGAAGTTGGTGCGCGCGAAGGAAGGATTGAGTGTGTATCGGCAACGGCAATCAAAATCTAGTAGGCTCAAGGTGTCAGGCAAAGGTCAGAGGCCACCATCTACTCAAAGTCTGAGCTCATCCTGGTCATTCCAACGTCAAGGCCGAGTGAGTAGCGAGACCCAATGGACGGACACTGATGGGGAAGCCTCGCTATCTGGAGTCACCGGCAACAATCTTCAGGACAAGTTGAGGCGCCCGGGGGTGTCCCTAATGGTGCTCCATGGGACGGTCGACGGAAGTCTGGCCGACTGCATGTTTGGCACGTTTGCGCCCTCGAATCAAGCCTGGATGTGGCGCAGCTCGCACATCAACGATCGGCTCGACGATGCCCGAATCCTTGCCACCGTCAGAGAGCCGACTCAGAGTGACCCCTTCCGGTTCCTCGGCATCAAGTGGTTCGCTAAGGAGCACCCAGCCGTGCTGTCTGGGATCATTCAGCAGCGAGATTTCCTCATCATGGAAGCTACTGGGCTTACGCGCGACTCGAAGGGCGAAATTGTCGGCTACTACCTCATGCACTCGGTCTCGTTGCCGGAAGTTCCGGAACTATCCGACATGGGTATAGTCCGCGGTAACGTGAGCTTGTGCTTCATCGATCGACAGAGCGGTCCCGGCAAAGTGGAGCTGTATTGTCGTGGCTTCAGTGATCCTTGTGGTGCCATGCTAGACCGGGTGTCAGTTGCTATTGCGTCCGAGGCGCTGATTTGCGCTGCGGGAGTAGTAGACTACGCGTACATCAAGAAACTCATGTGGCTCGTGAAGTACAAGGGCGTCTCTCAGCAGCGTGAACACGGGCGCGAGCCTGGATTTACTCGAGCTACTCGCTGTGACAACTGCTGGAAGATCTTCACCAAATTCGGGTTGACAGGCTTAGGACCAGGTGCCCCGTGCCACATTTGCCGCCGCGTGGTGTGCGCGAAATGCAGCGTAGTGAAGAAGATGACGGTAGACGTGTCCGACACTGGTTCGGTAAAGCAGTGCTCTCTCCGCTTTTGCGTGGGTTGTCTACTCGAAGCGACGAAGAAGTCCGTGTGGGAATTGGCGTTGAGTGGGGTCGAGACATCATCGAGATGTTCGTCGAATCCCAGCTTGCAATGTTGAAAACGTTTGCATATTGGGTAAGCTATGCGAAATAGGCCAACCTTGCAACGAAGTGATAGTTGCTTGGCTGATGGCCAGTGCGTGTGCATGTCGACAAAGAAAATAGATGGGAAATATTTTGAGAGTCCAAACCGGGATGGATGCGTCGCGTCAGTGCGTGTCTTCATAATTTCATTGAGTGACATTCCATCTCATCTGCTACTGTAGTTGTTGATTCGGTGAACTTATCGGTGCCGTCCTGACAGTCCTGATCCAGACGCAGACGAAGTCTCTGACGAAGTTTCGATCCCACTTATCGCCATTTCCCAAACAGACTTCTCCTTCGCTTCACGAATACACTCCAGGCAGAATCGCAGCGCGCACTGTTTCACCGAGCCCGTTTCCGATACATCCACCGTCATCTTCTTAGTCACATTACACCGTCCGCATACCACGCGACGGCAGATCTGGCAATCGACACCTGATCGCGATCCAGGCAGCGCAAATTTGGAGAAGCCTTTGCTGCAATTTTGGCAGCATTTGGGACGAGATTCTCCACTAGGTCGGCAATGGCGTGCAGCTATCTCTTCTCCTTTCTCCTTCATGAGCCACGTGAGTTTCTTGATGTACGCGTAATCGATAACATTGGCAGCACAGATGAGTGCGTCCGCTGTGACCGCAACAGCCACCCGATCCGGGATTTTACCGCGGGGATTACTGAAGTTGCGGCAGTATTTCTCCACCTTGTTGTGTCCAAGCTGGCGGTCGATGAAGCACAGGCTCAAATCGCCACGAAGAAGCCCCAACTCGGTGAGCTCAGGGAAAATCCGAGGCAGCGAGATGGAGTGCATCAGGTAATAGCCGACCTTCTCACCTTTCGAGTCCCGCGTGAGCCCCGTGGCTTCCAGTATGAGGTAGTCGCGCTGTTGCACGAGGCTTGTAAGTACAACTGGGCGCTCTTTGACGAACCACTTGACCCCGAGAAAGCGGAACGGGTCCTCGCGCGTGGGGCCTCTAATAGTCGCCAGAACTCGAGCGTCGTCGAGGCGGTCGTTGATATGCGAGCTACGCCACATCCAGGCCTGGTCGGTGGCGGCGAACGTCCCATACATGGCATCGTCCAGAATTCCATCCACTGTGCCGTGAAGAATCATCTCGAAACCTGCAGGACGCTTCACCGCCTCCTGAGTAGACGAAGAAGACACCGATGCTTCGTCATCCGTAGTAACCTCGCCACCTCCCCACGTATTGGTAGCATGGGATTCACTCAGCAGGACGGGTGAAAATGCCTTTTTCCGCGGCAGTCGCAGACTACGTTGACTTTTGGGGCGTGGTCGTTGGCGGTGGTACACGTTCAAACCGTCCTTTGCACACACCATTCTCCATCTTGGATCCCGGAATTTGGCCCCGTCGGCGAGGAAAGCTTCGTTAGCTTCGAGAGTCTCGCGCACCAGTTTCTCGGCTTCGTCGATTAGCGCGTTTTGGTGCTCCTTGGACAGGTTCACATCGGGGAAAGCGTTTTCTGGTAGTGTAAACTTCATGGCGCTCCTCTCCTCGCTCGGAAGTCCAAAACAGTTGTGCACGTTACAGGCTGGCAAGACAACAACACCTGGACCCGTCAATCCAGACCCCTTCAAAGCTTCCGACTCTATCCTAGAGCGCAGACCGCACAGCGGTAGGGTGCACGCTGAAATCAGTCGCGACGAAGCGTTGGAGCCTGCTGCTTCGAGGTCCCGTTTCCACGTAGCTGAGCACGGCGAGAGTGTCTTCTGCAAAACCGCTTGATCCCATCAAATGTTTTGGCGGGCATAAGTTACAACAGTTTAGGGTTTACCTCTTGGGTAACTTGGTTGGTTGTGCACCTTCCTGTGTAGCAGTATTACTTTTGACTTCTGCAGAGTGCCCTGTACTGCCTCCGGATGGGAATCTCAGTCGGGCAGGAACTTTCGATTGAAATACAGATACATGTACGTACATGCATGTACGAAGCAACGACGCGCGTGATGCTCTCCTGCGTGGAGAAAGCCTTCGTGGACATCCTTTCTGCATTACTGGTGCACTGCACATTTGTGTTAAGCTTACATGTACACTAGTCGCCTGCCACAAGGTGTATAGTATTTCTTTTGTCTGCTGTGGTATCTCAAATAGTGATACCTTGTACTTAGTAGTGTTCAGGTGCTCTCCCGATGACCATAACGAGGGGACACTGTACACGGAATCTAAAATCCTTCTTATTTAATACAGTACTTCGAAGTACAAAGTACTGTACCAACTTGAGCACGCTTGGTTACCAGATGGCACTGCCTCCACTTGATCCAGTCAGCACTTTGTTACAAGTGGGATTGCGGGCTGCTGGCAGTCAACCAGAGTTGTAAACGTTAAACGGCCGCCATGTCGAAGCTTACAGCGTGATTGGCGGGACCTTCCCGATCAGTCATTTCGGGGACTTTGTGCAACTTACTTCATTCATGTACTGTACGGGCGTACGGTCTTGCGGTAGGTATGTGCTCAACAGTGGGTGCGCCAAGAGGTTGTGGAGCGAGGTATCGCTGTCACTTCAGGATCAAACGGATCGATACATTTTAGGGTAGATGGCTTGGATCGGCGGGTGTGGCCTGAGCAGGGACCTCGTGCTCTACGATCCGTCCCCACAGCGTGATGCAGTACATGTATGCCTTCCTAGATAGGCACAGTGAGATACTTCAAGTAATTAGCTCGGCGCGCATCTCATCTGGCGATTGGGATGTAGTCTTGTGAGCTGGTGCATACCTCAACGCAGGCTGGTTCAGAAACCCAATGCTTGCGAACATTGGGACGCAAGCGGTAGGAAGCACCAACTGCAATCTTTCTGGTCGGTTTCATCGTGTACGCATTGAACATACAGAATCAACCAAACACCATGTTTGCTTGAGAATTTTGTGCTTGCAGATCATTGACGTGTTAACACGCATCCCGTCAACACCTGTACATTGAAAATCAAGATGCAAGACTTCCTTGAACATGAAGCTGTCACCCTCCACGGATTTCTACGCAACATCTCAAAGGCACGTTTTAATTAACAGTCGCTTGCATTCATAATGCTACACTCCTGCTCCTGTTGTTTCTTGCTCGAGGTAGACGTACACCCTGCACCGCATGTAGAGCAACCGACGAGTCGTGGACCATGTCGTTGCCGACGACATGGTCCAGCCCTGGTAATGGTGACTCAGAATCACTACTGCGCGTACGGCAATGCTTAAAACAGACGATCGTGTAGTGGTGCCAACATACTATTTTTCTTGAGTTTCCGACTCTGTGTCCGGATAATGAATGTCCTCCGTCAATCGAAACAGGTGTTCGTGGAAAGCACTGCACACTGCTGCAAAAGTATCCCAGTAAAATTGGTCCTTAAGTGCACAAACATGAGTTAATACGATCAAACATTAAATTGTCTAACTCCGCCAACATGTTAGTATTTTTTGCTATAGACTAGCAGACTAGGCGCTAGCGTTTGCTACAAAGCCAGTGTCTGTGCGAACATTTTGTCTGTATCGGGTGGAAGTTGCTGTACTTCGTAACGAAGTAGGTCATAGCTGACAGACTGTAAAAATATCTAAATGCGCGGCAATACTCGCTCGGATTCCGATGTTGACGAACTGCATTCCGACGCAGTGTCGACCCCGCTGAGCGCCAATTCCCACACAGATTTCTCCTTCGCTTCGACCATGCACCCAAGGCAAAAGCGGAGGGTCATGCGCTTCACCGACCCTGTGCTAGACACATCCACGGTCATCTTCTTGACCACACTGCACTTGCTACACACCACGCGGCGGCAAATGTGGCATGGCGCACCCGATCCCACGCCTGTCAGCGCAAACTTGGTGAAGGTCTTACCGCAACTCTCACAGCTAGTGCGTCGAGGCATTTCAGCGACGCATCCTGACATACTTTGTTGCAATGCTCCCTTATGCTTCATGAGCCACGCAAGCTTCTTGATGTACGCGAAGTCTATGACACCCGCAGAGGAGAGAAGAGATTCCGCCATCATCGCCACACTCACTCGATCCATCAACCCGCCACAGGGATCGATAAAACCTCGGCAGTACAGCTCGACCCTTCCAGTACCGCATTGTCGGTCGACGAAACAGAAACTCATCTGACCACGGATAATGCTCAGGTCAGAGAGTGCTGGGATCTCCGACAACGAGACAGAGTGCAAGAGATAGTAGCCGACAGTGTCGCCTCTCGAATCGCGCGTAAGGCCCGTTCCTTCCAGCACGAGGTAATCGCGCTGCTGCACGATCCCAGTCAGCACCGCCGGAGTCTCTTTAACAAACCACTTGATGCCGAGGGACCGGAACGGGTCTTTCCGGGTCGGTCCCATGATGTTCGCAAGGATGCGGGAGTCGTCGAAACGCTCGTTCAGATGAGAGCACCGCCACATCCACGACCGGTTTGTAGGCGCGAATGTTCCATACATGCAGTCGGCCAGACTCCCGTCCATGATCCCATGCATTACCATTAGGGAAACCTCCGGACGCTTCATCTTGTCTTGGATACAGCTTCCAGTGGATTCGGAAAAGGAGGACTCCTCTTCGGTGGACATCGCCCAATGCATGTCACTCGCGGCGCGGCCACGACGCTTGAATGACAGCGATGAACTCTGACTCGGCGGACTTGAAGGTTTCGAAATTTTAGTTGAGTCCCTGGAGATTCCGGGTGCCGATCGACGTTGGCGATACACACTCAGACCTTCCTTCGCACGCACCAGCTTCCATTTCGGATCTCGAAAAATAGCTCCGCCGGCCAGGAATTCTTCGTTCGCGGCGATCGCTTCCCGGACGACGGTCTCTGCTTCATCGATGAAGGCAGCTTGCTTCTCCTTAGACAAAACCACTGCCGGGAATGTATCTTTTGGCAGCGTGAACTTCATTGCCTCCGGAGTTGTTGCTCGAGCGACAAAGCGATTGTGTCCTACCGGCCGGGCTGGTGGACGTGTAACCCCATCCAAAAGCGCATTGTGTCTCAGCGTACAGCAAAGGGAATTGGTAGAGAGTCACTCGAGACTTCGGCAAAACCACTTGATCGATGAAGCAAATGGTTCAGTAGAACTTCTGACTCGTTGCGTTTGGGGTTATTACCCCGCTCGGGTTCTCATGTGGCGCTCGTAAGCTTCCCCCTTTTCCTTTTATTTATGTACCGCTGCACCAGGACTTGCAAAATGCGGACGTATCTCGTGCAAAGTACATGTGCGCTACGTTTCATCCAACCGTACACAAATATAGACAAGAGTTTGAAAGGCAGCACGAGCATTTACCTGCTGGCATTTGTTGCTTTTCGCTCTTGGTGCGGAAGGTTGGGTTTCACCTGTATACTTTCACAATGTTAGCAAAAGTGAAGAGTTCAACAAAACAACATTGAGTCAGCATTCTATCGTTGCATTTCTTAATACACGCACAGGATGCATAAATTAAATGGCAGTTGCGTTTGTACAGACAACAGACGTGAAGGATAGCCTACAGCACATGACGCAGAGCTGGTTCAGATTCAAGAAGATGTACAAACCTTGGATACATGTAGTCGAGTCGCGATACATGTACATGTACGGTTGTTTTTTTAGCGAACTTGAAGAAGTCACCCGAGAATCCAATTTTGCATGCACTATGCTCCGCTTACGGACAAGTCTCGTCGATTCGTCTGTGGCGAAATCTCGATTTTTTCAAACATAAACTTGTTTGCGCGGGTCTGGAAAGGTGGTGGGTCATTATTTATGATCCATATCGGGATCAATGATCATGTACAATTATTTCATGGCCCATGCCTGGGAAACACTCCCCAGCGTGCTAACTGGCTTACCTAGCTAGTAAAATACACATACCTCAGAGTTGACTACGGAATGATTCATACTTCTTTTGTTAAATAGCTTTTTTTTACCTTGCTTATTCGATCACTGATCGACGATCAGCGGCCCGCGCAAGCTTTATTTTGCTAGTTAAACGTATGAAACCTCGTGCCATGCTTGCTTTTCGGTTTTCTTTCGGAATGACGCGTTCTTGCGGCAGCATGGCTGGTTAACGGGGCGCGAAAGTTGCTGTCAACACTAACCTGCGCTGTTCCGGTCGTGAATCGGCCACTGGTATGCACGTTATCACTGCTTCTCTGCTGGTTCTCCATACCAGGCTGCTCCACGTTGTTTGCGCGTCTGAAATCCGTGGCCATCGCTCCCTGTCGATAAACACGCGTCCCCGCACGCTGATACTCCGAGTAGGTTCTAGTATCGTATCGGTGCTTGAATTTATGGCGCATTGAAGAGAATTGTGGATGAGGAGTACATGGGGACGACCCAGATCCAGTCGTTGAAGAAGACTCTGGTACAGCCTCGAGTCCATTTAGCGCCATTTCCCATGCGGACTGTTGTTTCGCTTCCAGAAGACACCTTAGGCAGAATCGGAGTGCACATTGCTTTACTACTCCCGTGTCCGAGACGTCCACGGTCATTTTCTTGACCACACTGCACTTTGCGCACACCACTCGACGGCAGATCTGACAAGTGGCACCTTTTGCTGCAGTTGCAGTCCCAGCCGCGACTGCAATCAACGCAAACTTGGTGAAGCTCTTGTTGCAGGACTCACACCTTCCAGGCCGCGGATCGCGACCAGACTGGCGTTGGTGTATTGAGCCCTTGTGCTTCATCAGCCACGTCAATTTCTTGATGTTCGCGTAATCTACAACGCCAGCAGCACAGATCAGCGCTTCGGCTGCGATAGCGACCGATACGCGCTCCATCATATCTCCCCTAGGATCAGTGAAACCTCGGCAGTACAAATCGACTTTGCCCTGGCCACTCTGGCGAAGAATGAAGCAGAAGCTCAGCTCTCCACGGATGATGCTCATCTCCGATAGCTCGGGGGCGGCACGCAGCGTCACGGAGTGCATCAAAAAGTACCCGACCTTCTCCCCCTTGGAGTCCTGCGTCAGCCCCGTCGCCTCCATGATGAGGAAGTCGCGCCGCTGAAGGATTCCCGTCAGCACCGCTGGGTGTTCTTTTGCAAACCACTTGATCCCTAGAAACCGGAAGGGGTCTTGCCTCGAAGGTCCTCGCACCGTCGCCAGAATCCGAGCATCATCCAGGCGATCATTAACGTGCGAGCTCCTCCACTTCCACGCCTGGTCCGTAGCCGCAAAAGCCCCGAACATTGAGTCGTCCAGCGTTCCGTCCAATGTGCCGTGCAGCACCATGAGTGACACCCCCGGTCGCCGCATTTGCTCCTGAATACTGTTCTCGGCGGCTACCGACGAAGGAGACAGCGGTTTCACGGTAGCCGCGCCAAGTCGCTTGCTGCTGCCTCTGTCTCTAGTGCGTCGGTCGACTGTCCACGTCCTGGCATGCGTCTGCGGCGATAACGCTTCCGTTCCTCGACTCTCGTCCGATGCCACCGGTCGTCGACAATAGACGTGTAGCCCCTCCTTCACACGGACAAGCCGCCATGTGGGGCTCCGGAACGTCGATCCTTGAGCCAGAAAAGCTTCGTTCGCAGCTACGGTTTCGGTCACGACCATCTCGGCCTCGTCAACCAGTGCGTCTTGGTGGTTCTTGGACAACCGCACGGCTGGGAACACACCGTCTGGCAGCGTGAACTTCATCGTCAACTTGATGTAGTGAATTAGATCGGGAAGATCGTGGGAATGATTGAAACGGCCTCGAGTGCAATCGCCAGTCGACCTGTGCCTCACTCCCCGCTCCGTTTCGGTTGTGAAGGTGGAGTAGGGAGGCTGAAACAACGGGAAACCTGACCGCGGTGGGGTGGAGTTACTGCGGGACGTGTCAAGATCGTGGGATCCTGTGAGATCTTTTATCTTGCATATCAATGCTACGTGGGACCAGTTTTCAACTGCCGTTTTAGACAGAAAAAAAGTCGAACGAGGTACCTGTGAGATGTGATGAGCTACGAGTTAGGTGATCGGCCGATGCACGACAACGCTGATGCTGCGACGCACCTCGCGGCGTTGCTGCGGCCACAAGCAGCACTGCGAGTGACGTGGTGCGCCACTAGCGACTCTACCTGCTGCTTCAAACTCTGCAGGCAATTAATTTGCTGCTTCATGTACACCAGCGGCTGCAAGCAACTCAATGGGGCTGGAGGGAACGTTGCCTTCGACCTGGATTCTGGTCTCGGGTGGTTGTGGCTGGGCGGAGAACTGGTTGTCGACGTCACCTCTACCCGTCGAAGTTGCATAGCGCCTCTGAGTTCGTGGCCACGATCTTGAAGGTGCACATACGCACGCTCCTTGCGCTTCATTTACGGGCTTACTCACGCTGCTGATGCAATTTCAGTCAGCTACTGCACACTTGTTCACCGAGTTGGAAAGACGCACAGCGTGCAGGTTGCCAGGGTCCGAGCGTGAACTTGATGTTTGTGCACAAAAGACACAAACAGTGCGGTATGCATGGTGTCGCTGCAGACGCCACTCCTTTTCTTCTCTACAAGCAAGACGAGGGAACACGATTCATAGCAATCCCAGTGCCTTCAGACATGGCGGACTACCGTAGAGTCACATGTGTATGTACTCAAGTTGAGAGCGCCGTCGACAGCTTGTTGGCGCACTAGCGGAATGAGAGCTGCTGTTCCTACATACATAGCTCTACAGTACATGTACTCATTCCTGACACAGGCTGTCAGAAGCGCCGCCCGTCCCCGACACCGTAGACACTCGGTTTTCTGCGTCACGGCAAGTCCTTGAAGTCAACTCGCAGCATAGATAGAGAATCGTAGAACGTATCCATGAACTCGGTACAGTCGACGCAACCGTCGACCATAAAATGTCGCCCCACTCACGCCCTGAGTCAGGGAGGCGAACCTACACCTCGGCTTCAGGTTGTACCTGTGGACGGGATTCATGGATAGAGCCCAGCGTTGAGGAAACGCGGAACCTTTCTAGCATTGCTACTGCAAACACGGCAACGGACAATTACAGCTCGAAGGTCGGGAGCCACTTCCCTCCTATGTGCCCTCTTGGCTCCTGTTGCCTGTAGCTGCTCTCGGGGTGCAGATTATCACGCGGTGTCAACAAGGCGAAGATTGGATTCGAGCTGACTGCAGTGGCATTCCAAAGCTCTTTAAAACCAAATCGAACTCGTCGGCGACGGCAAACGACACACTGAAACTTGGCGTAAATGAGCGTCGACCTGCCCGTCGCTCTACAGGGCGCGACTATTTAATCAACAAAGCTCTTGTCGTAGTGTCAATTCAAAACTCAAACGCATTTGGGCAGGCAAAGACGCTGGCGCATCGTCGCCGATGGCCTACCTCGGATAAGTTTCCTGTTGTTTACCGGCGCACTGCTCCTGTGGGACCTCGACGGGACCGCTAAATCACAAAGACGTGCTGGCTTGACTCGGTCTCTGCTCGAGTCGCCATGCGCGCCGCAACTTGCACTGCAAGTTCGGGTACACCGCTCCAGTCAAGCTGCATCACCTCATCCAGCAATGTCCACCCCTGAGCTCATTCGGACCTCACCAATATCAATCTTTCCTCGAAAAGGTGACGCCAAATCGGCCATGCCCAAAAGCTTCCAGGCTCAGGGCGTCGTGCCCGAAAGAATCTACCTGTCGGACAAACAACAGAAGCTCTTGACCGACATGGCCGACGGTATCATTGCCGAAACACTGGAGATCTACGAGACGTTCATCACCAACGGCCGAGATTTACCCAACAGCGAGTGGAAGCACGTCAAGTCCAAGGAGAAAGTTCACGTCTATCGGTCAAGACTGGGCGAGAAACCGAGTAACCATCAACAGCAACAGCCGCACAGCGAGAACAGCCGCAATCGACCAAGACTTCTATCACTTTCGTCCATGGAGCGCCATCAACGCGACGTCTCCGGCAAACCCTACATTTACGACAGCGAAGAACCAATACTTGACGTGAAGGACAGCACTAGCACGCACAGTTCGTCCGGGTCCTCTTCGCTGGACGAAGACTACGTACTATCAAAGGTCAAGCCGCCACACATTCCCCTTGTCGTGGCCGCGGGAGTCATTGATGGTAGCGTGGAGGACGTAGCTTTCGGCGGTTTCGCCAACACGAAGTACTCTTGGATCGTACGCAACTCGTACGTACACAACGACGTGTTCGACGACCGCAAAGTGCTGGCAACGCTGCAACTACCGACCGAAGAAGACCCCTTTCGGTCCGTGACAATCAAGTGGGCCACGGGGAACTACGGCACGTTCACTTCTCGTCGAGACTTCCTGTACGTTGAATCAATGGGAATGGCCTACGACTCGGACGGCGAGAAGATCTTCTACAACCTCATCCACTCCATCGATCTGGACGACTGCCCTCCGCTGGAAAAGCGACACAATGTTGTCCGTGCGCAGATGACGACGTGTTACATTGGCCGGCAGCTCAACAGCAATAGCGTGGAGATGTTTTGTCGAGGATTCGTCGACCCCCGCGGCGATGTGCCGGAGAATTACGGCGTGTTGAAGTTGGCCCACAACGTGGCTAACTGCTCTGGCTTCGTGGAGTGCTCGAACCTCAAGAAGCTGAGTTGGTTGATGTCACTTCGCCGACGCAGCGACGCCGCGGGTGTAACACCATCGATCGAGTGTAGCGTGTGCAAGAAGTCACTGAACAAGCTCGGCTTTCTCCAGTCCCCGTCAAAATGTTCAATCTGTCGGCGCGTTACATGCAACAAGTGCAGCGTCCGGAAGAAGCTCACGGTGAACGTGTCCAGCAAGGAGATCGTACAGAAGCCCTTCGCATTTTGCCTGTCCTGTGTCATTGAGGCCCGCGAGCTCTCCGCTTGGGAGGTTGCAACCTCCTGCCTGTGGAGTCGTTAAAGAGAAGCCGCACCGCAACCCGACTTTCAGGCTACAGATTGCGGCTATCCAAGAGAATTTTTCTTCCACTTCAATGACCAACACTTCTCGGCGGGATGCACTTGTATGCTGAGCCTGGATTGTCGCCACGAGCTCACCTCTGCTTGGAGATTTTTTTGCTTCGTGGCCACACAGTAGTAGGCGGACACGTGAGCGTTCCCGGACTCGCCAAAAGCTCGCGGCCAGAACCTCGTTCGAGCTGACTGCAGTGGTCCGGCAAAGCGCTTCCAAGTGCCGAATTGGGACTCGTCGACACCGACAAACAACACTCACTGAAAACTTCGCGGCACTTCAAGACGAATGTCGCTTGCTCGTGGAGGAATGAGCCGCGCGTATCCACCACTTCATATCAGCTTGCCACTCTATGCTCGACAGATGCTGCTTGGCAACAGGCAGCTTGAACGAGGTCTCCGCTGTGGATTCTTGGCGTAAAGTTTAGTTAGAGCAGCTTTCATCGTAATAATGCACGCACATGGTCCTCTCGCCAACATGTTTTTCATGGTTGGATGTCCGCGTGAACGGACACCAACGCTGCAGCTGGAGGCGGTCTACACTGCTAAAAATCCTAGGATAGTGTCCGTAGCCAAACACCCGGTCGGTGGCCTTGCGAATCTCTCTCGACGCGAAGGTCTCCGCTACTCGACATGTGGGCAACAGCGACAGTCTCTGTACGCTACGTTGCAGCTTTTTCCGACTCGCAGGTCAAGGTCAAGGTCAAGCAAAGCTTCATCACCTCATCTCTCAGCCGTTCATGCAGCGGTTCCCCCGAGGCCGTCATTCCGAGACTTGCCTCCGAGCTGCGACGTTGGTCTCCCAATTGGTACCCGATAATTCTTGCTAGTCGTCATGCCCAAAAGCTTCCAGGCTCAGGGCGTCGTGCCTGAACGAGTCTACCTGTCGGACAAGCAGCAAAAGCTCTTGACCGACATGGCCGACGGTATCGTCGCCGAAACGCTGGAGACCTACGAGACGTTCATCGCCAACGGCCGAGACTTACCGAGCAACGAGTGGAAGCACGTCAAGTCCAAGGAGAAGGTCCACGTCTACCGGTCACGGCACGACAAGGTGCTCAAAGCCCGCGGACAGTCCCTGGACGAGAAGGACCCGAGTCGTCCGAGACTCTTGTCGCTCTCAGCAATGGAGCAGCACGAACGAGAGGCGTCCGGGAGACCCTACGTCTATGACGACGAAGAACCCGCGCTGCAGGAGAAGGACAGCACCAACACCCACAGCTCGTCCGGCTCGTTCTCAATTGCCAACAACTGTGTGCTGGCGCAGGTGAAGCCGTCGCATGTGCCTCTCGTCGTGGCCGCAGGTGTGATCGACGGCACAGTGGAGGACGTAGCCTTTGGTGCATTTGCCAACACCAAACACTCGTGGATCGTACGCAACTCGTACGTCCACAACGACGTGTTTGACGACCGGAAGGTGTTGGCCACGCTGCAGGCTCCGAGTGAAGAGGACCCGTTCCGGTCGGTGACGATCAAGTGGGCGACGGGGAACTACGGCGCGTTCACGACGCGGCGAGACTTTCTGTACGTCGAGTCCATGGGAATGGCCTACGATGCCGACGGAGAGAGGATATTCTACAACCTCATCCACTCCATCGAGCTGGACGCGTGCCCTCCGCTGGACGACCGCCACAGCATCATCCGCGTGCAGATGACGACGTGCTACATCGGACGGCAGCTGGACGACACCAGCGTGGAGATGTTTTGTCGAGGATTCGTGGACCCGCGAGGGGACATGATCGAGAGCTACGGCATCTTGATGCTGGCCCACAACGTGGCCAATTGCTCGGGCTTTGTCGAGTGCTCGAACCTCAAGAAGCTCAGCTGGTTAATGGCGCTTCGCCGACGCAGCGATGCGGCCGGCGTGTCGCCGTCGGGTGAGTGTGGCGTGTGCAACAAGTCTCTAAAAAAGCTCGGGCTGCTCCAGTCCCCTTCGGGGTGCGCGATCTGCCGCTGCGTCACGTGTAACAAGTGCAACGTGCAGAAGAAGCTCACGGTGGACGCAACCTCCAAGGAGGTGACGCAGAAGAACTTAACCTTCTGCCTGCCGTGTGTTCTCGAAGCGAAGGAGCTCTCAGCTTGGGAAGTCGCAACCTCCTGCCTACGCAACCCCTGAAGCAAGAAATTGAACCACTAATTATTATCGCTGCTTGAAAGACCAAAGCCTGGTCCTCTCGCAAGATCGCGGAACTCGGTGGATACTGCCGACAAGTGTGGAGCCATGACCAAGCCTTACGAAAGACAATGCGATCAACTAGACGAGACCAAGAAACTAAATGTGTCAATGTCGGAGCAGCCTAGCGATGCTGACGACCGAAAAGACCGGGGAGTCCTGTGAACTAAGCAGCAATGTAAGTTACACTTTATTTTTCCAACGCGAAGCCACGATATGTACACAAACGATCAACTCGTTGACTCATTCGAGTAACAGCTTCAAGGGCGCGCACACTTCCAATGATGTCGACGACGACCAACTTACAGACGTGGCACGACAAGATCGGCTCGGCGCTTTGCCGCTTGAAGCTCCGCGCTGTCGACGATGGCAGCAGCAGCAACAACAACAACGCAGCATAGAACCTTCCGCCGGTGCACCCAGCACCGGTGCTGCAATCGACTGAACGGTGCCCGCCGCCGTGAGCCGAAATTCGTTCGCAGGTGCCGACCGGGTCCGACGAGGCAATGTATCTCACCGAGGAGCGGGGCTTTGTCCTCGATGTCTGCGAGCAGGTAGGTTCACGCTGCGCCTTCGACCGCCCAGGATATCCAGTGGCCGACAGTCGGGCCCCCCTGGTTGCGGCGCCAATGATCGTGCGCTTGTCCAACAATTTGTTGATCAACAAGTTGTGTCTCGAGTTCGCGTCCGTCGTCTACAGGCTCCGACGTCCATGCATGCTTCTCGCACGCATTGCACTGCGATCTCTGGACATCTCGATAGATGCGGATCCATCGCATGCACATTGAACATCGCGACGCGACCGGTTAAAGGTTAACCTTTTGACAACGCCGCCGGCAGAAGACGCGCTGCAACTCGGCGCCCACTCCAATCCAGTAGATTATCCACCGCCGGCCAGTGCAGTGCATGCACACGATGACGGCCACTCCTCGCTGCATGAACGCGCTGTCGGTCAGCAAGCCGCGCGCCACGACTGACAGTGGCAGCAACGTCGGCGCTCGAGGAACAGATGAGGCCGCCGCAGACATGGCATTACTCGAGGCAGACATCGGAGACTGTCCGTCCCGCGTTGTAATCCGGGAAGACTCTCGAATGTATCACGTCTCCTCCGGCTTGCTTGGTAGGCGCACAACGCGGCGACCACGAAGGCCCGCGAAAGTTCGCCCCCAGCGCCGTCAAAGACGCGCTGCAGCGTTGGATGCAGCCATCCAGAGCCGCGGCGAGCAGCTTCGTGTGCGCGTCACCTCATCTGGCCCCGCAGCCGCCCCACCGAGGTCTCCGGGTCATTTCCAGACTTGTCACGCGTGGCGCGCAGTCTCCGCCAGTGATGACCAAGTTCGCGCTCGCCCCGGGCGTCGTGCCCGAGCGTCTGCACCTCTCGATGATGCAGCAGCAGACACTGACCGACATGGCGGACGGCATCGTGGCCGAGACGCTGCAGACCTACGAGTCGTTCATGGCCAGCGGCCGCCAACTGCCGCACGACCAGTGGAAGCACGTCAAGTCCAAGGAGAAGGTGCGCGTGTTCCGCTCGCGGCGCACCAAATCGCACAGGCAGTCGCACAATGAGAAGGACCCGAGCCGACCCAGACTGCTCTCGGCCTCGGCCATGGAGCAGGCCGCGGCCTCCGGCCGGCCGTTCGCCTTCGACGACGACCCGGTCCAGGACGAGGAGACCAGCGCCAACACGCTCAGCTCCAGCAGCGACGCCGGCTCCTTCACGCTGCTCGAGGACAGCGTGCTGGCCAACGTTAAGCCCTCGCACGTGCCGCTCGTGGTAGCCAACGGCTCCATCGAGGGCGCGGTCGAGGACGTCGCGTTCGGCGCCGTGGCTAACACCAAGCACCGCTGGTTGGTGCGCAACTCGTACGTGCACAACGACGCCTTTGATGACCGTAAGGTGCTGGCCACGCTGCAGACGCCCGGTGAGGAGGACCCGTTCCGGTCCATCGTGGTCAAGTGGGCCACGGCCAACTTCGGCCCGTTCGTGACGCGCAGAGACTTCCTGTACCTGGAGTCCATGGGCATGGCCTTCGACTCGGACGGCGAGCGTGTGTTTTACAACCTCATCCACTCCATCGACATGGACGAGTGCCCCACACTGGAAAGAAGCCACAACATCATCCGGGCGCGGGTCTCCATGTGCTACATCGTTCGGCAGCTGAACGACGACAGCGTGGAGCTGTTCGGCCGCGGGTTCGTCGAGCCTCGCGGCGAGATGATGGAAAGCCACGGTGTCGCGCTGCTGGCCCAGAACGTGGCGGCCTGCGCTGGCGTCGTCGAGTGCTCTAACATGAAGAAACTCAGCTGGCTCATGTCCCGCCGTCGCCACAGCGACTCGACGGGCATTTCATCGTCGTCAAGCGAGTGCGGCGTGTGCCACAAGTCGCTGAAGAACTTCGGCAGCCTGCTGCAGACCCACTCCGGCTGTCCGATCTGCCGCCGCGTGGCCTGCGGCAAGTGCAGCGTGCAGAAGAAGCTCACGATCGACGCGTCCAAGGACATCACGCAGAAGAACTTCACCTTCTGCTTGTCCTGCGTCCTGGAGGCCAAAGAGCTCTCCGCCTGGGAAGTGGCCACCTCTACCCTGCAGAGCTCGTAGCCCGAAAATCCAATAGACAACGGTAGCAGTGTATTTAACTCGGCAAATAGATGCAACCAAAACAAACCTTAAGAGGATGCCAACCACATGAACATACAGGCTGAAGCAGTACCGGTAGGCTTCAACATCTGGGCGATCTTGTTTCACTAATGGGGCACTTCAAAGCTGACTGGCTGTTCGCGTGATCGAGACTCGATCTGCATTGCAGACGACCCATCCAACCATCGAGTGTTTGCACGCAGCAGCCAGCGAATTCAGCTTGGTTTTAACCAGGAACGCCCCCCCTCCTTGCTCTCGTTTACGGGCAAACATCCCGTTTTGGTGGATCTTTGTGAGCCAGGCCGTTGGGACAGATCACGAAGCCGTGGGGCGAGCGCTACTTCGCTCGTTTGCTTGGTGCGTGTACATGTGTACTTCTCGAGTCAGTATCGTTGCACCGCAGTCGATAACGCGCTGCAGCTCCATATAATTGGAGCGTCCCAACACAGTCAACTTGACGAGTTTGCCATCCTCGACTAAGGATTCTCCGGATGTGGAGGTGGAGCTCGAGCGCCACCTCGGTCGCTTGTTTCGTTTTCGCGAGGCCGTGATCGTAGCACCGAACTCGATAACGAACTGCGTGTATACGTCCGATGTGGCGAGCTATGACTACGCAGCCTCCGGCTTCGGTCAGGCTGACCGTCAGCACTTGCCGCGGGGGATCTTATTTAAATTTTGCGAAAAGAATGAACACCTCGCGATTTGTGAGTGGAAGTTGTGAAGGCGTGCAATGTCTGGGTCACTCGAGTGCTTCTCAACCGAACAGGATCTGATCGGTCGAGCGGCCATCTTCGCCTAGGGATCGAGGTTCCCTCGACCGCGTCGAGGCCATCGGCTGCGCCAAGTTGCAATGCAATGTGGAATGCTGATCGTTGGTGACCATAGCCATGACCGACGCTGCGAGAATGGTTGTGCTCTCGTCCAAGAGCTGCTCCTCCCCTCTATGCGCGCCATATGCGCGGTAGACTGCAACGGGCATCAAGAGCGTGGCAGAAGTGCTTTCAAGCCTCATCAAAACCCACGACGGGCTCCACGATCCAAGAATTTCAAAACTTAGGCATCCGTGGCCATCTCCACTAGGCGGTGACCGCAGGAAGAAGAGCGCGTATATTTGACGGCGCGGACGCCCCGCGGACGCCTAACGCGCGCGACGCCGCGACGCAAAATTCGCGAAAAAGTTTTGCCAGCGCGACATCCGCAGACGAAGCGACAACGGCGCACAGGAGACTGCGTCTCTGAACGGCATGCAGTGCTCTGTGTGTCCATCTCGCCGAGCTCCCCATCTCCTAGGACAATCTCATGGGCTTGCAGCTGGGCGGCCACTGGCTGCAGCCCGCGCGCTTTGCTCACGGAGGCGAGGTGCTCGTCATTCGAGAACTCCCTGCGAGGTCGACGCAACGCCGGACGAGCCAAAGCAAGCTCAAGCTGAAGCAAGCATGAATAAGTGCAGCCTCGCGCCGGGCGTCGTGCCTGAGCGCATGCGTTTGTCCGAGGAGAAGAAGCAGGCGATCATCGACGTGACCGACGGCCTCATTGCCGAGACGCTGCACACGTACGAGTTCTTCGTGGCCAACGGCCGACAGCTCCCCTCCGACCAGTGGAGGCACGTCAAGTCCAAGGAGAAAGTGCGCGTCTACCGCTCGCGGCGCGGCAAAGTGCAGAAGCTGCACAGCCAGTCGCACGACGAGAAGGACCCGAGCCGCCCGAGGTTGATGTCGGCCGGCGCCATGGAGCACCACCAGCGGCAGGCGGCCGCATCCGGCCGACCGTACGCCTATGACGACCCGGTTCAGGACGAGGACGTCAGCACCAACACCAACAGCTCGTCAAGTGATGCTGGGTCCTTCACGCTGTCCGACGACAGTGTGCTGGCCAAGGTCAAGCCGTCCCACTCACCTCTCATCGTCGCAACGGGCCAGATCGACGGGACAATAGAGGACGTGGCCTTCGGGGCACTGGCCAACACCAAGAGCTCATGGCTCGTCCGCACATCGTACGTCCACAACGACCATTTCTTCCAGCGGAGGGTGCTGGCCACGCTGCAGGCGCCAAGTGAGGAGGATCCGTTCCGGGCCATGACCGTCAAGTGGGGGGCTGCCAACTACGGAACCCTCACGACGAACCGCGACCTCCTGTACGTCGAGTCCATGGGCATGGCCTTCGACTCTGACGGCGAACGGATCTTCTACTACATCATCCACTCGGTCGAGCTGGAAGACTTCCCGCAGCTCGAGCTCAACCACGGACTCGTCCGCATCAACTTGTCTGTCGCCTACGTCGTCCGGCAGATCACTCCCGACACCGTCGAGCTGTTCGCTCGCGGATTTGCCGACGCTCGCGGCGACATGATGGAGGGCTACGCTGTCATGTTGCTGGCCAACAACGTGCTGTCGTGCGCGGGTATCGTCGAGTGCTCGAACCTCAAGAAGCTGAGCTACCTCATGGCGCTGCGTCGCCGCAGCGACGCGTCCGGCATTGAGTCCTCCAGCAAATGCGGTGTATGCAGCAAGTCGCTGAGCAAGCTCGGCACTCTTCTGCAGTCGTCGTCGGGCTGCCCGGTTTGTCGCCGCGTGACGTGCAGCAAGTGCAGCGTCCAGAAGAAGATTTCAGTGGACGTTTGCCAGGAGGACGTCACGCAGAAGACCTTCACCTTCTGCTTGCCCTGCGTGATCGAGGCCAAGGAGCTCTCGGCATGGGAAGTCGCCTCGGCCTGCCTCGCCAGCTCCTAACGCTTGTAGTTGCCCCTGACGAACCACCGGTAGGATAGATTATTTAACTAGACAAACACTGGTACCCTGTACTTCATGATGAATGAATACACCGAGCAGGTCGACGTACAGACGAGTCCTGCGGTGCAGGGCTCCGCTATCGCGAGGACAGGCGTTGACTCACACTCTCGATCTGGAGCTGAATTCCCGCGGGCGGGCAAGAACGATCGGGCATCGATCGATTGTTGTGTCGCGCTGTATGCAGCCTACCGGTACTGCAGCACGCGACCGCTTCGCATGGCCACCGCTCAGTGCAGCGTTGAACGCTGGCCAACGCATTCGCGCCCTGAGCGGCCCATGGAGGACCACAGTGGGAGGCAACCCGTCTTTCGTGCCGACCGCGGACGGGCTTACCGCGTCGGCCCAAGCAGCTCCGTGACTGCGTATTGAAGGCACCCGCCGCGCGCATGCTTTGTGCGCCAGCAAGCGGGCTCTCTTCCTCGCCATCAAGACTGTCTGCTGAGCGCCTTCCAGAGCCGCGTCGCGCAGCAGACAGCCCGAGTGACGCCTTCCCGGCTCGGGCTCATTCACGCATGAATCCATCCACCGGCGCTGCCGTCTATGCGCCTCCGTCCGCGCTGCCACCCAGCAGCCATTTCACCATTTTCCGAGTCAAGCGCACGCTTACTCAACTTGACTCCAGGCGCAGCTTGGTTATCGCCGAGAACTTATCGGAGACGTTGGCAGCAATGAAAGGCTTCGACGCCGCGCTGCCCAAGCAGCTCCAGCTCTCGCCGGAGCAGCAGCAGGCGCTCACAGACATGGCCGACCGCATCGTAGCGGAGACCCTGCAGGCCAACGAGGACTTCATCGCCAACGACCGGCGGGTCGACGCGCGCGTCTGGAAGAAGGTCAAGTCGCGCGACAACGTTCACGTGTACCGCACGCGCCGCTCGGGCAGCAAGGCGCGCGGTGACTTCAACGAGAAGGACCCGAGTCGGCCGAGGCTGCTGTCCAACAACGCGGTCGAGCAGCACCAGCGTGACGCCATCGCCGCGGGCCGCCCGCTCGGCTTCGTGAGCGACGACGACGAAACTCAGGGCGACGAAACCAGCCAAACCAACACGCACAGCTCCACGAGCGAGGGCGGGTCTTTCGCCATCGAGGACAGCGTCCTGGCCAAGTCGAAGCCGTCCTACGTGCCGCTGATCGAGGCGACGGGCATCATGGACGGGTCTGTCGAGGACGCGGCCTTCGGCGCACTCGCCGACACCAAGTACGCCTGGGAGGTGCGCAACTCGTACACCAAGAACGACGGCTTCGACGAGCGCAGGGTGTTGGCCGCGCTGCAGCTTCCGAGCGAAGAGGACCCGTTCAGGTTCATAGGGGTCAAGTGGGCCACGCGCGACTACGGCACGTTCATGACACGTCGAGACTTGGTGTTCTTGGAGTCGTCGGGCTTCGCGCTGGACTCGGACGGCGAGCGCGTGTACTACTCGCTGGCGCACTCGGTCGAGCTGGCAGACGTGCCTCGCCTGCCGGAGCGCCTCAATGTTATCCGCATGAACCTGTCGACCTGCTACATCATGCGACAGCTGACCGAGGACAAGATCGACGTGTACTGCAGAGGCTACTCGGACATGGGCGGCGAGATGCCCGAGGGGTTCAGCGTCAGCTTCTTCTCCACTGCTGTGGCCGGCGTCTCCGGGATGGTCGAGTGCTCGTACCTCAAGAAGCTGTCGTGGTTCATGAGCCGCCGTCGCCAGAGCGATCCTGCTGGCGCGCGGTCGAGCCACTGCGGCGTGTGCGGCAAGAGTGTCAGCAAGCTCTCGAACCTCGTGCACTCCGGCAGCGGGTGTCCGATCTGCAGACTGCCGGTTTGCAGCAAATGCAGCGTGCAGAAGAAGCTGTCGATCGTGTCGCCCGAGGACGTCGTCCAGAAGCAGTTCTCCTTCTGTCTCTCGTGCGTGATCGAGGCCCGGAGGCTGTCGGCATGGGACGTTGCCACATCCCTGCTCTCGGCTTCGTGACCGCAACACGCAAAGTGAGTCTGCGAAAAAGGCGCGTGCACATCCAAACCAGAGCATTGGTCTCGCGCAGCGTTGTCAAGAGAACGCGGTATATATGCACAGCGGATAGCGTGAAGTACATGAACATTCGAAGACCAAGCGACTGGTGCCCCAGGAGAACAGAGCACTTAGTCTCGTGCTGTATGACAGGTACTGTACAAGCGCAGAACTGCAGTGAACCTGGCGAATATAAGGATCGACGATTGAGACTGTACGGTGTCCTAATGTTGGGGGCTTCAACGTGCATGTACATGTATACGCGCCTCGACTCGAGGCTCGAGCGTGCGTGCCAGAACGTGAACATTTTTGTGAGGGGGAGCTCGGACAGAAAGCCGCCGCTCGACCTCAGACTTTTCTAGCTTGCCACGTCGTGGAGTTGCTGCGAAATGGAGATGACTGGACTCCAAGTCGGAGCTTTAAGTTTCGGCTGGAGATGCGGCGCCGGAGCGGATGGTTCTCTTGTGGATCTGTCTTGGGATTTGAGCTGCCATGTGCCATGTTGACTCGCAGCACAAAGCTCACGCGGCCTCCATGCTCGTGTCACGTCGTGACTCTCAAGTGGGTGTGTAAAATGGATCGCAGGTCGGCAATGCCTCCCCAGGACAAGACATGGTTGGCAGCAACATGACCTGCCTCTCGATGAATGTCTGAGCGAGGACCAACGATTGCCGCATCCAAAGATATGGAATACGGTAACCACATGCACGCGTTCCGTACGCAGGCAAACGGTCTTGACGCGGGCTGTGTACAGGCACAAGCAATGGTGGAAATCGCTGTGGTGTCCAAGATGTTCACGGGGGGTATAGCGACGTGGCGACACGAGTTTGAGCAGGAAAATGCTGAGAAACAACAAGGTGGAGCGCTCGATCTCTGCGACTGCAACTTGCAGAGCTGGTGCTGATGCAGTCTGGTCAAGATTGGTTGGAAGGCGGTGGTGTTGTGTTTGTTGTGTTTTGTGTTGCTTTGTGCGTCGCTTCCCCATCTCGCGAGCACCAGCGCCCCTCTTCCTCGTCTCCTGTTTATCGCTGTACCGCGGCCTTCATCACAGCCACTTCGAAACTTGCTTTCGGGCGCGGGACAAGGTTTTGGTTTTCGGAGACCGTCGGTTCAGGTAGATTGAACGCATTCAGGTATGGTCTACACGCGCGCGGACGGAATCATCCCGGACCGGGTAGAACTCACCAAGGAGCGCCAGCAGGCACTGACCGACACCGCCGACAAGGTGGTGGCGGAGACTCTGCGCTCTTACGAGCTATTCGTTGCCAACAACCGCCAGGTGGACACTCGGCTCTGGAAGCATGTCAAGTCTCGAGAAAAGGTGCACGTGTATCGCACGCGGCGCTCAGGCTCCATCCGTCAGAACCAGCACGAGAATGAGAAGCACCCGAGTCGACCGCGGTTGCTGTCGAACAAAACGGTGGAGGAGCAACAGCGTCAAGCGATGGCAGCAGGTCGACCGCACGCCTTCACCCCCGATGACGAAGACGAAGAACCGGAGCACGCAGTGGAAAAATCTGCCAGCAACGTTTCGCGGTCGCAACACACGCAGAGCTCGTCGAGCAACGCAGGGTCCTTCTCGGTTTTCCCAGAGGAGAGCGTGCTGGAGAAGGTTAAGCCTTCGCACGTGCCTTTGGTCGCAGCGATCGGCATCATTGACGGATCTGTCGCGGACGTCGCCTTTGGGGCTCTCGCGCATACGAACGTGGCCTGGCTCGAGCGCAACGCGTACGTGAAGAACGACGGTTTTGACGCGCGCAGAGTGCTCGCTTCGTTCCAGTCGCCGACCGAGGAAGACCCGTTCCGGTTCGTCGGTATCAAGTGGGCCACCCGTGACATCGCTGCGTTCGTCTCTCGGCGTGACGTCGTCTTCATCGAATCGTCCGGCATCGCCTTGGACTCTGATGGCGAGCGTGTCTACTACAGCCTTGCCCACTCGGTTGCACTGGATGACTGTCCTGTGCTGCCCGCTAGCTACAACGTTGTCCGCCTGAACCTGTCCATTTGCTACATTATGCGCCAAACGTCAGAGTCGCAGATTGAAGTGTACGCCCGAGGGTACGCAGATATGGGCGGCAGCTTGCCGCCTCTTGTTGGATTAAACGTGTTCTCCCAGGGTGTCGTCGATGTTGTGGGCATCGTTGAGGCCTCGTATCTCAAGAAGTTAGCGTGGCTCATGGCCCGCCGTCGTGCTAGCGATGCGGCTTCTAGCCACACCAACGACTGCGGCATCTGCGGCAAAAGCACCAAGATGTTCAGCTTCATTCCGGCAGGCGGCACCTGCGGTATCTGCAGGCGTATTATTTGCCAGAAGTGCAGCGTCAGGAAGAAGCTGCTCCTGGACGCGGAGGAAGACGTGCAGCGACAACTCACTTTCTGCGTGTCGTGCGTTATCGAAGCCCGACAAATGTCCGCGTGGGACGTCGCGACGGCGCAGCTCACGACGAAGCAGCGTCAATAGAATCTCAACGCGACAGTGAACCAGTAGGACCAGGGTGGTTGGGGCGTCGGCTGAGCAGTACGAATTGACTAGAGGCTCCTTGCAGCCAGCGTATTTTAGAGCTAATGAAGGTATCAGCGTTCGTCTCCATCCATTCATCTCCGCGTGACAACTCACCGAAATGCAACGTTGCATACTTCGAGGTGCCACCATGCATCACGCTTCACTCGCAACTTGAGACGCCGAGACCAGGAGCTGTTCGTCGTGCTTGTCTGTTTGAAGACACTGCGCTGCGGTGGGACCAACAGCGCAGGACACATCACACGTGTCCACCTCGGTTGTTAAATGGGCGATTGACCGAGCGATCTTCGCCTTCTTGCTCGGCGAGTCGGTGAAAGCGGCTTGCAGGCAAGGCTATGGCCGAGCGGCACCTGCAATTTGCAGTGCAAACAGGGGGCGCGATACCTTCGAGTCTATCCCTGTTGACGATCGTAGCTATCTCGCAATGTGCTGGCTGCCACCGCTGGATGAGTGCTTGAGCCGAGGCTATCGATCCCGTGTTGCACCTTTCACGAAGGTCGTCGCGCCCGTGCAACTTCGAACGTCTCGGAAGAGGAGAGGAGATCTCTCATAGTAGAGGCGCGAAAGAATCAGTGGCGCAGCGGCGAGGTGCCCATCGAGTTGATCGGCCCGATTGAGACCTGCACCGCGATGCAAGGCGTCGGTAAACGAGTGAGGCGTCGGTAAACGAGTGAGGCTTACGTACACGTCTCAGTCCTGGCAGGACCCCATCGCGGCGGCACCAAATTACTGGCGGTCTCCGCTGTCCCAACCAAGAGAGCTCAGACCGTCTTGTCCGACAGCACGGCACCACCTTGTCCGTCGCGATGCAGGTGCGCGCCACTGCCCGCAAACTCGGCAGACGCGGCTTCCAGTGTCTCGGGGCCTGTCCAAAAGACCTCTCTTTTCGCGCTCTCTCGGTGCGCTATGGTACACCGCCAACAGCGTCGGTAATTGTTCACCAAAAAATATTCGTCGATACAGATGATCGTAGCTGTGGTGCGGGTGGGGGGCGTCGAGGTGAACGCCGTGGCCCAGCCGGCCGGCCGTCTGGCAGGTGGCTTGTCATACTCGGCCAGCGTGAACGTACCACCTGTCGTGGGCACGTAACGCGCCTCACTCGCTTGATGCGGTGACCCACCCCCGAAGCTTCCACGCGGCTTGGGCGCGCTGCTCCATTGGCGGCGCGGGCCCCATTCGGCCTCGTTTCTCCGCCGGTGAGCAGCGGGTGTCCCAGTCCCGGCCGATTCTACATGTGCAGGTCGCGACGTAGCGACTGCCAGAAGGAGGACGCTCCGATCCCACTGGAATGATCCCGAACCGCGCCGGCCTGGCTGTAGAAGCAGGATAAGGTCTCCGCTACTCTCTCTTCAACTTTTGGTGTGCCGCTGGCCCGCTGCATGACGTTGGCACTGCAGGACGGAACGATCGACCCCATCTGCTTCATTCGGGTTGGCCTCATTTCGCGAAGCGCTTTCGCCCGGGCACCCCGATCGAAAGTCAGTCGAAAGTTATTCAGGCAGCGATGCGCTTCGGAGATTCCTGGGACGCGGGCCACATCTTCCCGCCGCGCGAGCTCGTGCTCACGCGCGACGACAGGCAGCAGTATGAGACGCTGGCCGACAAGCTCGTGGCGGAGACCCTGCAGGCCAGCGAGGAATTCATCACCGACCGTCGCTCCGTCGACCTGGAGCGCTGGAAGGTGGTCATGGAGAAAGGCAGCATGACCGCGTACCGCGCGCGCTCGCGCGGCCATCGGCGCGGACGCCGCGAAAGACTCGAAACGGAGGAGGCGGTCGAGTCTTACGTGGTGCATCGCCCCAAACTCTACTCGGCCGACAGCACGCTGAGCGACCTCATGGGCCGCAGCCACACGCACCTGTCGTGCGAGTCTTCGCTGGACGAAGGTTCGTCGTACGCAGGCTCGGACTACTATGACAGCAGTCGAATCGACCCCGAGGCGCCCGAGCAAAGCGTGCTGGGCAAGTCGCGGCCGCGCAACACGCCCATGGTCTTTGGCGGGGGTGTCATCCCGGGAACCGTGGACGACGCGGGCCTCGGCTTCCTAGCCGACACACAGGAGCGCAGCATCATGCGCGCAGCCACCAGCAAGGACGTGAACGTCAAGGACCTGCGCATCCTGGTCCAATTCCAGGGCCCCACGCAGCTAGACCCGTTCCGGTTCCTTGGCATCAAGTGGAGTTCCTACTCGTCCGGCAAAGCGGGGGGATCGATCACCAAGCCCAGAGATACGATCACGCTCGAGTCCACGGGCACCACGCTGGACTCGAACGGTGAACGCGTCGTTTACTTCCTGAACCACTCCGTCGAGATCGAGGAAGTCCCGGAGTTCCGCAAGCACGGACTGGTGCGTATGTCCACTTCAAGCTGCCGCATCGTGCGGCCGTACAACACCCAGGGAGAGGTGGAGGTGTACTTCCGCGGCTACTGCAACGCTGGCGGCCACTCGGGCGTCGGAGCGTCGACCCAGCTTTTCTGCGAGTCCATGCTGGACACGGCGCAGCTGGTGGAGGAGTCGTACATGAGGAAGCTCGCGTGGTTCGTTCACGCGTACGCGCGGCGCCAGAATGTCCACGAAGAAGAGGACAAGCACGAAGGTTGTGCGTGCTGCCATAAGCTCCCAACCAAGGGATTCAAGAAGCTGCTTGAGAGCAACACCACCTGCTTCCTGTGCAGGCGGAAGGTCTGTAAAAAGTGCACCGTCAAGAAGAACTTGTCCATGGATTCGTCGAGCAAGAAGAGCCTGGACTTCTGTTTAAACTGCTACATGAAGGCTAAGAAGTTGTCGGCGTGGAGGGTGGCGTTGGCGACGCTGCCCAAGTAGCCAAACGACTTGATTTCCGACAACCCCCTACCTGATAGTTACTAGTCCGTAGTTTTAAGCTCTCCGCAGCAACATAAGCACCCATGTGAACTTCCTTCGGCGGTTTTGAAAGCCCACAAAGTTGACGGACCTTCATCGTCGTCATCTCCTTGCATTGGTCATGCAAAAGCAGCGAGTTGCAGCATCAATGAATTTCGTCATGACTGATCGTTTGGTGACGCCGAAGCCTTCAACTTCGCGTCACACCCCTTGTACATGTGCTTGAATGAATTTCAGTTCAAGAATCTCTGCACGACATGCACTGAATCCGACGATTGTCAAGCGAGAATCTTGCAGCAAGATGTTTCAAGTTGTGGCGTCGTCACAAGACATGCAAGTTGGAACCCATGCCGAACCCTCCAAACTTCTACTGGCTTCGTGATTTCCATGAAGCTGGTAGAAGTGCCAGCGAAGATAGTCGAAGTACATCTACAGAATCTATTCTTTAGTTTCCGTGCTCTACGGGTGCTCTATCCTATGGTTAGTCTTTCGCCAGCGTGGCCACCGCAACATGCCACGCAGGCAGACGCTTGGCCCTCAAGTAGCAGTTGAGACAGAACTCCAACTCCTTCTTCTTCATGTGCCGGCCGCGCGAACCTTCCACTGGCAACAGCTTCTTCACGGTGCACTTGTGGCACGCAGCCAGTCGACACAGACTGCAACTAGAACTCCTTTCCAACAACCCGCCCAACCGCGAAGAAAGTTTTCCGTGGCAACAGGAGCAAGCGCCAGACTTTTCCAAGATAGACCTTGAGCTGCTGTTGCTGCTGAAGCTGTTGGTGTTGGTGTCACTTGTATTGCTACTACTGGAGCTCCAGCGGAGCTTGTCGTGCATCAGCCACGCCAGTTTCTTCAAGTAGGACTCTTCCAGAAAGCGTGGCATTATCAAGATGCTTTCAGCGAACTGAATGGCGCTAAGGCGTACACTGAAGTTCCCTCCAATCAGTAGATATCCCCTCGCGAATGCCTCAATAAACTCTCCATCGCTGTGCAGTTTCTTGTGTGGCCGAATGATATGGCAGGCGGAGAAGATTGTGCGCACCTGGCCGAACTCGCGGAATGTAGGCACCTCGTCCATCTCGATCGAATGGTTGAGGTAGTAGCTGAACCGTTCTCCTTTCGAGTCAAAAGCCATGCCAGTTGACTCGATGACCAAATAGTCACGTGGCTTGACGACGAGCGATACCGTGCGACTTGGCGTGTGAGAACACCACTTGACGCCTAGGAACTGGAACGGGTTATCCTTCGTCGGTCCGTGGATTTTCGCTAGG
Organism: Phytophthora cinnamomi; assembly: GCF_018691715.1. NCBI lineage: Eukaryota > Oomycota > Peronosporomycetes > Peronosporales > Peronosporaceae > Phytophthora > Phytophthora cinnamomi. The sequence goes on from NW_027150972.1 coordinate 720,629, forward strand.
ATCCTCATGTCTTCCACCACGCAGTCCTTGTTCGTATTGAACCGCAACCGGCTGCGCTCATCCGTGTCTGCTAAGAAGGCGAACGCCATGTCCTCAACCGTACCCGGCAAAACCCCCGAAGAGAAAACAATTGGTACATCGGCCGGTCGAAACTTCTCGAGCACGCTCATGTCGGAGCCACCTTTCGCTCCAAACTTGGTGAACTCATCATGGTGCAAACTTCTGCCATCGTCGTCGGAGTCGCTGTCATCAAAAGAGTTGAGGGGTGCTCCGCGTAAAAGGTCTTGGAGATCTCGGTCGCTAGTCGGGTAGAGCGTCGGGTTCTGCGGTGACGATGTCACCACAACCGTGTCTTCGCTCCAAAGTCTTTCGCGCCTGGAAGGTCGAGACTTAGCGATATCCAGGTACGCGACGATGTGGTCCTTTTCCTTTATAGGTTTCCAGCAGCTGGGGTCGGCCGCATATCCTTGAGCTGCGAACTCCTCGTTGGCTCGCAGAGTCTCCGCTACAAGTCGATCCGCTAGTTTTTCGATCGAGAGTTTGTCTTCGGCAGACAAATTCAGCGGCATTGGTGGGTAGAGTGCGGCGCGATTCTCCATGAATTCCTCGCACACACTGCGCTGGCTGCGAAAAATGTACAAATGACGATCAAGACTGGCAAATGTTCCAAGCGGCTGTTGTGTGCATCGAGTCGGGCGCCACCAGCTCAATCTCAAAAATCAGCCGACTTGGCTTTAGCTACATATCGTGGGGTGTCTGTGTTACGCAGGGTTGGGCGTCCAATTTGGATAGGCGAACGTGATCAAAGGCAGGGTGAGTTTTGCAGAAAAATGGGAGTGCCGTTCTACTGCACCTCAATTTGAGGCCCCATGGCTCGTAAACCCAAGTGCGACAATTGGCAAGCACAGCTCAGATCCGATCGCTGTTCTTGCTGTTTGTACTCTGTTATATAGCTGTCGCTGCAGGGTTTATCCTTTGTCGCCGCAGGTTTACTCTGGCATCCTAGCCATTGCGACTTGCCACGCGGACAAGTCCTTGGCTTGCAGGTAGCAACCCAAGCAGAAATCGAGCGTTTTCATTTTGAGCTGCTTGGGTCCTCCAATGTGCAGGGGCAGTGCCTTCTTGACTGTGCACTTGCGGCAAATGGTTTGTCTGCAAAGCTGGCACATCGAGTTGCCTTCCAAGAGTTTCGCGAAGCCGGTGTGGAGCTTTTCATGGCAGCAAGGACAGGCATCGGAGACTTGCAACGACGCCAAACTGAGGCTCCGATCTCCGCGGCGTCGGGTGTGGTAGAGCCACAGCAGTTTCCTTGCGTAGGACTCCTCCACAGTCTGCGGGACACCCATTAGACCCTCGCAGAACATGTATGTGCACAACCGCTCAGCGATGTTACCGGCGGTGTCCATGAAGCCGCGACAGAAGATCTCGATCGCTCCAGCCGTTTGATGCGGCCTCATAATGTGGCACGCCGAGAACGTCATCCTCAGGTTGCCGAACTTCCGGAAATTAGGGACCTCGTCGAGCACGATTGAGTGGTTCAACGCGTAGCTAAAGCGCTCACCGTCCGAGTCGAGGGCAATGCCCGTGGACTCAATGATGAGGTAGTCACGAGGCTTGACGAACCGCCCTGCCGGTCCAGCGGTGGAATGGCAACACCATTTGACCCCTAAGAAGCGAAACGGGTCGTCTTGTGTAGGTCCGTGGATCCGGGCCAGGATCCGCATGTCATCAACCACAACGTCCTTGATGCTGGCGTTCCGTGTCCGACTTCGAGCCTCTGTGTCTTCGAGAAAGCCGAATGCAGCGTCTTCAACTGTACCCGGTACCACACCGGTGCAGAAGACCATCGGCACGCGCTCCGGTCTCGCCTTTTCCATTACGTTCTGCTCCAAGACGTCGACGTAGCTGAATTCATCCAGGAATTCGTCCTCCGAGTCGTCTCCCAAGAAGGTGACGCTCGGGTACGTCTCTGACAAGGCGTACTCTAGCTTCTTGTCGGTGGCCGGAAAGAACGACGGCATCTGCGGAGACGTGACGACTGCCTCGGTCTCATCACTCTGGATTCGTTCCCGCCGAAACCTTGATGATGAACGCTTCCAATTCCGATACGCTGTCATATTGTTCCTCTCCTTGACCATTTTCCACCGCATGAGGTCGACGATGCGCCCCTGAGCCACGAAGTCGTCATGTGTCCGCAGCGTTTCAGCCACGAGCTGGTCTGCTAGCAACTCCAACGCATTCGCGTCGACTGCAGACAAGGGGAAGGCTTCGGTGGGTAAACGGGATCCATTCCGTTTCGGTGCGGCAAACTTCAGGAAGATTGGCGAGTGCCACTTGTGCTGCATCGACTTATCGACTTTTTAGCGGCGCTACGATGCTTCACACCAGCCACCGGCTGGCAGCCAGAGCCACGATGCAGCGGGGTGGGGTACTTTGTATGGCCCTAGTCGCGACAACGCGGCCACGATTTGAGGACAGGTCGATTAGTGTACATGTACAAGTCGCGGGGTTGTTTCATGGTTTTTGAGAAATGCTTACTGTACGTTCGGTAGTGTCTGATTGTGCGAGCATAGCTTACCAGTACCATTTAGAGGCGCTGGGCTGGTGGCAAGCGCGCCGCACTGAAGGCTGCTGTTGCCGCGTGGAGCAGTCTCTGGCTAGGCCGCGACATTTTCTCGAGCTCCTTTTGCTGCGTGCTGCAATGCTGCATTGCCATCTTCGTGAAATATCTTGTCAGGGGTGTGGAGGTTGCTGGACAGTGCGATACACAATAAGCCACGACCCCACAGTCTCGAATGAAATCTTTGGCTAATGAAATCGCGTTCATGAGTCCAGCACTGGTCCCAGCCTTAACTCCTACATGTACTGGAGAGTCTTGCGTAGTTACATGCACGTGTGTACTGTATAACCGCAAAGGCACAAGCTCCTTCCGGCAGTAAAATGAATCTGTCAATGCAAACTTCGCGTTGCCGAAGCGGTCCATCGGCAAAAGGACGATAACGTGTTGTGACGTCGAAAGGCCGAAGGAACTGGACGCCTTCGTTCATGTAGAGTAAGTTACCTACCGAACGAATTCTAACGCAAAAGAGGTCGACGTTATCGTAATCGATCGCGCGCAAGGGAATTCTACAATACAACATGCAGGCACATGAGCATGTACATGTATACTGGTGCAGCGAGCAACGACGCCCACCAACCAAGCATGACCCGAGGTCCACGGATAGCCGCGAGAGCCGTCAGTGCGAAAGGGCTTTGATTCCAGGCTTGAAGCCCGTCACGCCGTGCACCACGTCACAGAAATGTGTGCGGCTCACACATAAACGAACCGGTGGTGGGCATGGCGAGTTCCTCCTCGACGTCGGAGCTGCAGGGGGCGTTGCGGCGTCTGCAGAGCGACACGCAGGACTTCTGGGCCCCGTTGCACTCCATCCGCCGCGTCGACGCGTCGACGCTCAGCGCCGTGCAGTTCCACCGCGAGTTCGTGAGTCGCAATGTGCCGGTGGTGCTGTTGAACGCCATGACGAGTCCGCAGTGGCAGCGGGCCATGGCCAATTGGCAAAGCGACGACCACTTGATGGCCAAGGCGGGGGACCACCCGGTGACCGTGGACGTGACCCCCTTCGGCTTCGGAGACGCCGTGCTGGAACTGCCAGGCCATCACGAAGAGATTTTCGTCATGCCCGAGGAGAGGGACATGCCGCTGCAGGAATTCCTCCAAATACTCAAAGACCGAGACGGTTTCGACGGCGTTCCCTACCTATCGCACCAGGTTGGTAGAATACTGGGTAGAATGGGTAGAACACAATGCTGATGGCTACATTTTCGTGTAGAACGACAGCTTGAGGGAGCAGTTCCCGGGTCTGTTTGACGAGGTGCCGCCGGCCATGGAGTTGGCCATCGAGGCTTTCGGGAACGAGCCCGAGGCTGTGAATATCTGGATCGGCGACGAGAGGGCGGTGTCGACCATGCACAAGGATCACTACGAGGTAAGATGTGCCTTGTATTGGGGTTCTGAGCGCTGAGCTGACTGTTGTGGTGCGAGTAAAATGATAGAACATGTACTGTGTGGTAAAGGGCCAGAAGCACTTTACGTTGTTGCCACCGTCGGCTGTTGGTTGTCTCTACGAGCGTGAATTTTCGTCGGCGAGGTATCGGCATACGGCGTCTCCGAAACCGGAGGATGAGGAGCATCTCGTGAAGGATCTTGTTGCTACTGAACGCTTTCATGAGAAGTACCCGCAACACGGGAACTGGGAGATTTTGTCCTCGCCCGACAAAGGCGACACGCCGTGGATCCCTGTAGACCCGTTGAATATCGACACGAAGAGGTATCCACTGGCGGCCGCGTTGAATCCTATTGAATTTGTAGTGAACGCTGGTGAGGCGCTCTTTCTGCCGTCGCTATGGTATCATCGTGCCGCACACCGTTGCCCGACAATCTCGGTCAACTACTGGCATGACATGGAGTTTGATTGCCGCTACGTGTATTTCAATTTTGTGCATGACGTCGGCGCTGAAGTTATGGCTTTGGAGAATGGACAACATCGCAAGGATACAAGCGACAAAGAGGCTGAGAGTGAAGAGAGTTCTTCATAGCTGGGTTCGCATCTTTTACTCAACACTTTTGGATTACAATTTATCTACAACCACCGGTTTTATACATCTAGTTTCTTACGTCTATCTAACCGTTTGCCCAGTTAGCGTTGTCCTTGCGCCGGCTGTCGTTCCCGACTTTGAATACGTTGTTGGCGATTCTACGGCTGCTTCGCGACCGAGAGCAAGTCAACTCCCACTTGCCATGCTGACAAATTCTTTACTTCGAGATAACATCTCAAGCAGAACGTTGTCTTCATCACGTGCTTGGGCCCGCTAATTTCCAACACAAGAGTCTTCCTTATCGTACACTTTCGGCAGGCCGAGTGTCGACAGAGAATGCATATCGAGTAGTCCATCAGCATCTCAACACCGCGACCCAATCTCTCGCTGCAGCTCTGGCAAGTATCAACCCCCTGACCCGCTGGAACAAGGCTTCCACCGCAGTGGTGTTTCGACTGCAGCTGCCACGCCAGCTTTCGCTTGTTGGCCTCCTCCATTATCTGCGGCATTCTCATGAGGCTTTCGCAGAACAAGTACGTGGCCAATCGCTCGGAGAGGCTACCGGCCGAGTCAATGAAACCACGACAGAAAATTTCAACTTCCCCCGCGGTGCCATGCGCCCGGACGATGCGGCAAGCAGAAAATGTTATCCGCAAGCGACCAAACTTCTTGAATTCCGGAACTTCATCCAGCACGATTGAGTGCGTCAGCAAGTAACAAATGCGTTCACCGTCGGCATCGAGGGCCATTCCGCTCGATTCAATGACAAGCGAATCACGAGGCTTGATAAAGCGTCCCGCAGCTCCAGGGGTGGAGTGGGCCCACCACTTGACCCCCAGGAAGCGGAACGGGTCGTCGAAGATTGGCTCTTGAATGCGAGCGAGAATTTGCACGTCGTCGACGATGTTGTGTCCACTGATGGAACTACGCGTTCGAGTGCGAGCTTCTGTATCCGCGAGAAAGCCCAGAGCGGCTTCCTCAACTGTGCCAGGGACTACACCAGTGCAAAACACCATTGGAACATTGTCTGGCTTCGCTTTCTCCATCACTCTCTGCTCCAAGATGTCTTCCATGCTAAATCCGCCTTGATATTCATCATCAGAGTCGTTTTCTTCCTGGCAAGTAGCGCTTACAGCCAGGTACGAATCTTCCGAGCACTTCTCGAACTGTTTGCCGTTTGATGGTAAAAATTCTGGCATGTGAGGAGATTCGGCCACTGCGTCCGTGTCTTCACTATCAAACCGTGACCGGCGCATCCTGGTTGAGGTGAGCTCGCGCGCTCTGTACGCTGTCATGTTATTTTTCTTTTTCACTGTCTTCCATTGAGTCTTGTCGACCGCACGGCCGCTAGAGATAAAGTCATCACTTGCACGCAAAGTCTCAGCTACGAGATGGTCTGCTAGCAGCTCAAAGGCGGTTGCATTGGCAGCAGATAATGTGATAGCCTTGGGTGGGTAGACGATCTCAGGGAAATCCATCCTTTCCGAGTTACTGCACGTCGAGGAGAGGAGATTCAGGAGTGACTCATGCATTTCGAGGTGCACCGCTACGAAGGACGGTGCGTGGTGCTACGAACAAGCCGGCTGGTATGCGATGTTGCTGTTAAGGAAAGCGCGCCATCTCCATCTGTGCAGGCACCAAGCATATCCACGGCATCGACGCCTTTGTAAGTGGATCGACGACGCGAAAGTGCGTTCTTCACGTCTCGATAAGATTGATTGATCGTGCAGACCCACTAGTTTCAATCTTATCACAGCAGGTGGCGCGCGTAGTGTCTGAGTGTGCCGCGCGGCTCGGGCCGTGCCCAATATTAATACGCAGACGCAACCACGTTCCCTATAGTCCGGATGGCGGACCCAACCTCCCGGTGTTCTTACAAAGCGACAGCGAAGATGTTTACATGTATTAGCTTCGTTACAGCTTGGCTCTAAGGCGGGCGTCGAGCGTTGCTCATCAAACGATAATGTGGATATACGAATTGACGAACTGTGTTCACGCACAGTAGATGTCCATACACCATAACAGGTGCAATAAGGCTTACATTCTCAGCAACTTACTCACCTTCGTGTTTCACGCATTTTGGACTCGCGACTATCATAAGTATCTACCGCTAACATAGTTGCACTCTGGCCTTTACCCAGAACTTGAAGTGGACATGGACTTAGTCAGCGACTTCGTCATCGAAGAGGATAGAGTGCTGTGGTTGCCTCCTCGCTTCGGCATCGTCTCCAGAGCCACGCTCCACGCCGAAATCTTCATGGCTAACGCTACACATTCTTGGCAGAAGTCCATGTTCTTCTCCGTGATGCTGCTGGCGCTACCAATATCCACGCCCACCTTCTTGACGACCGTGCATTTGCTGCAGAAGACCCGGCGGCAGACCTGGCACGCTGCTCCTGTCTGAATGAGGCGACCGAACTTGCTGAGCGAGTGGTGACAGCCAGCGCAATGCGTCGGGGCGTGGCTCTGGGCTGCCAGCGTCGTAGCGTGTTCTCTCGCCTCGCGCTCTCGAGCGCTCATCTGCCACTTGAGCTTCTTGACGTATGCGCACTGCACGAGTCCGCCCACAGCCAGCAACGTCTCCTTGAAGATGTTGATCGTCACGCCCTCCATGATGTCGCCGCCCATGTCGTTGAAAGCTCTGCAAAAGACCTCCACCGTTCGCTCCGAATGCGATCGCATAATAACGCACGAGGACACGCGGGCGCGAATCACGCCGAACTCCGACAGCTCCGGCACACGATCCAGTGCGTAGCTGTGCATGAGCATGAAGGCCACCTTCTCTCCGTTCGAGTCCCGGGCGATGCCCGTCGACTCGACGTACACCATGTCGCGCTGGGTGATGAACGTGCCCATAGTTTTCGTCGCCCACTTCACGCCGAGGAAGCGGAACGGATCCCCCTCTGACGGCGCCTCGAGCGTGGCTAAGATCTTCTGGTCGTCGTACTCGTCCCCAATGTAGGCGTCTCTCAGTCTCCAGCGCGCTTCGTTGTCTGCCAATGCACCGAACGCTGCGTCCTCCACCGTGCCCTCCATCTTGCCCGTGACGACGATGAGTGGCACCCGGTCAGGCCGCGCACGCTCTAGCAGAGACCTGTCCGTGAGGTAGTCGGCGTCGTGACGGTGACTCGCACCAGAACCTCCCGAGCTCGTCGAGGCCTTGACCCGTGACGCGCCAAGGCTGTCGGACGACGCGAAGCTGCCGCTGCTCATTTCGGACAGCGCCACGAGCTGCGGAGGCTCCAGCGCCTCTGCCGAACTCTTGCGGCGACGAGAGCGATACACGTGCAGGTGATCCTGCGTCTTGACGTACTTCCACCGCTCCGGGTTGAGCTTCCGGTGGCGCGCGATGAACTTTTCGCTGGACAACAGTGTTTCAGCTACCAGTTCGTCCGTGTAGTCGACGATGGCCTGCTTCTCCGCCGTCGAGAGCTTCAGCGGGGCGAACACGTTGGGCGGCACCTTGGACCTCCCCATTGTCGAGCAATAGTGGTGAGCTGATACCCTTCGAGCGTCTCCGCCAATACGAAAATGCTAAACTGCACTGCAGTGCGGCTCTGTGAAGGTTCAAGGGCGTCGTGACCTTGCAGGCAGAGGAGAGGCAGGAGGGAGGGAGGGAGACTGGTGTTGCATCCGCGGGTTACGGCTTTGTGACGCTGGACAAGACGTCACTGCGCACGACGGCACGACACGAGGACAAAACGGCTGAGACTTGGCCAGCAAGACGCAGCGGAACATGACTTGACCTGGCAGATGGTGCCCTCCTGGTACATGGAGAAGTGAACGGAGACTGCGAGGCGTGGGATCAGGAAGGACCGGGGAAGAAACTCTGACTCAGAGTTCCTCCGAGTCTGAGGGCATTTAGACACAGGAAGACACCTTGGCGCTGTCAAAGGCCTCGCATAAGAGCTTGGTCTCCGTAGGGGAGGGACCACCCGAAGCCGTCGTGATGATGGTGGTCTGCGACTGGCGCTTCCATCAGCGCGAAAATGATCGCAGTGGGACGCAAATCCTCGAGACGGGCGCAAATTGTCGTGTGTTTGTGTGTGTGTGTGTGGGGGGGGGGGGGGGGGGAGGGAGGGCGAGGGATTCTAACTAAGGATTTTGGCTATTTCACAAAGTAAAAATAAAAAATCACTGTAAAAAGAGTGAAAATAACCAAGACATTCACTTCGCTTTCACCAACGAAGAAGAACGGACTCGTCACCAACCGGAGAGTTCTTACCACGCAGCTAAGAGGCCGAGAGGGGGTGAAGTGCAATGGCAGAGACAGGGCAGCGCCCCAGCTCCGCACCTGCAGCGCGGGTGCACCATGCACTGCATACTTGCAGCAGCACTTGTCCAGCGGACGAGTAGCTGCCAGTGCCCACATACTAAGCTCTAGTTATTGGTTGCTGTATACTAACGATAATACAAGCTCTGGGTTTTTGGCTGGTGGCGGTGGGGGCAACGTCACTTCTAGAGAGTTTGCGCAGCGCGCAACCCGGGCACCAGTCTTTTCTCCCTACAGGAGTGAGTTCCGCATCTAACGGTGTTAACGCATCTATCTACCTCTATGGTGCAAACCCGTAGTACGAGGGGTTACACCACCTCTCAGGTTATGAGCCCAAGAAGGGACTCGTCAAGTCCGCAGCACTTGCCGTCACCAGAGCCCAGCGAATAGTTGCAGCAGCGCCTGCTGCCGGATTGCCGTACTACACACGTCTGGAGAGCCAGCTGGAAGGTCTACTGGGTCAGTTTGGGTCAATGTTGGCACTTCTGACAGATCAGCAAAGGGCGAGGAATGTTCCCGTCGCAGAGGCGACGCCGCCTCCCCAGCGACAGCTCATTCGAGAATCCGCCGGTACCCAGCCAGAGCCCCGAGTACAGCACGTCCTGACGCCGTACGGATCGCGCCGAGGGGACCCCGCCGCGGAGGACTTCCCGGCATACAATAGCTCCGCCAACGCCAGCGGGCATCTGGGCGAGCTGCCAAGTGCACGCACCGCCGCCTCTCCAGCAGCGCAAGGAGCCGCCGCCGTGCTGCCAAGCAACCTCCCGGGCCACTGCAGCGCAGCACCCAAGTACCCCCGTGTTTGCTCTGTCAGCGACAGCAGCTGTTGAGGCCGCGCCGATTGACTTCGTGGCGGACTCCGCCGAGGGAGAGACGAACATGGGAGGCCAGCACCGCTGCACGCGGTGCATGAACGCAAGCAACCACGTCGCGCCGAACGCGCGACTCAACAACGACAACTACAAGACATGGAGGGCCGAGATGTGCACGATTCTCGACACCTCCAGCTTGCTACCTCCGCTGAGCACATCGAGGATCGGCGCAACGATGTGCAACGACGGTGCTTTCAACAACGACTTCACGTCGCCCTGATAGAGATTGTCATGGCCCTCAGCGAGGACATGCAAAGCCGCTTCTCGAACGTGATCGAGAGAGCAGACCCGCTCCTGCTGTGGCGCACGCTTGCTGACCACTTCGACAACCACCCCGGCGTCAACGTGGTGTTTCTGAAGCGCGACATGCTGAACCGCTGGTTGCAGCGCAACGAGCGGCTCGACAAATATATCAAGGACTTGGACGACTTCAAGCACCAACTACGCCGTGCGAACCAGCAGTTGCCTGGGGCGGAGGCGGTCTCCGTCCTGCTGTCGAACACCGTGGGCGTCTACCCGGCTGTCGTCAACGAGCACGAGGTGCGTCTCGCCCGTGGCGAGAGCATCTCCTGGGAGCAAGCGATCGAACGACTTCGACTCGCTGAGCATGAACGCCAGCAAGCAGAACGTCAGCAAGGGCGTGATGGACGTGTCGTCCAGCAAGGTGTCGCACTCGTGCATAACAGCTCTGGAAGCAGCCGCCGTGGGGGAGGACGTCGCAGCTCCAGCTACGCCAGAGGCAACAACGCCCGCAGCAACCAGAGCAGCAGCCCACGCAGCCCCAATAGCAATCTCTCGCCCCGTGGGCAGAACAAGCTCCAGAATAGCAAGAGGTCCTCGCGTGGCAGCGAGGATCTTGCCTAGCGCAAGATCAAGTCCAACGGCAATGCTTGTGGCCGGCAGGGGCATTGGCGAAACGACCCCGAGTGCCCCGAGCGTGGGAGCAACTCGGGCAGCGGGGACCGAGAGCCAGCGCGTAGCATGATGTCAGTGGTGATAGTGAAGAAGACAGTGTCGATGAACAGCAGCCAACGTGGCGCTGTGCTAGCGGTGCGAGGCAGTATGAACGCACAGCGCGCGTCGGGTGACATGATTGAGTGGATCCTGGACAGCGGAGCACAGACCAGTGTCTCCAGCGACCTGACCATGTTCACGGAGCTGCACGAGGACACGGTCTCCGAGGTGCAGTTCGGCAACGGTACAACGGAACGTGCGAACGTGGGCACTGCCCACATGATGGTGATGAACGAGCACACTGGCAAGGAAGAGGAGCGCTTTCTCGAGAACGTCAGCTACTCCAAGTCTGCGCCCTACAACTTGATCTCCAGACGTACATGCAATTCACTTGCGGCTTCAAGCTACGTGTCTCGCGCGACCAGACGATCACGTGGCTCGTCAAGGACTCGCTGAAGCTGAAGTTCCAGTACGATCGCGGGATGTACCGCATGTGGACTCCGCGTCAGAGCAAGCCTGTGCTGAGCGTCTCATCTCGCAGCGTCGAGAACCCTATGGCGCTGCTGCACAATCGCCTCGGACATGTAGGCATGGACACGATCAAGACTATGGCAGGCCAGGCCTATAACTTTGGGATTCAATTCCAGCAGCAACAGTTTGCCCACTACGAATGCATTCCTTGTGTTGAGTCGAAGACCAAGCGTATGAGTTATTCGAGAGGTCCAACCCGCTCAGCGAAGCGGCTGGAGAAGCTGAGCGTCGATCTCTGCAGTGTCGGAGTCGACACAGTTGCAAAGTCAAATCAGTTTCTTCTCGTAGTAGATGAGGCTACAAGGTACAAGTGGGATATCTGCTTAAGACCAAGGATCCACCAACTGAGATGGTCAAGGCTCTCATTCGCAAAGTAGAGATCCAGTTCCCGAAGTGCAAGATCAAGACAGTCTTCTCGGATAGAGGAGGAGAGTTCGTGAACAGCGAGATCGAGGAGTTCTGCAGCGACCACGCCATCGGGCCGCGTTCTACAAACCCGTACAGCCCTCAAGAGAACGCTATAGTTGTAACGGGGTTACACGTACAAGTGGCTGCAAGCCACATGTGAATTTAACAGATAGGTTATCTGTTAGACGTTTTGGATACTTCCTCACATTGGTGTAAGACACACCGATGGATACATTGAAGTGGACCACCACAGTGAGTGGTCCACACCTACCCAAAGATCCTATTGGTAGAAAGCAGCATCTTTCTACCAATTAGAGACGTGCATATTGGCGGGGCTCTGACAGCCAGCCGCTGTCAACCCCTTTCATAGATGATAAACAGTTTTTAGCAGTTTTAGAAGGAAGATCAATTTACAAACAAATACAGTTCTCATCTTACCTAATCTAAGTCACTTGGAGTCTTATCTGATTTAACTTATATTTGTGTATTCAAATATAATTAACCGAAGTAATTACTAAGTACTTACGCTTCCTCATACACGTAGCGCAACGTGTAAGCTAAAGTAGTGAGTCAAGTTAGACCCACTACACCTGGTAGCACTTTGTAGTTCGTCCAACGACCGATTGCTTGACGTTCGTACGAGGTGTACGAACGCGGAGCCGAGAACCCCATGAGCACGGAGGTGCCCATGGAGAGCTCCAACACGCCTGCAACGCATGTTGCACGCGCTGACTGCCCCCACCTGTCAGATCCAGAGTGGGAAGCCCTCCAACGACTGTCAACAGTCATTGGAGAAGCGGCGATAGCTACGATGCTGCGTACGCTATCGCCGACAGAGCAACATGGTGTTGCTCTGGGGTTCATCATGAAGGAGCAGCGTGATGCTGCTTCCTCGGTGACGGCGTCGTCAGGGACGACACCGCGTGCTCAATCACTGAAATTGAGCGTGAGCAATTATGTAGGAAGAGAGGGCGAGCCTCTCCTCCGATGGCTTGTCGAACTCGACACAGCCATAGCGGTTCGACGCATCGTCGACCCGCTGTCGAAGGTCGCGTTCGCCATGTCCTGCCTTGGCGGACACGCAAGGAGTTGGGCGTATGGACGCCGACTCTCCGATCCTACGTGCTTCAGCACGTACGAGGTATTCAAAGAGGAGCTCAGACAAGCGTTTGAGCCCCCGCAAAACGAGTTCCGGTCGAGGGCGGAGTTCCTCGACCTTCAGCAGGGTAAGCATGACGATCATGCTTACGCGCAGCGCGCACGATACTTGGTCTCAAATACCGTGATCAATCCAATTGACGAGGCGACTAAGGTCGTCACGTTCATGAAGGACTTAGAGATGGGCCCGTGAAGACCTATCTCTTCTGGGAGTATCCGAGTACTCTCGAAGCTGCAATCGCCCTTGCCATGCAAGAAGAGTTTAGCCTGCGGCAGGCTAAACTGCATGTGAACGTGCCGAGGCCGCAACCGCGCCCGGTAGCGAGGCCGGGAGGTCCAGAACCAATGGACCTCTCGAATGCAACAACTGCTGGTTACCAGCAGCAGGGAGGTAACGTGCGATGCTTCCGTTGCGGAAGGATCGGTCACTTTGCACGGGAGTGCACAGCTCCCATGCCCCCTGGAGGTGGCCGTCGTGGCGATGCTAGGCATCGCCGCGGACCAACAAAAAACGCGAACATCCAGTAGGCGCGGGGCGCCCTACTGGTAATGCAGTCACGCGTGCCGACATCGGGCACGCGACACTGAGGACTGCAGCCCCCAGTGAGACCAGCTCTCACTGCAAGAAACAAGATGACAGGCCGAACCTAGTCATCTTGAAGGTTTACTCGAAGAGAACGAGTGACTCTCTTCGAGCTTTGGTAGATTCAGGCGCGTCGAGCAACTTTGTTCGACTACGAAGCCTGTCGAGACTTGACTTCGAGGAGGTAGATACACCTCGAAGTCTTCTGGAGGTACGACTGGCAACAGGTGCCATCGTGAAGACCGAGAAGCGCGTCGTGAACGTGCGCTTCTCGTACAAACAACGAGTGTTTGTCGAACACTTTATCGTCCTGGACCTGGACGATCAGTTCGACGTAGTAATGGGCATGCCGTGGCTTGCACGGCATGATCCGGTGATAGACTGGAAGAAGCGCACGCTCGTGCGCTTCGGACGCGACAGCGGAACTGAGAGCGATGGCCCTGTTACCGCAGCGCACGCACCAACAGGTGCGCGCGGCTCACCAATCGAGACAGCGCTTTATGTTGCTGTCCCGGAGTGCCCAAGAAGTGCGCGAGGGCGCGCACAAGTGAGACCCACGTCGGCAATGCTGCCGACGTCGGAAGAAAAAGATGTGCTGGTTCCGGGAACCAACACCCACGTTCAAGCGTGTAAGGGACAGTCCCTGACCCGAAGCGGTCAGGTCGACAACGATGTGTCGGCTCCGGGAGCCGACGCACCCTCGGTCATGAGGGGCTCCGCCAATGAATGGCGTCGAGGTGACGAAGGCGTGTCAACTCCGGGAGTTGACGCTGCAAACAGTGCGGACGGTTGCAAACGTACCGCACTGACGCAATTTGCATGCTGTCGTGCAGCCGGGCTGCACGACGAAGCGCCATGCGGTCAAGCCGGGCTTGATACCGCGCGCCCGCGGACAGGGTCCGCCGGCGAACAACTGTCCACGGCCGGGCCTGGACCAGAAGAACAACTGTGCGGAGCCCGGCTCCGCACAACAAGAAGACGGCGCAAGCGGAAAACGCTGCGCAAGTCTCGGTCCGGGACCGAGACGCAACAAGAGCAGTTTGCTGGGCAGACTGCGGTGGTGACGCCGAATGTCAAGACGCTAAGCGTCTTGACGCGCACCGATATTGGATTCCAGTATCGTGACATGGAACTCGCTAGTCCTCCGACGACGGCGTCGGAGTTGACTTCGCTTCCAGCCATGAGCTGGAAGCGCTTCACGCGCGACTTGCACGATGGACGCATCGAGCAAGTCTGCGTTCTTTCGGACAGTGAAAGAACGGCGAGCGAGAGCGAAGAGCTGAGGCAGCTCTTCATGGGAAGTACCACTGAGAGTGGAGACACTCTCAGTGCGAAGACGAAGCGAGAGCGCTTCGAGGAACAAGGTTGGGACTCGCTGAAGTCGAGTCCCTATTACGAATTGTTGAGGGAGTACAAAGACGTACTCCCGGAAGACATTCCTGCGGAGCTTCCGCAGGATAAGGGCATTCAGCACGAGATTGATCTCGTGCCTGGCACGAAGTACTGTGTCACGCGGCAGTGGCCACTGCCGCGAGAGCAAGTGAAAGCGATCGACGACTTCTTTGAAAGTCGTCGTAAAGCAGGACAAGTGCGGGAATCAAAGTCCCCGCACAGTGCTTCGACGTTCTGTGTCAAGAAGCCACAGGGAGGATGGCGCATCGTTCATGCCTACAACAAGCTGAACGATGCGACGGTACCGGCGCAGACGCCGATACCGCGAAAAGATGTTATCATCGATTCGATGACCGGGAGCACCGTTTACAGTGCTCTCGACTTGCGAGATGGATTCTATCAAATCCTAATGCGTGAGAGCGATATCCCTCTCACGGCAGTGAGCACGCCAAGCGGCATGCTCTGGGAATGGCTAGTAATGCCACAGGGGCTTAAGAATGCCCCTGCGACTTTCAACAGGTGCGTGACGCACTTGTTGCGCTCGGTGCGCGACTTCGCACCGAGCTACTTCGATGATGTGTTCATCCACAGCCGGGCTGTGGACGGGAAGACCGACGTAGAGATGCACAGGGTGCATCTCCGGAAGCTACTTGAGCTTATGAGAACACATAAGCTCTACGCGAACCTGAAGAAGTGTATCTTCGGGGCGAGCGAGATACCCGTCCTCGGGTGTCTCGTAGGGAAGAATGGTGTTCGCCCTGACCCGGAAAAGGTCAGAGTGATAAATGAATGGCCAACGCCTTCAAGTGTCAAGGAACTGAGGCAGTTCCTTGGCTTGGCCACGTACTTGTGCAAGTACGTGGAGGATTATGCGGGCAAGATCCGCCCGCTGTCACAACTTCTTAAGAAAGAAGCTGTGTGGAATTGGACACCCGATTGCCAAAAGGCATTCGATGCAGTCAAGCGGGGCTTGACTGAGGCACCGATCTTGGCAGTAGCCGACCAAGATCGTCCATTTCACGTCGTATGTGACGCATCCGACTTTGCAATCGGATGCGCGTTGATGCAGCACGATCACGAGGGCCGTGATCGTGTCGTCTACTACCAATCGCGTCAGCTGAAACCAGCTGAGCGCAACTATCCGGTGCATGACAAGGAACTCCTTGCCATGAAGTACGCACTCGCAAAGTTCCGAGTGTATTTGCTTGGAAGTAGACCATTTGTGGTCTACACCGACCATGCATCACTGCGCACCGCAGTGAAGTCGCCACACATATCACAAAGAATGGCGAGGTGGTTCTCATTCTTTGCGGAGTATAACTTCCGGGTCGAATACAAACCCGGAAGATTGAATGTGGTGGCCGACGCGTTATCACGTCGGCCGGACTACGCGGAAGCTGCTGACGTCAATGCCATTGACGTCATGCGATCGAGCAAACCCACATCGTCCCTGTTGGATGATGTGAAGGCCTCGTACGCGCACGACGCGGACGCGAAACTCTTGCTGGCCTATGGCACAGCGCCTTCTGACAAGTCCCGTCAGAAGCTGCCCAAGCACCTTCGAGCGCGTGCACACCGCTTTCGTGTGCACGACGGACTACTGCTTTACAATGCAGTCGACGACAACGCGGATCGCGTTGTCGTGCCAAATGACCATGACCTGCGACTCAGGATCATGTACGAGTATCATGATGCCCCGACTGCGGGACATCTCGGACGTGAGAAGACTTACGTCCTTCTCACGCGCGACTTCTACTGGCACCACCAGTATAAGTGGGTGCGCAAGTACATCCGTGCTCGCGAGGTATGTCAACGCGTAAAGCCTGCGCCATTCGCGCAGGCTCCACTGCAATCACTACCGACTCCGTCGGAGTGTTGGAAGTCCATGTCTTTGGACTTCATCTTTGGCCTTCCCCCGGATAGCGGAGGGAACACCGGTGTTGTGGTCTTTGTCGACCGCTTCAGCAAGATGGTACATCTTGCTGCGGTGCCAGCAGAGGTGACCGCGAAGTAGACGGCCCGTCTGCTCGTCGACATGGTGTTCAAACACCATGGCATGCCGTCCGACATCGTGTCGGACAGAGACCCGCGCTTCACAGCGCACCTGTGGCAAGAAGTGTTTACACTTCATGGGAGCCAGCTTTCCATGTCGACTGCGGATCATCCGCAGACGGACGGTCAAACCGAGCGCGTGAATCGCGTGCTCGTCGATATGTTGAAGAGCTACGCTCACTCGTTCCAATACTGGAGCGAGTGCTTATCGATGGCAGAGTTTGCCATCAACAACTCAGTGCATGCCTCGACCGGGCATACACCGTTCTACGTGAATGCCATGCGGCATCCACGCCTACCGAGTTTACTCGGAGTGATGGCTCCCACTTTAAGTGGGGGAGGATCTACGACTGCAATACAGCAGCCGCAGAAAACCGCTGACATTTGCACAGTGTCAGCTGCAACCATGGACAAACCACATGAGTCTGCGCAGGGCGCAGACTCCCCCAACAACAAGGCCAACGACCACGGGTCTGCGCAGGGCGCAGACACCGCAAAGAACCACGCAGAGGCCGGGCCTCTAGCGGAGAGCGGGCTGAATGACTTCAGCTCGGATGCAATCAGTTTCATCACCAAAAGACAAGCCGTGATTCAGTTTGTCCAAGACACAATAGCAGCTTCTGTTGATCAACAGAAGCTGAACGCAGACAATGCGGGCAGAGGCAACACAAATGAATTTAAAGTTGGTTCATTAGTTTTGTTAGCTACGCAAAACCTGCCTAGACATGCAGTTTCGGATTTCGGAGAAAGCTTGCTTGCTCCGCGCTTCATCGGGCCGTTCACTGTGTTGGCAAGGCACGGCAACGCATACACGCTAGACATACCGTCTAGCATGCGCCTCCATCCGACCTTTTACGTCGGACGGCTGAAGCCATACCTGCAGCACGAGCCATATAGCTCGGCTGACCCGAAGCCTCGGCAGGAGCCGAGGCAGAAGCGGAGGACTTGGCCTCGGCGACGAGCAACCTCTCCTCCAGCGCGCGGACGCGCTGGAGCAACCCCTTCATCTGGGTCCCCAACTCGACCTGGATATTCGAGGCGGTCTGCGAGACCGCCGCGACTTGGGCCTTCTGGTTCGCCAGCTCCTGTTTCAGGGCGGCGAACTCAGCGCCCTGCAAACGCTCCACGACGGTCACCCGGTCGTGGAGAGGCGCATACTGATCAGCCCGGGGCTGGTCATACCCGCGGCGTGTTCCCACCCCCGCCACCGCCGATCCGTGACGCCCGCGGCTCAACCCGCTGGATTGTTGAGCGGATTGTTGACCATAGTATCCCGAAAACGAACCCTCAAGGGGCTCGTTTTCGTATTCGTTGGAGAGGATTTCCTCCCCATCAAGATACATGGGAGCCGCGGAACGTCTTGCTGGAGGACGTTCCGGAAATGGTGAGAGCGTACGAGGAGCAGTACACGCTGGCGCAGCGGAAGTAACACGAGCGCTGCGATCATCGCCAGCGCCCGAACCCTCACGTGCTAAGAACTTAGCACGGAGCTCTTTGGGACTCTCGGGCACACGGAACGACGTGTACCCGTTCAGGTCGCGGTCGCTAAAGCGGAACGCGCCTGGGAAGCACTTCGTGCACTGAAAGCCCTCGGGCACAGCGCACGGCACATTTGCCTCCTCAGCAGCAACACGAAGTTGCTCCAGCTTTCCACGCTTCGAGTACGTCTCGAAGCGATCACGCGCTTGCTTAATCCGATCACGGTAAGCACTCGGCCTCTTGTTGAAGTTCTCAACAAAGGCGTTCCAACTTTGACAAAGTGCCTGCCATTCGGGCACTTTGCTGCGAGAAGAGGTCTTCTTGCTTTGAAACCATCGGAGCTCATGAAAGAGTCCGATGTAGTAATCGCGCCTTTGATGCGTTTCCGCATCAAAGTACAGTTCGGCAGCCCCAGCGTCATCTATGATGGCGCTGCATACGTACAGCGGCACCTCATTCGGAGGTACCGAGTTCCCATACCGGTCCGCGATCTCGGACGCGGACGGCATCCATGGATCGCGCGCTGCAGGCGCAGCGCGCGGAGAGCCTTGAGCTTTGACATCACGCGCTGCAGCAGCAGCGCGCGGAGTACTGAGAGCCCCAGCGGAAGCGAGTGGGGTATCGCTCTCAGTACGCGAACGCTTCGAACTCGAAGCGTCCGATTCGTCCCCTTCACGCGGGCGAACGTTCTTGGCGTGAGGGTCGAGCGATTCGCTCGACACTGAGTCTTTACGCTTTGAGGGCGAGTCCTCCTCGCCCTCCATGTCTTCATCGTCGTCGTCGAAGTCGACGAGGTCGCCGTACTTCGCCTTCTGACGCTCGAAGTAGTCGTTGATGGAGAGATGACTCCCCACCGACTTCGAGGTCTTCTTCTGTGGCGCGCTCATCGTTGAATGAGCGCGGGTTTCTTCTCCAAACGCGGAGAATTGACGAATGGTCAATTCAGAAGATTGACGTGCGGAGACCCCACGCGTGTAACCTTAAGGGGGGATGGTGTAACGGGGTTACACGTACAAGTGGCTGCAAGCCACATGTGAATTTAACAGATAGGTTATCTGTTAGACGTTTTGGATACTTCCTCACATTGGTGTAAGACACACCGATGGATACATTGAAGTGGACCACCACAGTGAGTGGTCCACACCTACCCAAAGATCCTATTGGTAGAAAGCAGCATCTTTCTACCAATCAGAGACATGCATATTGGCGGGGCTCTGACAGCCAGCCGCTGCCAACCCTTTCATAGATGATAAACAGTTTTTAGCAGATTTTAGAGGAAGATCAATTTACAAACAATACAGTTCTCATTTTACCTTAAACTAGCTACTTGGAGTCTTGTCTAAGTTAACTTATATTTGTGTATTCAAATATAATTAACCTAATTAATTACTAAGTACTTACGCTTCCTCATACACGTTACGCAACGTGTAAGCTAAAGTAGTGAGTCAAGTTAGACCCACTACACGGGGCGCCCAACTGGAGAGTTTTTAAGTCTTCATGAGGGGCGTGCGGGTGGCGCACGCCATGGGGACTTAGCCCCTGAGAGTCTATGCACTCTCGAAGCGGAGAAGGGCAGGGATAGGCTGCTCGTGGTGCACGCGAGCGTACCGGGATACGACCGTCCCTTGAGAATCTTGATCGATTCCGGGGCGTCAAAGAATTTTGCGCGCCACCAGACAGTCGCGCGCAACCGCGACTGGTATGCCGATGCTCTACGTGACAGCAAAGGCAACGGACTGGTCTCCGTCAGGCTAGCCCACGGTACAGTGGTAGACGTACCTCGGGTCCACATGGACCTGGGTCAAGTTCGAAGGTTTTGACAGCAAGGAGCCGTTCGTGGTCCTAGACATGGACAAGTACGACTCGATCTTTGGCATGCCGTGGTTAGAGAAACACGAGCCTTGGATCGATTGGCGCGGCAAGGCCATTGGGGCAAGCCGTCCCCCGCGCTCTGACAGAGCTTTGGTGAGTCATGTTCCCACCTCTAGCGGAAGCTGGAGCGCCCGCGAGGGCCGCCAGGGCGCAGCAGCGTCCAAAATGTTCTTTGGGGTCGTCGAAACTCGACGCCCACCCTCTGTGTTCGTAAGCCGAACGGAAAGTGGCGTCTGGTTCATGCTTATAACAAGCTGAACAGCGCGACTGTGCCAGTGCAGACACCTATCCCGCGGAAGGACGTGTTGCTCAACAACATGGCCGGGTGCACATTGCACTGGATCTGGCGGATGGGTACCGCCAGATCCTGATGCGCGAGAGCGATATTCCGCTCACGGCCGTGAGCACGCCGCGTGGTATGCTCTGGGAATGGCTGGTAATGCCACAGGGGCTCTCGAATGCCCCAGCAACGTTCAATCGCTTGGTCACACAGCGGTTCCGACCTTTGCGTGCGTTCACACAGACGTACTTTGACGACACATTCGTCCACAGCCGTGCCGAGGCAGTCCAGACGGCCATGGAGGTGCATCGCTTGCACCTCCGACGTGTGTTTGAAGTCATGAGGGTGAACAAGCTGTTCGCCAACATCGACAAGTGCGTGTTTGCAGCTGAGAAGATTAAGGTCTTTGGCTGCTTCGTCAGCAGCGCTGGGGTCCGTGCGGACCCGGAGAAGGTGAAAGCCATTGCGGCTAGGCCGCAACCCCGATCATAGAAAGATCTATGCCAGTGGTTGGGCCACGCCAAATACCTGCACAAGTACAGTGCTGGCTATGCCGGTCTGGCACGACCATTGTCGGATCTACTGAAGAAGGATGCCGACTGGCGCTGGGAGCGTCACCACCAGGATGCCTTCGACGACATCAAAGCGAGCTTAGAGTGCGTCCCAGTCCTGGCCCTGCCGGAAGAGACGAAGCCTTTCAGCGTCGTCTGTGATGCATCAGACTTTGCCATTGGCTGTGCGCTCCTACAGGCCGACGATAATGGCCACGAATGGGTCGTGTCGTTCCAGTCAAGGCGGCTTAGAGCTACCGAATGGAACTACCCCGTTCACGACAAAGAGCTACTTGCAATGAAGTACGCCCTTGTCAAGTTCCGGGTGCACCTACTGGTCTCAACGCCCTTTGTTGTCTATACAGACCACGTGTCCCTGCGGACAGCCGTCAACACGCCGCACCTATCCCAGCGGATCGCGCGCTGGCTGTCCTTCTTCGCGGAATACAACTTCCGCGTCGAGTACAAGCCAGGCAAGCTGAATGTGCTTGCCGACGTACTGTCGCGCCGACCCGACTACGAGCTCGCTCAAATTAGTCGGGTCACGACGGATCTTTACTATCACATCCGGTTGGCGTATCGTGACGATGTCAATGTCGTGTAGGAATTCACGATTTTACGAGTCCTCGTCCCTCAGCCTCGACAAATGGGACGAGTCCTACCAACAACACACGCTTCCCTCGAAAGGTCGGCGAATATTGTTGGGATTAAACCTGAAGACCAGGTCCGATCCCTTACACCGGGCTGGAAATATGCCTTGTGTTGAAGTATCGGTCAGGTAGGTAGAGCCCACACACATGCACCGCCAGCCAGGAGCAACGACTGGGGTGCGTAAATATAAACGCTTTCGCGCTAAACCCACTGTGGTCCCTCAGAAAGGAAGGGTACCGAGCCGGTCAAGGCCTTTGACAGGGGCGCCGAGGTGAAACCTCGGCCAAAGAGTCAAATACACTGGGGGGCCACGCCACGCACCACAACGTACAAACGTACAGGGAGGACTCTCTACCTCCCAACACTCGTCACTATCCACTCTTGGCTTTACCAGGGCGAACTCTCGGTCACTGTACCTTAAGCTCACCGGCAGACATACCCCGCGTCTGCCGAGCGTATCCAGACCCTACCACTAAGCTAGCTAGACTTACCGTAGACGGACTTGACCCTGATGGCTTGGGGGGAATATTCTGCTCTGATTTAATAGTTAGAGGCGGTGAGGCCTCGACTATAACTAACCCCTAATGTCTATACAAATATCTAATATAGACCGAGCTTTCGGTCTAATCCTACAACCGGACGAGTCTTCGTCCTAAGGCCGGATTCCTAATAGGAGGCAAAAGGTGTATCCACTATGACTATCCGGAGAGAACGGCGAGAATTTATTAGGACCCGCCGAGCCTCACAGTCACTAACTAGCTTCCTGTCACTCTGGCGCGGTAAATGTGAGTAGCCAATAGGAGACCTCGGCCATCTTCTCTCAAACTCTCGACGCCGTTAGACCTCGGTCTGGTGGCTCCACTCCACAGTCAAAACCCAATCTCACAACGACCCCACGTCGACTCGAGCCTGTCAGGTGGTGAGCGTCATGGTGCACGTCATCACTGCCAGCATGTCTGCTCCACCGAGCCCTCGGCAAGGGCGGCAGGTCTTCACGTCGGAAGCTCTCGGCCGCGCTCTCAGGGTAAGTTATGTGGTGTCTCGAAGCTTCGCTGGTTTCCTCATGCTAATCTTCCATGTCTGCTTTGCATACCACAGTATGACCCAAATGCATTCATCATGCCCTTCCCTTCTGAGTTCACGGCTAGGTTGGTTGAGGCCTTGGCGGGGTCAACTTCCGCCTCTGACTCGTACAGCGGGACACCCCGAGGTCTCCCGCCATTTCCTGTGCGCGACCCTCCACCGAGAGGTGGTGCTGCGCCCAACCCTAGCCCCCCGGCTCGTTCGCCACGAACTCCCGCCTCTGATTCGCACAGCGGGGTGACAACGTGCTCTGAGGCCGCGGGTTCGGGTCGCGTCAACGGTTCGCCTCCTTGTTCTTTGTGGAGCCTGGCGGCATTTTGTCCAACACAACCCAGCACTGCCGGCTCGAGGAGGGTGAGGTCGCGGAGGCGGCCTCTCGGCGCCCACCGAACCCTCGCCGCGATGTTCTCGAAGACGCAGTCCGGGACGCCGCCGAGAATATGGTCCGAGAGCTGCAGGATCACACCGAGCAGCGTTTCGCTGACCTCGGCCACCTCATGGTGGGCTTGGTGCGTCATCCTCCGCTCCGCCTCGACTCTGATCTTGACCAGCGCCTGGAGGATGCCCAGACCCTCGGCGCGGTGATCAATGCATTGACTCCAGATGCGCCGTCGCCTGCCCCCGGCTGGGACGCAGAGATGGCTGACTTTCGGGCGGAGGTTCGTTACTACCAAGATCAGCTCACGTACAGTGATGCGCTGCTACGCCGAGAAGTCGATGAGCGTCGCAAGTTCGAGGTGCTCTGCAACCAAGCCTCGTTCGAGCGCAATCAGCTCGCTGAAAAGTTTCGAGTCAGCGAGACTTCCTTTCGCGCAAGATGGACATCGCGGTGAATGCACTACGGCAGAGCGCTGAGATGTCTGACAACTTGAAGGCTCGGTGCTCAAAGTATGAGAGCTCGATCAGGGAACTTCGGGCGGTCATCAAGAAAGACCGAGAGGGGTTCAAGTCGGGGCTAATTTCGTACACGAAGGCGGTGGAGAGGTTTAACACATTCCTCCGCCAGCAAGACGCTCAACGAGCCAATTTGTGCAGCCTCGACCTCCCCGATGACTCGTCACTTCCGCCCGTGGTTTTCTCGTTGCTTGGAGAGCTCGACGAGCTGGGCTTGCAATTGCCTGAGGTCGCGGTGGGCTCCAAGCGTCCTCACCCGATCTCCTCGGAGCCGACTGCCAGCTCAAGCGTCGCCCGCTCCCAAAGTGTCTCCGGGCCACTGCAGACGGCTCGCATCAGCATCCCGCCTGACCCCTCGGTCGAGCTGTCGGACGACGAGGGCATTGCTGTCCCGTCAGTCAAGCGTTAGAATCGCTCAGCCAAGATCTCGGCGAAGCCATCGTCTCAGACCAAGCTCCCGCCGATGCCTGCGGCATCGAAGTCCCAAGTTCAAGGCGTACCTCTCGCCTTGACAAGCCGTCGGTGGATCTGAGGGCTAAAGCAGCAGCGACAGCAGCCAAGTCTTGGCCAGATTCTGGTACTATTCCGCAACCCATGGCCCAGGACTCTTCGTCGCAACCCACGACCGAGGACTCTTCGTCGCCACCGCACGGATCGTCTCCTTCACGTGGAGGCGGGATTGGAAGCACGAAGACTCGGCCGACCGACAGGCCTCCAACGGCGAGTAGTGGTTCTCGTTCTCAGTCACCGCCGGAAGGCATTGAGGTCGACGCCGACAGCTCGGTCCACGCGCATCCCTCGCCGCATCCGTCTGACTTCTCGACGAACTCAGTGCCCAGCTCGCCAGCTACGCTTGAGGACGCCGAGGTTCCAAGTTCGCCTCCGTTCCAGTCGGGGTCTCCGAACTTGGCCCATCCGTACCAGCAATTCTTTGCGAGCCTCCCTGCCGATCCTTGTTTGTTCAGCGCCGCCGAGTTCATGCCGGACGAGCGCATTTCGATACGGGCAGATGGCCTTCCGTTGGTGGTCAAGTTCTGGCGACAGTTCAACGGCCGATCAGTCGGCCCCACCGAGAAGAACGACTTGGGTATCGCTGTGTACGAGCGTTCGCATTGGATATCCCCGGCTGCTGTCGAGCGATGGCTCCAGCAACTTGCGGAAGAGCACGGCGAGGGTTCTTCCGCTTACGTCGAGGCGCTCGAAGCTTGGACAAACTACCATTCCAACCGGAATGGACGTGCCAATCGTCTCCGCCTCCGGACCCCCTACCGTCTGTGGCCTCGGTGTTACCCGGATTCGCACGGGCGCATCCATTGCACCCGGAAGTCATGGTCGAGCCCTCGGTTTCTATTTACTCGGTGGATAATTTGCTGTGGACCCCTACGACTACTGACTGGTGCACCGAGGTGACGGAGCTGGATGGCCACGAGCCCTGGCGGAACTGTTGGGTGGATGCCCCTGCGGCGCATCCTTACAACACCATCTTCGCTCCCTGCAACCCAGCGGTTCCGGTTTTCGTTCCCCGTGGGATGACCCTACAACAAGTTGCGTCTGCTGTCACTGTCGATCCCTCGCTGGACCCCAAGCTGGTCACCGAGCCGTGGGTTCGCAAGTTCACTCGCTTCCACGATTCGCCGGTTACTAGGGCCCCTGCTGAAGCTCATGACTCGGCAACCGAGGGCTCGGAGGCTGAAGAGGGAGCGTCTGTGCGTTCCCACGGCGGTGTGTCGACTGAGCGGTCGGCCCAAGGCTCGGTTGGAGAGGCTGTGGACGCTCACGACGGTCGCGCGGATGAGGCTCCAGCTGCCACTCCTCGCTCGGAAGATCGTGCAGTTCCTCCGACCGAGCACCCAAGCGACGAAGTCTTCGACGACGAGCGCGCGGCCGGTGGCTCCGCTCCGGAAGCTGGAGGGTCGGAGGCTCAACGCAGAACCGGGGAGGCCCAAGAGGCGCGCCTCACGGTACTCGCTCGGGTCGCCTCTAGCTCGGACCCTTGAGCCCTCGGTCTCTCGTTTCCACTTTCATGTTTGCGGCTGTAGTTAGCTCAGAGTCTCTCAGTGATTGTAGTGTCAGGGTAGCTAGCTCTCCGGCTTTCGCTAATCGTCTTTTCATCATCTTTGCGTGTCTCCTTATCTCTCTCCAATCGTAATCTCCACTCGTAAGCTCGTTCGAAATTACATGTAAATATACAATCATTTTGGTGCAGTAGTCATTTTCGTCTGCTTGGGTGGGCTGCATCGCCCCACCGGCAGTTCATCATTCACGACGGTTTGCAGCTAGTCCTCGTCAGCGACTTAGACCATCTGCAACCGTCGGTCGCAGCGTTTCTCGCGCAAGTCGTCGTACAGCAGATCGCCGCAAGACAAGTCGGCGGCTGGCTCCCACGAGGGCTCGTCGTAACCGGCCCACTTCACCAGAAACTCTCTGACCGAGCGCTCGGTGCTGTTCGAGAGTGGAACTCAATCGGCTAAGATCGCCTCCACCTCGTACTCACCAGCGAGCTGGTCTGGCTCCCAGCTGGCCTCGGGCAGCAGCTCCTCGTCAAAATCAAGTCTCGATCGCTCGGTGACTTCTGGGGTCAGCCGAGTTCTCGGTCGGTCGCCGAATTCGCTCACAGCTTTTAATTGCGACACATGTTCCACCGGGTAGAATCGGTATCCACTTCGATCAGGCAGCTCCAACTCATATGCATACTCACCGACCTTTTTCTTGACACGGAAAGGTCCATGCCAACGATGTGCAAGTTCCTTTGTCAGCCCAGGTTTCACGCGTTCCATATATAACCACACTCGATCACCAGGTTTGAACAGAGAGTTCGCCACCGACTCTTCGTCGGTTCCATCAGTTCTGCCGACTCCTCGCTCACCGTCGGAAACGTCGTCCTGTACTGACCCAGGCATGGCTGCCCTTTCCAGTCCACTCAGCATGGCGTTATGCTTCTCAGTACGCCGAGCCTTCTCGGTCACCTGATACTCTTTAGCCATAGCCAGGGCGATCTTTTGTTGTCGGTTGACTTCACGTCGCCACGCTAGGGCGTCGGACGGCCGGCCAAGCCCTCGCTTAAGAGATGACGATGTCGCTCGAAGGCTCGACCGAGCGTCCCAACCATGCACGAGATAAAATGGGGTGTCCTTCCTTGTAGCATCATGCGAATTGTTGATAGCAAAGCTGAGCTTTTCCACAATCTCGTCCCAATCGTGCTGGAGCGGGTCCTCCGGATACACCCGCACAGACTGCATTACGGTCGTAACCGAGCGTTCCTGCTGGCCATTTGCGATAGCTTAGTGTAGCCCGAGACCTCGATTGCATCATCTCGGTGAATGCTTGGAAGACCTCACTCATTAAGCGAGGGTCACAGTCGTGACGTATCAACGCCGGCGCACCGAACCATCGGTAGACGCACTCCTCGAATGCTTGTACCACACAGAGGGCTAAGTGTCGGCCATGGTTTTACCCATGACAAAACCCGTGAATGCGCACTCAAATAGCAACAGTGTGGTGTTCCCTCGCCGACTCCTCGGCAGAGGTATAACGAAGTCCATCGATACAATTTGCATCGGGCGCTCGGCTAGGATGTTCCCTGGAATACCCACGGAATTGTGGGACGACTTTACTTGAGCTAGAGTCCGGGCACGAGCGCACATGCCGCTCCACATCAGCGAACAGGCCGATCCAGTAATAGTCCGCCTTAACTCGGTGGTAGGTGCGGACGATACCTTGATGTCCGCCCTCCAGTGAGTCATGGTAGCTCTGTAGAATCTCCTGGACCCTCGTTGTTGGCACCACCATCCTAAATGTAATCTCGTCGGTTCGTTCCTTTCCCCACTGACGGTTCACTCCAAGGAAATAAAGCAATCCATCTTCACTCAGTGCAAACTTGTCCGCCACATTCCAGACTTCGCGAGCAGCTTTGTAACTCAGTTTTGCCTTTTCTCCTTTCAGCACCGTCTTTAGGTTCGACCAGCGTAATTCTTCATCTTGGGCGGCGCTCCTCCTGCACCACCGAGGGATCAATGTCGTCAGCACTCGGTTCGTGCACTGCTGTTGCATCAAGCCTCGGTTGGGCCTGTTCGTCATTTAAACCCTCGGTGCTGGCCCCAGTTGGGCCTGACGCGTGTTCTTCGCGGCCTGGATCGATCACCGAGACTTCCTTCGCAAAGCGGACGTGTTTTCGCCGCTCTTGTGCTTGGCGTCTGGTCACCGCGGCTACATATCCTGATTCCCGTACAAAATCGAAAAACGTTCGGCTACGGTTTTGGTCGTGCGATGTCAGTACTTGAACTGAGTTGACAGAACGTGTAGTCTCTTCCGCCGAGTTTTCCGAAGCGTCAGCCGAGCCTTCGTAGGTAACTTCTCGGATTCGATTCAACTCCATCAATTCTTGTTTCCTTTCATCACTGTCCACTACCACCGAGGCCTTCTTTTCCAATGTTTCGCTCGCGAGCGAATCAGCGGCCGCATAAAATTTGCGTATTGCATACAGGTATTTCACCGAGCGAAGTCTCGCCGTGAGTTCCTTGTGTTTGTTCAGTTGTGCCATTAACGACTCCTTACGACAAGCGTCACCCCTAGGGATTGCTTGATTGCGAGTCTCCAGTCTCCCACGATAACTAAGTTCTCGGCCCCATGTTCTAGGGCCGCCGAGACGCCATTATTCATGCCGGTGTACTCGGCGAGGTTTACCGTCGTGGTCTCGAGATAGGCACTCGTGGCGATCACTATATTCCATTCCGGGAGTCTCCACAAAATCCATGCATAACTACCATAGCCAACATGATTTTCAGTTTTGGCTGATCCATCGAATGAGAGTACAAAACCTCGGTGTGCACGGGGCAGTCGCGCATATAGCAACTGGGGGTCCAAGAGTTGCGGAAAAGCGCAATCTTTCTCCTTAACTCGCTGCACCACCAGGTGTCACGGCGACAGTAATACCACAAATTGGGTAGCCCGTCCAAACAGAGTCTTCGACTTGTGGACCCAGTCGAGTGTTGAAAATCGCGTGTAGACATGGATTGTCCGACCTGCGAGTTGGGTGTAACACACCTTCAACATTTGGAGCAGGGCCATGACCTCCTTTTCGGCCGGGTGATAATTCATCTCTGCGGCTTTGAGGACTCGGCCGCAGAATCGTACCGGGTGCATTTTTCCACCGTGTTCTTGCATCAGCGTTGTGCTGAGCGCCCACTCATTTGCAAAGAGTGTTACGTGGACTGCTCGGTCACGGTCGAAGTGTCGGAAGATCAGTGCATCACCGACCTTTCGTTGTAACGCAGCAAAGTTTCGCTTGGGGGCACTGAGGTCACCCCCGTCAGTGAAATTTCCGTCCTTCAGCTGATATAGTGCTGCTCCATATACTGCAAAGTGTTGGATGAACCGGCTGCAGTAGTTTAGCTCACCGAGGAATGCTTGTACGCCCTTTTTCGACCGAGGAAACGAAAGCTCGGCTACTGCTTTGAGCTTTTTGGGGTCATCTCTAATGCCTTCTCGCGTCACCTCATGCGACAAAAAATCAACCTTGGGCTGCCCAAAGATGCTCTTAGTGAAGCCCACACTAATACGGCACTCTTCGAAGCGGTCGAGCAGTCGGTCCAAAGTCTCGAGGCAGTCATCAAACGACTCACCCCAGAAGCAAATATCGTCCACAAATGATCGACGCTCAAACACCGGGACTAGCGAGGACTCGTCGGGTTCTCCAGTTGCGAACATGTCGGCTGCCCGGCTATTAATGAGTTCCGCGACCGAGTCTTCGGCCCGAGTGCTGTCGCAGCTTGCTTCAAACTTCGTGGGTGTTTGGTTTGGGTCAGGTGACGGATCGTCCGACGGTTCAGCCAGGGTCCGTCCGAGGGTTCGACCAAGGTCTCGGTCACTCTCCTCCGCACACCGCATTAACTCTGCGTAGTGTTTCCATCCACCTTTCGGTTGTACAAACCCCCACAGTGCATTATCGAGCATGCGTTGGTAAATCATCGGTGCATTCTTTAGTCCAAAAGGCATCCTGAGCCACTCAAAGTGACCGAGGGCACATATGAAGGCCGAGATCTGGCGAGCCCTCATTGTCATCATAATCGCCCAAAATCCACTTGCCGCATCCAACGAGCAGTACCACAGATACTTCTCGAGGTCTGTGAGAAGGTCATCGACCAGAGGCATTGCATATCCCATGATTGCGGTGATGCGCATTCACCACCTTGTAATCAATGCACAGCCGGATGGCCTCGCCGTTCTTTTTCAACACAATCACGATGTGCGGGGCCCACGGGCTGGACGAAAACGCTATCAGTCTGCCTTTGAGCAGGCCTGATAGTAGCTCGTACAGCTTCCGTAGGTGCCGAAGAGGCACTCGCCGAGCTCTCTGTTTGATGGGCTAGTGTTCGTTCACATCGATATCACACACCACCCTATAAGCGGGCGGAGGCAAAGCATTTCCACGAGAGTTCATGATCTTCTCGTGCTTCTTGAGCACTTCCACAACTCGATCCTGGCGTTCCGCACTCACCCCTGGGAGACGCACATTCGGCGCCGAGTAGTCGAGGTCTGTCACCGACGTCTCCGTTAGGTCGGGAAGAAACGGCGTAGTCCTCTAAATTGATTTCATTGGGCATGTGCTCCGACGAGGGTTGGTCACCCCCGTCATCTGCGCCCTCTTCCGTCACCAACGCAGTAGCTACAGACAGGTACGTCGTTTCTAGGGTATCCATCGAGTCTTCACCCGCCGACTCCTCGGCCGAGTCTTCAGACAGCCCAGGCTTACGTTGGCAATAAGTGGATCCCGCTGCCTCTGAGGTCTCCTCTGTAGACATGCTTAACTCTGAGCTCACGTTAGAGCCATCGTCGCTGGCCTGGTCGAACGTGATTTCGTTCATGACCTTCGCCGAGGTCTCGGTACAAGTGTACTCAAGGGGGGAGGTGGGTAGGGAGCGCCGCCGGATCATCACCCACTGGTGAGCCGTCGGCGGCAAGTTGCTCCATCTCTTCGCGCCTCGCGAGTTCTCGTTCCCAAAGCTCGGCGCAGCTTAAACGACACGCCTGGCCCGGCGAGTCATCAGGCGGCCGAGGTTTTATTCCGGTCGGGGTTGGAAACTCGGCCGATCAACCGCCGGTGGTTGCGCGGCGAGCCACTTCTGGTAGAGTTCGTACTCACGCTGGAGCAAATCCTCGTCGCGCGATTCCTCAAATACAGCCACCTGCCACTCTCGGTACTTGGTCGACCCCAACCGAGTGTACCCCTCATCATACGGGAGGTCTCCAGTTGGGACCCACAGAAGCAGGGGCGTGTGAGCTCGGCAAGACAACAGCCGATCGCTCACATTGGTCACTCGTACTCGAGAGACCTTGCCCCGTCTAAACGCTTTCACCGTGGGCACCAACGTCTCGGTCCGGCGTATCCACAGCTCGTGGGTCTCCTCCGAGGGTTAGCGCCTTGGTGATCGATAGTCAACCCACTCGTGACCGGGGATGAGCAAATCCTCGGCGGGTCCGCTGTTGATGTGCGGACCGAGACTTCGCTAATCGAGCATGTTCTTGTCCAAAAGTGTAACCGGGTTGCATGCAATTCACTTGCGGCTTCAAGCTACGTGTCTCGCGCGACCAGACGATCACGTGGCTCGTCAGGGACTCGCTGAAGCTGAAGTTCCAGTACGATCGCGGGATGTACCGCATGTGGACTCCGCGTCAGAGCAAGCCTGTGCTGAGTGTCTCATCTCGCAGCGTCGAGAACCCTATGGCGCTGCTGCACAATCGCCTCGGACATGTAGGCATGGACACGATCAAGACTATGGCAGGCCAGGCCTATAACTTTGGGATTCAATTCCAGCAGCAACAGTTTGCCCACTACGAATGCATTCCTTGTGTTGAGTCGACGACCAAGCGTATGAGCTATTCGAGAGGTCCAACCCGCTCAGCGAAGCGGCCGGAGAAGCTGAGCGTTGATCTCTGCAGTGTCGGAGTCGACACAGTTGCAAAGTCAAATCAGTTTCTTCTCGTAGTAGATGAGGCTACAAGGTACAAGTGGAATATCTGCTTAAGACCAAGGATCCACCAACTGAGATGGTCAAGGCTCTCATTCGCAAAGTAGAGATCCAGTTCCCGAAGTGCAAGATCAAGACAGTCTTCTCGGATAGAGGAGGAGAGTTCGTGAACAGCGAGATCGAGGAGTTCTGCAGCGACCACAGCATCGGGCCGCGTTCTACAAACCCGTACAGCACTCAAGAGAACGCTATAGTTGTAACGGGGTTACACCCACAAGTGGCTACAAGCCACCTGTGATTTTAACAGATAATATATCTGTTAAAAGTTTAGATACTTCCTCACCTTGGTGTAAGTCACACCAATGGATACATTGAAGTGGGCCACCACAATGAGTGGTCCACACCTACCCAAAGATCCTATTGGTAGAAAGCAGCATCTTTCTACCAATTAGAGACGTGCATATTGGCGGGGCTCTGACAGCCAGCCGCTGTCAACCCCTTTCATAGATGATAAACAGTTTTAGCAGATTGAGGAGGAAGATCAATTTACAAACAATACAGTTCTCATTTTACCTAATCTAAGTCACTTGGAATCCTTTCTTACTTAACTTATATTTGTGTATTCAAATATAATTAACCGAAGTAATTACTAAGTACTTACGCTTCCTCATACATGTAGCGCAACGTGTAAGCTAAAGTAGTGAGTCAAGTTAGACCCACTACACCTGGTAGCACTTTGTAGTTCGTCCAACGACCGATTGCTTGACGTTCGTACGAGGTGTACGAACGCGGAGCCGAGAACCCCATGAGCACGGAGGTGCCCATGGAGAGCTCCAACACGCCTGCAACGCATGTTGCACGCGCTGACTGCCCCCACCTGTCAGATCCAGAGTGGGAAGCCCTCCAACGACTGTCAACAGTCATTGGAGAAGCGGCGATAGCTACGATGCTGCGTACGCTATCGCCGACAGAGCAACATGGTGTTGCTCTGGGGTTCATCATGAAGGAGCAGCGTGATGCTGCTTCCTCGGTGACGGCGTCGTCAGGGACGACACCGCGTGCTCAATCACTGAAATTGAGCGTGAGCAATTATGTAGGAAGAGAGGGCGAGCCTCTCCTCCGATGGCTTGTCGAACTCGACACAGCCATAGCGGTTCGACGCATCGTCGACCCGCTGTCGAAGGTCGCGTTCGCCATGTCCTGCCTTGGCGGACACGCAAGGAGTTGGGCGTATGGACGCCGACTCTCCGATCCTACGTGCTTCAGCACGTACGAGGTATTCAAAGAGGAGCTCAGACAAGCG
This sequence comes from Phytophthora cinnamomi, assembly GCF_018691715.1. Lineage (NCBI taxonomy): Eukaryota > Oomycota > Peronosporomycetes > Peronosporales > Peronosporaceae > Phytophthora > Phytophthora cinnamomi. The sequence goes on from NW_027150972.1 coordinate 753,528, forward strand.
TTTGAGCCCCCGCAAAACGAGTTCCGGTCGAGGGCGGAGTTCCTCGACCTTCAGCAGGGTAAGCATGACGATCATGCTTACGCGCAGCGCGCACGATACTTGGTCTCAAATACCGTGATCAATCCAATTGACGAGGCGACTAAGGTCGTCACGTTCATGAAGGGACTTAGAGATGGGCCCGTGAAGACCTATCTCTTCTGGGAGTATCCGAGTACTCTCGAAGCTGCAATCGCCCTTGCCATGCAAGAAGAGTTTAGCCTGCGGCAGGCTAAACTGCATGTGAACGTGCCGAGGCCGCAACCGCGCCCGGTAGCGAGGCCGGGAGGTCCAGAACCAATGGACCTCTCGAATGCAACAACTGCTGGTTACCAGCAGCAGGGAGGTAACGTGCGATGCTTCCGTTGCGGAAGGATCGGTCACTTTGCACGGGAGTGCACAGCTCCCATGCCCCCTGGAGGTGGCCGTCGTGGCGATGCTAGGCATCGCCGCGGACCAACAAAAAACGCGAACATCCAGTAGGCGCGGGGCGCCCTACTGGTAATGCAGTCACGCGTGCCGACATCGGGCACGCGACACTGAGGACTGCAGCCCCCAGTGAGACTAGCTCTCGCTGCAAGAAACAAGATGACAGGCCGAACCTAGTCATCTTGAACATTTACTCGAAGAGAACGAGTGACTCTCTTCGAGCTTTGGTAGATTCAGGCGCGTCGAACAACTTTGTTCGACTACGAAGCCTGTCGAGACTTGACTTCGAGGAGGTAGATACACCTCGAAGTCTTCTGGAGGTACGACTGGCAACAGGTGCCATCGTGAAGACCGAGAAGCGCGTCGTGAACGTGCGCTTCTCGTACAAACAACGAGTGTTTGTCGAACACTTTATCGTCCTGGACCTGGACGATAAGTTCGACGTCGTAATGGGCATGCCGTGGCTTGCACGGCATGATCCGGTGATAGACTGGAAGAAGCGCACGCTCGTGCGCTTCGGCCGCGACAGCGGAACAGAGAGCGATGGCCCTGTTACCGCAGCGCACGCACCAGCAGGTGCGCGCGGCTCACCAGTCGAGACAGCGCTTAATGCCGCTGTCCCGGAGTGCCCAAGAAGTGCGCGAGGGCGCGCACAAGTGAGACCCACGTCGGCAATGCTGCCGACGTCGGAAGAAAAAGATGTGTTGGTTCCGGGAACCAACACCCACGATCAAGCGTGTAAGGGGACAGTCCCTGACCCGAAGTGGTCAGGTCGACAACGATGTGTCGGCTCCGGGAGCCGACGCACCCTCGGTCATGAGGGACTCCGCCAATGAATGGCGTCGAGGTGACGAAGGCGTGTCACCTCCGGGAGTTGACGCTGCAAACAGTGCCGACGGTTGCAAACTTACCGCACTGACGCAATTTGCATGCTGTCGTGCAGCCGGGCTGCACGACGAAGCGCCATGCGATCAAGCACGATCGCGAGGGCCGTAATAGTGTCGTCTACTACCAATCGCGTCAGCTGAAGCCAGCTGAGCGCTACTATCCGGTGCATGACAAGGAACTCCTTGCCATGAAATACGCACTCGCAAAGTTTCGAGTGTATTTGTTTGGAAGTAGACCGTTTGTGGTCTACACCGACCATGCATCACTGCGCACTGCAGTGAAGTCACCACACATATCACAAAGAATGGCGAGGTGGTTCTCATTCTTTGCGGAGTATAACTTCCGGGTCGAATACAAACCCGGAAGATTGAATGTGGTGGCCGACGCGTTATCACGTCGGCCAGACTATGCAGAAGCTGTTGACGTCAATGCCATTGACGCCATGCGATCGAGCAAACCCACATCGTCTCTGTTGGACGATTTGAAGGCCTCGTACGCACACTACGCGGACGCGAAACTCTTGCTGGCCTATGGCACAGCGCCTTCTGACAAGTCTCGTCAGAAGCTGCCCAAACACCTTCGAGCACGTGCACACCGCTTGCGAGTGCACGATGAATTACTGCTTTACAATGCAGTCTACGACAACGCGGATCGCGTTGTCGTGCCAAATGACCATGACCTGCGACTCAGGATCATGTACGAGTATCATGATGCCCCGACTGCGGGACATCTCGGACGTGAGAAGACTTACGTCCTTCTCACGCGCGACTTCTACCGGCACCACCAGCACAAGTGGGTGCGCAAGTACATCCGTGCTCGCGAGGTATGCCAACACGTAAAGTCTGCACCGTTCGCGCAGGCTCCACTGCAATCACTACCGACTCCGTCGGAGTGTTGGAAGTCCATGTCTTTGGACTTCATCTTTGGTCTTCCCCCGGACAGCGGAGGGAACACCGGTGTTGTGGTCTTCGTCGACCGCTTCAGCAAGATGGTACATCTTGCTGCGGTGCCAGCAGAGGTGACCGCGAAGCAGACGGCCCGTCTGTTCGTCGACATGATGTCCAAACACCATGGCATGCCGACCGACATCGTGTCGGACAGAGACCCGCGCTTCACAGCGCACCTGTGGCAAGAAGTGTTTACACTTCATGGGAGCCAGCTTTCCATGTCGACTGCGGATCATCCGCAGACGGACGGTCAAACCGAGCGCGTGAACCGCGTGCTCGTCGATATGTTGAAGAGCTACGCTCACTCGTTCCAATACTGGAGTGAGTGCTTATCGATGGCAGAGTTTGCCATCAATAACTCAGTGCATGCCTCGACCGGGCATACACCGTTCTACGTGAATGCCATGCGGCATCCACGTCTACCGAGTTTACTCGGAGTAATGGCTCCCACCTTAAGTGGGGAGGATCTACGACTACAATACAGCAGCCGCAGAAAACCGCTGACATTTGTACAGTGTCAGCTGCAACCATGGATAAACCACATGAGTCTGCGCAGGGCGCAGACTCCCCCAACAACAAGGCCAACGACCACGGGTCTGCGCAGGGCGCAGACACCGCAAAGAACCACGCAGAGGCCGGGCCTCTAGCGGAAAACGAGCTGAATGACTTCGGCTCGGATGCAATCAATTTCATCACCAAAAGACAAGCCCTGATTCGGTTTGTCCAAGACACAATAGCAGCTTCTGTTGATCAACAGAAGCTGAACGCAGACAATGCGGGCAGAGGCAACACAAACGAATTCAAAGTTGGTTCATTGGTTTTGTTAGCTACGCAAAACCTGCCTAGACATGCAGTTTCGGATTTCGGAGAAAGCTTGCTTGCTCCGCGCTTCATCGGGCCGTTCACTGTGTTGGCAAGGCACGGCAACGCATACACGCTAGACATACCGTCTAGCATGCGCCTCCATCCGACCTTTTACGTCGGACGGCTGAAGCCATACCTGCAGCACGAGCCATATAGCTCGGCTGACCCGAAGCCTCGGCAGGAGCCGAGGCAGAAGCGGAAGCCTTGGCCTCGGCGACGAGCAGCCTCTCCTCCAGCGCGCGGACGCGCTGGAGTAACCCCTTCATCTGGGTCCCAACTCGACTTGGATATTCGAGGCGGTGTGCGAGACCGCCGCGACTTGGGCCTTCTGGTTCGTCAGCTCCTGCTTCAGGGCGGCGAACTCAGCGCCCTGCAAACGCTCCACGGCGGTCACCCGGTCGTGGAGAGGCGCATACTGATCAGCCCGGGGCTGATCATACCCGCGGCGTGTTCCCACCCCCGCCACCGCCGATCCGTGACGCCCGCGGCTCAACCCGCTGGATTGTTGAGCGGGTTGTTGACCATAGTATCCCTAAAACGAACTCTCAAGGGGCTCGTTTTCGTATTCGTTGGAGAGGATTTCCTCCCCATCGAGATACATGGGAGCCGCGGAACGTCTTGCTGGAGGACGTTCCGGAAATGGTGAGAGCGTACGAGGAGCAGTACACGCTGGCGCAGCGGAAGTAGTGCGAGCGCTGCGGTCATCGCCAGCGCCCGAACCCTCACGTGCTAAGAACTTAGCACGGAGCTCTTTGGGACTCTCGGGCACACGGAACGACGTGTACCCGTTCAGGTCGCGGTCGCTCAAGCGGACCGCGCCTGGGAAGCACTTCGTGCACTGAAAGCCCTCGGGAACAGCGCACGGCACATTAGCCTCCTCCGCAGCAACGTGGAGTTGCACGAACTTTCCACGCTTCGAGTACGTCTCGAAGCGATCACGCGCTTGCTTAATCCGATCACGGTAAGCATTCGGCTTCTTGTTGAAGTTTTCAACAAAAGCATTCCAACTTTAACAAAGTGCCTGCCACTCGGGCACTTTGCTGCGAGAAGATGTCTTCTTGCTTTGAAACCATCGGAGCTCATGGAAGAGTCCGATGTAATAATCGCGCCTTTGATGCGTTTCCGCATCAAAGTACAGTTCGGCAGCCCCAGCGTCATCTATGATGGCGCTGCATACGTACAGCGGCACCTCATTCGGAGGTACCGAGTTCCCATACTGATCCGTGATCTCGGACGCGGACGGCGTCCACGGATCGCGCGCTGCACCTGCAGCGCGCGGAGTACTGAAAGCCCCAGCGAAAGCGAGTGGGGTATCACTCTCAGTTCGCGAACGCTTGGAACTCGAAGCGTCCGATTCGTCCCCTTCACACGGGCTAATGTTCTTGGTATGAGGGTCGAGCGATTCGCTCGACACTGAGTCCTTGCGCTTTGAGGACGAGTCCTCCTCGTCCTCCATGTCTTCATCGTCGTCGTCGAAGTCGACGACGTCGCCATACTTCGCCTTCTGGCGTTCGAAGTAGTCATCGATGGAGAGATGACTCTCCACCGACTTCGGAGTCTTCTACTCTTGAGGCGCGCTCATCGTTGAATGAGCGCGGAATTCTTCTCCAAACACGGAGAATTGACGAATGGTCAATTCCGAAGATTGACGTGCGGAGACCCCGCGCGTCTAACCTTAATGGGGGGATGGTGTAACGGGGTTACACGTACAAGTGGCTAGAAGCCACTTGTGATTTTAACAGATAATATATCTGTTAAAAGTTTTAGATACTTCCTCACCTTGGTGTAAGTCACACCAATGGATACATTGAAGTGGGCCACCACAATGAGTGGTCCACACCTACCCAAAAGATCCTATTGGTAGAAAGCAGCATCTTTCTACCAATTAGAGACGTGCATATTGGCGGGGCTCTGACAGCCAGCCGCTGTCAACCCCTTTCATAGATGATAAACAGTTTTAGCAGTTTTAGAAGGAAGATCAATTTACAAACAAATACAGTTCTCATCTTACCTAATCTAAGTCACTTGGAGTCTTATCTGATTTAAATTATATTTGTGTATTCAAATATAATTAACCGAAGTAATTACTAAGTACTTACGCTTCCTCATACACGTAGCGCAACGTGTAAGCAAAAGTAGTGAGTCAAGTTAGGCCCACTACAAAAAGGACTCGGGTGCGCACATAATTCACCGCGCCTCGGGCCAGAGCTCTCATCCGAGCGCTCTGGTCGAATTTCCACGCGGACCACCACCCCAGCCTCTCGCCCGGGAGTAGCTTCAGCACTCCACCGAGCTTTGGGCTGGTGCGTCCTACCGGCACTGCGCTTGAAATCAAGCCTCTGTGCCACTTCCATCTCCAACTTCATCATTCGCATCACTCACTTCACCTCCACCGAGGTTTCCACCTCTCTCCTTTTCATTTTCCGTCGTGTTCACATATTCCTTGTCATTGATCGGCCATTTGCACTTCCCCACGAACGCGTAGACACAGTCTGTGTCGATCGCGGGTTCGGTTAACTGTGGCAGCCCGATTGGGACCAACCCAGTTTCAGTTGGTGGGCTGCCTAGTTTAAATGGCCACCGAAGACTAGGCTTTGGAGATCGGGGGTGAGCTCCATCTTCTCAACCTTCGTTCGAAGGAGAGAAGTGATCGCTTGGAGAGCTTCACATTTTCCGACATCGTGCACTTGCTGACATAGCTTGCAGCGACGGTAGCAGTAGTGGGCCGAGTGACCGAGCCCTCCGCATGCAGCGCACGGTCCATTTTGACGGGGGCGACCCTCGCGGATATCGCGGCCGAGGTTTCGATTTCCTCGGTCGAGGTTTCGACCGAAGTCGCCACCCTTGCGCTGAGTGTGGTCGGAGCGGGCATAAGTCCCGTCTGCTGCTTATCGTCTTTCATGATCGTTCGCCGCGGCTACGTGCCCACCTTCATTTTCGGAGTTGTAGTCATCACTATAGTAGCCGCCACTTTGATCGTCCGCAGTGTAGAGGCTGTTACAACCTTCGCTCTCGCAACTGCTGTACGAGTGCCGGCACGGTGACGAACGGTCGGTCCGGCCACCCCTAGATCCTCGGACTTGGAGTTCGGTCATCCTGTCGGCGAGCGAAGCCTCTGCCAGCGAGATTCGCGGCACATGGCGCGAGTCATCGCGACGACGGTCAAAGTCTCGGTCTCGACGATCGTATCGGTCGCGACGGTAACCGTCACGCTAAGAGTCGGTGCGTCGGTCATCGCGTCGGTAACTGTCCCGCGAAGCCTCGGGGCGTTTGTCATCGCGTCGGCGAGTACTCTCACGGCTTCTCGGTGGGTAAGCTGAAGTCTCGCGGGACTGTTCACGCTCTTCCAACTTCAAGATGTCATTAATCATGTCTTCCAACTCATGAATGTCCTCCACTCGAACGTGGCAGAGCCGCCGTTCGAGGCCTCGGTCCCCACACGACTCGAGGAATCGGTGCGCATGGTCTTTCGCATCGAGACCACCCTTCTCGAACTGGAGGCCAGCGAGCGTAGCCATTCAGTCGATTTAGGTAGTCGCAAATGTACTCGGCGCCATCCCTCTTCGGCGAGTAGTACCGAGCCTTAGCAGACGGCTTGAATTGCCAGCAATAGTACTTAATGAAGGCATCGCTGAGCAACTTCCACTGACGTTTGGTTTTCCTCGGAAGTTGACGGTACCAGTGAAGGGCACCGTCTCGAAGGCTTAACTCAAACGCCATGCACCACTCGTTGGGCGGTGTGTGAGTGCCCTACATCTCGTAGCCGAAAGCTCGGAGCCACTGCATCGAGTTTTCACTCTTGTTGTGGGCTCCGGAATAATGCTTGATCTGAGCGAGGGGTCGGTGGGTTGCGAGCTCAAGTCTCTGTGTCGAGCTCAAGCGCTCCATCTCGCTCACCTCACGGACCTGGCGGGCCAATTCGTCACTAGGACTGTCGCGGCCGTCAACGTGGTCCAGATAGTCATCATCATCATCATCCTCGTCAGAGGAGGCCCACCGAGGGGTGAACCGTCGGCTCGTTTTCCCGCGTTGTGTACTGCGAGTGGAATTCGACCCCTCGGTGTGCGAAATGCGTTCAGCGCGACTCGTCGACCGGGGTGTAACGAGGTTACACGTACAAGTGGCTGCAAGCCACTTGTGAATTTAACAGATAGGTTATCTGTTAAACGTTTTGGATACTTCCTCACATTGGTGTAAGACACACCGATGGATACATTGAAGTGGACCACCACAGTGAGTGGTCCACACACACCCAAAAGATCCTATTGGTAGAAAGCAGCATCTTTCTACCAATCAGAGACATGCATATTAGCGGGGCTCTGACAGCCAGCCGCTGCCAACCCTTTCATAGATGATAAACAGTTTTTAGCAGATTTTAGAGGAAGATCAACTTACAAACAAATACAGTTCTCATTTTACCTTAAACTAGCTACTTGGAGTCTTGTCTAAAGTTAACTTATATTTGTGTACTCAAATATAATTAACCTAAGTAATTACTAAGTACTTACGCTTCCTCATACACGTTGCGCAACGTGTAAGCTAAAGTAGTGAGTCAAGTTAGACCCACTACACCTGGTAGCACTTTGTAGTCCGTCCAACGACCGACTGCTTGACGTTCGTACGCGGTGTACGAACGCGGAGCCGAGAACCACATGAGCACGGAGGTGCCCATGGAGAGCTCCAACACGCCTGCAACGCATGTTGCACGCGCTGACTGCCCCCACCTGTCTGACCCAGAGTGGGAGGCCCTCCAACGACTGTCAACAGTCATTGGAGAAGCGGCGATAGCTACAATGCTGCGTACGCTATCGCCGACGGAGCAACATGGTGTTGCTCTGGGATTCATCATGAAGGAGCAGCGTGACGCTGCTTCCTCAGTGACGGCGTCGTCAGGGACGACACCGCGTGCTCAACCATTAAAGTTGAGCGTAAGCAATTACGTGGGAAGAGAGGGCGAGCCTCTCCTCCGATGGCTTGTCGAACTCGACACAGCCATAGCGGCTCGACGCATCGTCGACCCGCTGTCGAAGGTCGCGTTCGCCATGTCCTGCCTTGGCGGACACGCAAGGAGTTGGGCGTATGGACGCCGACTCTCCGATCCTACGTGCTTCAGCACGTACGAAGTATTCAAGGAGGAGCTCAAACAAGCGTTTGAGCCCCCGCAAAACGAATTCCGGTCGAGGGCAGAGTTCCTCGACCTTCAGCAGGGTAAGCATGATGTCCATGCTTACGCGCAGCGCGCACGATATTTGGTATCAAATATCGTGACTAACCCGATTGACGAGGCGACCAAGGTCGTCACGTTCATGAAAGGACTTAGAGATGGGCCTGTGAAGACCTATCTCTTCCGAGAGTACCCGAGTACTCTCGAAGCTGCGATCACTCTTGCCATGCAAGAGGAGTTTAGCCTGCGGCAGGCTAAACTGCATGTGAACGTGCCGAGGCCGCAACCACGCCCGGTAGCGAGGACGGGAGGTCCGGAACCAATGGACCTCTCGAGCGCAACAACTGCTGGTTACCAGCAGCAGGGAGGTAACGTGCGATGCTTCCGTTGCGGAAGGATCGGTCACTTTGCACGGGAGTGCACAGCTCCCATGCCCCCTGGAGGTGGCCGTCGTGGCGATGGTAGGCATCGCCGCGGACCAACAAAAAACGCGAACATCCAGTAGGCGCGGGGCGCCCTACTGGTAATGCAGTCGCGCGTGCCGACATCGGGCACGCGACACTAAGGACTGCAGCCCCCAGTGAGACCAGCTCTCACTGCAAGAAACAAGATGACAGGCCGAACCTAGTCATCTTGAATGTTTACTCGAAGAGAGCGAGTGACTCTCTTCGAGCTTTGGTAGACTCAGGCGCGTCGAACAACTTTGTTCGACTACGAAGCCTGTCGAGACTTGACTTCGAGGAGGTAGATACACCTCGAAGTCTTCTGGAGGTACGACTGGCAACAGGTGCCATCGTGAAGACCGAGAAGCGCGTCGTGAACGTGCGCTTCTCGTACAAACAACGAGTGTTTGTCGAACACTTTATCGTCCTGGACCTGGACGATAAGTTCGACGTCGTAATGGGCATGCCGTGGCTTGCACGGCATGATCCGGTGATAGACTGGAAGAAGCGCACGCTCGTGCGCTTCGGACGCGATAGCGGAACAGAGAGCGATGGCCCTGTTACCGCAGCGCGCGCACCAGCAGGTGCGCGCGGCTCACCAGTCGAGACAGCGCTTCATGCTGCTGTCCCGGAGTGCCCAGGAAGTGCGCGAGGGCGCGCACAAGTGAGACCCACGTCGGCAATGCTGCCGACGTCGGAAGAAAAGATGTGTTGGTTCCGGGAACCAACACCCACGTTCAAGCGTGTAAGGGACAGTCCCTGACCCGAAGCGGTCAGGTCGACAACGACGCGTCGGCTCCGGGAGCCGACGCACCCTCGGTCATGAGGGACTCCGCCAATGAATGGCGTCGAGGTGACGAAGGCGTGTCAACTCCGGGAGTTGACGCTGCAAACAGTGCGGACGGTTGCAAACGTACCGCACTGACGCAATTACATGCTGTCGTGCAGCCGGGCTGCACGACGAAGCGCCATGCGATCAAGCCGGGCTTGATATCGCGCGCCCGCAGACAGGGTCTGCCGGCGAAGGGACACATTACCGTGCAGCCGGGCTGCACGAAGGAAAATGCGGTCAAGCCGGGCTTGATACCGCGCGCCCGCGGACAGGGTCCGCCGGCGAACGACTGTCCACGGCCGGGCCTGGACAAGAAGAACAACTGTGCGGAGCCGGGCTCCGCACAACAAGAAGACGGCGCAAGCGGAAAACGCTGCGCAAGTCTCGGTCCGGGACCGAGACGCAACAAGAGCAGTCTGCTGGGCAGACTGCGGCGGTGACGCCGAATGTCAAGTCGCTAAGCGTCTTGACGCGCACCGATACTGGATTCCAGTATCGTGACACGGAACTCGCTAGTCCTCCGACGACGGCGTCGGAGTTGACTTCGCTTCCAGCCATGAGCTGGAAGCGCTTCACGCGCGACTTGCACGATGGACGCATCGAACAAGTCTGCGTTCTTTCGGACAGCGAAAGAACGGCGAGCGAGAGCGAAGAGCTGAGGCAGCTCTTCATGGGAAGTACCACTGAGAGTGAAGACACTCTCAGTGCGAAGACGAAGCGAGAGCGCTTCGAGGAACAAGGTTGGGACTCGCTGAAGTCGAGTCCCTATTACGAATTGTTGAGGGAGTACAAAGACGTACTCCCGGAAGACATTCCTGCGGAGCTTCCGCAGGATAAGGGCATTCAGCACGAGATTGATCTCGTGCCGGGCACGAAGTACTGTGTCACGCGGCAGTGGCCACTGCCGCGAGAGCAAGTGAAAGCGATCGACGACTTCTTTGAAAGTCGTCGTAAAGCAGGACAAGTGCGGGAATCAAAGTCCCCGCACAGTGCTCCGACGTTCTGTGTCAAGAAGCCACAGGGCGGATGGCGCATCGTTCATGCTTACAACAAGCTGAACGATGCGACGGTACCGGCGCAGACGCCGATACCGCGAAAAGATGTTATCATCGATTCGATGGCCGGGAGCACCGTTTACTGTGCTCTCGACTTGCGAGATGGATTTTATCAGATCCTAATGCGTGAGAGCGATATCCCTCTCACGGCAGTGAGCACGCCAAGCGGCATGCTCTGGGAATGGCTAGTAATGCCGCAGGGGCTTAAGAATGCCCCTGCGACTTTCAACAGGTGCGTGACGCACTTGTTGCGCTCGGTGCGCGACTTCGCACCGAGCTACTTCGATGATGTATTCATCCACAGCCGGGCTGTGGACGGAAAGACCGACGTAGAGATGCACAGGGTGCATCTCCGGAAACTACTTGAGCTTATGCGAAAGCATAAGCTCTACGCGAACCTGAAGAAGTGTATCTTCGGGGCGAGCGAGATACCCGTCCTCGGGTGTCTCGTAGGGAAGAATGGTGTTCGCCCTGACCCAGAAAAGGTCAGAGTGATTAATGAATGGCCAACGCCTTCAAGTGTCAAGGAACTGAGGCAGTTCCTTGGCCACGTACTTGTGCAAGTACGTGGAGGACTATGCGGGCAAGATCCGCCCGCTGTCACAGCTTCTTAAGAAAGAAGCTGTGTGGAATTGGACACCCGATTGCCAAAAGGCATTCGATACAGTCAAGCGGGGCTTGACTGAGGCGCCGATCTTGGCAGTGGCTGACCAAGATCGCCCATTTCACGTAGTGTGTGACGCATCCGATTTCGCGATCGGATGCGCGTTATCGCAGCACGATCACGAGGGCCGTGATCGTGTCGTCTACCAATCGCGTCAGCTGAAGCCAGCTGAGCGCAACTATCCGGTGCATGACAAGGAACTCCTTGCCATGAAGTATGCACTCGCAAAGTTCCGAGTGTATTTGCTTGGAAGTAGACCATTTGTGGTCTACACCGACCATGCTTCACTGCGCACCGCAGTGAAGTCGCCACACATTTCACAAAGAATGGCGAGATGGCTCTCATTCTTTGCGGAGTATAACTTCCGGGTCGAATACAAACCCGGAAGATTGAACGTGGTGGCCGACGCGTTATCACGTCGGCCAGACTATGCAGAAGCTGTTGACGTCAATGCCATTGACGCCATGCGATCGAGCAAACCCACATCATCTCTGTTGGATGATGTGAAGGCCGCGTACGCGCACGACGCGGACGCGAAGCTCTTGCTGGCCTATGGCACAGCGCCTTCTGGCAAGTCCCGTCAGAAGCTGCCCAAGCACCTTAGAGCGCGTGCACACCGCTTTCGTGTGCACGACGGACTGCTACTCTACAACGCAGTCGACGACAACGCGGATCGCGTTGTCGTGCCAAATGACCATGACCTGCGACTCAGGATCATGTACGAATATCATGATGCCCCGACTGCGGGACATCTCGGACGTGAGAAGACTTACGTCCTTCTCACGCGCGACTTCTACTGGCACCACCAGTATAAGTGGGTGCGCAAGTACATCCGTGCTTGCGAGGTATGCCAACGCGTGAAGCCTGCGCCATTCGCGCAGGCTCCACTGCAATCACTACCGACTCCGTCGGAGTGTTGGAAGTCCATGTCTTTGGACTTCATCTTTGGTCTTCCCCCGGACAGCGGAGGGAACACCGGTGTTGTGGTCTTTGTAGACCGTTTCAGCAAGATGGTACATCTTGCTGCGGTGCCAGCAGAGGTGACCGCGAAGCAGACAGCCCGTCTGCTCGTCGACATGATGTCCAAACACCATGGCATGCCGACCGACATCGTGTCGGACAGAGACCCGCGCTTCACAGCGCACCTGTGGCAAGAAGTGTTTACACTTCATGGGAGCCAGCTTTCCATGTCGACTGCGGATCATCCGCAGACGGACGGTCAAACCGAGCGCGTGAACCGCGTGCTCGTCGATATGTTGAAGAGCTACGCTCACTCGTTCCAATACTGGAGTGAGTGCTTATCGATGGCAGAGTTTGCCATCAATAACTCAGTGCATGCCTCGACCGGGCATACACCGTTCTACGTGAATGCCATGCGGCATCCACGTCTACCGAGTTTACTCGGAGTAATGGCTCCCACCTTAAGTGGGGAGGATCTACGACTACAATACAGCAGCCGCAGAAAACCGCTGACATTTGTACAGTGTCAGCTGCAACCATGGATAAACCACATGAGTCTGCGCAGGGCGCAGACTCCCCCAACAACAAGGCCAACGACCACGGGTCTGCGCAGGGCGCAGACACCGCAAAGAACCACGCAGAGGCCGGGCCTCTAGCGGAGAGCGAGCTGAATGACTTCAGCTCGGATGCAATCAACTTCATAACCAAAAGACAAGCCGTGATTCGGTTTGTCCAAGACACAATAGCAGCTTCTGTTGATCAACAGAAGCTGAACGCAGACAATGCGGGCAGAGGCAACACAAATGAATTTAAAGTTGGTTCATTAGTTTTGTTAGCTACACAAAACCTGCCTAGACATGCAGTTTCGGATTTCGGAGCAAGCAAGCTTGCTCCGCGCTTCATCGGGCCGTTCACTGTGTTGGCACGGCACGGCAACGCATACACGCTAGACATACCGTCTAGCATGCGCCTCCATCCGACCTTTTACGTCGGACGGCTGAAGCCATACCGGCAGCACGAGCCATCTAGCTCGGCTGACCCGAAGCCTCGGCAGGAGCCGAGGCAGAAGCGGAGGACTTGGCCTCGGCGACGAGCAACCTCTCCTCCAGCGCGCGGACGCGCTGGAGCAACCCCTTCATCTGGGTCCCCAGCTCGACCTGGATATTCGAGGCGGTCTGCGAGACCGCCGCGACTTGGGCCTTCTGGTTCGCCAGCTCCTGTTTTAGGGCGGCGAACTCAGCGCCCTGAAGACGCTCCACGACGGTCACCCGGTCGTGGAGAGGCGCATACTGATCAGCCCGGGGCTGATCATACCCGGGGCGTGTTCCCACCCCCGCCACCGCCGATCCGTGACGCCCGCGGCTCAACCCGCTGGATTGTTGAGCGGATTGTTGACCACAGTATCCCGAAAACGAACCCTCAAGGGTCTCGTTTTCGTATTCGTTGGAGAGGATTTCCTCCCCATCGAGATACATGGGAGCCGCGGAACGTCTTGCTGGAGGACGTTCCGGAAATGGTGAGGGCGTACGAAGAGCAGTACGCGCTGGCACAGCGGAAGTAGAGCGAGCGCTGCGATCATCGCCAGCGCCCGAACCCTCACGTGCTAAGAACTTAGCACGGAGCTCTTTGAGACTCTCGGGCACACGGAACGACGTGTACCCGTTCAGGTCGCGGTCGCTCAAGCGGACCGCGCCTGGGAAGCACTTCGTGCACTGAAAGCCCTCGGGAACAGCGCACGGCACATTAGCCTCCTCCGCAGCAACGTGGAGTTGCACGAACTTTCCACGCTTCGAGTACGTCTCGAAGCGATCACGCGCTTGCTTAATCCGATCACGGTAAGCATTCGGCTTCTTGTTGAAGTTTTCAACAAAAGCATTCCAACTTTAACAAAGTGCCTGCCACTCGGGCACTTTGCTGCGAGAAGAGGTCTTCTTGCTTTGAAACCATCGGAGCTCATGAAAGAGTCCGATGTAGTAATCGCGCCTTTGATGCGTTTCCGCATCAAAGTGCAGCTCGGCAGCCACAGCGTCATCTTTGATGGCGCTGCATACGTACAGCGGCACCTCATTCGGAGGTACCGAGTTCCCAAACCGGTCCGCGATCTCGGACGCGGACGGCATCCATGGATCGCGCGCTGCAGGCGCAGCGCGCGGAGTACTGAAAGCCCCAGCGAAAGCGAGTGGGGTATCACTCTCAGTTCGCGAACGCTTGGAACTCGAAGCGTCCGATTCGTCCCCTTCACACGGGCTAATGTTCTTGGTATGAGGGTCGAGCGATTCGCTCGACACTGATTCTTTGCGCTTAGAGGGCGAGTCCTCCTCGCCCTCCATGTCTTCATCGTCGTCGTCGAAGTCGACGACGTCACCGTACTTCGCCTTCTGGCGTTCGAAGTAGTCGTCGATGGAGAGATGACTCCCCATCGACTTTGCGGACTTCTTCTGAGGCGCGCTCATCGTTGAATGAGCGCGGATTTCTTCTCCAAACGCGGAGAATTGACGAATGGTCAATTCCAAAGATTGACGTGCGGAGACCCCGCGCGTCTAACCTTAATGGGGGGATGGTGTAACGGGGTTACACGTACAAGTGGCTAGAAGCCACTTGTGATTTTAACAGATAGGTTATCTGTTAAACGTTTTGGATACTTCCTCACATTGGTGTAAGACACACCGATGGATACATTGAAGTGGACCACCACAGTGAGTGGTCCACACCTACCCAAAGATCCTATTGGTAGAAAGCAGCATCTTTCTACCAATCAGAGACATGCATATTAGCGGGGCTCTGACAGCCAGCCGCTGCCAACCCTTTCATAGATGATAAACAGTTTTTAGCAGATTTTAGAGGAAGATCAACTTACAAACAATACAGTTCTCATTTTACCTTAAACTAGCTACTTGGAGTCTTGTCTAAAGTTAACTTATATTTGTGTACTCAAATATAATTAACCTAAGTAATTACTAAGTACTTACGCTTCCTCATACACGTTGCGCAACGTGTAAGCTAAAGTAGTGAGTCAAGTTAGACCCACTACACGGGGAGTCACCATGTGCGAGTCTTGGAAGTACGGCGTACCCTCGGTGCGGACCGAAAACACACCATCAATAGTCTGCCGTCTGGCCGAGCTCTCTGGATGCTTCTGAGGCGTCTGTGGTGTTAAAGTGAAAGAACGCTTTTGTTTTGTTTGCCAATTGTCTTTATTAGCCACTTTACCGCTATCCTAATGCTATCTAACAGACGTGCTCAGTCCGAAGCAAAAGCGGAAGTGAGGACACCGTCCTCGCTTCCGATTCGCTGCTTCTGTTCCTCATCGCACAAATCCTGCCTCTGTATCAAAGAGAGGAGGCAGTACCCCTAACCCTATTGGCTTCATATCAGCCATTGGCGTAGTACCGTAGACTAACATCGACACTTTCCTTCGTATACTTAAACAAAATATACCTAATCTTATTATGTCTGGCCCGGTGCTCGCGTACCCATCCCGGGAAGCCCAGTCGGTTTCCGTACCGCACCTGGCATTCCGCGGGGCTGGCACAGCACCGGCACCAGGCCGTCGATCCCCAGGCTCAACACTCCCACTAAGTGTCGTGAGTAGTCTTAAAAATTTTCACCCCCTATCAGCTCCCTGAGCTTAGCAAACTGTGTTGCCGGTAGTGCCTTTGTCAGAATATCTGCTGCCATGTCATCCGTACCGCAGTAATGGATATTCAACCTTCCCTCTTCTACTAGTTCTCTAGTGAACAAATAGCGAATTTGAACATGCTTTGTCGCCTTATGGTTTCCTGCGCTTTTGACCGTGCTAATAGCAGATTTACTATCACACCACACCTGTACTGGTTGCTCTTGCGGAAATCCCATTTCCCTCAGTAGGTACCATAGCCATTCGCTTCTTTTGCTCCTTCGCTTAGTGCAATGAGTTCTGCCTCTGCAGTTGAAAGAGAAACTGATGCCTGTTTGCTGCTACACCATGAGATACTGGTTCCAGCCATAGTGATCACATACCCAGTTACGGACTTACGTTCTTTGGGTTGACACGCGAAGCTTGCGTCTGTGTACACTTCATACGTCACCATTCTCGAATTTCCATCAAGAAGGAGACCGTACGTCGACGTCCCTTTCAAGTATTTGAGCACTCTCCTCGCTGCCTCCCAGTGGGTCTTATTGTAACACGAAAGGAATTTACTCAATTATCTCACTGCATTTGCAATGTCAGGTCTTACCAAATATTGCAGTGATCCGACTACCCTTCTAAAGTCAAATTTTTGGGCCGCTATTTCCTGAGCTGACATCTTCGTTTCAGCAACGAGCTCTACTCCTCTGAGCTGCGGTGTAGTCACTGTTGTACAATGCCCCACATTGAACTTTTCAATAGTTCATCAATGCACTTGTGCTGTGAGATTGTCATGGTTCTGTTCTTTCTGTTCCTTCTAACCTCCATCTTCAATATATAGTGGATGTCTCCTAGGTCTTTCATCTTAAATCTCCCCGAAAGATCCTGTTTGAGTTTGTTGATCAGTTCCATATCCTTCGACATGATCGTAAGATCGTCCACATATACCACTACACCTCTCTCCCACTTTTTGGACATAGATGCAGTATTCTTTATTGCATCGGACAAAACCAAGGTTGGTGAAGAACTTGTGGAGTACCTTGTACCAAATCTTAGGTGCTTGCTTCAACCCATGCATGCTTTTCTTGAGCTCACAGATCAAATCCGCATGTCCTGCTAACATGTACCTCGGTGGTTGGTGCATATACACCTGTTGTTCACCCTCCATTGAACCACTGAGAAAGGCTATACTTACATCCATCTGGTGAATATGGCAATCCAGGATTGTTCCAATTGCCAGTACAAGACGAAGCGATTCGAATCGTGCCACTGGCGCATAGACATCGTCACAGTTGACACCATACTCCTGATGGTTTCCTTGTGCCACTAATCTAGCCTTAAACCGCTCAATGGTGTCGTCAGCATTATACTTAACTGCTAATACCCAATGACATGGTAACAGCTTCTTGCCAGGAGGCAGCCGAGTTAACTCCCATGTTCCATTATCGAGTAGTGACTGGTACTCCAAATCCAGTGTCTTTCTCCATTGTGTCCTGTGTTCTCCGGTTAGTGCCTCCCGGAGACTTTTGGGAACTGAGATCCTATTCGCAATTGTATCTACTGCAATTGCCTTATCGATGTGGGTTTGAAAGCACCTGTAGTCCGAGTACAACACAGGAATGATCCGTGTACCGTCCTGTTGGGTTGGGCGTTGCGCGTTTATGGCTTTGATCCGGCTGGATCTGCGCTTAGCTCCCACTGGTACTGACGATTGTCTCTCTTTCGTTTGGCTCCCACTGCTCCTGATGACCCCCTCGGTTGTTCAATCACAGGAACTTCCACATTAGTCACATCGTTGTTGGATAATGTATCTAGTACATCGATCTCATTTAGCTCCTCCTTGCTGAGCTGATCCGGTTTTATCCCAAATGACCGAGTAATTATGCTCAAGCAGTTCTCTGTATAGAATGTTACCGACCTGGACAGTAGGAACTTGCTGTTGTAAACATCAAACAGTTGGTATCCTTCAGTATCCTCAGATATTCCTAGGAATCTGCACTTGATTGCCCGTGCGGATAGCTTTTTATCCTTTCGTACTACCTCTGGTACATATGCGAAACACACGCATCCCCATACCTGGAGTGGCTTTGGGTCTGGACCAACTCCTTTAACCAATTCATAGGGACTTTTGTTCTTTAGACGCCTCATTGGCGTGCAGTTCTGCACATACGTCATGTATTTCAGTGCTTCCGGCCACCATTTAGCCGGCATTTCTGCGTCACGTAGCGCACACCTTACTTTACTCATCTCAGTCTGATGGTCTCGCTCAGCCGCTCCATTTTCCTCTGGGCTGTACACATTCGAGGTCTGAAACGTTATTCATTTATCAGTGCAGAATGTTTTCAGAGCTGCGTTCACGAACTCCTTCCCTCCGTCGGATCTTATACGACGAATCGTGAATTTTCCCTCTCTTTCCAACTGCAGTAGCAGCTCTTTGACCTTTATCTGAACCTCTGTTTTCTTGCGGAGGACAAACGTCCATCGCCACGACGTCTGGTCGTCAATGATACTGAGAAAGTATCTAATCGATCCTTGGACTCCGTATGCTCCTAACGTCCTCATGGGACCATTTGTATCCATGTGTATGGTGTTGATAGGTTTATCGTCCCTAGATCCCACCATATTTCTGTAACTCATTCTGCGCATTTTCATTTCGGTGCATGTATGGCAGAAGAACGGCACTTCGTCAGTGCTGCATTACTAAAGCTCGGTAGTCCTGGTATCAGATTTCCACTCATTACCTCTATTAGTTTGTATCTATTGAGGTGTCCCAATTTTACATGCCACTCTCTAAAAGCAGCCTTTATTTGTCTGTACCCTGGTTCTTTTAATGGTGCAATCGGTTTTGCCTTTACTGCAGAGCAGTTTAATTGCCTGTCTCTCAGCGTGCACGCCTGCACATAGTAGGCCCCGTTTACTGCAATCGCTACAAATGCCAGCTTATGCTTCCAAAGTACAAACTTGTTCTTCCCGTCTATACTTTACACTATTTGGTAGCCTGTTTGTTTTAGCCAATATTCACTAAGTATATTTGCCTTTGCTTTAGGCACCAAAGCCATATTATTGAACTTAAAAGGACGAATTCCGTCCGGACTACTCAAATAGAGCTGTATGGAGCCAACATGTGTATTGCTAAGTTTAGTCCCTTCTCCAAATGTAAACCTAAACTCTTGGCTCGGCCGTTTGCTCAAAAACAGCGTTGCATCGGCGGTTAGTCCATAACCGCAGCCTGAATCTAACACCCAATCATAACCGGTGATGTTAATTACATTTCGTTCTAACAAGTCAGGGTACAAATCTCTTACCGCCTCTTCAATGGCTTTCGCCGCCACTTCGATGTTGCCGGAAGCCTCCGAGACCTTTCCAGCAAGTGCCGGAACGATCGTTGGCTCAACGTCCGCCACATCGTCGTCGTCACTCATCGGCGTATCCGAAACGACCGGTGACCCAGGTGTCAGCGGTGGCGAAGCCATCAGCGCATCAACATCCGCCTTGGCTTGCTCCGGCGTCAGCGTATCGCTGTGTCGTGGCTCTTGCACATCGCTTGTCACTTGAGCGACCGCAACCTTCTTAGCCCTCTTGATTTGCCAGCATCGACCGGAATTTCGACGCGCGCCGCCTTGGCCTTTTTCTTGGCGGCTGCTTTTGACCCCTTTACGTGAGCGACCGGCACTGGCTTTTACAGCGTGGGGCTCTTGAAGATGTTAGTGCGATACACGCCCAAGCTTCTGTCCTTTTTCATCGCGGGGCAGTCACGTTTCATGTGCGCGAGACCGTCTCGGTTGTAGCGCCCTTCACAATAGAAGCACTCATCTTCGCGTTTCCACTCAACAACACGCGCCTTGCGCTTGCCCAGATGCTGCGACGCCCTCACATGATTTGCAAGCACAACCACCGCTTGCATAGCCTCAATTTCGCGGCGGCTCTTGTTCATGAAGACATTGCGCAGCAATTCTTCAACCTTGTCCAGATGGAACCCGCTGTTGGTGTAATCCACCTGGTTTCCCCAGTACTGGCTTGGGAACAAAGCCAGAACCTTCATCGCCGCGTACTAGTTCGGAATCATTGTCACGCCGTCCAGTGCCTCGCGCGATTGACGATTGATCCTATTACGCGCCTCCTTGACACGCAAGATGAGCTCGCCCACTGACGCAAAATACATTGCCGAAGCCGCGTCAAACCTCGCAATCATTGCGGCCATCCCTTGCGCATTAGACTGACCGAAGACAGTCTCGAGTCGCTTCCATGCAACAGGCAGACTTTCGTCATTGAACGAGACGCGCAGCGACTCCATGTACGACCTGGGCAGCGTCTGGTTGAGCAGCGACCTAATGTAGGTGTCTTGCTCGCTGAGATTTGCCAGCTGCCACTTGTATGTCCTCTGCGCTTCCGCATCGTCCGTGTCCATCGGACGGGGAATCTCGCAGCTTGTCCGCAGCAAATCCTCGTAGGCGAACGCTGACTCTACCAGGCCCTTTACTAGCGCTTCACGTCGCATAGCCGCACTCTTCCGGCGAAGGTGCCCAACGATCAGGTCCTTCCACACCCCGAACTGTTTGGTGTCGCTCGGAAAGACGAGACGGTCGAACGGGTTGCTCGCGTTGTTGCTCATGATCACTTGTACTCTTAACTTGAAATGTTAAAGTGAAAGAACGCTTTTGTTTGTTTGCCAATTGTCTTTATTAGCCACTTTACCGCTATCCTAATGCTATCTAACAGACGTGCTCAGTCCGAAGCAAAAGCGGAAGTGAGGACACCGTCCTTTCTTCCGATCCGCTGCTTGCGTTCCTCATCGCACAAATCCTGCCTCTGTATCAAAGAGAGGAGGCAGTACCCCTAACCCTAATGGCTCCATACCAGCCATTAGCGTAGTACCGTAGACTACATCGACACTTTCCTTCGTATACTTAAACTAAATATACCTAATCTTATTATGTCTGGCCCGGTGCTTGCGTACCCATCCCGGGAAGCCCAGTCGGTTTCCGAACCGCACCTAGCATTCCGCGGGGCTGGCACAGCACCGGCGCCAGGCCGTCGAGCCCCAGGCTCAACATGTGGGAGTGGGACGTTTGACGGGACGTCCTCCTCCTGCTCCGCCGAGGCCTTGGTTTGGCCAGCCAGGCGGATGTCTGTGGTGCCAAAGCTCAGACGAAGCTTGCGCTTCCACTTCCGGAGCTCACGGCCAACTATAGCGGGGGGCCAGTCGCGGATTGCGGCATCCGACGGGTGAGTTTGGGGCTCGCACCCCATAGCCCGTAAGAGTGACACTGTATCCTCGGCCACCTGAGTGGTGCTAATAGAGTTCACTGGCCAAGTCAGCTCGCCCTTCAGCTCCACCCAAATAGCCTGTCGGACCGACTTGGGCGAGTATTGCTGCATCCACTCGCTTTCTTCCATCATTTGCTTGAACACTCGTCCAAGCACCTTGTTTGCAGCTGGAGTGCTGCC
This sequence comes from Phytophthora cinnamomi, assembly GCF_018691715.1. Classification (NCBI taxonomy): domain Eukaryota; phylum Oomycota; class Peronosporomycetes; order Peronosporales; family Peronosporaceae; genus Phytophthora; species Phytophthora cinnamomi. Next base: position 774,865 of record NW_027150972.1, read on the forward strand.
ATTCATCGGCGGCCGGTTGCCTTGGGTAACTTGAGGACCCTTAGAAACCTACACCAGGGCTTTGGAGCCCTCCGTGCCGTCCTCGTAGTCGTCGTAGGCGTGGTCCGGCTCCGCCACTTCATCAAATTCGGCGACGAGGTTTCGCGAGAGCGAGCGGGAACCCCGCTGTGACATCGCGCCTTCCTGGTCGTCCGTCTCCTGCATCGCTGCAGATGACTTCTCTTCGAGGTCATCATAGTCCATCATTTCATCCTTGGCGTCGGGATCTTCATCCACCGACTCTTCGAAGCTGACCGACCGTTCGGTGATCACCGACAACCGAGACGTCAAGTCGTTAGCGACGGTTGACGCGTACTCGGTGGGTCCGCGCGTCGACTTTGCCGGCGTTGCTGGTACTGCTGACTTGGATCCGATCGCCATCTTGTTCTTCTTGTTCTTGTTCTCTTCTTCTTCCTCTTCTTCTCAATGCTCGTTAAGGGGCAATACCTACACAGACCGTAACAACAAACACTCGGCCACACCAGTCCCGGGTCGTGGCACCAGTCGTCGTGTAGGAATTCACGATTTTACGAGTCCTCGTCCCTCAGCCTCGACAAATGGGACGAGTCCTACCAACAACACACGCTTCCCTCGAAAGGTCGGCGAATATTGTTGGGATTAAACCTGAAGACCAGGTCCGATCCCTTACACCGGGCTGGAAATATGCCTTGTGTTGAAGTATCGGTCAGGTAGGTAGAGCCCACACACATGCACCGCCAGCCAGGAGCAACGACTGGGGTGCGTAAATATAAACGTTTTCGCGCTAAACCCACTGTGGTCCCTCAGAAAGGAAGGGTACCGAGCCGGTCAAGGCCTTTGACAGGGGCGCCGAGGTGAAACCTCGGCCAAAGAGTCAAATACACTGGGGGGCCACGCCACGCACCACAACGTACAAACGTACAGGGAGGACTCTCTACCTCCCAACACTCGTCACTATCCACTCTTGGCTTTACCAGGGCGAACTCTCGGTCACTGTACCTTAAGCTCACCGGCAGACATACCCCGCGTCTGCCGAGCGTATCCAGACCCTACCACTAAGCTAGCTAGACTTACCGTAGACGGACTTGACCCTGATGGCTTGGGGGGAATATTCTGCTCTGATTTAATAGTTAGAGGCGGTGAGGCCTCGACTATAACTAACCCCTAATGTCTATACAAATATCTAATATAGACCGAGCTTTCGGTCTAATCCTACAACCGGACGAGTCTTCGTCCTAAGGCCGGATTCCTAATAGGAGGCAAAAGGTGTATCCACTATGACTATCTGGAGAGCTCTGCGAGAATTTATTAGGACCCGCCGAGCCTCACAGTCACTAACTAGCTTCCTGTCACTCTGGCGCGGTAAATGTGAGTAGCCAATAGGAGACCTCGGCCATCTTCTCTCAAACTCTCGACGCCGTTAGACCTCGGTCTGGTGGCTCCACTCAACAGTCAATACCCAATCTCACACCAACATTGGGCCTCTTGTGCGGTTATTAGCCGCTGGCCTAGAGGTCAAGGCCGAGTGGCTCACGCCTCGCCAGCGTGCGCGGCTTCACTGCTATGAGTGGGCCGATGGCCTGCTCCACTATAGGGTGGAGCCCGAGGATCCTCCGGTATTGTCGTGCCGAACGACGAGGACCTCAAGTACGATATCGTGATGGAGGCGCACGACGCGCCGTCCAGTGGCCACATCGGCCGTGCGAAGACGTACTCGTCAGTCTCTCAGATGTTCTGGTGGTCCCACATGTACAAGTGGGTCGCCACCTACGTCTGCACGTGTGAGACGTGCCAGCGGGTGAAGCCTGCTGGCCACGCCCTCGGCTCCATTACAGAGCCTGTCGGTCCCAGCGGACTGCTGGAAGTCGATGAGTCTCGACTTTGTCTTCAGTATTCCGGCCGACGACCGTGGCACAACGGTGTTGTAGCCTTTGTGTGCCGTCTGTGCAAGATGGTCACTTTGCACCAGTCCGTGACACTGTCTCTGGCAACGGGTAGCTTGCCTGTGCATGGACTGTATCTTTAGACACACCATGGTCTTCTCGAGACCATCGTCTCTGATAGAGACCCGCTGTTCACCACTGCGATTTGGCAAACGCTGTTCCACCTTCTAGGCACTCGGCTATTGATGTCTACGGCGGACCACCCGCAGACGGACGGCCAGACAGAGCGCGTCAATAGAGTATTCCAGGACCCCCCTCCGCACTATCCGCCCGGAGAATTCCCGCTCTTGGGCTGAACGATTACCCATTGTTGAGTTTGCTCTCAACATCGCGGTGCACGCGTCGACGGGATTCACCCCCTTTTATCTCAATGGGTTACGACACCCTCAGGTGCCGCTCACCTTACGAGGCGGTACCGGGGCTTCGATCGTACGTGGGGGAGAGGCTCGGAAAAACCTTTCCTCCCAGGTCTCGGACGTAAGTCCAGCTTCACTGCGGAAGCAATTGTCCTCTTTTGTCGAAGACAGACTGAATATCATCTGCAGGGCTAGAGATGCAATGGAACAAGCCCAAGACAAACAAAAGGAGTACTCAGACCAAAAGGGACGAGGAAACTCTAACGTGTTTAAGGTTGGGGACTTAGTTCTCCTACATACTAGAAACCTACCGCTAAACACTGTTAGCTCGGTCGAGAGCAACAAACTGAAGCACCGCTACATTGGACCTTTCACGGTCCTCAGCCGACTCGGTGCTGCGTACACCATAGACTTGCCTAAGTCGATGACGACTCACGCGACGTTTTACGTGGTCGTCTGAAGCGGTAACACGACCCTCAGGCTCAGGCTGCCCCGCAGGAAGCGGTGGGCTGCCATGTGGAGGAGGGTGCAGCTCCTCGAGGCGGGGCGTCGGCTCACGATAAGGCGGCTGGTACGCCCGTTGGTCGTAGGACGACGAGGCGTACATCGGGGTGGTATAAGCAGGGCCAGGTTGAGCAACTTCAAGCGATGGACTAGATTGATGAGGCGTGGGGGAGGTAATAGCCGATACCATTGCACATAGCTTTCGCCATTCTGGCGTGGTATTTTCTGTTGAAAAAGAGTCCTGTTATTTTACAGTGTAATACCACTCCGTCTCAAAATAGATGTCCCATGCCACTCTTTTTTATTCTCGAAAATGATGTCCTCAAACTGTATTTGATTTAACTATGGTGAGTAGTCTGCTCCCTGTAATGCTGCGACACAATTACGACTGTTTTGGGGGAGCACTGAAGGCTCAGAGGCAGTCTTCCCTCCCGCTGAAGCTTCGCTTTGACCATGTGAGGAGGGTTGAACGTGTTGCCTCCTGTATCCTGAATGCTCAAGTCCATCGACCCCTGCAGGCTTAAGAACGCGTCATTAATTGTCGATGGCGGCACCTCCCATTACGCTGCTGTAACGGCATCAATGACCTCATCAAAGCTGCGAGGTGTGCGCAGACGTTGGCGGGCTTGTATGGCTGCGAATAAGCCTAAGTCGAAGCAGTTGAGATCCGGGGAGTTCGGTGGTTGGCAGCACAGCTCGATATCCAGCTCCTGCTGCTGCACGGCGTCGGCAAGCTGAGAATTGTCGACGCTAATATTCGCAGGAGCGTTGTCTTGCTGCACGCAACCTCCATTGGACTGGGAAAGTAGGAGAATGGGCGGATCCGGACGCTTGGTTTGAGGAGGAAGGGCGACATCTGCGATCTGCTGCCCTGTTCCAGCTCTTATATCACATCCGTGGCCATTCATTTCGTCACTCTGCTGTAAAAACTAACCGTGCTGAGTAAATAAGCACACGGTTCAAACCGTGCGAACGCGCCGCGTCGTATTTGCCAAACCGCGCTGCAAAAGACGAAATATTGACAAAAACGCGCATGTGTTCTACAACAATGGTACATCAATTTTGAGACGGAGTAGTACAGCAACGGACAGAATGCAACTGCCGACAACCTAACTGCCACCTGTCACTGTTATGAATAGAGATACCACGCAACATAATATTTAGCCAATGCAATGATTCCTAAATAATATTTTAACCAATAGTCGTTGGTCTTGAAAAATGTAAATTTGTGGAGACCAGTCAGTAAAATGGAGCTTCCAACTTACCCAAAAGGTACACATTTTATTTTTTTATGCATGGAATATATTTATTTAAAGTATTTAGTTGTTTGTACTATATTACAGGTCACGTGTACACAGTTCAAAAGAAGGCTTGGATGGATGGCCGTGTTTGGCTGTTCTATCTCAGATCCTTGCTGTACATTCACATTTCTGAGCACTCGGTTTTGCTCGTTGATAACCTAGACTGTCATGTCTCTGAGGAGTCGGCGGAGGTTTTGGCCGACGAAATGCTGACCCACCTCCAGCCGCTGCCAAAAAACTCAACATCGGTCTGTCAGCCGCTCGATGTCGGTATCATGGGTCCTTTAAAGGCCAAGTTGAAGACGTTGTGGATGGAAGAACGACCGCCCCCACTAAAAGAAGGTGAAAAACGACCGAAAAAGACTGCAAAAGAGAAAAGGCTGGAAACCATCAAGTGTGCCATCAAGGCGTGGGAGTCTATCGATTCTACTACGGTTACGAGGGCTTTTAACAAAGCCCTTCTGACTAACTTTTAGCAAAATATAGCTGCCTCCTTATTTTGCTTTAATTCGAATCATAATTTTTAGGATTGTCAAATCTTGAAAGAAACATTTTAACCAATAGGGTTCTATGCACTTTCGTCACTGTTCAACCAAGGCTGGCAGTTACATTCTGTCCGTTGCTGTATCACATTACTCTTGGCTTATCTATACCCAGGCCTCTCAAAATTAGGTAGTGTGTGAAGGGAAAGTGCAAAATGCCTAATCCTATTTTTTCAAAATACCTAATTGCGGACATGCCTGAAACCACCCTAGCTCGCAGTCTATTCGCGTCGCTGCCTGTGCATTCCACCTTTCGGCGCTCTCCACCTCCTAGCACGAATTCGAAGACAAAAGGATCAAGGCGAGGGTCTAAGAAGGGTGCTCGTGGAGTCCAACAGACCGCACCACAGCCTAAAGTCACTGGCGCAAACCGCTGTGTCAACACTGCCCTTGTGCAAACTAAAATCACCCCTCTGCAGCAGCGACAAAAATGGATCCCCAAATACGAGGCTGAGCTTGGCCTTCTGCCTTTGAGTGCAGTGTTGTTGATGGTGAAATTACCGAGGCATGGTGCAAATTCTGTCAAGCGTTTGACAGCGAAATTGCACCTGCTGAAGAGCGCACTGCATTTACGGGGCTGACTGAGAAAAAACCGCGCCCGAAGACCACACATATCATGTCGCTCTCATCTTTCAGGCGTGACAACATTCTCACACACATGTTGCAGATGTGGACTGCGAGGGCAATTACACGTTACTGTTCGCATTCGTCGCTGGAGTGGCGGCGATATCGCCCGGCACTCACTCAGTTGAGAGTGAGTTCAACGTCTTGAAGCAAGTCAAGAACCCGCAGAGAACAGCTCTAACCAACTATGCAATGGAAGGCCAACTCCAGTCGCTGCAGACTTCTTTTTGGTCGATCTAGCTGAACGCGTCGCTAGGAGTCCACGTAGCTAATTCACTTGAATAAAGTATACCACCTGCATGCCTAATTTGGATTTTGAGCCATTTGTATCGAACTACTTAAGAACTACCTATTCAGACTTTTCCCAAAATGCCTAATCGAGGTCAAATTAGGTAGGTAGGTATTTCTGCCTAATTTTGAGAGGCCTGTCTATACCCTCTATGAACTAAAAAGTGGAAGATACCAAAGTTTCTCAGCGTTCCCAAGGAACAGAGCCTCCATCAACATCCGTGTTTGTCGCACAGTCAACCCGCTCTCTTCCACTTTAATAAGATTGTACATGTAGTCCGGTTGTTACATCCAGTACAGAGCCATGAATACACTCGGAGTTGGATACTACACATTCGACTCACACACCATGGATCATGACTACCGGTATGGTGTCCGATAAGTGAACACCAGGGGTGCCTAGGCGCACTACTGGCAATGGGTTCCTATCATTATTGTATTAATAATATAAAATAAAATTGCTGGTCACAAAACAATATATGTTTATCACTACAGTGCATACGCCAGTCAGAAAGAGTACACATATTGATGGTTGGTTAGCACGCTCACAAACAGTACTGCACAGTACCGGATTTACGGGAGGGTAGATAAGATCCACCACCACATACATTGATAGGTTGTAGAAAGGAACGGCGACGATCGCTCATTCTTAAGCGTACTGGTCGATCTGTGAGATTATCCCTGGTCCACGAAGCCAACCCAATCAAGTTCCTTTAGCCTCTACATCATTGTGCGGCCTACTTCATACCAACGTGCAATCAAACCTAAAAGTCGCAAAATTCATATTGCAAATGTTTAGTTAGCAACTTCAAATACGCATTCAAAGCTGGAATTACGGCAATCAAAGTTGGACCTCTAAGACCTCCAGGCCTACCCAAGATGCCGCGCTGTGCTCGCGCCAAAACGAAAGGCTGAGCTGCGCTCGCGCCAAAAGCAAGGGTACGTGGGTTGGTGCGCACTATCGCCGACGATGTTCGAGGGGTGATCACTTCACAATTCGCGGTCCTTCAGGTTCAGTGCGCGGTGTCGTCCAGCTTGGGGCTCGTCACTTATCGCCTTCAGCGCGGCAGCATTCGGATGGCGAACAACGCCGCCTTTGTGGAGGACATCTACAAGGCCGTCAAGGCCTCCGACACGTTCCAGAAGTACTTCTCGAGCAAGAAAGTCGTGATCGTCCAGGACAACGCACCGGCGCACCGGCAGACTGAGGAGCGTGTTACAGAGTACCCCGACATGGAGCTGTTGCGCTTGGGGCCTTACTCCCCTATGTGCAACCCCATCGAGGGGTGCTTCAGCGTCCTGAAATCCCGCATTAAGCGCAACTTGGCGCTGGACCGACATACAATCTGCGATCGCTCGCGGGAGCCGGACAGCAATGGAGAGATTCTCTCCATTTCGGAACGCCAGATGCGCATCCTGGAGGGCGCTTCCACCGCCAATATGAGCGTCATGACCCCGGCCTTGGTGGCCAGCATGAAGCTGCACTGCCGCGACTTCGTGATCAAGGCGGCGAACGACGAGGACATGGTGTATGGCATGTAACGCGGCTAGTCGGACCAGTAGTAGAAACCTACTGTACGAGTTTGATTACCGTAATTCCAGCTTTGAATGCGTATTTGAAGTTGCTAACTAAACATTTGCAATATGAATTTTGCGATTTTCGGGTTTGATTGCACGTTGGTACGAAGTAGGCCGCACAAAGGTGTAGATAGTAGCTACCATTAATACATGTAGTAGTAGCAAACGGTAGTGCGCCGTGAAGTCTATGTACCACTTGTGATCAATTTCATCATCAATCACATGGTTAATGTAGCTTGTCCAATCTTTGATACATTTCTAGATGTGCTTCGGCATAATATCGTTCATAGATATCGAGTGTAACAGTTAATAAAAAGATAGGTGTGTGTTATGCACTTCCGAACCAAAGTCTAATCATGAAAATATTAAAATACTACCACCTATTAGATGTGAGAGCGTATGGCGGATTTATGGCACATGTTTACCCTACGCAGAGTAAACACATCATTCTACGTACACCATCTGTGATCTAGGGCAGGATTGTATAATAGTAATTTAGCAGTACTTAAGCACATGTACGTGTACCCGTGTAGGTAGTGGTATGTACTATTAATATCGTACCCCTACAGTAGTTCAGATCACGACCAATACCGATAGGTACATACTATTCAGTGGAGGCGGAGTAGCGCTATCCTTGTTGACATCAAACGCCTATCCAGCAAAGACGAATATTTCATTATAATAATTCAGTAGTAAATATTATTCACACTGTAAACACAGTACAACACTTCGGCGAATTGAGCTCGTGATACATTTTTCACACTATAACTGTACAGCCTGTTGCTAGAATTCGGCCTACCGGTATTGAATTTGCAGTATTGAATTTGCAGTGTACGATTGCGCTGGTACGTAAAATTACGGTACGGCCCACACCGTGTCTCAACATCGCGAAACCCATCTGAGAGATTATCATTTCAGCGCGTTTGATCGTCGACAGCCAGCGAAGCTGTAACTCAGCACACTTCCGATTTTACTCCACTCCACCACTGCGGAACCCCGACTGTTATTATGCGTCTTCTTTCGCTTCTGGGCGCTGTTGCCCTCGCCTTGAGCAGCGACTCTGCTTCGGCTTCTGTCATCTCGGACAAGGTCGCAATTTCGAAGTTTAACGCCGACGTCGAGGCCTGGAACCGAGAGCTGGCTGGTCACCAGGCCAAGCGGTCCCTGCGTCGTCATGACAACGAAAACGAAGAGAGAGGAGGTGTGTCGAATGTGGTGGAAAAACTCGACGACGTTGCCAGCGACCTTGCCATCGTCCTGCGTAAGACTCCGCTCCTTCCGTCGGGCATGGCCACCCTGGCGCTAGCGAAGATTGACGATGCCGCACAGAAGGTGAAGGCCGCCATGACGCACTATCCTGCAGGCTTGAGCAAGTCGACCGTGCAGCAGTTGGTGAACGCTGAGCGACAGAGGCTGCTAGATATTGACCTGAAACTATCCAAGAAAACCGCTGAAGGAATGCGCAGGCCCATGCAAGAGTTTAAAGGAATGAAAAAAGCTCCTATCCTGACGTCGCACGTGGGACGTGACGCTCAACGGTACGCGGACTCAGAGAAGAAGATCCGTGAGATGACGGTCGGTGTGGTCTCGAGGTCCGCCAAGGAAGGTGGAGGTGACGTCCTTCTCATTTCGAGCTCGACCCCGTCAAAGAGGGAGTGGCTCTTGCCCAAGGGAGGTTGGGATGAGGGCGAGAGTCTTCACAAGGCCGCGTGGCGCGAGGTCATCGAAGAAGGAGGAGTAAGTTGATGTCTGTGTCGTCACTAGTTCCATTTTGTAAATACTCACTGGTGGTTCTGTAGGTCAACGCCGCTTTCACGTCGTCTCTGGGTACGATCAAGGCCGGAACTACGGAAAAGGGCTATGTCTATAACGTCTTTAAAATGAAGGGTGTCACCACCTATGACCAGTGGGCCGAGAGCTTGCGCTACCGTATCTGGGTGCGTCACTTGCTGGCTCGGTTACAAGCTTGGTCGATGAAGGACTAACTGAGTATTTGCGTGCAATTGGATACAGGTTTCCTACGAGGACGCGATTAAGTTGCTCGAGAACCGCCCCGACATGGTTGAGATGGTAAAGCTAGCACGGGCCGCCAACTAAGCCAAGAAAGCGAAATAGTGCTGGTGCGGCCGCCTCCTACGGTGCTCCGCTTCAAAGAAGCATTGTAGACTTCAAAGACAAATAGAGAAATATCCACTTCCAAACTTTGATGCGTTTGTTGTACTTCAGGGTATTCCCAAAGGCACACCGCAAAACTAAACGTAAAATACTCACAACAAGAACTCATATTCGAGTGAAACTCTGTACATCGTCGCATTGTTGAACCGGGTTTTCAGTCAAGATCTAAAGCACCAGCGATAGTGATGACCGCATTCAAGTCTCATTGTGGAGCGTGGTGGTTCCTAACGCTGCGCCTAGAAGGCTAGTGCTGCATCAAGAGGGTTAGCTCCGCTAGCTGAGGTATCGGTAGTGTTCAGAACGCCTGATATCGTTTCTGAATGCGGAGCGTTGTGTGTGTGCGCGCGGCGGCCTGTACAGTCTAAATTGCAGAATCAGTTACATGTATTGAGCGTTAGATCAGCGTAAAAGTTCCAGCAAACTCCTCGTAAAGAAATACTCAAACCGGTGGAGACCACAAAGCTAAACTTATCGCTGTATCCTGTTATAATAAAACGAACTTGAGCGCAACCTCAGTTTGTATTAATTGTAGGGGTTTAACATTTATTCCAACATTTACATGTAGTGCTGTAGTAATATCGTGAGGGATTAGTGTTCACAGCGTCAGCGACGCCGTGTACTCCGACTTAGTGTACTTCCTTTATGAAAATAAGTATTGGAAACACCTTTACGTCGAAGTAGTGTTTTGCTCGAGGGCTGTCACCCAGAGAGAAAGAGAGAGAAAGGGAGAAAAAATGTGCTTGCCTCATGGAAAACGCAGTGCTTCAGCATTGCTCTGCAGCTATCCTGCAGCAGTGAATGCTATTTGATACCTGAAATCATCTTGGCAACTTCAATGCCCAACACGAAGGTCGATTCTCATTTTTCTGCATCACAGGCCGCAATCGTCCAAGGATGGATGGCCGTACCCGGCCGATGAAATCCCTGGTGCTAATTCAGATAACTGTGGTTGGTCGCGAAAATGAAGCGGTTGACTTCCGGTTAACCGTGGTTCTGCTAAAAAAAATCGCTGATGAGCCATCGATGCACCTAGCTTCGCTACTGCGCGAGATATGGACGTAGTTTGTTACTTCTTGCGAGCAATGGTCTCATGTTTGGGTAAATGGTGAGAGAGCATTTTTGGCGAGAAAGATTACGGAAAATGAGGCCTTTTACTTTTTGACCGGAGAACTCGGGTGACCGTCGCCACCCGCTGGGGGGTTTTCGGCTCCAAAATCGGCAGCTGACATCCATTCCGTGGCCGACTGATTTAATTACCGTCTCTTCAAGGATGTCCAGTCCTTCCGCCAGAAAGCTATGGTGGTCCTCACGGTACTGTAGCTCCCGAGAGATTAGTATTTTTGTCAATTTTACTCTTGGCTGGAATGGACTACTTCGTAGTACGTCTGCGTTTGCGACGTCTTCCCCATGGTCGACCAGAGTCAAGTTTGTCAGCTTCGGCGATCGGAAGATACCAGAACAGGCAAGTCTCGTTCTAGACCGGACAAATCCGACTTGGTGGATGGTGCTGACCATAGATCATCTGCCAGCTCGGCTGAATGTCAGCGACCAGCCTAAACCATTTTCACAAATATTAAGTACGTGTACTAACCCCGGACTTGATCAACTGACTCCCAAGTGCCCCAACCAGCTGAGACGGCTTTGTTGGAGCGTGTCGACTTCGAAGTCTATAAGATGGGAGCCAGGAATGCGATTAGCATGAGGCGGGGTCCTCTTCACCACCATGAATTTTGTCAGGTAAATTGGCTGTGCTGACAGAAATCGTGACCGTGGTTCGCGAAGACAGGAGAGGAATTGTAAGCCACGAAGCAGGAATGCTGGGACGGCAGCCACCTTGCCCTAGAAGTTGTGATGATGGTTTATCCTCGGCACCAGGGATTTTGCGTAAAATCGTTTGGAATGGCTTCCCCGCGATCTATTGGTAAAATATTCCATAACTGAAACTATTGGCGGGAACCCGGGGTCCCGCAAAACAATCTTGCAGGACCAGTTACTGGCAAGCCCAGGGGTTCTCCTCCGCAAATGCTTTACATGTAACATCATCAGGTTATTAATATTTTGGAATACAAATCCTGTATTTATTAAAGCCCGGAGGTAAAAATAACCCCGTCGATATGCAAATTCATGCGTTCTCGACGAGTTGAGAAAGAGATTGAGCCACATAACGACTTGGACTCCTGTCTTCAGCAGCGTTGATCCAATGGAGTACCTCCTATTTTTCTGAATGGATATAGCGTTGCGTCTCGAAACTTGCCAAAAAGAGAGTGCTGTTTTGGGTCCGATACAATCCCAAAGACTTCAGAGAAATTAGGATGCTTAAAAAATTGAGGACCTATAGAAGAGCGATTGAAGGCTAGAAGTTTCTTTTACATGTTTTATACAGTGATAAGGTAAACGTAGTCGAGGGGTCGAGATCACAAAATTGATGGAGCCTGTATTTTCTATTGAAATTTACTCTATTGCATTGTAGATATCCATGCCCTCTCCGAGGATGGGGCCGCTAACAATCCGAGAACGAGATCATCATTCTGGTAGACAGTGCAAATGTCCCATACGCTGTGTTGAACGACAGCTTCAATTTGATAGATACAGTAGACTGGCGCGAACGTTGAGTTTGCCGCCGAGTTTTGTTGGCTTGGCATGTCGTAGCCGTACCAAGTCCAGTTGACTGAAAATGGAGCTGTTGCTACTCCTACATTTCCCATTTAGAATATACAGTAATATAGGGTTTGTAAATCGCACCCTGTTCTCGCTGTCGTGCAATGTTTCCCTATTTCTACCAGTTCAGCATGTCCACCGCCACATTGTGGGCAGGCAGTTGTTTGGCTTCGAGTAGACACTCGAGGCAGAAGAGCATGGACTTCTGCATGACCTCAGCGCCGATGCCTACGGAGATCTTCTTATTGACGGAGCATTTGCCGCACAGCACGCGGCGACACACTTGACAGGTGCCTCCGCGCTGCAGCAGCATGTTGCTGAGCTTGTTCAAGCTGCGGGTGCAGTTGGCGCAGTGCGTGGCCGAGCCGAGGCGACCGTGCGCCGCTCGAGCGGATTTTTTCATCAGCCACGTAAGCTTGTACGAGTTGGCGCACTCGATGGAGTTGACGAGCGCCATGAGGTTTTCGGCGTAGGCGGTGGCTGCTACATTCACGGGCACGTCGCCGTCCAGCTCGAGGAATGCACGCGAAAACATTTCGACGGACCGGTGACGCGCATCGGAAGGAGGCAGTCCCGTGTTCGCGAACGTCTGGCAGCCCGACATATGTCCGCGGATGACATCCCCTGGCCGCGGCAGCTTCAACACGTCCGAGAGATCCACCGACTGCCGCACCCCATAGGCTACGAGCTTCCCCTTGACGTCTTTCATGAGACCCGAGGCCTCCAGGAAGAGGAAGTCGCGGGCCTGACTAAAGCGGCCATAAGACTGCAGACCCCACTTCAAACCGACAAAGTTGAGCGGGTGTTCCGTTGTCGGACGCACCAGCACCACCAGCAGTCGAGAGTCTTCGAGTTCCGTCCCCAGGTACGAGTTGCGCATGAGCGCGTGCGCCTCGGTATCCGCTAACATCCCCAGCGCAGCGTCTTCGGCCGTGCCGTCGATGACGCCTGAAAGCACCACGGCAGGTGGTCTCGTCGACTTCTTGAGCTTGTGGTGGTCGCTGTCACCCGACGAGGTGGACGACGCGATGCTGGTGATCTTGTCGATGGTGGACCTGTTGTGCGAGGTGGAGTCCGAGGACGACGACGACGACAACACATCCGACCGCTCGTGGTGCGACGCGCCTCCATGCAGAGCTCGTCGCGAACGGTACGCGCGGACGTCGTCCTTGGTTTTGACATGCTTCCACGCCTCCTTATCAAGTTGGCGGCCTCCGGCCGCAAACGCCCCGCGCAGTTCCAGGGTGTGCTGCACCACCGCGTCCACCTCGGCGATCAACGCCGCCTGGCGCTCAGGTGAGAGCTGAATGTCCGGCAATGCTTCAGGCAGTCGGAACTTGCCCATGGCTATCAGTTAGTCGGGTGTCTTCAGAGCAGCAAACTGCTGAATGGGCGAGTGGTAGATACGCAGCAAGGTGGTGGATAGCCAGCCAGCCAGCCAGCCAGCTAGTCAGCCGTGTCAGACGTAGCGATAGCTCGAAGACCTGAAAGTTTGCAAGTGCGAGCGAGCACTGGACGCGAGTCTCCGGTGCCGTGGTGGGTTGTGGCCGTGACGGGCGTTGATGTCTGCCAAAGACGCCGCATCTTCTCGCCTGGTCGCGGCAGCTGGAAGGTGTCGTAAATGCCGGGGTTTGTATGCTTTAGCGCCCCGAAAGCGACGTCGAGTCAAATCGGTGCAGCACGAGGAAGTGCGCGCGTGGTGAGAGTTACAGAGACCGTGGGGCATCGTCGAGTCGAGCCATGCCTCAGAGCCGAGTGCAGCTCCCCCCAGCGCCACAAGCGGAGCACCAAGCTCAAGGTGACAGGGAGAAGAGCCCGAGCAGCTTCCCGCCCCCATCGATCGTGGCGTCATGCACGTCGGGGCTATCCACGGCTTCGCTTTGGTGGCACTATAATACACTGTACTAGTACGCCATACTTCCTTCCTGACCCCGGGGTCCGGTGACGTCCAAAGCTCTAAAAACCTTGGCACGCGTGCTGAGCCGCCCCGGTTCTCATTGCTGTCCTGATGTCCTTCTTTCTCCGGAGAGGGAGTGCCATCCTCCAGCTCTAAGCACGGAGAGAGCGAAATGATGCCGCGCCGACAGTAATTTGAAGCCGTAGTCCGCCCCCTGTGGGGTGTCTGCCGCAAAAAATCACAGCCGGTGCCCACCGCATCTTAGGCCGCCGCGAGGCGTGCCTTCGAGTGTAACGTTACATGTACATGTATTAATTCATGTACTTGGTCACGCCAACGTTTTGTTTGACACGGAGTCGCTGCCTGCCCGTAACTTTCACCTTCAACGACATCGTGCAAGATCTCTAATGTTGACGGGATGGCACACTTGGATAGGCTGCATGGCGGCCAGCGACAGCCTGCTATCGCGAGCTGAGCGCAAAATTTCAGGCGAAGTTTCGATGCAGCCACTGCCATCGGTGCTCAAGCGCAGCTGGACGACGACGGAGTCTCACCCAAGTGTCGTGCTGAGAGCATGCGTCCCATTTGACTAGCAAAGCCCGACGCTGCACCCGTTCGTCCCGGCATTGAGCTCCGTCGCCAGGATTTGCCTGTCACCGAGCGGGTTACGTTGCTGGTTCACCTCTACCTGTTCGCCATGTTTCTCGCCGCATGTACGTGTGACTCTGTGTTGCGAGAAGAACCTATAATTTGCCCTTCTGATCGACAACTCGACGAGGGCTCTCGGCCCTACACACAGAACCTCGGGATAAGCCGTCATGCTGAATGAGTGGAACGCCTGCATCACGGTGACGACGTGGGAGCTTACTTATACTGTAAGGCCTTACAAGTCCGCTGTGCATGCATCTAGCTGTCTTCGTGAGGCAACGAGAAGGGCTTTTAAAGGTTAACTAACTATAACGTGACGACCGCATGAAACTAATACTCACGGTTGGATTCAATATCTATCTACAGAGTGGGGGGACAAGCCTACCAGTTCAGCTTGTCCAGTGCCACGTTTCGTGCGGGCAGTGACTTGGCCTCCAGCAAGCACTCGAGGCAGAAGAGCATGGATTTCTGCAGCACCTCGCTGCCGAGCCCCACGCATATCTTCTTGCTCACGGAGCACTTTCCACACAGCACGCGGCGGCAGATCTGGCAGGTGCCTCCGCGCTGCAGCACCATGGTGCTGAACCTGTTGAGACTGCGCGTGCAGTTGGCGCAGTGGCTGCTGGACGTCATGCGGCCGAGCACGCTGCTGGCACCTGGACGCACCTGTCGCGTGGCCTGCTTCATCATCCACGTGAGTTTGTGGCCGTTGGCGCACTCCATGCTCGTGGCCAGAGCCATGAGCTTCTCCGCGTAAGCGGCGGCCGCCACGTTCACAGGCACGTCTCCGTCCATCTCGATGAACGCTCGCGAGAACATCTCGACTGTGTGGTGGCCCGAGCTGTTGAGATGCATGGTGTTGCCAAAGGTTTGGCAGCCCGACATGTTGCCGCGGATGGTGTTCGGCGGACGCGGCAGCTTGAGGATGTCCGACAGGTCGACGGACTGGCGGATACCATAGGCCACGACCTCGCCGTTCGAGTCTGTGGTGAGACCGGAGCCCTCGAGGAAGAGGAAGTCACGCGCCTGGCTGAAGCGGCCGTAGGACTGCATACCCCACTTGAGACCTATGAAGTTGAGCGGATGCTCCGTCGTTGGGCGGATCAACACGGCCAGCAACCGCGCGTCCTCGAGCTCCGTGCCGAGGTACGACTCGCGCATCTTGGCGTTCATCTCCGTGTCGGCCAGCATGCCCAGCGCGGCGTCTTCGGCCGTGCCGTCGATGACACCGGAGATGACCACGGCGGGGGGTCGAGCGGTCTTCCGGGGCTTGCGGTTCTGGTACTCACTGCCCGACGAGGTGGACGACGATACTAGACTGGCGATCTTGTCCATCGTGGATCGCTGCGAGCTGGAGTGAGACGAGGACGAGGACGAGATCGCTTCGGCCGTGTCAGCTCTCGAATCTGTGGGCTCCGCGACACCGTGCAACGCGCGACGTGACCGGTACGCCCGGACGTCGTCCATGGTTTTCACGAGCTTCCACGCAGTAGTGTCGAGCTGGCGCCCGCCCGCAGCGAAAGCGCTGCGCAGCTCCAGCGTGTTGTTCACGACGGCATCCACCTCGGCCAGCAGTGCGGCCTGGCGCTCCGGGGTGAGCGTGAACTCGGGCAGCGCCACCTCCTTGACGTTAAACTTGGGCATGGCGCCGCAGTGCTGACCTGACTGACTCGCTTGCGCGCTGCGAGCACTTTCTCCAAATGAAGGAGACGAGTGGAGCTTGACTGGCTTGAAGCCACGGCGGTGCCGTCGAGAGCTGCTGAGCAGCATGAACGGCGTTCAACGCTGGTGCCAGGTACACTGCACATCGATCGCCTCTATCTCGGCTGCCGCTGCGATGTGCGCCCAGCGCTGCTCTGGCACGCGAGTTGCCTCAATTCCTTGTCAAGGGTGGCTCCGGCGCACTGTCCGCGCCCAATTTCAAACGCTGGTTGCGAACACATGCCAAACTTGAGCGTTTGCTGTCGTTCCGAACGTCGAAAGCAAGCCGCTCAGACTCAGCGACGCCTAAGAAAACGCTCTGATGCGTTGTCAATGAATGACATTGGGCTGGAAACATCCCAGGCAAAAGGTGGCCGCCGCGAGACTGAACCGATGTTGTAGTGTGGCGCGATTGCGTGCTGGTAACTTGGAAGAAATGACGTTACGTACCAACCAGCTGAGAGAAGCACTAACAGCATGCCGTTCCCCTCAGATTTATTGATGTGCACGCGCCTCAAAAAGGAAGCAAGAACAGAGCTGGCAGGACTCGGGGGGAAGGAATCTAGAGAATCGGCGGCTTCTGACGATTACCCATCAACTTTATACGCTGGACACCCAATTGCGCCATGGATAACTACAAGACTTGCGGCGATGTCTGGGTTTGTGCATGTACTGTACCTATCCAGTGCGTACTTGACAAGTACTACTTGTCGTGAATACATGTATTGATCTACACTGCCGTAGTCGTTGAAGGCAAATCGAATGGCCGTTTTGACGAAGTAGAAGTGTAGAGGATGCAACTGCAATCTTCCATCAGCCCGAGTCTACGAACGGGATGGCGCTCCGTAGCTGCAGTGGCCAGCGTCTCCTCTACCTCTACAAATTCTAATTGAAGCACAATGTGCATGTATTGTAGGCTACTGTCTGTAGCACTTGTTACCCCCTTCGGTATACTCGGACGGCGTCAACTGCGTTGGCGGTCCTGACGCGTACATGCACATGACAGACCGATTACACTCGGCAGGTCCCTCGCGAGAGAAATCGGCCGCCGCACGCAGCAAACGAGCAAGCAATCCCCGCCACGATCGTCTTTCGTTGGCGGCATAACTTTGTCGCCACCGTTTCATCGGCTTCCGGAAGTGCGTACAGAACATCCTTTGGATTGCTGCGTCGCGACCGAATAAGTTCCGGTGACCAAATGCATCCCCTCCCCCTTCACCAGCGGAGAGCCTTCATCTCGCTGTGTCAACACCTGGCGCTATGCTTTTTTCGCGGCGAATGACACGCTTTCCAGTCGAACGGCTGTGATGCGTGAGGCATCAGATGTGTTTTAGCTAAAACTTTAGCTGATCGATCACCCAACCGACATATTTATCCTATTATAGTCGCCTCGAGTTAAGCATGAAGATGTCTTTCATTGCCTATGAAATGATCATATCTACAGAGAGCCCTAGGAACAGACACCATGGGACGACTAGTATATACTGACGCGCTCTCCGAGCTGCTACGAGGTCAAGCGTACGTCGTCGCAGTAGTTTCCTGCGTGCCGCGCAGTCCATTCATCGAGGACCGCGCACCCTCTTGGTCTAACTACCCCGGCGACGGGGGTACCTACCACTTCTGCTGGTCCACGGCCACTTCACGAGCCGAGACTTGCTTGGCCTCCAGCAGACACTCCAGGCAGAAGAGCATGGACTTCTGCATCACCTCGCTGCCAATACCGATCGAGATCTTCTTGTTCACCGAGCACTTGCCGCAGAACGAGCGGCGACAGATCTGGCATGTACCCCCGCGCTGAAGCAGCAGGGTGCTGAGTTTGCTGAGACTGCGAGTGCAGTTGGCGCAGTGGCTTGTCGAGCCGTGCACGCTGGTACCCGGGCGAGCCTGGCGAGCAGACTGCCGCATCATCCATGTGAGCTTGTAGGCGGTAGCACACTCCATCGTGCCCACGAGCGCCATAAGTTTATCCGCGAAAGCCGTAGCTGCCACGTTGACAGGCACGTCGCCGTCCAGCTGCAGAAAGGCACGAGAGAACATCTCCACCGAGTGGTGGCGCGTTCCAGCAACCGGGATGCCGCTGTTGGCGAAAGTCTGGACAACCGACAGGTGACCGCGAAGCACGTCGTGCGAGCGCGGTAGGGTCAATACGTCCGACAGGTCCGTCGACTGGCGCAGTCCGTAGCTGATGGGCTCGCCCCGCGCGTCCTTGGTGATACCTGTAGACTCCAAGAAGAGAAAGTCACGGGCCTGGCTGAAGCGGCCGTACGACTGACGTCCCCACTTGACGCCGATGAACGTGAACGGGTTCTCGGGCGTCGGTCGGGCCAGCACAAAAAGCAAGCGGGAGTCCTCGAGCTCCGTGCCCAGGTACGACTGACGCATCAAGCAGTGCTGCTCCGAATCGGCCAGCATGCCCAACACGGCGTCCTCGGCCGTGCCGTCAACCGTGCCCGAAAGCACGACGGCAGGCGGGCGCGCCGTCTTCTTGGCACGGAACCGGTCACTGTCGCTCGACGAGGTCGACGACGCGATACTCGTGAGCTTGTTCATGGTCGATCTAGAGTTGTTGGAGGACGACGACGACGAAAGCACCTCCGAGTTGTCGGCGCGTGTTTCGGACGGGTCCACGCCGTGCAACGCGCGACGCGAACGATAGGCGCGCACGTCATCCTTGGTCTTGACGAGCTTCCACGCCGAGGTGTCGAGCTGGCGGCCGCCGGCGGCGAACGCCGATCGCAGCTCGAGCGTGTTCTGCACCACGGACTCAACCTCGGCGATCAGCGAGGCCTTGCGCTCCGGCGACAGCTCAATGTCGGGCAGCGCCACATCATGCACGTTAAACTTGGCCATCGAGCGACTTGCGGGCTCTGTGTCGTTTGTCTAAATGAAGGCGACGAGCACGACGAGCGGCGCAGTGCGCGGAGCGTCTTTGTCTTCGGGCGGCGCGGCACGGCTTGTCCAGCCCATCGATCGCCCGTATCTCGCAGCGGCACCATGGACGGGTCTGCGTCGAAGACGCACTGTCTGATGATCGCCGTGTGCAATGCGGACATGGCTTTGGGACATCAGCCCGCTCAGTCGAAGGCAAACCCTTCATTTCCAGCGGTGTGGTCATTAGTGTCCCCCTTCACCGACACGTCAGTTATCGGATTTCGAGCTTCAATCCTGAACCGAACCGATCCGATCCAAGTGGTGAGACGCGTCGTCGCTTTGACAATCGCCGCAGCAAAGCGAGTGACAGCTTGATTGGAGTCCAAAGCGCATGCCTTTCAAAGCTAAAGCCTCACAGTAGGCGGGCAAGTAAGTGGTCGGGAGGTGGACTTAACGTATCTTCAACGACAGCGGCGCGCTGCGTGCCGCTGGAACACGTCGTACATGTATTGCTGCTTTGCTGCCGCTCTATAGAGAAATTGCGAAGGTGCTCTCAAGTCCAGATAGATGCCTCGCCCGCCTGCTATAGCAGTGTTGGAAGCTTGCTGAAGCAGTCCCGCGCGGTGCTACTTGCCGGTATGCTCGTGCTCATGTGGGTACGCACGCCACTTTGCTGGGGGCGATGGCAGGCATGACGCCTAAGAAATTCCCCCCGAGCGCTGGCGCTGGTCAACTCCATCGTCTTCACGTGGTGCCTGCAACTTCTACCGCCATTTTTCGGTCGCGATCGTACATTTTGGACAGCTAAAAGACTCATAAAATGGTCTTACTGTAGTACGGACCATTGTTGACCATCAACATGGTGCACAAGATTTGACCGTCGATGGCCCACAGCAACTCCAATTGTACGGTATAGTTTTGGGCCAACCGCACCACATTACATGCGGATTTCTCTTTACGCCCCCTGTCAGGATTCTGGGCTGCCGTTTTGGGTCTCATCTCGTCTAGCTGAGCTGAGTCCACTTTGACTCAAAGTTTGAGATCTTCACCGTTTTTGGAACGACGCTGGGGCTCCAGCCTTTGTCAGTACTTTCACGGCGTGACGTCTCTGTCGGGCGTCGTGACCTCGCATGGATAGACTTGCGGCGACTGACGGATCCCACAGGTTGAAACGCGCTCAACTTCCTCGGTGGCCCCGTGCGCCGTGGATACTGTACATCCAGCAGAGAGCTCTCTGCGGCGCGTCGTTTGTCGGTTTGCGCACTGTCCACCTGGCGCGTAGGTCCGCCCGCCATTCGTGCGGAGCGTTCCTCTTCGTCCTATTTATTACTTTATGGGGTGTCTCTGCTTCGCGAGAGCGCGACGGCAGGACAGAACCTGCGTGCATCGAGGACAACTCCGTGATGGCGGCATTCCCTAACTTGAGTTACGCACGCTTCGGCTGAAAACCTGAGACTTTCGAGCGGACCGACCGCAGCCAACCACGGATCGGTCCCTCCTGCAGCGACTCCTCGCTGCTGCTCCATTCACACTACGCACAGCTCCAATCCGCTCGTTTATTACTTATTGTATAGCACTCGTGACAAATGCAGCGCCGACGCTTGCCAAGAAAGCCCAAGCAGCGCTCTGTAGCACACGACACAACGTCAGATGAAAAGAGCGTGCTACAACAATAATTTTGCACACTACATGTACCGGTACCCGACAAGACACTTGTGTTGGTTGGTTTGTAGCAGACTTTACCCGTGTCGACAAGCGTTTTGTGTGTCGGGGACGGAAAGTCTGGTTACTTCAGACTTTTCAGTACTCGCTCCTGTAGGTAGGTACAACACAAAAGCACAATCAAAGCTTCTCGTGGAGCACATCCCTCGCTTATCGGGCTCTGACTACGTGCACTGTAGAGGCTGAGTATTACAATGTAATGCATGTCATGTATACGTGTACAGGTACAGTACCTGCTTGTACAAATGATGTCGAACATTAAGTATTACTCAGTATTCAAACTGCCCCGACCCCAATGTGTTAAATGCAAAGTTACTGTCATTTCTTCGGTGCGCGTTCCCACACGGTCACCGACGCCCTCATATATATATGTGCACTGTACAAAATGTACCATCATGTAGATCACGTCGCTTAGATGTGGTACACACTATACTTCATTAATTCATACCCGGTACAATCGGATCGCATTTTGAAATCCTCAAAGCTGATTGCTTTAGAAACGCACACGTTTTACCGGTATTCGCACTTCAATCTCCGCCCCAGACCCGTCCGACATGCTGCGCCGCGCCCTCGTGTTCGGCTGCGCCCCGACGCGCCAGCGCGTGCTACACCAGGCTCGCCACTTCAGCAAGGTCCCATCCACGCCGCTGCTGAAGGCGCACGTCAAGGCCGCGAGCCCCAGCGCCGTGGCGGCCCTCAGCTCCCAAGCCAGGTAAAAAGAGCGGTACCGCCAATACCAGTGTCTGATATGACAAATCACTATCAATGTGGAAACCAGTCGCCTAATCGCTGTGATGTCATATGCGACAGAGCGCTAGAGCTGGCGAAGACGCAGCGGACGTGGCGCCAGGCCGCGAATGGCAGCGTTCTGGGCTACTGGAAGTCGGCGGCACTAGCTGCTGGGGCCTGCGGCGTTCTGGGATTGCTGGACGAGCAGCAGCCGACGGCCTGCGCCGCTGGCAAGGGCAGCGAGGAGGACCCAGTGGAACAGGCCAAGAAGAAGCTGCAGGAGCTGTCGGCCAGCGCCATGTCGCAGATCGCGGCGCTGCTGCCCAAGGACTACAGCAACCTCCAGAAGCAGGTGGACGAGTTCCTGGCCTCGGGCAAAGGCGGCCAGATCTCGTGGGGCTTCTGCATGGGCGCGTGCTCGGGATTTGCACTGAAAAAAGTATCCAAGCTCGGCGCGGTGGCCATCGGAACGATCTTCATCCTGCTGCAGTGCGCGAGCTACTCGGGGTACGTGGACGTGGACTACAAGAAGCTCGAGCGCGACGTCAAAAGTTACCTCGATATCAACAAGGTAAAGAAGATGAGGAGGAGGAGTGCTGTGCTTGCTTGGTTTGAGGGGAGAAAGCTAACAGTGGGCTGCTGCTGCCAGGACGGCGTGTTCGACACCAAGGACTTGGACTCCATGTACAAGTCGCTCATGAAGGTGCTGGAGTTCAACCTGCCCGCCGGCAGCGGCTTCGCCGCGGGCTTCGTGCTGGGGTTCCGCTCCGGATAAGTCGGACAACACCGAACAGCGAGGCAAGGTCAAGTTGCTCTCCTCTCCATTTGTGTGTCCTGAGTTTGCTGAGCAATCCAAGCTGTAGGGGCGGCAGAGGATATGTGCATTGATGCCCATCAACGTATACCCTGCCAAGTTTTGACCTGCCACGTCAGTCGAGCAGCCATCGCGTTCTTTTTTTTTTGGATGGGCAGGTGACGACACCAGAACCTCATTGTCGAGTCCCGCCACCGCCATTGAAAGCTCTCCCTCTGTCGATAGAACTGTGGATTGGATCATGGGGCGACGAGCGCTGCGTGGTTCTTATCGCCGTGGACGGACCGCCACGCATTGGCTGATGATGCTCCGTGTGGCGCGTCAACGCATTACCACCGCAATTTGCCTTTCCACGAGATGTTTCACCTTGTTTTGCGCGCTCCCACAATAGATACTTTTGTATGGTGGGATGACTGGCCTTTAAAGATACGCCCCCTGATTCACAAAACGCGGTGCGCTGTCACTCGAGCGGGGCGGAACGATGAGGTTCGGTCGTTTCGTCGAACATACAAACTCGCATATGCGCCACGCGCAAATTCGACCGGGAGCTCATCGCACATAATTCCCTCCACGCCCACGCCGCTCATACAACTGCTGCAAAACGGCGCGTCGACCCTCCGTGCCGTCGTTACGCGACAGTCGCCGATCCTGCGCACAAACGGACGAAGCCAAGTCGGCTCATTCGCCGTCTCGCTCTCAAGCCTCCAGATAGCAGCTAGGCTAGAGGCACCAACCAGACCCCGACCGAGTCAAGAAGAGCGTCGCACCATGCAGC
Source organism: Phytophthora cinnamomi (assembly GCF_018691715.1). Taxonomy (NCBI): domain Eukaryota; phylum Oomycota; class Peronosporomycetes; order Peronosporales; family Peronosporaceae; genus Phytophthora; species Phytophthora cinnamomi. The sequence continues at coordinate 798,009 of NW_027150972.1, forward strand.
ACTCGCAGAGCGACGTGGCGCTGGGCACCAACGGCAGCTGGGCCGACCTGAAGATCGCCGAGGGGCTCAAGAAGCGCAGCAACACGGCGCAGAACCTCCAGTTCTATGGTGCGTGTCCAAAACTCCCTTTTCGACACGCGGGGTCTATTTTTGACAGTCTCCATTTTTGACAAACCAAATCTGCGACGTGTGACGGTCGTATCTTTTGTCAAAAATGCAGTGGAAGAGCAGAAGCGGCTGTACCAGGAGCTGCCGTTCTCGGTGCTGCCGGGCATGCGGCGCCAGTCATTCCAGCGCGAGCGCAGCTTCTCCAACCTCAAGTCGCGCAGCTCGTGGGGCAGCTTCACCAACCTGGTGGCGCGCGCGGGCGAGGAGCAGCCGCTGCTGGGCGCGGACGACGAGTTCCCGGAGCCGGGCTACACGTTCCCGCTGCTGCTGAGCTGCGGCGTGGCGCTCATGAGCGCCTTCCAGTTCGGCTACAACACGGGCGTGACCGGCGGCATCAACCCGGACGTGATCTTCCCGGGCCACTCGGACCTGCAGTGGGCAGTCTGCGTGTCCGTCTTCGCCGTGGGCGGGCCCATCGGCTCGCTCACGGCGGGCCAGGTGAGCTCCGTGCTGGGCCGCAAGAAGGCGCTGCTCGTCGACTCGTTCCTCTTCATCATCGCGGGCGCCATCATGGCGCTGGCCGTCAACGTGTACGCGCTCATCCTGGGCCGCTTCCTCGTGGGCTTCGCCTCGGGCACGGTCAGCGTCGTGGTGCCGCTCTACCTGGGCGAGCTGGCGCCGCCCAACCTGCGCGGCGCGCTGGGCACGGGCTACCAGTTGTTCATGGTGATCGGCATCCTGGCCGCCGACCTGCTGGCCTTCAAGTACTCCGGAGAGAGCCACGGGCTCGCGCAGCCGGGATGGAGACTGCTCTTCGGCTTCACGGCGGTGCCCGGCATCCTGCAGCTGGCGCTGGCCTCGCTGCTGACCGAGAGTCCGCGCTGGCTGCTGACCAAGAACAGACCCAAGGAGGCCGCCGACATCCTGCGCCGCCTGCGCGGGTCCAACGACGTGTACGAGGAGATCGACAGCATCTGCTCGGCCAGCGACAACGAGTCGGGCGCCAACACGGGCATTTGGGCCGTGCTCAGCGACCGCAGCATCCGCTTCCCGCTCGTGGCCGCCGTGGTGCTGCAGCTCGCGCAGCAGTTCAGCGGCATCAACGCCGTCATGTTCTACGCCAGCTCGTTCTTCAAGAACGTGGGGCTCAAGGACCCCCTCGTGGGCGCCACGCTGGTGTACACAGTGAACGTCATCTCGACGGGCGTGGCGCTGGTGCTCATGGACACGGCCGGCCGTCGGCCGCTGCTGATCTACTCGGCGGTGGGCATGATCTTCTCCAGTATTGTGCTGACGCTGGGCTTGATGAACGCGCTGCCGTTCGCTAGCATGGCCAGTGTCGGCGGCGTCATGTGCTTCGTGTGGTTCTTCGAGATCGGGCTCGGCCCGATCCCGTGGCTGATCGTGGCCGAGATGTTCCCGGCGAAGCCGCGTCCGACCGCCATGAGCATCGCCACGATGGTCAACTGGTCGTGCAGTTTCCTGGTCGGACTCATGTTCCCGACCATGCAGCGCGAGCTGGGGGAGTACACGTTCGTGCCGTTCTGTGTCGCGTTGTGCTTGGCGCTCGCTTTCACCCTCAAGTACGTGCCCGAGACGAAGGGCAAGACCATCCAGGAGATCCAGGACGAGCTTCGTGACATGAAGCACCAGCAGTCCATGGATGTCTAAGGGTGAGAGAGAGCCTACGAAGAGTTAGAAAATGCAAAAAGCGAGAACGATCGCCGTCGACGAAGAAGTCCGGCAGCCAACGTTAGGCAAGGATGCACTAGGTAGTCGCCGATAAAGTAATAGCAAGTGCCAATGTTCATTCTTCGCTGACTCTCGCAGCAATACCAGCTACTAAAAAGGAACTTCGAAGTATCGTTTTGGTTCTAACTACGCCACGATCATCGTGTAGAGTTGATCAAAGGAATCGGCATAAATTCGTGGCGGTTGTCATTCTCAATTTTGTGATATTTTAATAGGGGTTCCCGCTCTATTGTTGTACGTGTAGTAGTTGTGCATTCGTCTTTCACGCTGTGATGCCATCCGGTAATCGGGTCGCACCACTAGCGACGTTCTTCGCCACGAACCAAGTCAAAAGAGCTACTTCTCGACTAGAAGACCAGTCGCCTGGAACTTATCGTCGACATCGCTTGCAGTGGGCACGTGCGGCCAAGATGCAGCTTCCTGTCGTTCGCAACGCCTTCACGTGCATCGTTTGCGCTGGAGCCACAAACGGATTCTACTACGCTGGGAACATCTTTTCGCTGAAAGCTTCCCCACAGCAATCGATGCCTGAGTTGTTGACGGCGACACTAATGTGGACTGTATTATCCTATTGTGGCATCATGTTGATCGCCCATGTGCCTTCGCTAATGACGCAACGTTTCCTCGGAGCTCCAGACTATCGCCCAGGCATCTGGTTCTGCATGAAAAAACTGATAAAAGGGTCAATTCGCTACTTTGCCGCTTCCATGGTAGGAATGATCTGCGTGTCCCTACTAGTCCTGCACACGCCCTTGAAGGCTAGATTTTTCCAGTTTAAAGTGCACTTCTATCTTGGCGATTTGTGCGACCTCACGTACTCTGCGGGCATCGCGTTAGTTGTGCGGAGAATATACTACCAAGAGACCTACGAAGGACGCAGTCGAAGTCTCACAGTAAGAGATGCCGTGAAACACAAAGATGGTGTCCGGTCACCATCTCATACGGCGTCAAAACATTCGCACGGCCGTCGCGCCAAACGATCCAACGCTGCTGAAACTTCGTCACCTCGACCACTCCCACGAGGTATAACCCGCCGGACTGCGACCTTCTGGCGTGAATATCTCCGAAAACTACCGAGCGCAATTCTTGTAGCCTTGGCCGGTGGGTACGTGCATGCGGTGTCCTCGTACAGGATCTTGGATCGAGGGCAGGTTGTGATCGTTCTCTTTGCTGCTTTGACCGCCCTCCTCAAAGTTGGGCTGCAGGAATCCGCGAAATGGTACATTATCAAGAAAGGCGTGCAAAGTATCCGCACAATGTGTGTTCTCGTGGGGGTTCCGACGGTTCTCATCGACACGCAGACGCGAATCCTCATGGTCGGGACCCAAACGAACACGTTTCTGATGGCCGGGACGATTGGAATGGCGGTGGTCGAGGTCGGCATGCGGAGTGCGAAGGCTGTCTCCATTATGTGGAGAATTCGACAACGAGCCCAAGTTGTCGAAGAGAAACTCCTCAGGTTATCAGTCAACGCAATGCAAGCCGAGGCGGGGGTGGCCAAACCCACAGGCCAATCGTCTCACGCCTCTCCATCGACTCTGAAACTAGAGTTTGATCTTTGGCGACGACAGGTTTTATCCTACCACGCGGCAGAGCAGACAGCAGACATGTACGCCGAGTACATTTCCATCGGTTGCTCACAGTCCATTATGTTCTGGTTCGCCGGTCATCCGTATTACCCAGCGCTCGAATTCGGCACTACGACCGCATTATCTGACCTCCAAGCGTGGAGACTGGGCAAGCTGGGGATGCTGGTGTTCCAGTTCGTAGTTGAAGTGCTAGTTGACTACATTTGTGTCGTGATCGAAATGGCCGTCGGAATTGAATTCGACCGCATCAAAGGTCTCAGCGCCTTCCTGGGAGTGCTCTTCATGGCCATGGCGGTCTTGACCATCAACATCTCGGCTACCATTTACCTCGACTAGTGTCTTGGGCCATCGATCGATTCAGTGCTTGAAAGGGCGAGGGCTTTGAAACGACCTCCGTCGCTTTGGTCTCAGACTCGAAACTGCAGCGGAGAGGCTCAGTTCTCAAGCACCGATACTTGGTACTCGGTGTAGGATGCCGACGCAACTCGCCCAGCAATTGGTGACGAGCTCCCGGCATCATGAGACCAAGTCGACAGATCACTCCCGACGTCGTGAAATGGTCTGCAACCTGTTGACCCAAATCTTCGTGATGGCTGAGAGGAAGCGAGCCACGAAATCTTCGGCACGTCGACGGGCTTTAGGTAAAGATGGAGAGGAGAGCGAAGCACAAGACCCTATCTCTCTCATTGAACTCATTCAGGCGTCGTACAGCGTGTTCGAGCGCTACGGAATCGGTCCGCCTGACGACGCGGTGTACCATCGGTACTTGCTGTCGCTCTCGATCGACCCGGAGCGAGACTGGCACAAGAAGATTTTGAACTTCGACTTGGGCAGCCAGCCAAGAGTAAAGCGCCTATGTTCGGCAGCAGGACATCAGCTTGGAGCGACACCAACACTGACAACAAATGCTCATTCGAGTAGTAAGATTCGCGAGGATGTCAAGACAGAGTCTGAATCTTTCGAGGAGAATCGAAGACGGCATCGGACTGGCGGCAAATACAATCAGGTTCGTGAGGCATCACCACTTTTGACACCTACGCCGACACTTCGGAAGACACCGATATCCTTTCCTTCCAACGAAAACCAGCAAGATCGTTTTGGAGATATGCTGTCGCTCGATTCTCCGATACAGAAAATTCGGATTGGTGATAACAGGGGCCGAAGAAGAATGGCGAATGCATTACCAGATGAAAGTGGAAACGATTTCAAAAAGCGCGTTGAGCCAGTGACTCCAATACCTGAAGTTGTCATCAACAATACAGATGATGGAGAACAGTCGAAAAATGAAGACACATCGATCCCGTCAACTGAGAAGGAATCTGCGAGGCGCAGGGATCGGATCGCTGCAGGCGAACGCAAACTTCAGATGATCACAACGTCGATCGAGCAGTGGAGAGCAACGCAAGCCGTTAAACAGCTCGTGGATCAAAACAAACTTCAGGACCGAAAGACAAGACAACAACAAGTCGCAATACCGCTCTGTATTCACGCGTTATTTCACTGGATTGCGCTTTGTTTACCCGAAAAGATCGATTTCCACGCTACGGAGAGCCCCAGAGCACTTCCGTTGTGTATTTTAAGGCGAATTTCGGTGGACTTGAAGGTTTTCAAGTACTCTGCCAAGCGAGTTTGGATGTGGCAGATGAGGAATTTCCTGCTACAGTGGCGGCGGGATGCTCGTGCCGTAAAAACGTATCGCGTACGGATGATTGTAAAGCAACGTGCAGCAGTGCTGGAGACTGTGTTTCAGTGTATCCAGCGGTGGCGATTGTTCACAGAGACGAAAAAGTGTTCTAGTGATCGAGCACAATGGATAGCCCAGCGCTGCAGTCGTTCTACGTTGAGAATATGTTTGGAGCGTTGGCAACGAATTTTCCAAAGCAGGCAACAGCAGAATCAAGTTGATCGTCATTTCAGCACTCGAGTGATGCGTAAAGTTTTGAAGTCGTGGCAGGAAGTAGTCGAGCCAAGAAGGGATGACCGGTATCGATTCGAGACGGCGCGAAAGCGACGGATTTTCTCCCGCTGGAAGCGAGAAAAGGAGAGGAAGCAGGCGTCTCGAGCGCTACTTTGTGTGTCTTCTGATCAACGTAGAATGCGTATGATGAGTAACTCGTGGAATCAATTACGCGGAAATATTTTGCGAAACAAGGCAATCAGAATGAGAATAAATTTATGGGGAATTGCGTCTCGAAAGCGGCAGCAGCATCGATTTATCCGTCTGTGGAAAATCGCGATTGATCGGCAAAGAGATATTCGTGAACGAGAAGAGCGATTCGACCGATTCTCTCGACGTCGGCGTCAAACTCAAGCATTTGTAGCTTGGGCTGGATGGACCGATCGGCAAATGTCCCTGAGACGATCCCTGTCCGACGTGATGGAGACTCGAGCAGCGAACCAACTTGCGGATTGTTTCGATAGCTGGAGGAAATATCACGCAGAAGCTTCCAGCATTGAGGGCAGGTTAATCGCTAGCGTGACTCAAACAAGACGACGAAGGATTTGGGGTCAGTGGCGAAAGATCACAGGCACTCGAAACGCAACTCGCTGTCTGGATGCTGCCTATTCGTTTCATCTTCTGGGTAAAGTATTTTTGCGATGGAAGCAGCACGCTGGGAGGAAATTGGCGCTCCATGTTGCCTACTTGGAATGCCAGCAACTACGTAAAACCAACATTTTGGCTCTGCATTGGAAGTTCTTAGTGGCGAATATGCAGTCTCAGCATCAGAAGAAGATGAAAGCCGAACATTTTGGTGAAATCAAACTACTTAAAGCTATGCGAGTTTGCTTACTCAGCTGGCAACGACACGTTAATACACGGAGAGAGTGTCGACTTCGGGGCGAAAGCTTGAAGAGTTCAGTCCGGCGTCGTGGTTTGATTCATCTGACCTGGTCAGCGTGGAGACATTCGTTTTGGTCAATAAATGTTGCTCGACTGGCCGACGATCAACTGCATACGCATCGAAAGGCGAATACGTTTCGCATTTGGAAACAATTCGTACATGAGAATCATCATCGCCACCAGCGAGCTCTAAAAATTGCAGCAATGCTCGGTGGTTTCCATTTCAACGCGTGCTTCCGGCAGTGGAAGCAATTTATCGTCTCTAAGCATCGGCTAGCGGCTCAGGCTGAGATAGTCCAGCAGAGGATACGCAAGCGTTTGCTTGTCAGTCGCTGGGAGGCCTGGAGACACGCACTCAAAACTAAGAGAGGGCAGTATCAAAAACTCTCCGCGGTGGCATCGAGGTGGCAGAACCGGCAGATTTACGCCAGCTTTTACAGTTGGAAGACGACATGGTCCATCCGCAAACGGCATCGTCGTTTACTTCAGTCCACCTTATTAACGTCACAACACAAAGTTCTGGAAGCCCATTTCAATGCGTGGAAAGGGAGCCATCATGCTGCTGCAGCTCGTGAACACTTGATTTTGGAGGCACAAGACAAATCACTTCGCTTTAAGGTCAAGCGAGCAATACATTGTTGGAACTCTCTGCGTCTCGAACAACACAGACGCAGCTGTCTTCTAGTAAAAGCGCTTGCTCTTCAGCGTCAAACTCTTCTCGCGAGTATTTTTCGCTGCTTGCTACGGAACAAACAAGCACGGATGCGGAAGAGGTCACGAGGTAGTCAAGCCGAGTCGCATCGTCGAAAATACTGGATGCAACGTGTCTTCTCTACGTGGTCAAAGTGGTGGCAAGCTCAAGAAAAGGCGGCAATGAAGCTTGACGCAACGAAACATCAGCTTAAAAGTTTGAAGCTGAAGCGATCAATCCAAATGTTGAAGCTCAATGCTCAGTCGAGCAAGAGACTGAAAGCCGCTCACGTCTGTGCGGAGGCAATGAGCTTTGGACATACAAAACACTTAAGCTTTTCGCGTTGGAAAGTCTTCGTTGCTCAAAAGCACATTAATCAGCGTAATAGTGCTGCGCGCGCAGCGTCGATGAGGAACTTCCGGCTCCGCAGTAAGATTCACCTGTGGAGAAAATTCGTCCAGATCCGAAAGCTGATGAAGCACACGCTAACACGAGCTGCTAAAGCGTCAACGGCTTCACAACTACAACTACATTTCAGAATCTGGAAGTTGTTCGTGGAGCGCCAAGTTTTCGCACGAGCTCTGGAAAAGAAGGCAGTCGCGTTTCGCTACTTTTGTTTGCTGCCGCTGTATTTCAGAACCTGGAAAACATTTTTACAATCTCGCAAGCGCCAGCAAGAATTGCTGCTACGGGCGCGTGGACTTTGGTGTCATCAAACTGAGAGCCGCGCTTTCAAGACTTGGGCCCAGTACGCTCTCAGTAATCGTCAGACGAAATGTGCCGTGGCTAAGTGGAGTAACCAAGCGATGTCTCGGAGTTTTGCGTCGTGGAAGCGCTTTGACTCACTTCAGAAGAAGAAACAGCGAGATCAAGTTCGAGCAGTGAATTTTTATGAGTATCGTACCTACCGCAGAGTGCTGAGAGAGTGGAGCTTGACTGCGCGGCATGATCGACTAGCACGCCGTTGCGCGCGGCTGTGGTACCAGAACACTGCACGTCGAACTTTTGGCACTTGGACTCGCCACGTTCGGATACTGCAATCCAGGCGAACGTTGCTAGCCACTATTCGTCAACGTGTTTTGGTTCAAGTGTTTACTGCCTGGAAGGAGGGTATCGAGCGCAAGGCACAGCAATTGCAGGGCATCCAAGAACGCTTTGAATTGCTGTGGATGTCAGACACACGGCAAACTACTTTTGCTCGGTGGAAACGATACGCTCGGCTTCGCCAATTCATCCGAAACAAGCTAGCTGGACAGCGCGAAATTCTTTTGTACGAAGTTGTCAAGCGGTGGAGATTGGTTGCTACTTCTCAGCGGCAATGTAGACGATCAGCACTGCTCGTGTCTGAACAAACGAAGCTCAGTCTCATGAGAACATTCATGACCAATTGGCGTGCGAAAGCTCGGATGCTCCGCTGTGTTAAATTGCTTCGTGCCAAAGTGACTGGGAACCGAACTACGTCTTGCCTTCGTCATTGTTTGTGTCGCTGGAAACAGTTCACGCAGTTATCTGTCGCGATGAAGCGATTTATTTATCGTCGCAATTTTGTTCTCTTGCGACTGGCGTTTGTAGACGGATTCCAACAATTTGCAGCGATGAAACGCAAGGAGCACGACCTAGCGAAGCAAATCGGATGCGTACACGAAGCCTTCATGAAAGAGTGGCTAGCGCGAAAGTTACAGCAGCGAATGACAGTTATTGCTGCGTGTGAAGAGATCCGACGATCGGGTTGCTCGAAACGATTGCTCACTGGTGCGTGGCGTGAATGGGTTCACTTTCACTCGAGAAAACAGGCTCAACAAGCCTCTGTTCGTCAGCTACGAGTGCAAGTATCTCGACTGGAAGACCTAGATAGTCCTCTCAACACGAATCGACTCACTGGCATGCTACGTCGCTGGAAAGCAGTTCGACTTGCACGAGTTTTCGAGCGCTGGAGTGACGTAACGCAATCCCTTCGCCAGGCTCGTCTCAATTCACTCAAGGCGATTGAGTTGTGGCACAAGATGCAATGCGGACGTTACTTCCAAGGCTGGTTTCGGTTCTGCCAACAACAGAAGAAGCAGCGGCGAATCCGTGCGATGAACACCAGGTCGAAATTGAAGCGGACATGGAAATTGTGGCGGGTGTTTACAACTCTTTCTTTGAGTAAGAAAGCAGTTAGTCTACACGCACGTCAATTCCACGCGAAACACGTGTACAAGAAAGCTTTCAAGACTTGGAGAGCAGTCGCAGCATCGATCCGCATGAAACGCGACCAAATTATGGAGCTTTATCATTCGTCACGGCTCCGCCTTCTAGCTGCGTTGCTTGGTGAGTGGAGACAGTTTGCTGCGGTTGAGAAGACCAAGCATATGCAAACAACCGTCGCCCGAGTTGTATACGAGGACAAACTCAAGAGGAGAAGCTTTACGGAGTGGAAGACCAACGTTGCTGGTATCTGCTACCATCGTCGACAACTTCAGATCAACACCGAGCGACTCCAGGTGCTGCTGCTCTGCTCGTCCTTCCGAGCTTGGCATTCATGGAGCCGCCAGCACAAGAAGCTGCGGGTTATTCTGCAGATGCTATCAAGCAAGCGTAACTCGCGAACAGCTTCTCAATTTTTAACTGCTTGGCACATACACGCCGAGAAAAATGCTGGCCTTCGACACCAGGCTTTGACATTTTTGCGCTTCCGCCGGATCCAAAAGGGTGTCAACGCACTGCGAAGTTTAACTCTAGAGCAGCAGTACCTGCGATCAGTACGCCAAAAAACACAACTCTTTCGATCTGCAGTGTCTGGCAATCAAATTTCCGCCATCTTCGCCCAGTGGAAGAATTTTGCGCAGGAGAAGCGTGAGGGTAAGGATAAAATCCGCTCCGCTATAGTATGTTGGGAGAACGCATTCCTTCGCAAGATTTGGAACGCGTTGGTGTACTCTCACAAGGTCGAAAAGCAGCGTCATGCTATGATTTCTTGCGCAGAACTTCATCATCGCAACCACCGGCTACGGAAGTCGCTGGTTCAATGGTGTCACGTGAAAATGGAGAACCAGCACTTCCGAGCCGTTTGTGGGAAGCTTTTAAGTCGTTGGAGAATGCAGACAGCGTACCGATGTTTCTGTGCGCTGCATGACCACGCGGTTTACCACAAAACCCTACGAGCGAGTGAAAATGCTATTCGAGGCAAAATGCGAAGCACTGCGTTGCTGCAGGCATGGTATGCGTGGCATAAGTTGATCCTCATCTCACGCTCGGGCAAACAGCGATTGTTACGGCGTTACTTTACAGCTTGGATTCAGTCACGCGAGTCTCGGAAGGTCCTTCAAGTTTTCCGAGAGCAGATTCAATCCCGATTGTTGCGCAGCACGCAGCGCCAGTGTATGGCGAATTGGAGAGACTTTGTTGCCGCACAGAAGATCGAGAAGGCGATGGTGCTCATGTCCGCTGCGTTCGGAGACACACAACTGATGAAGCGAGTTTGGATCTGCTGGATGAAGTTTGGGGTTCAAAGTCGTGACTCGAAGACGAGAATGAGGAACGCGCTGGCTCACATGCAGCTTCAGTGTCAATTCAAGGCATTTCGAGCCTTGCGGGCTCACGCATTGCTGCAAAAGCGGAAGACCCACACTAACACCCGAGCGATTGCATTCCGGTCGTATCAACTTCGAACTCGCAGCATTGCAGAGTGGAGATCTGCTGTTGTGGCACGGATCAGCCGACGCCAGAAGCTGGTTTACTATTTGGATGTGATGCAGCATGCAGTTCAGAAGAGGAGCTTCAATGCATGGTACGCGTTTACAGCTCGACGTACATTGCTGCGCGAGAAGGTGTCGCAGTCTCTAGCATTGTGTACGCAAATGTGTTCGCGCATGGTGTTCCAGTTGTGGAAAGTGTTCGTCATGAAAGCTCGGAGGAATCGGATGGCTCACGAATTCAGCGCTGCCAAGACTTCGTTCCATGCGATCAAGCACTGGAAGCAGTACATCGTGCTCTGTAAAATTGAACGAATGATCGGTGCTAGCGAGCAGCGTCACGTGGAGTCGAGCTTCCTTTCGTGGAGAAAAGCGGTGGCCGAGACGCATCAAATTCGAGCTTTCCAAGCGAAATCGGCGAAGCGACACTGGATTGAGTTGGTAGGGATGGTTTTCAAGGCGTGGAAGCTACGAAGTAAAACTCAAGCGCATTGTCGGAAGCTGTTGGCAAGTGTTGCAGTGGGGAACCATTTGAGATTCAGGTTCGTGCTTTGGCAAAAATTCGCAGCGCACAGGAAGCGTCTAGCCAACTTGTTACTAGTAGTGGTCGACCCACCCGCTCCGTTGCGTGCCAACTCACCTGCTGACGAAATTGGGGTCTCTACAACAGAAGATGCCAATAGTTCAGTGGTAGAAGGTGAAGAAGGTGACGAAATCTGCTTTACCGCGACGTTAAATGCACCTGGAGTTGGCATGGAGTCCATTGACTCGGCGCTGGACACGATCGGAGGTAATCGAGAAGCGCAAATTAGTGCTGATGATCTCCAACTGGTCTCTCTAGGTCAGGCATTAGCGAAGAAGGCCCGCGTCCTGCAGCGTTTCGAGGTGACTTGGGATCTTCCGCAAACTTGGCATCGGTGGCGACAGATTTTCCACGCGCAGCTATTCTACCGGATGCGTCGCTTGCAGCTTCACTTCATTTGCTGGCAGCGGTTTGCGCACGAGCAGCGCAGGAATCGATGGATCGTTATCAAGCTCACAAAGCAGCGCCAAGCCGTCTCAGCTTCTACCGTTTTCTTAGCTTGGAAAGTGCTCGTGGCCCGTGTCAAGCAGCTTCAGAAGGACCGCCTGCGTGAACGTGGACTATGGGTCTTGGTGACGACGGAGATGGCTCGACGAGAGCGGCGACAGCTTAAAACACACTGGCGCGCGTGGAAATTCCAGGTAGACGAAGCTCGACATCTGCAGTCAAGTCTGGACGCGTATCATCGAGCTCGACTGCTGACCAAATACTGGTTGGTATGGTGTCACGACTTCCGGCAGGCAATGGCCCAAGCGAACCGTGAAACGCAGCGCATCGAGGCTCACATGAATGTTTTTCACGTGCGTCGCGCAATTCAAAGTCTTCGGGATAATCAGCAGCGGACAAAGCGTACACGCCTGGTGCTCGAATATTTCGGCAACCGGCACTACGATGCTTTGCTTCCTGACGTTCTTGCACGCTGGCGGAAGTGGTGCCAACGTCAGAAGGAGATTGCTCGCTGTCTTGATGAAGCACGACTTCGGAAAATCCAACGTCAATTCACGACTTGGAAGGTGTGGAAGAATACTCGAAAGTGGCGGCGAGTTGCGTTGCATAACTTCCAGTCCAAGGGTGTTGAACAGCGACGTCGAGATGTCTGGATGCGATGGCAGAGGTTCACTAAAGCCCAGATTGTGAAAGACCTGGCACTGCAGAAGGCGATGGTTTTTCACATCAGCACCAGACTGCGAAAGCGATGGCTAAGGCACTCTCGACGTGCCATCCAACTACGTGAACAAGCTGACGCCGCGCACGTGAGGTTGTGCGTCTTCCGAGGGCTTCGAGTGGTGAGTCGCTGGCGAGACTACAGCCGCGCGCGCAGATTGCGTCGATTGTATCAGCGTTTTGTGTTGAGGAAGCACATTCATCTGTGGCAGTCGGTAGTGAAGCACGCGGTGGCCACGCGCTTTGATGAATTCCTACTGCGCTCGAAGGCGAAAAAGATGCTGGTCGCGTGGCGACAAATTGCAGCCAGACACCAGTTTTGGCGACAGCTTTGTGCGTCTATCGTGGGGAAGAAGGAGGCTCGTACCGCTCAGCGCTCGTTCCTGCGTTGGCAGCAATTCGTGAACGCATGTCAAGGCAAGCGACTCGCTGCAATGCACGCCGAGCAGAGTCTTCTGCGCAAAGTATGGCGGCTATGGAATCACGATACTATGGTTACTCTCGTACAGCGTCACGAGCAGTATGAACGAGCTGTAGAGCACGAAGCGCTGACAGTTTTGCACCAAAGTCTCGCTGTATGGCTAGCCGCCGTGAAGAAACAGCGTGAACGTCGCTTTGTCCTGCTCTCCTGTGTCGTCAAGCTCAAGTCCGTGGCCGGTCAGCGCGTACAAGAAGTTGTATTCCGTGCGTGGAGGCGCGTAGTCGAGCGCGAACACCGCGTCAGAGCAGCGTTGATCAAACGCGACTGCTACGTCGCCCAGTGCGCTCTGTCCTGCTGGTCAGTGTGGATTAAGGGCCGGCAGCGGAGAAGGCAGCAGCTTGAAAGCGGGGCGAATTATCATTCGCAGCGCCTCAAGAGCACGGTCTTCTTCTACTGGCAGACGTATGCTCTCGCGTGGCAAGACGCCGCCAAACCCATCGCTCGGCGTCACGACCGTCACCTTTCTCTGCCTACTAAAATCGTGGCGGAACCACGTAGCTCTGACATTTTCGAGGACAGCGACGACTCGGACGCGGACGTTCGTCGACCGACAAGTCCCGTCATGAAGCGTTTGAGACAGAAGAACGCCAACCGGACGAGTTCATCCGAAGACGTTGGTGATTCGTCCGTGACGGTGGCGTTATCCGACGCGGTGGAGATCTCCATGGATGTGAAGAAGCGTCTACTGCTGCTGGGCAAGTGGAAGCCGCAGCATAATGGCAAGTTCCTGTCGTCTTCAAGTTGAATAGTTGTTAATGGGACTTTCGAATAGGGTCGAGCATTTCAAACCAGAACGGGGTCAATTCGTATTTGTTCGTTTTGATGGTGTTTTACTGCTGCGTAGTAGTAAAAAAAATCTGTGCTTAGACTGGATCGAGCCATGGCCAGTATGTTGAAGGCTGCTTAGACCCTGCACGGGCTGTTGAACCGGCAACTGTTACTGCAGCAGGCCTCGAAGCTACCGGACATTGGTTGGTCACAGCACTTGGTGATTGCGATGTTTTTCGCCGACTCATAGGGCCCACAGAACTCGGACCCGCATCTCAACGCCGTGCTTCGATCAAATTGCGCAGAGGCGGGAGCAGCAGCCACGGCAGCGAGGATGAGAACGGAGGAAAGCAGAGGGTTCATGACTGGGTTGTTGCTGCAGAGTTGGCGAATTGGTTGGCTTGGCGAATTGAGAAGTGAGATAGCTCGTTCCCCTCGGTGAACTGTCCTGGCGAACCTCAGCGTCAAGTTCGTTGTCAATAATGACGGCAGCATATCTCGTCTTAATCGACAGATGGCTCTCCGGATGTATGTAGTGTCTGCAGGGAAATCGAAGACACGCTGGGGGAGACGGCAAGGCTCCCGGAAGTTTAGACGTAGTGTTTTGCCAAAGGTGAACAGCAAAGTGAAATATTAATATAATAGGACACGAGTTGCTCCTAGCACTGCGGTTTTCCTGGTAACCAGTACCGTATTCCTTATGTGCTTGCTGACTAAATCTCATTACTGACAGTTTTCAGAAACTTCAAGGTATCCAAACGAAAGGTGCCATTTTATCTAGATGGCCTATAACATTAGCGAAGATAACCGATTTATTGTGGCGTTGTAGCGAAGATGTACTGCCAGCACGCACACAAGGAATACGGTAAAGCCGCAGTTACAGTAATCTAAGTTGTCGTTAGGTAGCCATCAACTTTGTCGTTATGGCGCACTGGATTTTTAGCTGGTCATCAGCTTTACGTTATGCCCAGCTTGCTTTTCGTTATACTAGTACGCAAAGATTCATTGTCGCAGTCATCACGTTTGCCGTTATTGACTGGGACCAATTGGTAAGTGGCGACTTGGTCAACAGATGGATCTACGACCTGAGACTGCTCCGCAAAATACTTAGGCCGCTGCCCTCCGCATTCAAAGGTCACACCTGTTAGGTGTGTCATCGTTGATGCTTAACAAACAAAACAGTCAATTCTCTAGACTGTCCAGTATTTTTAGACGCAAGCACAAGTGCAGTAGCAAGCACACAACCAACTAAACCCTCAGAGTCCAGCATATTATATTGGTCAATTTATTACTTTCAAAATAATATCAATGCAAATTTATAATATTACATTACTAATAAAGTAATAACAATGCAAATTTATAATATTATATTACTACTAAAGTAACTTATTGATGTTAGTCATACTACATATATTATATCACTGTTATATTACTATTGATAATATATAGTGCAGTTACTACGTTTTACGCCAAAGTCTCGCTGTATGGCTAGCCGCCGTGAAGAAACAGCGTGAACGTCGCTTTGTCCTGCTCTCCTGTGTCGTCAAGCTCAAGTCCGTGGCCGGTCAGCGCGTACAAGAAGTTGTATTCCGTGCGTGGAGGCGCGTAGTCGAGCGCGAACACCGCGTCAGAGCAGCGTTGATCAAACGCGACTGCTACGTCGCCCAGCGCGCTCTGTCCTGCTGGTCAGTGTGGATTAAGGGCCGGCAGCGGAGAAGGCAGCAGCTTGAAAGCGCGGCGAATTATCATTCGCAGCGCCTCAAGAGCACCGTCTTCTTCTACTGGCAAACGTATGCCCTCGCGTGGCAAGACGCCGCCAAACCCATCGCTCGGCGTCACGACCGTCACCTTTCTCTGCCTACTAAAATCGTGGCGGAACCTCGTAGCTCTGACATTTTCGAGGACAGCGACGACTCGGACGCGGACGTTCGTCGACCGACAAGTCCCGTCATGAAGCGTTTGAGACAGAAGAACGCCAACCGGACGAGTTCATCCGAAGACGTTGGTGATTCGTCCGTGACGGTGGCGTTATCCGACGCGGTGGAGATCTCCATGGATGTGAAGAAGCGTCTACTGCTGCTGGGCAAGTGGAAGCCGCAGCATAATGGCAAGTTCCTGTCATCTTCAAGTTGAATAGTTGTTAATGGGACTTTCGAATAGGGTCGAGCATTTCAAACCAGAACGGGGTCAATTCGTATTTGTTCGTTTTGATGGTGTTTTACTGCTGCGTAGTAGTAAAAAAAATCTGTGCTTAGACTGGATCGAGCCATGGCCAGTATGTTGAAGGCTGCTTAGACCCTGCACGGGCTGTTGAACCGGCAACTGTTACTGCAGCAGGCCTCGAAGCTACCGGACATTGGTTGGTCACAGCACTTGGTGATTGCGATGTTTTTCGCCGACTCGTACGGCCCACAGTTCTCGGTCCCGCATCTCAACGCCGTGCTTCGATCAACTTGCGCAGAGGCGGGAGCAGCAGCCACGGCAGCGAGGATGAGAACGGAGGAAAGCAGAGGGTTCATGACTGGGTTGTTGCTGCAGAGTTGGCGAATTGGTTGGCTTGGCGAATTGAGAAGTGAGATAGCTCGTTCCCCTCGGAGAACTGCCCTGGCGAACCTCAGCGTCAAGTTCGTTGTCAATAATGACGGCAGCATATCTCGCCTCAATCGACAGCTGGCGTTCCGGATAACGCGTATGATGAGATGGAAAAGCTGTGCTTGAGTTATCGCATCTGGCGTGGCGGGCAATTGGAGTTGTTTGTTGACTTGATGGGAAGTAAACATCTTCGCCACGTGCAGCAAATCGGAATTTCATGGTATCGTACCTTGTACATGCATAAGCTCGATCAATTATTTGTAAAACCCACAAAATTGTACGCTTTGTGCAGGCAAATTTGGGGCTGCAATCTTCTATACTTTACTACCTATCATGCGTCCGTTTCTGTACTAAACAACTTGACTTTGAGTACCAACGTAAGATTCGCAGA
Organism: Phytophthora cinnamomi; assembly: GCF_018691715.1. Taxonomy (NCBI): domain Eukaryota; phylum Oomycota; class Peronosporomycetes; order Peronosporales; family Peronosporaceae; genus Phytophthora; species Phytophthora cinnamomi. The sequence continues at coordinate 814,644 of NW_027150972.1, forward strand.
TATGTGTTAGACTCTTTCGTACATGTGCTTTCTTGAAGAAACCGTACGTCTTTCCAACTCCGTTTTGGTGTATTGTGTGTGTTCAATTAGGCTTGGGTGTGCCAGACCCGGCAACGGTAAACATTCAGTACTGAAAATTGGCTAAACCCCGACTTACCTCCCTATTTTCGACCCCACCAAACTCGACTCAACCCCCTATTTTCGAGCACCCACCTTGCTTGTTGCAACCCCGTCCCCCTATTGGTTTTCGTGGTGATGCCCATGGTCGTTGGCGTCGAGGATAGTGAAGCCATCGCGACGTGAACCAACGCAGGCTGCGAGTACGGAGACGACGATTCTTTAGAGGGAACCGGACTTGGAGAGACAAGAACATCATCACCGACGAAAACCTCTTCGACAACGAGGTAAACCCAGTTGATGTCTGCCGTGGAGTTCCTGGGGTGGACGGGGGGAGCCGCTCGAGATATGTACGGCTCGTGGGTTCGTCTGTACCTGCTGTATAGTATTGCACTCGTGTACTAATAAATTGTTCGTTGACGCATCTCACGATAATTGCGACAATGACGCTATATCTATTGGATGGGTCCATAAGTATACAGTACAAAAAAATCTGTTGATCATTGGAAAACTGTGCGCTGATAGAATGCTTTGTTTATTTTACTTCCGACTACACTGTACTACTCCGTCTCAAAATTGATGTCCCATCCTACTCTTTTTTTAGTCTCAAAAATGATGTCCTCAAACTGTATTTGATTTAACTATGGTGAGTAGTCTGTTCCCTGTGACGCTGCGACACAATTACGGCTGTTTTGGGGGAGCACTGAAGGCTCAGAGGCAGTCTTCCCTCCCGCTTCGCTTTGACCATGTGAGGAGGCTTGAACGTGTTGCCTCCTGTATCCTGAATGCACAAGTCCATCGACCCCTGCAGGCTTAAGAACGCGGCATTAATTGTCGATGGCGGCAGTTCCCAGTACGCTGCTGTAACGGCATCAATGAGCTCATCAAAGTGAGCTCCCGCCTTCGCGGCGTGCTTGAAACCTCCATTGGACTGGGAAAGTAGGAGAATGGGCGGATCTGGACGCTTGGTTTGAGGAGGAAGGGCGACATCTGCGATCTTCCGCCCTGTCCCAGCTCTAAAATCACCTTCATTTCGTCACTCTGCTGTCAAAACTAACTGTGCTGAGTAAATAAGCACACGGTTCAAACCGTGTGAACGCGCCGCGTCGTATTTGCCAAACCGCGCTGCAAAAGACGAAATATTGACAAAACGCGCATGTGTTCTACAACAATGGGACATCAATTTTGAGACGGAGAGGTATTGTATACCCTTGACCATATTCGCATCGCTCGCATATCGACACCAACACCGACCACTTTGAAGAATCTTGTCAATGGCCTAGCCTTGAATACATATTTTGAACAGAGTCGGTTGGGCGAGCTCGGTCGCATTCCTTGTTGATGCTGGGGCTGGCAAACAGCATTGGGTCTAGCTCGACTCCGCGAAGCCCAACTAAGAGCGTATAGTTCCTGTTGGAGATCCGAAGATACTTCCGATTCGCTCAAGCGCTCCCGACCAAGTGACACCCCACGGAATGAGTACTTTATGAGCTTAATGATATATGATGCAGGAAACGGATTTCATCTGGTGGAGAGAACGGCAAAATGAACACGACAACATACCCAAATAATGTTGGTCCTGCTTACTAACGAAAAGAAAATGAAAAAGAAAGAAATTACCTAGTATCCAACCCACATTTTGTTTAGTAAGCACACTGAGCTCATCCTTTTTTAAAAGGATGTTTAAAGATTCATTAAAATGAACCTTTAAACAGCTTGTGCCATAGCAAACATTCTGCATGGACACTGGCCTCTGGGCGTGCACATGTACGGTGAAATTCGAGATCTATTCATCCGTTGAAAGCAGCAACAAGAATGCAGCAACAATAATCCCCTCGACTCGCTCAAGCAGGACGATGACTCGGGCGCGGAAGACCATCGATCGATAGGTTCCGTCGAAGTGCTTGAGACAAAGAACGCTAATCAGACCGAAGATGTTGTTGAGACGGTGGCGGTGTCTGACGCGGTAAAAATTCGCCATTGACGTGGAGAAGTCTGCTGTTGCTGGGAAGAGCAAGCCCAGGCGGAACGGCAAGTTCCTGCCGTCTTCAAGTTGTTTTGGCCTACAACAGAATAAAAATCTTGATTCCTGTGAACCAGGGACGCGTAGCGGCGTGGCGACGGAGTTACCGAATGTTTGTAAGCAAATAACTACTAGTTTTTGAGATCAAATCGAAACGTGGCACCATGTATTCAACTGCTTACTACGACGAAGTACAGTCTTGTAAACTCTAATCTCAATCGACAGACGGACTGTGTCGCATGGTATACGGATAACGCGCACGATGACATTGATGAGTTGTGCTTGACTTGATGCATTTGGTGTGCGAGCCAATTTATCATAGGAGTTGACACTTGCTTCGCTGGTCCGCAATCTATAACTTCAATAAAACTTAGCAAACATGTACGCTGGTTGTTAGACCGGCCTGGGTGGCTCACCGTTATCCGTTTCTACTGCATAGGTACTCGAAATGCAACTTGTGGCGTATGTGTTGCCTCCTGTCTTTCAGCTGATAATATATCCAATCACGCACCATGGTCTCGGTTTTTGTTTTGTTTAGCATTGTCTTTCCTATTTTGCGTCTTCACGCCGCTATCTCAGCCTCCTACTGTGATAAAGATCTAAAGCAGTCAAACTATTTTGTTTTTTTTGTTTTTCGTTTGCGATTATTGCCGATTGCAGTCGGGGTGAACACTGCAACACTGTGTCAAACCCCGTTGACCGGGTCCATCCGTTACCTGGCGGCTACGGCAAAAAAGTTGAGTTCAGTGTTAAACATTTATGCTTGGACCAGCGAATCGGGATGATTGCTCCACCCTAAAGCTCACTGAATGCCAACCGGATGAAAGCAACCGCGTCATCCGAGACGGTGGCGTTGTCGGATGCAATGGGAACTTCAATTGGGAGAAGCAGACTGGGGACAAGTCCCGTCGTCTTTCAAGTTGAAGTGGACATGGCTACATTGTATCTTTTGACATCGAAATCCCTCGATCTTGCGTTTAGTCGACGTCACAGATATCGGATCCCATGCGTTGTGCGGTGGTGGTGACCGGTGCCTCGAGAGGCTTCGGACGCTGCTTGGCGCTCGATTTCGCCCGGGAACTCGCCGCGAGCGACTTGGACCTGGTAAACCTACCTACACCACCATTACCATCGGGTTTGCAGTCGTTTCAAGTCTGACGACATCGTGTACGGAGCAGTTCCTGTGGGCTCGAGACGGAAACGGTCTGAGCGAGACCTCGCGGCAGGTTCACGAGGCTCGACGCTCTCTGCTGCAAAATGGAAACCTCCGCGTGTTCACTGAGACCGTGGACCTCAGCGCCAGCGCCGACTACACGGCGAAAGTCGACGCGTTGTTGGCTCAGTTGACGTCGGTGGAGCGTTACCACCGCGTCTTCCTCGTGCACAATGCGGGGGCTCTCGGGGCCTTGGGCTTCGCGCAGGAGTGTCCGTCTCCGAGTGCCATGGCGCGGCACTTCGAGCTCAACGTGACGTCGGTCATGTGGCTCAACAAGCGCTTCCTCGACGTCTTCGGCGCCTCTCGCCGTGAGGTGAGCGCTGCCACCACCACCACCACCACATGGCCGTCCTCGCTGAGTCAGGCGGTGGCGGATGGCCTGACCACGGCGCTGGTCATCGTGAACGTGTCGTCGCGATCAGCGATCGCCCCTTATCCGACCTTGAGCCAGTACTGCACGGCCAAAGCTGCCCGCGAGATGCACTTCCGCGTGCTGGCGCTGGAGCAGGGCGGCTGCAACTGCAACTGCAATTGCAACGAGGTGGCGGTGCTGTCGTACTCGCCCGGGGCCATGGACACCGACATGCAGAAGACGATGCGGGAGTCGCCGCTCATGGCCCCGCAGCTGGCCAAGTGGTTCATGAAGATGAAGGAGCAGGGCACGCTGGTGCCCCCCGCACAGTCGTCTCGCCGCGGAGTCGTGGTCGCCATCAGCGGGGACTTCGAATCTGGCAAATACGTCACGTTCGACGAACTCAGCTTCGTCGACGAGCCTTGATAGAGAGCTGATCACGGTGTCGCCGCCGTGGACTACATTTTGTATCTTCGTTGAAATTCAGTCCAGCCGCATTGAAGATATCGATGAATTTTAAGGTGGTGTTTACCATCAACGTTTCGGCTGTCATGCATCTACCTTGACATCAGCTTTTCGGAATCAATGGATTAGCGACGCTGCACTTGAGTCATGCAGACGAGTTCAAGCGTATCCACTGTTGTCGTCGGCATCCTGATAATTTTGCGAGCTTGAGGTGGTCGTGTGTGTGCGAACGAGCGTGGCTCTGGGTCAGATTGTGATGTTCGTCGGGTATCGTACACTGCTGGCGCCGTGAAAGTTCCGCTCTCCTTGATGGAGGACGTGTACTTTCGCGAGATTACCGAGTCCTTTTGACGAATGACGTCCATCTAGTCGGATAAGTTCACAAACGAAACGCCAAAATGTTTGAGTTTCGCACCCGCTAACTATACGCAACTGCAAAAGGCTCCACGAGTGGAATATATTTTGTTAAATGTTGGTGAGAAGATGTAGTGCCACCGAACAAGCTACGGCGATGAAAAATACGCGTATACGGGGCTTGGCAGGCTTTCAAGTGTTATCTGGGGTGTATTGAGCTCTAAACGCGGCGTTGGCTGAATGCACACAGATATCTGCTCATTGTCAGCATTTCCGGGGAAACCATTGTGACCATCTTGCAGTGGATGTGTCCTGGGGTCGTAGATCCGGTACAAACACAACGTGAGCACGTTGACGATGACGAAGAAAACGTTGAGGGACATGATGAACCAATTCGTGACGAGGAAGCCGTACGTGAACCAGCAAATGTTGCTGGCCAAACCAGCAATTACCATGTGCACGTTCATGAAGACGGCAGATTTGTGCTTGATCACTTGGAATAATATCTCCATGGGAGCCCCGTACAGACAAAAGCCGCCACAGTCTGCGATCAGGCCCATGACAGTGTTCACACTGGAGGTGGTCTGCCTGGTGTATCCGAGACTCCCGATGATGGCGTAAATTGTCACGATGGCGACAATCGTGAGAACTGCAGCTAGCACCCGCAGAACGTAAGGCTTCTCGGTCGAATAATACAAGTAGACGGACAGGTAAATGACGGCGCAGCACTCTCCGTACAGGAAACACGATAGCAGCGGGAAGTAGTTTTCCGTCAGATAGCCATACAACATCCTGGAATCAGAAACAGTAAGTTGGTTTTCCTTCTTCTCCTCGCCAAGCGATAAACTTACCAAATGTGTGAACTGCCTAGCAGTGCAGCGAGAGGGACGACTGATGCGACTCCAACGTGCTTCTGCTTGTATATGCGGTACATCAAGAGCGACGGACTTGACGCCAATCCGATCGTGGCGATTCCTGCCAGGCACTTGAAGGTGAGGATTGTGGTGTCCGACATGGTAGAAAAGTGGATACGCTTCTGGGACTTAGGACTTCTACAGTGAAATGGAGAATGCGAATAGAAACCAGCATCCTTTTTTGCCGTGTTGGAGGGGGTGACTCCAGCAGTCTCGATTTCGCCGGGCGTTACCTTTTGTAGGTGCCGCATCCAAAGTACCTGAACGTTTGTTGTTGGATAATGCTCGAGCATCTTCCAAACATTTTGTTCACGATTCGATGGATTGCATCCTAACAAAATGATTTCGATCGTAGTGTACTAGACGACGACTATCTCGCTGATAACACGAAACTCGCCACCTAAGAAGCTTGACACCTAAACTGCTACCGCCACAGTACAAGTGATCGAACAGAGGAAAGCACGCAAGAATGAAGCAATCAACTCCACGTGTACTCAATCAAATGCAACAACAACCAAGCAAGACGCTACTAAATGAAAAACACGTAGTGCTTATTAGACGAAGCAAGCAAAAAACCTAGCGCTCGGTTTCTCAAACGTCAGACGTTTGGTCGACTGGCATATTGTGGCCGCCTTCCACACGCCTGGTATCCGCAGCAATTCCGCTCTACAGGTCGACTTCGTTGTTGCGGTGGTGCATCTCGTGCTGCACCACGGTGTGGGTGCGCTGCATGTGGCCGCCCTGCGGCTGCAGGCCACGGAGCCGGTTGCCGGGGTGGTAGTTGGCAGGAGTTTCCTGCGCGTACTGGCGGGGGGCCTGCATCCTCGGGGTGGAGTCATCGCCCAGCACAGCCAGTGAGTTGCCACGGACCTGGTTGCCGTTGTTGTAGTATTGCGGCTCACCGCCCAGGGCGAAGAAGGCCTCGGAGCCCTCACGGGCGTTGGTGGTCTGCACAGTCACGGTCTTGTCGTCCCCGCCGCCGTCACGCTTGAGCTTCCACGTGCGGTAGAAGATGTAGACTTGGCGGATCATGAGGCACACCAGCACCAGCACCTGCAGACCAACGATGGCGAAGGCCACACCTTCGCGGAGATCGTCCGGGATGCTCTCGGTGAAGCTCGTGGCGCTCGACAGCAGGAAGAAGCTCAGGAAGAGAGCCGAAATCTTGATGATGATGACGAAGCTAGACGTCTTCTGCACGAAGGCGGTGGGGTACGGCTGCTTGATCTCTAGGTACAGCAGGAACGCAATGTGGAACGCGATGAGGACGACGATCTGCCACAGACCCTGGATCCAGACCATGCCCGTCGTCATGCCCGTCAGCAGAGCCAGCAGCAGTTTGGGCGCGAAGAAAAAGCGGCCCTCAAAGCTGTGCTCGTCGTACAGCGGACCGTAACGCGCGTGGAACTTTTTCTCGAAGTGGTCCTTCGTGCCCAGATCGCGCAGCTCGTCCTCGTTGTTCTTGATGACCAGCACACCGTACAGGATCGTACCGAAGGCCAAGCACAGTAGCGTGATAACGGCCAGGAAGAAGCTCAAACCCATTGTGTTGTGGTCGATACAGTAGCAGATCTCGTACATGCCCGTAGCGCCAACAACGTACTCGGACAGGATCAGAATCATCATGAGCACGCCGATGGCCTTGTCCAGCCACTTCTGACTGAACGTCGGGAAGTCCTCCACCACGAAGTAGCACACGCCCATAGCAATGGCGTACGCACCGAACAGACAGCCAACCATGCAGGCAATGCCAGCCACAGCCAAGTAAAACAACATGTCGGCCTGAACACCAATGAGCGCCGCATACTTCTCCATACCCTGCACGCCCGTCGTCGAAGAAGTTGATCCCGATCCAGAGGTGGAGTTGCTGCTCGCGCTGCCAGTCGTAAGACGACGCGAATTGGAGCTCTCTTCATCCGACGACGAGTTGGTCTTGCCGAAGGGCAGGAACGTGAAGGCAGCCGGCGCCATCTTCTTGCCCATATTCTCCATGAAACGCGGACGCGCGTCCACGTTCATCTGGTTCAGCATGATCGAGAACTGGCAAATGTCCACCGCAGCCATGGTGATACCCACACTGGCCGCCGCCGACACACCCGAAGCCACACCGGCGGAAGTGCCGCCGACAATGCCACTGGCCACCGACATGACACCACCGGCAACAACCGACACAGTAGCAGCGCTGCTTCCGATCGTCGTCGAGGCGATACCGGCCTTGTCAACCGTCGTCTTCTTCGTGCCGTCCGACCAGTGGTCCGAGTCCTCGAGGCCTTTGTTCACCGGCACCGAGTACTCCGAGTTGGACGTCGTCGACGTGCCGGACGTACTGGACGACGATGTGGTGGTCGTCGCACCGGCACACTGGCAGGAGCTGAACGAGTTGTCGCTCTTGTACGCGCACTCGGTGGTGGCAGCAAAAGTCAGGTTCGAGAACGGCTGCTGCACCGCGTCGGCGACGGCCTCCGCCGCCTGCGTGCCGGCGTAGCCCATGAGAGTGATCAAGTCCAGCCCCGCGTACACCTCCGAGTTGATGCCGTCCTCGGACGAGTAGTCCCACGTGCCGTTGTTGCAGGCCGGGAAGCGGCACACCGACATGCACGTGGCCAGGTCCGAGATCTCCGTGCCCGACGACGTGCCCGAGTAGATCAGACATTCAGTGGACGCCGCCGCCGACGCCACGTCCAGCTCCGTGCCGTCACACGTGAGCCCCATCTTGGCCCACGCGCCGTAGAACGTCGAGTCGCAGCTGAACTCGATGGTTGTCGATCCCGACGTGGAGCTGCCGACAACGCCCGCAGATCCCGTCATGGACGACGAGCCGGTCGTCGTTTTCGTGGTAGGAGCCGTCGTGGCCGTGGTCGTCGTATTGCCCTTCGTGGTTCCCGTCGTCTTGGAAGTGGACGGGGTCTTGGTGGTCGACGACGGCGTGGCCGTAGTTGCAGTCGGCGCCGTGGTGGCCGTCGTGGTCGTGGTTAGGCCCGTGTCGCCCGACGACGCTGTCGATACGGCACCCGTCACGCCGGTCGTGGTGTCGGCAAGTGCGGCCAAGCCAGCCTCGCCCATGAGGTGACGGCCGCCGTTCGTCGAGCCGGTTGTGACCGTGGACGGCGCAGTGGTCTCCGTGGACGTGGAGGAAGCCGAGGTGGCTGTGCTGGGCGTCTTGGTGGTGGCACTGGGCGTCTCGGTCGTCGCCGACGGCGTCTTGGTGGTGGACGTCGGCGTCTTGGTCGTGGACGTCGGCGTCTTAGTGGTGGACGTCTGCGTGGACGACCCCGAACCGGTGGACGAAGTGCCCTGCGAAGGGTCCTTCTTGCTCGAACCCGTGTCGGTGGACGCGCTCGAGCCGTCGGAGCCCACGCTGACTGTGCCGGGCCTGTCGGAGGACCCGTCGCCCACACTGCTGTTCACGTTGCTGGATCCGTCCTTCTGTTGGGTGTCACCATTGCTGCTGGAGGACGTTGTGGTCTTGGAGGTGGACACTCCGCTCGGCAGGTTCGAGGCCGTCGGCATCGAGTAGCGGAACACGCAGGACACGGAGCCGGCGGTGGCCGTAATGGAATTGCCGCTGCCTGACGACGTGGACACCGTGGAAGGTGTCGAGGTGGACGTTTGCGTCGTGGACGTTAGCGCCGCTGCGACACTCAGCGCCGCAGCTGCGGCAATTGCCGCCGAGTACACGCGCATCGCTTTGCTTTCCTGTTTCGTTGCCTGTTTAGGTGGTGTCTAACCGCTGGCTGGTTAGCACTATCCTAACGGGGTTGGATACTCCACTCCGCGTGAGTGTCGGGTGAGGGAATTTGTCGTGGCTCCCTGTCGCTTTAAGCTGCAGAATCCGTTGCCGCGCCCAAGTTGCCGCTCGCCGCCGCGCTGATCCGTTCGCTGCTGCAGCGAGTTCCCGTGTGCGATGCCTAGTGGCGATTGACAGACTGACCGGAGAGCCAGCGGGCGAGGCAGAGGATAGTGCGTAAGATAGGCGCACGGCTCTCTGTCTGTTTAGGGGAAAAAGTGCTGGGCGGAACGCGCCGGCCAATCAGCGCGCGGAGCACTAACTTTTTTTATCTCGGTTTCACTATAACATGCTATAAGTCACCCCGTTACTCTGTAATTGCGCTTTAGGCTACTGTACCAGTATTAACTGCGCTGGCGCATTGATCATACAGTAGTGTTAACACTTGCGAAATGCTGCGACGGCAATGCCGTCTGCAGCAATACATGTAGCTGCTTGGCTGGCGCTGCTGGGGTCAGTGGGTGGGTGTGCTTTGCGGCGCAGTGTAAAGTTACCAATGGAGGGAAACCTTGAATCGGCTGGAGACCTCTACGCAGCCACACAGGCAAGTGCATGGCCAAGTCGACGTGACGACCGCCGCCGCCCTCGCGTAAAGTGGAGGTGCAGTAAAGATGCACGCGAAAGACTCAGTTATATGTAGTTAGCTCTCTCAGTTGTGACGACTGCAGTTGCAGCTCATGGGGTGGGGAGTTCATCACCTGCACCGACCTTCCAGCTTTTCACTTGTCGGCACAGTTCACTGCCGCCGCCCTTGATGGCCAAGACATTCTCGAGCGCCGATGTGACCAGGCACGAACCCGGAAACCACCTGGTGGCATCTGGTCTCTGGTCGCGAGACTCGGTCTCCCCTTGCCACGCGCGACGTCACAACAGGTGCTGCCATCCAAACCGATCCTCCTCTCCTCGTCTTGCGTGGTAAACTAACTGGCCTCCCCTGTCACGTTTTGGTGCGAGTTGCGAGTTGCGCGGCAATTTTCGTTTTTGTGCGATGAAATCCACCAGCGGACGGATTTGCCCCCAACGAAACGATGCCCACTTCACTTCGCTTTACCGGTGGAACCCGTTCAGCTTTCAGTACAAAGTGGCGACTTGCTACATATACCTGGCTGGCTACATTTTGTGTTCGAGGCGATCGTCAATGAAGATCAAAAGGCTGGCGGATCCGTCGATCGGACAGCGCACGCGATCACAAAGTTGCATTGGGTGACACAATATTTTCGTCTCGATTCTTCGTATTCTCGTCCGAGGTGACCACCTCCTCGAACGAAAGCGTCCACTTGCACTAAGCATAGAGCAACGCATACATGTATGTATTAGCTGTTCATCCATCTGCGCAAAAGATTAAAGGATGACCATCCTTTTAGGGCTCGTCGACGAAGTTAAGCTCGTCGAACGTGACGTACTTGCCAGACACGAACTTTCCGCTGATGGCGACCGCGACTCCGCGGCGAGACGACTGTGCGGTGGGGACCAGCGTGCCCTGCTCCTTCATCTTCATGAACCACTTGGCCAGCTGCGGGGCCATGAGCGGCGACTCCCGCATCGTCTTCTGCATGTCGGTGTCCATGGCCCCGGGCGAGTACGACAGCACCGCCACCTCGTTGCAATTGCAGTTGCAGTTGCAGCCGCCCTGCTCCAGCGCCAGCACGCGGAAGTGCATCTCGCGGGCAGCTTTGGCCGTGCAGTACTGGCTCAAGGTCGGATAAGGGGCGATCGCTGATCGCGACGACACGTTCACGATGACCAGCGCCGTGGTCAGGCCATCCGCCACCGCCTGACTCAGCGAGGACGGCCATGTGGTGGTGGTGGTGGTGGCAGCGCTCACCTCACGGCGAGAGGCGCCGAAGACGTCGAGGAAGCGCTTGTTGAGCCACATGACCGACGTCACGTTGAGCTCGAAGTGCCGCGCCATGGCACTCGGAGACGGACACTCCTGCGCGAAGCCCAAGGCCCCGAGGGCCCCCGCATTGTGCACGAGGAAGACGCGGTGGTAACGCTCCACCGACGTCAACTGAGCCAACAACGCGTCGACTTTCGCCGTGTAGTCGGCGCTGGCGCTGAGGTCCACGGTCTCAGTGAACACGCGGAGGTTTCCATTTTGCAGCAGAGAGCGTCGAGCCTCGTGAACCTGCCGCGAGGTCTCGCTCAGACCGTTTCCGTCTCGAGCCCACAGGAACTGCTCCGTACACGATGTCGTCAGACTTGAAACGACTGCAAACCCGATGGTAATGGTGGGGTAGGTAGGTTTACCAGGTCCAAGTCGCTCGCGGCGAGTTCCCGGGCGAAATCGAGCGCCAAGCAGCGTCCGAAGCCTCTCGAGGCACCGGTCACCACCACCGCACAACGCATGGGATCCGATATCTGTGACGTCGACTAAACGCAAGATCGAGGGATTTCGATGTCAAAAGATACAATGTAGCCATGTCCACTTCAACTTGAAAGACGACGGGGTCCCGTCCCAGTCTGCTGAAGTTCCCATTGCATCCGACAACGCCACCGTCTCGGATGAAGGGTGGAGCAATCATCCCGATTCGCTGGTCCAAGCATAAATGTTTAACACTGAACTCAACTTTTTTGCTGTAGCCGCCGGGTAACGGATGGACCCGGTCAACGGGGTTTGATGCAGTACTCACCCCGACTGCAGTTGACTCCAGATAGTCCGAGGCCGTAACGTTGGGAATGGCGTTGGTGGTGTCCACATAGCCGTCGAGGCTCAACTTGGTAGAGCACCTAGTTTCCATAGCAGCAAATATTTAGAAGTCTGCTGATGCTCAACAGCTTCAACCTAAGCTGTCGACTACTGGTACAGTACTAAGTACTTGCCACTGCTTCTTGCTCTCGCCGTTTTCGAGCCAGATGCGGAGTTTACCACTCTTGAGCGACATCGAGTAGCGGTAAGTGGGTGACGGGGCGCGAGCGAAGATGGTGGTGCCTTCGAACTCGAGGAACTCGTCCGAGGTGCCGGACTCGGGCGTGGCATCGGCAATAACCGCAAAAAAAAAGCGTGACTGCTTTAGATCTTTATCGCAGTAGGACGCTGAAATAGCTGCGTGAAGACGCAAAACAGGAAAGAAAATGCTAAACAAAACAAAAACTGAGACCATGGTGCGTGATTGGATATTATCAGCTGAAAGACAGGAGGCAACACATACGCTACTCCAGCGCGAAGCCCAAGGCCCCGAGGGCCCCCGCATTGTGCACGAGGAAGACGCGGTGGTAACGCTCCACCGACGTCAACTGAGCCAACAACGCGTCGACTTTCGCCGTGTAGTCGGCGCTGGCGCTGAGGTCCACGGTCTCAGTGAACACGCGGAGGTTTCCATTTTGCAGCAGAGAGCGTCGAGCCTCGTGAACCTGCCGCGAGGTCTCGCTCAGACCGTTTCCGTCTCGAGCCCACAGGAACTGCTCCGTACACGATGTCGTCAGACTTGAAACGACTGCAAACCCGATGGTAATGGTGGGGTAGGTAGGTTTACCAGGTCCAAGTCGCTCGCGGCGAGTTCCCGGGCGAAATCGAGCGCCAAGCAGCGTCCGAAGCCTCTCGAGGCACCGGTCACCACCACCGCACAACGCATGGGATCCGATATCTGTGACGTCGACTAAACGCAAGATCGAGGGATTTCGATGTCAAAAGATACAATGTAGCCATGTCCACTTCAACTTGAAAGACGACGGGACTTGTCCCCAGTCTGCTTCTCCCAATTGAAGTTCCCATTGCATCCGACAACGCCACCGTCTCGGATGACGCGGTTGCTTTCATCCGGTTGGCATTCAGTGAGCTTTAGGGTGGAGCAATCATCCCGATTCGCTGGTCCAAGCATAAGTGTTAACACTGAAATCAACTTTTATGCTGTAGCCGCCAGGTAACGGATGGACCCGGTCAACGGGGTTTGACACAGTGTTGCAGTGTTCACCCCGACTGCAATCGGCAAAAATCGCAAACGAAAAACAAAAACAAAATAGTTTGACTGTTTTAGATCTTTATCGCAGTAGGAGGCTGAGATAGCGGCGTGAAGACGCAAAATAGGAAAGACAATGCTAAACAAAACAAAAACTGAGACCATGGTGCGTGATTGGATATATTATCAGCTGAAAGACACATACGCCACAAGTTGCATTTCGGGTACTTATGCAGTAGAAACGGATAACGGTGAGCCACCCAGGCCGGTCTAACAACCAGCGTACATGTTTGCTAAGTTTTATTGAAGTTATAGATTGCGGACCAGCGAAGCAAGTGTCAACTCCTATGATAAATTGGCTCGCACACCAAATGCATCAAGTCAAGCACAACTCATCAATGTCATCGTGCGCGTTATCCGTATACCATGCGACACAGTCCGTCTGTCGATTGAGATTAGAGTTTACAAGACTGTACTTCGTCGTAGTAAGCAGTTGAATACATGGTGCCACGTTTCGATTTGATCTCAAAAACTAGTAGTTATTTGCTTACAAACATTCGGTAACTCCGTCGCCACGCCGCTACGCGTCCCTGGTTCACAGGAATCAAGATTTTTATTCTGTTGTAGGCCAAAACAACTTGAAGACGGCAGGAACTTGCCGTTCCGCCTGGGCTTGCTCTTCCCAGCAACAGCAGACTTCTCCACGTCAATGGCGAATTTTTACCGCGTCAGACACCGCCACCGTCTCAACAACATCTTCGGTCTGATTAGCGTTCTTTGTCTCAAGCACTTCGACGGAACCTATCGATCGATGGTCTTCCGCGCCCGAGTCATCGTCCTGCTTGAGCAAGTCGAGGGGATTATTGTTGCTGCATTCTTGTTGCTGCTTTCAACGGATGAATAGATCTCGAATTTCACCGTACATGTGCACGCCCAGAGGCCAGTGTCCATGCAGAATGTTTGCTATGGCACAAGCTGTTTAAAGGTTCATTTTAATGAATCTTTAAACATCCTTTTAAAAAAGGATGAGCTCAGTGTGCTTACTAAACAAAATGTGGGTTGGATACTAGGTAATTTCTTTCTTTTTCATTTTCTTTTCGTTAGTAAGCAGGACCAACATTATTTGGGTATGTTGTCGTGTTCATTTTGCCGTTCTCTCCACCAGATGAAATCCGTTTCCTGCATCATATATCATTAAGCTCATAAAGTACTCATTCCGTGGGGTGTCACTTGGTCGGGAGCGCTTGAGCGAATCGGACGTATCTTCGGATCTCCAACAGGAACTATACGCTCTTAGTTGGGCTTCGCGGAGTCGAGCTAGACCCAGTGCTGTTTGCCAGCCCCAGCATCAACAAGGAATACGACCGAGCTCGCCCAACCGACTCTGTTCAAAATATGTATTCAAGGCTAGGCCATTGACAAGATTCTTCAAAGTGGTCGGTGTTGGTGTCGATATGCGAGCGATGCGAATATGGGCAAGGGTACAAAATACAGTGTAGTCGGATTACTCGAAGTAAAATAAACAAAGCATTCTATCAGCGCACAGTTTTCCAATGATCAACAGATTTTTTTGTATATTTATGGACCCATCCAATAGATACAGCGTCATTGTCGCAATTATCGTGATATGCGTCAACGAACAATTTATTCGTACGCGAGTGCAATACTATACAGCAGGTACAGACGAACCCACGAGCCCATACATATCTCGAGCGAGAGCCGATTCACGACACCGCTGTACTACATAGATTATTCATATATCAAGAAACCATGAGTTGAGAGCGTGTGTAGCAAGCGTTGGCAAGGACCATACCGTACCAGTACGTGTGGAACCTGGGATAACTCGGTTGCACCGTTGTCGCAATACTTATCCCTGTAGCCAGCATCACCAAATAAATTGGTATGTTCAACATCTCAATTTGCATGTTTTTTCAGCTACACTGCTGCAAAGTAAGCAAAGTAAACAAAGTGCAAAACACAGTAAGCAACGAAGGAACACCGCCGTTGATATCACGGAGTTCTGTGTATATTCTCGTCTACGCCCGATAAACCCACCTGTACGCTTCCAGCAAGATCAAACTTTAATTAATTCGAAGATGTCTTGCAAAGCCAATTCGATCTTGGAATTGATCAGGAAATGCAAGTTAGGCGGCATCTTTTTGACCCTCCATATCGTTTATTGTGCCGATTATAGTAGTTCAAGATAGGTAGATGCTAGCCGAGATGTTGATGGTGAGGACAGCCATGGCCATGAACAGCACCCCAAGAAACGCGCTGAGACCTTTAATGCGATTGAACTCAATTCCAATCGCCATCTCCATCACGACACAGATGTAATCCACGATGACGACCACAACGAACTGGAATGCCAACATTACTATCTGGTTGATCCTCCATCTCGTAATTCCCTCGGACAAGTTGCCGCCAGCTTTGACTCTCAGTGCCGGGTAGAACGGGTGACCGGCATACCAGAACATAATCGAGTGTGAGCACCCGATTGCAATGTACTCAGCGTACATATCGGCAGTCAGCTCTGCAGTGTGGTAGGATAAAACCTGTCGCCGCCACTGTTTGAACTCCATCTTCACAATAGGTGGGGTGAAGGACGGGAACACACTGCTGCTCTTGCGACTTTTTGAGGTCGTCGACACGAGAGAACACTGCTGATACACTTGTCCATCAGCTCTAGCGCGGCGGCGAATCCCCCAAACGATGTATACCGCTTTTCCAGCGCGCAGACATACCTCAGCTAACGCCATGCCGAACGTACCAGTGACCAACAGTGCGTTAGTCTGAGTACCCAACAGAACGAGTCGTGTCTGTGTATTGATCAACACAGTGGGCACCCCCACGATCACGCACATGGTGTGGATACTGCGAACCCCTTTCCTGATGATGTACCGCTTTGCGCTTTCTTGGATAGCAAGTTTAAGTATGACGCCGGACAAAGCGAACAACCCAATGGCCATTTCTCCCCGATCCAAAATCCGGAATGAAGAAACGGCATGAACGTATCCTCCAGCAAAAGCGACAAGAACTGCGTCGGGTAGTTTCTTACGGTATTCGCGCCAGAAGCTCGGTGGACGGAACTTCTTCACTCGAGCCATTGCTTGAGGCGCCGATTGTGATGCTATCTGGACTTTTAGAGTAAGACTCCGCTCGCGACCTTGCTGAGTCTCCTTGTAGTAGATTCGCCGTACAGTTAGAGTGATGCCTGCTGTGAAAATCAAATTGCACAAATCGCCAAGATAAAAGTGTAGCTTGAACTGGGAGATGTCTCTCATAAGGACCGGGGTGTGCTGCACTAGCAAACCGAGACATACCATACTTCCTAGAGTAGCAGCAAAGTATGGGCTTGAGCCTTTCATGAGTTTTTTCGCGCAAAACCAGACCCCAGGGTGATAATCGGGAAACTTGAGGAACCGCTGGGTCAATAATGAAGGCAAATGGGCGATTAACATAATAGCACTAAATGATATGGCACTCCAGAGCAGCGTGGCCATCAAAAATTCGGAACGCGTTTGCTTGGTCGAAGGTTTGTGCGAGAAAATATTCCCGGCATAGAAGCAACCGTTAGTTGCCACAGCACACATCACACAGGCGAGCGCGTTGCGAAGCACAAGGAGTTGGATTTTACCAGCAGTAGCTCCGTGCACCTGGAGGAGCTGCTGGCTTGAGTACACTTCGTCTCCCACTCGTGTGACAGCTTCTCGAAAGTGGCTCACGGAGATGACAGGGAAACTCGCAACGCGGGGTGCAACACGAAAACTCGCTGGCATGTGATGGGAGGAATACTTGACGAAGCAGAGCCTATTGAAAACTCATATTACGCTCTGTACATCCCATGAATGAGTGCAACAATAGAGTCGAGATTACGAAAGGTTGGGCTGCTTTTAGACAACCGAGTTCGTGCATCTAGAGCTCTACAGTGCATTGCATTCAGTTTAAAACAAATATTTGCTAAGCACAAAAAATTGCTCGATCTATCGATCAAGCTGTAAAAATCAAGGGCACTAGCAACGTGGAAAGTCAGCTCAGATAAACAGCAGTCGAGATATTGATGTTGATGGCCGCCATTGTCATGAACAGCACGCCTAAAAACGTGCTGAGGCTTTCGATGCGGTCGAAATTTATGCCTGCTGCCATCTCCAGCACCACACACACGTAGTCAACGAAGATCTCCACCACAAACTGGAATCCCAGCATCGCCACTTGATTGAACCGCCATCTCGAGATGTCGACCTCCGACGAACCTCTTCCTGTTCCTAGGTGCAGTGCCGGGTAGAACGGATGGCCAACAAACCAGAAAATCAACGATTGAGAACAGCCAATTGCAATGTACTCGGCATACATGTCAGCCGTCACCTCTGCTGTATGATAGGATAGCACTTGCCTCCTCCACAAATCAAACTCCATCTTCAGCGACAACAATGAGGACTCCCTACACCCAGAACTGGCGCTTTGGGTCGATAACTGTGAGAGGTTTAGCTCTAGCACAGCTTCACGACGTCGGATTTCCCAGACAACGTAAGTTGCTTTCCCAACTCGCAGACAAATTTCCGCTATCGCCATCGCAAACGTCCCCAGCACAAGAAACGTATTCGTTTGAGAGCCCAACATCACGATTCGCGCCTGAGTATCAATAAGAACAGTTGGGACGCCAACGAGGATGCACATCGTGTGGATACTGCGGATTCGCTTCTTGATGATGTAATGTCTTGCAGCTTCCTGGAGTCCAAGTTTGATGACAATACCAAGCGCAGTGAAGCCCATGATTATCACCGTGCCTCGATCCAAAATCCTGTACCATGCCACAATGTGAACGAAACCCCCAGCCAGAGCGACGATGAGAGGACTGGGGAACTTTGCAACAAACTCTTTCCAGAAGCCTGATGCGCGATAGTTGAGTGGCCGATGGCCTTTTCGTGCTGGAGGGCGGTGCCGTGGTCGATATTGAGTGTTCATAGTCAGTCTTCGTGCGGACATTTGGTTCATTGCACTTCGTCGATCTCGACCATTGCACGTTTCTTCGTAGTAAATTGTTCTAACCGCGAAAGAGACGCCTGCTGTGCATATAAAATTACACAAGACGCTGAGGTAGAAGTGCAATTTGTACTTGAAGTTTTCGTACATCAGCGACGTATTTTGCACGAGTATGCCCAGTCCGACCATACCCGCCAGTGTCGCAGCAAAGTAGGGGCTCGAGCTGATCGTGAGTTTTCTAATGCAAAACAAACGACTGGGTTTACTGTCCGGGAACCGGAGAAAACGTTGAGTTGTCAGAACAGGGAGGTGCGCAATGGTCATAATGACAATGTGCATTACCGCTGTCCACAGCAGCATAGCCATAAGAAATTCAGGTCGCGATTGTTTTGTGGATGGCTTGAACGAGAAAATGTTCCCCATGTAGTAGCACCCATTCACGAACACCGCAGTGGCAAGGCAGGCAAGCGCGTTGCGAACCACTAAAAGCTGTATCTTGGCTGCTGGTCCCCACTGTAAATGCGGGCGTAGTTGGCTGCTGTAGTGACGAAGTCGCTTCTCTTCTGGTCGTGGAAGGAAAACTATACTCGATTTGGAGAGCACGGCATCCCTGATGGTTTGGTCTGGGGAAACAGAGGAGAGGACCAACGAGGCCGAAAGAGGGGCCACGCGAGAACTCGCTAGCATCGAGGTACGCGATGCCATGCCGGACGTGGGTCCTTGTTCTACGTAGCTTGATGCCACAGGAAAAGCCCCCGTTAACCGTCTCACCACTGCAACAATAGTTTGACAAAGGCAACCCGAAATAGCGGGGCGTGTACCATAGCGATCTGGTCACGTTGGCGTTGGTCGGCCGTTTCTGAAGCTAAAGCACCGCACTATGCTCTGCCTGGGTCAGATTTCAAGCTTTCACAGCATGACAGCGATCTGTTGCCGTAATGGGACGCACAAGTAGGCGAAGTGATGTTGATGACAGCCATCGCCACCATGAACAAAACCCCGAGAAACGTTCCTAAGTCCTTGGTGTGATCGAAAGCGATGCCTGTCGCCATCACCGCGACAACACACACATGGTCGACGAAGATTTCGATCACGAATTGAAAGGCCAGCATCGCTACCTGGTTGAACTGCCCCCCCCCCTTACTTTCCATAGATGTTGTGCAACTGATAGCCTGAGCTGCTAGACACAACACGCCGAAGTTATGCACGGAGAAGCTAGCGGTATTGTGTCGACGAAGACTGTACCGCAAATGGATACGGGATGACGCGTTGTGTTCGCTTTAACATTTTGAAAACTGTTAGCTTACGACCAAATTAACTACCATCGTGCCAGCGTCACTTGCCAAAGTCAGCTCAGATAAACAGCGCTCGAGACGTTGATGTTGACGGCCGCCATTATCATGAACAGCATGCCTAAAAACGTGCTGAGGCTTTCGATGCGGTCGAAATTTATGCCTGCTGCCATCTCCAGCACCACACACACGTAGTCAACGAAGATCTCCACCACAAACTGGAATCCCAGCATCGCCACTTGATTGAACCGCCATCTCGAGATGTCGATCTCCGACAATCCTCTTCCTGTTCCTAGCTGCAGTGCCGGGTAGAACGGATGGCCAACAAACCAGAAAATCAACGATTGAGAACAGCCAATTGCAATGTACTCGGCATACATGTCAGCCGTCACCTCTGCTGTATGATAGGATAGCACTTGCCTCCTCCACAAATCAAACTCCATCTTCAGCGACAACAATGAGGACTCCCTACACCCAGAACTGGCGCTTTGGGTCGATAACTGTGAGAGGTTTAGCTCTAGCGCAGCTTCACGACGTCGGATTTCCCAGACAACGTAAGTTGCTTTCCCAACTCGCAGACAAATTTCCGCTATCGCCATCGCAAACGTCCCCAGCACAAGAAACGTATTCGTTTGAGAGCCCAACAGCACGATTCGCGCCTGAGTATCAATAAGAACAGTTGGGACGCCAACGAGGACACACATGGTACGGATGCTACGGATTCGCTTCTTGATGATGTAATGTCTTGCAGCTTCCTGGAGTCCAAGCTTGATGACAATACCAAACGCAGTGAAGCCCATGATTATCACCGTGCCTCGATCCAAAATCCTGTACCATGCCACAATGTGAACGAAACCCCCAGCCAGAGCGACGAGGAGAGCACTGGGGAACTTTGTAACAAACTCTTTCCAGAAGCCTGATGCGCGATAGTTGAGTGGCCGATGGCCTGGTCGTGCTGGAGGGCGGTGCCGTGGTCGATGTTGAGTATTCATAGTCAGTTTTCGTGCGGACATTTGGTTCATTGCACTTCGTCGATCTCGACCCTGGCAGGTTTCTTCATAGTAGATGCTTCTCACTGCCAGAGAAATGCCTGCAGTGAATACGTGGTTGCACAAGGCGGCGAAGTAGAAATGTAGTTTGTACTTGAAGTGTTCGTGCATCAGCGATGTATTCTGAATGAGAAGACCCGTGCCAATCATACCAGCCATTAACACGGTGAAATACGGACTCGTGCTTATAACAAGCTTTCGCGCGCAAAACCAGAGGCTGGGCTTGCTGTCTGGGGACTCGATGAATCGCTGGTTTACCAGCATCGGGACATAAGCAACTATCATTTTGGCTGCGTGGATTAGTGCTGTCCACACCAGCAACGCCATGAGAAATTCTGGTCGTGACTGCTTGGTGGAAGACTTGAATGAGAAAACATTTCCCGTGTAGAAGCACCCGTTCACAAGTACTGCAGTGACAGCGCAGGCCAGCGCATTGCGAACTACCAAAAGTTGCATCTTGGCTGCTGGTCTCCATTGTAAATTGAATCGTAGCTGACTGCTGTAGTGGCGAAGTCGCTTGCCTTCCGGTCTTGGAATTAGGTCGATATTCGTCTTGGAGATCACGACGTCTCTGATGGCTTGGTCTGGAGACACAGAATTGAAGAACGAGGGCGCCAGAGGAACCACTCGAGAACTCGCTAGAACCGACGTGCGGGATGTCATGTCGGACCTCGAGTGCAGCGCTACGTCCAGCATGCGCTAAGATTATTTTACTTTTTGACGCGTTAAAGACTCGAAATAGCGGGCATGTCGTGGTGATCTGGTCGCGGTGGCGTTCTTCAGCCGTTTCCGATATCAATTCGCTCAGTGAGTGTCAGATTTTCTGCCTGACAATTATCCATTATGGGACGTGCAGATAGATGGCGCTCGAAATGCTGATGTTGATGACAGCCACCGCCATGAAGAGCACTCCGAGAAACGTTCCCAAGTCCTTGATGTGATCGAAATCGATGCCTGCCGCCATCTCCACGACGACACACACATAGTCGACGAAGATTTCCACCACGAATTGAAATGTGAGCATCGCGACCTGGTTGATCCGCCACCGTGCAATATTCAGCTCGGATGTAGCACCACCACCCATCTCATTTCCAGTGCTAAGCTGGAGTGCTGGATACAACGGGTGACCTACAAACCAAAAGATGATTGACTGCGAGCACCCTATTGCGATGTATTCCGCGTATGTGTCGGCAGTGATCTCCGCGGTGTGATAGGACAGCACTTGTCGACGCCACAGCTCGAACTCCAAGTTACGCGGCAATATCGACAACTGTGGTCCCCAGGTATCAACGTCGTTGGCGGATGTCTGTTGCAGATTAACTTCGAGCGATTTGGCGCGGCGATGGATAGTCCGAGCAACAAACGCACCTTTGGCAGCTCGGAGACATAGTTCTGCTATGGCCATGGCGGCAGTCCCGCTAACTAGAAAGGAATTTGATTGTGTGCCGAGTAAAGCTATCCGCGCTTGGGTATCGATCAGCACTGTGGGCACGCCGACAAGCACGCACATGGTGCGAATACTGCGGACTCCTTGCTTGAGAACGTACAATCTGGCAATCTCTTGCAGTGCTAGTTTGATAGCAACTCCAATCATCGTGAATAACACGATGACGATTGTGCCCTGGTTCAGAATGTTGTATGAACACACTATGTGAACGTACCCTCCGGCCAGAGCTATGAGGGCTGCGTAAGGCAAATTCGCGAGGTATTCGCGCCAGAAAGTCGGTGCGTGATAATGTGGGGCTGGGTATGGTGCTCGAGGTGGCAATCTCGAAGCAGTTCTTGGTTTGGAACCAATCTTCAGTGATAGACGCCGGTCACGTCCTTGGTACGTCTCCGTATAGTATATTTTTCTGGCAGCGAGGGTAACACCTGCTGTGAATATAAGGTTGCACGCATCGCTGAGGTAAAAGTGCAGTCTGTAGACAAACAGTTTCTTCATCAGCGCCGTGTGCTGTACAAGCAAACCTAGTCAAATCACTCCTCCTATTGATACAACAAAGTAAGGCGGCGACTTTTTCATGAGCTTTTTCGCGCAGAACCAAATACTTGGCTTGTAGTCGGGGTGGTGGAGAAAGCGTTGGCTCTTAAGAGAGGGAAGGTGGGCAACCACCAACACGACATCGAATGATAGCGTAGTCCAGACTAATATCGCCATCATGAATTCCTGCGGGGATTGTTCAACAGAAGGCTTGGATGAGAAAATGTTTCCAGCGTAGAAGCATCCGTTCACGGAAATTACAGCGGCAAGGCACGCGAGGGAGTTGCGGAACACTGACACCTGAATCTTGTAGGCTGCCTCCCATTGTAAGCGAAGGCGAAGTTGACTGCGCAGTGGGTTGTCAGCTGGCCGCTTCATGAGGTCCGAGATGGTCGGATCAGTGGCTGCAGCACTTCGAGATGTCTGGGCGAGCGAGACAATAGTCAACGGTGAGTCAGGGAGAGGAGCCACACGAAGACTGGCCAGAATCGGCGCCTGGGAAGACATCGGTGGACTGGGATGAGGGTCCAGGATGATGAAACTTGGATGCAAGTTCCACCACTCGAAAATAGCTGACCAACTATGAATACCGTGCCGTGTCCTGAGGTAGCAAAGCTGTTGTCGTTTCCATCAAGGCACACCCCGCTAGAAATGTTGATGTTGATGACGGCCATCGTCATGAATAAAGCGCTGGTGAAGGCATGCAGGGGGATACACCTGATGGTATATGTCGTTGTGAGCGGCGCGTGATAGTTATCTCCTGTATTTTCAAGGCTCTGGAACGGCGGCGGGTAGCCCACACAACGAACGCAGCTTTCGTAGCGCGCGGTGCAATTTCAGCCAGCGCCATACCAAACGTCCTGACCATGAGAAACGAGTTTTTCTGGGTAACGAGCAGAACGATCGGCGATTGAGTGGCGTTGAGGACGGTCGGCAGTGCCGACTCGGCACACCGACGTGAGTGCACATGGTAACGGATACTACGGATGCGCCTCTCGAGGACATTATATCGGGCTGCTTCTTGAAGAGCGAGCTTCAAAACAACGCTAAATACTGTGAAACCCGTCACTGAAACTTGGTTTGAATCGTCTGCCACGACATCGGTACTGCGTGAACGTACGCGCCAGCCAAAATTATCAGGATGGTGTTCGGTAGCTGGTTCAGACTTTCGCGCTAGAAACTCGGCGTTTGGTACCTTGGCGGGCGATGAGGCTTTGATTCTCTCGAGACGTCAAATTCGCTGGAGAGCGTGGCTCGGGCAACTTATTCAGTTCGCAGCGTCGGTCGCGACCTTGGTACGTCGCCTCGTAAGGTATGTTCTAGCATCAGTCTCGCGGTGAACGCGAGGTTGCAAGGTAAAAGTGCGCTCTGCAGCGGAATTGCTCCGTCATCAACGACGTGTTCTGCACTATCAGCCCCACCGTGTCCATACCCGCTAGAGTTACAGCTAAAGATCCCTACGACTTCTTTATCAGCTTCTTAAAGCAGAACCAGAAACCTGGGCGAACCTCGGGGCACTCTCGGCCATGAATGAAGGCACGTGGGTGGGTGTCAGCACGACCGCGTACGAGATCTCCACCCAGATTAGCGTGGCCATCACGAATTTTCGAAGCGACTGATCCACGGACGACTTGAACGCGAAGACGTTGCCGGTGTAAAAGGCGCCGTTCGCGACCACCAGCATACATGTATAAGGGCGTTGCGCACCACCAGGAGCTGCATCTTGTACGCGCTGGTCCATTGCAGTCGTGTACTGCAGCTTCTTCTCTTCCGGCAGGCCCAGCAAGTCCGCGGTCGTGGGGCTGGACGTCGTCGCAGACCTCATTCTTGAGTCCGTCAGCGTCCTGCCAAGTGAGGCGGCAGCCAAAGGCGAGGTGGACGAGATGACCAGAGGAGCCACGCGCCGACTCGCAATAATTGGACATCGAGCCGCCAGCGCCGACGGGAGTGCCGGCCGTCAGCAACCGTTAACTAAGACGAGCTGGACAGCCCACTTGCAAGTGACGGACATGACAGGGTCGTCAAGCAATATGACGCACAACTTCAACTATCAATAGTTGCCGTACTTAGTGGGATGCCTCCGCCACTCCAACTTCCACACCAGCCGTCGCGTACTCATGGGACTTATCTCTGTGGAGGATAGCTGCATACTGAGTTCCATACTGCGGTGCGCCATGGCCCTATTG
Source organism: Phytophthora cinnamomi (assembly GCF_018691715.1). Lineage (NCBI taxonomy): Eukaryota > Oomycota > Peronosporomycetes > Peronosporales > Peronosporaceae > Phytophthora > Phytophthora cinnamomi. The sequence continues at coordinate 839,262 of NW_027150972.1, forward strand.
GTTGGTGTGGCTGCTTTGAGCCTTTGCGCTGCCACAGCAGCGCCGAGCCTGGGCGCCAGTACTTCTCCAAAAGCTCCAAACAACAAGCTAAGATGGTGCGTCGAAAACCAACCCTCCGCAATAGAGGACCCCCCTCTCGTGTCGAAAATACAAGAACTGACTAACTAACGGTTGTCGAAAACTCGGACCAGGCCGGCGACAAGAGCAACAATGCCATGCGCGAGATCCACGTCGACAAGCTGGTGATCAACTGCTGCGTCGGCGAGTCCGGCGACAAGCTGACCCGCGCCGCCCGTGTGCTGGAGCAGCTGACCGGCCAGAAGCCCGTGTACTCCAAGGGTAAGCTTTTTACCGGCTAAAAAGCAAAGAACCGCCTTAACGGGCTACTTACCCGGGCCGCCCCCTCCCTCCCGGGAGAGCACGGGGCGTGTCTAAAATCCTACGGCCTTTCCGGGTGTCGGGGCCTTCACCGGCTCTGGTTCATCCCCGATCGCGCTCGTCATGAGTACCACGAAGCGGCTTTGCGGCCGATTCCACTCAGAACCGCCAGCGGCACGCACACATCAACGATCTCGGAGGTTGGTGTCCAGTCCTTTGGACCGTCTTAACGGACGGTAGAGGCGCGTGCTCGCTGCGAATGCACTTTTTGGAGTTTTTGACACTTTTTGACAAAAGTGTCGAAAACTCGGTGCGGGATTTTAGGAGAGACTTTTTTGTTATTTGGTCTCTTGAAGTGGGAGTGCGCGTTTGGAGTCGCAGTACGTGGTGGGTTTGGGGCGGAAAAAGCTGACTGTGGGTGCTTGTGCTTTGGTTTTTGACAGCCCGCTACACGGTCCGCACGTTCGGCATCCGTCGTAACGAAAAGATCTCGTGCCACGTGACCATCCGTGGCGAGCTCGCCCAGGAGATCCTGGACCGCGGCCTCAAGGTCAAGGAGTACGAGCTGCTGCGCAAGAACTTCTCGGAGACGGGCAACTTCGGCTTCGGCATCCAGGAGCACATTGACCTGGGCATCAAGTACGACCCGTCCACGGGCATTTACGGCATGGACTTCTTCGTGGTGCTCAAGCGCCCGGGCGCCCGTGTGGCTCGCCGTAAGATCCAGCAGTCGCGTGTGGGCCACCCGCACCGCCTGACCAAGGACGACGCCATCAACTGGTTCCAGACCAAGTTCGAGGGCATCGTGCTGGACGAGCCCCGCAAGTAAGCGCAGGTTTTCCCTCGGACTTGAGCTTGCTGTAGGGATGCAGGCCACCTTTGCCTTGTGATCGGCGGCCGGTTAATCCGAAATGGAGAGTTTTATACCCACACAACTCGGTTGTTATTGTTGGACTTGTCTTGTTCAGCTCTTGTTTACCTTTACTTCGAGGTCGGAACTCGGTTTCGCTAGTGCTGTTGTTAGTCAGTTGCAATTTGCTACGTATTGATTCTTTACTGCATGGGCTCGTCTTCCTTGGGGTGTTTGCCGAGCCACTTGGCGACGCCGTCGGCGTCCAGCAGGATGGAGTTGACGTTGGTGGACTCGTCCACGGGTTGAGCCATCAGCGACAAATACTTTTTGGCCATGAACACCGCCATGTCCACCGACAAATTCAGGTGCGAATCCACGAGAAACTGCGTGATCCACGGCGGCAGCTTGGTGCGCTTGTCAGCGCGGTTGTAACGCGAGTCGGCGAAGATGACAAGACCGTAGTCCGTCTTGCTACGGAGAACTCGGCCGGCGCACTGAGCGGCTTGACGAAGCGCGTCGAATGTTAGGAAGTCGCCCTCGCGGATCTGGTGCGTGTAACGCAGGTACTCGAGTCGTGCACGCAACGTGTTGGACAGCGTGTACTGGAACGGAATGCCAAATAAAATAACGGCACGCCCGTAGTGACGATCGAAATCGATTCCTTCTGCCACCTTACCACGCGCAACGGAGAAGAAGATGGCGCCTCGGCCACAGTCACAGGCCTTCTTGTAGTTATCCAGGGCGAGAGTTGTCTCCACAATGTCCTTGGTCTCGATGAAGAGCAGCTTGCTGCTTAGCACACGCTTTAGCACGCCAAGCGAGTCCCACTGGCCGATGATCTTCTCCATGTAGAGATACGACGGGAAGAAGCACACCATTCCGTCCGCCGTGCAGGCTGCCATCTCGAGCAGAAGTGTGCCGTAGTTGCGCACAACCGACAGATCGTCGCGGAGATCGAACTTGGTGCTCACAGGCATCTGGTCGCTCCCGCGCGTGATCACCAGCGGACAAATACTCGAGCGATACACGGACATGGGCAGCGACTCGCGGATCACGGGGTTGAAATTCAGCAGCCGAGGGTATAAATCAATGGGAGATAGCGTACCCGACGTAATGATGACACTGGAAAAGCGTTCGAATACGGGGCGGATCGCCAATGACGCGTCCAGGCACGAAAGCTGCAGCACAGGGTCGTGCACGCCCGACGCGCTATCGAACGGCTCAATAATCAGCATGAATCCTTCTGCATAGGTGGCCACCAGCGTTGCGAAGTCCGCCACATCCGTCAGGGCGTTATATTCCTCCAAGTTCGTCACTTCCAGCGTGCGCAACAGCGAGTTGAGTCGCGTGTAGCAAAACTTCATGGGCTTGATCTCCATATTGATAGCCTGGTGCAGGTGGTGCAAGAACGCCTGCGGCGTCTCGGACTCCACCTGCCGCACTCGAATCCGCTGCCGCAGATACTCAATAAGCCGGCGCATGAAGGCCACGAAGTGCTCCGCGCGTCGAATGTTACCGGGGATGGCTTCGTCCAAGACATCATCCGGCAGCACCGGGTTCGCGATCATGATGTCGGTGCTTGTGTCAATGTCACGGTTCGTGACCGGGTCCGTGTAGCTCGGCGCCACCACGGCGTTACTGGACCTCAGTCCGTCCACGAGCCTGCGGTACTCTGCGTCGAGCCGCGCCTTGTCTGCCTGCTTGAGCTTGTTCACCTGACTCGACAGCGTGGTCAGATTCCTCGACGCCCTGTCCAGGGAGCGCCGGTCCAAGTCCACACTCAGCGCTTCAATGCACACGTTGTCGATGTTGTGCGCCTCGTCGAACACGACGATGCTCTCCTTCTCGAAGCTCCTGGACACGAGCTGGCTCACCTTGGGGTCCAGCATGTACTGGTAGTTGTACACCACGACGTCGGCGAAGGTGACGACGTATCTGGTCAAGAAGTAGGGGCACCAGCCCTTCCGGGCGCCGATGTCCTTGAGGTCCTCCACCGAGTAGATGCCCGGGGGCAGCACCGTGTCGTCGCTCTTGCGGGCGTCGTAGCTCTCGTAGAAGGCGCAGGTCTCGCCCTCTCCTCCGTGCTCCGTCTCCACAGTCTCCCGCGCCTTGGCGGCTCGCGCGCGCACCCAGGAGGCCGTCATCTTGCGGCACTGGCCGTCCACGTCCTCGCCGTCCGCGTGCGCCATGACGCGCGGGTGCACGCACATGTTGCGTCTGGAGCTGAGGCACACGGCCGTGAGCTGCGCCCGGTCGGCGCCGTAGTGCGCGGCGCGGTACTGCGCCAGCTTCCGGATCTCCTCCACGCACTTGGCCATCTCGGGCACCGTGCGCGTGCAGTACACGAGCTTGCCCGCCGTCGGGTGCGCCTGCTTGTAGGCCAGCACGAGCGCCAGCAGCGACACCGTCTTGCCCGTGCCCGTGGGCATCTCCAGCATGCAGTGGCCCTGCGCGTCCAGCGCGCGCTTCAGCTCGCGCATGTACTGCAGCTGCTCCGAGTACATGCGCTCGTACGGGAAGAGCACCTCCAGTCCATCGATGTCCACCTTCATCCCCGCGCCGTACGGATAAAATATGACAAGACAGCGTTGCGTTGGATCTTGACGGTACAATGTATTCGTCCGTGCAAGTTCCTTCACAGTTAATATTCGTATCGCATATTTTATGACAGTTTTTTTTTGCGTACTCTTCAAACTGATAGTGGTGTGCAGAACATTACTTTGGTCCCATCAATCCCGCACGTCGAGACGGAAGCGACGCACGCTTAATTGACCTGCATGAGCCACGGCGCCGCCATGCCGGACGCCGCAGCGCAGCCGCCGCTGGAGAATAAGCCCAGGAAGAGCCACTCTGGGCCCCGCAAGCGCCGGCCCAAGAAGAGGCCGAGCTTCCGCGTGCCCAGCGAGCCCGCGACGCCCGAGCGCGTGGACGTCAACCTGAGCGATGACACAGCCACGTTGTGCGCGTCTGCCGCGCCCTTCACGCCCACCAAGGGCTGCTCTTCCGCCGCAGAGCCTCTGCAAGGCTTCAGCCCTCTTCGCACGCCCAGTCCCGCAGTTTCTAGCGACGCAGAGCTTGAATTCAGGGCGACAGACGCTCTAGAGCCCTCCCGAGCCAGGCTATTCGCACACCCAGAGCTCAGCGCAGAGGAGCGCGCCGTGCTCAGAGGGGAGCAGCAGCAGCAGGCCGCCGAGCGCGCCTACTGGACCCGCTGGGTCATCGAGGCCGCCGAGAAGGAGCGCGCGCGCAGACTCAACGTGCTCCGGCAGCTGCAGAGCGAGGAGGAGGAGGAGGTGCAGCGCAGGAGGCAATGGGCCATCGCCACCATCGAGAGGGAGCAGGAGGCCATGATGCGCGAGATGTTCCTGGACAACATGAAGAACACGCAGTGGTTCCAGTCCACCATCTCGCGCTTCTCCGAGGACTACGAGGTCGTGTGCCCCAACAGTTGGTTCGGCTGCACCTTCAGCTGCATGCTCAAGGACCTCGAGTCGCACCTCGAGCGCTGCGTGTACCGCCAGGTGCCCGACACGCTGGACCAGGTGGTGGAGGACTCCACCACGGACTTCTACTCGTACGACGTGGTGTGTCCGAACGCCGTGCTCGGCTGCAAGGAGATCTGCTCGAGGGAGAACCTGGCCGAGCACCTCGCCAACTGCCCCGTGAACGGCATCTCGAGGGAGAAGGAGTGGGAGGAGCGCCTCGAGTGGCGCCGCAATGTCATCCAGGCGACGGAGAAGGAGCGCGAGCGGCGGATCGACGAGGAGCGAGCAGAGGGAGGAGAGGACGGAGGCGGACTGTCCTTTGGCAACCTGCAGAGGCTCTATGAGGAGCAAACGGCCATGATGCAGGTGGTGCTGCATGACGAGATTGTGGATTATTACCAGCACCGCAGGCAAGAAGCTCGAGAAAAGCGTCCCTGGATACAGAAGGCCATTGCAATGGTGACCGAAGAAATTCTGCGTGTCTGGAATCATTGTGTACAGGTGGAAGGATACGGGTCTTTCGCGACGAGGCTGCACGGGGAATCAAGTGATGTGGACCTGGTCGTCTTTGGCGCTACGGAAGAGTTCAATTTTACCAGTCAACAGTGTGTGGCGACGCTAGCTGACCATTTTCACAAGCTGTCTGCATTTGTGGACGTAAGCGCAATAACACGCGCGTCGATTCCGCTGTTGAAAGTGGTAGTTTTGGTGACTATTGGCAGCGAAGAGAAGTCCCAGAACGACGGCGCTGCGCGCGAAGGTGGAGTCGAGATTCGGATTCCGTTTGATATCACGTTTGATGAGCCTCACGGCATTCATCACAACGGTGTAGCAAGTGTAACGCTGGTACAAGGCCTCGTAGATGCATTTTACGGTTTACGAGAGCTGACTCTTGTGCTGAAACATTTTCTGGTGGAACGCGGGCTCAACGATCCGTACGTTGGAGGCTTATCTTCGTATGGCCTCCTGCTAATGGTTCTGTACGTGCTCCAAGAGCAAGGAGCTCTCATTTCGATGGTAGATGGCCAAAAGCTCGCACACGACCTCGCGGATGACGATGACCTCAACGAATCCAAGCCAGCTGCTCCACCTTGTAACTCTCGCTGGAATCCGCGATACGAAGCTCAGCGTCTGAAAGGAGAGCTTATTGCCAAAGAAATTATCAAGCAATGCTCGGCGAAGCAGCAGCCAAAGAAAAATGATGATGCAGAGAAGAAGCAGAGGAAGAAGGCGAAGCGTGCCGTACTCCCTTCTTTTATTTCGGGCTTGGAGGAAGGTGGCGAGCACGAGATCAAACCTTATCTGCTGGGAAAACTGCTCATGGACTTCTTGCAGTTTTACGGAAATGACTTCCGGCAGAACCTAGACCAGGTCTCGGTCGTGTCGTGGGGAGAACCAACGGTGTTGTCAGTGGAAACATCACCGATGGCAAGATCGATCTCGCCGCCGCCTCACGCGTTAACCCCTCCTTCAGCATCTCCGACAATGGGGCGTTCCCGCTCCAACTCGCCGCTGATGCTAGTGCCGCCTTTGTCTCGAGACGGGTTGCTTATCATTGAAGACCCTTTGCAGCCCGACAACAACGTCGGCAAGTCATGCTACCGCGTGAGCCAAGTGTTTCGAGAATTCTCCGACTTCCTGAGCTTCCTGACTGCGCTAATCGTACGAGGAAGTGTGATGACCACGGGCAAGAAGAAGAAAGGTGACACGGCGTCAAATGGCAGCGCTTCTCCACCCACTTCGACGACAACATCAACGCATGAACCAACGTATCGGATTTTGAAGTCAGTGTTCGAGATGAAAAAGAGAGAGAAACGCGCTAGCTCGGACTTCTCTTCGCCTCCGCGTGAACAGACAACCACTACACAACCTGCCTCCTAGACGGCAGAGCGAAGACAGAAATCACCACAGGCGCGCGGCTACTGCTGCAGCTTCCAGCGGATGGTCTCGCCGGCCTTGAGGGGGACGACGACGCCGTTGTCGAACGGGTAGCTGTCCGGCACCTTCCACTCCTCCTGCTTCAAGACAGTCTCGCCCATAGTGTTGCGCTTGAGGCCGTAGAAGTCCGCGCCGTTCTCGCACGCGAACGCGCGGAGCAGGTCCAGCTTGCCGATCGACTCGAAGGCCTCGGCGTACAGCTCGAGCGCAGCGTGGGCCGAGTAGATGCCCGCGCAGCCGCAGCCCGACTCCTTCTTGGACGCGACGTGGGGCGCGCTGTCCGTTCCGAGGAAGAACTTCTTGCTGCCGCTGGCGACGGCCTGCAGGAGAGCCTGGCGGTGGGTCTCGCGTTTGAGCACCGGCAGGCAGTACTTGTGCGGACGCAGGCCGCCCTGGAAGATGGCGTTGCGGTTGTACAGCAGGTGCTGCGGCGTGATGGTAGCAGCGACGTTGGCCGGCGCGTTGGTGACGAACTCGGCCGCCTCCTTGGTCGTGATGTGCTCCATGACCACCTTGAGCTGCGGGAACTTGGCCACCAGCGGCTTGATCACCTGCTCCACGAAGGTGGCCTCGCGGTCGAACAGGTCCACGGACGGGTCCGTCACCTCGCCGTGCACCAGCAGCGGCATGCCGACCTCGCTCATGGCCTCGAGCGCCGGGTAGATGTTGTCGATCTTGGTCACGCCCGAGTCCGAGTTGGTCGTCGCTCCAGCTGCAGTACCAGAGAATCAACAAGTCAGTCAGTACGTCTGCGTGTGCGTGTTCACTGCAGCTGCTAACACATTGCAAGTGCGTGTTGTGTGCTGTGTGCTGTGTACCAGGGTAGAGCTTGACGGCGAAGATCTTGTTGGTGGCGGCCGCGCGGCGGATCTCGTCGGCGGTGGTGCCGTCCGTCATGTAGAGCGTCATGAGCGGCTCGAAGCCCTTGGCGCCGCTGGGGTCGCGGCGCTCCTCGGGCACGTGCGCCAGGATGCGCTCACGGTAGGCCAGCGCCTGCTCCGTGGTGGTCACGGGCGGCACCAGGTTGGGCATGACGATGCAGCGCGCGAACTGGGACGTCACGTGGGACACGGTGCGTGCCAACGCCGCGTCGCCGTCGCGCAGGTGGTGGTGCAGGTCGTCGGGGCGAGCGCCCACCCACTTGATCTCGGCAGCGGCGGAGGACATGGCAATGCAGGCGAAGGAGGCTCCGAGGCGAGCTGGTGCTGGTGCTGGGGCAGTTGTGACGCACCTCCTGATCGTGGCCAACCACATGGAGCTGTGCGCAAAACCGCCGGACGGTCTCACCTGGCGCGCGATTGGCTGGAGCGTGACGCCAATCCCAGCGGCCGTGCTGAGGCACTTCAAGGTGTCGATGCACACGACGAGAGCGGATGTATGTATGGCTTGCGGGGCAATGGACATCTATTGGAATGTTTTGTTTATCGATGACGAGACAAGTGGTGGATACCGGTCGTGTGGACTGGACGGAGGCTGTGACAGCTAGAAGTTGTAGCGAGACTTGGTGTGCTCCAGGACGCGGCGCAGCATCCAGCCGTCAGCAGGCGTGATGGACATGGAACTACCGGCCCTCATGATGCAGGCAGGGAAGTCGGTGCCAGGCATGTCGGCGTCGTTGTAGAAGTCCGGCAGTCCAAAGCCGTGACCGATCTCGTGCGCAACGATATGCAGTAGGTCATCGTCGAGGGTGGACAACACGTTTTCCTGATTGACTATCTGGCCCACGTCCTCGCCGGCGCCGCCCTCCAGACCCTCCTTGGGCCACAAGTACATGTCCCAAGGCTGACCCTGGCACGAACTGGTGTCCGACCAAGTGTCCAGTCCGACGTCGTAGAAGCGGGAACAGCTCTTAGGACACTGGGGCACGCCGCTGTCGTCAAGGTCGCCCTTGTAGATCTTGCCGAGCGAGTCGTCGTTCCAATCCAGCGCGGACGAGTCCGTCACTGCGAATCCTGCGACCTTCACCTTGATGTCGTTGTACGGCCAGCAGTCGTAGCCGATGAGCCACTGGTTCCAAGCCTCGAACTGGCGGTTCAGCATAGCCTCGAACTTAGACGCGACGCTCTTGGTGAGCTTGGTGCTGCTTTTCCACCGCACGCAGTAGTTGAGCGAGCCCTTGTTTTTCACGATGTGGTCCATGATGTAGTTCTTGTTGTTGAACAAGTTCCAGTAGGCGTCCCTGTTCTTAGCGTTGGGGCCGATACGGTGCTCCCAGACCCAGTCGAGGTCAGACTGGCTGATGTAAGCGTTGGGGTTGCCTACGACGCACTTGTTGTTGCCCGATGTGACGACTCCAAACGTATTCGCTTCCCTGGTGGCGTTCGCGGCAGGCGCAGCCGATACGAGTGAAGACGCACCGAGGCCGACGATGGCGGCAGCCGTGAGGAGACGGCGGGTGAGGGAAGTTGAGCTGGAGTTGTTGCTTGAGTGCATCGTGTCGCTTGTGGGCGGCAAAATAGAAACTGGCAACGTGTACTGGTGGCGTTGGTAGGAAATTTATTCTTCTGGCAGAAGTACTAGCGACTGTGAGGGTCTCGTGGACACGATTAGCGAGCACGCTCTGTCGCCCGAAGACGATCGTGTAAACCAGCCGCATTAATGTCACCGTTCAGTAACAAGCAAGGAATAACTCAATTTCCCTCTGCCTTAGTTTACGGGGCGCAGATTATGGGGCGAATAGAAACAGATTATGGGATTCCAGGAGAACTGTATCAAGCATGTTTCAAAACCTTTAAGCATTCTTTTGCATCGTAAGCGCTATTTGCGTGAGAGTTGCAGGTCCAAGTTAACGACACACTTGGTTGCTAACACTTGTCATGATCGTCACCTTTTGAGTGTTTTCTCGGATGACTTTATCACGAAGCACAAAGGTTGTGCCCACGCAGCGTTGGGTGGTCGTGGAGCAAAAAACACTGCGTCAGTCGCATGTTAACGAACAATAGACCGTGCATCACCGCTGTTGGCATACACGAACATACGAAACCTTGTCGCGCCACTGGTGTTACTTAGTACTTCGAAGAGTGAGGAAACAATCGGAAATGATCAACCACGACGAGCAACTACGTATACCAACTGCAATCAGGCTTGTCGTTTAGTTCAAAATTTGGAAAGTCATTTTGCGTGACCGTACAGCTTACATGTATTGTCGTCGTTGGTTATATTTTTGTGCCAGGTAAGTTGGCAGCGACATTTCGGCGTCGTCCGTGGACAAAATAACGGATTTTACCGAATACAAGACCTGCAGGATATACAAGGCATATCACGAATTGGCTGCAGCGGTCAAGTAATAGAAGCCCTGTATCGAATATAAGTGCGGTCTGCAATTACTTTGTCGTTTAAATAACCAGGGCCTAGTGTAGCGTTCGCGCAGATCCTAGATGTATAGCAAACGACAGAACTTGCAAACTTTTTGTTAGTGCTTACGGATTAATATGGCAACGACAACTCCATCTGCATCTTGGCGATTAGATCATGCTGCACTGGACGTTAAGATATCGACGTAGTATTTTTTGTTTGCGAAAGTATTCCTGTTAAGGCTGGCAGAACAACTACGTGATAGTAGTAGTTTTGCGAGAGATACAACATTGTCGATTTTAATACTGGGATAGGAAGCAACGTTAGTGCTGCTATCGCAGCCCAAACACGATTCTATCCGTAGTGCGTAGTCAAAAGATGATCCCTCTGGACACCTAGCTGGTACATTATCCATCAAATTGGTATGACCGCGGAGATGCACTGACCTCCAACGGGTTTATATGCGTGGGCAAGTCCAGCCGGTGTGCATAAGTGGCAAATGCAGTATCTCTCTCTCTAGACTGATGGCACAACAGTTTTGACACTAAAAGCGAAGCTATTTACAAAGAGAAAACAGTTGAGCTGGTAATCGACAACCTGCAAACAGATCCTGAGTTTTTTTCTTACATTGCCAGCGTATTTCCCTGTCTACATATCGAAACGTACCGGTCAGATGCTGTAGAAAATATGAAATTCCCTCGTAACTTAAGTCGAAATCCCCATTTCGCGGAGCCTTAGATTAAAATTATCAGCTCAACGATCTTTCTCTTTGTAAATATTAGGCCATGTGCGCAGCGGAGATCACCCAGCTGTCGCCCTAGAAGACTGGATTGTGCTGCTTACGATTGATGATGCGATACCGCTGTTGGCGTGTACAGTACCTCCACGCTACATGTACCGTCCTGCGTGTCGTGGGGGCGACGGGTTGGTGTGCCGCACGTGCAACCTTTGCACTGCAAACACGCTCAGGTCGACGTGCTCCAAATGCATGTACATGTATTCAATGTTACCAACGAATTATGATATCTGATATGACGGGTTTCGGGCAGCGAAAGGTCGCATAATTATGTACAATTGATTAAGTTCGCAAGTGTCCATGAAGGACACTTCGAAATACAGCTGTTAGCAGAAGAGGTTCGCACTGGTACTGTACCGTTTACTGTCTTAGACTCTCCAGCTTCGGAGACGCCATGTATGAGTACTCTGGACTGGGGAGGCTCGTGAGCGACTTCTTCGTCTCCATGCGAGGCGTCAACTCGATGCAGACCGAGATCTCGCCCTGGTCGACGTCGTGTGTATCCCAGCCGTCCTGCAGCGGGTGCGTCTTCGGGTCGTAGACCCGGTACAAGCACAGCGTGAAGGTGTTGGCCGAGACGAACAGCACGTTGATGAAGATGATGAACCAGTTCGTGATGAGCACGCCGTACACGAGCCAGATCGAGTTGTTCACGAGCCCAGCGATGACCATGTGCACGTTGATGAAGACGGCCGATTTGTGCTTGAGCACTTGGAACAGCTTCTCCATCGGCGCGCCGTACAGACAGATGCCCGCACAGTCAGCGAGGATACCGACGATGGTGCCGACACTGTCCGTCGACTGTCCCGTGTAGCCCAGGCCACCCACGACGGTGTAGATAGTGATGACAGTGAGGACGGAGACAAAGACTGCCAGAGTGCGAGCTACGTAGCCCTTGTCCGAGCAGTAGTACGTGTAGACGGACAGGAACACAACGGCGCAGCACTCGCCGTACAGGAAGCAGGCGAAGACGGGGAACCACATGCCCTTGATGTAGCCGTACATCATCCTAAAAAGATGCGGAGAAAGCGTTAGCGAGTCGTGTTTTAAGGAGTTTGGCGCCTGCGTGGCAGACTTACCAGACGTGTGAGTTTGCGAGTAGAGCGGCGAGGGGGAAGACGGAGGCGACTCCGACGTGCTTTTGCTTGTGGATGCGATACATGAGCAGCGAAGGACTGGAGACCATGCAAATGGTTGCCATCCCGGCGAGGACGCGGAACACCATGACTGCGGGGCTGGACATGGTGTTTTTGTTGTTGTGATTCTTGTAAAGACGGCCAAATGAAGAATGAAAGTAGACAGAGTGCTTTCGTGGAGGGAGTCCGCTTGGTAGGACGGGTAGCTCTGTGTCGCCTCGTGACGGGCTAGCCGTTTTTGTTCACAAGTCGGCAGCTGCAGGTGCCGCGAGTTAGCGGAAGTCCACGCCCCCGCGTGGCAATCGTCCTTGTCTCACAGAGTCAGCGAGATCATCGGAACAATCCTGTGGAGTCCAGGGTGAAGGTTACCGTCTCTGCACCTCGCCGTCCCAGCACACTGATCACTCCGGCGGTCTTCGTCATCCGAAGACACACAAGCCTTCCTTTGGTGAGCCAGGGCTGCGATTTGACAGACTGGATGGCGACCCGCCAGCACCGTTCCCGACGCTGTTAACTAAGGCGACTCCGCCTTCGAGTCGAAGGTGGAGTCGAAGGCATCGAGTTGTGTCTTCTTGCCACTTTTGAATCCCGGAGCTATGATATTTGTGGTGCTAACGAATTAAGTTTACATTCGTTTACTGCTTCCCATCGAAGAAAGCAACATGAACAGCGAACAACCTTCATTCGCAGTTGTTGGGATGGGCTGTCACGAAGAACGCTTGATAGGACGCACGGTACCTATATGTACGTTCGTTCGCCGCACAGTATTTCAAATCCGCTTAACGCTATGGCTTGCGCATCACCTACTTGTTGCTATTTCTCACCGAGATGATCGCTGCAGTTGCCTATCGCCGATACTGCGTAGCCAGCAGATCAATGAGCCGGGGATCAGCCCTTGACTACACGGATTTGAAGCCGAACCAGTGGAGTCATTTTCACATTTGCCACATCAATCACCATCAGCTTTACCGTACCAAAATGTCAATTGCCGAGAGGCAATCGCTGCAACAGCTTTCCAAGGTGGCATTGCTGCCAACGCAGTCGTCCGAGTTGTCGGCGACGCTGTCCTTCCTAGAGAAGATCGACCATATCGAGATCAACGGCACGACGGAGCGCAACGGCGTCGTGTACTACCACATAGATGTCTTCTTGGAGCACAAGACGTCCCGTATACCGACGATCAAGAATACCGCAGTCGCCGATCACCCGGACTACCAACTCGAACGGCGCTTCAATGACTTTGCCAACTTTCGCTTCCAGGTCTGGATGCACGCACAACGGAAACACGAAGACGATCAGAGCTGCAGCTTCTGCGGCGCGTTCATGAGCTACATCGTTCATTCGATGTCCCAGCCGCGGTCGTTGGTAAAACTAGTCACGGGCGTCAACGCGCGCAAGAAGCTGCTAGCGGCGTTCTGCAATTCATTCATCGAGAAAACTTTGGCCGGCAAAAAGGATCAACGAACTGAGTGCACTGGATATCAGACCATTCCCCACATTGTGGAAAACTTCTTCCGACAGGATGACGCTTAGCTAGATCAGGACTTGAACCCGTGCTGCAAGCAAAACATTTATTCCCTTTCTGTATGATATGCCTGAGCTTTCACTCCTTGCGAGCTTCCACTCTTCGATGACTTCGACTCCTCATCACGCAAGGCACCGCCGCGCTGGCTGCGGGAAATTTGGTTCTCGACGCAGCTTAAATGTCCAGCAGCAGGCGCTCCGGGTTCTCGATCTTGTCCGCGATAGCCTTGAGGCAGGTGACGCCCTCACGGCCATCGATGAGGCGGTGGTCGTACGTGAGCGCCAGGTACATCATGGGGCGCGCGACCACCTCGCCGTCCACCACCACGGGGCGCATCTTCGTGCCGTGCATGCCGAGGATGCCTGACTGCGGCAGGTTAATGATCGGCGTGCCCATGAGCGAGCCGAAGACGCCGCCGTTCGAGATGGTGAAGTTGCCGCCGGTCATCTCCTCGAGCGTGAGCTTGCCGTCGCGCGCGCGGGCGGCCAGCTCGGCCAGTCCCTTCTCCACGTCCGCGAAGCTCATGGACTCTGTGTTCATGAGCACGGGCGTGACCAGGCCCTTGGGGGTCGACACGGCCACGCTCATGTCCACGTAGTCGCGGTAGACGATCTCCTGGTGCTCGTCGTCGATCATGGCGTTCACGCCGGGGACCTCCAGCAGCGCCGACGCGCTGGCCTTGACGAAGGCCGACATGAAGCCGAGCTTGACGCCGTGCTTGGCCTCGAACGCGTCCTTGTACTGCTTGCGCAGGCCCATGAGCTTGGTCATGTCCACCTCCTGGAAGGTCGTGAGGCTGGCCGCCGTGTTCTGCGACTCCTTGAGGCGCTCGGCCGTGCGCAGGCGCATGCGGCTCATCTTCTCGCGGCGGGACACGCGCTCGGGCGTGGCCAGCAGCGGGTTGGCGCCGGCCACCGCGGGCTGCACCGCGGCCGGCGTCGGGGCAGCCGCCGCAGGGGCGGGAGTGGACGCCGGAGCGGGCGTCGAGGCGGCCGGAGCAGCAGCAACAGCAGCAGCAGCAGCAGCGGGGGCCTCGCCCCCGAACACCATCTGGAAGAGCGGCACGCCGATCTCGACGGTCTGGTCCACGTCGGCGAGGGTGCTGGTGATGGTGCCGGCCTTGGGGGCGCGCACGTCGACGCTCACCTTGTCGGTCTCCAGCACGACGACCACCTCGTCCTCGGCCGCGAAGTCTCCGGCCTTCTTGAGCCACTCGACCACGGTGCCCTCCGAGATGGAGTCGCCCATGGAGGGCACGGGCACGGTCGTCTCCTCTCCAGTTGCAGGAGCAGCTGCAGGAGCGGCCTCCGTGGTGGCCGCAGCGGGCGCAGCGGCGGCCTCGGCACCCGCCGCGCCCTTGACGACCTGGAAGAGCGGCGCGCCAACCAGCACGTTGTCGTCGATGGCGGCCAGCTGCTGGCCCATGGCGCCGGCGAAGGGCGCGCGCACGTCGACGCTCACCTTGTCCGTCTCGAGCACGACGACCACCTCGTCCTCGGCCACGGCGTCTCCCGGCTGCTTGAGCCACTCGACCACGGTGCCCTCTGAGATGGAGTCGCCCATGGAGGGAACGGGCACGTCCGTCGCGCCCGCGGAGGCCGAGAACGCGCGAAATTGCGTGGAGGACGCGGCGCCCAGGCGCTGCGCGCGGACGGAGCTCACGCAGGCGCCACGCAGCACCGAGGCGCCGGACTTGGACGAGCGTGCGGCCAGGACGCCGGTGCTGCTGCTGAGCGACGTGAGGGAGCGGCGCGTGGCGCCGTTCGCGCGCGCGGCGGCGCGGAGCAGGACGCGTCCGGAGCCGTGCATTTGTGGCTTTAAGGGTGAGGGGCTGCTACCGGCGGTGCTGATTCAGGATTGGCAACAGAGCGCGCTCTTAAAATGCGAGTGGTGTGCGCCACACCAATATGTCGTTTGACTGGGGGTTTGTATGCGGCGTGACTTGGGGGAGCGCAAACTCGGTTTTAGCGGTCTCATGTTGCGTGGGCGTGTTGGCCCAGGTAAACGCTCGATTGGATGAACGGGGCAGCATCGCGGCGGCGACTTGCCTTGGGCCGAGTATGCCCGCACTGCAACTTCGACGCCGCGAACAGCTGCTCGCGATTTAACAGGTCAGGGCTGGCGCGTCACATGCCACTCTTTGCGGGACGCAGTGGCAGTGTGCGGTCGTGTGAGCACGACGTCCCTAAAAGGATGTACGCAACCTTAGCGTTGACAAGATAGCGCAGCGGCACAACGTTAATGGTTTGTCTTACGGATCAATGGTCCATGGTCTATCATCACTGAGGATAAGTGTCTTCTCAGACGACTAGGATCACCTGTGTTGCCTTGCAACAGGGCACGTCATAAACAGATACCAACTCTCAATTGCAGACGTGGAAGTGGCTCCATCGAAAGCGTCAGAAGGTAGGCTTGGCTGATCCATAATTCCGCCGCTGGAGATCAAAGTCACTACAGTATAGCTTGCTATATGCCTGCTGTTTTACTGAAAATGATGGCTCCGAGTACAGTAAGTAAAGTCTATTTGAATTGTTCTTGGATGGACAAATCCAAACTCCAGGCCGTTTGGCACCTAGATCCTTTCGGGGCTGATTGGCGATACGTCTGGCATAGACCTGTCGAAATCGTCAAGTGTGGTGTTCACAGTGGTGAGAGCAACAGTTTGGCTAGGATCATCAGCACGCGCAATAAAGCTGATGCAGATTTCATTTCCGATTGAAACGTATCACCAGTTAATTTGCACCAGCGGGGTTCCCGTATTCGGCGCTGCAGCAGTGCGCGGCGCCCGTTATAACCGCTAATTTCACTTCATGCCTCTAGTATACATTTTTGGTCCGTAACGTTGCAGTGCTGGTCCCTCGCTTCATTTCCTGCATAACTGAACAGCGACAAACCTCACTTTCACCCTCGACCACACGCTGATTTGGGTCCTTGGGCAACGCTTAACAGCGTTTGAAAACGTCCATTTCGTGTTTTCCCAAGAAAATTTGCAGGAAAAATTGAGTAAATACATGAAATCTTGATTGGGGTAAGTAGGTATTACTGAAGTACTCTTGTCGTAAGACTTTCGCAGAAACCATTGTACTTTGTATCGAAAGTATCCGGGGTCAAGTTCATCGAAAAGCGTGTAGTTGCGTACGGACTGGAGATTGTAAGACGGAATACGACCACTGGCCATGTCGAGACAAACAGGTCTCTGTCGATTTTGCTGCACCTTCGGAAGGAAGAAGGCAGGAGCAGCATCAACATACCCGAAGTACTTCAATAGATTTACGAGTCGTGAATCACGACAATGCCAGTAACAAGCCGGTTCGTCCGGCGATCGATGATTTCCACCACCGTCTCGCCAGCTTTCAGGGAACTCGGTGAATCTCCCTCGATGTTCCCGACGCTAGCGGGTTTATGTGGAGGTTCTGCGACTGTCTTCCCAAACACCACCACGGTTGAATCAATTTCTCACTCACCGGGTCTGAGAAAACGGATCGATGGTCTTCGCTAACCGACCTAGCTCTTGTAGGCATTCTGCGTTGAAAGAAGTGGCAGAGCATCTCTGCTCTGGGATCGTAGACCACTTGGTAAACAGTGAATCCCATATTTCCCTTATTTTGCTCTTCAGAAGAGGTCGTATTCGATGAAAAACTGGGAAAGTTGACCATTCCCGTATTGATAGAGGTCTGATAGTGTGGTGTTCCGTGTAGTACAGCGCATCTACAGAGGGGGGGGGGGGGGGGGGTCACGACATGCGACCGAGGCAAAGTGCGTGTGATAGTAAACTCGTGGTTCGTACAGTTCGAGTTATCGGTAAAAAAAATCCCACCTACTAAGTGAGAATGTATATAATATATATAGCAAAGCTTGAAGTATTCACAGGATGCGTGCGTAACAGCAAAGAGTACCAGCCACGGAGAAATTGTTGGTGAAGGTGAGCTCCAGCAGCTCGGGGAACCGAGCCAAAAACCTTTTCATTAAACTCAGGCCAGTACTCAGGAAATAATTTGCACGCACAATTCAGTACTCATAGTATGTTGGTCAGGGTCAGGATTGACATCAGCAGAGGTGCTTAAGCCACTCTTATTACATGCACTGGCAACCAAGGATGCACGACACATATTTGCGGGTTTTGCCCTGGCAACATTACCGTCTTAGTTTATAATACCAAACAAGTCCCTACCTATGATGATCCTTGCGTTCTGGAACTTACGGATTTTTTTTCGTCTTTCGAGGTACATTGTTGTCACAAAAACTTATGGATTGAGGCATGGTACTCTCATACTATGCAGTATGGAATGCTGCATCTCACGGAACATATTCGAAAGTCTTGTGCAGCGAATAGCATGCGGCCTCTGATCAACCAATCAACTGTTGCAGCGGGTAGTAGCCAATGCTTCATATTGTATTTACGTGCAAACGGTGCGCTTAGCTTAGCTTAGCTGCAGTGTGAGATACTCACACCAGTGCTGAAGACAGTCGAAAGTTTGAAGGTGGTGTTCCACCGAAGCTGCAGACGCATTGATTAAGAGGGAATGGGGCCAAAAGACTGTATCGCTCATAATTTCTCCCAACGTGGCGCTGAAGCCTGGCGACGAAGATACGCAACACCGTGACGCTGGACAATTGCAAGGCCATACTTGCGGCCGCTACATGTGCCGGGTGTCGAGTACGAGCTCATGAACCTTGCACTCTGCAAGAGAGCAACGTTCGATGGCGTTCAGTGACGCATGTCCAGAGCACCGCGTTCGCACAACCGGCCCCGCAGATGGGCTCTGGCGCGGAGGTGATGATTCTGCGCTCCATGCGCGCTGCCAGCAGCCAGTCGGCGGCGGGCGCCGCCGTGACAGCTACCAGCGCAGCACAAGCTGCCCTTCGGTTTAAACTGAACATGAGGCGGACCGCCCTTTTTGTGTATGCCACTTCAATATCCGCCCCCCAAAAGGATCTTTATAACGCTATGCCGTTAGGTCAGTAAATAAACTAGGAATACTTAGCTAAGTTGCGTGAACGCACTCTTCGTATCGTTCAACCTGCGAGAGTAAAAGTTTCCCGGCGGTGCGGTGCACTCTAGTCCATCATTCGATATCTTCGCCCACTGTATCAGAAACCCAGGGACCCAGCGGCGAAATAATCCTTCCATATCAAATATATCGATCTACATTTTAATTCCCTCTCAGATTCCAATATCACAAACTACGTCACACAATCGATACAGCTCCCTTTCAACACAGATAGCCTCCATCTGAATATTCACCACGATACAGAGACTACCCACATGTGCAGGATCGAGTATGCCATTCCGCCATGTTTGACTCGCCCGCTCAGGCCGCGCTCATTGGCACAACGCGCGCCCCAATGGTATCCGCTAACGTCGTTGACACCAAAATGAGGTCTACCCGATAGCCCTGACACTGCCAGGGCTCCTTGTCAACGCCTGCCAACATCGACGAGCAGCTCACTTCATTTGCTTTTTGGCACCGCCCGGCACACTCTGCATTTCGCCAGTCGCATGTCGTGGCTCAACCAGGCGCTCGGCTGCCAGCCGGGGCCCAGCGCGCGCTTCGCGCTGCCCAAGAAGTCGTATCTGCAGCAGGCGCAGGACGTGGCGCCCATCCTGCGCTGGCTGCCGCACTACGACGTGCGCAGAGACCTCAAGTTCGACATCGTGGCCGGCATCACGGTCGCCATGATGCTCATCCCGCAGGAGGTGTCGCTGTCCACCATCATGAACGTGCCGGCCCACCACGGGCTCTACACGGCGGCCACGGCGCCGCTGGTCTACGCCATCTTCGGCTCCAGCACGGTGCTGTCCGTGGCCAGCGGCTCCGAGGTGTCGCTGCTGGTGGGCACCATCCTCGAGAAGATCGACGACAAGGACGAGCGCGTGGCCACGGGCATCATGATGGCCTTCCTCAGCGGCTGCATCCTGCTGCTCGTGCGGCTGCTGAACCTGAGCCAGCTGGCCGACTTCTTCTCGCGCCCGGTCATGGGCGGCTTCATCTCGGCCGGCGGCCTGCTCATCATGCTCTCGCAGTTCGCCAACGCGCTGGGCATCAAGTTCGCGTCGCAGGACTACCCGCCGCAGACGGTCTACCAGATCTTCAAGCACATCGGCCACACCAACCTCACGGCGTTCGCAGTGGCCGCCATCTCGATCGTCTACCTGTTCGCAGTCAAGATCATCAAGAAGCGCTACTTCCCGTCGCCTGTGCTCATGCAGCTGTTTGAGTCGCCCAAGAAAGAGGACGAGCATCTCTCGGAGGAGACCGAGCGGATCCTCACGCCCGTGCAAAACAACGGAGCCCCCGCTCACACGATCCACAGCCACGGCTTCTCGCTCTCGGACGAGCAGTACGTGAGCATGGAGAACGCCTACGCTCGTCACTCGGCGGCTGGGAGAGTGTCGGATGTTGGTGACAAGCTCCTGCAGGAGACCAAGCCCAAGTCGAAGCCCGAGTTGATCGCCATCTTCCTTGCTCGCACCATGTGTGACCTCGGCCCACTGGTTGTGTGCATTTTCGGTGGAATTGTCGGCTACCTGCTCGGACCGTCGCACCTGAAGCTCACGGGCAAGATCCCTGGTGGCTTCCCCGACCCGAAGGCGCCGTGGTACGGATTCACGTCGCACCTGATCGACGGCGGCAAGTTCGGCAACATTTTGTACCACTCGCTCACGGTTGTGGTGGTGGTGTTCCTGTCGAGCATCGCCATGGCCAAGCGTCTCGCTATCCAGCGTGGCGAGGACATTAACACGGATCAGGAGCTCACGGGTCTTGGCATTGCCAGCGTCGTGGCAGGCTTCTTCCAGGCCATGCCCCCTACCGGTGGTATGTCGCGAACGGCCGTGAACCTGCTGAATGCCCACACGCAGCTGGCCTCGATCATCACGTGTCTGATCGTGATCCTCTCCTTGTACACGCTCACGGGTGCGCTGTACTACCTGCCGAGCGCCACACTGGCGTCGATCATTATCGTGGCTGGCTACTCGCTGGTGGAATTCACGGAGGCCAAGTGGCTCTACCGTGTCAAGCGTGACGAGTTCTGGGTGTGGACACTTTCGTTCATCCTTACGCTCGGCCTGGGCGTGCTGGACGGTTTGATCGCATCCATCATCTGCTCGGTGCTGGCGCTGATGTGGAAGACCAAAGTGTCGCCGGTTTCGTTCCTGGGCGAGTTGGACAACGGCAGCTTTGTGGACCGTGAGCTTTTCCCCGAGGCTCGTGACCTGCACGACGTCATTATTGTTCGCGTGGACAGCTCGCTGTACTTTGCCAACTGCGAGCGCGTGGCTCTGGCCATTGAGCACGAAATGGTGCGGCTCAAGTCACTGGGCATCACGACGCGCGGAGTCTTGATCGATGCACGCAACATGAACGACATGGACGCCACGACGATCCAGGTGATGTCGGACACGCAGGAGAAGCTGGAGGTGCGCAAGGTTCGATTCGGCATCGCGAACGCCAAGAGCCGAGTGCACGACCTGTTGGCAGCGACGAACATCGTCAAGCGCATCGTTGCTGGGGACCCCTCCATCCCGCTGGACGAGGCTATGCAGCTATTGCGCGAGCAGCCGATCACTACCGACAAGACACCCCTGTCCGAGGCTGTGTAAGGGGATCGCCAGTGGCGATTCGCCACCGTGACTGCACTGTTAAGCGTGGCGACCCCGACGTTTTCCATTTCTTAGCAAGTTAGTAGTATACATTCTGAGAGCTCGTTGGTCTCAAGACACGAGCGATCACGATGACCAAATGAATGAATCCATGGTTACAAAGTTTTGCACCTGTTGCTGTTTCCTTCTAGTATTCGTGACCGCAGATGAGTTACTTCAGTGGGGGGAGTACAAGCACACAGAGCGTTGCGTTGTTTGCCGACAGAACGTCGATGCCACAACCGACGCGTTGTTCAGCGAACAGCGCACACTGCTCCGACCGTTGCGGTCTTATAGCGATGGTAGTGTATATGGATGGGTGAGCTGTTCAGCGACTCAGCTTCCAGGAATTCCAGGAGTCTTTTCCTCGTTATTCATCGGAGACCTCCTTTGACGACTCTGAAGACAGCCTAGGGTGCCTGCTGAACATTAGATGGTGGAACCCAACGCTGAGGACCGCCGAGAAGGCGTAGCTGGTCAACGTCGTCGGGTGGACATCTTGACATGCACGTGCGTCATACACGTTCACCCATTGCACTGCCACCCTCACACTACGGTGAGCGGTGTGTCGAAGGCTTTCCTAAAGCTGCACAGGAACCTGCGACCCTCATAAACATGCTCTCGCTGGACTGCTTCAACTTCTACCACGTGTTCAGCACCGATAAGTTAGCTGTAGGCTACAGCCTGTAGCTCGTAATTTACCACACAAAGATGTACACGAGCAGATAGGACATCAAACTTACACTTTACCTCCACCCTACCATGATAATCATCGCTGAAAATGCCATTTAGACCGCAGCAGCAGCAGCAACACCGCCTCACTGCGCGCGGCAGCAGTCTCCACGAGCGACACGTCGAGCAGCTACTGCCTGCTGGCTCCTACGCGCTCGCTCGCACGGTCACTAACTAGCTGTTGTCAATAGTAGCTGCCACAAAGGTATTGTCCACGATGGACGGTCGTGGTCGTCCGGTAGGAGACCGTCGCGGTGCACATCGTGTTCATGTTGTTGAGAGCGGGCTATCCCGAGACGTATCCTAAGAAGTCACGAGAGCATTTTTTGAGCTAAAAAATCCAGATCACGCCTCGGGTCCAATGAGATATGATGCTCGTCGCCACAGGTTGGTGCTGCAGTTTGTGGGCGCGAGGCCCTCGCGGAGGCTGGTAATACGGCCCCGCACCCAGGTGCGCCTCAGCACCTGGCGCCTGACGTGTGAGAGAGCAAAGCTTACCATGATCATTGAAGCCCAAGGGAGCGAATCATGGGCTGGGGCCTCGAGGTTGAAGTCTCAGGACGAGGCTACGTGGCCGCTGCTGAATGCGGCAGCCTTGATACTCAAGTTGAGTGAGGGCAATAGATGAAACGCATCAACTGGGCAGGGTTGTCTCGAAACGCTGCAGTGTTCGGCATCGCGCGAGGCGCGTTCGTCGAGGATACCCTGGGGACATGTCGCTCGGCTGGGAAACGAGCAAATCGAGGCTCGCTCGCTTGTTCGGGCCCACCGAGGGAGGTCCGCACGGCCTTTTGCCTGTCACGGCCTTTTGCCTATCACATAGCACCCAGTGCAGTTGAAGCAGGCCTATCAACGGTAACTGCTCGTCAATAGGATCGCGGCCCGCTAGCTAGTCGCCGCGTCCCTCCGTGCGGAAACGGACGCGGGCCAAGAGACGTCCAAAGTGCGTGGCTGCTTGATGGGCATCCACCTCAACCACCTCAACCGCTCGTGGCGCGTAACGGAGGCTTGTTGTTCGCCTCGCTGGTCAAGCGCTGCGGAAAGATTCCGTCTCTTCGCGGTGTCGTGCGCTGACTCGCGCGGCAACAGGCGGCAAAGCGCGGCGCCACGCTCTCGCTGAGAAACAGCTCGCTCGCAGGGTTGAAAGGCACCGATTTCTCCGGGAAGATTTTTGATGGCCATCACGCGCGAGCGCGGAAATAGGGGTGCCTGCCCCGAATAAGGCCGCCAAAGCCGCTTTTTAGGGGTCTACCGGCGGTTACGTGCCAGAGACAAGCCGGCAATGCGTCGCCGCGTCGCCCAAGAGACGTGCAGATCGGCCCGGGTGGTCGCCTCGCCTTTCGGGCCTGGCGCCAGGAAGGAAACCGACACCAGCATGGGGCCGCAGCGGCCCCCCCAGCGGCTCGGAGAACGCCTTTCACTTTTGAATCCGCAGCACGCAGACCGAGCCGAGTCAAACCGAGTCGACGCGCATCAAGTCCGCATCCATTTCAAAAAGAGAGGGGAAAAAAGTATCCTCCTCCACGACCACACGACCCGCACGTCATCCCTCCCGCTCTCAGCGTTTGAACCCAAACGCTCGAGCCGCGAACCAGCCGGACGCCACCGGACGACGAGAGGCGAGGCGACATCTCGTCCTTGTCCCGCATTTTGACGCCGCGTCGCACGCCGCGCGCTGATTGGGCCGAACCTTTCTGCGTGTCGTCAATAGTCAAGCCCATACAAAAAGGCAACTTTGCCTGGCTCGTTCATTCCCCAAGCTGCCGCGTCACCCGCAAGCCCAAATCAAGCCCCGAGCCCGAGCCAAGCCAAGCCCGATCTACCCATAATGGAGCCGCCGAGCCACGCGCGCCTCGTGGCCATGCGCCTGCTGACCGCGTCCAACACGCCCGAGCGGCCGTCCAAGGCGGCGCAGCTCTGTCTGTCGCCCACGGACCCGAGCGAGGACCCGGCGCTGGCGCTGGCCATGGCCTCGCCCGTGCTCACGGGCAAGCCCGCGCCCGTGACGTCGCCCAACCCGGCCAAGAAGCCGCTGCCCGGGCTGCAGTTCGCCATCTCGGCGCAGCGCGAGCTGCGGCTGCCGTCGTTCTCCGGCGCCTCGTACGAGCTGGAGAGCGCCGCGCCCAGCGCCGACGACGAGGACGAGCCCTCGCAGCAGCAGCAGCAGGACAAGAGCGCCAGACGCAAGAAGGGCACGCGCCGAGGCACGCTGCACCCGGAGGCCAAGAACGTGCTCAAGGCCTGGATGTTCTCGCCCGAGCACTTCGCCCACCCGTACCCGAGCGAGGAGGAGAAGGAGGAGCTGGCCAACGAGGCCGGCATCGAGGTCAAGCAGCTCTCGAACTGGTTCACGAACGCGCGCAAGCGCCTGTGGCAGCCGGTGCTGCGCCAGTCCGGCGTCGAGGTCAAGAACTTCCTGTCCACGGGCCGCGGCGGCCCGCGCGGCAACAAGCTGGACGTGCCGGCCAACATCCACCAGCTCGTGTCGCCGTCGCCCGTGCCCAGTCCGGCCAGCTCGCCCCGCAAGCGCTCGTGGTCGGCCACGCAGAGCTCCCCGACGGCGTCGGTGGACGACGGCAAGCGCCGGAAGAGCTCGGCGCCCAGGAAACGCTCCAAAGCCAGCAGCGCCGCCGGCGAGGAGAACCCGATCCCGCAGCTGCAAGACCTGGAGCTGCTGGCGGCCACGTCGCTGCTGGGGCTGCAGCACTTGACCCAGTCGGTGCATTGATGGAAGCGCCGCGCACGCGTTTGGTATTTATTTGACTCTTATGTAGGCAGTTGAAGCGGAAGTACAGCTAGAAAAAAAGTATCTTCAGCATTCGCACCAAAGTATCTTCAACACGACAGACGAATTGTTCATGTAATGAATGAGATCGTGTTCATTGTCCCTCTATGTCGTGGAGCTCGGAGCTGCTTGGCGCTGCGCCTTGCGAGTCAAGAAGCGAGCCCTAGCGGCGGCGATGGCGTCTTCCTTGCTCGGTTTCGCCTCTTCGCGCTTCTCTTCCTCCCGGGCCGACGAAGCGGCAGGCCTAACGTCCTCGCACTCACGCGGCGCCACATCGCGTGCTGGCGGAGGCGGAGATCCACCTTCGGCCGGTTGTTCGCTGCTCTTCGTCTTCTTAGTCGCAGGCTCGCTCGCGGGCTCGCGATCATCCTCGCGTTGACGTTCACGCTCTTGGCCGCGCTCGTGGCCGCGCTCAGCTCCAGCCGGTTCGTGTCCAGCTGGTTCGTGTCCAACCTTCTCATCCCGTGACTGTTTCTCCTTGGCCGTGTACGCACTGCGCGCGTTGTCCGTGGAGCCGCCCATGGCGATGTTCTTGTTGAGATTGGCGTAAAAGCCGGCCATGGCGTGCTCGCCCTGCTTGGTGACGTCCTCGTGCTCCTCCAGCGCGGCGAGGCGCGCGTCCTCAGCGTCCCAGCGCTGCATCTCCTGCAGCTTGCGCTTGTACGAGGCCGAGACCAGCTTCTCCTTGTCGCCGTAGAGCGCGTCGTCGGCCTTGCGCTCGTGGAGCAGCCGCCGCTCGCGGATGCGCTCGTTCTCCACCTCGCGGATCTTGGCCTGCTGCAGCAGCGTGCCGATGTACTTGGGCTTCTTCTTCTCGTCCTCGCGCTTGGCCGCGCGCTGCGACGCCTCGCTCTCTCGCGCGCTCTTCATGTCGTCGTACACGGCGTCGTAGTCGAAGACCGACGGGTCGTCGGCCAGCGCCTGGGCGCGCGCCTTGTCCACCTGGCTCTGCTGCAAGCTGCGTGCGGCCTCAGCGCCCACGCGGCGTCTGGCATCTTTCTCCTCCGACTGGCTGCTGGCGTTGGCGGCGGCGGCGCTGGCGAACACGTTGAAGCCCGTGGAGAGCTCCTGGTGATTGATACATAACTTTGGCGTGAGATTGCGAGCGGAGCAGAGAGAGTTACGCGGTGCAACTTGGATGCATACCTTCTTCTTCGCGTCCTTCTTCGGGATCACGAGGCCGTACTGCTGGCCGCCTGTCGAGAAGGGCGCGCCCAGCGGCTTCTTCTTGCCCTTCCCGGCCGGCAGCTTCATGGAGAAGGACATGGCTGTACGGCGGATAGGTCAAAATGAATAAGAAAAGGGTATAATCCACTAAGTACGATTGGGTAACAGTAAACACAATTCTGAAGCAAAAGATACCCAAAAGAGGAGAACCATCGATTGAAGGACAATGAGTGGCAACATGAGGGTGGACTGAGGTAATGGAAGGTGTTTGAACTTTCATCGTGTTGTGGTTGGTGCATTACTGCACCACGCGGACATTTCGCTAGCTGCTAGCAACCGGCTGGAACAAGCCCTGCGACAAGACCTACTCCTGCTTGGAAGCGGCGTGGGCCTTCTTCTGGGCCACGCGCGCCTGGCGCTGCTGGCGCGAGCGCTTGGAGGCGCGCTTGTACTTCTTGTCGAAGGTGTGGTCCTTCTTGGCGGCCGGGGACGGGTCCTCGCGGATGGCCTCGTGCACCTTGGTGATGAGGTCCTCGAGCTCGTCGGGGTCGATCTTGGCCTTGACGTACTCGGCGTAGTGCGAGGCCAGCATCTCCGGGTCGTCCTCCTCCAGCTCCTTCATGTGCTCGGCAATGTGCACGGCGAAGATGCGGTCGCGGTGGACCTCAGCGTCGTAGCTCTTGTCGTCGCGGCTGTAGCCGGGGAAGCGCTTCTCGCTGTGCGGGATGTCCAGGCCGGCGTCAGCCGCGCCCTTGAGCGCGCCGAACACGCGGTGGCCCGTGGTGGTGGTGCGCAGGCCGCAGTCCAGGTAGCAGCGGAAGGGGCGCTTCTCGTCGGCCACCTCCTCCACGAAGTACGTGCGGCCGTTGCTCTCCGTCTTGACGACCTCGCCGTCCACCTCCGTGTTGCCCTCGTAGTCCTCGTCGAGGCCGAGCTTCTGCAGCACGCGGCGGCCCACCAGCAGGCCCGTGGCGTACGCGGCGGCGTAGTTCTTGAGGCCCACGGTCAGGCCGTAGCGGGGCAGCTCGGCCGACGTGGCCTGGCACAGGATCTTGTCGCCATCGATCTCGGCGTACGCGATCTGGCAGATCACCTGCTTGTTGGTGATGCGCACCACGAGGCGGTACTTGGGCGAGTTGTACTTGTTCTTGTCCTGCGTGATGAGGCGCTTGCGGGCGCGGTAGTCCGTCTTGCCCTCGCGGCGGCGACGGTACTTGACCTGGTAGCGCTTAAAGTACGCCTTGTTCTTAAGGACCTTGACGAACGGCATCCTTCCTCGATGAAAGTTTCCAAACTGGTGGACTCGAGGGGCGAAACGGGGCTGCAAGCGTGGTTGGTCGCCCTGCCCGCCCTCCGACATACAGCGATCAGCATGCGGACGCGAGCGCGCTGCGGAGCTGCTAAGGGATTATCATTGGTGTGGTGTACACTGAAACGGTTTTCCGCCAGTCAGAACGCGCGAATGGCCTCGACGACGCAGATGATTGGCGGAGACAAGCCGCTGGCGAGTAGGGTTGGGATGACTGGTTCTAAATGGCGGGGCACTGGCCCGCGCGCCCACGCCGAGGCTTATTAGTTCGTTTGGCGTTTTTCCTCCCAGCTACAATGGTGCGTCCTGGCCCTGCTTCCTGGCGGTCGTGTCTCTAAAGACACCACGGCAAATGTGACCCAAATTCTCTAACCGTTTGGCAAATGGGTCTTTCTTGTGACGGTAGACTTTCACTCGCTTCGTTTCCATCGGCCGCGTGGTGCTCATCAACTACGGCCCGGACGCCGGCAAGATCGCCACGATCATCGACGTGGTGGACGAGAACAAGGCCCTGGTGGACGGCCCCTTCAGCGTCACGGGCGTGAACCGCCACGTGATCAACTTCAAGCGCCTGTCGCTCACGGACCTGACCGTGGACATCCCGCTCCAGGCCCGCGAGAAGACGCTCAAGAAGGCGCTGGCCAAGGCCGACACGCTCGCCAAGTGGGAGGCCTCCACGTGGGCCAAGAAGCTGCAGAACAAGAAGACGCGCGCCGAGCTCAACGACTTCGACCGCTTCAAGGCCATGATCGCCCGCAAGCAGAAGAGCGCCCTGATCAAGAAGGCCGTGGCCGCCGCCCGCAAGAACTAAGCGGAGGGCAGGCAGAGCTTCAGTCGGAGGAGAAACCGGGAGGTTGGTCGCCTAGGTGCTCGCGGGCTCTTTAGGTCACGGAAATGGTGGACGGGAGCTGCAGGCATCGAGGAACAATAAACGTCCTAATTGGTTATTTTGCTGATAACCCACCCCACTGCTACAACGCTGTCGTCCGTGTCTCTGTTTTAGCTGTTGTTATGGTGCTAATCAGTGACGGTCAGGCAACTCCAATGTGAGGTGGAAGTGTTGCCGTTTGAGAAATGTTGCCGTTTGACTCGTGCTTATCAAGAGAGAAGTCGATATCTGGGTAGTGCTGTAGGACACGGCTTTTTACTTAAAGAAAGTAGTTCTTCAACATGTTTTAAGTACGCGAACTCCGTTAACCACAGTTTGGACACATTGCAGCTTGAAAACGGATCGGGCACCATCGTGCTGGTCGAAACGCATTATAAACGACATTCATAAACAACATGTTGAAGTCGAACTCGTTAGATGGCACGAAAGTTACTAATTGTCACTGCAATTTCATTTCCCGATTTCCCCGCCGATGATCCTAACGGCCACCGCGCTGATGGTAGTCTACCATATCGCGATGACCACAAGAAAGAGTTGATCCTAACGTTCGATTTGGTGCACAAGTATGATACATTGTAGGTATGCGTTTTGTGTATTTGATAAACATCTAAAACGTTTGATTTGCTGCAATTTGTTTGAGATGATCGCCCTCCGCCCGATGATCGCCGCTCGCTCGTCGCTGTCCCGCGCCATGTCGTCCGTCACCACCGACAAGAAGTTCTTCATCCTGCGCTACGAGTACGTGGCCAACATCCTGGAGCGCCGGGTCCCTTTCCGCTCGCAGCACTTGGAGCACGCCCTGGGCGCCAAGAAGAACGGCCACTTGGTCATGGGTGGGGCCCTCGCCAACCCCCCGGACGCCGCGGTCATCGTTTTCACTGCGGCGGACAAGCAGATTGTGGAGGACTTCGCCAGGGAGGACCCCTACGTGCGCAACGACCTGGTCACGTCCTACTCCATCCGCGAGTGGACGGTCGTCGTCTAAGCCAGCGCCCCACACAGAGTGGCTAGGTAGGGCTGAACACGATGGTGTCGACGTGAGCAAATTCTAAAATCCCAATGGCCTATCGCAGACTCCCTGGGTTTCTGTTCTCGTATTTCCCATTATGGATTTTTTTTTTAGAGAAGTTTCAACTCTCATGAAGCTTACGGCCGCCATGAACATTTTTTTGATGCAGTAGTATCTCTCTATCTGGGTCCCTCGCCCAACATGTCGCTGGCTCAACTTTGCAGCTTCGGGTGGACGTCGCTGTTGAACTGGATCTCGGAACAAGTGAAGCTGACCAAACGACGAATTTGGCACAGATAAATTAACCATGTGAAATGGCAGTTTGGCATGGCAATGGCTGTCACTGCAAACAGAGATTGAGCGGTGTCTTCTTCTTCCGCAGTAGGAGCTGCCCCAGACGCAGACCATTTACACACGCTAGAGTTTCTGCCCCACGTGGTAGCGACGCAAGGAACCAGCAGCACTTCTGGGTCAACTATCCAAGCGATCACCCAAAATGGAGAAATTGAGAATGGTGCGATGGATCATTGAAAACAAGGAGCCAGCACTGACCACCAAACTAAAACGCTACAGCTCTACGATTCAACAAAGTATGGGGATGTGCTTCTCCTCGAACATGGTTGTCAATGTACAGGGGAAGACTTTGCCGAAAAGACTGCAGGCACCGCGAGCTAAGCCTACAACGAGAAATACCGAGAACAGCTTTCCTCGTGGGGATGAATTTGTGCCTAGATCTGGAGCATTGATGTGAGGTTGCACTGGGTCAGTGCCCTGGCTGTTGCGAGCCGGAGTTGACATTTTGAGATGATGCAGATGATGTTCGAGGTTTAAAATTCCAGGTTACCCGTCTCCATCCTACTGTGGTGCGCGATTCAGCCGTGCTTGACTGGCTATCTTAAGGTAGCAAACTTTTCCAAGCTCGCTGCGGACTCTTCATCGACCCAGGTTAGAAGACCTTTAATACAGGAACAAAATACTCGAGCTTACAGACCAGAATTTCCTACGGCTTCAGTTCGCAAACCGTGGATTGTTCTATTTTGTGGTTGCTCACAAGTTTTAAGCGTGTTGCTTCAATCTGACCACTAGTAAGATTCGGAAAGAGCGTGTCGAGGATCGGTGTTTCTTCAGACACGCCTCGATATGTAGACGTGGAGAAAGACGCTGGCAATGTAGATAAAAAGCTTGGATATAATCCTATTTGAGCTGCGACAGCAGCACTAACGTTGTTGCTATTACAGTAGGGACAATTAACGAAATGCCCCCCGGCAATTAAATGAAATACCCCTTACCAGGAGGCGCTCACGTATCAAGCGCCCCTTGGACTGCCCTCACTCATGGTTCGTGTTTCTCCATGAATTCATGCATCAGCGTTTCCCCTATGGGTCTACTGCGTGCGACTGAAGCCGTTCCACTTGAGCTTATTGTGGCGTGCCACACCACAGGTGGAAAGATGCAAGGGGCGAGTGAGTAGTCTTGCTCTTCTTGCTCTTCTTCTAATGCCAACCAACATCTCGCTTGACTTTAGGTGGAGAGCCCTCATCTTCGACACCTACATGTACTTCAAAGTCACTGGAGGCTACGAGAACAAAACCATCCTGGTAAGTGTTGCAATGAGATTGTCGAATAGCTAGGGTCGATAAAGTCATTCATGCTAAGGCCAGTCATTTGTATTGACAGGACGGCTCCTGACGACAATAAAATCAGTACGTAGATCTTGTTTTACGCGAAGATCTGTCCTACAGATAGGTTATGCGTGTCGCCGGTGGGTTTCCAGGTTCCTTGTCGACTTCACCTTCTGTGGTGAACTTTGGAACTAAATATATTGTTGGTTACCCACACACATCTACGGTAAGGACAAACAACATTGAAGGTTGGATTGGACGGGATGTTTAACTTAAGTTGCAACCGGATATCTAGTTAGAGCTGGTGGGAACACAGACCTGTTGCGTGAGCCGCCTCATGGCCTGATGTATTTCATTAGTTTTTAAGTTACGAGGGGCATTTCATTAAAAATTTTAATTACGGGGGGTATTTTATCAGTTTATCCTAGAAATAATCCTCGCGGGCGGGACCTTCTTGCTGAAAAAAAAAAAAACACGCTCTAAGTCCAATGAAAATGTGAATTCCATCCAACATCGGATACTCGAAAGTTTTGCTTTGAGCACTCTGACTTTGCGCGGGACTGTTTGTACATGTAGGCATGTCAAACGTTGCCTAAGTATTGACAAAAAAATGAAGGACGAATATTATTGTCATTTTGTTAATCAGAAACGAATTTTGACAATACTAGCCTTGTAGAATCCCCTTATCGATCTCGCCAACATCGAAGAGGGTACGAGCTCTGCTATAGTTGGTGAACGACAGCGCGTGTTGATTATGACAATAGCTGCCAGCGCCAAATTACAGCCTGCCATTGCCAGGTTGGATATGTATGCAAAAACTCATCAGGGAACGACAGCATCACCAATGATTGGATTCCAATCCGTTCATCATTTTCGAAGTGGAGGCTCCATTGGAGCTCATTTTCGAAAACGAAGGCTAACACTCAATGCCCCTCAGTTGATTCCGGAATGAGCGCTGCCGTCCATTCACTTTTTCCTACACAAACTTTGTCTTTATTTATACATGCATTCCTTGGTCTCAATGGTTCACTTCAGTGGCTGGTTCACCTTGAGGTTGCTAGTCAAGAGCCCCCCCCCCCTTCACCGGATACTACTGCTAGTGTTGTTCGAAACAGCCTTACCACCACCTTGGCACCACTGCAATATTCGCAGTAGCCAGCCGCCAGTGCACGAAATTCATTATGCTCACGAGATTCCACGAGTACCTCGTGACAGTGAGCGGTTTCGAGGTCGTGTAGTCGCAGCAGACCCGCGCGGGGCTACCCGTGAAGCAGCCTGCTTAGCAGGGCCGCGTGATATTCTACCCATCGCCGAACATTCAAGCGAACGACCCGTTGCCACAACTCAATTTTCTTCTTACTGCGGGTGAATCTCCTGGGCACTCCTTTGTCTGTCACGTCGTGCGTCGATGAACATTGCGATGAATGCTCATGCTCACGCTAACGTGCCAACCCAAGAGTCTCTTGGCCAGAGCTCGATCGACTTGGTGAACCATTTTGTCCGACTCGGTGCAATAGCATACATCGAATCGAACGAACGGCTTCTGTGCATGGTAGCAGACTACACCCTAAAGTAACATTAGTGTGTCACGATGTAAGAGAACAAAAGAGTTTTGTCTGTTTGTTGGCTATAGGTACCACAATAGCGGCAACTATCATCGGATCAAGCTCTCGAGAAGTACCGGAGGTGTTCTTCACTCCAGAACCAGGGACGCAAAACCTTGGCTCTGTCTCAACCGCACACTCATAACGCAGGTGTAAAATTGATACTGTACTTGAGAATGAAAGCATCGTTGCCACGAATGCATTCAGGTTTGCATTTCGTTAACTAACAGCCCGGTAAAAACACTCACTCGAAAGTCGGTCATCGCAAATCCAGCGCGATACAGCATTTCGTACAATCTTTGCCCTTGCGTCATTCAATTTTGGTGACGCACGGGACAACTGGACCACTCGACATCGCGTGGACGGCAGCGGTCTTGGTCGCTGCTCTCCACCCAACAACACGCCTCTATCCCCTGCGCGAGAGTTCCGATGATCCCAATACCACTGCGTTTGGCTGCGGCTGGTTAGGAAAGCTACCGCGCGTCGTGTGTGCGTCATGTTTTATCCTTGCGACACTTAACAGTCCGGAGGTGAAAAATCTCGGTTGAGCTGGACACTTGGAACTACCATACTAACACGTCGAAATCGCCTCCGTGATCCTTCCGCATTGTTCATTTTTCCGTGAGGGACTCAAAGCAGCCCAACACCGATCGTATGCACTCGTCGCCGACACCTGCCGCATTCGCTTCGTCCCAGTGGTATCCACAGACTCCTCGCGAGCTTATCCAGTAGACCCTTAAAACACAATGTCCAAGGACACAGCAATCCTGATCTTTCGGATCCTCTCCGGCATCGCCACAACCTGCATGGTCTCCAGTCCATCGCTGCTAATGTACCGGATCCACAAGCAGAAGCACGTTGGTGTCGCCTCCGTCTTCCCTCTCGCCGCTCTACTCGCAAATTCACACGTCTGGTAAGTCTGTCACGTACATCTAAGCGCATTGAATCAGGACTAACGCTAATATTTCGCGTCTTTAGGATGATGTACGGCTACCTCGAGGACATGTGGTTCCCCGTGTTTTCATGTTTCTTGTACGGCGAGTGCTGCGCCGTGGTGTTCCTGACCATCTATACCTACTACTGCGCGGACAAGGGCTACGTGATCCGTACTCTGTCTGTATTCCTCGCGATCCTCAGTCTCCTGACAATCTACGCGATCGTTGGCGGCCTGGGCTACACTGGTCAGACCACCAAGAGCGTGAGTACCATCATCGGCATCTTCGCTGACTGCGCCGGCATCAGTCTGTATGGCGCGCCAATGGAGAAGTTGTTCCAAGTACTCAAGCACAAGACCGCCGTTTTCATCAACGTGCACATGGTGTACGCCGGTATTGCCAACAACATCGTGTGGCTGACGTACGGTGTCCTCATCACGAACTGGTTCATTATCTTCATCAACGTCCTCTTCATTACAGTCAACACGTTCACGATGTGCCTGTACGTCAAGTACGACCCCAAGACGCATCCGCTGCAGGACGGCTGGGACCGCCCGGACGAGGAGGAGGACGAGCAGCAGATCTCCGTGACCATCGAGATGGCACCGCATCTAGAGACCAAGGCGTCCGTGAAATCTATCACAAGCCTGCCCAGTCCAGAGTACGCGTGCATGGCGTCTCCGCTCGGGGATCTGCGGGGCACCAGCAAAGAGTAGGCTTGCTATGACTAATAATCGCAATGCGAACTTATCTTCAACGTTTGTACTCTGTCCATCTGTCCATGTGGACGTTAAACGGAATTAGTTGTGTGCGTAGACAAAGCATAATGTCGTGAAAAGCCGCATGACAGCATCAAGAAACCATGTTATGGCATATCGCTGTGAGCTCGTGAAGTTCTCCTCGATAAGCTTCTTTTCAGGGTCGTCCTGCCTTAACATATAGAGTTAGCGGTTCGGACCTTGCACCAGTCGTTAGTGGCAATATGGGGGATGATACCGAGGGTACGAAGACCGGTTTAGACGTGGAAAGACGAGTATGTTCTCCTGCGCGTGGGTAAGGCTGTCTTGGTACTGCTCCGCTATTGTTTCACCAATGATACTTGGTGCTGGATATCGAGAGAGAGGGGGGATGCAGGTATTATACATTTCGTCCGTGCTAAAACGTCCCTGTACAACACGACTTGAAGTCGTTCACAGGGGATGGGCTGCGTCTCCTGGCTATCTGCTTCAGTTTCTGCTTGGAGCTGCACCAGTTCGTACGGTTACCGTTAAACGACCCGTGGAGCATTCTTGGCCCCACGTTGTTGTCACGAGTTACATGTCAGCTTTCACTCCAGCTGCATCAGAGCGGCATAACTCAATGCAATGGCATCGCTCCACTCAGAACAATCGTAAAAAGTATTAGCGTTCAGGCCGGCGGAATGATTCCGCGCGGCTGTGAGCGATTTCCAGTCACGGAGCGATGGCACGCGCCGAGCGCTAGACCTCGATTGCTCGCATGCCGCTGGTGAGCTCGCGCATTAGTGTCGCTACTAAATGACTAAATCTTACCAGCCTCTCTCAAGTTGGGGCCGTTTGCGAGGGAAGATCGCAATCCCATGCACACCACCGTCCCAAGTTGAAGGGCTATCACGCTTCTAGCTACGCATAATCCTCGGCATAAGCAACTCAAAGCATCGAGCGGCTGCCCTCGCTGGCTGAAGACAAACACGCCGCTCGGGTGCTACTCATTTGTTGTTTCAAGAATATGTGATTGAAAGTGGTCTCGAACCTGCCGGTAGCAGTCACATCCGGCTGATTTCCGTTTCCACCATGATTCCGAGAGTATATCTCCCTGGATGCGTCGGCGCCACCATCATTTGCGAGGAAGCGCGATGGCCGGTCGTCTGTGAGCTTTCCTATGCGGCGGCGCTCTCACATCTGTGTTTTTGCAAGACTCGGAGCTGACTTGATGGCCAGTAAAAAAACTGGGCAGACCTCCGCGGCAGTTTTCTCATGTTGCTCACGAATATTTCTTGAGGTCAAGAGCGAGCCGAGCTAACCGTAGTGCACTCGTATTAATACTGCGCTCGCTCGAGCACCACGGTGCTTGGTCGATGGGAAGGCGCTGCTGGGCAGCGCGAGCACTCGACCGTCCGTTGCAAAAACACCAGAGGCTTGCTTCAGTAAGAAACGCTGCTTGGAGACACGCTACGCGCTCCAAAGACGAGGCCGGCGTCATTTTTAACGTTTTCGTGCATGTAAAACCGGGCGCTGGCGAGCCTCGCGCACAAAGCGATACAGCTCACCACCTCCGCAGTGCCGCCGTTGCAGTCTATCCTGATTAAACCGCGCCATGCCGGTCGTCCTCACTCGAGTCTTGCATAAACTCCGCGCGGACAGCCCGCACTACCGCAATTTTCGCTGACAACGCGACACCACGGCGCTTGCTTGCTCACGACTCGGCGCACAAATAGCTCCCCGGTTCCACCGCGTTTCTCGCGTGTTCTTCGCCGCTTGTGCTGCTTCAGCAGAGTCCAGACACGCAGCACCCGTTTGACGGTGGACGCCCAAACGGACGCTTTCTGAGGCGCCCAAGAGCTCGTTTATGGACGCCGCGCGGCAGATTGGGCCGCCGCCGAGCCCAAAGCAAGCGAGGTGCATGTGACGAGCGCGCGAGCTGCTTGGGACGGTGGGACACGTGCTCGGCACGCTTGACTCGGCTTTCGAGCGCCATGCCAAGTCTGGATTTCTCAACCAGTCACCACGCGCGTGCACTTATGCAGCCAGCAATTCATCCCGCGCCTCGAAGGCGAAGGAAGCTGTTCGATCATTATCCAATTTGCTGCGCAGGCCTCACAGCCGACCGGAATCACAGCTCTGGAACGCTTCACCGCCTCCTGAGCGCGGTATCACTTCAACTTTACAACACACCCACACATAAACCTCCGTCAAGATGTCCCACGCAGCAGCCGTCTTGGTGTTCCGCATCCTCGCCGGTTGCTCCTACCTGGTCATGCTCACCAGTCCGTCCCTCAACATCTACCGAGTCTACAAGGCCAAGAGCGTCGGCGTGCAGTCGATCTTCCCGCTCGTCTCGCTGCTCGCAAATTCTCACATTTGGTGCGTACTGGCACAGTTGAAGTGGAACATGTTGCGAGCTGTATTCACTAACTAGCAATGCTATGTCCCAACAGGATGATGTATGGTTACCTGGCCAAAATCTACTTTCCCGTCTTCTCGTGCTTCCTGGTCGGCGACTTCGCCGCTGTCATCTACCTGACTATTTACTACCGCTACTCGGACAACCGCGGCTACGTCGTCCGCTCGATCGCCACCACGCTCGTGATCATCGCCATCTTGAGCGCCTACGCCATTATCGGTGGCCTCGGATACACGAACCAGTCTCGCCACGGTGTGAGCACGGTGCTCGGATTCTTCGCCGATATCGCTAGTCTGTGCCTCTACTGCGCACCGATGGAGAAGCTGTTCCAGGTTCTCAAGCACAAGTCCGCTGTGTTCATCAACCTGCCGATGGTGCTGGCCGGCTACGCCAACAACATGATCTGGCTCACGTATGGCTCGCTGATCCAGAACTGGTTCATGATCTCCATCAACATCTTCTTCTTCTCCATGAGCACCTTCACGCTCGTGTTGTACCACATCTACGACCCCAAGACGCACCCGCTCAAGGACGGATGGGACACCAACACGAACGACAACTCGGAGGAGGATGATGTGCACCTCCAGATCTCCGTGGACCCTTCGGACACCGACGACAAGGATAAGAAGAGCTTTAACTTGCCGAGCCCACAGTACGAGGCCATGCGCTCCCCAATTGCACCCGCACGCGCAGATTAGAGAAATACAGACTTGCTTCATCACTTCATGAGAGTTGCGTCGATGTAGAATACAACTCTTGCATCACACTGACGGTCGAGCATAACCACACATAATTATTTGCTGCTGACTGCTAATTCATCCAACGTTTCGTGCGCGTTTGGTGCTGGCCCTTGTAACTTTTGGCCACTTCGACGTTGGTTTGAACACCCGTTACCCATTCTCAGACTGCTTGGCAGAGTCTGCTGGTTCAGCAGCAAA
The DNA here is from genome assembly GCF_018691715.1 of Phytophthora cinnamomi. Taxonomy (NCBI): domain Eukaryota; phylum Oomycota; class Peronosporomycetes; order Peronosporales; family Peronosporaceae; genus Phytophthora; species Phytophthora cinnamomi. The sequence goes on from NW_027150972.1 coordinate 876,440, forward strand.
GAAAACGAGTGGGTTGATGGCGTCGTGGCTGGCCCCCAATCCACCCACTGCTCACAAAATTCGCTAGCACGACATACTAAACGTGGTGGTGAGCTATACAGACTTTTCTCCTTGTTTTGTTTTGTCATTTAGTTGGTTGCCCACTTGAGGGCACGCACGAAGAGCGCCCACGATTCCTGCTCCCTACATCCAAACTCAAACAACTCGAAGCTGTCTAGCGACCGCTCGCGAATCCGCTGCATCGCTCTTCGTGTCTTATCTCGTTCGCTTGTGCGTTTCGCTGCTCCACGTTGGATCGTCCCGCTACACATAGGGTTCTCTCACTTTGTCGGCTGCCTTCCTTGGGCGACCAGCGCCAAGCCCTGACTAATCGGGCGGCGTCTAGATGCTGTACTCATCCGTTTCGAGCAAGGCCGGCGGCGGCAGATTCTTAAAACTGTTCTGCTGGAGCGCGAGCTGCTCAAACTGCTTGGCTTCATTGTCCAGCTGCAGCTCTGGTGTGAAGTCAAAGTCCTTGAACAGACGCTTGTCGTCCTTGTGGCCGTTCGGGTTGGGGCGCTGTACCTGGGCAGCGTTCGGGTCCATAAGGTCGAAACCCCGCTCCATCTCGGAAATCTCCTGATCTGTGAACGCCTGCGGGAAGTTGGACGTGTCAGGAACACCTGAAGGGTCCTTCTTGATCTTCGGCTGGAACGGAGGCGGCAGCTCACGAGCCTTAAGCTTCTCCCAGTTAATGCCGGCAAAGAAAGGATGGTCGAAAATCTCGCGGTCGCCCGTGGGGCCAGATCCGAGTCGCTGCTTTGGGTCGCGGTGCAATAATCTCTGAATAAGATCGCGAGCGTTCGGTGACAGATATTCGGGAATCACCAGGTGACCACGCAAAATGTTGTGGAAGAGCTGCTTCTTGTCGTTCGTGTAGAACGGCGGCAGACCAGTCAGCAACTCGAACAGCAACGCACCGACCGAGTACCAATCCAATGCAAAACCGTGGCCAGATCGTGACAGCATCTCGGGTGCGAGATACATGGGCGAGCCACAGAAAGTATTGGCCGATGTGTGGTCCTTGATTCCTTCCTTAGAGATACCGAAATCAGTCAGCAGACAGTGACCATCCAGGTCCATCACAACGTTCTCAGGCTTCAGATCACGGAACACGATGTTCTTCGAGTGAAGGTGTGACAGGGCCAGCGCGATCTCACCAATGTAGAAGGCGGCCTCGCTCTCAGTGAAAGCCTTCCGTCGAGTAAGCGCCGAGAGCAAATCGCCACCTCCACAGTACTCCATCACCAAGAACAGGCGGTCCTGCGACTGGAACGCGTAGTACAGTGTCACGATGTACGGGTGGTCCGAGCATGCCTGAAGAGCTGCCTTCTCTGTGTGGATGTACTGCGCCTGGTTTTTCTGAACGATAGCCTGCTTGTTGTAAGCCTTAAGCGCGTACCACTTGTCGCGGTTCGAGCCCTTGCCGCGCACCAGATACACCTTGGCGAAAGCGCCACGACCAAGCACCTTGACGAATTCGAAATCACGAGGGCCAAGAGCAAGATCCTTCTGGTACTTGTTCTTGAACGCCAAGTGGCTAACCTGCGTTGCGTTACCCTCGCGTGCAGCCATTTCGTTGCGAGGCTTCGGGGGCTGCGACGGGTTCGTAGCTGCCAGGTTGGAACCACTGCCGAGAAGCACACGAATCGGGTGGCCGATGGGCGACAGATGCACGGGGAGACTGCCGCTGGCATTCGGCGCATCGATACGAGCGCCACGAGCCACCAGCAACTTGGCTGTAGAGATATCTCCTGATTCAGCTGCCATGTGGATTGCAGCGTTACCCTGGTAGTCCGTAACATTGGGGTCCGCACCTGCATCAAGCAGCTCCTTTACGCATCTACATCGCACAAAACGACAAAACAGTACGGTCAGTACTGTCCGAGACTCAACTCAACTCCCGCTTCCCTCCGCCAAAACGTACTCAACGTTGCCGGCCTGGACGGCGATATGCAGCGCCGTGTAGCTGTCTCCCGTGCGCGCAGAGGGGTCTGCACCGCGCGCCAGGAGCTCCTTCACCGCGTTCGGGTGGTTGTTGCGCGCCGCGAGGTGCAGCGCCGAGGTCTGGTTAATGCCCACGCCGTTCACATCCACGACATTGTCTCTCAGCAGCGTGGAGATGAGGTGCCAGTTGCCCACTTCGGCGGCGTCAAAGAGCTGGAACTGTTTCTTCTTCACGTCTCTCAGATCCAAGATCATCTGGGGCGCCGTGGACCTCAATTTGCCTGCTCCGACGGCGGGGGCGTCCACGGAGCGCCCCCCGTTCGTCTCGAGCTCGTGGATCACCTGGTCCTTCATGGTCAGCTGCTCGCGCAGCGACCGGTTCTCCTCCAGCAGCTGCTTGATGACGATGTCCTTGGGGTCCGAGGACTTGTCTGCGCCGCGCACGATCTCGTGGTCCTCCAGCATGCTGGGCCTCGAGTAGTCCGTCTCCATGGCGCCGGCCTGCATCATGGCCGCCAGGCCCGCCGTGACGCCGGGGCCCCCCGAGGCCGCGAGGTTCACGGGCGCCGCGTCGTGGAAGCTGCCGCGCATCTGGCTCTTCTTGAGCGCGTTGATGTGGGCGCGCACGGACTTGACCCAGTCCTCCATCTCGCGCGCCGTGCTGGCCTGGCAGAACATCTTCTTGGTGGGGGTCACGACCTCGAAGCAGTTGGCCTTGTCGTCGATGCTGCTCTTGCGCACGATGGTGTCGGGCGTGAGCTCCAGCTCGCCCTTGAGGTGCACGATGTCCTCCTTGCCCGTGTTGAAGAAGCCGCCGCCCTGCTTGTAGTAGCTCAGGTGGCCCTCGGCCAGCACGAAGAACCGCTCCTTCCAGTTGGCGAACGCGTCCATGCTCGACATGGCGCGCTTGGTCAGGAAGCCCGTCTTGCTGGACACGAAGCCGCCGGCCGCGTCGTCCTTGAACGACCCGGACATGGCCGACGCGGCCGGGGACGACGACAGCAGCGCCGCCGCGCTCGCGGGCTTGCCGAAGCTGATGGTGTTGCGTCCGCCAGGGCCGTAGGCGCCGCCCACGGGGCTCATGCCCCCGAACGCGCCGGACAGCGCCTCGCCCTGGCTGTTGCCGCGGCGCCGCGCCTTGGTGAAGCGCTTGCTGCCGCTGCTGCTGGACATGGCGCCCTTTTCCTTCTTTTTCGCTTTTGGGGCCTTTTGGGTGCTTTCTCCCCCCCCCTGCCGGCGCTGTGCGTATTTGGTGCGCAAAAAATTTGGGCTCCCCCCGTCCTTTTGGACGACGACTGGGCGATTGTGGGTTTGGGTGGATTCTCGAGTGGGCGACCTATATCTGGCCATATGGCGTGACTGGATTTCAGTATGGAGCGCCTTGAAGTCGACGCAGTAATGGCGCACTCTATGCAGGCTGCACCTGGGTTTAAAATGGAGCGGCGTGCCCCTTGTATTGGGTCGCCAGCTGGGCGTATTATTTGGCGCAGCCCCAATGTGGGGTCGTCGCTCGCCCCCCAAAAAGGGTCGGCTGACGTCATTTTGGTCCGCCCGACAGTCTCAGGTGCGAGGGTCCGGCTTCCGTGGAGGAGGAACAGGGCACTCGACAGATACATCCACGCTGGCTCAAGAGGTGGGCAAAGGCCGCGATGCCATCAGAATTATATTATATTGTCGACGACGGATCCCACTATTGTGGGGCAGCGTACCGCTCTGCGTCAACAGTGAGTAGCGACCTCCGCCACCGCCGTCGTCGGCATGACCCAGTCATCGTCAAGCGCCTCGTGGTTCAGTTCGCGTATTAAAACACGAGTTTCCATCAAAGGCGAAGATCGGCAGGATGGTATAATGTCAGGGTCCGGTTGGCGTTGGGATTCATTCCCGCTCAAGCACGAAGCCGCCTTGCCTTCGTTTGAACCGTGGGCTCAGGGTGTGCCACCCACCCAAGACAATCGACGCCTGTAGTTTCGGGCGGCAAGGGCATTTATTACATCGTGACAACGCAGCTTCCATCCCTATCTGTATGCGTTGAAGGGTGGGCATAGTGAGCTTTCTCTGGCTAACGCTTTGTTGCCTGCATCGTTCAAGTCGAATCCAAAGCGGTGTAATGTGGCAACACGAAGAGAGTGACAACCCATGAGAACGTAGGGTGCAGTAGGTCCCAGGAGCGTGTATGACTGGTATCTCCCCAATGAACTTCTGAATTGACGATACGTTGATGAGCCTATTGATGTCTTGTCCCATGCTAGCCACCTCGCAGAAGCAAATACAAGTTTCCTGTTGATGCACAATTGACTGACTGCGCAGAAGGCAGTGAATACGTATTTATTAGGCTCGGAAGGGTAGAAAGCAGCGTTGGCATGCACTCTACCTTTTGACTAAAGAATCCGGCAGGTGAGGCTCATTTCAGCGATAGGGTGTTGAGGCAGTGGTGAGCTTCTGGTCGGCGGACACGTCTATCACAACGAACTCTTCGTCGTTCGCATCCTCGTCGTCCTTGAGTGGGAACTTCTCCAAGTTTACGCTCTCGTCCACCACCTTCCTGTCCCAACCTTCTTGGAGTGGGTGGGTCTTAGGGTCGTAGATGTGGTACACGACCAGGGTGAACGTGTTCATGGAGAAGAAGAAGATGTTGATGGAGATCATGAACCAGTTGCCCAGCAGACTACCGAACGTGAGCCAGATCATGTTGTTCATGTAGCCTGCGAGCACCATTGGCAGGTTCATGAATGCAGCGGACTTGTGCTTGAGCACCATGTAGAGCTTCTCCATTGGCGCGCAGTACAGACAGACGCTGGCGATGTCAGCGAAGAAGCCCAAGACTATGCTCACCTCGTGACGAGTCTGGCTCGTGACTCCGAAGCCGCCGAGGACGGCGTAGAGTGTGAGTACGATGAGGATGGCGACCGTTGTAGCTATCAAGCGGATCGCGTATCTGCGGTTGTCCGAGTAGTGGTGATAGATGATCAGGTAGATGACGGCAGCGAAGTCTCCGACGAGGAAACAGGAGAAGACGGGGAAATAGATCTTGGCCAAGTAGCCGTACATCATCCTGCAAGCAAGGCGGATCGTCAGAAAACAATATTCAACAGTCGGAATGTTGGGTAGACTTACCATAGGTGCGAGTTGGCGAGTAAAGCCACGAGAGGGAAGATGGATTGCACGCCGACGCTTCGGGCCTTGTGGACGCGATAAATATTCAGCGATGGACTGCTCAGCATTACGAGGTAGGAACACCCCGCCAGAATGCGGAACACCAGCAAAGCGGTTGCATGCGACATATCGCGAAGTGGTGAACAGAGCTGCTAGATGATATGCTTGGACAGACTTGCGTTGAAATTTGAACTGAAGAATCTCACGGCAGGAATCCAATCTCCTCAACCTCGGATAGAAGTGGCGCACAGAGCATTGTAACCTCCGAAAGCGACTAAGAAATCCGTTGATCGTCCTCGCGACTGGGTACGAATAGCGCACCAATGCTACTTACAGCTTTTGTTGAAAACCACGAATGGAGTAACCATAACCACGACAGTTATCAATACCGGCTGAGCAGGCACAAGACCACAGGAAAGTTGAGCATAGGACAGTTTACAAAACCAAGCAACGCACGATGAAGACGGTGTTGCGGATCCGTAGCTGACGGCTAACTAGAATAGCAAGCTAAATACCGAATAGCTCCTGAAATGAAATGGTGTACATTATCCCGTGGCCAATTATGCCTGCGTTAGGCTCAACTTTGCTAGACGGCGGCACAGTGGTGTCCGCACATGTAGGGTTACCCGCTTCATGAGTAGCACCTGTGCTACAAACTATCTCAAAGGCCTTAGATTCTAGCTCAACTGAATATCCAAAGGTTTCAGCTGAAATTAATTAGTGTGAATAGCTTTGATGTGGGGTACGTGAGGTAACAACTGGAAAACAACCCAGCTAGTCCGCAATTGCTGGCACAACACGCGAGCGGTTGATCTCGTAATGCGGGATTGGTGGGCCGAGTAGAATCTTGTCGCTTTTCATATCTGTGGTCTTCAGATCCTCCGAAACATCGACGGCTACTTGGATGTGGAAGTCATCGACCTTTGAGCTCTTGCTTGAGATTGCATCCCAGCCATCTTTGAGCGGATGTGTCTTCGGGTTGTAGATTTGGTACACGACCAGGGTAATGGAGTTCATTGTGAAGAAAAAAATATTGATCGAGATCATGAAATAGTTCTGGATCAAGCTGCCGAACGTGAGCCAGATCGTGTTGTTGGCGTAGCCTGCGAGCACCATGGGTAAGTTAATGAACACGGCCGACTTGTGCTTGAGTACCATGAAGAGTCTCTCGATCGGGGCACAGTATAAACAAACACTGGCGATGTCAGCAAAAAAACCGAGTACTGTGCTGACTTCGTGTCGTGACTGACGGGTGTGTCCGAGTCCTCCAGCAATTGCGTACAGACTTAAAATCGTGAGGACTGTCAGTACAGCAGTAATCGAGCGAATCACATAGCTACGACTGTTTGAGTAGTGGAAGTAGATCGTCAGGTAGATCAAGGCAGCGAAATCTCCGACGAGGAAGCAGGAGAAGACGGGGAAGTAAATTTTGGCCATGTAGCCGTACATCATCCTGTCGACAAGGGGCAAAAGCTGTAAGTGTAGTGTACAGAAAATTCAAAAAGAGTGACGTTCTTACCACAGATGGGAGTTCGCGAGCAAAGCGACCAGCGGAAAAATTGACTGGACGCCCACACTCTTTGCCTTGTACACACGATATATATTGAGTGACGGGCTGCTGAGCATGACGAGGTAGGAGCAGCCGGCTAAAACGCGGAAGGCCAAGACAGCAGCTCCGTGGGACATATTCAATGGTGAGGCGCCAAGTAGATCTTGACCTAAAGACTATTGCTGGTGAACTTGGAGTTCTACAGGTGGCTGGTGGAGCGAATATTTGCTTGTGTTTCGTGCCAAACAAACTAGTGAGCTATCCCAGAGAAGCCTAGCTCATAGATTGCATTTCTATTGATTCAAGCCATAGGATAGAAATGGTGTGCCAAAGACGTCCTCAGGACTGGGAATCGCGTTTCGCTTGCACCTGCGCTCATTTTGGATGTTTCACAGATCGATGCACTTGTCCGCGATAACAATTGAGAGAGCGTGGTACCGTCGAAAGAGCCAACAAATGCCGGCTATAAGTTGCGACGCTAGTAGAAACTGTTTCTCGAGTCTACCAAGCGTTTTCGTTCCGTATCTTTTCTCTCCTCGCATCCCCGATTCTCCAGTTCTCATAAAAAAACTCGACCTGCGATGAAGGTCAGGGTTATCACGCTCATGATGACGTTTGGCTACTGGAACACAACCTTGACGCAATTTTGTCGCTCGATCAAGCTTGCAACGTCTGGTCGACGCGGCTGCTGGGCGGATTCAGGAGAGTACCTGAACAAAAACTGACAAAAAGCTACTAATACACTCGACGTGGGGATTGTTGTGCAGCGGCTCGTTGCCGTGGCTCGCCGCATGTGCACCTAGCGATTAATCTACCATCACAATTTATGAAGGATGCAAGTATTCGACATGGTTGAAACCTTTACCTTACGAGAGAAATTTATTGACGACATGCATATCCGGTAGTGACCTAAGAACGCGGTATAAAGTCACGCACCTGAGAAGGCAGGATCAATCGATTTCGCAAAAATCAAATCGCATCTCGCCGCTACAAAGCACCAAACAACAGCGACATCAACCATTTTGCGGTAACCACACCTCGAATTGATGACGCCCATAGCGATTATTCGAAGTTAGTTGGCCAGTCTCAGCAACTTCCGTGCGCCCCCATCGCAGGATGAAAAACATAATGGAGCACAAGCGCCGACTTGAGCGGACGATACAATTGGACACAGGTCTTTAGAGTGATGACACGGATGTACGCACATGGGAGAGCGGGCTGACATTACCGTGATGACGCAGGGCCGACGCCACGGTGGTGAGATGCATGATTGCTTGCGTAGTAAAGTGCAGAAGAATATATTGGACAAACGGAGCAGTTAGCCAGTGGTTCCTGTAATACAAGCATTTCTCGGATTTTATTTTGGACTAGTCAGTTGTGGAGGTGGCGGCGAATGCTGGTCATTTGACTGTACTACAACAGGCAAGAACAGCAAAACACATATTGTACTGACGTACTACAACTCTTTCTTCCGGCTCATGTGGGCAATTAACTGACAGGGGTTGACACAAGGACACACGCCAATACTGGAACCTCGATCCAGTAGTCCTGATCCCGTTCCAGTTTCAATTCATTCAGTGTGCTGGTGACTGGATCGTGGTGACAGGCGCCAAAGGTACTCCGTATCTGGGGGAATCCCCATCTCGGTCATCGCGCCCGACGAAGAGCTGCATGTCCTGTGTTTTGACGGCTCGGCCAATGGGAAGCGAGAGGGTGGTGTCTTCAGCGCGGTGGCCTGGAAGCTGCTGTGGCGAGGTGCGGGCCAATTCCCGGCTTTCCAGATCGAACCTTGAATAAACATAGACCACCGAACGTCGGACTAGAGCTCAGAAGGCTCAGAGTCTTGGGGTCTCAGCTGAAATACCTCAGCTGAGCCCAACAACGGCTCGGATGAAACTTCCCAGCTCCGGTCCTTAGTCAGGTGCGGCGTGTGCACCTCCCTTGCGACCCCCTTGACGGTTCTTCCTAAGGCTACGCTTTGGGCCCAGACGTCAGCCAGCCACAGCAACCTTGTTCCCACTTCAGATGTCTCCAGCGCTCTCCAAACGAAACCTGCTCCCCACTCAACAGGTCTCAGCTCGCACGTGTCCAACCCAATCTGCCCCGGATTTTCTCCAATACAAAACACGACACTCCACACGTAACTTGTCCACCTCTTCCGAGACCTTGGACCTGGTCTCCGTAGCTTCTTCACTTCCTCCGGCGGCTCCAGCTGAGAGCCGCTTCCACAGGTCCTCACTCGCCCCTCAGACCTAGAGTGACCCCGAGAAAATTGGCTCGGTTTGAGCCTGTCCGTAGTCTGGGTTCTCGCTCTACACCCAGGGACACCCGCGCACCACGCTCCAAAATGAGCGAAATTCAGCAACCGCACTGGAGACTTGAGCCTATCTCAGCCCCCGCGTAGTCGCTCCGCCGAAACCTCAGGAGAGTCACTTACTCCCCGAAAATACGAAATACGTGTCGGTAATGTTGTCCAGATCACGTAATAAAATAAAATAGCTAATTAAGCTCCTCCTCACACCGAGGCACACCCAAAAAGACTATATGGGGTTGAGTTTTGATGGAACCGGTCCTCGGCACCCTTTTACACAAGGAAACACTCCCACTTGCGTCCTTCGGGGCAAATTCGATTCTGATTCAATTATTACACATGCAAACAGAGACCTATCAAGTGGGGGCGCACAACGCCGTTCGGAGAGCACCCACAAAGGGTGCTGTTAAAATGAACAGAATACTGTAGGTAACTCTCAACAATATATTACTCTTAACCTCTTATTCCTATGCCTACTACTCTAGGTCCGTGCTCGGTACCTGGAGGCAAAAGAGGAAGTGAGCTCGTCTTCGGACTGCGTCCTCGACAGCTCACTCCTCGGCCTCTTGTCGTCATCGCACTATGGATGGCAGGCAGCTCTCTGCCTGTACTATCCAGATCGCAGCTGGCGATCTGAACATTTTCCTCTCGTACTTGCTAATATAAACATTAACAACTTAACGGTTTTTTCTTTCATTATTCAATTACTCGACTGGCAGACAGGCGTTGCCTGCTTCCATTCTACGAGCGGGGCGCGCGCTGCGCGCCTCCTCATTCAACACTCCCACTAAGTACTAGGGGACAATTTCAGTTCGCGAACGCCTAGTTTCTCTCTTAGTTTCAGGAATTGTTTTGTGGGAAGAGCTTTAGTGAGAATATCCGCTGGCATCTCTGTTGTAGAGCAATATGCTATCTTAAGGCGACCGAGTTCAACAAGGTCCCTCGTAAACAGATAGCGGATCTCAATGTGCTTCTTTGCTTTGTGATTTCCAGGGTTTTTCACAAAGCTGATGGCAGCGTTGCTGTCACACCATACCTGCACTGGTACTTTTTGAGGAAATCCCATTTCTCCCAGCAAATGCCACAACCACTCACTTTCCTTGGCTCCCTCACTTAGTGCGATAAGTTCAGCTTCAGCAGTCGAGAGTGACACGCCTCCCTGTCTGCTACTGCACCATGACACACTCGCTCCGCACATACCCAGTTACGGATTTACGTTCTTTTGATTGACACGCGAAGCTCGCGTCATTGTACACTTCGTAAGTCACGTCTCTCGTTTTTCCATCGAGAAACAGACCGTACGTTGACGTCCCTTTCAAGTATTTGAGTACTCGCCTAGCTGCATCCCAATGCGTGCGGTTGTAGCAAGATAGAAATTTGCTTAATTATCTAACCGCGTTGGCGATATCCGAGCGTGTGCCACGGACCAAATATTGGAGTGAGCCAACAATATCTCTGTAGTCAAAGGGCTGCGCAGCAATTTGCTCTGCGCTTAGTTTCGTCTCGGGCTCGAGTACGAGGCCAGGCACTTGTGGTGTCATTACTGGCGCGCATTCGCCCAGTTTGTACTTTGTAATCAGCTCTGCAATGTACTTGCGCTGTGAGATCATCATCACACGCTGATTTCTATTGCGATGCACCTCCATCTTGAGGATATAATGAATGTTGCCCAGGTCTTTCATTTTGAACCAGTTTGACAATTCGGCTTTCAGCCTGTTAATGAGTCGCATATCTCGCGACATGATCGTCAGATCATCGACATATACCACGACTATGATCCATTCTCCTCCCACTTTTTGCACGTAGATGCAAAACTCTTTGTGGCAGCGTGCAAAACCCATCGACGTCAAAAAGGTATATAAAACTCGATACCAGATGCGTGGGGCTTGCTTCAGGCCATAGATGCTCTTTTGAAGTTCACAGACCAAATGCTCATGGCCTCGCTTCGCAAATCCGTGAGGTTGCCTCATATAGATTTTTTGCTCTCCGTCCATCGTGCCGTTCAGAAACGCCGTATGGACATCCATCTGATGGATATGACAGTCCAATATCGTTCCAATCGCCAGCACTAGGCGCAGTGACTCGAATCGTGCCACGGGTGCGTATACCTCGTCACAGTCTACCCCAAACTCCTGGTGGTTGCCTTGTGCTACGAGGCGTGCTTTGAACCGCTCGACAGTCCCGTCAGCGTTATACTTTACAACTAGTACCCAATGACATGGCAAAGCCTTACGCCCAGGTGGCAGTCGTACGAGTCTCCACGTCCCATTCTCGATCAAGGAGTCGTACTCAAGTTCCAGAGCCTGTTTCCACTGCTCTCTATAAGGCCCACTCAACGCGTCTTTGAGCGATCGTGATGTAGGCACTCTGTGCTCTAGAATGTCTTGCGCAACGTTGTGTTCTAACATTGCCTGGAAGCACTGATAGTCCGAGTATCGCCTCGGTTTCTTCGCCTCTCGACGTGGGCGGGGCTCGCGCCTTGGTGGCGTATCCACCAGTCCCGCACGTCGGCGTTTCTTAGCTCCCACTGCTGGGTTACTGGCCTGCGCAGGTTCTTCAGCTCCCACTGCACCAGTAGACCTTCCCACAGGTTCTTCAGCTCCCACTGCTCCCGTAGACTCGGTTGCAAGTGCATCGGCTCCCTCTGCTGCGGGTAATTCTCGCGCGGCAGATTCAATTGTGAGGGCCTCATCAGTCTGCCCGAACGCTCGCTGGACCATGGTGGCTACATTGGTCGTATCGAACAACACGTCTCGTGATTGGATGTACTTGTTGTTGTACATGTCCCAGAGTCGATAACTCTTCGTTTCCTCCGACATTCCGAGGAACCGGCACTTTACCGCATGAGCAGACAGCTTCTTGTCCTTTCTTAGGACGGTAGGGATATGCGCAAAGCACACAGAGCCCCACACGGGTAGCTTGCTCACGTTGGGAGGTGTCCCATACACCATCTCATACGGTGTCTTATTTCCCAACCACGCCATAGGTGTGCGATTTTGCACATACGTCATGTACATAAGTGCCTCTGGCCACCACTTGTGTGCCATATCAGCGTCTTTCAATGCGCAGCGAACTCTGTCCAGTTTGCTCTGATGATCTCGCTCTGCAGCACCATTCTCTTCAGGGCTGTAGGCATTCGATGTTTGGAATACAATTCCTTTGCTTTTACAAAAGCTTTTAAAGGCTGCATTCACAAACTCAGTTCCTCCATCGGACCTGATCCGACGAATCGTGAGCTTTCCCTCACGCTCCAGCTGCAAAAGTAGCTCCTCTACTTTCTCAAATACTTCTTTCTTATTGCGCAGGACATAAGTCCAACGCCATGACGTGTTGTCGTCAATGATGCTCAGAAAGTATTTAATTTTCCCGCAGCTGTCATACACCCCAATTGTTTTCATGGGGCCGTTTGTGTCCATGTGAATGGTGCTAATCGGGTGTTCGTCTCTCGAACCCCTCGCATTCAGGTAGGACATCCTCCGTTTCTTCATCTCTGCACACGTTGTGCAGAAGAACGGAATTTTTCTTAGACCTGACGCTGGTAATTTTGGCATTCCAGCCACCAACTTTGCGCTTAGCATCGCAATAACTGCCTCTTTATTGAGGTGGCCTAGTTTGACATGCCACTCTTGCAGTGTGCGCTCAAACCTTTTATTATTAAGGTGAGCTAGCGCCCTTGCTTCATTGCGTTACACAGCAGTTGTCTTTCTTGCAGCGTTTTATTTTGCATATAATACGCCCCGTTGATAGCTTTCGCAACAAAAACTAATTCGATTTTAAAAAGTACAAATTTGTACTCGCCAGTTAAGGATCCCAAAATTTGGTACCCACGGCGCTTGAGCCAGAACTCGCTCAGAATGTTCGAGGTAGCGTCCGGTACTAACGCAATATTTTCGAACAGAAAAGGTCTAATTCCTCGTGGACCATGCAAATACAACTTTATTGTACCAATATGTATATTTGAATGCTTAGAGCCCTGTGCAAATGTAAGGTAAACATGTACATGGTGTTGGGCTCCTTCCGCACAAACCGCGCTGTCTCGCTGGTTAGGCCATGCCCGCACCCTGAGTCAAGTACCCAAGAATTTGTGGTTAGATACATTTCATCATCTAATAGAAATGGATACAAACTTCGCACCTTTTTCTCGAGCTCAGTCAGCATGCTGGCGAAGGACTTCATCGTCTCAGCAACCTCTTGATTGCTGTCCTTGCCTGGCTGCTCTTCCATGTCCGCGTCGCCGTCCGGTTCCTTACCCGCGGCTTGAGCCTTGCCCGTGTCGTCAGCATTCACTGCGTTGACGACGGTATCCATTGGCTCGTCTTCGTCGCTGAAGGGCAGCGTGCCCTTTCCCGGGGTCACGGGCACCTCGAAGTTGCTCGGAGGCGGGCTCGTGTACCCATCAGCTGTCGCTGGTGACGCGCCGTGTTCAGCGTTGCACGCGTCCACCGCCACGGCTTTAGCCAGGCACTCATCCAGTGGGACTTCACGTCTCACCTTAGCCTTGGCCCTTCCCTTGCCGTTGCCCCTCATCTTGGGCGTTGGCTCGTGGACTTCCTTGCAAGCCTGCCGGCTTGGCCTTGACCAGATGTTCCGGCGGTGCACACCAGCTACCTTGTCAAGTGCACGCTTGGGGCAGTTGATCATCTTGTGTGGCCCAACATTGTTCATTTTGTTGTGCTCACCACCACAGTAGTGGCACTTCATTGCACCAATGTTGTAGTGCAAATCGCGCACCGGCCCGTCTACGGCCTTGCGCTTGCCAAGCACAGGCCCCTTCGGATTTGCAGGAGCCGCATTGACATGGTTGACCGCCTTTCCGCTGGCCAGAGCCCAGATCTCGCTCTTGCTCTTGGTGCCGAAGATGGCATTGAGCTTGTCGCTCACCTTCTCGAGCGTAAACCCATCCTGGGTCAGCTCAACCGAAGAGCCTCACATGTGCCTCGGAAGCTCTCCGAGCACCATCACCAACATAAGCTGGGAGGTCAACATGTGGCTGTGCAGAGCCTCGTGCGCGTTCACGTTGACTTGGCTACGCACACTGTTGAGATCTTGAAAGAGCTGTCCCACGCTCTTGAAGTCGGTGTTCACCATCTCCATGAACTGCCGAACCAGCCCGACGACGCCTGCCGCGTTGCTGAGGCTGTACTGTTTTTCAACGATCCACCAAATCACATGGACGGGCTCGTCCATGCGCTTGGTCGCGATTCCCTTGAAATCGCCCGGCAGCGTCTCGCACAGCAGCCGCTTGATGTACGACGACTGCTGACTCAGCAGCGTCTCGTGAAAATCGTGCTGCCATGCCGCATCTTTATCCTCTGCAGGAGGACGCGGCGGCATTACCGGCTGGCTCTCGAGCAAATCCTCGAACCGAGTCAGCGGCTTTGCACGCTTGAGCTGCAGCTCCTCCAGCGCGCGTTGCTCGCTTAACGCCCTGAGGTGGATGACCAGCTTGCTCTTCCATGATGCGAAGTGAAGAGGCTTTCCGCTGAACCGCAGCGAGTCGACCGAACTCTTGTCAACTTGGGGCTTGCTCATGTTACTTGACATGTTAAAATGAACAGAATACTGTAGGTAACTCTCAACAATATATTACTCTTAACCTCTTATTCCTATGCCTACTACTCTAGGTCCGTGCTCGGTACCTGGAGGCAAAAGAGGAAGTGAGCTCGTCTTCGGACTGCGTCCTCGACAGCTCACTCCTCGGCCTCTTGTCGTCATCGCACTATGGATGGCAGGCAGCTCTCTGCCTGTACTATCCAGATCGCAGCTGGCGATCTGAACATTTTCCTCTCGTACTTGCTAATATAAACATTAACAACTTAACGGTTTTTTCTTTCATTATTCAATTACTCGACTGGCAGACAGGCGTTGCCTGCTCCCATTCTACGAGCGGGGCGCGCGCTGCGCGCCTCCTCATTCAACAGGTGCTAAGATCATCCTGAGAGCTGCCAGTGTGCCTAAGGCATTCGGCGCTTCAACCTGAGTTTTAGCCAATAATGGACCGAGCTCTGCAAAATCCAGCGTGGTCAGGCATGGGTTCAGCAGATCTTCAACGAAGCTTCAGTGATGAGTAGCTGATCCCCGCTGGCTCATTGGCTGAAAGTGTGTCGTAACCTGGGTACAGCTGGTCCCATCCCGGCTGATATATGAGTCCGTCATCATTGATGATGCGACCCTCCTGCGGCGCGCATTCACCGTGTACCCATCGGCCACTCTGAGACCCCAAAATCTCAGGAGAGATTTCAACTGAGACCCCCGGCATAAGTGTCCACCAGTGTCCGCATCATCTGAGACCTGGGTCGCCAAACTGAGACTCCGGAGCGTCCGCTGAACCCAAGCACATCCCGCTGAAACATCTGAGCCGAGACATACGGATTCCAGCTGTTCCGGCTGAGATCACCCAAGCTCAGAGTTGTGATATCTGAAACCAACTGGCTTCAGCTGAGACCAGCTAGTCTCAGTGATCCAAGCTGAGACCCCGGGACTTCAGTTCTTCCAGCTGAGACTTGGAGACTTCAGCGCCTTCACCACCAAAGCTGACCGACTCTCAGCCGAGCCGCAGCGAGTTCAGCTGAGACCCGGTCGGCTCAGTTTGCCACGCACCCAGCCATCAACAGGTGTCTATCCTGGACGTCTGAGCTCAGCGGGGTGACCGCAATCCGAACTTCACAGGAGTCAAGCCAATCCATAGTCAGCTTCAGTCATCGTGGCTTCAGAGTCGCAATAGCCTCAGCGAAATAGCTGAGCCTCCCAGCTGAGACCTGGGGCTTCGGCCGAGAGTGTGTCCATGTTCTTCCGAGCCAGTTCTTGTTGATGCGGCGGTTCCTTGAAGCCAGATGCCCTCTCCCACCCACTAAGGGTCGTGCGTGGGACATGGAGTGCGTTGGCGGCAGGCTATTGACGGGTTCGCCGGAAAGATCTGAGCGATCCTCGTCGCACTGCCAGGATGGGAAATCGTCCGAGCGGCATCTGGCTACGCGACTGACCTCACGGTCAACGAGGCAGGCTGCCGAGGTATGTTGTTGGGATGGCCGCTTCTCGAGAAGATCGATATCGCGAGGCTGATCGTCTGTGGAAATTCGAACCACGTGGTCCGGCAGATGAGAGATGAGATGTTGTGCAAGTTGCGGGGCCTGAAGCTGTTCCGTCAGCGAGCACGGAACGTTCTCCAGGTATGGCCGCGCCACGAGTTGTTCCACGTACGTTGAGATTGGAACGCGAGCGCTGACACGCTGCCAGGACAAGCGCTACAGCGATAAACCGGCCGGAACACCCACACCGCCGAAGAGGTGAACGACTTGGGGACGCTGAATTCGTTGGCTGAGCTAATCAACCAAGGTCACAGCATGCCTGGGCCCAGTGGTCAAGGTGGACACGATAGCGGACCAGGAAACGCTGGAACGCCACATCGCCAGTGGCAAACGTGAGCGTCCCCACGACTAGCGTTAAATACTGCCACGGCCTTGAGGCGTACAGCGATTTCACATTCGCGCGTGTTGTCAGACCCCGATTCCAAGAAGAGATCGTGCGCGCTGAAGTGTGGGGCATGATCCAACCGCCGCGAGACACCGGGATCTCGAAACGGAGCGCGTGGGCTGAGACCGTCGCGAACCGCAGCTTACGCAACAATCGTGGCCAAGGCAGGTGGCGCCGTTGTTGTCATCCCGATGGACTGCCCACGGGTGGGTTCACAGGCGAGTTGAACGGCGTGACAGGCGACAGCCCCACTGCAGTCGGCGCGACCGAGCTGGAGGTCGGCAAACTGGAGGACGATGACGACTTGTCACCGCTGGAACTGCCCACCCCAGTGCGCGGCTGCGACCCTGATCTCGGTCCAGGATGCGAAGAGTCGACCAAGCCGCCCGACCTCACGGAGTGGTCTAAGGCCGCCGTGCCCACCGACCTCCCCAGGCTGGTCGAATTGGCCGATCGCGAGGACGTTGAGGACGAACGCGATGCCGACCACCGAAGGCGACGATGCAATGTTTACCGGTGACGTACTGGAGACCCATAGTCCGACGGCGAACCGAACAGCACCGCGTGGCCGTGACGGAATGAAAAGACGATTGTACAGCCACGCTGTCGAACGCGGCCGTGTCAACCACTAGAGGAACACCAGCTGCGCCGGGTTGGCGAGGCTCCCGATGACGGAGTCCTGGACGGCGAAGCCATGGTTGACCATGGGCCCGTGGTGGCGGCAGCCCGGGCCGGAATTTCCCCGGACGAAGGGCTCGCAGGAGGCGCAGGAGTAAGCCTAACAGAAGAATGACGCCGGGACGAATACGTGTCTATAGCTAAATGCTGCCCGTGGGACGATCACCGCATGAGGAGAGGCTGGTGAACGCCTTTATTGTTCGGGCGTATAGTGCAAATGCCGTCGTGAATTTGGGGAGAAGGAAAACAACCTCTTCCCCAGATTCGGAGTACCTTTGGTGTGACCCAGTCACCGAAGCACTGGATGAGTTGGAACCGGAAGGAGATCAGGCCTACTGGATCGAGGATCCAGTATTGGCGTGTGTCCTTGTGGCAATCCCTATTAGTACGTTTATTTTTGGTGGACCGGATTTGCCACCTGATGTTGTTAAAAATACACACTCGAGTTATACAGATATGTAAGTTGCTCTAAACTGCACTGATCGGAGTAATGATCAGACTGAATGGTAGGAGTCACAGTCAGACCCGTAATTCAGAATAGCCAACCACACAGAATTACAATGCCGAGCTAAACGTCACTCAATATACAGCCATCACTTATCCTTCGTGGCCCTTGGGTGGGGGTCTATACACCAGTCAACAATCGAGTTTTCACCCAACACACTGGTCAGTACTGGATGCACACTCGCGTTCGCGCACCACCCTCACTAAGTAAGGGAAATATAAGACAATACAAAATACAGTCCTATCACATAGCAGTAAATCCATGCAGCGCCAGGGGTAACCGCTAACAACCACCTGAAACCACAGTAGGGGGATCTGACATGGACGTGGAAATTTGGAAATCAATCCAGAGCAGATCACTCCGAGGTGCGATACCCAAGTCCTAGCCTGCTTGGGCTTGAAACAATCGAAAAGCCACTCACCCAACGCAAGCAACGTCGGGGAGGCCTCGTACGACCATCGTCTTGGGGGGCAATGTTCCGGGCAGCTTGTCCTCCACGCGGCGCTAGATGTCGTCTCCGGGTCCGGCAAGCTGCTCCCGGCGGCGGGGGGGGGGGGGGACTGTTGTAACGGGGTTACACACACAAGTGACGACAGTCACTGGTGCATGAAATTTGTCACTTATGGTTTAACAGATATTATCTCTTAAAGGTTTTGGATACTTCCTCACATCGGTGTAAGACACACCAATGGATACATTGAAGTGGGCCACCACAGTGAGTGGTCCACACCTACCCAAAGATCCTATTGGTAGAAAGCAGCATCTTTCTACCAATTAGAGACGAGCATATTAGCGGGGCTCTGACAGCCAGCCGCTGCCAACCCCTTTCATAGATGATAAACAGTTTTAGCAGATTTAGGAGGAAGATCAATTTACAAACAATACAGTTCTCATTTTACCTTAAACTACCTACTTGGTGTTTTATTTGATTTATATTATACTTGTGGACTCAAGTATAATTAATTCAAATTATTAATAAACTCCTACGCTTCCTCATACACGTAGCGCGACGTGTAAGCTAAAGTAGTGAGCCAAAGTAGGCCCACTACATCGTACGTGCTAAAGCACGTAGGATCGGAGAGTCGGTGTCCGTACGCCCAACTCCTCGCTCGTCCGCCAAGACATGACATGGCAAACGCAACCTTTGACAACGGGTCGACGATACGTCGAGCCGCAATGGCTGTGTCGAGCTCGACAAGCCATCGGAGGAGAGGCTCTCCCTCTCTTCCTACATAATTGCTTACGCTCAATTTTAATGATTGAGCACGCGGTGTCGTCCCCGACGACGCCGTAACTGAGGAAGCAGCATCACGCTGCTCCTTCATGATGAAGCCCAGAGCAACACCATGCTACTCTGTCGGCGATAACGTACGCAGCATCGTAGCTATCGCCGCCTCCCCAATGACTGTTGACAGTCGTTGGAGGGCTTCCCACTCTGGGTCAGACAAGTGGGGGCAGTCCGCGCGTGCAACATGCGTTGCAGGCGTATTGGAGCTCTCCATGGGCACCTCCGTGCTCATGGGGTTCTCGGCTCCGCGTTCGTACACCTCGTACGAACGTCAAGTAGTCGGTCGTTGGACGGACAACAAGTGCTACCAGGTGTAGAGGGCCTACTTTGGCTCACTACTTTAGCTTACACGTCGCGCTACGTGTATGAGGAAGCGTAGGAGTTTATTAATAATTTGAATTAATTATACTTGAGTCCACAAGTATAATATAAATCAAATAAAACACCAAATAGGTAGTTTAAGGTAAAATGAGAACTGTATTGTTTGTAAATTGATCTTCCTCTAAAATCTGCTAAAAACTGTTTATCATCTATGAAAGGGTTGGCAGCGGCTGGCTGTCAGAGCCCCGCTAATATGCATGTCTCTGATTGGTAGAAAGATGCTGCTTTCTACCAATAGAATCTTTTGGGTATGTGTGGACCACTCACTGTGGTGGTCCACTTCAATGTATCCATTGGTGTGTCTTACACCAATGTGAGGAAGTATCTAAAACCTTTAACAGATATTTATCTGTTAAACCATAAGCGGCAATTGTCATGCACAAGTGACTGTTGTCACTTGTGTGTGTAACCCCGTTACACCATCCCCCCGTTAAGCTTAGACGTGTCGGTATCGACACGTCAATTAATATTGACTGCTTGTCAATTGTTTGTGCTGGGGATTTCCGCGCTCATCTGCAATGAGCACGATCAAGTTGAAGACCACCATTGCAACAGAGTGTAAACTCTCTGTTGCTGAGTACAATGCGCAGTAGCGCGAGGTGCGCCGCTACCACGGGGACAGACAACACATTGTCTGTGTATGATTCTTCGATGTCGACCACGTCTATGCGTCGACATCTCTAAGCGAATTTCTGTTGCTTACCGTGATCGGGTAAGCAAGCGCCAAAGCACTTCGAGTCCTTCTCGAAGTGGCAAGTATTAGCAACTCCACGCTGTTGCGGTGGAGGCTGGTGTCCGTGCGCCGTGCGCACTGTCCGTCCAGGTGGCGGTGCATATTAGCAACCGCGACCACAACAGGTATACTATATGTATACCTGAGAGCTTCAATGATCTCCGTGCTAATTATCTAGCACGCGAGTCGTCAGGCGTTGTAGATTACTACAGCGCTCGCACTACCTTCTTGCTGGTAGTGCGTGTTGGGTTTCGTACTCCTTCACCATGTCCGGAACGTCTTCCATCAGGACGTTCCGTGGTTCCCACGTGTCGTGTTGGGGAGGGAAACCTCTCCAACGAATGCGAAAACAATCCGGACCTCGGATTGTTTTCCTATGATCAACAATTCGCTGGACGATCCAGCGAATTTCTCCGCGTGCGTCTCGCAGCGGTGGCGGAGGTGGTGGAAACACGCTCCGATGGTCAACGCCGTGTTGGCCTTCATCTCGTGTTGCTCCACGACCAAGTGACGGTCGTGGAGTACTTTCAGAGCGCGGCGGTTGCCGCTCTGTTCCTTCGTGTCCCGGCTCTGGCGGTCTCCCAGACCGCCTTGAACGTGCCGGTCGGGCTGTAGGCCCGACTGTATTAACTGCTCCAGCGCGACTACGCGCTGGAGGGGAGGGTTTCCCCTGTCGAGGCTGTCTCTTCGGGTCAGACGAGCCACTTGGCTCGTGCTGGAGGTATGGCTTTAACCGCCCGACATAAAATGTCGGGTGGAGCCGCATGCTAGACGGTATGTCTAGCGTGTATGCGTTACCGTGGCGTGCCATCACCGTGAATGGCCCGATGAAGCGCGGAGCAAGCTTGCTTGCTCCGAAATCCGAAACTGCATGTTTGGGCAGGTTTTGAGTAGATAACAAAACCAATGAATCCACGTTGAATTCATTTGTGTTGCCCCTGCCAATATTATCGGCGTTCAGCTTCTGTTTATCCACAGAAGCTGCAATCGTGTCCTGGACAAACCGAATTACGGCTTGTCTTTTATTGATAAAGTCAATCGCATCCGAGCTGAACTCGTTCAGCTCGCTCTCCGCAAGAGGCCCGGCCTCTGCGTGGTTCTTCGCGGTGTCTGCGCCCTGCGCAGACCCGTGGTCCTGTTCCTTGTGGAGTCTGTGCTCTGCACAGACTCGTTTTCCTATTCTGGGGGTCAGCGCAGTGCGCTGACCCTTGGTTCTTCCTGCCAAGGTCTGCGCCCCCGCAGACCTGGTTGTCGTGTTCCTTGTTGTCGCGGCTGACACTGTGCAGGTGTCAGCGGCTTTTGCGACTGCTGTGTTGCAGTCGCAGATCCTCCCCACTTAAAGTGGGAGCCACCACTCCGAGTAAACTCGGCAGACGGGGATGCCGCATGGCATTCACATAAAACGGTGTATGCCCGGTCGAGGCATGCACCGAGTTGTTGATGGCGAATTCCGCCATCGACAAACACTCGCTCCAGTATTGGAACGAGTGAGCGTAGCTCTTCAATATATCGACGAGCACGCGATTCACGCGCTCGGATTGACCGTCCGTCTGCGGATGGTCCGCAGTCGACATTGAAAGCTGGCTCCCAAGAAGTGTAAACACTTCTTGCCACAGGTGCGCTGTGAAGCGCGGGTCTCTGTCCGACACGATGTCGGACGGCATGCCATGGTGTTTGAACACCATGTCGACGAGCAGACGGGCCGTCTGCTTCCCGGTCACCTCTGCTGGCACCGCAGCAAGATGTACCATCTTGCTGATGCGGTCTACAAAGACCACAACACCGGTGTTCCCTTCGCTATCCGGGGGAAGACCAAAGATGAAGTCCAAAGATATGGACTTCCAACACTCCGACGGAGTCGGTAGTGATTGTAACGGAGCCTGCGCGAATGGCGCAGGCTTTACGCGTTGGCATACCTCACAAGCACGGATGTACTTGCGCACCCGCTTATACTGGTGGTGCCAGTAGTAGTCGCGCGTGAGAAGGACGTATGTCTTCTCACGTCCGAGATGTCCCGCGGTCGGGGCATCATGATACTCGTACATGATCCTGAGTCGCAGGTCATGGTCATTCGGCACGACAACGCGATCCGCGTTGTCGTCGACTGCATTATAAAGAAGCAGTCCGTCGTGCACTCGAAAGCGGTGTGCACGCGCTCGAAGGTGCTTGGGCAGCTTCCGACGGGACTTGTCAGAAGGCGCTGTGCCATAGGCCAGCAAGGGTTTCGCGTCCGCGACGTGCGCGTACGCGGCCTTCACGTCGTCCAACAGAGACGACGTGGGTGTGCTCGTTCGCATGGCGTCAATGGCATTGACGTCCGCAGCTTCTGCATAGTCCGGCCGACGTGATAACGCGTCGGCCACCACATTAAATCTTCCGGGTTTGTATTCGACCCGGAAGTTATATTCTGCAAAGAATGAGAGCCATCTCGCCATTCTTTGTGATATGTGTGGCGACTTCACTGCGGTGCGCAGTGATGCATGGTCGGTGTAGACCACAAATGGTCTACTCCCAAGCAAATACACTCGGAACTTTGCGAGTGCATATTTCATGGCAAGGAGTTCCTTGTCATGTACCGGATAATTACGCTCAGCTGCTTTCAGCTGACGCGACTGGTAGTAGACGACACGATCACGGCCCTCGTGATCGTGCTGCATCAACGCGCATCCGATCGCGAAATCGGACGCGTCACACACTACGTGAAATGGGCGCTCTTGGTCAGCCACTGCCAAGATCGGCGCCTCAGTCAAGCCCTGCTTGACGGCATCGAATGCCTTTTGGCTATCGGGTGTCCAATTCCACACAGCTTCTTTCTTTAGAAGCTGTGACAGCGGGCGGATCTTGCCCGCATAATCCTCCACGTACTCGCACAAGTACGTGGCCAAGCCAAGGAACTGCCTCAGTTCCTTGACACTTGAAGGCGTTGGCCATTCATTGATCACTCTGACCTTTTCCGGGTCAGGGCGAACACCATTCTTCCCTACGAGACACCCGAGGACGGGTATCTCGCTCGCCCCGAAGATACACTTCTTCAGGTTCGCGTAGAGCTTATGCTTTCGCATAAGCTCGAGTAGCCTCCGGAGATGCACCCTGTGCATCTCTACGTCGTCTTCTCGTCCACAGCCCGGCTGTGGATGAATACATCATCGAAATAGCTCGGCGCGAAGTCGCGCACCGAGCGCAACAAGTGCGTTACGCACCTGTTGAAAGTCGCAGGGGCGTTCTTGAGCCCCTGTGGCATTACTAGCCATTCCCAGAGCATGCCGCTTGGCGTGCTCACTGCCGTGAGAGGGATATCCCTCTCACGCATTAGGGATTTGATAAAATCCATCTCGCAAGTCGAGAGCACTGTAAACGGTGCTCCCGGCCATCGAATCGATGATAACATCTTTTCGCGGTATCGTCGTCTGCGCCGGTACCGCCGCATCGTTCAGCTTGTTGTAGGCATGAACGATGCGCCATCCGCCCTGTGGCTTCTTGATACAGAACGTCGGAGCACTGTGCGGGGACTTTGATTCCCGCACTTGTCCTGCTTTGCGACGACTTTCAAAGAAGTCGTCGATTGCTTTTACTTGCTCTCGCGGCAGTGGCCACTGCCGCGTGACACAGTACTTCGTGCCCGGCACGAGATCAATCTCGTGCTGAATGCCCTTATCCTGCGGAAGCTCCGCAGGAATCTCTTCCGGGAGTACGTCTTTGTACTCCCTCAACAATTCGCAATAGGGACTCGACTTCAGCGAGTCCCAACCTTGTTCCTCGAAGCGCTCTCGCTTCGTCTTCGCACTGAGAGTGTCTTCACTCTCAGTGGTACTTCCCATGAAGAGCTGCCTCAGCTCTTCGCTCTCGCTCGCCGTTCTTTCGCTGTCCGAAAGAACGCAGACTTGTTCGATGCGTCCATCGTGCAAGTCGCGCGTGAAGCGCTTCCAGCTCATGGCTGGAAGCGAAGTCAACTCCGACGCCGTCGGAGGACTAGCGAGTTCCTTTTCCTGATACTGGAATCCAGTATCGGTGCGCGTCAAGCCGCTTAGCGTCTTTACATTCGGCGTCACCGCCGCAGTCTGCCCAGCAGACTGCTCTTGTTGCGTCTCGGTCCCGGACCGAGACTTGCGCAGCGTTTTCCGCTTGCGCCGTCTTCTTGTTGTGCGGAGCCCGGCTCCGCACAGTTGTTCTTCTTGTCCCGGCCCGGCCGTGGACAGTCGTTCGCCGGCGGACCCTGTCCGCGGGCGCGCGGTATCAAGCCCGGCTTGACCGCATTTTCCTTCGTGCAGCCCGGCTGCACGGTAATGTGTCCCTTCGCCGGCAGACCCTGTCTGCGGGCGCGCGATATCAAGCCCGGCTTGATCGCATGGCGCTTCGTCGTGCAGCCCGGCTGCACGACAGCATGCAAATTGCGTCAGTGCGGTACGTTTGCAACTGTCCGCACTGTTTGCAGCGTCAACTCCCGGAGTTGACACGCCTTCGTCACCTCGACGCCATTCATTGGCGGAGCCCCTCATGACCGAGGGTGCGTCGGCTCCCGGAGCCGACGCGTCGTTGTCGACCTGACCGCTTCGGGTCAGGGACTGTCCCTTACACGCTTGAACGTGGGTGTTGGTTCCCGGAACCAACACATCTTTTTCTTCCGACGTCGGCAGCATTGCCGACGTGGATTCCTCTTGTGCGCATCCACGCGCACTTCTTGAGCACCCCGGGACAGCGGCATTAAGCGCTGTCTCGACTGGCGAGTCGCGCGCACCTGCTGGTGCGTGCGCTGCGGTAACAGGGCCATCGCTCTCTGTTCCGCTGTCGCGACCGAAGCGCACGAGCGTGCGCTTCCTCCAATCAATTACCGGATCATGCCGTGCAAGCCACGGCATGCCCATAACAACGTCGAACTTATCGTCCAGGTCCAGGACGATAAAGAGTTCGACAAACACTCGTTGTTTGTACGAGAAGCGCACGTTCACGACGCGCTTCTCGGTCTTTACGATGGCACCTGTTGCCAGTCGTACCCCCAGAAGACTTCGAGGTGTATCTACCTCCTCGAAGTCAAGTCTCGGCAGGCTCCGTAGTCGAACAAAGTTGTTCGACGCGCCTGAGTCCACCAAAGCTCGAAGAGAGTCACTCGCTCTCTTCGAGTAAACCTTCAAGATGACTAGGTTTGGCCTGTCATCTTGTTTCTTGCAGTGAGAGCTGGTCTCACTGGGGGCTGCAGTCCTCAGTGTCGCGTGCCCGATGTCGGCACGCGCGACTGCATTACCAGTAGGGCGCCCCGCGCCTACTGGATGTTCACGTTTTTTGTTTGTTCGCGGCGATGCCCAGCATCGCCACGACGGCCACCTCCAGGGGGCATGGGAGCTGTGCACTCCCGTGCAAAGTGACCGATCCTTCCGCAACGGAAGCATCGCACATTATTTCCGTGCTGCTAGTGACCAGCAGCCGTTGCATTCGAGAGGTCCATTGGTTCCGGACCTCCCGTGCTCACTACCGGGCGCGGTTGCGACCTCGGCACGCTCGCATGCAGTTTAGCCTGCCGCAGGCTAAACTCATCTTGCATTGCGAGAGTAATCGCTGCTTCGAGAGTACTCGGGTACTCTCGGAAGAGATAGGTCTTCACAGGCCCATCTCTCAGTCCCTTCATGAACGTGACGACTTTAGTCGCCTCGTCTATCGGGTTGGTCACGATGTTCGAGACCAAGTACCGTGCACGCTGCGCGTAAGCATGGACGTCATGCTTACCCTGCTGCAGGTCGAGGAATTCCGTCCTCGACCGGAATTCATTTTGCGGGGGCTCAAACGCTTGTTTGAGCTCCTCTTTGAATATCTCGTACGTGCTAAAGCACGTAGGATCTGCGAGTCGGCGTCCGTACGCCCAACTCCTCGCTCGTCCACCAAGACATGACATGGCGAACGCAACCTTTGACAACGGGTCGACGATACGTCGAGCCGCAATGGCTGTGTCGAGTTCGACAAGCCATCGGAGGAGAGGCTCGCCCTCTCTTCCTACATAATTGCTCACGCTCAATTTTAATGATTGAGCACGCGGTGTCGTCCCCGACGACGCCGTTGTTGAGGAAGCAGCATCACGCTGCTCCTTCATGATGAATCCCAGAGCAACACCATGTTGCTCTGTCGGCGATAGCGTACGCAACATTGTAGCTATCGCCGCCTCCCCAATGACTGTTGACAGTCGTTGGAGGGCCTCCCACTCTGGATCCGACAGGTGGGGGCAGTCCGCGCGTGCAACATGAGTTGCAGGCGTATTGGAGCTCTCCATGGGCACCTCCGTGCTCATGTGGTTCTCGGCTCCGCGTTCGTACACCTCGTACGAACGTCAAGTAGTCGGTCGTTGGACGGACTACAAAGTGCTACCAGGTGTAGAGGGCCTACTTTGGCTCACTACTTTAGCTTACACGTCGCGCTACGTGTGTGAGGAAGCGTAGGAGTTTATTAATAATTTTAATTAATTATACTTGAGTCCACAAGTATAATATAAATCAAATAAAACACCAAATAGGTAGTTTAAGGTAAAATGAGAACTGTATTGTTTGTAAATTGATCTTCCTCTAAAATCTGCTAAAAACTGTTTATCATCTATGAAAGGGTTGGCAGCGGCTGGCTGTCAGAGCCCCGCTAATATGCATGTCTCTGATTGGTAGAAAGATGCTGCTTTCTACCAATAGAATCTTTTGGGTATGTGTGGACCACTCACTGTGGTGGTCCACTTCAATGTATCCATTGGTGTGTCTTACACCAATGTGAGGAAGTATCTAAAACCTTTAACAGATATTTATCTGTTAAACCATAAGCGGCAATTGCCATGCACAAGTGACTGTTGTCACTTGTGTGTGTAACCCCGTTACATACGAGATATTCAAAGAGGAGCTCAGACAAGCATTTGAGCCCCCGCAAAATGAGTTCCGGTCGAGGGCGGAGTTCCTCGACCTTCAGCAGGGTAAGCATGACGTCCATGCTTACGCGCAGCGTGCACGGTACTTGGTCTCGAACATCGTGACCAACCCGATAGACGAGGCGACTAAAGTCGTCACGTTCATGAAGGGACTGAGAGATGGGCCCGTGAAGACCTATCTCTTCCGAG
This sequence comes from Phytophthora cinnamomi, assembly GCF_018691715.1. Classification (NCBI taxonomy): domain Eukaryota; phylum Oomycota; class Peronosporomycetes; order Peronosporales; family Peronosporaceae; genus Phytophthora; species Phytophthora cinnamomi. The sequence continues at coordinate 903,575 of NW_027150972.1, forward strand.
AGTACCCGAGTACTCTCGAAGCTGCAATCACTCTTGCCATGCAAGAAGAGTTTAGCCTGCGGCAGGCTAAACTCCATGTAAACGTACCGAGGCCGCAACCGTGCCCAGTAGCGAGGACGGGAGGTCCCGAGCCAATGGACCTCTCGAACGCAACAACTGCTGGTTACCAGCAGCAGGGAGGTAACGTGCGATGCTTCCGTTGCGGAAGGATCGGTCACTTTGCACGGGAGTGCACAGCTCCCATGCCCCCTGGAGGTGGCCGTCGTGGCGATGCTGGGCATCGCCGCGAACAAACAAAAAACGTGAACATCCAGTAGGCGCGGGGCGCCCTACTGGTAATGCAGTCGCGCGTGCCGACATCGGGCACGCGACACTGAGGACTGCAGCCCCCAGTGAGACCAGCTCTCACTGCAAGAAACAAGATGACAGGCCAAACCTAGTCATCTTGAAGGTTTACTCGAAGAGAGCGAGTGACTCTCTTCGAGCTTTGGTGGACTCAGGCGCGTCGAACAACTTTGTTCGACTACGGAGCCTGCCGAGACTTGACTTCGAGGAGGTAGATACACCTCGAAGTCTTCTGGGGGTACGACTGGCAACAGGTGCCATCGTAAAGACCGAGAAGCGCGTCGTGAACGTGCGCTTCTCGTACAAACAACGAGTGTTTGTCGAACTCTTTATCGTCCTGGACCTGGACGATAAGTTCGACGTTGTTATGGGCATGCCGTGGCTTGCACGGCATGATCCGGTAATTGATTGGAGGAAGCGCACGCTCGTGCGCTTCGGTCGCGACAGCGGAACAGAGAGCGATGGCCCTGTTACCGCAGCGCACGCACCAGCAGGTGCGCGCGACTCGCCAGTCGAGACAGCGCTTAATGCCGCTGTCCCGGGGTGCTCAAGAAGTGCGCGTGGATGCGCACAAGAGGAATCCACGTCGGCAATGCTGCCGACGTCGGAAGAAAAAAGATGTGTTGGTTCCGGGAACCAACACCCACGTTCAAGCGTGTAAGGGACAGTCCCTGACCCGAAGCGGTCAGGTCGACAACGACGCGTCGGCTCCGGGAGCCGACGCACCCTCGGTCATGAGGGGCTCCGCCAATGAATGGCGTCGAGGTGACGAAGGCGTGTCAACTCCGGGAGTTGACGCTGCAAACAGTGCGGACAGTTGCAAACGTACCGCACTGACGCAATTTGCATGCTGTCGTGCAGCCGGGCTGCACGACGAAGCGCCATGCGATCAAGCCGGGCTTGATATCGCGCGCCCGCAGACAGGGTCTGCCGGCGAAGGGACACATTACCGTGCAGCCGGGCTGCACGAAGGAAAATGCGGTCAAGCCGGGCTTGATACCGCGCGCCCGCGGACAGGGTCCGCCGGCGAACAACTGTCCACGGCCGGGTCTGGACCAGAAGAACAACTGTGTGGAGCCGGGCTCCGCACAACAAGAAGACGGCGCAAGCGGAAAACGCTGCGCAAGTCTCGGTCCGGGACCGAGACGCAACAAGAGCAGTCTGCTGGGCAGACTGCGGCGGTGACGCCGAATGTAAAGACGCTAAGCGGCTTGACGCGCACCGATACTGGATTCCAGTATCAGGAAAAGGAACTCGCTAGTCCTCCGACGGCGTCGGAGTTGACTTCGCTTCCAGCCATGAGCTGGAAGCGCTTCACGCGCGACTTGCACGATGGACGCATCGAACAAGTCTGCGTTCTTTCGGACAGCGAAAGAACGGCGAGCGAGAGCGAAGAGCTGAGGCAGCTCTTCATGGGAAGTACCTCTGAGAGTGAAAACACTCTCAGTGCGAAGACGAAGCGAGAGCGCTTCGAGGAACAAGGCTGGGACTCGCTGAAGTCGAGTGCCTATTACGAACTGTTGAGGGAGTACAAAGACGTACTCCCGGAAGAGATTCCTGCGGAGCTTCCGCAGGATAAGGGCATTCAGCACGAGATTGATCTCGTGCCGGGCACGAAGTACTGTGTCACGCGGCAGTGGCCACTGCCGCGAGAGCAAGTAAAAGCAATCGACGACTTCTTTGAAAGTCGTCGCAAAGCAGGACAAGTGCGGGAATCAAAGTCCCCGCACAGTGCTCCGACGTTCTGTATCAAGAAGCCACAGGGCGGATGGCGCATCGTTCATGCCTACAACAAGCTGAACGATGCGGCGGTACCGGCGCAGACGACGATACCGCGAAAAGATGTTATCATCGATTCGATGGCCGGGAGCACCGTTTACAGTGCTCTCGACTTGCGAGATGGATTTTATCAAATCCTAATGCGTGAGAGGGATATCCCTCTCACGGCAGTGAGCACGCCAAGCGGCATGCTCTGGGAATGGCTAGTAATGCCACAGGGGCTCAAGAACGCCCCTGCGACTTTCAACAGGTGCGTAACGCACTTGTTGCGCTCGGTGCGCGACTTCGCGCCGAGCTATTTCGATGATGTATTCATCCACAGCCGGGCTGTGGACGAGAAGACCGACGTAGAGATGCACAGGGTGCATCTCCGGAAGCTACTCGAGCTTATGCGAAAGCATAAGCTCTACGCGAACCTGAAGAAGTGTATCTTCGGGGCGAGCGAGATACCCGTCCTCGGGTGTCTCGTAGGGAAGAATGGTGTTCGCCCTGACCCGGAAAAGGTCAGAGTGATCAATGAATGGCCAACGCCTTCAAGTGTCAAGGAACTGAGGCAGTTCCTTGGCTTGGCCACGTACTTGTGCGAGTACGTGGAGGATTATGCGGGCAAGATCCGCCCGCTGTCACAGCTTCTAAAGAAAGAAGCTGTGTGGAATTGGACACCCGATAGCCAAAAGGCATTCGATGCCGTCAAGCAGGGCTTGACTGAGGCGCCGATCTTGGCAGTGGCTGACCAAGAGCGCCCATTTCACGTAGTGTGTGACGCGTCCGATTTCGCGATCGGATGCGCGTTGATGCAGCACGATCACGAGGGCCGTGATCGTGTCGTCTACTACCAGTCGCGTCAGCTGAAAGCAGCTGAGCGTAATTATCCGGTACATGACAAGGAACTCCTTGCCATGAAATATGCACTCGCAAAGTTCCGAGTGTATTTGCTTGGGAGTAGACCATTTGTGGTCTACACCGACCATGCATCACTGCGCACCGCAGTGAAGTCGCCACACATATCACAAAGAATGGCGAGATGGCTCTCATTCTTTGCAGAATATAACTTCCGGGTCGAATACAAACCCGGAAGATTTAATGTGGTGACCGACGCGTTATCACGTCGGCCGGACTATGCAGAAGCTGCGGACGTCAATGCCATTGACGCCATGCGAACGAGCACACCCACGTCGTCTCTGTTGGACGACGTGAAGGCCGCGTACGCGCACGTCGCGGACGCGAAACCCTTGCTGGCCTATGGCACAGCGCCTTCTGACAAGTCCCGTCGGAAGCTGCCCAAGCACCTTCGAGCGCGTGCACACCGCTTTCGAGTGCACGACGGACTGCTTCTTTATAATGCAGTCGACGACAACGCGGATCGCGTTGTCGTGCCGAATGACCATGACCTGCGACTCAGGATCATGTACGAGTATCATGATGCCCCGACCGCGGGACATCTCGGACGTGAGAAGACATACGTCCTTCTCACGCGCGACTACTACTGGCACCACCAGTATAAGCGGGTGCGCAAGTACATCCGTGCTTGTGAGGTATGCCAACGCGTAAAGCCTGCGCCATTCGCGCAGGCTCCGTTACAATCACTACCGACTCCGTCGGAGTGTTGGAAGTCCATATCTTTGGACTTCATCTTTGGTCTTCCCCCGGATAGCGGAGGGAACACCGGTGTTGTGGTCTTTGTAGACCGCATCAGCAAGATGGTACAACTTGCTGCGGTGCCAGCAGAGGTGACCGGGAAGCAGACGGCCCGTCTGCTCGTCGACATGGTGTTCAAATACCATGGCATGCCGTCCGATATCGTGTCGGACAGAGACCCGCGCTTCACAGCGCATCTGTGGCAAGAAGTGTTTACACTTCTTGGGAGCCAGCTTTCAATGTCGACTGAGGATCATCCGCAGACGGACGGTCAAACCGAGCGCGTGAATCGCGTGCTCGTCGACATTTTGAAGAGCTACGCTCACTCGTTCCAAAACTGGAGCGAGTGTTTGTCGATGGCGGAATTCGCCATCAACAACTCGGTGCATGCCTCGACTGGGCATACACCGTTTTATGTGAATGCCATGCGGCATCCCCGTCTGCCGAGTTTACTCGGAGTGGTGGCTCCCATTTTAAGTGGGGGAGGATCTGCGACTGCAACACAACAGCCGCAGAAAACCGCTGCCACTTGCACAGTGTCAGCTGCAACAATGGACAAACCACATGAGTCTGCGCCCTGCGCAGACTCCCCCAACAACAAGGCCAACGACCACGGGTCTGCGCAGGGCGCAGACACCGCGAAGAACCACGCAGAGGCCGGGCCTCTAGCGGAGAGTGAGCTGAATGACTTCAGCTCGGATGCAATCAGTTTCATCACCAAAAGACAAGCCGTAATTCGGCTTGTCCAAGACACAATAGCAGCTTCTGTTGATCAACAGAAGCTGAACGCAGACAATGCGGGCAGAGGCAACACAAATGAATTTAAAGTTGATTGATGAGTTTTGTTAGCTACACGAAACCTAGACATGCAGTTTCGGATTTCGGAGCAAGCAAGCTTGCTCTGCGCTTCATCGGGCCGTTCACTGTGTTGTCACGGCACGGCAACGCATACACGCTAGACATACCGTCTAGCATGCGCCTCCATCCGACCTTTTACGTCGGACGGCTGAAGCCATACCTGCAGCACGAGCCATCTAGCTCGGCTGACCCGAAGCCTCGGCAGGAGCCGAGGCAGAAGCGGAAGCCTTGGCCTCGGCGACGAGCAGCCTCTCCTCCAGCGCGCGGACGCGCTGGAGCAACCCCTTCATCTGGGTCCCCAGCTCGACCTGGATATTCGAGGCGGTTTGCGAGACCGCCGCGACTTGGGCCTTCTGGTTCGCCAGCTCCTGTTTCAGGGCGGCGAACTCAGCGCCCTGCAGACGCTCCACGGCGGTCACCCGGTCGTGGAGAGGCGCATACTGATCAGCCCGGGGATGATCATACCCGGGGCGTGTTCCCACCCCCGCCACCGCCGATCCGTGACGCCCGCGGCTCAACCCGCTGGATTGTTGAGCGGATTGTTGACCATAGTATCCCGAAAACGAACCCTCAAGGGGCTCGTTTTCGTATTCGTTGGAGAGGATTTCCTCCCCATCGAGATACATGGGAGCCGCGGAACGTCTTGCTGGAGGACGTTCCGGAAATGGTGAGGGCGTACGAGGAGCAGTACGCGCTGGTGCAGCGGAAGTAGTACGAGCGCTGCGATCATCGCTAGCGCCCGAACCCTCACGTGCTAAGAACTTAGCACGGAGCTCTTTGAGACTCTCGGGCACACGGAACGACGTGTACCCGTTCAGGTCGCGGTCGCTCAAGCGGACCGCGCCTGGGAAGCACTTCGTGCACTGAAAGCCCTCGGGCACAGCGCACGGCACATTTGCCTCCTCAGCAGCAGCATCTTTCTATCAATCAGAGACATGCATATTAGCGGGGCTCTGACAGCCAGCTGCTGCCAACCCTTTCATAGATGATAAACAGTTTTTAGCAGATTTTAGAGGAAGATCAATTTACAAACAATACAGTTCTCATTTTACCTTAAACTAGCTACTTGGTGTTTTATTTGATTTATATTATACTTGTGGACTCAAGTATAATTAATTCAAATTATTAATAAACTCCTACGCTTCCTCATACACGTAGCGCGACGTGTAAGCTAAAGTAGTGAGCCAAAGTAGGCCCACTACACTTGTCTAGTTCTCGGCAAATCGACATCTTGTTAGATATTACTTTCGGCTGGCTATCTTCTATCACTTCATTGACTTTAATAAAGCTTTCAGTATGCTTGACTTGACTATGATTCGACTTGTTGACGTCGACCTTCGTCACGGCATTGACACGAAGCGGCTCCAGAAAATTTGCCCAAGTCTCTGCTCAGTGACCCGGCCAGCGACAGGCCCGTAAGACATGCGACGGAAGAGCACAAGAGAAGAGCGAAGACACAAGCGAGAAAGAAGGCTCAAGCAAGTCCAGACAGAGAACCGAAGAAAATTGCTCAAGATCGTCCAGACTCCCGCCAAAGTGAAGTCAAGTCAAACTCCAGACTCATTGGTCTCCGGACCCCGGACGCAGGATTCCAGACACCAGGCTCCGGACGAAGATCTTCGATGGGCGACCGGTCGCGCCCTGTCCCAGCCTGATTTGTACCCAGAAAGGTCTTCCAAGTCTCAAGTATACTCCGACCAAGATGTTAACGACCGACCAAGACGACCGACCATGATATGTTATGCACCGACCAGATTCCTGCCTTATCCATGACCTGCTCGACATGCGACGTGATTACGCCACGCCCCGACTATAGTGAAACCAAGATAAAAGAGCTGATTCCAGAGAGAACAGTGGATACAGAAGCCTAAGAAAAGATAATCAGAGAGTTCAATTTGCCAAGAAGGGCGCAAGTGCTTCCCCGTCCCCAGGGACGAGGTGTGCTGTCAAGTAAGCGAGAGGAACAAGCCTCGACCGGAGGGATTAACCCTGCCGGCGGCCCTAAGCTACAAGACCTGCGTTTGGACGCGTCGTGACCGCGAATACCGCCGTGGAACTCCCCCAAAGGCTAAGACCAAGTTAGGCGGTGGTCGGGCGACGCGCGCTCCGAGGTGACCTGTCCTATTTCATATTCCAGTTGTTGGTCCTTCGTTCGGAGGTCCCATTTCATATTGACTGCGTTTCTAGGAGGTTGTGTGTAGTCCCCCCTAGATCCGATTGATTGACTACTGTGTGATATGATTGTATACTGGCTGACCAGAGGTTGTTCTCCTCTTGGAGTTGAACGTTTGGAAAGTCTTCCGCCTGGAGCTAATTATCTCCTTGCGGGAGCTGGTGCGCGTGAGTGAAGGGTGCTTTCGGACTCGATCGGTGGTCCGGAAGAAACCCCAGTAGACCGGTGTACGGGCCCCCGCTCAAGGCCCCCCCCCCCCCCCCCCCCCAAAGAATAAGTAGCGGCTGTATACTCGTATATTTGCATATTAACTCTCTGATTTTGAAGGTTTGGCTGGGAGGATCTGCTTGTGATCTCAACCCCAGTCGTGGAGACCTACGTTTGAAGTAGCGTAAGCGCTCTACACCCAAGACCTTATCATTGTGAAAAAAAACTCACCAGGTGAAGTTCGTTCTATCGAAGATAAACGACACCTACAGGGATTCACAAGGTCACACGCCACCTCCGTTTGGAGCACCTAGTGCTGCTATCGGAGTCTGACCCCATTGGGAAAATCCGTAAGGAGGAGTAATTCTCCGGACGGGCGGCCCCGTGGCATCGTGCTATACACCTGGGCGGCAAAAGGCGCTCACCCGCCTCGCCACAGCTGGTGCGCGTGCCCGGATTTGGTAGTCCGTGGAATTTCACCGAGTTTTTTATATTATATTGATTGAGATCTAGGGTGTTGACTGCTAACGATCTTCTAACCGTGGTTGATATGGCTGGAAGTGGAAGCAGGAAGAAGGAAGGGCGACGGCAGTCGGCGGAGTCTGAACCAAGCCGGCAGTCGCGTCGAGTCGCGAACTTGGGAGTCGAGCCGCGTCGACCTCTGGAAGACGTCGAACGTGACGCCCGGAAGGCCAACGCGGCAAAACGCAAGGCTGTCAAGGAAGCGAAGGAAGCGTCGGCTCCAAGCGAGACGACTTCTGGACCCGCTGTTCCAGACGCGCACCAGGTGTCCAAGAACGGCGACCAGGAGACGGCTCTGGAAGATGCTGACACTTCCATGTCGGCGGACTCGAAGCTGGGTCCGGACGACGAGGACAAGTCCGCTCCGGACATGTCCGCCAAGGCGTCTGCGGGAGGCGCCGATGTGGTTGGGCCCCCGGTGGGTGGTCGAGTTTTGGACTCCCCCCAACCGGAACATGAGGTCGAGGCTTCGGATGTCGACGACGAAGTCCAATACGTTGGGACGAAGAAGCCTTTGGAAGGTCCGGGTGACGACGTCGAAGTTGTCGAAGTTGACTCCGAGCCGGACGACGAAGTGCAGCTGGTGAAGGTCGAACCGGCGGTCAAGAAGGAAGCCTACCTGTCTACGGTTCAGGAAGACCAAGTGCTCGAGGACACGGAAGTGTTTTCGCCGAAGTCCTCCGCAACGGCTTCTGCCCGAACGCTGACTCAAGTCCGACCGACACCGGTGTCTCCATCGGAAGTTCAAGTGAAAGCGTATGTGGCTGACCAAGTGCGACGATGGGAGAGGGACGTCTCCGAAAGAAGTGTTCCTCCGAACATCAAGTATGAATGGCCTCAAGTTCATTTGGATTCAACGGCTTACATGTCTGCTATCCTGACTACCTCTGAGTACTTACGGAAGCGGACGTCGATGGCCGTGGAGGCGGACGCTTGGATCGCCGAGATGGAGCTGACACGTCGGACGTTTGGGGTCACCCGAGACGGGACGGCTGCGACGATTCCGGTCGGACTTTTCTCCCCACGCGAGTGTGTTGCAGTCCTTCAGACGCAACTGTTCGAGTCCGGCTTCAGTTTTCTGAACTTGGTTCCTGGCTGGTTCCGGACACGAGCTAACAAGGCGCACCCGGACTTGGTCCGCCACGTCGTCGAAGCGATGCTCCTGCTGCTGTCTATCGAGCCGAGTTGAAGCAGCTGATGACCAAGGCGTCCGAAGTCCAAGCGCAGATGGCTCGCCCCGAACGACCGCGTCCAGACTTGACTGTGCCGGAGCTTGGCGCGGAGATGACCGATCATGAATTCGAGTTGCTGGGACGCGGCTACATCCAGATGCTCAAGGTGTCTGGACTTCGGACGCCGCGAAGTCTGAGGAGCCCCGCGGTGAGCGAGCCTGGACCCAAGCGCGTCCAACGTGTGCCGGCGCTCGCACCTCCGTCGTCCATCCCGACGCCTGAGTCCCCGCAGTCTGTGTCGTCGTCCGCTTTCCGAAGTCTGGAAGGCGCTCGACCTGGCAGTGTGGAGCCCGGTCTGGATGCCTCTGTCAAGTCGGAATCTCGAGCATCGTTAAGCCTCTTCGGGACGTCAGGTGGCTCGGACGAGTCGTTTGCTAGCGCCACGTCAGGATCGCGAACCTCGAGGGACAGCTCGTCCAGATCTTCGGGACTGAGCTGGTGTCAGGACGCTGGATCACACATGCCGGCAGTTCCGATGGCGATGACTGCCCAGACGCTTGGTGGTGTGGCCCCGGTCGAATCCGCGATGGCCATGTACGTCACCCAGGCAGCTCTCCCTCCGAACTCGGTGCGCGTGGATCAAGACGATGTCGTTATGTCGGAGTCCGAACGATCGCACGCCCGGGGACGGGGATCGAAGGCATTCCGGCGTCGCTCCAAGCTTCGAAGTCCGTCGCCATCCGAGGGTTCCAGCAGCGACGATGATAGCCGACTCCGCAGGTCCAGCCGACGCTCCCAGTCTGAACGTTCGTACCGCTCGGGACGATCACATGATTCAGCCAGTTCTGGAAGCACGCAAGTCGCCTTGAACGCCATGTTCCAGGTGCAGGAGGCGGTCGCCAGGATGGAGAGGCACCAGGACTCCGCGCTCGAGAAGCTGAACACCAAGCCGGACTTGGAAGTCGCTCGGAGGTTCGGACCCCCGGCTCGGGACTCACCTGCGAAGGAGGAGTCCACCCGGAGCCCAGCCGACGACACTTGGACACGCCGCGAGGCGGAGACCCGGGAAGCCGCTCGACTGGAAGTCGCGCGTCTGGAACGTGAGCGAGCGGACGCACTCCTGGCACAGTACCGTGCCCAGACGGAGGCATGTCAGGCCGAAGAAGCGCAGCGCGTGGCGGCCATGATGGAGTCCTTGCAGCGCGAGCTAGAAGACATGCGTGCGGGGCGGGCCCATGAACGAGAGGCGGCCAAGAATGTCCAGAAGTCTCTGACTGGACAGTTGCGCGACCTTCGTGCAACATCCGCCCAGACGCCTCCGCGACCGTTCGCATTCAGACCTGATTTGGCAACTCGGGACCCTCATGTGACAACGGAAAATCCAGTGGTGACCAGTCGTCAGGTCAGGTGTCCAGAATCCAGTGGCGTAATCAGTGATGACGCAATCAGGGGAGATGTCACACGGACCTCGACGGACCTCGACGAATTCCTGGCGGCCCGGCTTCGGGCGACCCTCAGCGCCGCCGCCAAGACCGAGGCCGCGCCGCCGCGCGTCAAGAACGAGAGCGCCCCCGACGCCTCCGCACGTGGACACGCCGACGCGCGCCCCGAACGAAAGGCGCAGGCGGAGGGCGTGCCGCAGCGCAAGGCGCAAGCTGACTCGGCGAGACGGGCGAAGTCTGCGGGTGGCAAGTCGACAGAGCGAGGGGGAAGGGACGCCTCGTCCCGTAGAGAAAATCGAAGAAATCCCCAAGCACCGTGGTGACCCAGATAGTTCCGATTCTGGCTCAAGCTCCGACGGGAGTTCTTCGGACTCCGACAGCTCCAATAGCTCGTCGTTTGAAGATGTCGCCCCGAGCGCACCGACTGCTGCAGGCCCGGGAGGGACGCTATTCACGTTCCGGCCGTATGTGAATGCGAACAGCCTGGAGGACTTCGACGAGAAGGCATCGCTGGCGGTTCGGACAAGGTGGCTGGAGATATTCCAGAGCATCGCGGCTCAGGGCGGATGGACGGACAAGGTCAAGATATACGAGATGAAGCTCAAGTTGTCCGCCGCCGTCCGGAACTGGCGCGCGAACCTTCGTCCGAAGGTGAGACGAGACTGAGGAAGTTCCTGAAGGAGTTCCGTGAGATGTATTGCAAAGCAAAGACCTCAGACTCCGAACGCTACTACACGATGGTTCAGAGGAGGTCAGAAAGCCCGCTAGAGTTTTACTATCGCCTGAACAAGGTGGAAGATAAGGCGGGTATCGATTTCGACTCGTCGTCCAAGAAGCGGGAACGTCATCTGAAGGTACTCACGAAGAAGCTCTTGGACTCACGCCTTCGTTTGACGTTGCAAGGCCAACGCATCCGGAGATTGCGTGACTTGGAGTACGTCCTAAAGCAGCACGAAGAGATGACCCAAGGCGACGACTACGATGCTCCTCCGGCCAAGCGGGACTTCCGGGCGGACAATGTCCCGCACGGACGTTTCCAGTCGAAGCGTGCCGGCCGCGCGTATGTGGTTCAGGACGAAGATGTGTCGGCCGAAGGTGAAGATGATCGGGAAGTGCGGTTCCAAGATGCGGTGGAAGAAGTTCCTACCACTCCGTCGACGGCAAGCTCGGCTGTTGGAAGTGCGCCAACCGGAGGTGATTCCAGGCGAGACGAAGATCGCGTGCAAGCTATTTCAAGCACTGTCTTCCGGATTATGGAGAACTCAGGTTGGAGACCTCCTTCGGGCGGAGATTTCCGAACACCACCTCGGTATCCTCGTTTCGACACTGCGAACCGCACCAAGTTCTGTGAGCGCTGCAATAATTTTGGACATTCTACAGAGAGCTGCTGGACCGACCTCAAGTGTGATCGCTGCGGCCGGAAAGGGCACCCTGCCCGCCTGCGCAGAGTTCGACCCTGCCTGTTCTGCAAAAAGTTTCATGAAGACCAATGTGAAGAGTGGAAGAAGCTCGAAGCTGTGAAGACTCTCGCTCGTCAAGGTACACTGGACCTTCCGTCCGCTATCCGGAATCAACTACTGGATGGGGACGTCGATTCTGGGGAACAACAGTTAAACTAACAAGCCCGCTGGATGGGGATCCAGAACGCGTCGGGCTCAAGACTACCCCGGAATTGTGTGTCCTAGTGTACTTTGGACCAGAATTGAGGAGCAAGCACCAAGATAACCATCAATGCATGACTGTGTTTTCATAGGAAAACGACAAGTACCTATCCGATCAACAGCGTTTGGAGCGGTCTCGGTTGGAAGAAAGTCGTCTGGGGGATAATGATTCGGACGACCCTCCCGAATTCCGACTGGGGCCCGGCCAAAGGTACGGATGGTGGAAAGAACACAATCCTGAGGACACCAAGAAAGTGGCGATGGTGCATGGTGCTGTGAACAATTATCGAACGGATATCCTCCTGGACTCCGGAGCATCTGTTAGCATGGTGAGTTTGGACCTTGCGCGTAGGCTCAAACTCCGACTTAAGTTTTGCAAACAGCTCCGGGTGTCAGGACTGGGTGGTGTCCCGACGATTATCACGGCTACTACCGAGGTGAAGATTACCATGGGACCTTGCGTGGTCTACATTATGGAACTATGGGTCGCGAACATTGGCGAAGGTGTGGATGTGCTTCTCGGCATGAACTTCATGTACTCGGCTGGGGTTCGATTGTGCGCTCAGGAAGGGTTGGTCAAGCTGCCGGACGAAGAGACGGTACTGCTAGCTGGTCGGACTGCGGACCACATGGGACGTGGCCTGGACCTGGCCATCACTCCGAAAGAGAGTCTGTACTTGGCCCCGGGTGGGGCGGCCGTCGTCCGAATTGACAACGGCCAGAGCAATCCGCAACGCGAAGTCGTTTGGGCTGGTCGAGGTGACCGCTGGGTTACGCAGATTATCTATGCTGCGAAGTCCTGACCAGTTGCTGTGAAGGTGGTCAACATTTCGGACAAGACAGTCTGGATTGACCCTCGAACGGCGGTGGCCCGGGTTGTGGAGTTTGGATTTTTCCCGACAGCTGGAAGGTTTGTCCGTCCAGGATTACGGAGGTATCGAGAATGGCAAGTGATGATTTATGAAAGTACCAACTCGAGGGAGCTCAGAGAGCGTGAGGAGCGACTCGCTCGAGTGCATCAGAGTTCCGAACCACCGTGTGTCCAGACGCCCGATTACCCGTGGCCCACGAAGTTACTCACTCGGTCACCAGTTGATTCGGCGCAGGTGCACATGGTGCGCCTGCAGCCTAAACCTGGCGTGAAGGTGGAAGGGCGTTGCCCGGATCAGACTCCTCGACTTTCGGGAACCGAGAGTTCCGGAGTGTCCGAAAGAGAATGCACGGTTCCTGAGACTGCCCCAGGTGAGGTACCCGTACCAGGCGGGAATGGTGAGAATGCGAACTCGGTGTCTGAAGTTGCGAAGGTCCAGTCAGAAACGATCGAAGATCCTGAAATGAGCCCGGATGAAGACTCTGGTTCGGACTCGGACGAGTTTTATGACGCGATCACTTTGACGATGAGTGTCTGACCAAGTGTGTTCCGGAAGCCCCCGTCAAAGTCGAGCCGAAGGTTCAACGGAGTCCTGGACGATTGTCTATTCCAGTCCGAAGGCTCGAAGTGGTGTACGAACGGTGCATGCAGATGAGTGCGGAAGAGCTGAACTTTGAACCAGCCGTGTACATCCACGAAGGTAGTGAGTTGCTGGCTCAGCTGCGCGACGAACTGGCCATGCTTCCGGAACTCCAAGCGTTGAGTCGAAGGTGCGATATCAAGAAGGCCGACGTTGGAGAACCTGGACGGACTACTTCGTCCGAAGAGGAGAAACTTCGAATGCACCTGAGGTATCACCACAAGATATTCTTGGGAGACGGGAATGCTGCCCCCGCGCCGGCTCGTGGTGTGTGGTGTGATCTAGATGTCGGTGATGCTAAACCAGTTGCTCAGCGTCCGAGGTCAATCGCCCCACACTTAGCGATCAAGGTCTACGAGTTGCTGAAGAAGCTTTTGGATACAGGGCTGATAGAACACTCCGAATCGCCGTGGGCTTCCCCGATCGTCATCGTCCTGAAGAAGAACGGTGTTTACATTCGGATGTGTATCGACTACCGAGTGGTGAATGGATTCATTCAACTGTCCAATTATCCTCTGCCTTTGATCGACGATCTATTGATTGACTTTGAGAGTGCAATGTGGTTTTATGTCTGGACATGGCGAGTGGATTCTGGGCCATCCGGATGACTGAACGTGCGAAGCGGATCTCGGCCTTCGTCTGTCCATTCGGGCACTTCCAGTGGGTTCGGATGCCGTTTGGACTCAATAATGCACCTTTGGTGTATCAGGCCGTAATTAATAACTGCCTGTGGGGTTTCGTGAGACTGTCTCCTGAAGACAAAGCTGAAGTGGACCAAGACGTTCTGGACTTCCTTGGTTCGGATCCGTCCAGGAGTGACTCCGAAGCCCAAGTGTTGGTATTGACGGATACAGCGACGGTGTTCCAGAGGAACATCCCTGCTCCAGACAGCATGGGTCCGGTTTTGGGACGGAGCTCGTACATTGATGACATCGCACATGGTGCGCCCATCTGGGACAAGCTTTGTGAGGATCTGAATGCTCTTCTATTCCACTTGCGCTACTGGAACATTTCTGTGAGTCTCCCGAAAAGTGAGTTCGGAAAGCTGTCGATTCCATACCTGTCGCCTGAAATCAGTGCAGAGGGGATTCGGGCAGTTCCGAAAATCGCTAAGGGAGTTCAAGACCTGCCATTCCCGAAGACTCTGAAAGGATTGCAGTCTTTTCTTGGAAGTCTGAACGACTATCATAAGTTTATTGAAGACTTTCCGGTAGTGGCTGCAGTCTTGTACGAGCTTTCAGACGACCAAGTGCAAGCCGGACGAGATCTCACCAGGGCCAAGGCCGCGTTCGAGATTCTCAAGAAGAAGATCGTTTCGACCCCACGGCTCCGGCATCCAGACCGGACAAAGCCGTTCGTGATCATCCCGCATGCCAACCGTTGGGCTGCTTGCGCGGTTCTCGGTCAGGAATACGATGGAAAGATCCAACCGGTGCGGTTTACTGGACGAGTTCTGAACGACGCTGAGCTCCGATATCACATAGCTGAGAAGGAGGTGATTGCTGTGTTAAGAGTCCTTCAAGTCTTCCGAACACTTCTCGAGGGTTGTCGTCTGGAAGTCTACTCTCGACACTTAGTCTTCAAGTGGATTCTCCAGTCGAAATCTGCCGACGGACGCTGTGTTCCGTGGGGAGTTATCCTCTCACACTGGGATATCACCGTCCGGAAGGTCCAGAAGGATGAAGACGGTCTGGCGGCTATCATGGGAGCCGGGATCACCCCACGTGAACGTTTGGACGAAGTCGCAGAAGCACTGATACCTGCCAAGGGACGCGTCCGGAAGCCACCAGTTCTCAGTGTGGAGATGCTCGACGATACCTATCAGGGCGTCGTCCTGAGTTTCGGTGGTGCGGCCAAGACCTCGACTCGGCAAGGAAGCTGCGGATGTATTCTCTGGCAGCTCCCCGGCTGGAAGGTACTCGAAGCCCGAGGTTTTGTTTTGGACGACGTGACAGTCAACGATGCGGAGTATCATGGATTCCTGAAAGGAGTCCAGATGGCGCTCGATCGTCAAGTCAAAGACTTGGTGGTTGTGGGAGATTCTCGGATTGTGATTCAACAAGTCCAAGGTCTCATCAACTGTCACCAGCCGAACCTCCAGAAACACTTGGCTGAGTGTGAAGTCCAGAAGGATAAGTTCCGGACGTTGCGACTGGTCCACGTTAAGCGCGAGTACAACCAAGCTGCCGACTGCCTGACGTCGAAGACGCTGGCGCTCGGAGGGTCCTGGACTGTTCAGGATTCCGAAGAGTGGACTCACCTGGAAAGAGTGTCGAAGATTGCAGAGAAGCTGATGAAGCCAAAGGTGGTCCATCTGGACGGAGACCCACCTCCGCGTCCTGAGACTTCGGCCCGGATGGATATTGACGCAGTGGCTGCAGATTCACAGTCCGCGCCGCTCTCTCGTGCGACAAGAGGCTTCGCCGCGTTGACAAGGTCGAAGGCCAGGGACGCTGTACATCCGGATCCGGGAGTTGAGGACATTGCTCCTCCTGGTGATAGGGAACCTCAGCAACCCATGGGTCCCCTCGAGTATCAGGCCGCACGGTGGAGACATATCAGGAAGCACCAGGACCGGGATGCCTACTTGTCCGAAATCAAGTCGTTCCTGAAAGGGGATATCGACAGATTCTCGCCGAGAAGGCTCCGCAAGATTGCCAAGGTGGCGGACTTGTTTGCGTTAGATGCTCGGGATGTGGTATACCGTCTGGCCCGATCGACTCGAGACCGCCCTCGCGACTTTGTAGATGAACCGAGACTGGTGATCCCGGAATCCCTGCGACCAGACATGCTGCACTACGCACACGAGGATTTCCAAGGTGGTCACCAAGGCATCACCCGGACGTACGAGAGACTTCATTCGGAATTCTACTGGCCAGGGATGTACGCTGATGTTGAGCGCTGTGTCAAGGAGTGTGTCGACTGTGCGAGTGGCAAGGGACGACCGCCCAACGAAGGACCGTCGCCCGGAAATATTGAGCCCAGACGTCCGTTCGAAGTTGTCTCGATGGACTTTGTCACTCACATGCCGGAGTCCGAACGTGGAAACACCTTTCTGCTGTTGTTCCAGGATGCGTTTTCCGGATTCGTGATGTGCAAGCCCATGCGGTCGACTACTGCTCAAGACGTCGCAGAGGTCTACGAAGAATGTGTGTTCCGGAGGTTCGGAGCGAGCTCCATGGTCCGACATGATCAGGACCCCCGCTTCATGAGTGAGGTCTTCACACGGTTCAGAGAACTTCTGGAAAGCAAGCAGCGAGCCACTCTCGCTTATCGTCCGCAAGCTAATGGTCAACAGGAGCGGTCCGTCCAGACTGTCGTTCGAAGTATCCGAGCGTACATTGCTGAGGCGGACCAAAGTGACTGGGACGACCACGCGGAGAGGCTCATGTTTGCTCTGAACACGTCGTTCGATGCCACGCGTCTGGATACACCCTTCTACCTAGTGCATGGTTGGGACGCTCAAGGGACGCTGTCTGCGATGTTGGGTCCTAAACCCTCTAGCGTTCCGGAGCGGACTGCCTATGAGTGGCGTCGGAAGCTTCAGCGGCAATATAGCTATGCGCAAGCATGTGCCGAGGATCTGCAGAAGAAGGCAAAACACCAGCGTTCTGAGGTCCAGACGCAGAAGTAGAGAGCGCTGTCCGCACGACTGAAGTCTGGGTTCGAGATGGGAGATTCGGTCTGGCTATACATTCCGAATGTCCAGCCGGGTCTCAGCCGTAAACTTGCCCACATGTGGTATGACCCCTTCCGGATTGAAGAGATGCACGACGACTTCCGAGTCAAGCTCAAGATTGGTGACACGGGGTACCGGGTTAATCCCTGGGTCCATGTCAGTCGACTTAAGCCGCGTGTCCTCTTCCCGAAGCGTCTAGCCGGAGAGGTCGAAGTGTCCGGAGACGATGACTTCGACGCGGCCTTACTTCCGGAGGACAGCTGGGAGCCAGACTCAGAGCGTGACGAGTATGAAGTGGAGAATATTCTGGACCTCAGGTGGTCTAAACGGACCCGAACGTCTAGACGCACTCAAGAGTACCTCGTTAAGTGGAAAGGGTACGACGACCCCGAATGGTTGCCCGTGTCTCAACTCAGTTGTGGAGCATTGCTGTACGCGTTCAATCAAGGTGCACGTGCACGAGCCCGGTTCCAGACGATGCAGGCTGGGGACGATCACCCCAGAGCCTAGTACATGTCTGAACTGGATCGACTGCGCGGATGTGCCCCTCAACGGAATGTGCTTTGAATCAATAGATTTGCGATGTGAGTTCAGATATGATATTTCGGAGTGTCAAGTGGAGAACGAGTGGAGATTTTCGGAAAGACGAAGCTTGGAGTTTGAGAAGTTTGGAGTTTCAGGACTAAGATGACGAAAAGATAAGACTGAGGAAAACGTAGAAGATTTATTCAAGAGGAATTACGCATAATGAGTGCGGACGCTACGCCTGCGACTTGGTCCGGAGATTAATCTTCAATCGAGTCACGCTGTCCGGCTGGAATCAGAGTGCGGCGAACATCTTCCGGCAGATGGGCGATGCGCTCGTCGTCCGAAGAGCAGAGTCCCCATTCCGTACGAGCCGGCTCGCGAGCATCCAGAAGCTCCATCTGTTCCTTCAGAGTGTAGCGGACATCAGTTCCAGGCTTGGTGTGGTCCCGACTCATCAGGATCCAGTAGCAGACACGCTTGGGAAACTTCCAGATGCCCGGTTCGTTCCAGATGGAAGCCGGGACGACCTTGTCAATGTGCTTCTCCTCGGTGGCAGCCCGCTTCCTGACGCTCTCATGGTTCTTGCCACGCCGGAGGCTGAGCTTCCGGACAAACTTGGAGTCGCAGTCCCGATCCAGCACGATCCAATGGAGCGCATGCCAAAACGCCTCTGCATTGTCTTCCATGAAATCGATCCAATCTTCGATTGCCTTGATCGCACTTGTGCTGAGACTGGAACGCCGGTGGAAGAAGAACTCCGCTCGGCGCTCGCCGGACATCTTGACCCAGGGATGTGTAACCAGGAAGGACGAAAGCTGAACCTGCGCTTGGGGAACCTTCGCTTGCTCAGTGTCGAGCGTTTGAAGGCTCTCGGGGACCGCGGCACCTGACCCTTGTGGCTGATTCGCCGGGCTCGAGGCTTTTCTGCTGGATGGAGGCGTGGGCGCCTTGCTCTTGGACCCGGAGGCCGGAGTCCCCCCTTTCGGGGCGGGCGGCTGCCACTCCGTCTCCTCCTCCTCTTCCTCCGCCTCGCTCTCATCGCTTGAGCTACGAGAAGCGCTCGGACGAGGTCCATCGCCTACGCCTGGTGTGGCGGAGCCAGCCCCGGCCGGGGCTTTGCTCGCGGCGCTCGCTGCAGACGCGACCACCATCGTCTTGTTTGGCGGATGGGAAATCGCGATTTGGCTGCGTTTCGACGAAAGAAGTTTTCCGATTGATGTTTTGAGACCCGATTGGCTGACGCGACATGGGACAAAGAAGGAGGCCACTTCCGCGAGCTGGGCTACCTTGCCGCCCTCCGGACCACTCCGACGTTTGGACATTTTCGTCCGCCTTGCTACGCGTGGTCTCATCGCAACCTATCAGTTCGGGAGTAAATTCCTCTATGAGAGATTGGGATGAGAGGGACGGTTGACACGAAGCGGCTCCAGAAAATTTGCCCAAGTCTCTGCTCAGTGACCCGGCCAGCGACAGGCCCGTAAGACATGCGACGGAATAGCACAAGAGAAGAGCGAAGACACAAGCGAGAAAGAAGGCTCAAGCAAGTCCAGACAGAGAACCGAAGAAAATTGCTCAAGATCGTCCAGACTCCCGCCAAAGTGAAGTCAAGTCAAACTCCAGACTCATTGGTCTCCGGACCCCGGACGCAGGATTCCAGACACCAGGCTCCGGACGAAGATCTTCGATGGGCGACCGGTCGCGCCCTGTCCCAGCCTGATTTGTACCCAGAAAGGTCTTCCAAGTCTCAAGTATACTCCGACCAAGATGTTAACGACCGACCAAGACGACCGACCATGATATGTTATGCACCGACCAGATTCCTGCCTTATCCATGACCTGCTCGACATGCGACGTGATTACGCCACGCCCCGACTATAGTGAAACCAAGATAAAAGAGCTGATTCCAGAGAGAACAGTGGATACAGAAGCCTAAGAAAAGATAATCAGAGAGTTCAATTTGCCAAGAAGGGCGCAAGTGCTTCCCCGTCCCCAGGGACGAGGTGTGCTGTCAAGTAAGCGAGAGGAACAAGCCTCGACCGGAGGGATTAACCCTGCCGGCGGCCCTAAGCTACAAGACCTGCGTTTGGACGCGTCGTGACCGCGAATACCGCCGTGGAACTCCCCCAAAGGCTAAGACCAAGTTAGGCGGTGGTCGGGCGACGCGCGCTCCGAGGTGACCTGTCCTATTTCATATTCCAGTTGTTGGTCCTTCGTTCGGAGGTCCCATTTCATATTGACTGCGTTTCTAGGAGGTTGTGTGTAGTCCCCCCTAGATCCGATTGATTGACTACTGTGTGATATGATTGTATACTGGCTGACCAGAGGTTGTTCTCCTCTTGGAGTTGAACGTTTGGAAAGTCTTCCGCCTGGAGCTAATTATCTCCTTGCGGGAGCTGGTGCGCGTGAGTGAAGGGTGCTTTCGGACTCGATCGGTGGTCCGGAAGAAACCCCAGTAGACCGGTGTACGGGCCCCCCGCTCAAGGCCCCCCCCCCCCCCCCAAAGAATAAGTAGCGGCTGTATACTCGTATATTTGCATATTAACTCTCTAATTTTGAAGGTTTGGCTGGAAGGATCTGCTTGTGATCTCAACCCCAGTCGTGGAGACCTACGTTTGAAGTAGCGTAAGCGCTCTACACCCAAGACCTTATCATTGTGAAAAAAAACTCACCAGGTGAAGTTCGTTCTATCGAAGATAAACGACACCTACAGGGATTCACAAGGTCACACGCCACCTCCGTTTGGAGCACCTAGTGCTGCTATCGGAGTCTGACCCCATTGGGAAAATCCGTAAGGAGGAGTAATTCTCCGGACGGGCGGCCCCGTGGCATCGTGCTACACCTGGGCGGCAAAAGGCGCTCACCCGCCTCGCCACAGCATCACATCTGAGTACATCGACCCTTCGCGGTCGAACTGGCCTCCGGCATCTAACGTGCGGCTGATACAGTGTTGATGGGTGTGCTTTGGTCTCATTCAGACTGAGGACAAGCTCCACGATATTATCACGGGAAGCTTGTACTGGATGGATCCTCACTTGAATCCATCCAGGGTGGTCATCCGAGGAGTGTGGCATTTGGTAATTCAGTGTGTCACGATCCGGGATGCCACTATCCAGTCTGGTTAACCGTGAGTTTTCATCCATGGGGTGCTTCATCCAACAGGGCCATGTTGTTAGGGGGGTCATTTGGTCTTGCTTCAATGTCTTGATGGAGCCAATGGAGGCTGTAGCCGGGATACGTTCTCCGACTACACTTCTACGCCTTAGGATTTTCCTGCGGTGAGGATGTCGGCGGATGGACAGGATGTGTTACTCCACGCTGAATATGAGCGCTCACCCAGGGGCACATCTCCGATCCTGTGAGCACATACTAACTGCAAGCACTGGTGATACCAAATATCCACACGAACAAGCACTCTCCACGTGTCACACAGCACACCCCTGGGTTCCAATCCAGGCTACCAACCATACTTCATCGTATCCACCCAGTTCAACAGTCGGATGTGACCACGGGAAAATCCCCGAGTCGTATCGTGTCACTCAAGTCACTCTGGCGCACAGTGAACCATGCACATGGTAGTAGAGCAGTGCCAAGCAACGATAACCATCTTGCATTCGTTCTTGAGTGTATCGTGGACCAGCTCGCAGCGATCAGCGATAGATACGGGCGCCTTGAAGATGCGTACACTGTGCTGCTTGCGCGCACGCCTCTCGTAGAGCCCGAGAATTTGACGTATGCTGAGACTCTTACTGGTGCGTCAGTCGAAGTCCCTGTGTTTGCAGCAGCCCCTACGCAAGCGAACGCGTCAACGCTGGCTGGCTGCCTTTAGACTTGGTATGCCGATCCTATGTGGCAAACACTAAAACAAAAACGCGAACAGAATTAGCGAGCGGTGGCAAAGGCAGGAGTATACATCATGATGGTTCTTTACCAGAAACCATTTGAAATACCTGTCGAGCCACCGCGTAACGATACCACCACATATCAGGCCTGGAAGCACCTGGTATGGGAGCTCGCGCTGAAGATGGACAGCACAGCAAATCAGCACCTATATACCTATGATGAAAAGAAGCCCATCCAGAAGGCATCGGCGCTTAAGAAGCACTGGCGGCAGCTGCGAACGGCGCATTCCCACTCATCCCGCGCGCTCAGCGCTCAGTTTCTTTCCCAAAAACCCAGCGGTGCTGTAGCTGATGCTTTCACGTTAGCTTCGCACCAGTGGAGGCCTTCGGTTTGGCTTAGTATTCTCTTAATCGCAACCACAATCACGCACGGAACACAAACGTCACATACAGAAAATTACCCACGGCTGGAGGCGAATCAGCGTCCAGGAAGCGTAGCCCTTCCGCTCTTCCGCTGAGCTAAGGAGGCGCTGAGAAGGAAGGGACCTGCCTCCGAAGATCAGCGTCGCTGCTCGCCACACTATCGCAGTACGCCGCATCGATCTCCACCTTGCGCTTTCCTGCGCGTCGTCCGCCTTCTTGTTGCCGGTGCGCGCAGCCATCTGCCTTCCTGTTGCCCGCACACACCGCTTTCCATCGTGCTGCTGCGTGTCGTGCCGAAGAACACCGAATGATGGAGAACGTTTGGAGAGGTTTTTATTTTATGCAAGTACGATTTTCATCCCTATCCTGCGACGTCCAAAACGAATAAATGGATGATGATTGGCGCAAGATTTTTTATGTTCCACCTGCGGAACTCTATTTCAGGTTTGGTAAATTTTCGAATTCCGGTCTGGGATCCGTCAATCACTTCTGCAACCGAAAGGAGGTTGGTGATGATAAACAAAATCATGTCGTGCTTTAAACAAGACAGAAGGTAGGATGCGCCTACTTTACTCAACGGCTTTTACTGACTGAATATCTCGATACGACACTAGTCGTCATGATGTGGTGCCTGCATGGCCGCCCCCGGTGGTGAGACGACCTGACAACTATTGCTTGAATTTGATGATGACGTGACTGAGACTAACATTGCATTCACGCATACTTGGTGGTGTTTTCTTTCTCCGACTTAAAAAGGGTTAAGCCATCCTTGCTACAACGAATATCCTTGTTCAAGGAGCGCACCAACTTTTTAACATGCCCAATCAGGCTTTAGCTGCGGTGCTGATAATGCAAAAAAAAACAAGTCAGCGCACGGTTCCTCGGTTCATCACGCGGAAACATAGCTCGGATGATATTCAAGACGTACATGAACTTATACTTATTGAACATTTAGTAACTTCTGTGGAGGACGTGAGCATCTCCGCAAAACGAGACTCAAGCATACGTGGACAGATTGCTGGTTAGATTTAAAAAAAAACACCAATTCACGATGCATTCGAATGACCCCTAATCGTACCTCGCATTTGTTCCGGCGTGGAGACACCATCCACCCCCATTAGCGGCGGTCTGGCTGAGAACTGGAGCATTGAGCGCGACCGCTGGCAGCTGGGCCGTGAGGATAAGACGCTAGGCTACATCCTCGACAGGGCTCAGAAAGACCAGAAGGTCTTCCGCGTGTTGGGAGGGTAGAATCCAAAAGACGGTGCGTGGTTACCTCCGCTAACTGCCTAAGACGAGCCTGTACTTGATCGCGCCTGCAAGCTACACCAGTTGTGTTCGCGAGCACCCTGGCACTTGCAGACAAAAACGTCACCTCGATGTAGGTATCGCAGATGTTCTTCGCCAACGCCCTTCATACATTACCCGAGACAGCAGTCCTCTCGTCACGAAGATACGGAACATATTGGCTATTGGTACGTCGGAGCTGCTTGTGTGAGTCACAATTAGCCGGGCCTTCCTATCTCCTCCCGCTGCTGCACCTGCCTCCGCTAACGATGACGAAAAGCCTTCGCGTGCGTTATGGGACCTCCTCAAACGCCAGTCTGAGCCGATACATGTCTTGATCATGCAAATCAACGCCTCGACGAGACGATGTTACCAGTAGGAGCGGAGCTACATATCGTTACAAATAGCACAACAACATTGGAAGCGTCGTGTAGAGATGTGGCGGGCTCAGTAACCGAGCAACATCCTGCTCTTGATGCCATGGGCCCACGCTCGAAGAAAAAGTAAGGTGTTCCGTTGGTGTTTGTGATCTGGTTTGAATGGCTCACGGTAGATCCTATCGTGGATTCTTCGCGATCTGCTAAAATAAGGACAGCATCAACACATGACCGAGCATGTGGTGTCTGCTTACCTTTGGGCTTCACGCGGGACACTTCGCCACCAGCTTACAAACGCGTAGTGCTAGCGCTGGGTGACACGGTGGAGCAGAATGCTCCAGCCTTCTTGAAGGCTCGCAGCCCCTCAGGATCACAGCAGGCACACTATTTACGGCGCTCCAGCAGGTGCATGATACCCGCGATGAGCTGTGGTAATTCCTCAGCGATGCCTACAGCAGTGGAAAAAAAAGAGATTAGCGAAGAGAACGAGAATGAAGAGAAAGGAGAAGACCTCGATGAGAGTGGATCCAACACTGTCGACCGAGCCAGGAGAGAGTGTCTCCGAATGAGCGAGATCTGGGCCGGGGAAGCATAAATGTTCGAGAAGGGCATACCAGCTCAAGTTGCCAGAGGCAAGGTACTCAAGGACATGCTTGAGGTATTGGTCAATCAGAGCAACATGCTGGTGGAACACCTCGCCCGATTAGCACTAATTCGTTGGGCAAAACCATGTCATGCGACGGTCAGTTTTGAGCGGCATCTTCGTTAAGTTATCTTACCAAAAAGCCTTCGTTTCATAGGTGTTAAGTCACAATCATCTTCTTTTCTTGCTACACGCCATGCCGATCGCTGGCGAATTAATCCCGTCCGGTAAAATATTCTTCGAATGGCGGTGAGACTACATCAAAGTAGCTACAAATAATGTTTTGGTGTCTCGTAATGGTCACGCCGTTTGCGAAGATAGCAGCTACCTCGTAGAGCAATCCAACGGGAACACTGCCATTAGCAATCTTGCGTTTAATGTCCATCATAGCGCACTCATTGTTAATCTCTCCAAACCTGCAATCTGCACTTTGCTCAACGACTTGTTTACAGCCAGCTCCGCATTAGTTACACCAACTTTGCCAAATTGAGAGGCAAACACTTCCGTTTGACCGGACGCTAGGTCTTCGTTGAGTAAGTACCCTCGAATTCGTCGATCACGACTGGTGATCGTTTCCAGATCGGAATCTTTGACTACTGCGAGATCTTACGCATGACATTCATCCGTACCAAACATCTGCACGATCATATCATCAGGAGTCGTTACGGCTTGGTACCTGACTGCGTGGGGGCCTTTGCACCCATTATACGTTGCTATCTGCTCCAAGCAATCACCAGGGCGGCAAATGCTTCGGGCGGTTCCGTCAATAACCCCCCAAAAGGTTTTGTAGGGTGAATCCTTTTCTTCGAATCGTGGAAGCGAAGTCATCAAGTCGATTACTCACTCGATCCCAGTCACCAGTTGAAACTAGGACGCAGTGTACCGCAATATGCTCACAGAGGTAATAAAATATAGAGCTCATGTTGCTGTCGGAACGGCCGATATTTTTTCCAGCTCGCGCTAACTTGATGGATAACCTAAGCGCTCCGGTGTAATGCAGAGCGCTTAAATACCAGACACTCAATAACCTTCTTCGAGATAGGTGGGAGTCGAAATGTCATAATCAGATAGGCAAGGTGAATTATGCGGAACCGGAATTGGTCGATGAGGTCCCTCTCGGGCAAAGCGTTGATACCGAATCGGACAACAGGAATTTTGCGTCGAAGTGTCTCCCTTTCTTGCCCACGTATATGCAGTGCAGCAGCACTCGGTACGGTTCGCGAAAACAACCCCAAGCGTCGGTATCGAGTGAGTCTTCGATGCAAGACCCAGAGGTCGATGGTGCATTTGGGCGTTCTGTGTAGGATGTTTTTCGGCTGCTTTAATTACTTGTTGCTCAAGGTCACTCGGCAAAGAACGCTCGTCGGTTGCAGCACGACCATCCGTACGGGTGTGATAAGGTGAGCCAAAATCCTCTGTCTCAACCCATCACTTGACTACCCGTGACACCCTTTTACCCAAAATCAAGTGTTCTGTGGTAAACATTAGTGTGTTTCGACACTGGCTCCAAAGTGATGGCAAACGTACTTTAGCTGGATCGCGATCCCAGTGTCTCTCTCCGATCTCAGTTTGGACTTTGGCGTGTCTAGCTTGCGCAATGGCGTTGCAGGAGTGGTGCATTGGTATTGTGGTATTCTGGAAGCGTACGTAGTGCGTGGAGTCTGTGTGCAACATCCCAGATTCCAGAGTTCGTGGGCGGTCCCCGTGTTGGCAGAGGTGACGAAAGACGTGCACACTCGCGTTACTGGAATCGCAAACGATGAACAATCGCTTGTGAGAAGTGCACAGCATGCGCCTAGTGTCTGCTGACACCCTCGCCTCCCCGTATGGCGTGACGAACCCAGTGAGTGCTTCGCTGATCCCAGTGTTCGGCTATGACTTTGGAGTTGGTTGCTGAGATGCCAATGACGTGTACTTGGGTTACTGATAGCATAGCCATAAAGCTGATATGTGTTGAGAGTGCAAGCGGTGAGTTGGATATCCGCGATCAACCTCAGATTCCAGTGTGACACGGCGACAGTTTGGGTATGACTCCTTGGTTTCCAGCTCACGCAGCAAACTTCAGTACGGTTTCTCGGACCCCGGTGACGATGCTGGGATCCTGGCGCTCGATGCGAGGTTGAGTGTGGCTTGGCCGATTCCAGATCGGTACGGTTGATCCCAATGTGGAGTGAAGGATCTGGGATCCCAGTTCTCGCCGTGGGCCTGTGTATCGTGTGGTGCATCCCAGATTGGCATGGTCGATCCCAGTATCATGTGGTGATCCCGGTGTCGTGACTTGTATCCCAGCGTGGTCACTCAGATCCCGAAGTATGGTGCGAGACCGGGCATAGCATCGCGGATCCCAGTTTGAAGTAGTTGATCCCAGTGCCAAGTGACCAATTCCAGTGTGGCTGCTCAGATGTCAGGCCAATGTGCGGTCGTGCGGTGCACCTTGGGTGGACGTCCCGAGTTTCAGTGTCGACGATGGATCTCAGTGTCGTTGATCCCAGTGTGCAACCCCGTGGCCCGGTTTGTCTGGTGTGGGCCACCCCAATCTTACTGGATACGTTGGGTGGACGATGAGATTCGGTCGGGACCGGCCGAGAATGATCTGCATAAGTAGCCGTGGGCGAAGGGTCGACTTGGGTACAAACCAGGTCTGACATTGGGTACAACTCAGCTTTGGCGTGCCCGGCAAGCTCGGGTGATCTCACATCGGCGGGCCTATCGAAGTGCCGGAATTTTAGACGGCACTCCGCGCCCAAATCAGGTTCCGGATTATGGCCAATCCTGGGATGATGAGACGCTTCGCATGATTAGACGCCCAGGCTGTCCCGGCTTTCAGCCAATCCCGAGGTGGGTTGAATCCCGGGATGATTACACGCACCCGGCTTTTCAGCCAATCCTGGGAAGATGAGACGCTCACATTGATTAGACGCGCAGCCAGTCACTTCACTTTGTAGCTATTTGTCGCGGAGAGGCGCCCTGGCGCCGGTAGGTCTCCGTTTGCATGTGTTAATTATATAATCAGAGTTCGATTTGCCCCCAAGAACGTGAGAGTGCCGCGGATTCGCAAAGGGCTCAAGTGGCACAAGGACCAAGCGCGCGCAGGTGTAAAGACTTACTCAAAATAAATTCAAGTTCGCCAACTAAAGTGGTTTCGGATATCTTTTCGTTATTGGTTTGGTTGGTGTGTGCCCCACTCATCGGTTGACTGGCTTCGGTTGGACGGCTGGTGTTGCCTCATAGTCGGGTCCAAGGTGATCGGCTCTGAGGTTTCAGGCAGAGCGACGTATCGTGATAGTGGTTTGTGAGCGTTGGTGGGATATCCGTGTGGGTTGGATCCCAGGATAGTGGTTTCTGGGTCCAAGTTTTAATTCGCCCAAGTCGGCGTGGTGCGCGGTTGCCCCCAGAGTGCAGACGCAGAACTCTGGGATTGGCAGACTCATTCCAAGTCAACTTTCTCCGACTCCTTCGGATCAAGGAGCAAGCGTAGATCCGGGTGGCGGTTCTCAGTCTGAATCGCCCGGAGATAGTGAAGCGACTGGGTCGACTCGAAGCCGGAGTCGCGGGGACAGTGGAGGATGTTAAGACCCGAGCCCAGGGTCTGAGAAGAAGTGGGTAAGAAGTGTTTCTGGAGAGTGACGTTTATATATTCAAGGAAAACCCGGGGGCATTTCGGGTTCGAGTGGACACGTGCACACTGGGATCTACTGGACCAGGGCCAAGCTTCGCTCAAGTGGATTTGGAGATTTCTGAGATCAAGCAGCCGCTGGTGTGGCCGACCGACGTCTGGGCCCACAGCGTAGTTCCCGTCAAGGACCACCCAAGGGATTACAAGCAAGGGAACACACACGCGCCCCCGACGCGGTCCGAGCGTCGAGTGATTCCGTGAACGCGCACTCTGGTTCTGGACCCCTGGGATTTAACCTGGGATTCTGGGATCTGAGTTTGCGATTTCTGGAAGGCGCGTCACTACACGGGTGTTAATGATTATCGGTCACTGAAATCGATGCTGCCATCGCTGTAGTCTGGATCATGTCAATCCTCGTGTTGATCACCCATTTGGCGGGTTACACCCCGTTTAATGATGACACCATGACGCCACTGCCATGGCCTCTTTGAGATGCAACAGCGCTGGGATCAGAAGCATTGTGGTAATCTTGGTGACCACCGCTAGTGTCGGTGATACGTTTGATGGCACCGTCGGGTCGATCCATCTCATGGGCACCACCAACTCCTAGTAATAAGTGTAGTGGGTCTAACTCGACTCACTACTTTTGCTTACACGTAGCGCTACGTGTATGAGGAAGCGTAGGTACTTAGTAATAACTTGAGTTAATTATACTTGAGTACACAAGTATAATATAAATCAAATAAAGATTACAAGTGACTTAACTAAGGTAAAATGATAACTGTATTGTTTGTAAATTGCTCTTCCTCTAAAATCTGCTAAAGCTGTGTATCATCTATGAAAGGGGTTGACAGCGGCTGGCTGTCAGAGCCCCGCCAATATATGATTGGTAGAAAGATGCTGCTTTCTACCAATAGGATCTTTGGGTAGGTGTGGTCCACTCATTGTGGTGGCCCACTTCAATGTATCCATCGGTATGACTTACACCAAGGTGAGGAAGTATCTAAAACTTTTAACAGATATTTATCTGATAAAAATCACAAGTGGCTTGTAGCCACTTGTGCGTGTAACCCCGTTACAACAAGGCTACAAAGCCCTCGCCACCAACACGTTGAGTGTCATTTCGAACGTGGTTGGTGCTGTCGTGAGCAACGTGATCATCACTATAGTTGTTATGGTGGTACCAGCTCAGCGGTACACTCCTTTATTTGTCATGCTCGACACCAGTGGCGGCCACGAACGTGGCGTCAAGTCCTGTTATTGAAGGACGGCAAGACCTGTTGAGTCAACGTTGAAGTATGTTAGTACCAGAAGTAGACCCTAGTCGTAGAAACCCATTGTGGAATTGGAAGCTCACCGGTGAGGCCTCGTGGCAGGGGCCGAAATCGATATGAGCAAATAACCAAACTGCATTGCCTACCTGTCGACGACGGAGCGCAGAACAATAGTAATTGGTTCTCTTGACGTCGTATCGCTCATATCGCGCGTATTGTTGGCGGTGATTCGACTGTTGCCGGTCTCTAAGCTGCCGCAGGGCGCCGGAAATGTTTAGGGTAGGCCTTGCACCTGGTGGTCGATAGATAGGGGACTGCGGTAGGATGTCATGTTGAAGGTGATGCTACCTTCCTTCTGTCCAACTAGCCTCTGCTAACACGTCGATCCGTCCCTGATCGTAGCCGCCGTCCGCCATGCGCGTCCACTCGATTTGAATGTACTACAAAACATAATTATCATCGGCTGTATATCAAGTAAAAGGTAAATCACCAAACACGATTCTGCTGGTTTTATTTGAACGAAGTCACTGTACGAAACGCGGCCAACTCTATGCACATTCGCCATCCCCACACAATAATAAAAATTGGATTCAGCACAATCCGGGAAGGGGCGACTAAAGCGAGCCCAGCGACTAGCATTCCAGCGAGTACGGCATTGCACTCACCAGACCATGTTATCTTTACAGCGCGAGCGAAGCGAACCGCAGCCGGTCATCATGACATCCATCCCCATGCGATATTTTCTTGTACTAGGAATTTGTATGGATATAATCCTGTGCATTTGTTATTGTGCTGGTCAGAGACTTCTTGTACTGGCCAGCTCCTCTCAAAAGATTTGATATATATTGTTGTCACATGTACATCGTCGAAGGCAGCAAATTCGGCTGGGGCGATCCCTCCCCGTATGTTTTTATTCAATCATACAGTAAAAAAAATACATCTCTACATTTCTTTCGTTCAAAAGGTTCGAAGTGCGGCTCGACCGTGTCGGTCAAGAAAAAGGTGGCAGAAACGGAATGGGCTTTGCTCGTGTGTTCAGGGAATCGTTACATGACGAAATCATGATTGCGAGCGCATAAAATGCTGTCGTTAATTATCGCTTCTTGACGTATAAATAAGTACTAGTATTATATACGGTGTACCAAAAACCGTCGTCATTAACATTTTTATTTTAAGATACTAGCATATTAGAACAGGATTGCGATATGTAGCACTTAGTTGATACTGTAGGTGCGTCTTACTTCATGGAATTACATGTACATGTATTCAAGGTACAGTACTGTAATAATTGACACTGTAGGTTACTGGGCTTAACCCGAAGCCCAACTCCCTTCTCATTACACGCCCCTGGTGCATGAGTATACACGAGTTGCCGCGTCCACACCCAGGTCAACGGTTCAACGCCGACTGCCAACAAGTGCGAGGCTTACGACGACCAGACGGCTGACGGCCGACCCTTCAACGACACGGCGGGCCTCGGGCATAGGGACGACGGGGAGCGAGCTACATAGACACCTGGTCCCCGGCAAGCCACAGGCGGGTTCCACCGGATATGCAAATCGGGCGAGGTGACGCCCCGTCACGGCTGATGGTGCTCAGAGGCGTCGTCCTCTCACGGCCAAGGTGCGTTCTGGAGTGCACCTCGTGCCCCCGTGGTCTCTCTGCACGGTCCCGGCCACCCTACTTGGTACGTAGCCCTCATGTGCACTGTCCGCCACTTTCGCCTACATTGGTTGTTACTCCAGGCGTTGGCCGACTACCCTCGAGTCGCAGAACGACACGCGGGAACCTGTGCTTCGGCGCAACTTCGTGTATTCCTTTAGTCTTGACTCGCCACTAGCCAGTGATAAATCGCAACTGAGGGTCGAGCGGCCAGACCGCCGCTCGTTGCCCCCACTTAGCCTACTCCCCCGTCGCCTAGCTACCCTAAGCTATCACAAGGCGCCTCCCTACTCCTACTTGGACCTCTCCCTCTTCGCTCTCATCTCCGTGCTCGTGGCCTCCTGTCCTCACGTCGAGGGCTCACACGTCGCCCCTCTTTTCTCCGATACTTACCGCTCCTCACTGCTCACGCGTCACTCCTCCTGGCGATCTTCTGCGGCCGCCGATCTTCAACTGCGACCTGCTCCCGTCACTAGTGTGAGAGAAGTATTACAACAAGAGGGTGCGCGAGACCACGCGATTCGGCGTGGGAGACTTCGTCTGGGTGCTGAGGCCACCACGAGGCAACGGCATCACTAAGCTAGCCCGCCAGTGGGTGGGGCCTGCTAAGATCGTTCAGGACGCTGGCTACGACAACTGGGAAGTGGCCCGTGAGGACAATGGCGAACGGCTGATTGTGCACTGCAGCCTTCTCGTGTCGAGCCACCGCCCAAGTGGTTCGTTGGGGTCAGTCGCGGAACGCATACTTCAGGAATTGCAGTCAGAAGAGAACAGCGAGTCGGAAGAGGCAGAGGCGGACGCCAACACCAACGAGGGAGGCGACAGTGATCTCCGGCAAGAAATCCAGCCGACGGATAGCAGGACGGAGACCGGAGA
Source organism: Phytophthora cinnamomi (assembly GCF_018691715.1). Taxonomy (NCBI): domain Eukaryota; phylum Oomycota; class Peronosporomycetes; order Peronosporales; family Peronosporaceae; genus Phytophthora; species Phytophthora cinnamomi. The sequence continues at coordinate 935,087 of NW_027150972.1, forward strand.
ACGGAACCACCGGTCCGGTGGATCAGAACCGACGGCGACCCGACGACAAGAAGGCGTGAGGCCGGCAGCAGCGGAGAAGACTGGGACGGCGGAGAGGCCGGTAGTGGTAAGACCGCCAGGAATAGCAATATGAAAGGGCAGTCAGCAACCACCTCCGTCAGGGAGAAGGCAAGGAGCAGCAAGTGAGGCACCGACATCACGCCCGAAGAAGCGGCGGCGACAGAAGACGAGCTATGACGAAGAGCAGCCGGTGCTGCAGCGACAACGACGTGAAACAGCTGACGCCGCGCAGGCAAGTTATGCGTGGTGGGCAGGAAGCCGCGGCGGAGACTAGTACAAATCGTGATCGTCAAGTTCACGGGGGTCGCAATGCCGAAAACGAAGACGGAGACGGAGACGAGCCTGCGCGAGAGGAACCTGGACCTCAACGCGGCGGCGGGACTGACGGTGGAACAGCAGATGTCAATGGTGATGGTCGAGGCGGACGTCAAGGAGCTGCAGTGGGTATGCTGCAAGGCCGAAGACGGCCGCGACGGCCCGCTACGATGCCAGAGTTACTGCAAGTACCAACAGCAGGGTTCATCATCGAGAGAGCGCGGCGGCGAGTGCGAAATCAGGCAGGCAGATACTTACTGGAGCACGAAGTGGAGTACGGCGTACGACGTGGAGAACCGATGGGCCGGCGCTGGCTGTCGACCGAGGGGTTCGAGGCGCTCGACGACGCCCACAAGATCGAGGGCGATCTCGATGCCGGGGATGGCGTGTAGTAGGGTGCCCTGTCACTGGGCTGCCGGACGTGTGCAGGAGCGGCTGGGCGGAACGTGTGTCGAGATCGACTTGACGCGGTGACCGGTGTGGTGCACAGCGTGGAGTCGGGGACGGAGTTGTACGACAGCGACCGGTCGGTGGTCGGGGCGAGCCAGCTGACTACGGCTGCGCAACTGGTCCTAAGCGAGCGCTGCTCGCGCTACCGCCGAAGCTCGTGTCAGCTGGTCAACCAGCGCCTTGTACTGTTCGGCGAAGGCACCGGTCCTCGCTACCCGGTTTGTCCTTGTCCGCAGTAGTTCGTTTGGCGCGCGTAGCTTGCGCCTCATCATTAGCTCGTTCGGGCTGAAGCCCGTGCTCGTGTGCCTCGCCCCGTTGTATGCGTATGCTGCACATGGCAGCCAGTGGTCCCAGTCGTCCTGGGCCGCCGACACGTATAGGGACACCATGTCCTTCCACGTGCGGTGAAACCTTTCGACTAGGCCCAGCAAAGCTGGTCGATACGGCACTGGCGTGAGCTGCTTGGCCCGCAACTCATTCACCAGCGCCTCCACGATTTGTCCGTTCAGCTCTGGCGCGCCGTCCATCGCTATCTCCCGCGTCGGCCCATACACGAAGACCAACTTCTCGACCATGAACCTGGCCACGTCCTTCGCCGTGTGCACGGGCGTCGCTGCCACGACGGCGTACCGCGTCGCGTAGTCGACGGCCGCAATGACATACCGATTGCCCTGGGGCGTAACGGGTAGCGGACCCGCTACGTCCAGTGCCCACTGATCTCCTGGTTCACCCACACTTTGGCTCCGCAGCGGGGGTATCACTTCCTTCGCTTTCGCTTTGCGCGACCCGCAGTCTCGACAATACTGCACCCAACGGCGTACGTGAACACTCATGTCGGGCCACCAGTAACTAGTCGCGATTCTCGCTAGTGTCTGCGGCTTACGCAGATGACACGCGTACACCGAGTCATGGTTCTCACGCAGCACAGTAGCCCACAGAGCCGTGGGCAGCACTGCTCGGTTGCTACCGTCGCCGTCCTTGATGCACACCAAGCCGTCAACTTCCACAATCAGCCTCGCGCTGTACTTGCCCTTCTTCTTCAGCTTCTGCACTGTCCTGTCGCGGCCTTGCTCTTCACGCAGCACTGCGTCAGTCAGCTGGCCGTCACTCCCACCTGTAATGCTCTCACTGCCGCGTCGGCTGTTGCCGTTCTGTTGTCCTTCACCAGTGGCTTGCTGCTCTACTGCTACTCGTAGACTCTCGCCACCAGGTGGCTGCCTCGCTCCGTGACGTTCTCCTCCGCCATGTTCTTGCTCTTCTGCCTCGTCGGTTGTTCTCACAGCTGCCACAACGCCGGTTGGCGCTCGCGACAGTGCGTCGGCGACTACGTTGTCGGCGCCCGGTCTGTACTCTATCCCGAAGTCGTACTCTTGAAGTTGTAGTGCCCACCCATGTAGCTGCGGGCTCAGCGTCGTCGATGTCATCAACCACTTCAGAGCAGAGTGGTCCGTGACCAAATGGAACCTCCGCCCGTACAAATACGGCCTGAACAGCTTCACGGCCCAGATTACGGCCGCGCATTCCAGCTCAGAGATGCCATACCTGGCCACCGTCTCCAAGTTCACATTCGAAGCGTATGCTATGGGCTGCTCCCCCTTGCCTTGGTCCTTCGTCAGAGTCGCTCCGAGCCCCACAGCCGATGCGTCGGTGACGAGTCTGAAAGGTCTCGAGAAGTCGGGGTTGGCCAAGATCGGCCGCTTGCTCAACTCCTCCTTCAGGCCGTCAAAGGCGGTCTGCTGCGACTCGCCCCACCTCCATACTACTCCTTTGCGTAGTAGTTTCGTCATAGGAGCCGCCCTGCTGGCGAACTCCGGTACAAAGCATTTGTAGTAGCCAGTCATGGCCACGAATCGTCTCACTGCGTCTGTATCTTGAGGCGTGGGGAAGTTCGTCATACTGCTGACATTGCTCTCCACTGGCCTCACGCCATCGGCGTCGAGTTCATGGCCGAGGTACTCCAACCTCTCGGCCGCAAATGTGCACTCCTTTGCTTTCAGTGACAGCACCGCCCGTGCTAACCACTCGAGTACCGCGGCCAGCCCGACCACGTGCTGGGCCACGTTGTCCTTGGTGAAGATGATGACGTCGTCCAGGTACACAAGACATTTCTGCCATGTGAGACCTCGGAGGGCGGCGTCCATCATCCTCTGAAACGTTCCTGGTGCGTTTGCGAGCCCGAAGGGCATTCGCACGAATCGAAAGAGTCCCCGTCGGGTCACGAACCCGGTCTTGTCGCTATCCTTCTTCGCGACGGGTACCTGCCAGTACCCTGAGTGCAAGTCCAGCGTAGTAAACCTTCTAGCACCGTGCAGGTGGTCCAGAGTGTCGTCTATCCTCGGCAATGGATAGACATCCTTCTTCGTGATCTCGTTCAGATGACGGTAGTCTATGCAGAAGCGCACGGACCCGTCCTTCTTCTTCACCAGGACCACTGGGAAGCCCCACGCCCCGTGGCCCTCCTCGATCACACCGCCGCGCAGCATCTCGATCACGTTGTCGTCGATGACCTGCTGTTCTTCATGTGCGTGCCGTTTAGCACGAACTTTGATCGGCGCTTCGTCACCGGTGTGGATCTCGTGCTCCACGCCGAGCGTCGTTGCTGGGGGACTGCCTTCTCTCGGCTCCAGGAGCTTGGGGTAGGTGCGCAGTAATTGTAATAACAGCTCACGAACATCCTTACCCATGTCTCCCATGTTCAGGGCCTCCTCGTAGCTCAATGGTGTAGTGTCAGCCTGGAGGCCAGCCAACCACTGACGTACTCGCGCACGGTCCAGCTCTCCTTCGTCAGCGAGTACCGTGATCTCGTCGCTGCTGGGAGTCCACGTCCCCAACTTCTCCATCGTCGGCAGCTTGACGCTTCTCCCGTACAAGGTCATCCCTGGTACGACGATTCGACCACCGCGAGCCGTCGTCAGCGCTGGTCCCAGCAGTATGTGCGATTCTCCATGGGCCTTCGGCGTGAACAAGCCCTCAGTGCCGTCTGGGGCTGCCACCGCCAACTCGGTGTTCTGGCAGGTCGCCGTGCGCACTCGTGCGTGTCGCACTACTCGTACCTTCGCCAGTCGTGCCTGACGATGGTCGGTCATGCACCAGAATGGCACCACCTTCCGCACGTCGTCCGCATACCACTTCATCTCGCAGGAGACAAAGTCGATCGTGACTCCTTGCTGTAGCATCCAATCTTCTCCGAGGAGGAACTCCGAGGTCGCACCCTTCACCACCAGTGCATCGACGACCATGCTCTGGTCGTACTGAGTACGGAACTGAAAGCGCCATACGCCCAGCACCTTCGAGACCCCCCCCCCCCCCCCCCCCAGTGAAGCCCTTGACGTAGTCCACGGGTGGCAGCGTCGGCAGGCGCTCACCAAATGACTGCAAGTCCTCACCCGCCACGCTGAGCTGGGCCCCCGTGTCCAACTTGATCTCTCTCTGCTCGCCCCTCACTGCCACGCTCGCCGTCGGCAATGAGTCAACAACTGGGGCTCGTACGGCACGCAGTCGCCCAACCCGCATTGGCCGCTGCTCGCCGTCCATCTTCATGTCATTCGCGTTTGCGTACACGCTGCCGCTGGTGTACGAGTAACGCTTCCGTTGCCCGCGTCGCTTCCCTGCCGTGAACACCTTCGACACGCGGGGCTGCTCGAACCCCGCCGCCATTGCCGCATCGTAGTCCATTGTTCCCGCGTCTCAGCTGCTTCCGCGCCGGTGAAGCGCGTCGAGCGCGTAGGACGCACCCTCGAGGTGCTCTGCCTCTTCGATCAGCGCCCGCAGGTGGCGTTTCGCTTTGGCACGTGCTTTGCGCACGAGCTTCTCGTATCTCCATCGGGTCCTGGAACGCTGAAGAGACGTCGCCTCGCCAACGACCTGCCGTCGCCGACGGTGAGCGGCAAATTCTCGTCCAGCACCGTCTTGGCTTCCGCGTTGGCGTCTTCCTTAGCTGCGTGGACGCTGGCCTCACAGCGTTGTCATTCGGCACGACGCTTTCGTCGAGCCCGCACGTGTTCCACTCGATTTGAGCGCCTGGGCGCCCATCCGGACGCTTCGGACTCTGCTGCCAGTCTTCGTTGTCTGTCGCGCGCCTGCACGAGTAGCACCTTCGCCTTGGGCTGGTCATAGGCCCGTACCACTCGAGCAGGTAGCGCGTCTCCGTCGTCACCTTCCTCACGCATTGCGGACGCTACTGCCCGCGTCTGCTGCGTATTGCCGCCTTCTCCGGGAGTCGCGAAGGCCCTCTCGTCTTCGTACAGCTTGCACACCGCCTGCAGATGTGCATTTACTGCTGCGTCAAGGTCTTGCTTGCTCGGGACACCCTCGCGACCGTACCCACAAGCCTCGAGGAGGTAACGCGTGTCGACCACCACTCGCGTGTCACCCTCCAGCTGGTTTGCGCCATCCCCAGTCGACACCATTGCTGCCGAGACCGCGGCGCCCAATGACGACCTTCGCGCCGTCTTCGTCGTTGTTGCCCGAGCGCTAGATGCTTCCGTCCGTGCCTCTGCCTTCCCTGCCACCGTCGCCGTGATCGGTGCCACCGCCATCGTCACCAGTGTGGCGTCCGTTGCCACCGTCGCCATCTTCTCGTCGGTCGCTCTCGTCACTTGCCCGGCGGTCGCCTCAGCCGCTTCCGCCGTCGTTGGCGTTGTCACCGTCAACACCGTTGCTGCCGTCGCACTCGGGGTCGCCCTTACTCGCGCTCCGCCATCCCCAGTCGTCGGCGCCTCGCTTGTCGTCGTGCTTGGGACTGTGGACTTGCCTCGCGTCGCGGTGGCGCTCACCAGAGCCTCCGCTGCTGCGTTGCTGCGTGGTGTACGCTCGCGGGGCGTCCCGCCATCCCCAGCGTAGACCACCACGCGGCGATTACTGACACTTGTCACGCACGCCACTGCCCGGCCATGCTCTTCTCTCACTCTGCGGGCTGCGCCACGTTGCCACCCTCGGACGCCAGCATCGCTAACCCTTCCTCGCGTGTGCGGCGCCCCTCGTCCTCCTAGTCTTCCCGGATCAGCTCCTGCGAGCAGTAAGGCCGGGGGCCTTACGCTCGCGGGCCGTTTCCCGTCGTCGGTCCGTTGTCTTGTCCGCCGTCTTGCCTTGCGTCTGCGTCCATAGCGGCCAGCTCAGACCGCTTCAGGTCGCATTCTCACGCGTAGTGTCCGTTCCATCCACAGTAGAAACAGTCGACGTCTGGCCTGTGAACGGCCGGCGTGCTTCTTCCTGGCGCCCGCTGCGCTTGGACGGGCTCCTGGTATCGGTCCAGGTTTCGTAACCGACCCTCACGCGTCGCTAGCGTTGGGTTGGTCGCGCTCCTCGCTCCTGCCGAGTCGCCGTAGTTAGCTTCCACGTTCAAGGCCTTCACTGGCCGTCTTCCGTGCTGGTCGCCGCTTTGCCGTTTCCCGCGTGCTCCAGACTGGTCTCCGCCAGCCGTTAGAAAATTCAAACCTTCACCCGCACTGGCTTGCCTACCTGTAGGTACCAGTGAAAATCCTGGTGGAATTGCCTTCCACCATTCCGTTGGACTGGTTCCTCCCGTCGATACCAGTCTGCCTTCGGTATCGTACCGAGGTGGCTTCTGTGTCGACCCCCACATGGGGCCGTATCCAGTTCATATTCGTCAAGTTGCCCCGAGGTCCCGAATGCTCCTGGCTGCTCATCGCTCCGGTCGTCGCCAAGGGCCTGCGCACCCGCTGGGTCTCCCGGTCGTCCCACCGCGTCATCGCGGCCTCAAGTCCAACGCCGTACCCTTCTCCGTACTCGCCGACGTGGGGGACCGCCGGCCGCACAACCTCGTCAAGTGTCTGCGGCCGGTGTCCTCGCACGTGCGTCGCGCCTTCGACGCTGTTCATTCCCTTGAGGAATGCGGTCCCGAGCCAGCTCCCGCCGACGTCGCCACGCTCCCCAATCACTCTCAAGGACTGCGCGTACTCCACGAGGCGCTCGCCCCGCATCTGTCGTCTTGCGTTCAAGAGGTCAACCACCTCCGGGGTCGTGCGTTGGGTCAGGTACTTAGCCCTCAGCATGCCCGCCAGGTTGTTGATGTTCTCCTCGCTGGGTGGCACGGACTCCATGACGATGGCAAACCACCGCTTCGCCTCTCCGTCAAGGTGTGACGCCACTTCGTGATAGAGCTGCCCGTCGCTCCACTCTACGCCCATCGTCGAAGCCTGCCGATGGACCTCAGCGCGGACCGTCTTCAGCCACATCGTGACCAGCATGCTGTCGTCCAGCCCTTTGAACTTGGTGAGATTCAGTGCTCTGGCTTTCTCGCGCACGATCACCATGCGTAATGGGGGCTGGTCGTCCGCCCAGGATCCCCAGAACCTCGTCGCTGGTGTCATGTCCGTGACCGGTGGTGCGTGCCCAGGGTCTTCACCTCCCTGGTCGCCACCGCCACCCGTCGTCAAGTTGCTCATCGTCGTGTTGGTTGCTGCGCTCCGGCTCGTCGCCATGCCCGTGGTAGCCGCAGAACTCGAGGTCGCCGCCGTTCTCGAGGTCGTCGTCGTGTTCGGGTCTGTCGCCGCACGCCGCATCGTGCCAGCGCTGCTTCCCTGTATTCCAGCTCCAGCCGGCGCCCCGCCAGCCATCGCGCTGCCGCCGCCAGGATTCGAGCCTCCCGACCCGGCGTTCGTTGGCGTGTCGCTCGTCATCGGTCGGATCATCTCCGTCTCAACCAGAACCGTTCCTCCGTCTTCCGTCTCCAGTGTCGCTGATGCCGTCAGCAGCGGCTGCCGTTGCTTCGCTTCCTCGCGAGCCGCCGCTTCCGCTCGTTCTTGCGACGCAGCTCGTCGCTCAGCTCGTTGATCACGTTGCGTGGTCATGTTCATTCGTAGCTCCTCTATAAGCACAAATAAACACCTCGGTTAGCTCTCTCGTTCTCACTCTTATCTTTTCTCACTCGTTTCCAGAGTCCGTTGCCCGCTAACGCTAAGCCCGCTAAGGTCCTCAGCCACGACCTAGCCCGGAAAGCCCCTGTATGATCACCATGTAGGTTACTGGGCTTAACCCGAAGCCCAACTCCCTTCTCATTACACGCCCCTGGTGCATGAGTATACACGAGTTGCCGCGTCCACACCCAGGTCAACGGTTCAACGCCGACTGCCAACAAGTGCGAGGCTTACGACGACCAGACGGCTGACGGCCGACCCTTCAACGACACGGCGGGCCTCGGGCATAGGGACGACGGGGAGCGAGCTACATAGACACCTGGTCCCCGGCAAGCCACAGGCGGGTTCCACCGGATATGCAAATCGGGCGAGGTGACGCCCCGTCACGGCTGATGGTGCTCAGAGGCGTCGTCCTCTCACGGCCAAGATGCGTTCTGGAGTGCACCTCGTGCCCCCGTGGTCTCTCTGCACGGTCCCGGCCACCCTACTTGGTACGTAGCCCTCATGTGCACTGTCCGCCACTTTCGCCTACATTGGTTGTTACTCCAGGCGTTGGCCGAGATATTGCAAAACGTGTCTCGCCAAATCGGGGGTCTTAATGATTTGGCGGTCACTGTACCAACTAGTATTACGTTTATCACTGGAGATATGTAGGATTGCCCGTCCAAGATACGGTGCTGTATTGAATCTCTCCATGTACTGTATCCTCGGCGGCCACTACACTAGTGATAGTGAGCTTATAATGGTCGATGGGCTTAGCATCTTGTCCTTGGCTACAGCAGCCCTCCCACCGCGTTCTCGTTCTTCCCCCGACAAATCCTCACCCCTCAATTTGTTTCGACCCCTTCACCCAAGTCAAGCCAAGCCTTGCGCGCCTCTAATGTCCTACTGGTGGCCGCAGCTACTCTCATCGCGACCATCGAAGGTATCGAGACCCCCAGCACTGTGCAGCTGACCTCGCTCGACACGGTTCGTCAATTGACGAGGCCCAAGCAACTGGTGAAGGCAAACGGTTCCTACGTAGCTATCAAACGATGAGCGAGGGGGACGAAGTAAGCGATGACACCAAGGCTGGCTACGACAGCGAGGAAAGAGGCATCATCAACGCGGGGATGACTGACGACTCAGTTGCCAAAGTCAAAACCGCGGAGAAAAACACTGGCTTCACCGTTTCGCTTGAAATGCTTCCGAAGAGCATGGTGGCGAAAGCGAACAACGGTAATTTCGACGCCCGAGAGCAGCTATTCCAGCGATGGATTGATGCCCCCGATAAAGTGAGGCAAAGCGCGATTCTTCAGATCTACATGGATGGAAGGTACAAGAGCCTGTTCACGGCGTGGGAGCACAGCGGGGATCGGTTGAAGGCCGGTCTCAACACTTTTGGCAATCCTATGGGGGCGGTTGAGAAATTGTTCCCAACAGATGCCCTCTCGAAGGCGGCTGCAGGGATCATGAAACAGCAGAAATACGTATTCGACATGTTGGCTACTGCCTCCGCTAAATACAGGGAAGATGTGATTGTTTATCTGATGAGGAACGCAGCCACCACCGGCGGGGCTAACAAGTACGACGCGCTGTTGAAGGGGTGGACGCGCTACGTGAAAACAGAGGCTGACATCGGCTTTTACGGCTCTACCAAGGCGGTTAATGACCTGCTCCCACGAAAGACCATCGCAAAAGCAGCCGACGGAAGCAAAACGTATCAGAAAATCCTATTTGGTAAGTGGATCGCCGCTCCGAGGGAGATCATGGATGACGCAGTGAGAATCCTTTTCGAGATTGGAAAGGGAAAACCGAAGTATGGTGCCCTCAACGTCGTGTGGTTGGAATACCTAATAAAAAAGGTCCGGCTGACGCTCAACCAGTGAGTTTCCAGCTTTAAGCTCATGCTAAGGGATCAAATCTGGTCGCCGGAAATCAAACTGAAACAGAACTGTGATTAATCGTTTTGATCGCCCTGCACGACCTTTGCATTTTTTACTTTGGCAGATTCGAGACTCTCAGCGCCAGATCCGATGCGAAATCTGATAAAAATAATTTTATTTCTAAAGTTGTATGTATTGTTCGCACAAATTTCAGTATCGTCTGCACTCAACGCTCAGCCCGAAGAACGGTGGTATGTGTAAGAACAGATTTTGAGTTGGTCACGATACAGTGATACCGGTATTAACAATCCGGAAGAATTCGCAAGCATTTTATTTTAAACAAGATTTTACCGGGATAGGAAGAAACGTCAGTACTGCTATAGCAGTTATAATATTACTATTAGTAGGATTATATCCGTGGACCAGTTAGGTGTCAAGCGGTGACTTGATGTACCATATTCTTGGAAAACATTATGATTCCCGTGCCACCCTGAGCCCTCCCAAGGGTTTACATGCGTGGGCGGTGCGCATCCGTGACAAATCTAGAATGAAGTACACCCCATCCTAGGTCCATCGTCTACACAGCATTCAAACATTTGCATTTTGACTAGCTGCAAACAGGTCTCAAGCACGTTTCGTTTTTTTACTGGCAATGACATCATCTGTTAAACTCATCCTATACATGTATATATATGTATACTTTCGAGGCGTATTACTGGGAAAATGCTGCGACCGCGTCGAGATGCCCGATATATTTCTTACAGCATGTATAACCTGAGGTATCACCGCGGGTGTAAAGAGTGATGAGGCCCTCTCCTTTTCTATGGGAACGGGAAAAATGAGTCAAAATCGATCCCAACCAAGCATTAGCACAGATCTAGTAAGTTTTTCTTTTTTTTGTAAATGCTCTTCCTTCGACGGCTGCGCCCAAGTTTGCAAGTCTTGCAAAATTCGCAAGCATGTTTGTCGAATGCACTGAAGCAGACTTGTTACCTCGCTCGGCTGTGAATCGAGTCGTATAGCCGTCGCTGCGCGGCCGTGTCTACCTCTCACGTCTCCAACGCCCAGATGGCCGACAGCGATATCAATCGCTGCGCCGGACCGTCCACCCTCGTGTCCGGTCGAATTTTATTAAGGTGGGGTTACTAGAACCTCGTTTACACTCAATTCAACCAAACACAAGCTAATGCCAACCCTCTGTCGACACTAACCCACGTCCAGCCCAAAATCACGCGTCCGTCGCCAGCCCTCGCTAGCCACTTCCCACGTTGTCCGTCAATTCCTCGTCGTGAGCCTCAACCGTCCAATGCCCGTTTCTCGGCTTCGTAGCTAACGCCACGGAAGTCCCGCGTTCCTCAGGAGGACTAGCGTCCCCGCTCTTCGTGTGCGTGCTCGCTGTGTCTCGCGATGCAACTCGCGCTACAGGCGGTCTCGATGTGCGCTCGAGCCCGCAAATTCTATTCTGTCGCCACTGTCGCCCGCAGTCTCGTTCCTCTGCCGCCGTGTCGAGTCAACCCTTGGGTGCCAATTGCAAGCCCCAGGTCCTGCTGACTGTGCCACTCTTCGTCAACTCGGCCACTCCGGAGCGTCCGCTTGGCTCCGCCTACCGCTCCCGGACCACTCCGATGCCGCCCATCATCGCCGTGCCCTCGTTCAACATGGGCGTTTGCTTCACGTCGCTGCTCACCGTCACCGCCTACGTCTCGCTCGCTGACATCTGCCACAGATGGGTCCCTCGGGTGGGCCCATCTGTTACAGCACTATGGAGCCCTCTAGTCTTTCAACAATCAAGTCATCACTCTATCCTATTACTTGCAATGGAATTTTAAAATAAAACGTTGATTAACTAGTCAAAGGACTTACCGTTCCAATGGGATGCTTTTGCAGGTTGGATGTACGCTAGACAAACAATAAATCTCAACTATCGTTTTATCCCCCCTCATATCGCAACAACTACGTGTAGCAAGACTGATTCAGTGCTCAGCGGAGATTTCCAAAGCATTTCGTTAACCAGTTGGACGAAAACGGAAACCAAAAACAGCCATCATCATGAATAAGGATCCTTGCTAATACCGAGAACTTGGGGAAACAGGTAGTGCTTGGCTTGAACGACAAATCCAGATTGTGCTTAACGCGAAACTATACAGACCTGGATTCGAGTGGCCATGGCCAATCCGCTTAACATTGCCTGTAGCCTAGAGTGAGAGATCCTGGATATAATACCACCTCATCAATAGATTCGAACATCGGTAGATAGTGCTTAACAATAGCTGCCGAACACTAGCACTGCCTGCGTTGAGAGGATTATGAATATTATACCCTACAAAAAAGATGTCAGCGTTGAACAATGACTTAGTTATTACTTCGAAGTACTTCGTTTTTCCATCCTTCCGAGGTATCCATTTGTGCCAATCGTAGTGATCTGATGAGTATTTCAAACAGCCTGTTGATGCGTGTCAGGGCGACTTACTGTACCTAACACTGGAGGCATGCTCTAAAAGTGAAATAGATTTTGCGGTACGCAATCACGAATTTCGTAACATGGACGCCCCTGTACACCGCAGTATAACGTACATGTGCATGCACATGTACTGGAATATCGTATCATATCACTTGAAGAGCATGCTCAGATGCTCAGATGTATCTAATAACATATGAGACAACGGCAAACACAAAAAAATACTAATCAACCAAAGTAAGAATCGCGATTTAGGGACACCGTTGGAAAGCGGGCTATCTTAGCTATCGTTTGAGCTACTCCACAGCCAAATTGATGAAGATGAAGCTGAGGACGAGGCCAGCCAAATCATTATCTCCATTTTCGAGTCGAGATCTCAATTTTTTATTTGTGTTTCTAGAGTAAAATCACGCGAGGAATCCTCATAATTAACTAAATCGATGTCTAACACCACTAAAATAACATTTTTCTCTGTTCATTACAAATCCATGGGGGAATTTTTTTGAATATTTTTTCCAATTTTTGACTTCAGTCACAAAGTAACATTTTGAATTACCAGTGGACGTAAGCAACAAAATGGTGGATATCTCTCTTATACCTACGTGTGACGGGGCCACACGAGCACCTTGCACTGAGGAAGTGTGCCAACGAGAGTATACAAACTCTCAGTGAACGGTAGTTCACGTGTCCCTGGCCTAAGGAGACTGATTGACCAGAAGTACGGTAGATCTAAGACTGAATGTATTTATAGGTTAGTACAGATTTGGCCTGCATACAAATCCGAAGTTCCCTATAGTTTATCTTGTATAAAATGTATCGGTTGGCTCTCAAGCCTATTGTGTCACTACTCAGGGGAGTGATCTTTTGTAGTCATCCTTGAATAGTGCCAGGGTCACTATTCCATGTAACCCCGTTACACTACGCATCTTTACGGTCCGATGCTGGAGACTTGCGCTTTTTGGTCTTTGTTCCAGACTACTTGCTTGGCGCTCCTCTCTTCTTTTGCGCTGCTTTTTTCTTTCCAGACGGCTCTGCGTCGGATGGGTCGTCAGCCATTCCACGCCCGTTTTGATTCTTCTTGGGTGCCGCCGCCATCGCAGCTCGATGCCTAAGCGAGCTTGCTTCGCCGACTTTGCATTAGCTCCATCTTTCTCACTCGTCTCTGCGTATAAAGGGTCGTTCTGGAATTCGTCCGGGACGTACGGCCTAATAGCCTTGCACATATGCTCTTTCTCTCGGAAATTACTGGCGGCGGAGATAGGACTTCGATGTGGTCTGTCATGATTCCGCATCGTAGCTCTTGCGGGTTCGCGCACCATGAGACCGGACTCTACAAAATTGGGCATTTCGTCCCAGATCACATCCCACGTAAAATGCGCCGGTAGCAGTGTGTACTTGCCACTGCTGTAGTATTTCTGGACAGTCCCGTCAATTTTTTCTGCATGCGAACACGCACTGGGACCACCTCCCCAACCTCCTCTGCAAAGCTGGTAAACCACTTCACTAGCCAAATCATGGCGACCTGATCCGCGTTCTGGTTGAGCTTCCCGTGGTCCTTGACGGCCATGTTACCGTCACGAATCCGTTTCTTGTAGCGCTGAAGTGTCATCGGCACTACTCCGTAGCAGCGAGCGAACACTGGACGACAGACTTGACCAACGAATGGAAGGTAGTAGTGGAACCTCTCGAGTTCGCCGCTTCCTCGCTTGCGGTCGACTGGCACTTGCATGAACACCGCCAGGAGAGTGTACAGGCTTATATTCTTCTCTTGCTTGGACGTCTGTGACAGCGAGCACAGCAGGGACTCTAACCCCTCCGCCTTTCCTTGCACGCAATGGTTCTCGCACTGGTCCGACTGAATAATCTCTGTCGCCTGAGCGTTGAGATCAGTGTCGAAGAAAAAGTTACTTAAGTCCTCCTCCGATTCTGCCGTGCTCGGTGCGCTTTCTGCAGTCAATGCCTCTTCATCGCTGCCCTCGTCACTTGATTCCAGCGATAAGTCTTCATCGCCACTGTCGTCACGCTCCTCACTGGAGCTAGACTCTCCCTCCGCACCCCCACCACTGTTCGTAGAGTAGGATTGGTCTTCACGTGGCGATTCGTCGCCTTCTTTTTCGCTGCGTGGCAGCAACGCCACGGGACTGTCGGTGATCCGGCAACTGGTCGTCGCCTGTGTCGGTCCGGCACGGGCGGAAGGCGCAGTGCCAGTAGCTGGAGACGGCGGCGGCGAAGGTGGCGACGAGGGGGCGTGTGGTTGGTGGGTCTGCATATTTCTTTGAAAGCGTGTCCAAGAATGAGGTGTGATCTGCAAGTGAGAGCGTCGCTACACCCCGTTCAAAATTTTGAATTGCTAAAAGGCCCGTTTCTCAAAACTTCGCTTACTTACGATTTTCAATTGGTCAACTTTAAAGCCGATTATCTCGATAATACTTAAAGGCGCGTTAGCAACATTTTGTTTGCCGTTGTCTCATATTAACAAGCGTTTTTTTTACAGAGAGTCGTACTAAGCCGTGCTTTAGCACGGAGAAGCTCTGGATTTTATCATGAAGTAAGTTCTGCTTCTAAGCTACACAGCCTCTCTGTTTGTGCCAGTGCCTCTTGTGTTGGCGTGGATGGCGATCCCGAAGTTGGTGGTTGTGGTCGCGAACATCGCCGCTGAGCTTAAAAGAGCCACCTACCTTGCGCAGCACGGAGATCAGTGTCGTGTTCTAGTGGTCCAGGATCTCCGTGCCGTTCCCGTTGTTGGCATTTGTGCGGCTTTGAGGTTGTGTACATGTGGAGCACGGAAGGCTGAAGAAGATTGGGGACGAGGCGTCACCCTGAAGCTCAAGGTCGCTCCCTGCTACATGAAGTAGCCTGTAGTGTCTACTGGGGCCAAGAGGGTTTTTCACCTTGGGGGTTCCCCTCAGTGCAACCCAACACCACTGACTGATAAATAAAGACCTCACTTTGCGAATTACCAAGTCAAGCTCAAACCTTCTTCGCTACCTATCTGTCTACAGCTACTGGAGTCTAGTGCTACGCAGAAGGAGTTGCTGCGCGTAACCAAGAAAGAGTGTCTCCTAGGTTTTGAGCCCAAGGCATCACTAGGTTTCAACGTAAAGTATCTTTCTTGAAGAAGCTTTCTAGTGGAGAGTGGAGTGAAGATGTCCAGTGTAGGACATCAAGGAGGAACAGACATTCTGGTGGTGGTGATCAAGGTACTATCGGTGCACAACAAACTGTTGGAGTGCAGCAAGGCGTTGTACAGCAAGGCGCCGTAGGCACCCATGCAGGCGGCACTCGAACGAAGCTTCGGGGGACTAACAAGCCACCGCAATACACGGAAGATGGCGGATTCGATTTGTTCAAGGCACAACTACGCTCATACCTAACGCAGCGAGAGTGCTGGGGCATTGTTAGTGGTTGTATCCAACCTGCCCCTAACTATCCAGTCTGACAGCAGATCTACGAGGATAATAATACGTTTGTGTGTGATGCGTTGCTGCGATGTCTCCTCTAGTGGGTCTAACTTAACTCACTACTTTGGCTTACTCGTTGCGCTACGTGTATGAGGAAGCGTAAGTACTTAGTAATTACTTAGGTTAATTATATTTGAATACACAAATATAAGTTAAATCGGATAAGACTCCAAGTGACTTAGAATATGTAAAATGAGAACTGTATTGTTTGTAAATTGATCTTCCTCCTAAATCTGCCAAAAACTGTTTATCATCTATGAAAGGGGTTGACAGCGGCTGGCTGTCAGAGCCCGCTAATATGCACGTCTCTGATTGGTAGAAAGATGCTGTTTTCTACCAATAGGATCTTTGGGTATGTGTGGACCACGCACTGTGGTGGCCCACTTCAATGTATCCATTGGTGTGTCTTACACCAAGGTGAGGAAGTATCTAAAACTTTTAACAGATAACCTATCTGTTAAATTCACAAGTGGCTTGTAGCCACTTGTGCGTGTAACCCTGTTACACCCACCCACCCCTTCGGGTTAGACGCGCGGGGTCCCCGCACGTCAATCTTTTGGAATTGACCATTCGTCAATTCTCCGCGTTTGGAGAAGAAACCCGCGCTCATTCAACGATGAGCGCGCCTCAGAAGAAGTCTTCTAAGTCGGTGGGGAGTCATCTCTCCATCGACGACTACTTCGAACGCCTGAAGGCGAAGTACGGCGACGTTGTCGACTTCGACGATGAAGATATGGAGGGCGAGGAGGACTCGCCCTCAAAGCCAAAGACTCAGTGTCGAGCGAATCGCTCGACCCTCATGCCAAGAGCATTCGTCCGCGTGAAGGGGACGAATCGGACGCTTCGAGTTCGAAGCGTTCGCGTACTGAGAGCGATACCCCACTCGCTTCAGCTGGGGCTCTCTGTACTCCGCGCGCTGTTGCTGCAGCGCGTGGTATCAAAGCCCAAGGCTCTCTGCGCGCTGCGCCTGCAGCGCGCGATCCGTATCCGTGGATGCCGTCCGCGTCCGAGATTGCGGACCGGTATGGGAATTCGGTACCTCCGAATGAGGTACGGCTGTACGTGTGCAGTGCCATCAAAGATGACGCCATGGCTGCCGAGCTGCACTTTGATGCGGAAACGCATCAAAAGCGCAATTATTACATCGGACTCTTCCATGAGTTCCGATGGTTTCAAAGCAAGAAGACATCTTCTCGCAGCAAAGAGCCCGAGTGGCAGGCACTTTGTCAAAGTTGGAATGCTTTTGTTGAGAACTTCAACAGGAAGCCGAGTGCTTACCGTGATCGGATTAAGCAAGCGCGTGATCGCTTCGAGACGTACTCGAAGCGTGGAAAGTTGGAACAACTCCACGTTGCTGCGGAGGAGGCTAATGTGCCGTGCGCTGTGCCCGAGGGCTTTCAGTGCGCGAAGTGCTTCCCAGGCGCGGTCCGCTTGAGCGACCGCAACTTGAACGGGTACACGTCATTCCGTGTGCCCGAGAGTTTCAAAGAGCTCCGTGCTAAGTTCTTAGCACGTGAGGGTTCGGGCACTAGCGATGACCGCAGCGCTCGTGTTACTTCCGCTGCGCCAGCGCGTACTGCTCCTCGTACGCCCTCACCATTTCCGGAACGTCCTCCAGCAAGACGTTCCGCGGCTCCCATGTATCTTGATGGGGAGGAAATCCTCTTCAACGAATACGAAAACGAGCCCCTTGAGGGTTCGTTTTTGGGATACTATGGTCAACAATCCGTTCGACAATCCAGCGGGTTGAGCCGCGGGCGTCACGGATCGGCGGTGGCGGGGGTGGGAACACGCCCCGGGTATGATCAGCCCCGGGCTGATCAGTATGCGTCTCTCAACGACCGGGTGACCGCCGTGGAGCGTCCGCAGGGCGCTGCGTTCGCCGCCCTGAAGCAGGAGCTGGCGAACCAGAAGGCCCAAGTCGCGCCGGTCTCGCAGACCGCCTCGAATATCCAGGTCGAGTTGGGGACCCAGATGAAGGGGTTGCTCCAGCGCGTCCGCGCGCTGGAGGAGAGGCTGCTCGTCGCCAAGGCTTCCGCTTCTGCCTCGTCTCCTGCCGAGGCTTCGGGTCAGCCGAGCTAGATGGCTCGTGCTGCAGGTATGGCTTCAGCCGTCCGACGTAAAAGGTCGGATGGAGGCGCATGCTAGACGGTATGTCTAGCGTGTAAGCGTTACCGTGCCGTGCCAACACAGTGAACGGCCCGATGAAGCACGGAGCAAGCAAGCTTGCTCCGAAATCCGAAACTGCATGTTTAGGCAGGTTTTGCGTAGCTAACAAAACCAATGAACTAACCTTGAATTCATTTGCGTTGCCTCTGCCCACATTGTCTGCGTTCAGCTTCTGTTGGTCAACAGAAGCTGCTATTGTGTCTTGGACAAACCGAATTACGGCTTGGCTTTTGGTGATGAAACTGATTGCATCCGAGCTGAAGTCATTCAGCTCGCTCTCCGCTAGAGGCCCAGCCTCTGCGTGGTTCTTCGCGGTGTCTGCGCCCTACGCAGACCCGTGGTCTTCGTCCTTGTTGTTGGAGGAGTCTGCGCCCTGCGCAGACTCATGCGGTTTGTTCGTTGTTGCAGCTGACACTGTGCAAGTGTCAGCGGTTTTCTGCGGCTGCTCTATTGTAGGCGTAGATCCTCTCCCACTTAAAGTGGGAGCCATCACTCCAAGTGAACTCGGTAGACGTGGATGTCGCATGGCATTCACGTAGAACGGTGTATGTATGCCCGGTCTAGGCATGCACTGAGTCGTTGATGTCAAACTCTGCCATCGATAAGCACTCGCTCCAGTATTGGAACGAGTGAGCGTAGCTCTTCAACATATCGACGAGCACGCGATTCACGCGCTCGGTTTGACCGTCCGTCTGCGGATGATCCGCAGTCGACATCGGAAATTGGCTCCCAAGAAGTGTAAACACTTCTTGCCACAGATGCGCTGTGAAGCGCGGGTCTCTGTCCGACACGATGTCGGTCGGCATGCCATGGTGTTTGAACACCATGTCGACGAACAGACGGGCCGTCTGCTTCGCGGTCACCTCTGCCGGCACCACAGCAAGATGTACCACCTTGCTGAAGCTGTCGACGAAGATCAC
Source organism: Phytophthora cinnamomi (assembly GCF_018691715.1). Taxonomy (NCBI): domain Eukaryota; phylum Oomycota; class Peronosporomycetes; order Peronosporales; family Peronosporaceae; genus Phytophthora; species Phytophthora cinnamomi. Next base: position 953,663 of record NW_027150972.1, read on the forward strand.
AACACCGGTATTCCCTCCGCTGTCCGGGGGAAGACCAAAGATGAAGTCCAAAGACATGGACTTCCAACACTCCGACGGAGTCGGTAGTGATTGTAACGGAGCCTGCGCGAATGGCGCAGGCTTTACGCGTTGGCATACCTCACAAGCACGGTTGTACTTGCGCACCCACTTATACTGGTGGTGCCAGTAGAAGTCGCGCGTGAGAAGGACGTATGTCTTCTCACGTCCGAGATGTCCCGCAGTCGGGGCATCATGATATTCGTACATGATCCTGAGTCGCAGGTCATGGTCATTCGGCACGACAACGCGGATCGCGTTGTCGTCGACTGCATTATAAAGAAGCAGTCCGTCGTGCACTCGAAAGCGGTGTGCACGCGCTCGAAGGTGCTTGCGCAGCTTCTGACGGGACTTGTCAGAAGGCGCTGTGCCATAGGCCAGCAAGTGCTTCGTGTCCGCGTCGTGCGCGTACGCGGCCTTCACATCGTCCAATAGAGACTACGTGGGTTTGTTCGATCGCATGACGTCAATGTCATTGACGTCAGCAGCTTCTGCATAGTTCGGCCGCCGTGGTAACGCGTCGGCCACCACATTCAATCTTCCGGGTTTGTATTCGACCCGGAAGTTATTCTCCGCAAAGAATGAGAGCCATCTCGCCATTCTTTGTGATATGTGTGGTGACTTCACTGCGGTGCGCAGTGATGCTTGGTCGATATAGACCACGAATGGTCTGCTTCCAAGTAGATACACTCGGAACTTTGCGAGTGCGTACTTCATGGCAAGGAGTTCCTTGTTATGTACCGGATAGTTGCGCTCAGCTGGCTTCAGCTGACGCGATTGGTAGTAGACGACACGATCACGGCCCTCGTGATCGTGCTGCATCAACGCGCATCCGATCGCGAAGTCGGATGCGTCGCACACTACGTGAAATGGGCGATCTTGGTCAGCTACTGCCAAGATCGGCGCCTCAGTCAAGCCCTGCTTGACTGCATCGAATGCCGTTTGACAATCGGTTGTCCACTTCCACACAGCTTCTTTCTTAAGAAGTTGTGACAGCGGGCGGATCTTGCCCGCATAATCCTCCACGTACTTGCACAAGTACGTGGCCAAGCCAAGGAACTGCCTCAGTTCCTTGACACGTGAAGACGTTGGCCATTCATTGATCACTCTGACCTTTTCCGGGTCAGGGCGAACCCCATTCTTCCCTACGAGACACCCGAGTACGGGTATCTCGCTCGCCCCGAAGATACACTTCTTCAGGTTCGCGTAGAGCTTATGTTCTCGCATAAGCTCAAGTACCTTCCGGAGATGCACTCTGTGCATCTCTACGTCGGTCTTCCCGTCCACAGCCCGGCTGTGGATGAATACATCATCGAAGTAGCTCGGTGCGAAGTCCCGCACCGAGCGCAACAAGTGCGTCACGCACCTGTTGAAAGTCGCAGGGGCGTTCTTAAGCCCCTGTGGCATCACTAGCCATTCCCAGAGCATGCCGCTTGGCGTGCTCACTGCCGTGAGAGGGATATCGCTCTCACGCATTAGGATCTGATAGAATCCGTCTCGTAAGTCGAGAGCACTGTAAACGGTGCTCCCGGCCATCGAATCGATGATAATATCTTTCGCGGTATCGGCGTCTGCGCCGGTACCGTCGCATCGTTCAGCTTGTTGTCGGCATGAACGATGCGCCATCCGCCCTGTTGCTTTTTGACACAGCACGTCGGAGCACTGTGCGGGGACTTTGATTCCCGCACTTGTCCTGCTTTACGACGACTTTCAAAGAAGTCGTCGATCGCTTTTACTTGCTCTCGCGGCAGTGGCCACTGCCGCGTGACACAGTACTTCGTGCCCGGCACGAGATCAATCTCGTGCTGAATGCCCTTATCCTGCGGAAGCTCCGCAGGAATCTCTTCCGGGAGTACGTCTTTGTACTCCCTCAACAATTCGTAATAGGGACTCGACTTCAGCGAGTCCCAACCTTGTTCCTCGAAGCGCTATCGCTTCGTCTTCGCACTGAGAGTGTCTTCACTCTCAGTGGTACTTCCCATGAAGAGCTTCCTCAGCTCTTCGCTCTCGTTCTCCGTTCTTTCGCTGTCCGAAAGAACGCAGACTTGCTCGATGCGTCCATCGTGCAAGTCGCGCGTGAAGCGCTTCCAGCTCATGGCTGGAAGCGAAGTCAACTCCGACGCCGTCGTCGGAGGACTAGCGAGTTCCACCTCTCGATACTGGAATCCAGTATCGGTGCGCGTCAAGACGCTTAGCGTCTTGACATTCGGCGTCACCGCCGCAGTCTGCCCGGCAGAATGTTCTTGTTGCGTCTCGGTCCCGGACCGAGACTTGCGCAGCGTTTTCTGCATGCGCCGTGTTCTTGTTGTGCGGAGCCACGCTCCGCACCGTTGTTCTTCTGGTCCAGGCCCGGCCGTGGACAGTTGTCCGCCGGCGGACCCTGTCCGCGGGCGCGCGATATCAAGCCCGGCTTGATCGCATTTTCCTTCGTGCAGCCCGGCTGCACGACAGCATGCAAATTGCGTCAGTGCGGTACGTTTGCAACCGTCCGCACTGTTTGCAGCGTCAACTCCCGGAGCCGACGCGTCGTTGTCGACCTGACCTCTTCGGGTCAGGGACTGTGCGTTACACGCTTGAACGTGGGTGTTGGTTCCCGGAACCAGCACATCTTTTTCTTCCGGCGTCGGCAGCATTGCCGACGTTGGTCTCACTTGTGCGCGCCCTCGCGCACTTCTTGGACACTCCGAGACAGCAGCATTAAGCGCTGTCTCGACTGGTAAGCCGCGCGCACCTGCTGGTGCGTGCGTTGCGGTAACAGGGCCATCTCTGTCTGTTCCGCTGTCGCGACCGAGGCGCACGAGCGTGCGCTTTTCCAGTCTATTACCAGATCATGCCGCGCAAGCCACGGCATGCCCATTACTACGTCGAACTTATCGTCCAGGTCCAGGACGATAAAGTGTTCGACAAACCCTCGTTGTTTGTACGAGAAGCGCACGTTCACGACGCGCTTCTCGGTCTTTACGATGGCACCTGTTGCCAGTCGTACCTCCAGAAGACTTCGAGGTGTATCTACCTCCTCGAAGTCAAGTCTCGGCAGGCTTCGTAGTCGAACAAAGTTGTTCGACGCGCCTGAATCTACCAAAGCTCGAAGAGAGTCACTCGCTCTCTTCGAGTAAACCTTCAAGATGACTAGGTTCGGCCTGTCATCTTGTTTCTTGCAGTGAGAGCTGGTGTCACTGGGGGCTGCAGTCCTCAGTGTCGCGTGCCCAATGTCGGCACGCGCGACTGCATTACCAGTAGGGCGCCCCGCGCCTACTGGATGTTCGCGTTTTGTTGGTCCGCGGCGATGCCTAGCATCGCCACGACGGCCACCATTGTAGTGCATGGGAGCTGTGCACTCCCGTGCAAAGTGACCGATCCTTCCGCAACAGAAGCATCGCACGTTACCTCCCTGCTGCTGGTAACCAGCAGTTGTTGCGTTCGAGAGGTCCATTGGTTCCGGACCTCCCGTCCTCGCTACCGGGCGCGGTTGCGACCTCGGCACGTTCACATGCAGTTTAGCCTGCCGCAGGCTAAACTCTTCTTGCATGGCAAGGGCGATTGCAGCTTCGAGAGTACTCGGGTACTCTCGGAAGAGATAGGTCTTCACAGGCCCATCTCTAAGCCCTTTCATGAACGTGACGACCTTGGTCGCCTCGTCAATCGGGTTAGTCACGATATTTGATACCAAATATCGTGCGCGCTGCGCGTAAGCATGGACGTCATGCTTACCCTGCTGAAGGTCGAGGAACTCCGCCCTCGACCGGAACTCGTTTTGCGGGGGCTCAAACGCTTGTTTGAGCTCCCCTTTGAACACTTCGTACGTGCTGAAGCACGTAGGATCGGAGAGTCGGCATCCATACATCCAACTCCTTGCGCGTCCGCCGAGGCAGGACATGGCGAACGCAACCTTCGAAAGCGGGTCGACGATGCGTCGAGCCGCTATGGCTGTGTCGAGCTCGACAAGCCACCGGAGGAGAGGCTCGCCCTCTCTTCCCACGTAATTGCTTACGCTCAATTTTAAAGATTGAGCACGCGGTGTCGTCCCTGACGACGCCGTCACTGAGGAAGCAGCATCACGCTGCTCCTTCATGATGAACCCCAGAGCAACACCATGTTGCTCCGTCGGCGATAGCGTACGCAGCATCGTAGCTATCGTCGCTTCTCCAATGGCTGTTGACAGTCGTTGGAGGGCTTCCCACTCTGGGTCAGACAGGTGGGGGCAGTCAGCGCGTGCAACATGCGTTGCAGGCGTGTTGGAGCTCTCCATGGGCACCTCCGTGCTCATGTGGTTCTCGGCTCCGCGTTCGTACACCTCGTACGAACGTCAAGCAGTCGGTCGTTGGACGGACTACAAAGTCCTACCAGGTGTAGTGGGTCTAACTTGACTCATTACTTTAGCTTACAAGTTGCGCTACGTGTATGAGGAAGCGTAAGTACTTAGTAATTACTTAGGTTAATTATATTTGAATACACAAATATAAGTTAAATCGGATAAGACTCCAAGTGACTTAGAATAGGTAAAATGAGAACTGTATTGTTTGTAAATTGATCTTCCTCCTCAATCTGCTAAAACTGTTTATCATCTATGAAATGGATTGACAGCGGCTGGCTGTCAGAGCCCCGCTAATATGCACGTCTCTAATTGGTAGAAAGATCCTGCTTTCTACCAATATGATCTTTGGTTATGTGTGGACCACTCATTGTGGTGGCCCACTTCAATGTATCCATTGGTGTGACTTATACCAAGGTGAGGATGTATCTAAAACTTTTAACAGATATCTTATCAGTTAAAATCACAAGTGGCTTGTAGCCACTTGTGCGTGTAACCCCGTTACATTAAACCCAACAAGTGTACATGATGCAATGGCTTCGGCTCACGGTGCGAACTGAAGGAAGCTATGGACAAGGAGTACAACTCACAGATGCGGAATGGTACATGGGTACTGGTGCCAAGGACAAAGTCAACGAAATTCAATCCCATCAGAATATTGAAGTGTCGATGGGAGCTGGTGGTGAAGAGGAACGAGAAGGGATTCGTGGAAACGTTAAATGCAAGAAATGCAGTGAAATATTTATGCAGAAATATGGGAATGATTATCTTGCAATCTATTCTCCTGTAGTACGTATCGAGTCCGTGAGGCTGGTGCTGATTCTTGCGCTCAAGTATTGCTTGGGTCTGAGACACATTGACTTCGTGACAGCTGTCTTAAATGGTGAACTGACGGGTGTGAATATCTACATGGAGCAACCAGAGGGTTACGACGACGGAACGGGACAAGTTTCCAAGCTACGCAAGGGTCTATACGGCCTCAAGAAGGCTTCTAGAATGTGGTGTGATATGCTAAAGAAATTTCTTCTGGATCTAGGATTTAAGCAGTGCGCGTTTGATGTCGGTGTATTCTGGAGAATGGGTGTGAATGGGGTAGTCTTTCTCACGGTGTACGTGGATGACATAGTCACTGCTGCCAAGCCTGACGACTACAAGATTGTGATCGAGCAGTTGGCTGCGAAGTATGAGGTGAAAGATCTCGGTCGGGTGAAGCACCTATTGGGCATGGAAGTGTCATATGAGCCTGGTCGTATGATTACGATGGTTCAGAAAACATACATTGAACGCATGGCGAAGCGATTCGGACTGGCTGATGCTCGTCCAGCTCCGTCCCCTCAGATGCACCATGACCCAACAACACCCGTAGAGAACGACGTGGCAAAGATCAATGATCCCTGACTTCCCTATCGTGAGATCGTGGGCTGACTGCAATACCTGGTTGCACGCACGCGCCCAGACTTGGCGAATGCCGGGCACAACCTGGGATGGTATGCAAATGCCTATACTCGTGAGAGTTATCGTGCAGCACAACGAGTTGTGCGATATGCACTAACTACGAAGGACTATGGTTTGGTTTACCGTGCCCAAGAGGGACCGTTACAGCTGCAGAAATTCGCAGATGCTGACCATGCACGCTGTCCGGAGATCAGCAAGTCCGTGACCGGCTTCGTCATTAAGTTAAATGGTTGTCGTTTTGACTGGAGAAGCAAGAAGCAGGATAATGTGACGACGCATACATCCAGCTCGGAGCTGTTCGCTGTCCATGCGTGCACGAAAGTGGTGCTGTGCACACAAGACCTGCTGAAGGGGTTGGGCGTCAAACAGACGATTGAAACAACCCTCTTCTGTGACAACCAAAGCACTCTGACAGCGATCGCGAATAATGGGAACTCAGACCGCTTGCGAAACTATGCCAAAGTGATTCGATACATTGCAGTGCACGTGGATGCAGGAAGGCTGAATATGTTGTATGTTCCAACAACGAATAATTTGGCTGACAATTTCACGAAGGCTCTGGGGCCTACGCGTTTCAATGAACTACGAGATGGCCTCAGTGTGGAGAATACAAAGGCAGCCTGGGTGGCAGTGCCGAGTGAAACGCAAGCGTTGGCGGTGATGACGGACAATGTCATGGACATTGAATTGTAGCCGTTCCTGTCCTCGCCGTAATGGCCTCAGGTGGGCGAATGATTGCATTCACATTTTCACAAACACCACTACCAAGTGAAGTGGGAGTACGAGACACTACCCGTTGATGGTCTGGAGTTCGACCGTGATCCTGTTTGGTACGGGAGCTGGCTGTCGTGGGCGAAGTGGCAGCAACGGTTGAGCAAGATGGTCACTTTGGTTGTGGTTGCGTTGGTAAAGTGAATGCAAGTCTATCACTGCATTCGAGTATGCAAACTGCATGTTACAGTTAGTTGAGGTTCAAGCGTAGAAAGGAGAAAAGAGTGGAGGTTGTGAGTTTGGGGCTGTGGGCATGGGGAGCAGGGAAGGCAGAAGATGATTGGGGACGAGGCGTCACCCTGAAGCTCAAGGTCGCTCCCTGCTACATGACGTAGCCTGTAGTGTCTACTGGAGCCAACAGGCGTTTTCACCGTGGCGGTTCCCCTCTGTGCAACCCAACACCACTGACTGATAAATAAAGACCTCACTTTGCAAATTACCAACTCAAGCTCAAACCTTCTTCGCTACCTATCTGTCTACAGCTACTGGAGTCTAGTGCTACGCAGAAGGAGTCGCTGCGCGTAACCAAGGAAGAATGTCTCCTAGCGGCCGCTCATGAAGTCGATGGTCACGTTGTTGGCGTCGTCCAGGGCCACCTGGCCCGCCAACTCGATCCGTCGATAGCGTCGGGTACGACTCCTTCACGGGCTCCAGTGCGGAGATGATCTTGTCCACACCGTTCACCAGCCAGTTCTTCTGCGGCGAGAAGCGGCGTGACGTTACTGGGACCTGGCAAGAAAGCCTGGATAGCCGGGTCCTGATACACCTGCTTGCAACTACAGGAGATCGTGTGTGACCGAACAACGTAGATTCGGTGAGGGAGTATAAATCGAAGGATTGTACCAACCGAGAATGACATTGTTGATCTATATGTGGTGCGTTTTTTTTACATGTATATGTAGCCGGGCGGATATCTACAGCCTGGCCTCGTAACTTGAGCACCCTCCCCAGCTCTACAAGCAACATCCAGATTTTTTGTCACGCGAATGTCGCCCCTAAAAGACACAAGCAACACGCACTGGATAATATACTATCTGTCCATGTATAAACCTTAACAGGTTCGTCCCGATACATTATTCTTTTGTTATCTTATAAGAGATTCAGGGATCTGCGATTATATAGGGACTAGTACGCGCACTTGTATCGCCCCAACTACTCTGGATAAAATCCAGAGAATACAGTGCTTGCTTGTACTGTAGTGGTGTGAGTTGGACTCCTGGTCGCAGGAATATATAAATACGGATGGCGCTGTGAGACTGCACAAACAACTTACTTCTGATGAACATGTATCTGTAATATCTTCAAGACGAGGAGACGTCTCCGATGTCGTCGTCGATCTAGTAAGGGTTATAACTCTCATGGACAGTTTGTGGCAGGCTTTGAAGGTGTGCAACCAGCACCACAACCCTCCAAAACCCTCCACACCATACTCCTCTGCTACTACTGTTTTGGCCTCTAGCGTCAGCATTAGACTCGAAATAGGTGTGCCCTCCTTTCAGAGGTCGTTGACCCACTTTACGATCTCCAGCTCGGCCACCAGTGGCAGCTCCGTGCCTAGCACGCTTTCTTCTTGCTACTACCATTCCTGGCAGCACACTGTTCTTGCAATGTGCTCTTAATTCGTATCCACTTCAGCACTAGGGTACGTTTAGGCTCGTAAGCAAATTCGCTAAAGCCAGGATAGTACTCACGAATAACCGTGCGAACGTACTTGCACTCCTTTACAGCTCGGGCAATAGTAAGCTTTTCGCTTGCCGAGAAGGTCATGCGTCACTTCTTGCGGCAAGACGAGGCAAACCGAGCGCGCCCTCCGTCTGACTTTCGTTCTGCAACCCCTGCGTCTCTCGCTCCCTAGCGCCGCGCCGTGGCGGACGACGACGGCTCCTCCGTGCGCGTGGCCGTGCGCGTTGCCGTGCGCATCCGGCCGCTCATCGAGCGCAAGCGCTGCGACGCTCCGGCATGTGGCGATCAGAATCACAATACTTGTACCAAACCGGTAAATTTGTATCTAAATAATTATAGCGGAAATTCTATGCCCTTGCTTTAAATACTGCAATTTCATTGGCCGCACTTCTATCAGTTGTCCACTAAGCAGGGAAGTCGGTACTGTACTGTAGCACGTGAAATGATGATGGATCTGCATCGAGGGAATTCGACGAAAACTTCCGAATTTGCCTCCATCATAGCGTAAACTCCACAAGGTTTCACGAGGTTCATACACCTCGTGTCTGGCTATGCTATTCTGCACCCGGCTCTGTCAGCAATGATTATACACCCGCAGGTATCACGAATCTATTAATACCAAAGTGTGTACTAGAACTCCGTCCGGGATACTGAGTATTAGATGAAATGCCCCAGTGCAATTCAGTTGTGTCTATGTGCAATTCGAAAAACAGTTGTACTGTAGCAGATGCTTTGAGCTGTGGCATTTACCCGACAGCAACGACAAACCAGGATCATATGCTCGGTACAAACTCCTTTCCATAGCAAGCTGTACTCTTTCGCGTAGTCTATCAAGGCAGTAGTAATGCTTAGAATATTACCCCGGCGTTTTTTTTTCTAACTGTAATTTACCAACAAGAACGGTCCTGGAACGTTCTACACCAACAGACACTTTTCCTTAGATACAATCGCTAACCACCCTCTGGTGCGACGGAGGCCTCCTCCACACCTCCGAGCACCGCACACAGCGACAATGGGATCACTTACAAAGGGAGTTCTATTTAGAAAGGAAAAAGTTGATCCTGTAGGAGTAAAGTACGAAGTATATAAATAAGGATTGATATCGACGATGTGCAAGTACGTTATGAAAAACGGTGAAGTCTGTAGAAGCTCACCATCAAAAGATAGATGCTACAGGCATCCCATTAGTAAATTTCCAGAAGCAGAAGCGTTTCTGCTGTGAGCAAGGCTGAAGAAATGATGGGGAAAATATTCAAGTCTCTCCTTCATGAAGAAATTGATTGTCCTTGTGGTAAGACGATGAAGTGATGGAAGTATGCTCACCACTGCATTTTTCCAAAGCACAAGGCGTGGGTGTCTACAATGCCTAAATCTAATCACAGTCATCAGTGAAAAGCTAAAACTATAGACGAGTTGGATTGGCTGCAAACGAATTAATTTTTCATTTCTGACAAATATAAAGTTAGTAATATAGTAACATCGCGAATTCTCCTGAGCAATACCAGGCTAACAAAGAGCGCATTAAGGCAGCGCAGAAGCGCCATTACGAGCGCACGCGCGAAGCTCGCTTAGCTTATCAAAAAGGCCACGACGACAAGAAGCGAGAGAATATTCGAGAACGCAAAAGAAAGCCTAACGTCGAACCTAACCAAAGCGAACTTACTGAGAAAACCGAACTTAGTTAATTAATTATTTTTTCTCTCACATAAAAAAGTCAATACTGATATAGACATGACTGGTATATAAAGTCGATTGATCCTGATACGAGATCCAAATTTTATAAAGTCATCCCCACGGAAAAAATATAGACACTGATATATAACGATGTTCGCATACGAGCTTGAAGGACTAAAACGATAAAATATTCGAGCTATTCGATGGTGTAGTAGCTATCGAGGGAAGGTTCGTGGACGCACGGGGAAGATGGTGTATGTTAGCAACCTATCGCGTCCCAGTAATCATAAGTTGGTTGCGAAGCAGTTCAATGTCTCTGTCGCCGAGCTCAAGAAGCACATGTCTCCTGAGTTCAAAGCGGACCCAAAGTACCGCTTCTACAACGGAAACCACATGGAAGCTCACCTATATGAGGAGATTCAGCCTAGTGAGTTCTACGAAAAGCTCGAGAACGTTCTTGACAGTCAAAAGAGTTCCTTCAAGGTAAGTATTGTCCTTGGCTATGACCTTGTTAGTCTAACCGATGATAGTGAAACGCGCTACTTCGACCCAAATATTGGAAATACGTATGTATACAATGCACATATTGCTATCAACAGCAAATCTGACATCCGTAAGAAAATAATTTCTGAGATACGATCGATGGAGTTGGCAAACAAGCTGAACTACCCCAGTTCTGGATACAAGCTCAAAGCGATTACCGGCTTCAAGATTTACATATACCACCGCAACCATGCTCTGGGAGATAGTGAGGCGATCATCCCTGCAGTTATACGTAATCAACTTCCCGAAGACCAGCAACAAATGCGTCTTCCATTGCGTTGCCTGGCACTCGGTACAGGACCCTAAGAAGGATCCTAGCAGAATTCAGGCACATGTGAAGGAAGCTTTCAAGCGTTATTGCTCTTTCAAGAGTATCACATACTCTCTGGGGCTATTTCGCAGCTGTAAGCCTATTGATCTCCTCCAGCTCGATGAAGTAGAGGAATGGTTCAAATTATCTATCAACGTTTTCTCGATGGATGAGGGTACTGGTAAAGTGGAATGCATTCGTCGATCGGACAAGGATTACGACGCTATGAACATTCTATCATACGAGAATCATGCCCTCTACATCAAGAGTGTTGATATGCTCCAGAGCAAGTACCAATGCGCAAAGTGTGAGATGGTATTTGTTAGCTCCATCAAGCTGAAGGACCACTCTAAGAACCAATGTGAGCGAGTAAATATTGAAAGCTTCTCAACTCAACCAATCATCTATAAGCCAGCCCCGAACGCTATCAGATCATTACTTACGAAGTACTCAATCAAGAATGTTGACCAATACATCGACCATTTCATGGTTTACGACTTCGAAGCAATCTTAAAGCCGACAGCAGTCCAACACGGGGAGAATACTGTCTTCACAAACCAGCATATCCCCGTATCGGTTTCGGTAGCGGATAGTTTAACCGAGGATGTACGTTGCTTTGTTAATGATGATCCAAACGCATTGCTTGCGGATATGTTCAAGTACATAGGTGAGGTGTCGGTGAAGATCCAACAGTACAATATTGCTAAGTATCAGTCGCTCTTGAGAAAATTATCGATGCTCATGGTCTGACGGGTATGGAGATTCCTGGAGTCTCTCTTGGTAAAACCGATACGACGAAGGATGCGGATAGCTGGATTCAGGAAGGTAAGTACACCAGCTTCTTCGATTTCCACAGTCGTATTGGTTTCGGGAAGCAGCAATGTGATTACAGGAAAATCGAGCAGCAGCTTGATCAAGTACCAGTATTGGCTTAAATAGTGGTCGCTATGATATCAATTTAATCAAGAAGGATCTATTTGCTGTCATCGGTACCGACAACATCAAATCTGTAATCAAAAACCCAAGCTACATGTGTATCGCAACATCGGACATGAAAATGCTCGATATTAGCAACTACGTACCTGCTGGTACCAGTTATGATAAATACCTCACAACATATCTGGGCGGATGCAAATGCGATCAGATGTGTTTGTGGTCTCGGTAAGGGGCTATTTCCGTATGAGTATATCAAATCATTTAGTGTACTAAGTGAGAATACAATTCCTCGAAAATCAGCTTTTGATAGCGAGCTTCGTGGTACGAGCATTAGTGATGACGACCACAAGCGCGTCCAATTCGTCTGGGAACACTATGGGATGACTACGATCAAGGATCGCCTCATTTGGTACAATAATCTCGATGTAGTCCCATTCATCAAGGCTATCAAAGCTCAGCGTGAATTGTTCAAAGGTTTTGATCTGGATATGTTCACAGATGGTGTGTCGCTACCCGGTTTATCGGAGAAAATTATGTACCAGACTTGCTTCAACCATCTCCAGTATCCCAGCCTGCCAAAGCATTTAGCTTCCCAGCAAAGCGGATGAGTGGCTACAGGAGTCAGGATGCGACTGCAAAGCGTGAGTTTGGTATGACGTTGGAGCACCTTGATACCTTGCTAAATCAACAAAAATACCTTTGCGCTCTATGCTATATCCCCTTAACTAGCGACACTGCCTCTGCTGATAGAATCAACAACAAGCTTGGTCATATCAACGGAACTGTCTTGATCAGCTGCGTTTCATGCAACACCGCTCCAAAGAACATGTCGTTCAAGGGCTTTCGCTACAAAAAATTGCTCAAGTTCAACTCAGATAGACTTGTGTTCTCGATTGATAGGGAGGAAAAGGACATTTACGCTAAGATGAAAGCGAACATCGCTGGAGGACCTTCTATCGTTTTCAACAGATATGCTAAGCTAAACGAAACGAAGATTCGAGGCAGTAAGATTTGTAAGAAGATTATTGGATACGATGCCAATGCTCTCTATATCTTTGGGCTCTTGGTAATGAAATGCCATGCGGACGTTTGACCACAATCGAAGCGTATGATGGTATCATTGATGACATTAAATCAGACAAAATCTTTGGATATCTGAAGTGTGATATTCGTACCCCAGAGCACTTGAAACAATATTTCAGTGAGATGACTCCAATTTTCAAGAATATTCTAATTGACTGCAATTCCGAGAGTATTATTGGCAAGCATATGTATGAGTATAACGAGTCGCTCAAGCAGCGTCGTGCTACGCCCGCTCGCAAATTGATTGGTAGCTACTTTGGTGAGAAAATATTAATATACACCCCTTTGTTCAAGTGGTACCTATCTCATGGTATGGAAATCACTCAAACATATAGCTTCATCAAGGCAAGCTCCCACAAAGCGTTTGAACTATTTATGGAGGCTGTATCCAAAGCCAGACGAGAGGGTGATGCTGATAAGTCGAAGGCTATGATTGCTGAGATGATGAATCTTGTAGGAAACAGTGCTTTTGGTAGATCTGGTTGGATATCAGCAAGCACAAGGTGGTCAAGTACGAGTCTAATGATAAAGCCATCAAGAACAAAATCGAGCACTTCACATTCCATGGGATTGAGGAGCTTAATGATGCATGTGAGATTACTATGAAGAAACGCCGCCTCAAGAACAAGAACCCAATCGATTTGTCAATTGCCATCTATCAGCTCGCCAAATTACGCATGCTTCAGTTCTACTATGACTGCATCGACTTTTACTTCGATCGTTCAGATTTCCAATACCAGGAAATGGACACTGACTCAGCCTACATTGCGTTCAGCTGTGAAAATCCATTCCAACAGTGTATCAAACCAAGCCTACGCGAACACTTCAAGCAACACAAATACGATTGGTTTCCACGCGACTACAACTCAGATGTTGCCAAATTTGATCGACGAACCCCCGTATTGTTCAAGGATGAGTGGTCTGGTGATGCTATGGTATCACTACCATCCAAGAACTATATCTGCTATCTACCGGATGCTGAGTATAAGGTGAAAGTTTCAGCTACGGGTGTGCAGCAAGGATGTGGTCGCAATGAAAATGTGCTGAACCCCAATGGATTCGAAACGGTAGTTCGAGATCGCATCACCCTACAGGGTACTAACAAGGGGTTTCGTATCAGAAAGGAGTCCAAATCAATCATCACCTACAGTCAGACGAAAACGGCTCTATCATACTATTACGATAAGCGTCGAGTACTTCCGGATGGTATAACTACCACACCGCTTGACATCTATGAAATGCTTCTGGGAGGAAAGCATACTTTTTTTATTAGCTTATGTATATGCAGGCGATTAGGGACAAGTTATTATCGAAGTTATAATATGATCCTAACACTGGTTTCATAGGTGCTCAAACTCTATATGAGAAAGCTAAAGAAATAAATCCAAAAATTGCTATTAGAAATGTCAAAGATTGGTACGCCAGTCAGGTTGATATTCAACGATTTCAAGAGAAAAAGAATCGCTTCGATGGTTTTAAAATAGCTTCGTACAACCCCAATTCTTGGCAAATCGATCTTGCTTTTTGGGAGAAACGCCCAATTTTGACAGCTGTTAACATTAACTCTCGACTAGGGTATGCTAAGCTATTATCCAATAAGACAGCGCCTAAAGTTTTAGTAGCCATCAAAGCATTCATTCGAAGTTATAAGGTTAATATTATCACGACTGACAATTGCAGCGAATTCATGAACAAGTAAGCTCAAGCCTTATTTAAGTCAAAAACCATTAATCACTACAATAACGAACCGGGTGATCATGGTACTATGGGTAAAATCGAGAGATTCAACAGAACTATCAAGCAGAGACTAACTAAAATGTCTCCGAAAAGGCTAACGCACAAGCTTATTGACGATGTTATCGACAACTACAATACTACGTTCCATCGATCAATCGGTATGACTCCAAACGAGGCTAAAGGTAAGGTAATGGAGTCTGACCTTATCCATAATCAAATGGAAGCTACAAAGCTTGAAAATGAATATGAAATAGGGTCTAACGTCTTATATCGATTAAAGAAGCAAACGTTTGATAAGGAAGCGGCTCGATGGAGTAAAGCTGTCTATACGATTGTAGGAATTGATGGCTATCGGGTTCAGATTCGATCAAAAAATGGTCATACTCTCTACAAGCAGCCAAACGATCTTAAACTCGTCCAGCTCCAGACAACTGATGTTACAATCAACAGAGGTGATATTCTTGAAGCTGAAAAGATATTGGAACATAAAAAAATGAAGAATGGAAAGTACAAATATTTAATTAAATGGGTAGGAAACGAGCCTGACCCGTGGGAGCCCCAAGACAATCTGAAATTGATCAATAAGAATCGAAGAAGTCAATTGGAACAAACTTACTTCACCGACGGTGGGGGAGAGGAGCGAGGAGCGAGGATTCCTCAGGGGTCCTACGGACACCCTCGCCTCACGACCCCGCCAAGTGCGGACAGAGTCCTAAAAGGGCTCGATCGACCAACTTCGTTGGTCTCTCCGTTAAGATTCTTTTCACAAGGTAATCGAAGCTAGATCAGGCAAGCATGCTGTCATTGGCTTAGGCATATCAATAATCCTCTGATCTATTTTTTTTTAGGCTTATGCTTACTAAGCTCCTCGGCCTCTTCAACGACCTGCTACTATCATATATGTAAGCGGACAGCGGATCGTAGTCAATATACTCAATATCCATCATTTTTCCAAATGTACCCAAGAAAATGCATCAGAGGATGCGTTTCTACGCAGAGAAACTCAATAAAATGAATACGATGCTCAGTGATATCCACCGCCTTGACTACATCAAGTATCGACTTCAGCAGTCAGACTCAACACGCCCATACCGCTACCTATGCTGCGATCCCATTTATAAAGTCGAAGTCGAGGACATATTTGGGCTACCAATCGATGAATGTCAAGAAGCTTATATAAGCCTATTCGAGAAGCGCAACACAATTGTTCATAAATTCACAATGCGACTTTGGGACACTCCAGACGAAGTACCTGAAACTATCGAATATAAGAAGCGATTTTATAAATAATATCGGTTGCCACATATAGAACAGAGCTTAGAGATTTCAATTTCAGGTCTGCGACCCTTCAATTTTCAATCTAATAGCATTCGACATGTTTCCATCAGTTACATCCCTTGCTCAACGCGAGCAAAAGCGTATCGATCTACTCGAGCGGACGAAGCTCCGTGTCAGACAGAAATATGCAGCACTACAGATGTACGCGGAAGCATCATGGGCATCGGACGCAGGCAAAACCATCTCACTTGACAAGCGAGCCACTCAGGACTCGAATGATCAAGCTGGAGATAGTGATTTAAAACAGCCTTCAGTAGCAACTGAAAATCAAGATGATTCACTAAAATCCTCCCAGAAAATAACTGAGTTATCATCGGTTGGAATCAATACTGATCTACTGAAAGTGCCTATTATGGTTGATGCTGAAACTACTGCCAGACCAGACATGGCTGACGGTGGAGTAGTTGCTAAACCATCTGTACAACATATGGGGTCTACAGCTAAGCCAAATGTGATGGATAGATCGGCCGGTGTTAAACCTGATACCGCTGATGCATGGATCGAGACCTCAGAAACCGCGGTCATTCGTGATCATGAAGATCAAGTTGCATCTAGAAATTGGATTAAAGCATTCTACAAAGCTAATTCAAACTGGGCGACAATTGGAATCAACCCAGTTAAGAAGGATGGTAAAGACGATAGAAAACGTGTCATTCGGGAAAATGGATCTCTTCGATCGGTAAAGAGTGGCAAAAAAATTAAAAGTTATGGCTCAATCGATTGGGTCGCTACCGAGTCTAAAATACGAGATATTCTCTACGATGGTGAAAGCAATTCGATTGATGAACTTGGTGCCATGCGCGCCGAAGATAAGAGAACGCTCTAAGAGCGTTCGATCGGCCAACAACGTCGGCCTCCCCAACCGCGATCAGATAGAAAGAGAAGGGGCGAAGATGATATTGAAGATCTCGATAAAGCGCTAAAAGATCCACGGCTTACATTAAAATATTTAAATAAATCGACTTCGACAAAACTCGATGATGGTGAGGCTAAATACAAGCTGACATGGTTTATCATTGAGAATAAAGCTATCTTAGAGGCTAACAACCTACAAAAACGCATAACTCCTATTCTTAGAGTTGGTAAGGTGAATTTGGGTGGGTATCTATGGATTGACAGCCATTTTAGGATCTACGTGTTTGGTATAGATTCTAACAAGCATCACCCCGCTGTGCAAAAAAATGTAAATTGGTCTACTACACTCGAACGGTTCTTGACCATTGTCAAGAAGAAAGGACTTAGCTTAGTATCAAATACTAAGATGGCCAACAAGAAATTTGCTAAACCTTATGAATTAGCAGATGATCTCATCGATGAACGACCAGGTGTTGAGACCAGTAAAGATGAGTACATGGACAAAGAGTTTGCTATCCCAGAACATGAAGCTAAAACCATGCTCACTGATTATTACAGGAAGCTTGCTGATAATCAAGTGAAGATAATAGTAAGATTACGTTCGATTGTTAATTCGGATAAAAGTTCGAAGATCCACCCGACTTACTACCTAGGTGAGCCAACTCATAACAAACCCCTATATTTTAGAAACACTCAGCACAAGCCTGTGAAAGGCGACGCAATGTCGCATTTGATGAAAATATTCGATGGATGGACACATTCCAATCCATACTAACTGAGCTAGAAGACTGTGGGAAATATGTTGATGATACCGGAAATCGAAATATATAGAAAAAAAAAACTCAATGATTATCTAAAGTTGCTACGAGAAGCCATCTTCAGCAACGCTGCTGATATCAAAACACCACTTGGATATGATGCTTTGGCGATGAGACCCTTCGAGAGCTACACGATGACGCAGAATCTGCTTTTCAAGAATATGAAGAAGCTCAAAGCCGCTTGGAGAAGAATATACACGATTCTAAGAAGTCGGAATCAAAGGCTGATAAAGACGCAGTAAGAGCGTTAAGGGCAGTGGTAAAAGCTACCAAAACAGCATATTGAATCAAATTTCGTGCTTACCAATCTAAGCTTCAGCAGCAGCGAGAAAGTGATCAAATGGGCGATAATGATACGTTAATGTCAGCTTCAGCACTTGCTAAGGTTGAACGGGCAAATCGGCTGAAAGGTCGCGGACTACAAGGGGCAGGTGTCGTGCCATTGGAAGGTGTAGAGCGTAAAGGTAGGGCTTACAACCTGAATGACATTCAAGGCAAAGCGACTCCATCAGCATATGTTTATCGCAAGCTTGGTTCTAAATTTATCAGATTGCCAGATCTTGACAAGAGGACGCTGACCATCGTTCAGCCAAATCGCAGAAAGGTTGGTCCGATGCGTGAGATCAGTGATTCTCTACAGATCATGATAAAGGATCTGGTATTTAGAAACGATATCAGTCAGGAGAAGTATGATCATCTATATATTGATGATAAGAAGCTATTCAAAGAGATACTTGAGATGACCCATCTTCAATACAACGTTGATCAGCATCTTGAGGACCCGCTCGAGTCGCTTCGGATGGAATACGATAAGCTCAAGGGAGAACTGATGCTTGGCAATACAAATCCATCGATTCTAAAGCAACTCAAGGTAGTATGTGTGGATATGTACAGCAATCGATTGATTTCTGATTCTGAATTCAAATCGATTATCAAGGGACTCCTATAGCTATGTTAGTACTCGACCCACGAAACATTTCCAAGAGTGGAGGGCTCTATAATCTAAATGCTGATCAAAATCTTGCTGAGCTGAAGGCTATCATGAAGGATCTGCTCGTCAAGGAGGTTCTATCAAGCGATCGACGTGCCATGTGGGCATCTGACAAGCCATATTCGGCGAAGAAAGTTGTATCCACTCAACTGATGCTACTGGCGACGAATGGAAGAAGTCGGAATCTAAGGCTGGATCAGGCGTTTGGGCTTATAAAAAGAAAGAAGTGATCGGTCAAGACCATTGCATTATGAAGTCATTGAAGCAACTGTTTTTTGGCGCGGGCTGACTCCCCGCTCGGAGCGACTTCGTCAGCTTTTTTAGCTCATTAAGACGTCCATACACATCGTCTCGATCCGCTTTGAGAATCTCCAACTCAGTCTGCTGTCTCAAAACCAGCTTATGAAGGAGTAAGAAGACCTTGCCATAGTCAACAGTCATCTGAAGACCTACCAGATCAACTGTTTCATCCTCGACGTGTAAATCTGGATTTGAAACGTAGTTGATACAATGGTAGAGGCCTGCCTTCAGCATTTCCTGAGCACAGTATCCGAGGTGTCCTCCGGGTCGGTTTTGTATTTAAACATACAAGGCTCAATTTTCAGTTGACCATCGCACACAGAGTCCTCCACCGGTTCAAAACAATGCTTTAGAAGTCGATCACTATATGTATAATAAGCAGTAGAGCTAAGCATTGAACCAGCACATGCGATAGCTATTGGAACAGAGCTTATAGGATCAACTGTCGAGACAAGACCTCCGGATTGCTTGAAGTACGCTACACCAGCTGCCCCAGCGTCTATAGTGGTTGAAACTGTTATACCCACGTACAATCCATATAGAGGCGTCGTAGTACCTATGCCTACTTTTCCAGCGTTTGTTGCTCCCAGAATTGTCATCATGGTACTATCCGATGTACCAAATCGGAGATCACAATTTGACATCGTTCCGATCAACATCGCATTTGTAGAAGTTGAATTGGCACCATTTGACATCTGAATGCAGCCCCTTACAGGCGTTGCATTGGATCCATAGTAGTCTGAGCAGATCGTATATGTTCCATCAAGCCAATTAACACCATCTCCAGTGATGGTTTGCCAAGCAGTTTGAGAAGCAGCTGGAGTGTCAATTAAAACGCCTGAAACAGCTTGAAATAAATTTGACCAGCAGTCTCCCCCAATGCCAACGCCTCCTCCAATAATTGCGGTTCCTGTCTGCTGCGATGTAGCTGCTATAGCCGAACTCATTTAAAACTGCCGTTAGCAATCCAAAGCGCATGCGAATTCGTCAAAGTCATATTAATGCCAGCACTCGGGGAATTATCGATGTAGACGGTCGCAGCACGAGTGGCTGTTACGCTAATATGCGAAGCAGCTAATTGTGGGCGAGCAAATGAAGTAATTACAGCACTGGCAGCAGTTCCACCATTATCAGTACTTGTATCGGTATAGGTTGTAGCCAATGAATAATGCTGAATTTCTGATGTTGTCCAGGATGGTGCTGAAACTGCAGTGCCACCGGTCGTCATATTCTTTGCAATTCCAACTCCTCCAGAGATAACTAAAGCGCCAGTAGTCGCTGATGTAGATAGAGTTGTATCAGCTAAGAGAGTAGTACCAGAATTTATCCAAAGTGCGTATTCATTCGTAAACGATATATTGGTACCTCCAACGGGAGGAGCATCGATATAAACAGTACTTCCAGTAGTTACGGTAACGCCAGTATTACTTACGGTCATTGCTCCTCCATAGAATGATGATACGACAGCACTTGCAGCAGTGCCAGAAGCAGCAGTACTTGTATTTGTATAAGTATTTGAAGAAGAATTAGAGGCAATACCATTGGTTAGCCATGATGCTGCTGAAATAGTAGATGATCCAACTCCACCAAGTGTGATATTTTTGCTAATGCCCAGTCCGCAACTAAGTATCAGACTACCAGTTGTGCATGATGTACTGGTAGTCGTATCTCCAATCAGTGCTGGTCCAGAATTAATCCAGAGTGAATAGGAAGTACCTATTACAGCAGAAGCTCCAGCTCTGGGTGAATTATCAATGTACAAGGTCGCAGCGGTAGTAATAGTAGTTGGTGAGGTTCCAGCAATAGTTGGTTGGGCAAAACTATGGACTACTGAAGTCGCAAAACTACCACTTGAATTGATGGTATATGTCGTGGCTATTGAATTTAATTGAATACCACTTAGGCCCCAGTTTGTGTATGTACCTTCAGTTCCACCAAATGTAATATCCTTACCAATTCCAATACCTCCAGAGACAACTAAAGCACCAGTAGATGCTGATGTAGATAGAGTTGTATTGGTTAATGAAACTACTCCTGAAGCGCTAATACTAGTAGCACCTGATATTCCACCTGAAAGTGATAGAGATGTTAGCGTACCAACGGATGTGACATTAGGTTGAGATGCCGTGCTTAAAGTACCACTGATATTGCCACTCACGGTAAGACCCGTTAAAGTACCAAGCGATGTAATATTAGGCTGAGATGATGTACTCAGAGTACCACTGATATTTCCACTCACCGTAAGACCAGTTAACGCACCAACGGAAGTGATATTACGTTGAGCCGATGTATTTAAAGTACCACTAATGTTTCCACTCACCGTAAGACCCGTTAGAGTACCTAACGACGTGATATTAGGCTGGGCTGCGATTTGGATGGTTCCAGTAAGGTTTGCAGATGATAGCGAATTGATACCAGTGATATTGCCCGATGCATCAAGTACCAGTGATTTCGATAAAGCTGCAGTGCCAGGTGTAATACCGATTACGTAGCTTGGCGCCGGTGGTACTGCTGCACCGTTAACAGTTAGACTTGAGCAACTTAGTGCTCCTAATCCGCTGAGTGATCCATCTGGAGCAACGACAAGAGCTACTCCAGGAGTAGCTGTTCCAGCTGTTATGCCCGTAATGTGGTTCAGTCGATAATCATTAATACCGAGATATAGTGTTTGGGCGTATGCATATGTCAAGTATCCCGTCTGATCAAGCGAGAGGTAGAATGCTGGATTATAGCATGAAGAAAGGAAACTAGGCTTGGGATAACTAAATCCACTCATTAAATCGAAGATTGAGTGGCGCAAGCCCGAAATGGATCGATTATTTTCAACGGAGTTGAAAACGGAGCGATTTCTAAGCTTGCTTATTTTCTGTGGCCTCTTATATAAGTCAATTGATTTTTAGTCATGAGCTCTATTCCCGACTATGGTGGATCACTCCCAAAGAAGTACAAATCCGAGTCAGTCGGTGATATCAAGGAACTTGGCATCAAAAAGCTATTTAGGATGGTCATCCTTGGTCCGTCGTTCTCAGGTAAGAACAACCTGTGCTACCATATTCTCAAACACGCACCACATGTCTTCAGCCGCCTCCACATCATCGCTAGAGATCCACATCAAGAGCTCTATGACTACCTCCGCGACAAGCTTGAAGGATTCATCACGTTTCATGAGACTCCTCCTCAAGTAGATGCTATTAGAATCACTCCTGGAAACAAACCTGAGCTTGTGATCATCGATGATTATTCGAATGATAAGTCCCTTCAGAAGAATGTGTTCAGCCATTATTTCACAAGGGGTCGCCATCATAAACTATCGACTATCTTCCAGAGCCATAGCTGGTTTGCTACAGATAAGATGATAAGACTCAATACTGAGATCGTCGTGATTCTACGTGCCAATAGTAAGAGGGATCTACAAATGTTTGTCCGGGATTTCAACATCGAAGGAATTGATGATAAAAAAAATGATGGTTGCGTATAATAGAGCAGTCGCACGAGGTAAAGGTCAAATTTTGCTTGTCGATAGTGTTAAAAGTGACCTAAGATATGGATTTGATCAAGTCGTTAATCCACCAGACCTTTAAGAACTTTGGGACTCTTACCAACGTCGATGCTTTGCAGTTCGTTCATGTTGGGATTTCACCAGTCTTTGAATTTCTGAGCCACAAGCACATGTAATCTTTTCGCTTGTCCTCGCTTAAATTCGGTCTCTATTAGCCCGAAAATATTCCATATCGCGAGCGTTCTTAGTGTTTTTATGATTAATTCGATATTGACGTCCCTGTTCGAGTAGTCTATTTTTATTCTCTTGGTAATAGGTATACGGATATTCTAAGCGTTCGTCTCTTGATCGATAGGCCGGCTGCTGTTGACACAATCTGTCGAATCGATAACGAGCTGCTCGAATTCGCGTAGCTGTCGCCGATCATCGACTTCATGTTCACTAATGCAATGAATGTCGAAGTTGTCAATCCCAAATTCGAGAAAATGATTATAAATCATGGCTGGACAGCGATCAAGTTTACCGTCGGCCCATCGTCTATAATTAGCTTTGTGCCCCCACCAGCGCACTAATAACGTTTTATGGGTGCTTCCGATATATACGATACTCTCACCAACATTGGTTATCTTATATACGCGTTCGATCATATCTGTATATATAAAGTTCCTATATCGTAATCATTTTATCTATTAGATTTAAAATCGGTTTCTACATATAGCAATCATGAGTGGCTTAGTCAAGATTGGTAATACTAATTTAGTACAAAACGGCTTGAATAATACCTGGCGATACCAATTTCCAGGCTCTGCTTGTAATTTCCAAGATGTCGAGGCTTCGATTCAATCGATTTCACTGTACAACTCCGAGTTCAACATCGATTCAGGGCAATTCGCTAACACCAGTTTCGCGATTGAAGTGCCTACTGCTGCTACCACTTCTACTATTAGTGTCAATCTCCAAGACGAATACTACTTGTACTCCGATATCAACCGAAATATACAAACGACGCTGGTCGCAGCTGGGGCGTATCTGATTGATAGTAATGGAAATAATGTTTTCTACATTCAGATCGAAGGGAATTCAACCTATTATGCGTGCCAGCTTGATTGCTCAGCTATGTCCACATTGCTTCCAACTGGATACACGCGACCAGCAACGGGTCTGTATTCGACAACGGGAACTGGTCTCCCAACGACGACACGAGTTCCGCGTTTGATCATCAATAATGCCAATTTTGGTTTGATTCTTGGCTTTACAACAGGAACATATCCAAGTACATCTCAGACGACTTCTACGAGTCTTCTGAGCAATACCATTCCAGCTATCAGCCCTTCTACGAGCTACATAGTTCGGTGTGATCTTATCAGGAATGACTTCGTGATTTCGGGAGATACGATGGCCTGTTTTGATAAAGGAAATGCTGGTATAGGTCAGCAGATTCAGTACTTCCCATCGCATGAAACTTGGTGCCAGACGGATGACGGCCCTCGGGCGAGCATTACCCTCTCGATATGGAACCAGAACAATCAACCAGTGAAATTTCGTGATAATAGTGTTAATATCATGCTTCTACTGCGTAAGAAACGAAGCTAAAAAAAAGTTTTTTTTCTTATTACTGGTCACATCGTGAAACTTCCAGCGAGCATCGGCTTAGAGCCTCCGGGCTTGCTTTTACGGATAGAACGAAGCTTAGCCATATGAGCCTTAGCATCAGGGGAACCCTTCGAAAACTTGGTTTTTCGCTTAGGTGCTACACCTACTCCAAAGCGATGCTTGATACCCTTGCGGACACTGCTGATGAGCTCGTGATGTCCAGGCTTGGTTGCCTTAGAGTGTAGGAAACATTCGCCCTCATCGATGACGTCAGTGATGATCCCCTTTGTCTTAGCATATCGGAGGGCATTGCCCGCATGTCGCTTGACATCTGCGAAACTAACGCGACCTCCTTCCTCCTCACTATCATAATTGTCTACACCGATTCCGGTAAGAGACTTTAGACCTGCTCTAACAGGCACAGAAGCTTCAGGAGCACCAACTGCGGTAGCAAGAGCTGGAATAGCAGCATCAGCAGCCTTACTTAGTAGTCCCGAGTCTTTGGCGAATTTGAAACCAGACTTGATTCCCGACCAAATCTTACTCCAGATAGAGCCTCCCCGAGCCTTCTTGTAGCCTTACATAATTTCATGCTTCGTGATGTGAAGCCGGACGCCACGACCGCCCTTTTTGGCTTTTAACACCTTCTCATGAGATTCAGGGTGCAAGTGTAATTTGGCACCTGTTCCAGCCAGCTCGGCTGCTGTAAGTGATAGCTTGCCAGATTTGACAGCTTTACGTAGCTTATGTGCGGGGACACCGCTTGAGATGATAAGTTCACGGTATATGATCGTAGAATATTTAACTCAGATTTTTAAAACACTACGATATTTAAATTATAAAATCGTTTGAAGATATCCATGTGATTATACTGCTTTGCATATAACCAAAGGGTACACCATATGCCGCAATATTCTTCATGAGCGGATTGGGTTTGAATTTCGCTATATTTGCTGATACTATAGCTTGTTGGTGGGCCTTCTCCCATTGAGTCGTAGTATTCATGATCATGGACCGCTGTCCAATGCCCTACATGCTGGTTTGGCTTGCGTAGTAGAATCAGAAATGATCCTTTCCTTGGTAGAGCCGAATTGATCTCATTCGACTCATAGATGTGGTCAAGATGGATATCCAGCTGCTTCTCTAAGATATTAAATCGTGATCGGAGGAGACTGGTTTGACTAAGTTCATTTAATTATTTTTTGTACATCCTATATCGAGAGCTATATAAGAGCTCTCAACAAGCAAGTCGGAAACTCAACTCGCCGATCAATTTCTATATCAGTCTTCGCTGAAGAGCGACCCGGCCGTCAAGGTCAGTTCACGCAAGCGCGTTCCGTATGTGATCGATCTAAATCAGGATTCATACGCGAATGGCGTTATTACAATCGATGCTACTGCTCAGCTCAATGGGGAGGAGGGTTTCGCATGCCTTCGCGATGCGTACGTTGTAATCCCGTACAAAGTTAGCATGAAGAACACCCACGCAAGTACTACACTTGCATCTGTAGCCAACCGTCTATCTGTTGGTCTTAAATGTGGTGTTTGGAATGTTATCGATGGTATGTCTCCCGAGCTCAATGGTAAGTCTGCCATTAGCATGAGTGAGTACAAATTATTTGCTAACAACCTACGAGCTCAGGCGGAGACTTCGCTCGACTATGTAAATAAGCATGGTGCAGAAGATTTCCTTTTCCCTGATAGCTCGGGCTCGTTGTTATTCACATCTGGTGCCAGTAGTCTCTATGGTGATGGCTCCAGCGCTACTGCTGCGGATATTACTCCAGCTCTTGGGACGTCTTCTACCGGTGTCGTACCCTGTAAATGATGGATTCGTCAAGCGTCTTCTAAGCAACCCTCCAGTAGCTGGTGGTCAGAACACGAACGGATGGGCTACTATCGCATCGGGTGCTGCTAATACGATCGCTAACCAGTTTGGACGTGGTGCTTTTGTACCTGGTTCAACTGCTGCAGGTGCTGTTGCAGGAACGTGGAACTATACGCTTAAAATCAACCTCGTCGATCTTCACCCGATTTTCAAGGAGTTGGACCTCATGGCTAACCCCCAGATCAAGCTTCGTTTCCGAGTGAATCAGGGTGCGTCCGTCATCACACTTGGTGCGACTAAGTCAATGACTCTATCATCAACTACACTTGTTTTGGGTCAGAGCTGTCCTATTATGGTAGCATCTGCTGCTGGCTCTGCTCCGAACTCAGGTGTGTTTAATGCTACGACCGCAGGCCAAATATCGGTTGCGTGGGGTGTAATTACAAACTCCCTGGAGCCTACTATTGATTCTACATACATCCCATTCACGGCTACCCGTCTCTATGTTCCGTTCCTTGATCTTGAGAACCCCCAAGCTATCATCAGTAAGCCTAACAAGACTATCAGATATACGAGCAGTGGTTTTACCAGCGAGCTGGCACTGGTGTATCTTCTACTCAGCTAAATACTGCGTTTGACCTACAGCTGTCGGCAAGCCTGAAAAACGCTAAGGTAGTTGCTCTACTTCCATTCGCGGAGACCTCTTCAGGCAACTTCAATGCCTCTACCATTCAGCAATTCCAAAGTTGCTTCGATAGCGCTCCTTGGACCGTTCAGCCTGGTTCGTCGATTCATAATTTCAATGTACGTATTGGTAGTCAGCAAGTGTTTGATATCAGCTATGACTGTGATTTCCAAGATTTCATTAATGAGTTCTCTAAGCTCGGCTCGATCAATGGTGACCAAACAAAGGAGTTATCGAACGGCCTTATTGACTACCAAACCTGGCAGCAGACTAACCGTGTCCTCGTAGCCGATGTGTCACGTTTGACCGAGAAGGATGTTCCTCAGAGTATCCAGTGTAATGGGGACGAACGCCTCGACACAAGGCTGCAACATGTTGGTTCTTGTTGGATTCGAGAACGAGATGTCGTTTAATAGACTCACAGGTGAGATTTTAGAATATACTGCTAACTAAGTTCTCGTTTGTAGGATCGAACGATTATATAATCGCCTTTCTTTAACATAATTCTATCATCATTAGTCTTGACTAATAGGAGCGCCTTACCTGACCCACGAGCGATTTGCTTAATTTTTATATCGATACTAATCTGGGACAATAGTAAGTGTAAGACTCCTCTATCTGTGAAGTTATTCATAGTTATGCTAATGATTGATTTGTTTTTTCTAAGATCATGAATGCCCATAATTAAATATTATTTTTTCAAATTTTTCCTGATGCCTATCTATATAGATAGACTGGATAATAATCATGAGTTCATTAACGTTTGGTAAGCATAAAGGAAAGGTTATTGAAGATGTATATGCTTCTGATCCAGGCTACTGTCGTTGGCTGCTGAATCAAAAGATCCCCTACAACTAACAGAGTCTCCAGTCTGTCTGTCTCCTGTCCGTCGTATCCCTCCCTTGGGGTATCAGCCTGCCGTAGCGCATCGTTCTACCGCCCTGCATTAACGCATTAGTAACCTGCCCTATGGCATCTCACCATCTTCCGGACTGGCTTATGTTTGCCCGATATTACAACATAGCCATGCGTGATAAGTATAACGCGCTGTGATTGGCCGATTTTGCGTCAGCTTTCACATTTCCTTTTTTGAATTTCGCGGGCGGCGGAGCGAGGAAGCGCTCGAACGTCGGGCGCTACAGCGAGCCCCACAGGACGAGAGCGCCGCACAGGGACTAAGGTACGCTTAGCTACATAGTTTCCTAACTGTAATAGAAGTGTCGGTTTCGGGAGTTCCGCCTGTTGGGATAACTGGTACCTTCAGGGCAGTCGAGGTATTATAGTGTGGGATTAAGGGCGGCCTGGTGCCTGCTCCGGTGGGGCCACGGGGGAGTTGCAGTGGGTTCCACGACACGGTCATGTAGTCGAGACTCCCCCGTTGGTGCACAGATGCCAGGCGGGTCGTCCCGAATCTGCAACATTGCTCACTTACCTGCACCCCGGGTTTAATTACCTTGGGGAATGGCATTTGGGTACTGCAGCTCTCCACTATACTGACCGTTACTTTCTCTAAAGTGGGTAGCAATACCCATTTTAAGATGATAAGAAAGACTGCAGCTGGCACCCGCCGCCGACGTAGGAATTCGCGTGCCCTTGCCGCAGCGACCGCTCTTGGGAGCCGCGACCCTGAGGTGCCCACGTCCGCCCGCCAGCGGCGTGGGAAATCTCATACCAATCCGGGGTAAATGGGGCAGATCTCGGCGAAGCCGGGTGACCTGCCTCATCTCCGGGCCAGTGGTCGTGTACGGGACCGGCGCTTTAGGTGGACGCACCTATTTGCGCTTCTGTGTCCGCGGCGGGGCGCGTGTATAGGACCCAGGAAATGTCGACGGTGTTCTTAGACTTTATGTCTAACCCGCCATGTGACTCTGTTGCGTGTGCGTAGGCAACAATGGCTCGAACGAAAAAGGAAATGGACGCGCGAGGAGATCGAGCAGGCCATGCGGGACAATGAGCGTATCAACGCAACCCCGGCTGCCCCAGAGGAGCCCGCCGCTAAAAAGCGCCGCCAGGGACGTCGGAGGGCTAAGCGCCATAACTTAAACAAGGAATTTCAAGCGCTTAACGTGGCAGACACAGCTGCAACGGTCACGGCAGTCGAGAGTCGCACCACGGTCGCGAACACGTATGCTGAGCCTCCACCAGTCCGCAGAGAACAGCCTCCGGTCCCGGTAGCCGCGCCTGTTGTTCCTACAGTTGCATCAGCGAGTGCCACCACAATTGAACAAGCGCCTGCCCTTACCTCGGCGGAGGCAGCACGTAGGCGGCGTGCATCAATGTCGGCTTCTCAAAAGGAGCGCACGCGAGCCCGCGACCGTGAGAGAGCTCGAATTAGAAGGGCTAATATGACGGGGTCCCAGTGCGAGCGTCAAAGACGCAGAGCTGCAGAACGTCAACAGGCACGTCGCGCGTCAGTCCCCGAGGCCGAACGGACCTCAGAGCGCGGACAAAACCGTTTACAACGGGCCAATAGAAGAGCTAACCAAACTGAGCAACAAAGGGAGATCATTCAGGAAGACGACCGTCTCCAGCATGCACAACAACGACAGCAAGAAACTCCTGATGAACGTCAAGAGCGCCAGGAACGCGATCGTACTCGCCGTGAAGAACGTCGGGGTAACATGACGCAAGAGGAATCAGAAGCGGAGCGAGCAGCCACTCGAGAGTATCATGCCGTGGTTCGTGATGCTCTAGACGATGAGGAGAGAGAGAAACGACGGCAACAGGAGCGTATACGGCGCAGTACTCTTCGCAGAGGTCATGCACTCGCAAACCAAGAGGATTTCAGAGTCTCCATGCTCAGCGGCGCCAACATCGTCAATGGGCGCCACAGACTACCTCTAACTACGGTCTGCCCTCATTGCAACGCGTGGAAATGGCCTGCAGAATCCAAGAAAGGCTGTTGTTTGGAGGGAGCGGTGCAGCTACCTCCACTACGAGCCGCGCCTCCGCGACTGCACCAGTTGTATACGGATGCCGATTTTCGTCGCCGCATTCGTGCCTACAGCCAAGTGTTTGCCTTCTCGTCGATTGGGGCTTCCTGTAGCAACCGGTCCAACTTCAGGGACGTGAACCAAGACGAGAGCGTTGCTGGACAACGTGGTGTATACACGTATCGTATTCGAGGAGCCATGGGGCACTACCTAGGCTCTCTACTTCCGCGTATCGATACGTTCACAAACGAGCCCATGCCTCCCACGTTTGCCCAGATCTACATCGTCGATCCAGACACGCAACAGCGAGCGGAGCGACGCCGAGGTATCTTCGCTGACCTCGATTCTGGAACGCTGCTGGAGATCGAGCAAATGATGGAGGAGGCCAATCCGTTCGCGCAACAATTTCTCAACTTCGCGGAGAAGCTGCGCGCCGACCAGGCGGCGGGAAAGGAGGTGGTTGATATGGTGTTCCGGCTACACGAAAAGAGGTTGAACCCACGAACCCACAACCTACCAACGGTCTCGGAAGTTGGGGCGACTCTTATCGAGGACGGCAACTTGGACAGCCCGCGCGACATTCTTCTGCGTACTAAAGATCACTCACTGCTGCGCCTCTTCGAGACGCACTCCGTGTGTGACCCGTTGCAGTACCCCCTACTTCTTCCGCATGGAGAGCTGGGTTGGACCTACACAGACGTGTATGCGAACAACGTGGTGCGCAGAAAGAAGCGTGAAATGTCCCTCCGCGAGCACGTAGCCTACCGCTTATTCCAGAAAGTCGGTGACGAGTCGGTACTGCACCAAGGTGGACGATTATTTCAGCAGTACTGCGTAGATCAACGGGCCAAGTGCGAGCAAGAGCAACTGCGTTGGGTAGCATCTCATCAAGCCGAACTACGGGCCGATCAGTACAGCGGGGTTCGAGGCGCGCTTCTAAGTGAATACACAGCGGTTCTGCGCGAGGGAGAAGCTCTACTGACGGAATACAACCGCGAAACTGGGGCGCTACAACACCCCGATGAACCGCAGCGTCGCTCGGGACACTTCCTGGACCAAATTGGCAAGCGCATCGTTCTACCAGCCACGCATTCGGGGAGTCCGCGGGCCATGTACAAGTCTTACCAAGATTCCATGGCTATCGTGCGAGAGTACGGGAAACCGGACATCTTCGTTACTATGACGTGCAACCCTACGTGGGAGGAGATCCAAGAAAAGATACAGGAGCCAAACCAAAGCGCTCAAGACCGCCCCGACATCGTAGCCCGCGTTTGACAGCAGAAACTCGCGGCTATGCTGAAAGACTTGGATGAAGGCGTACTGGGACGTGTTCTGGCGAGGATCTACGTGGTGGAGTTCCAGAAGCGGGGCCTCCCACACGCACACATTCTGATTATTCTTGCAGACGAAGACAAACCGCGTGCAAGACAAATCATCGACAAGTTGTGCTCTTCGGAGCTCCCGGACGCCGAGATCAAACCCCAGCTGTACGAGACCATCCTCACGTGCATGATGCATGGTCCATGTGGCGCAGCTAACCCCTCCAGCCCCTGCATGAAGGACGGAAAGTGCACGAAGGGATACTCGAAGCCGTTGGTAGAGGTTACACAAGGAAACGTGAACGGGTTTCCTGTCTGCAGACGTCGCCGCCGCCCTCCAGGAGTACTCAAGTTCAAGGGAAGGGAGTACGACAACGCCACCATTAACCAGTGGGTGGTCCCGTACAACCCCTACCTTTCACAGAAGTACAACTGCCATATCAACGTGGAGGTTTGTACTGCTCTCACGGCGGTCAAATACCAGTACAAGTACGGCTACAAGGGGTCCGACAAGGCTGTAATCACTGTGGAAACGGTGGGCGGGGAGTTGAACGGTGCAAGGATGGATCCCAACGAGATTCTTTGGTACCTGAACGCAAGGTATATATCTCCGATAGAGGCATGTATGCGGCTTCTCAACTTCTCTATTCAAGGCAAGACGCACTCCATTGTACAGATGACGATCCACCTGGAGAACGAGCAATTTGTAACCTTCCGCTCGAGCGACAACCCGGATCGAGTTCTCACGCGCGGTCGCCACTCGATGTTGACCCGCTTCTTCGAATTATGTGCGAGCGAGGCCCCGGAGAACCAAGTGGCAAAGACCATGGTGTACCAAGACATTCCGAAGCTATTCCGCTGGGATGACAAGGCAAAGAAATGGGTTCGTCGCAAACAATACCAAGCGGCGCTTGGGCGGATGGTTCATGTGACCCCTCGGGACATGGAGCGATTCTACATGCGTGTAATGCTGTGTCACCGCAAGGGACCTCAGTCCTTTGCCAAGCTTCGGACAGTGGATGGTGTTACGTATGCGTCGTACCGCCAGGCCGCACTCAAACTGGGCTACCTTGAAGACGACGCAGAATGGATTGCGTGTATGGAAGAAGCCGCTGCCTTCAAGATGCCGTACCAACTCCGCCAGCTCTTCGCGACGATCATTGTTTATTCTCAAGTTTCGGAGGTTCGCGTACTGTGGAATCGATTCTACGAGGTTCTTTCTGAAGACTTCGCGTACACATACCGGGGCTTGGAAGGACCGGAGAAGGAAGACATGATTATGTTCCACACACACGCAAGGACCTTAACGACCTGATCCAGATCAATGGCTACGTAGTGGCGGACATTGACCTCCCTCAGCTGGATGTATACCCGCGGCTGGTGCTGGATTCGCTGTTGCGGAACAACCTCATTCGACGCGAACTGGAGGGGTACCAGCACTCTACCCTTCAAGCCGTTGTGGACCAAGAAAGCCAGCTGAACGGCGGCCAACGAGCTATTTGCGACGAAATCATCCAGGCGGCCGAAGCGCCAGTTCAAGGCAACAAGCTGTTATTTATTGACGGTCCGGGAGGTACAGGAAAATCAACTCTGCTGCGGCATATCCTGGCGAAGGTGCGACTGTCCGGGAAGATCGCGATTGCTGTGGCTTCGAGTGGAATTGCTTCGCTGTTGCTCATGGGTGGGCGCACAGCGCATTCAACGTTCAAGATACCTCTCAAGCTGAACGACAAGTCGACGTGTGCGATTTACAAACAATCGCGCCTCAAGATGTTGATCGAGCGGGCCAGTTTGGTTATCTGGGACGAAGCTCCGATGACTCACAGGCACGCCTTCGAAGCGGTCGACAGGTCTTTGCGTGACATCATGGGTAACGACCAGGAGCCTTTTGGAGGAAAAGTATTTGTACTTTCGGGTGACTTCCGCCAGATTTTGCCGGTGGTAGTGCGCGGTACACCTGCAGAGACCATCGACGCGTGTCTGAAGTCATCTACGCTATGGCGACACTTCAAGCAGCTGCATCTCACGGAAAACATGCGTGTACAATCGGCAAGTAACGACAGCAGCGCCGCAGAGCTCGCGGCTTTCTCGGAGTTTCTCCTACAAGTGGGAGAGGGTAGGCACGAGGTCAACAGGTCCCTGGGCAGGGACTTTGTGAAGATTCCGCGCGATATGCTGATCGACAACATCTACGAAGAGGGTGACGACATTGAAGACGAAGAAATCACACCTGGAGCTGTTCCACGGGGTTTGAAGAACATTATTGATAAGATGTACGCCGACGTCAACGATCCCGAGGTTGCTACGGACGAGTACTTCGCCAACAGGACCATCTTGACGACTACCAACGCCGTGGTGCACCGCATCAACCAAGCCGTCTCTGAACGACTCTCCGGGGAGGCCCGCGAGTATCTATCGGTGGATTCAGTGGATGACGACAACGAAGGCAACTTCTTTGAACCGGAGGTGTTGCATTCGGTGACTATCAACGGTATTCCTCCACACAAGCTGGCATTGAAGGAAGGCGCCCCAATTATGATGATGAGAAACCTGACTCCGACTTGGGCCTCTCCAACGGAACGCGACTACGGGTTGTCCAGCTCAAGCCCCACGTCATTCATGCTACCATCATGACTGGCGAACGGATTGGTCAAAACGTTCTAATTCCAAGGATCGTCTTCGTCAGCGATGGGGACGCGCGCGAGTTCCCCTTCCGCTTGCGACGCAAGCAGTTTCCAGTTGTACCAGCTTTCGCCATGACCATCAACAAAGCCCAAGGCCAAACTGTCTAGAACCTGGGTTTGTATCTGGCAACACCCTGCTTCTCCCACGGACAGTTCTACGTGGCGCTGTCGCGGGTTACATCCAGGTCCAAGTTCAAGGCTTAGATCGAGTATCCAGAGCTGGAGGAAGACGACGGTGCATACACTGACAACATTGTGTACAGGCAGATATTCGAAGATGCTTAGGCGGAGTAGGCATTCAGCAGTACACACTTCATAAGTACATAAATTCATGTCTGTTTTGGAAGTTCGTTCCAGTTTAACAGTATATCCCTATGACGAAACCATCGCCCGCCGGAGCGAAGCGGAGGCGGGCATACCCATCCCCCAACGACAAAGCGTTGGCTAAGCGAACTAATCAGCCCGCCGGAGCGAAGCGGAGGCGGGCGGTCCACACTACTGTGGCCAAACCCACACCCACCGCCGCGAAGCGGCGGCGCTCGGCTAGTTCTAATTGATTCGAACCCTGCGATTGCTGAGTTTATTAACAGCAAATTCACTAATGATGACGGATCGTTCCTAATGACGTGGGGAAAGCACAAAGGGAAGACTATCCAACAGATCTATTCATTCGATTGTGGATACATCGATTGGCTAAAGAAGAATGACTTTGTTAATGAGAAGATGCCCAAGTTGTTAGCTGCTCTAAATGAGCTCTAAGCTAATGGTATTTTTTTTCCCATAAGATCAATCGACTTTGTGTGATACGACCCGCTATTACTTATATAGTTATTGTTGCTATCTGTGGTGCTCGGAGGTGTGGAGGAGGCCTCCTTCGCACCAGAGGGTGGTTAGCGGTTGTATCTAAGGAAAAGTGTCTGTTGGTGTAGAACGTTCCAGGATCGTTTTTGTTGGTAAATTACAGTTAGAAAAAAAAACGCCGGGGTAATATTCTAAGCATTACTACTCAAGTCTTATTTGCCGCTCTCATTCCAAGTTGGTGGTCCATCGGCTTAGTAGCTATGGCCCCGTCCCGAAACCGAGCCCGGCGCACCCAAGAAGACCTCGACAATCAAGACCGTGAACGCTGGGATCAGCTTTTCGTCGAAGAGGAAGCTCGGCATCGCGCTCTATCGCGTATAGAACTTCAGACCAACCAAGGAGAATCTGACGACGATCTTGCGTCGCCGTCACCGATATACGACCGATGCCTGAATGTGCAAGGTGCCGAACGTGTGCTGAGAATGTGCAACTTCGCGCCAATAGAGTTTGAACGACTGTGAGACGCTCTGGAGGACCACATTCTACGCCATTGGAATGTTGGTAGAGGGAAGAAGAGCTCAAACGGTCCGAAGGATATTCTCTTCATGATGCTTGCTCCGCTCAAGCATTGCGGTAGCTGGGACTCAGTTTCCTCGATGTTTCACATGGATCCCTCACCGTTCCAGAAGATGATCAAGAAGTTCATCACGATGCTTGAGCCCTTCGTGTACCAGACCTTCGTCGAAGAGGAAGAAAAGCGCTGGACAATGAAGCAATTGACGGTCACTGGTAGCACGTTTGCTAACTTTCCTTGTGCTCGTTATGCAACCGATGTTACATTTCAGCACGCGGACACTCCCAGTGGTCGCTTCAACGAGATAAAGAAGTACATCTCGCACGATCGAGTCCTTGTTGAAAATTACTTCGGGCGGCTGAAGAAATTGTAGGGGGTTATTTCGCACAAATGGACCTCGGATCGACCATCTTACAACATGTTCTTCAGAACATGCTTGGCGTTCACTAATTACAGCGTGAGGTGCACTCCTCTGCGACGTGAGGAAGGTGTATACTTTCAGCGCTACGAGACGCGTCTTATTGAATTTGGCCTCGCCATCGAAGAAAGCAAGAAACTGAAGCGTCAGAATTACAGAGACAACAGACGAGCAAGACTTCAGTTTCAATCTCGAGCCGACGTTCGCCCCAGAACATCATCAAGTCGTAGGGCGAGCGTCAGCAGTGTTGGAGTCGACAGTGGCAGGCGCAACAGGTCCACTACCAATCGTCGGGCGAGCGTCGGCAGCAACAGCCTGCTTGACAGTGACTGCAGTACCGAGTACGGGTCGTCGTGACTTTTTTTTGCCTTTTGGCACCCCTCGAGGCGAACGGTCGATACTACTGCCGTAGGTATACTACTACTGTAGTACCTCCGTTCGGAAATAGATGACCATTTGTTTTTTTTGCGCAGCGCTCCGCCTCGTTCATTTTCCTGATTATAAAATTGTGGGAGGGCCGGAGATCTAGAGTTGACACTAAGCATGCACAGTCCAGAGAGGCGCAGGCGTTCTTGTTCCGCCGCACTACATACACAAAAATGGATCTAAGGTCTCAATACATACTTGAGGGGCACTTGATTTGGCTTCGGGTGCTACGAGGATACCACTTGCTGCGATGGATAGCAGGGAGGCGCTCGCATTAGCGAGAGATGTTGCATCGCATGGCAATGACGTTGGAAGACTGTCCGTTCGCATCAGTTTGTCCTTACGCAAATGTCCGAGCCGGTAATCATTTCCACCATTAGACTTCATGATATGCTCCATGGGCGCTGGCAGCGGGAAGCGCGAGTCCTCCGTCCAAGCGTCGCTCTCAGCCTTCGCGTCACGCTCATCGTCAGCAACCGAGCCCTCCATCGTCGTCGGATCCCGCATCGCTTCCAGCACACGACGCGCGCCAAGTCGAGCGTGGGGCACTTGCGCATGTACATGCGAGACACGGGGGGAATCGGTCCGGGCACGAAAGGCGGGCGCTCCTCGTCCATCCAGGAGAACTCCAGCGGCAGCCTCAGGTTCAGCTCCATCGTCTCCGTCGAATCCGTCGAATCAGGCGTTCCAGGCCTCGGCGCAGCAGCGTCAGCGCGTGGCGTCGGCGAGGTGGGGGACGAGAGTCGTCCGGGCGGTTGGCAGGGGCAGCGGGGCGGTGGTCCATCTTGCACTCTTTCTTGACTTGACCACAGCTGCTACTCGATCTCCCATCGAGTTGATTCCACGCTTCCAATGCGCTCGACAACTTGGCGGCCCACGTGGAAGTACATTGCAACCCGGACGATCTCCCCACGTGTAAGCACACCTCCTACACTGCGAAGCAGTAGGGTTTCCCAGATGGCCTGGCGTTCACTATCCGTAATCTCCCTCATCCACCAACTTTCGAATTGAATCCGGAAGCCAGTGTGCGGGGGCCAGTGTGCGGTGGCCAGTGAGCGGGGGAAAGCGCGGGAGATTCAGAATTCAAACCCGATCGGTTTAGAAGGGGAATTATGTTGAGTAGGCTGAAATATGATTGGAAACGGTCATCTATTTCCGAACGGAGGTAGTAATTCATTTGAGTTAGTCTGAATATACTACTCCGTCTCAAAATTGATGTCCCATCCCACTCTTTTTTTAGTCTCGAAAATGATGTCCTCAAACTTTATTTGATTTAACTATGGTGAGTAGTCTGCTCCCTGTAATGCTGCGACACAATCACGGCTGTTTTGGGGGAGCACTGAAGGCTGAGAGGCAGTCTTCCCTCTTCGCTTTGGCCATGTGAGGAGGCTTGAACGTGTTGCCTCCTGTATCCTGAATGCACAAGTCCATCGACCCCTGCAGGCATAAGAACTCGGCATTAATTGTCGATGGCGGCAGCTCCCAATACGCTGCTGTAACGGCATCAATGAGCTCATCAAAGTGAGCTCCCGCCTTCGCGGCGTGCTTGAAACCTCCATTGGACTGGGAAAGTAGGAGAATGGGCGGAGCTGGACGCTTGGTTTGAGGAGGAAGGGCGACATCTGCGATCTGCCGCCCTGTCCCAGCTCTTAAATCACCTCCGTGGCCATTCATTTAGTCACTCTGCTGTCAAAACTAACCGCGCTGAGTAAATAAGCACACGGTTCAAACCGTGAGAACGCGCCGCGTCGTATTTGCCAAACCGCGCTGCAAAAGACGAAATATTGACAAAACACGCATGTGTTCTACAACAATGGGACATCAATTTTGAGACGGAGTGGTACCTTGCACGCTTTTCATTGAAGGTGCACCATCGCATCTGTTTGTTACAAATATAAATCGACCTACCAGAGTCCATGCGACATTGTATTAGCGGGGGTACTCCGTAATTGAATTTAGGTCCTACTAGACCTCCAAATCAGAATTTGACAACTACGCGGTGAGCTGTGCAATCAGGGAAAACGAAGGTGCGACATGTTAGGGTATTCATCTCTCGGCCGAGAGCTGACCAAGGGATTGATATTGAAAGAGCTGAGAAGATATGATCAGTCGTTCACTTGGTCGGCTCCTTCGTGCGTGCACGAATCGCGCGAATTCTCTCTGCTTTTCACTCAGTCGCTGCATGTCATTCTTCAAATTCCCATCTCGCAACCGATCATCATGGCTCGCTCCACTCCCAGCACCCGATCCTCGCTTTCTTCAGCCCGCTCTGGACCGACTTCGAGCTCCCTTCGCCCCGAGGAAGCCTCGGAAGAGAGGCGCAATGCTCGTCGGGGTTTCTTACAGCTCCAGGAGCTGGAGAGTTTACGCGCGAGCAAGCGCGCGCGTCATCACTTCGGTCCATTATTGCCTGATAGTGACGAAGATGAAGACGTGGACCACGCCATTTTGGACAACTTCCAGGCGCTTGGGTACCGCGTACCAAGTTTTACCGTCACTTTCACTGCACGAAAATCACGATCTGCCCATTTAATCAGAATCCGATCGTCCAACTCGGAATCTTTCGTATTGTGCTAGCCGTAGTGGAATAAAGGGAGTAGCTGAGCTCGTGTCATCGTCATGGTGCTCTCGATCAGTAGCAGGCGGAAAAGGGAACAAAGGTTGTGCTTGGGCAACTAGGCCCTACCGTGCAAGGTAGGCCCTACCGTGCAGGGTAGGCAGCTTCTGACCTCGAGGTCTACTGGTACTCAGCTGCGCGTGTGCTCCACACAAAAGCCAGCTGTGTGGCGAACAATAGCCAAAAATCCAGCCGGTTCGCTTGAAGTTGCTATGCACTGCGAGCGCCCGTAGCGTCGTCGAGACGCTTCACCTCGGCCGCGATTCTCGCGGCTTCTTACAAGCGCGGCGAGGCGTCGTGGCCCCGCGCGACCTGCAAGTATGCAACGAGCAAGTTCGAGGTGCCGGCAAGCAATACAATAGTATTAATAAAGCGCCGTCTTGGATGGAGATCAAGACAACCCCGGTAGCGACAGCAATGAAGGTAAATGCAAGCTGTTAGTCTTGCAGTTTTGTGAAGCTGTGTGCTGTAGAGTGTACTGTACTAGTAATTCAGGAGTGGAGCGAAAGTAAGGGTTGCTCATTTCGCGAGATTCTTGTCATGTTCTGCATACGGCGTGGATGATGGCTGTACGCAATCCTGCACATGGTCACGGTACCGTAAATCACGGCGGTCATGTAACGTCGTAAAAAGTCCAATACATAAGCGTAAAAAGTCTCGTAAAAAGGTTTTCGACACTGAATTACCTTGACGCTTTGAGGAGAAGTGTGTGGACCGCCTATCAGATAGGAAACACCTCCGTGTTGGCGTCGAGAAATCGTTTACGACACTTTTTACGCTTATGTATTGGACTTTTTACGACGTTACATGATCGCCGTGATTTACAGTATATACGGTGTGTTCGTAAACTTTCCGTATCTTAGAGCGCTCATCCGCAACGTAGTGGTAAATGCATGTGAAGCTGGTTCTTGATCATCCGTGCGTTGGTTCTCTTCGTATAAATTATAGGCTACAGCCTCCTGTATCAAAACATCCAGACACAGAACTGGCTGCTCATTATTATTAAAAATTAGATTTTGTTTTGCCGGACGACACTTGATCAACTTATTTATGTGGAGTCAACCTTTGGGTCAGGAGCGCAGGCAGGCCATCCAGAAGCAGCGGTGTCCAACGCGCGTGGGAGATGAAGCCTCGAGCTGGTAGATCACAGCGATCTGAAGAGGAGAAACAAGATTTCGATAAAGAATTTCCAGTTATTCTTTGGTTCTTTTGAGCAATAATCTCGTCTTTCGAAGTATTATCTACTCAGTGAAGCTATTAATACAGCGTGCACGTTAGCCAAATCCGTTTTCTGCGACACTTATTACGCAGGGACTGACTTTTTTGCGTCTGCTATCTACGTAATTGTGCTTTATATGATTTTACATATAATCTTGGGATAGGATTTCCTGAACCGGATACATATCCATCTGTTACTGTACTGCCACGTGCAGGTATACATTTATGGCGTAATCTTAGGAAATGTTATGATACAGAAGGATTTACCGTAAATCACGGCGGTCATGTAACGTCGTAAAAAGTCCAATACATCAGCGTAAAAAGTCTCGTAAAAAGGTTTTCGACGCTGAATTACCTTGACGCTTTGAGGAGAAGTGTGTGGACCGCCTATCAGATAGGAAACACCTCCGTGTTGGCGTCGAGAAATCGTTTACGACACTTTTTACGCTTATGTATTGGACTTTTTACGACGTTACATGATCGCCGTGATTTACGGTATCGATGCAAACCACAGCTTGCTTCATTCTACGATTCGCACTTCTCCTCGCAAGTCCCCCAGCCAAAACCCAAGAACGAATATGCGGTCAACCAACATCGCGTTTCTCCTCGGCTCTATGATACTACTCCTGGCTGGATGCGCTCTCTCCGAACCGACGAAATATGGCCAGGGCGGGACCGGCACGATGGCCGCGTTAGATGCGGCACAGAACAGCAGAGTCCGTGGCGAGACCTCACTCAGGTCGCTTCGAGAAACAACTAACATGATGGACGAAGAGCTTGGAGGAGAAGAAAGGGGTTTAAGTCTATCTTGGTTGAAGAAATTGACTCCTTGGAAGCCCAAGGATGTAAACAGTTTGAACAAAAAGTTGCAAGCACAGCAGTTGAGAAACTTCCGTAAGGTGGAGGCGAACAAGGAAAAAGCTCTGAAAGCGGCAACGGAACTAGCAACACGACGAGCCAAGTATTCAAAAGAAGTCAAGATCTTCGAGGAACTTCTGGCGAGTAAAGCCGAGCAGAGCAAATGGATCGCCCACTGGTCGGATAACAAAGTGTCGGTGAGGACTGTCCGCAATCTGATGAAGAAAGCTGGCGTTTATAATGCCGATTACGAGGCAATTTTGACAGCCTACAAGAAATCTCTGAAAGATAAGAAGGATTACCTTGCACTCAGGGATATAGTAATACCAATCAGTTTTTCGTAGGGATAACTACAAATAGACCGAATTTGGAAGCGAATGGCCTGGCCAAGCCTGGGCACCGACGCGAATGCCTCGAGCAGCGACGTGACAGTAAGTTCGTTTGCCGTATCTGGCGACCGGTGACAATTGCGGTTTGCTCGAGAGCATGAGCAGCGGTGTTCATCTACTACAACTAACAGAGTATCCGGTGTGTCTGTCTGTAAGTCCGTCGTATTCCGCCCTTGGGGCATCAGCCTGCCGTAGCGCATCGTCCTACCGCCCTGCATTAGCGCATTAGTAACCTGCCCTATGGCATCTCACCATCTTCCGGACTGGCTTATGTTTGCCCGATATTACAACATAGCCATGCGTGATAATTATAACGCGCTGTGATTGGCCGATTTTGCCTCTGCGCTCACATTTCCTTTTTTGAATTTCGCGGGCCGCGGAGCGAGGAAGCGCTCGGACGTCGGGCGCTGCAGCGAGCCCCACAGGACGCGAGCGCCGCACAGGGACTAAGGTACGCTTAGCTACATAGTTTCCTAACTGTAATAGAAGTGTCGGTTTCGGGAGTTCCGCCTGTTGGGATAACTGGTACCTTCAGGGCAGTCGAGGTATTATAGTGTGGGATTAAGGGCGGCCTGGTGCCTACTCCGGTGGGGCCACGGGGGAGTTGCAGTGGGTTCCACGACACGGCCATGTAGTCGAGACTCCCCCGTTGGCGCACAGATGCCAGGCAGGTCGTCCCGAATCTGCAACATTGCTCACTTACCTGCACCCCGGGTTTAATTACCTTGGGGAATGGCATTTGGGTACTGCAGCTCTCCACTATACTGACCGTTACTTTCTCTAAAGTGGGTAGCAATACCCATTTTAAGATGATAAGAAAGACTGCAGCTGGCACCCGCCGCCGACGTAGGATTGCGCGTGCCCTTGCCGCAGCGACCGCTCTTGGGAGCCGCGACCCTGAGGTGCCCACGTCCGCCCGCCAGCGGCGTGGGAAATCTCATACCAATCCGGGGTAAATGGGGCAGATCTCGGCGAAGCCGGGTGACCTGCCTCATCTCCGGGCCAGTGGTCGTGTATGGGACCGGCGCTCTAGGTGGACGCACCTATTTGCGCTTCTGTGTCCGCGGCGGGGCGCGTGTATAGGACCCTGGAAATGGCGACGGTGTTCTTAGACTTTATGTCTAACGCGTCATGTGACTCTGTTGCGTGTACGCAGCCCAGAATGGCTCGAACGAAAAGGAAATGGACGCGCGAGGAGATCGAGCAGGCCTTGCGGGACAACGAGCGTATCAACGCAACCCCGGCTGCCCCAGAGGAGCCTGCCGCGAAAAAGCGCCGCCAAGCGCGTCGGAGGGCTAAACGATACAACTTGAACAAGGAATTTCAAGCGCTTAACGTGGCAGACACAGCTGCAACGGTCACGGCAGTCCAGAGTCACACCACGGTCGCGATCACGTCTGCTGAGCCTCCACCAGTCCGCAGAGAACAGCCTGCGGCCCCAGCAGCAGCGCCTGTTGTTCCTACAGTTGTAGCGGCCGATGTCTGCGCAACGGAGCAAGTTCCCGGCCCGACCCCGGCGGAGGCAGCGCGTAGGAGGCGCGCAGCAATGACGGCGTCTCAAACAGAACGACGCCGCGCGCGAGATAGAGAGAGGGCCCGGGCCAGAAGGGCGAACATGACGGGATCCCAACGCGAGCGTCAAAGACGTAGAGATGCAGAACGCCAACGGACACGTAGGGCTCTACTAACCGAGGCCGAACGAAGCACAGCGCGCGAACAAAGCCGTGTACTACAGGCCAGTAGAAGAGCTAACCAAACCGAGCAACAACGGGAGATCATGCAGGAGACCGACCGCCTGCTACATGCACAACAGCGACAGCAGGAAACGTCTGATGAACGTCAAGAACGCCAGGAACGTGACCGTGTTCGCCAAGAAGATCGTCGGTCTGCGCTCAGCCAGGAAGTGGTCGAAGCGGAGAGGGCCGCCCGCCGGGAGCATCAAGCAACGGTTCGCGATGCTCAAGAGGAGGAGGAGAGAGAGGAGCGGCGACAACAGGAGCGTATACGGCGCAGCACCCTTCGCAGAGGCCATGCACTCGCGAACCAGGAGGATTTCAGAGTCTCCATGCTCAGTGGCGCCAATATCGTCGATGGGCGCCACAGACTGCCTCCGACTACGGTCTGCCCTCATTGCAACGCATGGAAATGGCCTGCAGAGTCCAAGAAAGGCTGCTGTTTAGAGGGAGCGGTGCAACTACCCCCACTACGAGCTGCGCCTCCGCGATTGCACCAGTTGTACACGGACGCCGAGTTTCGGCGCCGCATCCGAGCCTACAACCAAGTGTTTGCCTTCACGTCGATTGGGGCTTCCTGTAGCAACCGGTCCAACTTCAGGGACGTGAACCAAGACGAGAGCGTTGCTGGACAACGTGGTGTATACACGTATCGTATTCAAGGAGCCATGGGGCACTACTTGGGCTCTCTACTTCCGCGTATCGATACGTTCACGAACGAGCCCATGCCCCCCAAGTTTGCCCAGATCTACATCGTCGATCCAGACATGCAACAACGTGCGGAGCGACGCCGAGGTATCTTCGCTGACCTCCACCCTGGAACGCTGCTGGAGATCGAGCAAATGATGGAAGAGTCCAATCCGTTCGCGCAACAATTTCTCAACTTCGCGGAGAAGCTGCGCGCCGACCAGGCAGCAGGAAAGGAGGTGGTTGATATGGTGTTCCGGCTACACGAAAAGAGGTCGAACCCGCGAACTCACAACCTCCCCACGGTTTCGGAAGTTGGAGCGACTCTTATCGAGGACGGCAACTTGGACAGTCCGCGGGACATCCTTCTGCGTACTAAAGATCACTCGCTGCTGCGCCTCTTCGAAACACACTCTG
Organism: Phytophthora cinnamomi; assembly: GCF_018691715.1. Lineage (NCBI taxonomy): Eukaryota > Oomycota > Peronosporomycetes > Peronosporales > Peronosporaceae > Phytophthora > Phytophthora cinnamomi. The sequence continues at coordinate 997,205 of NW_027150972.1, forward strand.
TGTATGACCCGTTGCAGTACCCACTACTTCTTCCGCATGGAGAACTGGGTTGGACCTACACAGACGTGTATGCGAACAACGTGGTGCGCAGAAAGAAGCGTGAAATGTCCCTCCGCGAGCACGTAGCCTACCGCTTATTCCAGAAAGTCAGTGACGAGTCGGTACTACACCAAGGTGGACGATTATTTCAGCAGTACTGCGTAGATCAACGAGCCAAGTGCGAGCAGGAGCAACTGCGTTGGGTAGCATCCCATCAAGCTGAACTACGGGCCGATCAGTACAGCGGGGTTCGAGACGCGCTTCTAAGTGAAAACACGGCGGTTCTGCGCGAGGGCGAAGCTCTGCTGACGGAGTACAACCGCGAAACTGGGGCGCTACAACACCCCGATGAACCGCAGCGTCGCTCGGGACACTTCCTGGACCAAATTGGCAAGCGCATCGTTCTACCAGCCACGCATTCGGGGAGTCCGCGGGCCATGTACAAGTCTTACCAAGATTCCATGGCTATCGTGCGAGAGTACGGGAAACCGGACGTCTTCGTCACTATGACGTGCAACCCTACGTGGGACGAGATCCAGGAGAAGATACCGGAGCCAAACCAAAGCGCACAAGACCGCCCGGACATCGTAGCCCGCGTTTGGCAGCAGAAATTGGCGGCGATGCTGAAAGACTTGGATGAAGGCGTACTGGGACGTGTTCTGGCGAGGATCTACGTAGTGGAGTTCCAGAAGCGGGGCCTCCCACACGCACACATTCTGATTATTCTTGCAGACGAAGACAAGCCGCGTACAAGACAAATCATCGACAAGTTGTGCTCTTCGGAGCTCCCGGACGCCGAGATCAACCCCCAGCTGTACGAGACCATCCTCACTTGCATGATGCATGGTCCATGTGGCGCGGCGAACCCCTCCAGCCCCTGCATGAAGGACGGAAAGTGCACGAAGGGATACCCGAAGCCGTTGGTAGAGGTTACCCAAGGAAACGTGAACGGGTTTCCTGTCTGCAGACGTCGCCGCCGGCCTCCAGGAGTACTCAAGTTCAAGGGAAGGGAGTACGACAACGCCACCATTAACCAATGGGTGGTCCCGTACAATCCCTACCTTTCGCAGAAGTACAACTGCCATATCAACGTGGAGGTTTGTACGGCCCTCACGGCGGTCAAATATCTGTACAAGTACGTCTACAAGGGGTCCGACAAGGCTGTAATAACTGTGGAAACGGTGGGCGGGGAGTCGAATAGCGCAAGGATGGATCCCAACGAGATTCTTCGGTACCTGAACGCAAGGTATATATCTCCGATAGAGGCATGTATGCGGCTTCTCGACTTCTCCGTTCAAGGCAAGACGCACTCCATCGTACAGCTGACTATCCACCTGGAGAACGAGCAATTTGTGACCTTCCGTTCGAGCGACAACCCGGATCGAGTTCTCACGCGCGGTCGCCACTCGATGTTGACCCGCTTCTTCGAATTGTGTGCGAGCGAGGCCCCGGAGAACCAAGTTGCAAAGACCATGGTGTACCAAGACATTCCGAAGCTATTCCGATGGGATGACAAGGCAAAGAAATGGGTTCGTCGCAAACAATACCAAGCGGCGCTTGGGCGGATGGTTCATGTGACCCCTCGGGACATGGAGCGGTTCTACATGCGTGTACTGCTGTGTCACCGGAAGGGACCTCAGTCCTTTGCCAAGCTTCGGACAGTGGATGGTGTTACGTATGCGTCGTACCGCCAAGCCGCACTCAAACTGGGCTACCTTGAAGACGACGCAGAATGGATTGCGTGTATGGAAGAAGCCGCTGCCTTCAAGATGCCGTACCAACTCCGCCAGCTCTTCGCGACGATCATTGTTTATTCTCAAGTTTCGGAGGTTCGCGTACTGTGGAATCGATTCTACGAGGTTCTTTCTGAAGACTTCGCGCACACATACCGGGGCTTGGAAGGACAGGAGAAGGAAGACATGATCAGGTTCCACACACTCAAGGACCTTAACGACCTGCTCCAAATCAATGGCTACGTAGTGGCGGACTTTGACCTCCCTCAGCTGGATGACTACCCGCGGCTGGTGCTGGATTCGCTGCTGCGGAACAACCTCATTCGACGCGAACTGGAGGGGTACCAGCACTCTACCCTTCAAGCCATTGTGGACCAAGAAAGCCAGCTGAACGACGGCCAACGAGCTATTTACGACGAAATCATCCAGGCGGCCGAAGTACCAGTTCAAGGCAACAAGCTGTTCTTTATTGACGGCCCGGGAGGTACAGGAAAGTCAACTCTGCTGCGGCATATCCTGGCGAAGGTGCGACTGTCCGGGAAGATCGCGATTGCTGTGGCTTCGAGTGGAATTGCTTCGCTGTTGCTCATGGGTGGGCGCACAGCGCATTCAACGTTCAAGATACCTCTCAAGCTGAACGACAAGTCGACGTGTGCGATTTATAAACAATCGCGCCTCAAGATGTTGATCGAGCGGGCCAGTTTGGTTATCTGGGACGAAGCTCCGATGACTCACAGGCACGCCTTCGAAGCGGTCGACAGGTCTTTGCGTGACATCATGGGTAACGACCAGGAGCCTTTTGGAGGAAAAGTATTTGTACTTTCGGGTGACTTCCGCCAGATTTTGCCGGTGGTAGTGCGCGGTACACCTGCAGAGACCATCGACGCGTGTCTGAAGTCATCTACGCTCTGGCGACACTTCAAGCAGCTGCATCTCACGGAAAACATGCGTGTACAATCGGCAAGTAACGACAGCAGCGCCGCAGAGCTCGCAGCTTTCTCGGAGTTTCTCCTACAAGTGGGAGAGGGTAGACACGAGGTCAACAGGTCCCTGGGCAGGGACTTTGTGAAGATTCCGCGCGATATGCTGATCGACAACATCTACGAAGAGGGTGACGACATTGAAGACGAAGAAATCACACCTGGAGCTGTTCCACGGGGTTTGAAGAACATTATTGATAAGATGTACGCCGCCATCAACGATCCCGAGGTTGCTACGGACGAGTACTTCGCCAACAGGACCATCTTGACGACTACCAACGCCGTGGTGCACCGCATCAACCAAGCTGTCTCTGAACGACTCTCCGGGGAGGCCCGCGAGTATCTATCGGTGGATTCCGTGGATGACGACAACGAAGGCAACTTTTTTGAGCCGGAGGTGTTACATTCGGTGACTATCAACGGTATTCCTCCACACAAGCTTACATTGAAGGAAGGCGCCCCAATTATGATGATGAGAAACCTGAACCCCGACTTGGGCCTCTGCAACGGAACGCGACTACGGGTTGTCCAGCTCAAGCCCCACGTTATTCATGCTACCATCATGACTGGCGAGCGCATAGGCCAAAACGTTCTAATTCCAAGGATCGTCTTCGTCAGCGATGGGGACGCGCGCGAGTTCCCCTTCCGCTTGCGACGCAAGCAGTTTCCAGTTGTACCAGCTTTCGCCATGACCATCAACAAAGCCCAAGGCCAAACCGTCCAGAACCTAGGTTTGTATCTGGCGACACCCTGCTTCTCCCACGGACAGCTCTATGTGGCGCTGTCGCGGGTTACATCCAGGTCCAAGTTCAAGGCTTTAATCGAGTATCCAGAGCTGGAGGAAGACGACGGAGCATACACTGACAACATTGTGTACAGGCAGATATTCGAAGATGCTTAGGCGGAGTAGGCATTCAGCAGTACACACTTCATAATTACATAAATACATGTCTTTTTTGGAAGTGCGTTTCACATTAGCAATGCATCCCTTTGACGAAACCATCGCCCGCCGGAGCGAAGCGGAGGCGGGCATACCCATACCCCAACGACAAATCCGTGCTTAAGCGAACCAACCAGCCCGCCGGAGCGAAGCGGAGGCGGGCGGTCCACACTACTGTGGCCAAACCCACACCCACCGCCGCGAAGCGGCGGCGCTCGGCTAGTCTACTACAACTAACAGAGTATCCTGTAAGTTTGTCCACTGTTCGTTTGTTCCCGCCCTTGGGGCATCAGCCTACCGTCGAGCATCGTCGGGGGAGCGCCCTTCCCGCCTGGCGACAGTGTATTAGTAACCTACCCTATGGCATCCCACCATCCTTTTGACTGGCTAATCTATGCCCGATATTACAAAAATAGCCTTGCGTTATATTTATAACGCCCTGTGATTGGCTGAAATTGCCTCCGCGCTAAATTTTACGTTTTTGAATTCGAATTCGGGCGCGGCGAAGCGACGCAGCGCGCGGACGTCGGGCGCCACAGCGGACCCCACCGTCCGCGAGCGCCGCACAGCGACGACGGTGCGCTGTGTGTGCGCGCATAGCAACATGTACATGCGCCCTAAAGTCAATAAAGTTAATAGACGACAACCTTCTGGGCCTGAGCGTTGACTGGATAAATACATTATATATTATTACTGCACTGTGATTGGCCAAAACCCTCTCTGTTAGAATATATTGTTATTCGGGGTGCCACACACATTTCGCGATACAGCGTGCGAAATACAAGACGTGCGCTGGACAGGGGTGAACTCGGACCTTCAAGCACCTCCCACACGACCTTCCAGCACGCCGGACCTTCAAGCATGCTGGACATTCAAGCACCGAACGCGATCGCGTAGTAGTGGAGCGAGCTGGCACAGCGAGCGTAACGGAGTGGGACAAACGGTAGACCAAGTAGTGGAGCGAGCTGGCACAGCGAGCGTACCGGGTTGCGACCAACAGGAAGTCAAGTAGTGGAACGAGCTGGCACAGCGAGCGTAACGGGTTGTGACGACCAGTAGACCAAGTAGTGAAGCGAGCTGGCACAGCGAGCGTAACGGGTTGGGGCCAAGTAGTGGAGCGAGCTGGCACAGCGAGCGTAAAGGGTTGAGACGAACGGTATATCCAGTAGTGAAGCGATCTGGAACAGCGAGCGGAACGGGTTGCGACCAACAGGAAGTCAAGTAGTGAAGCGAGCTGGAACAGCGAGTGTAACGGGTTGTGACGAACGGTATGTCCAGTAGTGAAGCGAGCTGGAACAGCGAGCGGAACGGGTTGCGATAAATGGTCGTTCAACTACGCCGGACCTTCATACACGTCGGACCTGCAAGGCCGCAGGACCTTCAAGGACCTACAAGTACCGAGCGCGATCGCGTAGTAGTGGAGCGAGCTGGAACAGCGAGCGTAACGGGTTGCGACCAACAGGAAGTCAACCAGTAGAGGGAGCTGGAACAGCGAGCTGGAACAGCGAGTGTAACAGGTTGTGACGAACAGTAGGCCAAGTAGTGGAGCGAGCTGGCACAGCGAGCGTAACCGCCTATGACTGACCACACACACACCGCCGCGAAGCGGCGGCGATCGGCTAGTCTACTACAACTAACAGAGTCTTCGGTGTGTTTGTCCGTCAGTCCGTCCGTTCTCTGTCTTCGGGCCTTAGCCTACCGTAGAGCATCGTCCTACCGCCCTGCATTAACGCATTAGTAGCCTGCCCTATGGCATCCCACCATCTTCGGGACTGGCTTATTTTTGCGTGATATCTATTCGTCCTGTGATTGGCCGATTTGGGCTCTGCGCTAAAATTTCTTTTTTGAATTCGAATTCGGGCGCGGCGGAGCGACGCAGGGCGCGGACGTCGGGCGCCGCTGCGAGCCCCACAGGACGCGAGCGCCGCACAGCGACGACGGTGCGCTGCGTGCGCGACATAGCAACCTGTACATGTGCGCGATAGCGCTATAAAGTAAATAGACGACGATCTTCTGGGCCTGAGCGTTGACTGGATAAATACATAATATATTATTACTTCATTGTGATTGGTCGAAACTCTCTCTGTTAGAATATATTGCTATTCGGGGTGCGACACACATTTCGCGATACAGCGCGCGAAATACAAGACGTGCGCTGGACAGAGGCCTTCCAACGCGACTTGCAGGACCTTCAAGCACATCCCGCCCGACGTTCAAGCATGCTGGACATTCAAGCACCGAACGCGATCGCGTAGTAGTAGAGCGAGCTGGCACAGCGAGCGTAACGGGTTGCAACGAACGGTATATTCAGTAGTGGAGCGAGCTGGCGCAGCGAGCGGAACGGGTTGCGACGAACGGTATGTTCAGTAGTAGAGCGTGCTGGCACAGCGAGCGTAACGAACTGTACACCCGCCGGAGCGTAGCGGAGGGGGCTATAACAAATAGTGAAGCGAGCTGGAACAGCGAGCGTAACGGGTTGGGTCGAACGGTATGGCAAGTAGTGAAGCGAGCTGGAACAGCGAGCGTAACGGGTTGCGACGAACGGTATGTTCAGTAGTGTAGCGAGCTGGAACAGCGAGCGGAACGGGTTGGGGCGAACTGTAGGCCAAGTAGTGACGAGAGCTGGAACAGCGAGCTGAACGGGTTGAGACGAACGGTATGCCAAGTAGCGGAACGGGTTGCGCCGAACTGTAGACCCGCTGGAACGATGCGGAGGTGGCTATGACAAATAGTGAAGCGAGCTGGAACAGCGAGCGTAACCGCCTATGACTAACCACACACACACCGCCGCGAAGCGGCGGCGATCGGCTAGTCCCCTACAACTAACAGAGTATCCTGTCAGTCTGTCTGCTGTGTGTCGGTTCTCTGTCTTGGGGCCTTAGCCTGCCGTAGAGCATCGTCGGGGGAGCGCCCTTCCCGCCTGGCGACAGTGTATTAGTAGCCTACCCTATGGCATCCCACCATCCTTTTGACTGGCTAATCTATGCCCGATATTACAAAAATAGCCTTGCGTTATATTTATTCGTGCTGTGATTGGCTGATATTACCTCCCCGCTAAAATTTATGTTTTTGAATTCGAATTCAGGCGCGGCGAAGCGACGTAGCGTGCGGACGTCGGGCGCTACAGCAAGCCCCACAGGATGCGAGCGCCGCACAGCGACGACGGTGCGCTGCGTGTGCGACATAGCAACCTGCATATGTGCTCTAAAGTTAATAGTGGCCGACCTTCTGGGCCTGAGCGTTGACTGGATAAATACATAATATATTATTACTGCTCTGTGATTGGCCGAAATCCTCTCTATTAGAATATATTGCTATTCGGGGTGCCACACACATTTCGCGATACAGCGCGCGAAATACAAGACGTGCGCTGGACAGGGGTGAGTCCGGACCTTCAAACGCGACTTGCAGGACCTTCAAGCACATCCCGCCCGACGTTCAAGCATGCTGGGCATTCGAGCACCGAACGCGATCGCGTAGTAGTGGAGCGAGCTGGAACAGCGAGCGGAACGGGTTGTACGGAACGGTAGGCCGAGTAGTGAAGCGAGCTGGCACAGCGAGTGGAACGGGTTGCAACGTACAGTAGGCCGAGTAGTGGAGCGAGCTGGCACAGCGAGCGTAACGGGTTACGATGAATGGTCCTTCAAGCGCGACCTGCCGGACCTTCAAATACGCCGGACCTTCAAGCACTTCGGACCTTCAAGCCCACAGGACCTTCAAGCACGCCGAACCTTCAAGCATGCTGGACATTCAAGCACCGAACGCGATCGCGTAGTAGTGGAGCAAGCTGGCACAGCGAGCGTAACGGGTTGGGACGAACAGGAAGTCAAGTAGTGAAGCGAGCTGGCACAGCGAGCGGAACGGGTTGAAACGAACGGTATGTTCAGTAGTAGAGCGAGCTGGCAAAGCGAACGTGACGGGCTGGGACGAAAAATAGGCAACGTGGTGATGCGAGCTGGCACAGCGAGCGTAACGGGTTATGATGAATGGTCCTGCAAGCGCGACCTGCCGGACCTTCAAGGACGCCGGAACTTCAAGAAGGCTGGATCTACAAGCCCGCAGGACCTTTAAGCACCGAGCGCGATCGCGTAGTAGTGGAGCGAGCTGGCACAGCGAGCGTAACGGGTTGAGACGAAAGGTTTGCCAAGTAGCGTAACGGGTTGCAACGAACTGTACACCCTCCGGAGCGAAGCGGAGGGGGGCTATGGCAAATAGTGGAGCGAGCTGGAACAGCGAGCGTAACCGCCTATGACTAACCACACACCCACCGCCGCGAAGCGGTGGCGATCGGCTAGTCTACTACAACTAACAGAGGATCCGGTGTGTTTGTCTGTAAATCCGTCCGTTCTCTGTCTTCGGGCCTTAGCCTACCGTAGAGCATCGTACTACCGCCCTGCATTAACGCATTAGTAGCCTGCCCTATGGCATCCCACCATCTTCCGGACTGGCTTATTTTTGCGTGATTTCTATTCGTGCTGTGATTGGCCGGTTGATTTGCCTCAGCTTTCACATTTCCTTTTTTGAATTTCGCGGGCCGCGGAGCGAGGAAGCGCGCGGACGTCGGGCGCCGCTGCGAGCCCCACAGGACGCGAGCTCCGCACGGCGACGACGGTGCGCTGCGTCCGCGACATAGCAACCAGTAGATGCGCGCGATAGCGCTATAGTAAATAGAGGACGACCTTCTGGGCGTGAGCTAAATAATAATATATTATTACTGCTCTGTGATTGGCGGGATCCCTCTCTGTTAGAATATATTGCTATTCGGGGTGCCACACACATTTCGCGATACAATACAAGACGTGCGCTGAGCAGGGGTAAACCCGGACCTTCAAGCACCTCCCGCAGGACCTTCAAGCACCACTTCATACTATACCTCCAAGCACGTCATACAGGACCTTGGAGCGCCTCCCCTCGACCTTCGAGCACGTCCGACCTTCAAGCGCGACCTGCCGGACCTTCAAATACGCCGGACCTTCAAGCACTTCGGACCTTCAAGCCCACAGGACCTTCAAGCACGCCGAACCTTCAAGCACCGAACGCAATCGCGTAGTAGTGGAGCGAGCTGGAACAGCGAGCGTAACGGGTTGCGACCAACAGGAAATCAAGTAGTGGAGCGAGCTGGCACAGCGTTGCGACGAACGGTAGGCAAAGTAGTGTACAGCGCACAAAATACAAGACGTGTGCTAGACAACGGTAAACATGGACTTTCGAGCACGTCGGACCTTGAAGCCCGACCTTCAAGCACGCCGGACCTTCGAGCACCGAGCGCGATCGCGTAGTAGTGGAGCGAGCTGGAACAGCGAGCGTAACGGGTTGGGACAACCGGTATGCCAAGTAGTGGAGCGAGCTGGCACAGCGAGCGGAACGGGTTACAACGAACGGTATGTTCAGTAGTGGAGCAAGCTGGCACAGCGAGCATAACGGGTTGCAACGAACGGTATGTTCAGTAGTGGATCGAGCTGGCACAGCGAGCGGAACGGGTTGCAACGAACGGTATGTTCAGTAGTGGATCGAGCTGGCACAGCGAGCGGAACGGGTTACAACGAATGGTATGTTCAGTAGTGGATCGAGCTGGCATAGCGAGCGTAACGGGTTGCAACGAATGGTATGTTCAGTAGTGGAGCGAGCTGGCATAGCGAGCGTAACGGGTTGCAACGAACGGTACGTTCAGTAGTGGATCGAGCTGGCACAGCGAGCGGAACGGGTTGCAACGAACGGTATGTTCAGTAGTGGATCGAGCTGGCACAGCGAGCGGAACGGGTTACAACGAACGGTATGTTCAGTAGTGGAGCGAGCTGGCACAGCGAGCGGAACGGGTTACAACGAATGGTATGTTCAGTAGTGGAGCGAGCTGGCATAGCGAGCGTAACGGGTTGCAACGAACGGTACGTTCAGTAGTGGATCGAGCTGGCACAGCGAGCGGAACGGGTTGCAACGAACGGTATGTTCAGTAGTGGAGCGAGCTGGCACAGCGAGCGGAACGGGTTACAACGAATGGTATGTTCAGTAGTGGATCGAGCTGGCATAGCGAGCGTAACGGGTTGCAACGAACGGTATGACGAGTAGTGGATCGAGCTGGCACAGCGAGCGGAACGGGTTGCAACGAACGGTATGTTCAGTAGTGGTGCGAGCTGGCACAACGAGCGTAACGGGTTACAACGAACGGTATGCCAATTAGCGTAACGGGTTGCGCCGAACTTTAGACCCGCCGCAGCGATGCGGAGGGGGCTATGACAAATAGTGGAGCGAGCTGGAACAGCGAGCGGCGGCGATCGGCTAGTCCCCTACAACTAACAGAGTCTTCGGTGTGTCTGTCTCCTGTTCGTCGTATCCCGCCCTTGGGGTATCAGCCTGCCGTAGCGCATCGCCCTACGGCCCTGCATTAGCGCATTAGTAACCTACCCTATGGCATCCCACCATCTTCCGGACTGGCTTATTTTTGCGTTATATTTATAACGCGCTCTGATTGGCCGATTGATTTGCCTCAGCATTCACATTTCCTTTTTTGAATTCCGCGCGCGGCGGAGCGAGGAAGCGCTCGGACGTCGGGCGCTACAGCAAGCCCCACAGGACGCGAGCGCCGCACAGGGACTAAGGTACGCTTAGCTACATAGTTTCCTAACTGTAATAGAAGTGTCGGTTTCGGGAGTTCCGCCTGTTGGGATAACTGGTACCTTCAGGGCAGTCGAGGTATTATAGTGTGGGATTAAGGGCGGCCTGGTGCCTACTTCGGTGGGGCCACGGGGGAGTTGCAGTGGGTTCCACGACACGGCCATGTAGTCGAGACTCCCCCGTTGGTGCACAGATGCCAGGCAGGTCGTCCCGAATCTGCAACATTGCTCACTTACCTGCACCCCGGGTTTAATTACCTTGGGGAATGGCATTTGGGTACTGCAGCTCTCCACTATACTGACCGTTACTTTCTCTAAAGTGGGTAGCAATACCCATTTTAAGATGATAAGAAAGACTGCAGCTGGCACCCGCCGCCGACGTAGGAATTCGCGTGCCTTTGCCGCAGCGACCGCTCTTGGGAGCCGCGACCCTGAGGTGCCCACGTCCGCCCGCCAGCGGCGTGGGAAATCTCATACCAATCCGGGGTAAATGGGGCAGATCTCGGCGAAGCCGGGTGACCTGCCTCATCTCCGGGCCAGTGGTCGTGTATGGGACCGGCGCTCTAGGTGGACGCACCTATTTGCGCTTCTGTGTCCGCGGCAGGGCGCGTGTATAGGACCCTGGAAATGTCGACGGTGTTCTTAGACTTTATGTGTAACGCGCCATGTGACTCTGTTGCGTGTGCGTAGGCAACAATGGCTCGAACGAAAAGGAAATGGACGCGCGAGGAGATCGAACAGGCCTTGCGAGACAACGAGCGCATCAACGCAACTCCCGCTGCCCCAGAGGAGCCTGCCGCTAAAAAACGCCGCCAGGGACGTCGGAGGGCTAAACGATACAACTTGAACAAGGAATTGCAAGCGCTGAACGTGACAGAGAGGGTCGCAACGGTCACGACAGTCGAGAGTGACGTTGCGAATGAGAACACGTCTGCTGAGCCTCCGCCAGCCCGCAGAGAACAGCCTCCGGTTCAGGCAGCGGCGCCTGTTGATTCTACAGTTGTAGCGGCCGATGTCAGCACAACGGAGCAAGTTCCCGGCCCAACCCCGGCGGAGCTAGCGCGTAGGCGGCGCGCAGCAATGACAGCGTCTCAGACAGAACGAAACCGTGCACGCGAAAGAGAGAGAGCGCGAGTTAGAAGGGCTAACATGACGGGATCCCAGCGTGAGCGTCAAAGACGTAGCGATGCAGAACGCATGAGGGCACGCCGGGCTTTACGAACAGGGTCCGATCGAGAACGTACGCGAGATTCAGAGAGACGTGAGGGTCTACCGGAGAATGATCGGCGGGCTATACAGGCGGTTGATCGACTTTGGCACCAACAACGCCGACAACAGGAAACCCCAGAGGAGCGAGAATGCCGACAGGAACGTGACCGTGTTCGCCAAGAAGAATGTCGGGCTGCTCTAAGCCAGGAAGTGGTCGAAGCGGAGCGGGCCGCCCGCCGGGAGCATCAAGCAATGGTTCGCGATGCTCAAGAGGAGGAGGAGAGAGAGGAGCGGCGACAACAGGAGCGTATACGGCGCAGTACACTTCGCAGAGGTCATGCACTCGCAAACCAAGAGGATTTCAGAGTCTCTATGCTCAGCGGCGACAACATCGTCGATGGGCGCCACAGACTGCCTCCGACTACGGTCTGCCCTCATTGCAACGCGTGGAAATGGCCTGCAGAGTCCAAGAAAGGCTGCTGTTTAGAGGGAGCGGTGCAACTACCCCCACTACCTGCTGCGCCACCGCGATTGCACCAGTTGTACACGGACGCCGAATTTCGGCGCCGCATCCGTGCCTACAACCAAGTGTTTGCCTTCACGTCGATTGGGGCTTCCTGTAGCAACCGCTCCAACTTCAGGGACGTGAACCAAGACGAGAGCGTTGCTGGACAACGTGGCGTATACACGTATCGTATTCAAGGAGCCATGGGACACTACCTGGGATCTCTTCTTCCGCGTATCGATACGTTCACAAACGAGCCGATGCCCCCCAAGTTTGCCCAGATCTACATCGTCGACCCAGACATGCAACGACGTGCGGAGCGACGCCGAGGTATCTTCGCTGACCTCGATTCTGGAACGCTGCTGGAGATCGAGCAGATGATGGAGGAGTGCAATCCGTTCGCGCAACAATTTCTCAACTTCGCGGAGAAGCTGCGCGCCGACCAGGCGGCGGGAAAGGAGGTGGTTGATATGGTGTTCCGGCTACACGAGAAGAGGTCGAACCCGCGAACCCACAACCTACCAACGGTCTCGGAAGTTGGGGCGACTCTTATCGAGGATGGCAACTTGGACAGCCCGCGCGACATCCTTCTGTGTGCAAAAGATCACTCTCTATTGCGCCTTTTCGAGACACACTCCGTGTATGACCCGTTGCAGTATCCCCTACTTCTTCCGCATGGAGAACTGGGTTGGACCTACACAGACGTGTATGCGAACAACGTGGTGCGCAGAAAGAAGCGTGAAATGTCCCTCCGCGAGCATGTAGCCTACCGGTTATTCCAGAAAGTCGGTGACGAGTCGGTACTGCACCAAGGTGAACGATTATTCCAGCAGTACTGCGTAGATCAACGAGCCAAGTGCGAGCAAGAACACCTGCGTTGGGTGGCATCCCATCAAGCTGAACTACGGGCCGATCAGTACAACGGGGTTCGAGACGCGCTTCTAAGTGAAAACACGGCGGTTCTGCGCGAGGGCGAAGCTCTGCTAACGGAGTACAACCGCGAAACTGGGGCGCTACAACACCCCGATGAACCGCAGCGTCGCTCGGGACACTTCCTGGACCAAATTGGCAAGCGCATCGTTCTACCAGCCACGCATTCGGGGAGTCCGCGGGCCATGTACAAGTCTTACCAAGATTCCATGGCTATCGTGCGAGAGTACGGGAAACCGGACGTCTTCGTTACTATGACGTGCAACCCTACGTGGGACGAGATCCAGGAGAAGATACCGGAGCCAAACCAAAGCGCTCAAGACCGCCCCGACATCGTAGCCCGCGTTTGGCAGCAGAAACTCGCGGCGATGCTGAAAGACTTGGATGAAGGCGTACTGGGACGTGTTCTGGCGAGGATCTACGTGGTGGAGTTCCAGAAGCGGGGCCTCCCACACGCACACATTCTGATTATTCTTGCAGACGAAGACAAACCGCGTGCAAGACAAATCATCGACAAGTTGTGCTCTTCGGAGCTCCCGGACGCCGAGATCAAACCCCAGCTACGAGACCATCCTCACGTGCATGATGCATGGTCCATGTGGCGCAGCTAACCCCTCCAGCCCCTGCATGAAGGACGGAAAGTGCACGAAGGGATACCCGAAGCCGTTGGTAGAGGTTACCCAAGGAAACGTGAACGGATTTCCTGTCTGCAGACGTCGCCGCCGGCCTCCAGGAGTACTCAAGTTCAAGGGAAGGGAGTACGACAACGCCACCATTAACCAGTGGGTGGTCCCGTACAACCCCTACCTTTCACAGAAGTACAACTGCCATATCAATGTGGAGGTCTGTACAGCCCTCACAGCAGTCAAATACCTGTACAAGTACGTCTACAAGGGGTCCGACAAGGCTGTAATAACTGTGGAAACGGTGGGCGGGGAGTCGAACGGTGCAAGGATGGAGCCCAACGAGATTCTCCGGTTTCTGAACGCAAGGTATATATTTCCGATAGAGGCATATATGCGGCTTCTCGACTTATCCGTTCAAGGCAAGACGCACTCCATCGTACAGCTGACTATCCACCTGGAGAACGAGCAATTCGTGACCTTCCGTTCGAGCGACAACCCGGATCGAGTTCTCACGCGCGGTCGCCACTCGATGTTGACCCGCTTCTTCGAATTATGTGCGAGCGAGGCCCCGGAGAACCAAGTGGCAAAGACCATGGTGTACCAAGACATTCCGAAGCTATTCCGCTGGGATGACAAGGCAAAGAAATGGGTTCGTCGCAAACAATACCAAGCGGCGCTTGGGCGGATGGTTCATGTGACCCCTCGGGACATGGAGCGATTCTACATGCGTGTACTGCTGTGTCACCGCAAGGGACCTCAGTCCTTTGCCAAGCTTCGGACAGTGGATGGTGTTACGTATGCGTCGTACCGCCAGGCCGCACTCAAACTGGGCTACCTTGAAGACGACGCAGAATGGATTGCGTGTATGGAAGAAGCCGCTGCCTTCAAGATGCCGTACCAACTCCGCCAGCTCTTGGCGACGATCATTGTTTATTCTCAAGTTTCGGAGGTTCGCGTTCTGTGGAATCGATTCTACGAGGTTCTTTCTGAAGACTTCGCGCACACATACCGGGGCTTGGAAGGACAGGAGAAGGAAGACATGATCAGGTTCCACACACTCAAGGACCTTAACGACCTGTTCCAGATCAATGGCTACGTAGTGGCGGACTTTGACCTCCCTCAGCTGGATGAATACCCGCGGCTGGTGCTGGATTCGCTGCTGCGGAACAACCTCATTCGACGCGAACTGGAGGGGTACCAGCACTCTACCCTTCAAGCCATTGTGGACCAAGAAAGCCAGCTGAACGACGGCCAACGAGCTATTTACGACGAAATCATCCAGGCGGCCGAAGTACCAGTTCAAGGCAACAAGCTGTTATTTATTGACGGTCCGGGAGGTACAGGAAAATCAACTTTGCTGCGGCATATCCTGGCGAAGGTGCGACTGTCCGGGAAGATCGCGATTGCTGTGGCTTCGAGTGGAATTGCTTCGCTGTTGCTCATGGGTGGGCGCACAGCGCATTCAACGTTCAAGATACCTCTCAAGCTGAACGACAAGTCGACGTGTGCGATTTACAAACAATCGCGCCTCAAGATGTTGATCGAGCGGGCCAGTTTGGTTATTTGGGACGAAGCTCCGATGACTCACAGGCACGCCTTCGAAGCAGTCGACAGGTCTTTGCGTGACATCATGGGTAACGACCAGGAGCCTTTTGGAGGAAAAGTATTTGTACTTTCGGGTGACTTCCGACAGATTTTGCCGGTGGTAGTACGCGGCACACCAGCGGAGACCATCGACGCGTGTCTGAAGTCATCTACGCTATGGCGACACTTCAAGCAGCTGCATCTCACGGAAAACATGCGTGTACAATCGGCAAGTAACGACAGCAGCGCCGCAGAGCTCGCGGCTTTCTCGGAGTTTCTCCTACAAGTGGGAGAGGGTAGGCACGAGGTCAACAGGTCCCTGGGCAGGGACTTTGTGAAGATTCCGCGCGATATGCTGATCGACAACATCTACGAAGAAGGAGACATTGAAGACGAAGAAATCACACCTGGAGCTGTTCCACGGGGTTTGAAGAACATTATTGATAAGATGTACGCCGACATCAACGATCCCGAGGTTGCTACGGACGAGTACTTCGCCAACAGGACCATCTTGACGACTACCAACGCCGTGGTGCACCGCATCAACCAAGCCGTCTCTGAACGACTCTCCGGGGAGGCCCGCGAGTATCTATCGGTGGATTCAGTGGATGACGACAACGAAGGAAACTTCTTCGAGCCGGAGGTGTTGCATTCGGTTACTATCAACGGTATTCCTCCACACAAGCTTACATTGAAGGAAGGCGCCCCAATTATGATGATGAGAAACCTGAACCCCGACTTGGGCCTCTGCAACGGAACGCGACTACAGGTTGTCCAGCTCAAGCCTCACGTTATTCATGCTACCATCATGACTGGCGAGCGCATAGACCAAAACGTTCTAATTCCAAGGATCGTCTTCGTCAGCGATGGGGACGCGCGCGAGTTCCCCTTCCGCTTGCGACGCAAGCAGTTTCCAGTTGTACCAGCGTTCGCCATGACCATCAACAAAGCCCAAGGCCAAACCGTCCAGAACCTAGGTTTGTATCTGGCGACACCCTGCTTCTCCCACGGACAGCTCTACGTGGCGCTGTCGAGAGTTACATCCAGGTCCAAGTTCAAGGCTTTGATCGAGTATCCGGAGCTGGAGGAAGACGACGGTGCATACACTGACAACATTGTGTACAGGCAGATATTCGAAGATGCTTAGGCGGAGTAGGCGATCAGCAGTACACACTTCATAAGTACATAAATTCATGTCTTTTTTGGAAGTGCGTTTCACATTAGCAATGCATCCCTTTGACGAAACCACCGCCCGCCGGAGCGAAGCGGAGGCGGGCATACCCATCCCCCAACGACAAAGCCGTGCTTAAGCGAACCAACCAGCCCGCCGGAGCGAAGCGGAGGCGGGCGGCCCACACTACTGTGGCCAAACCCACACCCACCGCCGCGAAGCGGCGGCGCTCGGCTAGTCTACTACAACTAACAGAGTATCCTGTAAGTTTGTCCACTGTTCGTTTGTCCCCGCCCTTGGGGCATCAGCCTACCGTCGAGCATCGTCGGGGGAGCGCCCTTCCCGCCTGGCGACAGTGTATTAGTAGCCTACCCTATGGCATCCCACCATCCTTTTGACTGGCTAATCTATGCCCGATATTACAAAAATAGCCTTGCGTTATATTTATTCGTGCTGTGATTGGCTGATATTACCTCCCCGCTAAAATTTATGTTTTTGAATTCGAATTCAGGCGCGGCGAAGCGACGTAGCGTGCGGACGTCGGGCGCTACAGCAAGCCCCACAGGATGCGAGCGCCGCACAGCGACGACGGTGCGCTGCGTGTGCGACATAGCAACCTGCATATGTGCTCTAAAGTTAATAGTGGCCGACCTTCTGGGCCTGAGCGTTGACTTGATAAATACATAATATATTATTACTGCTCTGAGATTGGCCGAAACCCTCTCTGTTAGAATACATTGTTATTCGGGGGTGCCACACACATTTCGCGATACAGCGCGCGAAATACAAGACGTGCGCTGGACAGGGGTGAGTCCGGACCTTCAAACGCGACTTGCAGGACCTTCAAGCACATCCCGCCCGACGTTCAAGCATACTGGACATTCAAGCACCGAACGCGATCGCGTAGTAGTGGAGCGAGCTGGCACAGCGAGCGTAACGGGTTGTGACGAACGGTAGGCCGAGTAGTGGAGTGAGCTGGCACAGCGAGCGGAACGGGTTGGGACGAACGGTATGTTCAGTAGTGGAGCGAGCTGGCACAGCGAGCGTAACAAGTTATGATGAATGGTCCTCACGCGCGGCCTGCCGGACCTTCAAGCACGGTGGGCCTTCAAGCACACCGGACCTTAAGCACCGTGCGCGATCGCGTAGTAGTGGAGCGAGCAGGCACAGTGGGCGTAACGGGTAAGCCGAACTGTACACCTCCGGAGCGAAGCGGAGGGGCTATGCAAATGTGGGAGCGAGCTGGAACAGCAGCAGAACCTATGTAACACACACACCGCCGCGAAGCGGCGATCGACTAGTCTACTACACTAACAGAGTATCCTGTAAGTTTGTCCACTGTTCGTTTGTTCCCGCCCTTGGGGCATCAGCCTACGTCGAGCATCGTCGGGACGCCCTTCCCGCCTGGCGACGTGTGTTAGTAACCCTACCCTGGCTCCCACCATCTTGACTGGCTATTGCCCGATATTACAAAAATGCTTTGCGTTATATTTATAACGCCCTGTGATGGCTGTGCCTCCGCTCATTTTACGTTTTGAATTCAGATTCGGGCGCGGAGCGAGGAGGCGCTCGACGTCGGGCGCCGCTGCGAGCCCCGCGTCCGCGAGCGCCGCCAGCGGACAGTTGCGCTGCGTGCGCGATAACCTGTACTGTGCGCATAGGCATATAAATAGAGGACGACCTTCTGGGCGTGAGCTAAAATATAATATATTATTACTTGCTCGTTGGCCAAACCCTCTGTTGATTTATTGCTATTCGTGTGTCCCACACATGTCGATACGCGCGCGAAATACAAGACGTGTGCTGGACAGCAGATTACTCAACCACGTCGGACCTTCAAGCCTCAAACCGAGCGCGATCGCGAGTAGTGGAGCGAGAGCTGGAACAGCGAGCGGAACGGTGGGACAGACAGGATGGCAAGTAGTGAAGCGAGCTGGAACAGCGAGGCGTAACGGATCCAACGGACGTATGGCCAGTGGTGGAGCGAGCTGGCACAGCAGCGTAACGGGGAGGACGACCGGGTCAAGAAGTGGAGCGAGCTGGCGAGAGCGACAACGGTTGAGCCAAAATGGTAGGCAAAGTAGAGGAGCAGACTGGCACAGCGAGCGTAACTTATGACAAACGGTATGTCGAGTGAGGAGCGAGCTGGCAACGAGCGTAACGGAGGACGAACAGTGGGTAAGTATAGCGAGCTGGCACAGCAGAGTGTAACAGGTGTGTGAGATAGGCCAAGTGATAGCGAGCAGGCGCGATGTAACGGGTTATGACAACGGTAGTGGCAAAGGTGGAGCAGCTGGCACACCGAGCGTAACGGGTTGCGAGCAACGGTGGCAAGTGGTGGAGCGAACTGGAACAGCAGAGCGTACAGGGTGGACGAAAGGCATGTAACGTGTTGCAGAGACTGTACCCCGGGCAAGCGGAGGGGATATGCAAGTAGTGGAGCGACTGGAACAGCGCGGCGTAACCATATGATCTCACACATCCACCGCCGCGAAGCGGCACCGATCAAGTCTACTACAACTAACCGAGTCTCGGTGTGTTTGCATGTCGAAGGTCCGTTCTCTGTCATCGGGCCTTAGCCTACCGTAGAGCATCATCATCGTCCTACCGCCCTGCATTAACGCATTAGTAACCTGTCCTATGGCATCCACCATCTTCCGGATTGGCTTATTTCTGCGTGATTTCTATTCGTGCTGTGATTGGCCGGCTGATTTGCCTCAGCTTTCACATTTCCTTTTGAATTCCGCGCGCGGCGGAGCGAGGAAGCGCTCGGACGTCGGGCGCTACAGCAAGCTCCACAGGACGCGAGCGCCGCACAGGACTAAGGTACGCTTAGCTACATAGTTTCTAACTGTAATAGAAGTGTCGGTTTCGGGAGTTCCGCCTGTTGGGATAACTGGTACCTTCAGGGCAGTCGAGGTATTATAGTGTGGGATTAAGGGCGGCCTGGTGCTCCGGTGGGGCCACGGGGAGTTGTAGTGGGTTCCACGACACGGCCATGTAGTCGAGACTCCCCGTTGGTGCACAGATGCCAGGCAGGCCGTCCCGAATCTGCAACATTGCTCACTTACCTGCACCCCGGGTTTAATTACCTTTGGGAATGGCATTTGGGTACTGCAGCCTCCACTATACTGACCGTTTCTTTCTCTAAAGTGGGTAGCAATACCCATTTTAAGATGATAAGAAAGACTGCAGCTGGCACCCGCCGCCGACGTAGGAATTGCGTGCCCTGCCGCAGCGACCGCTCTTGGGAGCCGCGACCCTGAGGTGCCCACGTCCGCGCCGCCAGCGGCGTGGGAAATCTCATACCAACGGGGTAAATGGGGCAGATCTCGGCGAAGCCGGGTGACCTGCCTCATCTCCGGGCCACGTGATGTGGGACCGGCGCTTTAGGTGGACGCACCTATTTGCGCTTCTGTGTCCGCGGCGGGCGCGTGTATAGGACCCTGGAAATGGCGACGGTGTTCTTAGACTTTATGTCTAACGCGTCATGTGACTCTGTTGCGTGTACGCAGGCCAAAATGGCTCGAACGAAAAGGAAATGGACGCGCGAGGAGATCGAGGAGGCCTTGCGAGACAACGAGCGTATCAACGCAACCCCGGCTGCCCCAGAGGAGCTCCTGCTGTTAAAAAAGCGCCGCCAAGCGCGTCGGAGGGCTAAACGATACAACTTGAACAAGGAATTTCAAGCGCTTAACGTGGCACACAGCTGCAACGGTCACGGCAGTCCAGAGTCACACCACGGTCGCGATCACGTCTGCTGTGCCTCCGCCAGTCCGCAGAGAACAGCCTCCGGTCCCGGTAGCCGCGCCCGTTGTTTCTACAGTTGCAGCAGCGGTTGCCACCACAAGGGAGCAAGAACCCACCCTTACCTCGGCGGAGGCAGCGCGTAGGCGGCGCGCAGCAATGTCGGCTTCTCAAAGAACGCACTCGAGCTCGCGACCGTGAGAGAGCTCGAATTAGAAGGGCTAACATGACGGGATCCCAGCGCGAAGCGTCAGAGACGTAGAGCTGCAGAACTCCAACGTGCACGTCGAGCGTCAGTCCCCGAGGCCGAACGGAGCTCAGTGCGCGAAGAAAACCGTTTAGGACGGGCCAATAGAAGATCTAATCAAAACCGAGCAACAACGGGAGATCATCCAGGAGACCGACCGTCGCCAACATGCAGAACATCGACAGCAAGAAGGCCCTGGTGAACGCCAAGAACGGCAGGAACGCGAGCGCGTTCGCCAGGAAGAACGTCGGGCTGCGCTCAGCCAGAAGTCGTCGAAGCGGAGCGAGCCGCCCGCCGGAGCATCAGCAATGGTTCGCGATGCTCAGGAGGAGAGAGAGAGGAGCGGTGACAACAGGAGCGTATACGGCGCAGTACGCTTCGCAGAGGTCATGCACTCGCAAACCAAGAGGATTTCAGAGTCTCTATGCTCAGCGGTTCCAATATCGTCGATGGGCGCCACAGATTGCCTCCGACTACGGTCTGCCCTCATTGCAACGCGTGAAAATGGCCTGCAGAGTCCAAGAAAGCTGCTGTTTAGAGGAGCGGTGCAACTACCCCACTACCTGCTGCGCCACCGCGATTGCACCAGTTGTACATGGACGCCGAATTTCGGCGCCGCATCCGTGCCTACAACCAAGTGTTTGCCTTCACGTCGATTGGGGCTTCCTGTAGCAACCGGTCCAACTTCAGGGACGTGAACCAAGACGAGAGCGTTGCTGGACAACGTGACGTATACACGTATCATATTCAAGGAGCCATGGGCACTACCTGGGATCTCTTCTTCCGCGTATCGATACGTTCACAAACGAGCCGATGCCCCCCCCCCGTTGCCCAGATCTACATCGTCGACCCAGACATGCAACAACGTGCGGAGCGACGCCGAGGTATTTTCGCTGACCTCCACCCTGGAACGCTGCTGGAGATCGAGCAGATGATGGAGGAGTGCAATCCGTTCGCGCAACAATTTCTCAACTTCGCGGAGAAGCTGCGCGCCGACCAGGCAGCAGGAAAGGAGGTGGTTGATATGGTGTTCCGGCTACACGAAAGAGGTCGAACCCGCGAACTCACAACCCCCACGGTATCGGAAGTTGAGCGACTTATCGAGGACGGCAACTTGGACAGTCCGCGGGACATCCTTCTGCGTACTAAAGATCACTCGCTGCTGCGTCTCTTCGAAACACACTCTGTGTATGACCCGTTGCAGTACCCACTACTTCTTCCCGCATGGGAGAACTGGGTTGGACCTACACAGATGTGTATGCGAACAACGTGGTGCGCAGAAAGAAGCGTGAAATGTCCCTCCGCGAGCACGTAGCCTACCGGTTATTCCAGAAAGTCGGTGACGAGTCGGTACTGCACCAAGGTGGGCGATTATTCCAGCAGTACTGCGTAGATCAACGAGCCAAGTGCGAACAAGAGCAACTGCGTTGGGTGGCATCTCATCAAGCCGAACTACGGGCCGATCAGTACAGCGGGTCCAAGACGCGCTTCTAAGTGAAAATGCGCGAGGGCGGCCCCTATTGACGGAGTACAACCGCGAAACGGGGCGCTACAGCACCCAGACGAACCGCAACGCCGCTCAGGACACTTCCTGGACCAAATCGGCAAGCGCATCGTTCTACCAGCTACGCATTCGGGCAGTCCGCGGGCCATGTACAAGTCTACCAAGATTCCATGGCTATCGTGCGCGAGTACGGAAAACCGGACGTCTTCGTTACTATGACGTGCAACCCTACGTGGGACGAGATCCAGGAGAAGATACCGGAGCCAAACCAAAGCGCTCAAGACCGCCCGGACATCGTAGCCCGCGTTTGGCAGCAGAAACTGGCGGCTATGCTGAAAGACTTGGATGAAGGCGTACTGGGACGTGTTCTGGCGAGGATCTACGTGGTGGAATTCCAGAAGAGGCCTCCCACACGCACACATTCTGATTATTCTCGCAGACGAAGACAAGCCGCGTACAAGACAAATCATCGACAAGTTGTGCTCTTCGGAGCTCCGGACGCCGAGATCAACCCCAGCTGTACGAGACCATCCTCACTTGCATGATGCATGGTCGATGTGGCGCGGCGAACCCCTCCAGCCCCTGCATGAAGGACGGAAAATGCACGAAGGGATACCCGAAGCCGTTGGTAGAGGTTACCCAAGGAAACGTGAACGGGTTTCCTGTCTGCAGACGTTGCCGCCGGCCTCCAGGAGTACTCAAGTTCAAGGGAAGGGTACGACAACGCCACCATTAACCAGTGGGTGGTCCCGTACAACCCCTACCTTTCGCAGAAGTACAACTGCCATATCAACGTGGAGGTTTGTACGGCCCTCACGGCGGTCAAATACCTGTACAAGTACGTCTACAAGGGGTCCGACAAGGCTGTAATAACTGTGGAAGCGGTGGGCGGGGAGTCGAACGTGCAAGGATGGATCCCAACGAGATTCTTCGGTACCTGAACGCAAGGTATATATCTCCGATAGAGGCATGTATGCGGCTTCTCGACTTCTCCGTTCAAGGCAAGACGCACTCCATTGTACAGCTGACGATCCACCTGGAGAACGAGCAATTCGTGACCTTCCGTTCGAGCGACAACCCGGATCGAGTTATCACGCGCGGTCGCCACACGATGTTGACCCGCTTCTTCGAATTGTGTGCGAGCGAGGCTCCGGAGAACCAAGTTGCAAAGACCATGGTGTACCAAGACATTCCGAAGCTATTCCGATGGGATGACAAGGCAAAGAAATGGGTTCGTCGCAAACAATACCAAGCGGCGCTTGGGCGGATGGTTCATGTGACCCCTCGGGACATGGAGAGGTTCTACATGCGTGTACTGCTGTGTCACCGCAAGGGACCACAGTCCTTTGCCAAGCTTCGGACAGTGGATGGTGTTACGTATGCGTCGTACCGCCAAGCCGCACTCAAACTGGGCTACCTTGAAGACGACGCAGAATGGATTGCGTGTATGGAAGAAGCCGCTGCCTTCAAGATGCCGTACCAACTCCGCCAGCTCTTCGCGACTATCATTGTTTATTCTCAAGTTTCGGAGGTTCGCGTACTGTGGAATCGATTCTAAGAGGTTCTTTCTGAAGACTTCGCGTACACATACCGAGGCTTGGAAGGACAGGAGAAGGAAGACATGATCAGGTTCCACACACTCAAGGACCTTAACGACCTGCTCCAAATCAATGGCTACGTAGTGGCGGACTTTGACCTCCCTCAGCTGGATGACTACCCGCGGCTGGTGCTGGATTCGCTGCTGCGGAACAACCTCATTCGACGCGAACTGGAGGGGTACCAGCACTCTACCCTTCAAGCCATTGTGGACCAAGAAAGCCAGCTGAACGACGGCCAACGAGCTATTTACGACGAAATCATCCAGGCGGCCGAAGTACCAGTTCAAGGCAACAAGCTATTCTTTATTGACGGCCCGGGAGGTACAGGAAAGTCAACTCTGCTGCGGCATATCCTGGCGAAGGTGAGGCTGTCCGGGAAGATCGCGATTGCTGTGGCTTCGAGTGGAATTGCTTCGCTGTTGCTCATGGGTGGGCGCACAGCGCATTCAACGTTCAAGATACCTCTCAAGCTGAACGACAAGTCGACGTGTGCGATTTACAAACAATCGCGCCTCAAGATGTTGATCGAGAGGGCCAGTTTGGTTATCTGGGACGAAGCTCCAATGACTCACAGACACGCCTTCGAAGCGGTCGACAGGTCTTTGCGTGACATCATGGGTAACGACCAGGAGCCTTTTGGAGGAAAAGTATTTGTCCTTTCGGGTGACTTCCGCCCGATTTTACCGGTGGTAGTACGCGGCACACCAGCGGAGACCATCGACGCGTGTCTTAAGTCATCTACGCTATGGCGACACTTCAAGCAGCTGCATCTCACGGAAAACATGCGTGTACAATCGGCAAGTAACGAAAGCACCGCCGCAGAGCTCGCGGCTTTCTCGGAGTTTCTCCTACAAGTGGGAGAGGGTAGACACGAGGTCAACAGGTCCCTGGGCAGGGACTTTGTGAAGATTCCGCGCGATATGCTGATCGACAACATCTACGAAGAAGGAGACGACATTGAAGACGAAGCAATCACACCTGGAGCTGTTCCACGGGGTTTGAAGAACATTATAGATAAGATGTACGCCGACATCAACGATCCCGAGGTTGCTACGGACGAGTACTTTGCCAACAGGACCATCTTGACGACTACCAACGCCGTGGTGCACCGCATCAACCAAGCCGTCTCGGAGCGACTCTCCGGGGAGGCCCGCGAGTATCTATCGGTGGATTCCGTGGATGACGACAACGAAGGCAACTTCTTCGAGCCGGAGGTGTTGCATTCGGTGACTATCAACGGTATTCCTCCACACAAGCTTACATTGAAGGAAGGCGCCCCAATTATGATGATGAGAAACCTGAACCCCGACTTGGGCCTCTGCAACGGAACGCGACTACGGGTTGTCCAGCTCAAGCCCCACGTCATTCATGCTACCATCATGACTAGCGAACGGATTGGTCAAAACGTTCTAATTCCAAGGATCGTCTTCGTCAGCGATGGGGACGCGCGCGAGTTCCCCTTCCGCTTGCGACGTAAGCAGTTTCCAGTTGTACCAGCTTTCGCCATGACCATCAACAAAGCCCAAGGCCAAACTGTCCAGAACCTGGGTTTGTATCTGGCAACACCCTGCTTCTCCCACGGACAGCTCTACGTGGCGCTGTCGCGGGTTACATCCAGGTCCAAGTTCAAGGCTTTGATCGAGTATCCGGAGCTGGAGGAAGACGACGGTGCATACACTGACAACATTGTGTACAGGCAGATATTCGAAGATGCTTAGGCGGAGTAGGCGATCAGCAGTACACACTTCATAATTACATAAATCTATGTCTTTTTTCAAGTGCGTTTCAGTTTAGCAGTATATCCTTTTGACGAAGCCATCGCCCGGCGGAGGCGGGCGGCCCATACTACTGTGACCAAACCCACAACCACCGCCGCGAAGCGGCGGCGCTCAACTAGTACGAGCAACCCAACTCGGTCGGCCAGTGCCTTAACCATATTTCATCGCTGTTCTGCCGCTGCGGTTGTTGGAATCGAAGTGTATGGGATACTCCAAGCTGATTCGGCGGCATCGGGGTCAGCTTAAAAGTTTGACGCGGGTAATGGTATGAGCTTTTCAATTTATATTTAGGCTTACCACAGCAATTTTACTCGTACCTTAGTGGTCTAGCTGATCCACTAAATGCTTAGTTAGTGTGATGGTACACAGCACCAGAAGTCTACATTCGTGCCAGGCACCGGCATCATCACATGTAGATATGCTATAAAAGCGTTGAGGCGATCTCGCACGGGCGGCGCTGGGGTTAGCGGCCGAAGTATTACCGCACAAAAAAAAGTCAAGCGCGTTGAAGCCGATCATCGTAAACGAAGTTGGCGAGTACACTCGAAAGAGCTAAAGATTCTAAAGGGTCAAGTATATTTGATGTGATAATCGCGTGTGCTAGCAAAGAGTAGCGCAAATTGCGTGTCTTACAGCTACAGTTGCGCGCGGAGACGTCTACCGACGTTGGACTCATCCCCAGCATCGCTATCGTCGTCATAGTCCGACGAGCTTTCGCTATCGACCAAAACGGACGATTCCGTCTCGATGAACACTTCAATGGGCAGGACGATCACAATCGGCACGTAGTCTTCTTGCCCACTCGACTCGTTGGCATCAGCCGTCTCCACAGACTTGACGGAGTCAACGGAACTGCCTGGAACCAGGGGTAGCGGAACCTCAGGCTCGCAGTCATTGCAATTTCGACTGTTGGCGGGTTGTTCCCCTTGAAGTGCGTCCTGGTTAAAGACGACCAGTAGCTTGCACGGCGGGGAGTCCGAAGTGACGGCTTCGGGAACGAGAGCGCAGGCGCGGCAGTCCGGGATGCCGAACAGGTTGCAGCCAGGGTCTTCGCTCGAATCGAGGCATGCCGGGTCCGTGATGGCCATGATGCCTGCATAGACCAAGTCGGGCGTCGACGTGCACGCTGGGTCTTCGGGTAGCACAAGGACGATGTCCGCCTGGGCGCGGGGGAGGAGGCTCGCATTGAGCACGCAGAACGCGAGGGCCTTGAGCAGGGTCTGGA
Organism: Phytophthora cinnamomi; assembly: GCF_018691715.1. Taxonomy (NCBI): domain Eukaryota; phylum Oomycota; class Peronosporomycetes; order Peronosporales; family Peronosporaceae; genus Phytophthora; species Phytophthora cinnamomi. The sequence goes on from NW_027150972.1 coordinate 1,023,632, forward strand.
TGCTGACCATGGTAGACTGTTGCAGGTAGATGGCTGTTGTAGTGAGCAGCAAATGCCGAAGTGGGGCCAAAGTTCGGGGCGTGCTGAGAATAGCTGGCCTGCTTGATCCCAATACGAACAACTGCATACCTACCTAGGCATGTCCTAGGCACCTAGGACAGCAATACCAAGCCATGGAAACCAAGCGCCTATAAATACTGGATCATGGCACGAACCAAGGTCTCATGATCCCCAAAACGCAGAACGCGAGCCTACCCGCTTCAAGTTGAAGTGGGGTCTCGCCAAAGTGCGATTTCTCCACGCGAGCAAGCCCAGCCTGCCCGCGCGAATACACAGCAGCGTTACTGCCCCAGTCACGCAACATGTGCTGCACGGGGCGATGTGCCGCGTGCGTCAAAAGCGTTGAGCTCCGACGCTGGGGGCCGCACGCGCCAGCGTTACGGAAGATTTAACTTTCGGCGGTGCCAGCGGAAGGAGCTGGCGACTCACCGAGCCGGTCGCGATCGGGTGGACCGGGCAATCCCGCGGGCAAAGTGAAGTTCCGTCCTGCGCGCCGCACAGCCTCACGCGCGCCTGGGGTAATCGCCGGCTCTTCTTTGAGCCAAGGCGCGTTCAAGACTCTACGGAGCAGGAAAGCTGAGCCTCATCCCAGCCGAGGGACATGCCCCGTTGCCTATCCGCCCCGGGCTTCCCAAAAAGGCTCTGCCAAGGGAGACAAGCCAGCCTCCGCCACGGGGACGAGATACACACACAAGTACAAAAACAAAGAAGGCGTCACGTCAATCATTTGGAGTGAGGGGCAAAAGGGCAAAAGCGTTCTGACTTTATTTTGCGCAAGGAAGTCAGAAAAACCTCTACTCAATGTAATACCCTATTATTTTCAGTTTCACGGGATAAAACTATGTGAGCAGCCTCTGGAACCGCATTTCACTGCCCAACCCGAACCGCAAAGCCCATATCGCTTTTCCTCTGCGGGCAAAAAGGGCCACAGCAGCGGAGACCGAGGACGGACCTTCCCCATACTCTATTGAGCAGCTCTGCGCTGCCAAGACAGACTCGGTGGATAGCAGCCCAGCATCCCGGCAGCTCTCGCCGCGTCGCGTTGTAAAGGCCCCAGCTCGCGGGGCCTCCATTCTCCAACTGCGCGTCGCCGCGCAGACTTTTCCTTCCCCATGAATGGCTCGCTCCAGCTCGTGCTGCTGCTGGTCACGGGCCTCGGGGCCTCGCGGGCGGCGGCCGAGGCGTGCACCAACGCCAGCACGCTGGTGGAGGGCGAGACGGACACCACCGCTGTCGTGTACGACTCGGACTGCAACGCGCGCAGCTTCGAGGTCGTGGTCAGCTCCACGGTCGAGCGCAGCCTCAACCTGTCCAACCTCGACGTCGTGCAAGTGCGCAGCTACCCGCGCGTGTACCAACTGTAAGACCAAAAGGTAGCACCTCGTTACATGCAGAGAGCAGAGCGTGACGAGCTGTTCGTGGAATCCCTTGTGACAGGCTGCTCAACAACAACGAACTCGAGAAGTTCGCGCCCGCGGACTCGGACAACGACATGGAGGACTTGTACGTGCATGAAGCAGGTGCAGTGCAACGCTGTGCTCTTGACTGATGGAGATTTTGCTGCAGGGAGCTCGCGGACAACTTCATCACAGACCTGTCGGCCTTCAACTTCCCGCGTCGACTCAACTACCTGGACCTGAGCGCCAACTCGATCACGACGCTGTCGTCGTCGACGCCCTGGCCCGAGTCGGGCGAGCTGCAGACGCTGCTGCTGCACGGCAACTCGCTCAGCTCGGTGGGGGTCGACACGTTCACGAAGCTCGTCGCGCTGCAGTCCCTGTACGTTGCAGGAAGATGGAAGAGGTGTGATGATGTGGTTGCTGACTTTGAGCGAATGTTGTAGGTCCATCTCCAACACGGGCATCACCAACCTGGACGACCTCATGCTACCGGTGTCGCTGCGCACGTTGAACGCGACTAAAAACTCCTTTACAAGCGCGTCAACCAACTTTTCCAACCTGCCCACGGCCCTGCAGTACCTGTGCGTACCAGTTGACACGAGAAATTGGTAGTGACGCATATTCTGACCGACTTGTGTTTTTATTTCTCCAGGGACCTGAGCTCCAACTTGCTCACGGCGTTCCCGACCATCGTATCGTCTCTCTCGACGCTTGTGGAGCTGTACGTTCCGACATCTGCACCTTGGCCTACGTGGTCACTGACTAACCTACACTTTTGCATCGTGCAGGAACCTTGAGTCGAACGGAATCAAAAGGTCAGCGGCGTGACTTTCGCTTCGACGCTACGAAAAGTGTACCTAGCAGACAACCCGCTGTCCACGATCGAGATTTGCCGCTCGGATGTGAGTGTGTTTCAGAGCCTTACGGAGTTCACAGTGCCGTCTTCTCTCGCGAGCACGTGCTCGAATTCCAAGGCGACGCACGAGGAGATTCAGGGGGTCTCGTTCTGCGTTCTCGAGGACGAGGAGTGTGTCATCTCGTCCACGTCTGAATCGGAGTCGAACAGTCTAGCTCAGGCAGACATCAACGACATCTCAAGCTCTAGTGGTGCGGCCTCATCGCAGGAATCGAACACGAGCTCCAACTCGTCCATTTTCTCGGCCGAGTCCATAGGGGTCATCGGTAGCACATTCTTTCTTGTTGGAATCCTGCTCAGTGCGCTGGTGTTCGGGTTCATTTGGAACAAGCGGAGAAACAGCAGCGACGGGAGTAATGACCACTCGCGACGTGCTGCGATGAAGATCAACCGCGATCGTCGCTTGGGCAGCAGCGGTGGAAACTTCATGGTGTTCACGTCCAGCGGACGGGTCAGTCGCGGAAATGGAAACGAGGAATACCGCGATACGGACAGCAAAAACGACAACCACAGCACTTTTGGGAGTGGTTTCCACACCCTGGAGAAACAGCGTGGGGCGTGTACGAAAGTCCTCTGGACAAATACAACCCGGTCGCGATTCTCGAGCCAAGCCCCAACGACAACGGCTATCTCGGAGCCAGCACGGCTTCGCTGCAGGTGCGCAGCAAGCTCAAAAGCAAGATCAACCTGGACGATCTGTTAGTGTACGAGATCCCGCCCGAGGAGATCCAGATGCGTCGTGCGCTCCACATGTCTGCTTCTAAGATGAGCAGCAAGGCTGCGCTGGCGTTGAGCTCCGTCGGAGTGGGTAACCCCGCAAGAAGATGGATAGAGCGCTGTTTCTGGCCGAGTACCAGGGCTACAAGGTGGTGATTCAAGCACTCATGCGCTCGAAGAAGCGTCTCGAGAAGCGTTTCGTCGAGCAGATCCGTCTTGCTGCGACGTTCGACCACGCGTCAATAGTGCACTTCATTGGTGTCACCACCGGCTGCAGCACCACTGCCAGTCGTCGACGTGGCAGTAGTGCTGTGGCCTCGCCACACCCGTACAATGGCAACGGGCCTACCAACAGCACGAGTGAGAGCATGGCACGCGCTACAACCAAGAGCCGATACCCAAACATGGGTGCTCCGTCGTGGCACCTGGGTGTCGTGTTCGAGTTCATGCAGCACGGCTCTCTCGCTACGATGTTTGAGTCGGAGCGCCACCGTCGTGAGGGCAAGGGATTCCACCCGAACGCCAGCGTTGCGGCGAGTATCGGCAGCGGTAATGGCAACATCTTCAGCTGGTACCCGGTGTTCGCGAACTCGAGTGCGAGCGTGAACGCGAACCCGAACGCCGACTGGAGGTGCAAGCTGTCGATCGCTCTGGATGTGGCCATGGGCCTGGTCTACCTGCACGCCAACAACTGCGCACACGGCCGTGTTTGCGCGCGCAAGGTGCTGGTCAATGAGCAGGGCGAGGCGAAGCTGAGTGCGATGGATGTGCTCCTGCCTTCGGATCTCACGCCGAAGAAGGACGACAACAACAACAACAACCGCATAACGGACGACTTCCGTGGTTCGCTGAGGGAGAGCGCGATGTGGACCATGCAGAAGATCACGGGCCTCCGCGCGACGCGTTCGTCCAAGGCCAAGCGCCACGGCTCGGGCGGCAACCTGGGCCGCCGCAGCCGCAACGCCAACAACAGCGGCCAGAGTGACGTGAGCGGAGTGAGCGCAGCCAGCAGCGTCACGCTGGACGGCGACAACCCCGCGTTCGAGGAAGAGAGCGACGAGTTCGACGCGACTTCGCTGAACTCCAGCGGCATCGGGTCGGCCACGGTGGCGGCTCAGCGGGACGACGTGTACGCGTTCGGCACGTTCCTGTGGGAGCTGGACACGATGATCGCCGTGGAGGAGGACCTGGCCAGCTCGAAGGTCGGCGTAGGCGGCGACCCACACCTGCTCCAGTTCTCAGCGGATTGCCCGCTGGAGCTGCAGGAGCTGGCTCGTCGGTGCTGGCACGAGGTGCCAAGCAAGCGCCCGGACGCCATCGACGTTCAGGGAGGAGCTGGTGCGCGTGCTGGAAGGCCGGTTGACCACCACCGGCCAGGCTCCGCCCACCTGGGCGAGGCCGAGCTACCTGAGCTCCAACAGCGCGCTCAGCAGCCTGTCGAGCTCGGAGCTGTCGTCCAATATGTCGTCGCTGCGGAGCTCGTGCTCCGTCATGGCCGTGTCCGTGGCCGATCTGTGAGAGAGTACGAGGCGGCTTCAAGGCACCAGTTGATGTATTTATTCGAGCTCCGCATCCGCAGGAGCACAATTTTGTCAGCAAGTCCCAAGTGTGTCTTCGTGTGTGACTCGGGACGCCGTGTCCCGAGTATTACAATTGCAATGCGGGCCTCGACAGCCTCGACGCGTCCCCGATCGGAAGGGAGGTGGGACTGTCGAGCGCCCTGCATAGATAGAAACGCATATAACCATGGATAACAAGTGCAGTGCTTCAATGCAGGTCCCTGTTGAAGTCATGTCGACGGTGGCGCTGTTCGTCGCCACATCAACACGAGAGGGAGCAGCGCAACGTCTGCGTCAAGGTTTCGCTTGATTATCAAGTTGATACTCTCGTCGACGAGCGCCAGACCTGCCAGGTCGCCTGGCTTACTTAAGGATACATGTATTAGCTCCATTGTCAAGTCGGGACGATGACGGCGGGGGCCTGCCCGCCGGGGCGACGTACAGGTACGGTTGCCGCTGTAACTCGGGCATCTGGTCTCGCGGCGCCACCATGGCGTCTCGCGATTTGCGAGCCTTTGGGTCTCGGCCGCGGCGGGAGCCGCTCCTTCGACCAGATCCCCGCTGGGCTATGCGAGCCAAGCTGTCGAGGCGGAAGCGCAGCAACGGGCACATCGCCTGGTCCAGGCTCGACCACCGCGAGGCGCGGGAGGTGGTGAGCTGCTCCACCGCAAGGCGACTTGGGCCGCGCCCGCATTGCAATGGCCAGCACCGGCCAGCCACGGGCGCCGCTCAAACGTCCAGCAGACGCTCTGGGCCGCGCGGGCCGGCGCCACGCACACGCAGAGGCAGGCAGGCAGGCAGGCAGGTTCAGCTCCAGCCGCCGCGACAACCTGGCGAGCGAGCAAGCACGCATACCAGCTGGCGGCGCATGTCATCCACAGCCGGTCCCTGGCCGTGACAGGTCTCTCCTCTTGCTCGCCCGCTCTCTCTGCTTCTTGGCGGCTCTTATCCCCCAGTCTCACTTCGCCTCGAGCTAACCACGCGCAGCGCCCGGTAGCTCCACCATTTTCCAGACGCTGCTCCGCTCTGTCGAGGCCCACAACGCCTCGGCCAACACCTCGCGTTGCATGCGGCGAGGCGCCACTGACTCGTGGGCGCCACGGCCCACGCACACGACCACCACGCCGCGTTCGCAGCGGTCCACGGCCACCACGCCGCGCTCGACGCGCTCCGGCTCGGCCGCGACAGGAACCATCCTCGTCAACCTCGACGGTGCGTGCCACGCCACGCGCGACTCAACTCGACGCAGGCCACGTTGGACTAACCTTCTCTCTGTGTGTCTCGGCTGCCGGCCGCAGTGTTCATCCATCGGGCCAACATCGGCCGCGACATCAGCCCGAACGACGAGGACCTGATCGTGCTCTTCCGCCGCAACAGCAAGGAGGTCACGTCCGAGCCCGCGCACTGGAGCGCCGAACACTGCGCCGTGTGGAACCAGCACGTGGGCATCCAGACGTCGCTGCTGCGCCACAAGAAGGCGGGCGGCGCCAGCAACGAGTTCCTCAAGAAGGAGTACGAGATCGTGCTCGTAGCGGTGAGTTCCTTCGTGTGCAGGCCAGGGTGTCCGCCCGCGCGACAGGCGCCCCATATGCCCCGGACGCCCATTACACGTGGCGCCAGGTGTTGCATGCGGGGAGACGAACCTGCGGCCCGGACGCCCCGAACTGATCTCCGTACAGCACTTCTGACTCTTTTGCGTGTCTTGCGTTGCCCCCTGTAGCTACCGAGCCACTCGGCCGTCGCGCTCTTCTCCTTGGACTTCGCCACGCTCGTCCAGCTCGGGGCCAGTTCGCAGGACAGACAAAAGTCCTTCCGCATCTCGCCGCTCAAGTGTCGGGACCTGGCGGCCACGCTCGAGTTCGACATCACGTGGGACTTGGTGCAGTCGCCTAGCAGCTCGCAGGTGGGCTCCAACACGAACGCCAACATGATGATGCATCCGGGCGCCAACTCGCACACGACCGGCCTGGCCGGACTGCCACCGTCCTCCACGCTGCTGGGCAAGAGCACGCAGCAGGCGCAGAAGTCGCAGACGCCCAAGACACAGGCAGCGCAGACGCCTCGGTCGCGTGAGGCGTCCAGGTCCAGACGAACCGTGAATGACACATCGGTCTCCACTCGACGGACGACCACGAGTCTCAGCTCAGCAGGCAGCGAGCGCGAGCTGTTGGAGGAGCTTTCGTCTTCGAACTGCACCAACTGTCGATCGGCCAAGCGGAGACTCGATCGCAAGGAGGTGCAGGTGCTGCAGCTGGAATCGTTTCTGAAAGAGTCGCAGAAGCGCATCGACGCGCTGTCCGCGGAGAACGAGGAGCTGGGCATTCGCGAGAAAGCCGAGACGCGCAACGCAGCGCAGCAGCGAGCGCTGAGTCTGCGTCTGCTGCAGGAGCTCGAGACGGCGGTGCAATTGTGCAACAGCCAGATGCAGGTCCAGGACATGACGTTGCTGCCACAGCGAGAGCTGATCGAGCGCGTGAAGAAGTTTCACGAGGAGGTGGACCCACTGCGTGGACACTCGATGAGTTCACGGCCGTCACGCACTTCTCAAGTATCTCAGACTTCCTTTGACTTCCGTGCCGAGACGGAGGCCGCGTTGCAGCGCAACCAGAGACTACAGCAGCAACTGGAGTTCTTGGGCCGATCGATGGACTACGATAGCGAGAATATTGAGGGCAGCACTCGGACTCATCGTTCCGCCACGGATGCATCAGGCACTACGATCTCGTCGGCGCACAGCGGCAGCGTGACGGTGGACTGCGAAGCACGCCCCGTGGCGCTAACTATGACGCAGCAGCTGAACAACCTTGAACGCGAAAACTTCAAGCTCCGCGCAGAGCTCGAGGGCGCGCTGGCCAATGCTGCAAGCGCTTTGAAGAAGCACTCCGGCGGCTTCCCGTCGGGCTTGACGTCGGGATTGTCTCTGACTGCGGAGGTGTCAGAGACTACGAGCTCTTCTAGCCGAGATGATATTGATGAGCCTGAGAACGAGGACTCTGCGCTGCTCACTCGTATTCGCGAGCAGCATGAGTTTGAAGCAGGCAGATCTGCAGCGCTCGAGACCGAGCTGGACAAGGCAAAGAGCACAATCGATAGGCTAAAGGACCAGCTCGAAACAGCTCAGAACGAAAGCGCGTACAGGGAGGAGAAGGAGCAGCCTCAGCAGGCACCCGGGTTCCTGGACAAGATCTATGCCGACGTCGGCAAGGCCAAATTGGTGCTGGAGGAACGCGTCAAGCAGCTCGACGAGATGCTTTCCAGTGCCACCGAGGAAAATGCTCACCTTCGCAGCGAGATTGAAGAGCTACAAAACCAGAAGAACAGCAGCCAAGGCCAAGTAACATCGGCTGAGATCGACGAACACATTGCAGAGCTTGAACGGCTACTGGAGTTGCGTGAAAAGGAAAAGAAATCGAATGAGTCAGAGCTTGCTGCTACCAAGAGGCAGCTTAAGGACGCTGAAGCCCGCGCTAGCGCAGGTCAAAGGGCCAAGGCTGAGCTAGAGAGTGAGCTCGCGGGAGTGCGCCTTACGCTGAAAATGGCGCAAGAAGCGACGACGCAGCTCGAGAACCAATTGGCTTCAATGTCTGCCAATCCCCTCCCGCTACGACAAACTCGACGTCGTTTGTGTCTCACTACTCGGCTGCAAGCGACTCGACTACTCAGAACGACGAGTTGGCCGAGGTGCAGAAGCAGCTGAAGCTGTCAAAACAGGAAGTCATGCAGCTCCGTTTCCGCAGCAATCAACTTGAAAGTGTCCATGAGCGTCTGGAAGATGCACTAAAGGAGAAACGCACGCTGGAGGTGAAGCTGACAGCGCTGGAAGGTCAGCTATTCGAGCAGCGTAGTCGCACTATTAACACTGACAACAGCAGCTTCATCGCTCCCTCGCTGGATGCCAAGAGCTCGGCCATGCTCACTGAGATGCAGCGCGAGCTGGACCAGAAGTCCGCCGCGCTGACGATGGCGGAGCGTGACCTTGAACGCATCCGCGGTGGACATGGTGGTGAGTCCGGTAGCACCCCTGGCAACATCGAGGACGTGGCCGATAAAGTGAAGCGCTTCGAGAACGAGATCGCGAACCTGTGCCAGCGCAACGAAGAGCAGGCGAAGCGTCTGGAGAAGCTGGGAGCCCGCGTGACCGTCGCCATCCGCGAGCGCGACGAACTCGAAGTTATCGTGCAGCAAATGGTAACGGAGATGTCGCTTCTGGGCAAGGACGTGAAGCTCCCTGGATCAACAGCCCGAGACCACCGCACGATTTCGATTCCCGAGACGGAGGAGTTCGAGGAGAAGTCGCCGTCCTCGATTCTTCACCGCATGACTCCGCCGTCGTCGGTGCAGACCGGCAAGATTACAGACCGCTACGCTTGCGCGGTGGCGTCCAGCGCGTCCCACGCATCGACTTCTTCTGCGCCCGGCGTGACGAACAGCAAGGTGGCGCAGCTCATGAAGAACTTCTCGGCGCAGAACAGCGACAGCGACAGCCCCAGTCCGTCTCCGAGCGGCGTGGCGGTCAAGCGCCCCATGAAGCTGGACTTCCGCAACCGCAAGACCTCAGCCTCCAGCCACCGCGGCAACTAAACCCCGAACCCCTAATTATTTGATGTCGAAGTAAAGCAATGAAGTGCAGCAAGAAAAATAATGAGATTGTGAGCCGTAGATCGCCCATAACAACGTCCGCCAACGGAGTTCGAACAGTAAAATGAAACGTTCAGAGTTAAAGCGACTAGCGACTGGCGAAAGTAACGGTTTTCATCAGTCGCGCTCTCAACTTCAAACAGCACCGCACGCCTAGATCCAAGTGTTGTGCGGCAGGCTCCCCGAGCGGAGGATGTGATACGGCTGGGCCTCGTGCTCCTCGTTAGCCACGATGAAGTCGTCGATGGCTTGCAGCTCGGCGTCGTACGCGCGGATGACCGGCTGCAGCCTCAAGTCGTGAGTGAACGGGGCCGCGTGGTACACGGACTTGAGTGTCGTTGATTCCGGCCGCGGCCGGTTGAACAGTGCGCTGAGAAAGATCATGGAGGGGAAGAGCTCGCGCGGCTGCAGGAAGCTGAACACGTCGATCTTCGCGTGGCCGTCACGCTCTTTGCGGTTGGGCAGATGCTTCCAGAGCGCCGCGGCGCTGAAGGGCATGGCTACCGTGGTCCACGTCACTTCTCCGTTCATGGCGTGGTGCTTGACGACGCTTTGGAACACCAGCCTCGTCAGGAGCTGGTGTAATCGCTCCTTTCCTTTAAAAGCCTGGGGGAAGTCGTGCAGGTGCGGGATCTTGGCACACTCAGCCGCCCACTGCTGCAGCTCCACGTCCGTCCTCACAGCTTCGTCGTCCGAGTAGTAGACGTCGAGAAACCCGCCGACGAAGCGCGAGATGGCGTCCGCATGCATCTTCCCGTACACCGCGTACTTGTGTGGCAGGTGCTGGATGCCGCGCGCCTTCACGTCGCTGTAGACGTCGTCGAGCAGCGAGATGCGCTGTCGGGCGTCCTGCAAGAAGCGCACGCAGCCCGCAGCTCCGATGCCGAAGGTCTTATCCAGCGGCGTGGAGGTGTTGAAGAGCACAACCCCCGCCTGTTGCTCTAGGCCAAAGTCAAGAGCGAAGTGACGCATCAACAAGGCCCTGACCGGGTGCTTCTCCGCGAAAGCTCGGTACAGCTCGACGCGGATGGGGATCGACAGCGTGTGGCTCTCGGCGAAGTGCTGCATCTGCTGGAACGTGGCCTCTGCGGCGTTCAAGGCCGTCTTGGCCAGCTGCCACTCCTCAGGCGAGTCGAAGGGCGTGTAGGTGATGCCAGAGTCCACGAGCTTGATAGCCAGCGGAAGGAGCTGCTCGTTGAAGCAGAAGTAGCCGACGACCGACGGCAGATACTTCGTCGGATGCTGTGCGGTTCCTGTCTCGAGGTCCGACTCGACCTTGGAGACGCTGGGGTCCCCCCACTGTCCGATGGTGGCCAAGTCCACTACGAACAGCTTCTTGTCGGCTCGCAGCGAGTCCACGGACGCCCCAGCGCCACAGATTTGTGCCACGTTGTCCGCCGTGAGCGTCTCGTCCTCCGGGTCGGCGTCGGAGTCTCGCACAGCTCTCAGGTTGAAGCCGCGTAGACTGAGACGAGAGGCGCCGAAGCCGACGTCCCCGTGGTCCACCGACTCCACTGGAACGTCCGCAATGGGGTGAAACAGCTCGTAGAAGTGCGTGTATGCGTCTATAGAGTTGAGCTGTGGCAGCCAACGCGCGGCCAGCGCCGCCATAAGCTCGGGCGTGTCCGGCTTCAGGTCGCGGAGTTCCACCAGGTCTTGGTACTGCAGCTGCTCGGCTATTGAGCCCGGGCGGGCCACGGGCCCCATGTAGATCGGGATGTCTTGGCCGTCGATGGGCCACGTGCGCTCTTCGTTCTGGAGGTTGTTGGCCATGAACTCGATCTCTGCAGCGCGCTCGGAGGTGTGCGCGATGCTGAGGAAGGAGGACAAGGTGTTACAAGTTGAAGTGGAGGAGTTGAACAGGGTGCAGACGTCGGACGGCTCGTCGGTTGTCAGGACTAGAGGAGCGTAGTCGTCGGCGAAGAGCAGCGGACCCAAGTACAACCAGCTTTGCGTCACTGCAGCGGACACCCCCACGGCTGTGAGGAAGTATTTCATCGTTTCGTTAGCGGTGTCGAGGCCTGCAGATTGGAAAATGAGTAGGGGATAAGTGACCATCGATAGCGCTGCATCTTGCATCATCGGGGCTGGACGTCTGCATGGTAGGCATGGTGCCATCGAGGGTTCGAGGACAAGTGCAACGAGGAATGTAGCCATCTCGTGCTGAGCGCCGTCCGCGCTTCAGAGTCTGGGTTGTGCTGGCCGATTCGATGCAATGTAAGAACTTCGATTTCGTCTTAGTGACGCTCATATGGCTGTGAAGTTGTGCACGACCTGCACTTGCCAAAGCCGATGGAATTAAAGACCGTCAAGCTTCCGTTGCCGGCGCTAAATCGGATGCTGTCGCTGCGACTGTGACAATTTGGTCGAGGCGCTCGTACGCAGCGCACAGGACGAGCACAGTTTGATCGCGAATCGATTCGTATTCGAACGTGATCGTCGGGATAGCGCCACGAATTTAAATGTCTGGTTGCCATCGAACCTACAGTACAGGAGGCGTACTCACACCGACGTCCCGGAATCACCCGATTTGTGGTGAGCTTCATATCTCGGTCGCGGTCGTGTTAAATACTATCTGTCCCAAGTGAGCTTACACGACTCCGAGATGATCATTCGCCCGCAGAGTAATTGCAGGCGGGTGGCACCTTTCTGTGTTTTGCGTCTATGCTTCACGAGCGCCGGATTCGTACTACTTCACGAGCGCCGGATTCGTACTACTTCACAATTTTCTTCTCCGACCAACTTCGATCCGATGGCCCTCCGCGGTTTCCTTAATTAAAACCTTAGCTCTACTCGCGCTGATGGTCGACGCGAACACTACCAGCTCGGAGCCGATTCGGCGTCTCCGAACCGAGCCGCTAGGAGACAAGAACGTCGAGCTACACCCGACACGCATTGTCAAGACAAACTCACCAACCAGTTGACGACAAGATATAATCAAGCACGCTGCAAACAAAATCACCGGAAACGACAAATAAAAGGCCAGCAGTAGGTAAGCTTATAACCAAGGTATCGATCGTGACAAACGAGGTATTGACTGTAAGCTTTGATTCCATCTCGAGCTATTATATGAACCGACAGGTGCACTTCGTAGTATAAACGCAATATGAACGTCCAACTCGAACTGTTTCACCCTTGCGAAGCATTCAAGCTCACATACCTTCAAATTATTGAAGTGCTGAGTGAGCTGTTTGGTAAGCATGTACAATGGAGAAGTGGAATAAGTGTACTGGGGTTCTGAATCCCCCACGTGACTCTCAGGTCGTGTCGAAGTGAAGCATCACCAGGCACGCTAAGCAAATCACAGCATTTGCGATTGCTTGTCCACAAGGAAGTCCCCCGAGTGACTCGGCGAGTCGGGACCTTGGGGTCGATAGTCAAAACTACCAGCAGGATCTGCCTTCGGATGTGCTCAGGATTGGAATGAAGGCAGGACTACGACAAAGCGAGGCGCTGACCCTGGCTATCGTTCAGTTTAACATTTGTCAGATTCGGACGAAGCAGCGCGATGGCAGCGTCCTCCGGTCTCAAAATCGTCGCTCTGCTCACGCTCCTGCTACTCGGCATGTCAAATGGCAGCTCGGATCCGTCTCGACACCTCCGCGTCTAGCAGCCAGTGACAAGACAACTGCAGGGGAAGATGGGCTGGTGGGCCGTGATCAAGACCAACTTGGCGTACCAACCGATTGGCTCCAAACTGTACCAGAAGCTCAGGCAGATCAAGGAGCGAGTTTGGACAAGGACGTCTAACTGTTACAGTACTTTTGAGTGAATTTTATACGTCGCTGCCCATTCCTTCGCGGGCCAAAGCCTTTCACCAACACTATGTACTTCTCATCTACGCCTCGATACCTTCGATCGATATCGTCATTGGCATTTCCTACCTACTCTAGTCCAGCTCCGAGATGAACGTGCTCGTGTATGAAGTCTCGGGCGACTGGTGTCGGTAGCGCGTGTTGGCGTTCATCTGACTCGTGAACTGGTACACCGATTCGGCGCTCATCTGCAGCTCCTGCATCCTCCGCACCAGGTCTGCTCGAGAGTTTGCAGTGTTGGCTGGGCGCTGAGGTGCATACGAGTAAATCATCTCGGGGTCTTCGTCGGCGTACTGAGGTTGGTGGTGCTGTCGCGGTTGGTACGTGGTCAACTCGAAGCTCGGCTCCTCTTGGGAGCTCTCTAGGTCGCGCGGAGACAGCAGCGTCGACGCGAAGGAACTAACGGACGAGACCGTTTTGGCAGCCGAGGAATCCGAGAAGTTCGACTTGCCGCTGTCCATCCTGGTGATCAGTAATTTGGGCTTCTTGATCACGTCGTCGGACAGCTCGTCGTCGCCGTTTCCTCGCAACGCGGCAGTGTTGGTGCCTGGCGCCCAAGCCACCGTGGACAATTGATCCGTCTCGCGACCTCGCAGCTTGGCTGTGTCGGTGCCCGGTGTCCAAAACCGCATTTGTGAAGTAGAACTACTCGACGAGGAGTTGTGCTCCGAAGAGAACGAGTTCCTGGCCCGCCGTACCGAAATCTCGCCGATTTTCACGGGGGCACTGTGCGTGAGCTCGTCGAGTCCGTAACTAGCCTCGATCTCTCGGCGAGCAATGGCACGCGCGTCCAAGCGCCCGGCATTCATCGTGCAGTTCTTGCACAGGATAACGTTCAAGCAGCGTACCTGGTCATTAGGTTGGCCCTCATCCCAACTCCGGCTTTGAGTCATGCTGATCGTCGTCTCTCGCCGCTTCACGAAGCTCAAGTTGCGGCTCACTCTGCAGCGCGAGCAGATCTTGGCCCGACAGAGACTACACGACGCTGTGCTATGTAAGACGCCGAATTTGCGTTCGCATATGCCACAGCGACTTGACGAGGCCTTCGACTCTGGGTGCGCGCGCCGGAACTCTGAGGCAGCACCTTTGAAATTCAACAACCAGCCTAGTTTCTTGCTCTGGCTGCACGTAGCAGCCTCCGACACCCCAGCAAGCAGCAGCGTCGTGGCCATGTTGGTCGCCTGATAGTCCTGCATCTTGCCCTTGAAGTCCACAAATCCGCGCGCGAAGACATCGACCTGAGCCGAGCCGCCCTGTGCTGAAGAAAAGAGCGAGCAGGTCGAGAGCCATCCACGCGTGAAGCCCTGCGATACCAGTTCCCCGCATTCTTGCACCTCTACCGACTGGCACAGTTGGTAGCCGATCTCTTGAGGCTCCGTGGTCCCCGGGACCTTGTGCTGCACAACCCCCGACGCAACCAACGCGACGAAGTCACGAGATCTCCGCGAACTTGACTTGCTACGAGCAGACTCTCCGCGGAGGACCCACTGCAAGCCTATGAACTGGAATGGTGTGGCGGCGGTGGGAGGGTGGACGGTGCTGATCATCGCCGTGTCCAGTAGCTCCAAGTCCGTCATGTAGCGCAAACGCAGCTGCAGTTCGGCTGAATCCGTTGCTAGGAGTCCATACATGACGTCGTTCAGACTGCCGTCGATGCGCCCCGTGATCACCGCCGAGGCAACGGACGACGACCCGGGCACTGCTGTCGACGACGCCGAGGTCGCCATGTCGGGCGTGTAGGCAGCCATCGCCACCGCTTTCGTGGGCCTCGCCGCTCTGTCCGTCGTGGCCATGGAGGCGACCGAACTGCCAGACATTGAGCCGCCTGACGATTTCGTGCTTCGACTCGTTAGCGGATTCAGCTCCAGGTGCGTCGGTTGTCGCTCCTTGTACACGTTGAGCCCTTCCTGGGTCTTGAGCGGCTTCCACTGCCACTTGTTGTGCAGCGGGTTCTTGCCGCTCCCGCAGGCGGCGACGTGCGCGTCGAACTCCCTGATCGTATCGTCCAGTAGCTGACGCACTTGTCGCTCATAGCGGCGCGCTTGGTCCGGCGTCACGTGGACGGCGGGGAACGGCGTCACGCCTTTCATTCCGGTGGCTGGCGCCTGATAGTCTACGACGCGCCAAACGACAAGTGACCAGGACGATGGAGCTCCTGGGCATTGGCACCTTCTGGGGGGCACCAGGAAGTCCTTCCCTACCCGGATAAGACCCCAGAGCGAGGTGAAAGGGGAACGACAGGTGGCTGTGCTCGACCGATGATATTGTACTCGTCATTATAATAGCGGAGCTTCAACGCCCCATCCATCCACCCGTTAGCTTCGTGTGTGTAGCGCCGTAGGAGATGACCAATGCACGCGGGGCACGCAGAAGTAAACACGTAATGTAGAGCAGGTCGTGGACATCGCGGCGCTCGTCGCAGCAGCCATAACTTGAGTCACCTGCTGTGTTGATTTGACCTGCAGGGAGTCCCCCCGCACACAGTCACCTCTGCAAATTGCGCATGCGCAAATTGCGCAATGGCTCGCGGAGAGATCATTTCGTCACCTTGCACGCCCCATGCAGACACGTGGTGTGGATGGAGAGGTGATGCCTGTGCCGTTCCATTCCTGTTTCTCTCTGTTCGCTTCTTTAACGTGATGCAAAATACAGTCTTATATCCCGTAATACAAGGTAGCTCTGACCACCAACACCTCACTTGGTCCTTCTTACTTCGGCTCAACAGATCGTCGAGCCACGCGACTTGAGTGGATTTAACCTTCAGCGACTTGGCGAGTCCGTTCAATTCGACTCCGCCCACGCTCGGAAGTAGGACAACCGATGGCTTTCCGATGCCGTTTGCTTGGGGTGTTAACCATCTCGAACGCAGCCTGGTCCGTGGTGGCCAGCTGGGATAATTCGGCCTGGGTCATCTCTGTCTCCGCCGTGATCCTACAAGGAGAACGGCAACAATCACCAAAAGGACGGTACTATTAACCCACAATGCCCGTCTAATACCGACGTTGAGGAAGTTAGAAACACGTGATGGTGACCAATAGGAGTTTTCACGGTTGGAAAGTAAGTAAGTACTAGTATGGCAGCATCCTCACGGCGAATCATCGCCTCGGTTGCTAAGGGGGCAATCCCACAAATATTCTCTTTCAGAATATTTTTGGCAACGCCCCCCAAATATCATACATATTCTAGTTAGAAAGTTGAACTTCATTTGCAATCGAGTCGAGAACTGCCTCCAACCCCACGAGGTAAGACGTGCACGTAGGGCGAGCTGCTGTCCGTCATACTTATACTGTGCGTTGCCTTGTGTTGCTGTAGCATTGCTGCTGCGCCGCTATTCCTACAAGAGCTCATCATCGTCGCCGCTACGTGTGAGGGTCATCTCATGGCGAAGAAAAGCACCAATTTTGAGAAGCGCCCGGCGCAAGACCTCAGTTCGCTACAATGCCAGTATCCCGGGAAATGTGGCAACGAGAGAGCGCTTAAGGCGAATGGTCAGCGGCACTGGCTTTGCGCTATCCACCGCGACCACCAGAATGCGATGCAGCGTGCGCTCTACCAAAAATCAAGCAAATCAAGGAAGGCAAGTTCCAAACGACAGAAGATTCGCGATTCTATTAATGTAGAAGAGGATCGCGGGACTATGCTCGGGGCTCCAATCTCACGCAGCGGTGATGCTGGGAACGCAGAACGACCTACACGTCTAGAACATGCACGGGATTGCAGCGCGCGTGATCACACAGACGTTGCAACCAACGTGACAGAATCGGCGCCGTTGGATCCACCAGTTGAGGGAGGCTGCCACACGACGCCACCACCGGCGAGCGCTGTACACACGCTTCCCCATGTGTCTGTTCAAGTGAATTACACGCATGCGCAAGACCTTCCGCCCATTCACATTCGCGTAGCTGCCGCATCTTCTCCATCCGTCTACATTGTAGTTCAGGCGTTCCCGGTCCCCCCCGCGCAGCCAACAGCGGTTCCAGCGTCTTACGTCTCCTGTGTTGCGCCTCAGGTGGAATATGGCCACACTGACGAGGATAGCGGCACTCGAGACCAGACCATTGCGACGGCAGCAACACCGAACGAGTTCGCCCATGGCTCTCCATCTGTGTTGAGCCTTAACGTTGGCACGAGGCCGTCGTCATCTTGTTTGCAACGCAAAAGTTCTACTGGTGAATGAAATCACGTAGATGAAGCACAGGGGCCCTCGTTGAAGGTATAGCTTCAGCCAGGCAAGCTGTAATCCGTGATATACACGCTTGAATGTTTTGTCTTCTGATTAGTTCTGCTCTAAGCATCAACTACGAATTTGTTAGCTAGTCGTTTGCTTTTAAGATGACTGCGACTTCCCCATTACAATGACTCGATAGTTCTGTTGTGCACAATAGCAATGGCTTTCATGTTGAGTACCGCCGGCACTGCTGACTGTGTAGTTCGAGCTACAGCGTTTGAAACACGATCTTCTTCGCGCTGAAATTCCTTTACTTTCGCAGGAGAACCGGTAAGTTTATCTAATGTTAATCGGTGAGTGAGTACGATGGAGGACCGATGTCTAACCCGTGAGAGTGCTACATAAGTGAAAGGTATGCTAGGAATCGAATTCGAGTGAAATACGACATACTTACAAGTAGGACCTTGGACTTTATGCAAGGTCATTGCGTAGGCAAGCCTAAGCGGGATGCCTCTTCGTACAACACGGAGATCGCTTGATTCCTTTCCCCATGATACGTCTTTAGGGTTTATTGGCACAATGTTCGGTATGTCGTCCAGCAACGAAGGTCCTAAGTACACGTCGGTAATTTGCACGAGAACAATAGGTAATTCACTACCCCGCACAAACATAAAATCGTACACTACGGCATTTGTACATTACACAGTCCAGCCGACTGGGCCATGTTGTATGTGAGCGTGACGGGGGCACCAATGCAAGGTTTTAGCTTGTTAGTCACTACTCTATCACGGTCTGGGTTGGCTTGTTGTGCATCCTTCACGAGCGCGCGTACCGTCCCCGCTGGAATATCTCTTTTAATTGCCAACCTTTTCTGCTGAACAAAATGCTGTGAAGTAATGTTCACGATCGGTGATCTGGCGGAGCTAGTACCCTTCTCGTTGGCGGCAGCTACGTCTACATTTTTGTACGCTACATGCTTTGCATTGTCCGTCCATGTAGGTTCATCTATCATTGCTAAACAGCGCGTGTTGAAGAGATCTATATCAGCTTGTGTAGGCACCTTCTGCCTCAATCTACGAAGAGCACTAAACCACTCTGGATCAAGTTTGCCTCTATTTTGGCTCGTTAAGGTACACACAGTCTGAATACTAAGCCAGATCTCCCTTCCGCGTCTTTGAACCACGTTTGACATTTTAACTATGGTGTTGAAAGCGAGCTCGGTACTACAGGGTCTAACTGAGCTGCATCGCCAGTAAAATAAACGTCTCTACCTCCGAATAACTCATCCGAGTGACTCGGCCAGATTTCTCGCATCCGCCTATCTATCCAGTACAGCATCCCACACGAAATCATGCTGAACTCGTCAATAATGACGAGGTGCACGTCCTTGAATTGCTGTTGCATGTTTTTCAGCTTAGTCGGACCAGTTTTGGTTTCTTTCAAGGATTTATATGGTACAGAGAATGCAGACTTAGAAAAAGAGGAAAACCCAAGGGCCGAACATAGCGTCTTCCCCTTGATGTTAAACGCTGCTGTCCCTTGGTGAGCAAGTAGTAGAACGCGTTTTGATGTTCGTCGCGTCGAACCATGCTCACCGAATACGTTATGCACGTCTTTCACTATGTGCCGGATCAACCAGCTCTTTCCGGACCCGCCTTCGTCATTTATTATCATCTGGAGTGGTTTGCAACTCGACTTTTCCAGCGAACTTTTAAACCGTTTTCGAGACTGCTCCATTGCAAGGGCAAACGGCACCCACTGCGATTCGGCCATTGTTTCCGTACTAGTTTCTCTACTAGTTTCCTCACGGTCATTTATCGGATAGCGATAATGCGATATTTTCCTGGTATTCTCGTGAAATACGTTTCCTAGAGTACGCTGGTCTTGTTTCTCTTTCGACCACGACTTTAAATACACATTTATAAAATCACGAGCTTTGCTCATGACTTCCGCCGAGTAGGTATGCCTAGGTTTTAAGTCAACGCCATTGAGGTTTCCCGAAGCGACTTCATCTGTTGGATCTTCTTGAGAATGTTCATCGCCTACCCATGGGTTGCCAATAAAAACGTATTCAGAAGCAGAGAATGAAGAAATACTACATGAATCGCGGGAATTTCTGAGTAGATCTAGCTTGTGTTGCCGGGCCAGCTTAGCATTGGACTCTTGCCGAAGCTCTTCATGCAAATTCTCTTCTTGTACTTCAAAAAAGCGTTCGATACACTGCTCATCAGTCTGTGGCAAGTCTTCCAATGATCTCCAGGGAACATACATAAACACTTCCGAAAAGCAAAAATTTCGTTCCCCGAAACCGGGTGCATCCACAAGGACTTCTGCACCACCACCGCCTTGTTTCGGCGTGCTATCCACCCTTCCCCGTCCACCCGTTTCCAGATGTCACCACTTTTTTTCTTTTTGACTATCTCAGGTATCGCTTCATATTCCTCAACGAATGTTGCAAAGCTAATCGACTCAAATAAAGTATCAGCTGGCCGGTTCATGTATGCTCGATGGGCTCGATTCTAATTGAATTCGAGTTAAATTGGTTCAGTGCAATAAGATCCTCTACTCCCTGCGGCTGCACGCGGTAGTATCTAAGATTATGGCGCAGGACTTTCACTTTTACGACCGACCGCGACTTACTATGCATAGGAAACGTTCTTAGTAAGATGTAGATCGCCTCGGGAGCACCAACTTCTCTCACAGACAGCGTAGAATTTGCTACGCGTTTCTAGCAATTACGCGTCGAAAGCGTAGCGTATCAGGCTCTGCTTTGCTAATGTAAGCCCCCGCGTACTCTGCGGCTCCATATGAATTACCGATCAATTGTAGATCCATATTACCACGCCAACAAGATAGTAAATGTGGTGAATAATTGTTGATCATGGACACCTCACGTCTTAAATGTACCTTTAATGATGGGGTTCCATCCGCGCCAACATTTGTTTCAATGATCGTTTTCTCTTGCAGAGTTTTAGGGAATCCAAAGCGACACTTGGAGCTCTTTTCCTACACGATGAGTTTGCATAGCACTCATGCTGTTGTACGCGCTGTACGAGCCTGGAAAGATCACATTCCCATTCGACTGTTCCAATTGCTGGGGGTCTCAACGCCAAGATATCCACCTTACCGGTGCGATGCACGCCGCATGTAGTACACGAACAGCTATCTAATTCTTGTAGTGTTTTCGACAAAACCGATATATGTTTATCAACAAATGCGGCAAGCTCCGCTCGTCCTTCATCGGTTTCTGACAGCTTTAGCACATCTGGGGCACCTTCGATCCAGAGTAGGCAATGAACGTGGGGTGAACCACGCTGCTGAAACTCAACTCTCAGAAATGATCAATGATTAAAACGTCCGGAAGCGCCGATTAAAATGCCTCGCACTGATGTCGGGGTTTTGATTCAAGTAGCTTCTTCGCTCTTCAAAAGAAAGTTGCCTGCATTTTGCTAGCGTCAGGGCGGGGTTACATGCTCGAGCGAAGTCCGGCCAAATAGAGTCAGCGGCGCTCAAGGTTAAATAGAAAGTAGGCCACCTTGTTGGTAGCACACGGTTCCCAATCATGGCCATTAAATCGTCGCGGGCGTTGGACCAGTACAACCCACTACCCCGTACTACCCAAAAAATGGCTTTAACGAATCTAACACCTGGATTGCAGCACTGAGTTCTTCTTTTTCGCTGGACGGATGTCCGCAATCTCTTCTGGGACTTTGATCACGCCCACACCCTGCAGTTTCTACTGCCGTGACACGGCTGTCCGTAACACGAACGCGTCTCACCAGGCCATCGACTTGCCTTCTCTGAATCAAATTCATGCAGAAAAGCTTGAAATTCCCGTGAATTAGAACACGTCTGTCATGCCACCTCATAAGGTGTGCGCAGAAGTCGGCTAAGCTGTACTCGTGCATTCTACCTTCCTTATCATTAACCGCGTGATATCCTCCTTTTCCATCCGGAAACAACGTAGGGAAGCAACACAGCATTAAGTGCTCCGTCCGATATTCATCTATCGGATGTTCTTGACGTCGCAGCTCACCAATAGGAATATCAGGATCCGATGCATTTACACCTGCCACTCTCATCAGCTGTTCTAGTTCGCTCTCTTTATTGCCCTGACTGCCTTCAAGTTCAAACGATTCAGTTAGATTGTCAAGTACGTCACTTCTTTCATCATCTCCATTTGAGCTCGCCAATTGAGATTGAGCAAACATGCTCGCGTCATCGTACTGGGTAGTGCATGTTGCACAATCTTCCGTGCTGCAGGTGGGTCGAGCGCCGGATCCTGGAGTTCGTCCGTCACACAATCTGGTAAAGTCGGCGAATCATGCTCACTGCTAGTGACGGGATAATCACGATTCTCGCTGTTGACCTGCTGAGTGTGACCTCTTAGCTCCTGTACTTCCTCATCTGTTACTGATATCGTTGGTATGTCTTGTGCGGTGTCTACCTCTTCTAGCGCACGGAGATTTTCCTCCGAAATCGAGACGTCTTTGTAGAGATCGTTGTTAGCAATCAGCCACTCCAACGCGCTCCGCACCAATGCAGGCCGGACGCGAAAAAACTTTGTGGTTTTGTCCGACTTTGACGCGAGAAAAACAACCCCACATTCCCTCAACGGCCTCGGTAGTTCTCTTACTCTTGCTCCAGGTTCATTCCAATAATTTATAGCATTGCCTCGAGTGAATTATTGGCCGTCACGGTAGAGATTCACACACGTAGTGAACGAGATCCCCAATCCGACCAATCTTGCCTCCATCCGATTAGTACAGCCAGTTCTTTAGGCACCTCACAGATTCGGAATCCACTGCTCCGACAGAACTTAGGTGTGCTTCGTGAGCGCAGTGATCGATAGCATCGATCACACCGCCAAATCGACTGCGTTGACTGCGTATCCCTGCCAGACACACTCGAAACAAGACCCTCCGGTAAAATTTCCACTGCTCCTTCCTCGTTGCGAAGGGGATAAAAAAACCTGGATTCAGATTCGTACCATCTTAACACGGCATTCACTGAGTTTGCGAGCTCCCCACAGCTTCCGCATACGCGAAACAGTGGGTCATCGATGCCCCCGAAAAACGCTACAACGTACACAATTGTCGCTAGGTGAGTCTCCCAGACCAGAAGTCCGTACGAAAAACACTAACCTTTTTTGTCGTTCTCGATATTTTCTTCATCGTCTGCATTCAATCGAAGCATCGACTTCTTTCTCCGCTTGTTGCGAGGAAGCTGCTGAGTATCTGCGTTCCGTTTTTTGGTTTCCTCGTGCCGCGCGAGCTGGGCTCTGGTGCGCTCTGCTTCTACGTCATCAACAGACACCGTAGGCTTTAGCGTTGCTTTAGGCTATGGCGTTGCTCTACGATACGGGACTGTAGATTTTGCTGTTGCCTTCAGAGCACGTTTTGCGGCTTTCGCGCGTCGTGTCAACTTGGCAGGTCTTGCCATCGTCTTGCCAAATGGCCTGGATGCTCATTCAGAGCTGAAGCGACGGATGTTGTGAGGACTCCCCCAGCATCAACAAACCCACTCTACGGCCTAAATCTGCTAGATTTTGGGTGAGTCTCACCCGGGGTATGGTCCACTGTCGGCTTCTTCTGTTTTGTCTGTTTTGCAACTCTACAACTATATCTCCACATCCTCACCCCTTGAATCCATTTCCGCTACAGCAGTTGTAAAGTATGGCATTCAGGCACGTTCTAGGCATCGACTTCAACTAAA
Source organism: Phytophthora cinnamomi (assembly GCF_018691715.1). Taxonomy (NCBI): domain Eukaryota; phylum Oomycota; class Peronosporomycetes; order Peronosporales; family Peronosporaceae; genus Phytophthora; species Phytophthora cinnamomi. The sequence continues at coordinate 1,046,620 of NW_027150972.1, forward strand.
ATGACTTCCCGCTATCGTACAACCACATAAAGTGGCACAACTGCTAGAAAATACAAGGCATGCAAGATCTCTCCATAGAAGTAACAGCGCCCGTCATTTTTTCAGTGTCAAAACACTCTTTTGCATTCAAATCTGCTACATGAAATGAACTACTTTACAGCCTCAACACTCACTCGCGCGTAGTTAGTTCTGGATGAAAGCAACTTGCACCGTCCAATGCCCACGGCCAAACATGGTGCATGCTGCGACCCCGTGTCGTGTGTTCGTTTCTCCAGTTCACACACTGATGTGATCGCCGCTCTTACTGCGCGTTAGCGGAGCACAAGCTCTCACTTTCTAGCTCCCTTCGTCCGCCATGTCGTAGTCAGACTCGTCATCGCCGGATTGGGTACCCATGCCCGACGAGGTTGCTGGAGACTTGGACTTCGGAGACGACGGCAAGACCTCTCCCTGGGTCTTGCGCTTATTGGAGGGGGGGGGGGGGGGGTCCTCTTCGTAGATTTTGATGGTATTGTCGCGCTCGTACTGCACACTTCCTTTCGCAATGTCCGCATAGAACCCAACGCCGTCGACTTGGTGGAACGTGTACACAGCACCAGGGCGGGATTCCATGTTGGACTTCCCGTATGATCCCTTCTTCGGCTTCGCGTCCCAAACCGTTACCTGAACAAGGTAGGGCTTTCTCTTCAGAGGCGTCAGGTCATGCAACGCATTCGCCGTCAACTCGAACACGGAGCGTTGACTGGCGTCAATCCCAGTGACGCGGGTTCCACGACCTCCAATAACACGCTCCGAAGAAAGACAGCACAGCTTGAGCGTCACGCTCACATCCGCAGCCGGCTCGGTAGCCGAGATGAACTCGCGGAAATCAGCGACGCACGAATAGAGGTTGACCTCCGCCTCTTCTCTCTGCTTCTGCACGTCATTTTGGATAGCCTTCAGCAGCTCCATGGTTGGTCTTGCAAAATGCGTCGAATGTTCAGGCGTGAGTGTGTAGCACTGCTCAAAAGCAAAAGTGAGCTGAGCGTAGATGCGAGGGATGATCGTATCCTTCTGTGTCGTCAGTGGAATCCTTCGCTCGTCGGGAACCTGTGTAGTGGGTCTAACTTGACTCACTACTTTAGCTTACACGTTGCGCAACGTGTATGAGGAAGCGTAAGTACTTAGTAATTACTTAGGTTAATTATATTTGAATACACAAATATAAGTTAAGTAAGAAAAGGATTCCAAGTGACTTAGATTAGGTAAAATGAGAACTGTATTGTTTGTAAATTGATCTTCCTCTAAAATCTGCTAAAAACTGTTTATCATCTATGAAAGGGTTGGCAGCGGCTGGCTGTCAGAGCCCCGCTAATATGCATGTCTCTGATTGGTAGAAAGATGCTGCTTTCTACCAATAGGATCTTTTGGGTATGTGTGGACCACTCACTGTGGTGGTCCACTTCAATGTATCCATCGGTGTGTCTTACACCAATGTGAGGAAGTGTCTAAAACTTTTAACAGATAACCTATCTGTTAAATTCACAAGTGGCTTGCAGCCACTTGTGCGTGTAACCCCGTTACACCATCCCCCCCTTAAGGTTAGACGCGCGGGGTCCCCGCACGTCAATCTTTTGGAATTGACCATTCGTCAATTCTCCGCGTTTGGAGAAGAAATCCGCGCTCATTCAACGATGAGCGCGCCTCAGAAGAAGTTTTCTAAGTCGGTGGGGAGTCATCTCTCCATCGACGACTACTTCGAACGCCAGAAGGCGAAGCATGGCGACGTCGTCGACTTCGACGACGACGATGAAGATATGGAGGACGAGAAGGACTCGTCGTCAAAGCGCAAAGACTCAGTGTCGAGCGAATCGCTCGACCCTCATGCCAAGAACATTCGCCCGCGCGAAGGGGACGAATCGGACGCTTCGAGTTCGAAGCGTTCGCGTACTGAGAGCGATACCCCACTCGCTTCCGCTGGGGCTCTCAGTACTCCGCGCGCTGCTGCTGCAGCGCGTGATGTCAAAGCTCAAGGCTCTCCGCGCGCTGCTCCTGCAGCGCGCGATCCGTGGATGCCGTCCGCATCCGAGATTGCGGACCGGTTCGGGAACTCGGTACCTCCGAATGAGGTGCCGCTGTACGTATGCAGCGCCATCAAAGATGACGCTGTGGCTGCCGAGCTGCACTTTGATGTGGAAACGCATCAAAGGCGCGATTACTACATCGGACTCTTTCATGAGCTCCGATGGTTTCAAAGCAAGAAGACCTCTTCTCGCAGCAAAGTGCCCGAATGGCAGGCACTTTGTCAAAGTTGGAACGCCTTTGTTGAGAACTTCAACAAGAGGCCGAGTGCTTACCGTGATCGGATTAAGCAAGCGCGTGATCGCTTCGAGACATACTAGAAGCGTGGAAAGCTGGAGCAACTTCATGTTGCTGCTGAGGAGGCAAATGTGCCGTGCGCTGTGCCCGAGGGCTTTCAGTGCACGAAGTGTTTCCCAGGCGCGGTCCGCTTGAGCGACCGCGACCTGAACGGGTACACGTCGTTCCGTGTGCCCGAGAGTCTCAAAGAGCTCCGTGCTAAGTTCTTAGCACGTGAGGGTTCAGGCGCTAGCGATGACCGCAGCGCTCGTATTACTTCTGCTGCGCCAGCGCGTATTGCTCCTCGTACGCCCTCACCATTTCCGGAACGTCCTCCAGCAAGACGTTCCGCGGCTCCCATGTATCTCGATGGGGAGGAAATCCTCTCCAACGAATACGAAAACGAGCCCCTTGAGGGTTCGTTTTCGGGATACTATGGCCAACAATCCGCTCAACAATCCAGCGGGTTGAGCCGCGGGTGTCACGGATCGGCGGTGGCGGGGGTGGGAACACGCCCCGGGTATGATCAGCCCCGGGTTGATCAGTATGCGCCTCTCCACGACCGGGTGACCGTCGTGGAGCGTCTGCAGGGCGCTGAGTTCGCCGCCCTGAAGCAGGAGCTGGCGAACCAGAAGGCCCAAGTCGCGGCGGTCTCGCAGACCGCATCGAACATCCAGGTCGAGCTGGGGACCCAGATGAAGGGGTTGCTCCAGCGCGTCCGCGCGCTGGAGGAGAGGCTACTCGTCGCCGAGGCCAAGGCTTCCGCTTCTGCCTCGGCTCCTGCCGAGGCTTCGGGTCAGCCGAGCTAGATGGCTCGTGCTGCAGGTATGGCTTCAGCCGTCCGACGTAGAAGGTCGGATGGAGGCGCATGCTAGACGGTATGTCTAGCGTGTATGCGTTGCCGTGCCGTGCCAACACAGTGAACGGCCCGATGAAGCGCGGAGCAAGCTTACTTGCTCCGAAATCCGAAACTGCATGTCTAGGCAGGTTTTGAGTAGCTAACAAAACTAATGAACTAACTTTGAATTCATTTGTGTTGCCTCTACCCACATTGTCTGCGTTCAGCTTCTGTTGATCAACAGAAGCTGCTATTGTGTCTTGGACAAACCGAATTACGGCTTGTCTTTTGGTGATGAAACTGATTGCATCCGAGTTGAAGTCATTTAGCTCGCTCTCCGCTAGAGGCCCGGCCTCTGCGTGGTTCTTTGCGGTGTCTGCGCCCTGCGCAGACCCGTGGTCGTTGGCCTTGTTGTTGGGGGAGTCTGCGCCCTGCGCAGACTCCTGTGGTTTGTCCATTGTTGCAGCTGACACTGTGCAAGTGTCAGCGGTTTTCTGCGGCTGCTGTATTGCAGTCGTAGATCCTCCCCCACTTAAAGTGGGAGCCATCACTCCGAGTAAACTCGGCAGGCGTAGATGCCGCATGGCATTCACGTAGAACGGTGTATGACCGGTCGAGGCATGCACTGAGTTGTTGATGGCAAACACTGCCAGCGATAAGCACTCGGTCTAGTATTGGAACGAGTGAGCGTAGCTCTTCAACATATCATCGAGCACGCGATTCACGCGCTCGGTTTGACCGTCCGTCTGCGGATGATCCGCAGTCGACATGGAAAGCTGGTTTCCCAGAAGTGTAAACACTTCTTGCCACAGGTGCGTTGGGAAGCGCGGGTCTCTGTCCGACACGATGTCGGTCGGCATGCCATGGTGGTTGAACACCATGTCGACGAGCAGACGGGCCGTCTGCTTCGCGGTCACCTCTGCTGGCACCGCAGCAAGATGTACCATCTTGCTGAAGCGGTCTACAAAGACCACAATACCGGTGTTCCCTCCGCTATCCGGGGGAAGACCAAAGATGAAGTCCAAAGACATGGACTTCCAACACTCCGACGGAGTCGGTAGTGATTGCAGTGGAGCCTGCGCGAATGGCGCAGGCTTTACGCGTTGGCATACCTCGCAAGCACGGATGTACTTGCGCACCCACTTATACTGGTGGTGCCAGTAGAAGTCACGCGTGAGAAGGACGTAAGTCTTCTCACGTCCGAGATGTCCCGCAGTCGGGGCATCATGATACTCGTACATGATCCTGAGTCGCAGGTCATGGTCATTTGGCACGACAACGCGATCCGCGTTGTCGTCGACTGCATTGTAAAGCAGCAGTCCGTCGTGCACACGAAAGCGGTGTGCACGCGCTCGAAGGTGCTTGGGCAGCTTCTGACGGGACTTGTCAGATGGCGCTGTGCCATAGGCCAGCAAGAGCTTCGCGTCCGCGTCGTGCGCGTACGCGGCCTTCACATCATCCAACAGAGATGATGTGGGTTTGCTCGATCGCATGGCGTCAATGGCATTGACGTCAACAGCTTCTGCATAGTCCGGCCGACGTGATAACGCGTCGGCCACTACATTCAATCTTCCGGGTTTGTATTCGACCCGGAAGTTATACCCCGCAAAGAATGAGAGCCACCTCGCCATTCTTTGTGATATGTGTGGCGACTTCACTGCGGTGCGCAGTGATGCATGGTCGGTGTAGACCACAAATGGTCTACTCCCAAGCAAATACACTCGGAACTTTGCGAGTGCATACTTCATGGCAAGGAGTTCCTTGTCATGCACCGGATAGTTGCGCTCAGCTGGCTTCAGCTGACGCGATTGGTAGTAGACGACACGATCACGGCCCTCGTGATCATGCTGCATCAACGCGCATCCGATCGCGAAATCGGATGCGTCACACACTACGTGAAATGGGCGATCTTGGTCAGCCACTGCCAAGATCGGCGCCTCAGTCAAGCCCCGCTTGACTGCGTCAACTCATTTTGGCAATCGGTTGTCCAATTCCACACAGCTTCTTTCTTAAGAAGTTGTGACAGCGGGCGGATCTTGCCCGCATAATCCTCCACGTACTTACACAAGTACGTGGCCAAATAAGGAACTGCCTCAGTTCCTTGACACTTGAAGGCGTTGGCCATTCATTGATCACTCTGACCTTTTCCGGGTCAGGGCGAACACCATTCTTCCCTACGAGACACCCGAGGACGGGTATCTCGCTCGCCCCGAAGATACACTTCTTCAGGTTCGCGTAGAGCTTATGCTTTCGCATAAGCTCAAGTAGCTGCCGGAGATGCACCCTGTGCATCTCTACGTCGAGTCTTCCCGTCCACAGCCCGGCTGTGGATGAATACATCATCGAAGTAGCTCGGTGCGAAGTCGCGCACCGAGCGCAACAAGTGCGTCACGCACCTGTTGAAAGTCGCAGGGGCATTCTTAAGCCCCTGTGGCATTACTAGCCACTCCCAGAGCATGCCGCTTGGCGTGCTCACTGCCGTGAGAGGGATATCGCTCTCACGCATTAGGATTTGATAAAATCCATCTCGCAAGTCGAGAGCACTGTAAGCGGTGCTCCCGGCCATCGAATCGATGATAACATCTTTTCGTGGTATCGGCGTCTGCGCCGGTACCGTCGCATCGTTCAGCTTGTTGTAGGCATGAACGATGCGCCATCCGCCCTGTGGCTTCTTGACACAGAACGTCGGAGCACTATGCGGGGACTTTGATTCCCGCACTTGTCCTGCTTTGCGACGACTTTCAAAGAAGTCGTCGATCGCTTTCACTTGCTCTCGCAGCAGTGGCCACTGCCGCGTGACACAGTACTTCGTGCCCGGCACGAGATCAATCTCGTGCTGAATGCCCTTATCCTGCGGAAGCTCCGCAGGAATCTCTTCCGGGAGTACGTCTTTGTACTCCCTCAATATTTCGTAATAGGGACTCGAATTCAGCGAGTCCCAGCCTTGTTCCTCGAAGCGCTCTCGCTTCGTCTTCGCACTGAGAGTGTCTTCACTCTCAGTGGTACTTCCCATGAAGAGCTGCCTCAGCTCTTCGCTCTCGCTCGCCGTTCTTTCGCTGTCCGAACGAACGCAGACTTGCTCGATGCGTCCATCGTGCAAGTCGCGAGTGAAGCGCTTCCAGCTCATGGCTGGAAGCGAAGTCAACTCCGACGCCGTCGTCGGAGGACTAGCGAGTTCCATGTCACGATACTGGAATCCAGTATCGGTGCGCGTCAAGACGCTTAGCGTCTTGACATTCGGCGTCACCGCCGCAGTCTGCCCAGCAGACTGCTCTTGTTGCGTCTCGGTCCCGGACCGAGACTTGCGCAGCGTTTTCCGCTTGCGCCGTCTTCTTGTTGTGCGGAGCTCGGCTCCGCACAGTTGTTCTTCTGGTCCAGGCCCGGCCGTGAACAGTTGTTCGCTGGCGGACCCTGTCCGCGGGCGCGCGGTATCAAGCCCGGCTTGACCGTATTTTCCTTCGTGCAGCCCGGCTGCACGGTAATGTGTCCCTTCGCCAGCAGACCCTCTCTGCGGGCGCGCGATATCAAGCCCGGCTTGATCGCATGGCGCTTCGTCGTGCAGCCCGGCTGCACGACAGCATGCAAATTGCGTCAGTGCGGTACGTTTGCAACCGCCCGCACTGTTTGCAGCGTCAACTCCCGGAGTTGACACGCCTTCGTCACCTCGACGCCAATCATTGGCGGAGCCCCTCATGACCGAGGGTGCGTCGGCTCCCGGAGCCGACGCGTCGTTGTCGACCTGACCGCTTCGGGTCAGGGACTGTCCCTTACACGCTTGAACGTGGGTGTTGGTTCCCGGAACCAACACATCTTTTTCTTCCGACGTTGGCAGCATTGCCGACGTGGGTCTCACTTGTGCGCGCCCTCGCGCACTTCCTGGGCACTCCGGGACAGCAGCATGAAGCGCTGTGTCGACTGGTGAGCCGCGCGCACCTGCTGGTGCGCGCGCTGCGGTAACAGGGCCATCGCTCTCTGTTCCGCTGTCGCGTCCGAAGCGCACGAGCGTGCGCTTCTTCCAGTCTATTACCGGATCATGCCGTGCAAGCCACGGCATGCCCATTACCACGTCGAACTTATCGTCCAGGTCCAGGACGATAAAGTGTTCGACAAACACTCGTTGTTTGTACGAGAAGCGCACGTTCACGACGCGCTTCTCGGTCTTCACGATGGCACCTGTTGCCAGTCGTACCTCCAGAAGACTTCGAGGTGTATCTACCTCCTCGAAGTCAAGTCTCGGCAGGCTTCGTAGTCGAACAAAGTTGTTCGACGCGCCTGAATCTACCAAAGCTCGAAGAGAGCCACTCGCTCTCTTCGAGTAAACCTTCAAGATGACTAGGTTCGGCCTGTCATCTTGTTTCTTGCAGTGAGAGCTGGTCTCACTGGGGCTGCAGTCCTCAGTGTCGCGTGCCCGATGTCGGCACGCGCGACTGCATTACCAGTAGGGCGCCCCGCGCCTACTGGATGTTCGCGTTTTTTGTTGGTCCGCGGCGATGCCTGGCATCGCCACGACGGCCACCTCCAGGGGGCATGGGAGCTGTGCACTCCCGTGCAAAGTGACCGATCCTTCCGCAACGGAAGCATCGCACATTATTTCCGTGCTGCTGGTAACCAGCAGTTGTTGCGTTCGAGAGGTCAATTGGCTCCGGACCTCCCGTCCTCGCTACCGGGCGCGGTTGCGGCCTCGGTACGTTTACATGGAGTTTAGCCTGTCGCAGGCTAAACTCTTCTTGCATGGCAAGAGTAATCGCAGCTTCGAGAGTACTCGGGTACTCTCGGAAGAGATAGGTCTTCACAGGCCCATCTCTAAGCCCCTTCATGAACGTGACGACCTTGGTCGCCTCGTCAATCGGGTTAGTCACGATATTTGATACCAAATATCGTGCGCGCTGCGCGTAAGCATGGACGTCATGCTTACCCTGCTGAAGGTCGAGGAACTCCGCCCTCGACCGGAACTCATTTTGTGGGGGCTCAAACGCTTGTTTGAGCTCCTCTTTGAACACTTCGTACGTGCTGAAGCACGTAGGATCGCAGAGTCGGCGTCCATACGCCCAACTCCTTGCGCGTCCGCCAAGGCAGGACATGGCGAACGCGACCTTCGACAGCGGGTCGACGATGCGTCGAGCCGCTATGGCTGTGTCGAGCTCGACAAGCCATCGGAGGAGAGGCTCGCCCTCTCTTCCCACGTAATTGCTTACGCTCAACTTTAATGGTTGAGCACGCGGTGTCGTCCCTGACGACGCCGTCACTGAGGAAGCAGCATCACGCTGCTCCTTCATGATGAACCCCAGAGCAACACCATATTGCTTTGTCGGCGATAGCGTACGCAGCATCGTAGCTATCGCCGCCTCCCCAATGACTGTTGACAGTCGTTGGAGGGCCTCCCACTCTGGATCTGACAGGTGGTGGCAGTCAGCGCGTGCAACATGCGTTGCAGGCGTGTTGGAGCTCTCCATGGGCACCTCCGTGCTCATGTGGTTCTCGGCTCCGCGTTCGTACACTCTGTACGAACGTCAAGTAGTCGGTCGTTGGACGGACTATAAAGTACTACCAGGTGTAGTGGGCCTACTTTGGCTCACTACTTTAGCTTACACGTCTCGCCACGTGTATGAGGAAGCGTAGGAGTTTATTCATAATTTGAAGTCATTATACTTGAGTCCACAAGTATAATATAAATCAAATAAAACACCAAGTAGCTAGTTTAAGGTAAAATGAGAACTGTATTGTTTGTAAATTGATCTTCCTCTAAAATCTGCTAAAAACTGTTTATCATCTATGAAAGTGTTGGCAGCGGCTGGCTGTCAGAGCCCCGCTAATATGCATGTCTCTGATTGGTAGAAAGATGCTGCTTTCTACCAATAGGATCTTTTGAGTATGTGTGGACCACTCACTGTGGTGGTCCACTTCAATGTATCCATCGGTGTGTCTTACACCAATGTGAGGAAGTATCCAAAACTTTTAACAGATAACCTATCTGTTAAATTCACAAGTGGCTTGCAGCCACTTGTGCGTGTAACCCCGTTACAACCTGTGCATCATAGCGTGGTTCGTATGAATATTTGATCAACAAATATCTTATCAGTTCCGCTCCATTCTAGCTTGTACTGTTCAATAGTTACTATTTTTAGACTCGCGGCGGTGTACTTCTCCACCAGTACGTATGGCATACTATATACATCGCCAGACATTCAGAAATTGATATTTTGACTGAAGACACCCTTTGAAAAAGCCTGAAAACCAGAATGGATACGTAGTATAAAAGGAGAATTTAGGTCGTTTTAGAGGTGCGGGAAGATTTTTGCTGCTCAATGGGGGGGTTCCCACCGGCAAATTTTTAGTAGGCTACTCAAGATTGGCGACTCAATAAATCCAGCGAAATCATGAGTTGTGTTTCCACCGGCATATTTTGAGAAGGCGCGGCCTTTCGTCCATTCCAAAGAGCTGCTTGACGATGGAAGAGCTGGCTAGCGGAACGCTAGTAGTTCTGCATAGGTTTCTGTCTCGAGGCTACGCATCATCTAGCGGCGGCGAGGACAGTGACGACACTGATGAAGCAGTGCAGTACTTGCTCAGTGGCAATGCCTGTACCAGTGGATTGTCTCCACCACTGTATGAAGATTGCGCTGCATCCGTGTTTTGGTTGTTCTCAGCGAAGTCCGCAATATATGTCTGACGAGGAGCACTACTATCCTCTCTCTCAAAGATAGGCGTAGAGGAAACTAAAGCGGAAGGCTCGACAGAGTCATCACCGCCTAAGATGTTCTTCAAAGCATTGAATACGGCTATATCCATGTCGGCATTGCGAGCGTCCATCTTGTTAGCAGCCTTGATGGCTTTCTTTTGCTCACGTGACAGTTCAAACCAACAAGGCTGGCCGGTTGATCCGACCACACGGTTGTTGTTAAATGCGACTATGAACTTGTACGCAACAGGCAAGTTGTTCTTCTTGTCGATTACTGCTTTCTCACTGCGAGACGTGGTGCCACCACACAGCGTCTTGAATTGCTCGAATACTCGCGTGTTAAGAAGGGCCGTCGACTCCCCCTTCTCTGCTGGGGTATCCAGCTCAACTCGCCATGCCTCGATGAGCTTCAGGATCTCCGTTGTAGTCCAGTTAGGCCCTCGAGCACGAGATTCACCCTGCTGCTTCTGCTGCTTCTTCTTCGCCATGAGACCTTCTCCTCCGCCCCCTACTCAATATTTTTTGCAGTAGCAGAAATCCTACTGCAAAAATCCGCACCGTCTGACGGGTTATTGAGTAGGAAAGTAATGAATCAGGTTAGGTTCTCAAAACCGCCTACTCAAGAGTTACCGGTGGGAACCCCCCCAATGCAGTATTTTCTACGCATGTCTATACTTTTACTCTATCATATTGTCGCGGCCCTGCCGCGGGTACTTTTGGGTAACTCAGCAAGGTATCCTGGTCGAGCTGCATTTCACTTCTTGCCTGTTTATCGTTGTATCTCTACACGGAATCATGGATTGATGATTCGATGATTCCCTAACGTGTAGCATTACTTCTTTCTCCGCAGTGCCGCAAAATTTCCTCTACTTCGCGCTCCATCCTCACGGCAGCTGCTCACAGTTCTACCGGTTGCCATTTTCAATGCCGTTTGCAAAACCATACTCACAGTTCTACCTGTTGCAACTATCCACCTGCAAAACTTCAACGTTGTGAGGCTTCGCACGACGCACAGCGCGTGGCACACTGTTGAAGTAGAAAGTGGTCTACCTGCTCCAACAATCCATCTACTAACATTCAACGTTGTGAGGATTTGCGCGACGCGCTGTGCGTGGCGCACCGTAGAAGTAGACTACTCAGCTTGAACCCGTAAGATATCGTTATCTCCTCGCCTCTTTCGATTGCTCGGTTAGCAAACAAACCACAGCACGTTTCCCCGGCTACCTCCCAACGCTCAACATTGCAGTTCGGCTCGCAGCTATGGTTAGCGAACCGAGCCATACCACCAACGTAACGTGCGTCGATGACCTCTTTGTCTGTCAAAACCAAGCCGTACGTGTGCTGCGAACGCCGCGCTTCCTGTATGCCATTAGTTCAAAATTAGTAGTTACCCTCGCATCGGCTCTCGATACGCGTACCGCTCGCTCTCGATTCGCATACATTTCCCGACTCAAAACCTCGCCGACGTACTGCGCGACGAGGTCGTCCTTTGTGATTACCACATCTGTGACGAGAGAAATCCCTTTTCCTTCGATAGGTTTGAGACCCATTGCTGCGTGGTCACCTCGTAGCATCCGCTGATTTCCGCACGTTATTGTCGAAAAGCAATGACCAGCAACGCATTCAAACTTGGGCCTTAGAAGTTTTGTTAGCATTGTGTATACATATACATCCGAGTATTATCCACACGAAAATACCGCTCGATTTTCGCAGCCAGGACCGCAGGTTTCTTGCCAATCGGCACGGGCGGCACAGTGGCAGTACGGGATTTCCTGTCGCGGAAATTAGTCCATAAGAGCACCGTTAGCTTTGCAATCATCACAATTGAATTTTCCTTTCAAAACCTGAGCTTACCGGTGGTTCTTTGCGAGACCTACATATGTAGAGGTTCCGCGAAACGTCTTCATACTCGGTATATGCCCGAATTACAGAACGCTGCTGCATTATGATCGATTCGATTAGCACATCGCCATAGCTTGCAACACGGTTTTCTTAGGTACCCCTACCGTTTGTGGTCGCGAACCCTGCCAGAGAAACTCATGCCTTTCTCTCGTCAAAAGCAGATCCATCTTTAGTTGTTTCATTGGGTGCGCAGATCCAATCTCCTCAACCTGCACACAAAACAAAAGTGACGTTACCTAGCCATCGGTCTAAACGAGCTTTGTAGGTCCCATCCTTACGTAGTACTTGACGACTCATCACAGAATGTGCCCTCCAGTCTCCGGTACACTTGCTTCCAGCACCATCCTCGCTGCAGCCGCACAGTTTCAAGGTACCACATGTAGCCAACTCTCGTTTCTACAAACATCGACGACTTCCCACCTGAATATCAACTATACACCGATTTCTTGCCCATCAACAGCCAAATACATTCACGATAACCTACACCACCCCACTACGAAGGTCCAGCTACAAATACACAAAACCAGACAGCATCAGGCATCAGGTTCGCTACGGAAGTACTCTACAACTCATACCTGTCCGGAATGGTCATCTAGCGCTTTACTAAGTGTTGGTTTCTCCTGTTGTTGCAGCAGCGGTGGCAGAAACATATCCTTTCCTTTTTTTATATCCTTTCCTTTTGTTGAATCTGCTGACATTATCCCGACCTGACACTGTAGCACCAGGGTCTCTTGAGAGTATTCCTCCTCGCCTTCAATGCTAGAGGTGCATATTCGACACTTTCAGAGGTGGTCCCAGCTGACGAATGGAGTCCAAGTTGTCGGGCTCGTACTGCATACTGCCTCTAGCCACGTTGCCATAGATCCCAACATATTGGACGCCACGGAGAGTATACACCCCCACCGGGATAGAAGTCGACGTTAGATATCCCATACGACACCGAATTTGCATCCCATACAGTCACCTGCGCAAGGTTTGACCCAATATTCAACTGCGTCAGGTCACGCTGGTCATAAAGCGTAGGCTCTATCACGAAGGGGTCAACCATGGTAACGCGAATCCCTCGACAGTTAGGAAGCCGCTCAGAAGAGAGGCAACGCAATTTGAGCGTGGCGCAGACATCCGCAGCGGGGCGAGTAGTCGTAATAAAGTCGCAAAACTCGACAACGCGCGAGAAGTAGTTGACAACGATTTCCTCTGTCTGCTTGAGAACTTCGTTGTGTATAACATCCAGAAGGTCCATGCTTGCGTAGAGGGTGAGCTGAAAGCACACGTGTGGCGCGTCAATCCAAATCGAAAGTGACAGGTTGAGGTGCAGGGTTCCTACCACCTCATTTCTCCATCATCCGGAGGGAGCTTAAGCCGCTGGCACCAGATAAATATCAGGGTGCTTTAACGTGACGGTCGTCCCGTATAGTTCACCGTGACGACACCCCACACCATAACCACGCAACGCATATGCTGCCGTTGCACGTAGGGGGCGACAGAGATGACCACTATCCTGGCGGCCCCTCGACGCGCACTGTGGAGGGCTTCAAAAAATATACTGATGCTTTTCGTGCAAATTCAGTCTTCATTATCAGGCGGGATCAGATACACATCGTGTACCCATCCGACGTTTTTACCGACTTCTTACGAGCGCCATCGCTGTCGCATTTGATGGTAATATCCACTAAATCACAGTGTCCCTCAACGCTATTCAGGGGCGACCGAGCTGAAGGGGTGGGTACACGGTCTGAATCGTCACGGCTAAGTCGTAGCTAAAGCGTCGGATCAAGACGCAATCCTTCGGTGCCTGATACAAAAGGGTACTTTCTGAGTTTCTTAAAAACTTGACCTCAGTTTAGTGGCAGTTAAATCATTCGCACCAGGTGGTTCTGCCGAACCACTGTTTGAAGCGTCAAACATCTGATTCTTGAAGTTCCAATAGAGAGGTAAATTTCGATCGAAATTGCTCTAGTGCGTTGAATGATAAAATGTCCGCCCTAACCCGTTTCCTAATAACGTCAGTTGTGTCCTGTAAAAAGGGTACATGAAGCTGTAAAACAAAGTAAAAATTAAAGAAGTTCGTTTCATTATAGGGGGGCTTTGCCCCAAAAAAGTTTCATTGTCCAATGAAATCAAACCTTCAAACCCTGCGAATACTTTCCTCCAAAACGAGGAAAGTTTGAAAGAACGGCAAAGCTCGCGTCCAGGTATTGAGTAGCAGGTGTTTGCCAGTCCTTGAAACAAGTATTATCCAGGTATGTAAATTGAAATAAATTTCCGACTTTTATTTTTTTCTTACCACCCTCCAGCCACTCATTCACTCAAATCGGCGGGAGCGGCACGTGGCAACCATGGTACTCACCCACAAGACGGCGCTGACCAAGCAGCGCATGGGTGATGAAGCTAGAGAGGAGCAGGAAGCCAGGGAAGCAGAGGAAGCACGCAGAGAAAACATAAGGGCGGCACGGACGAGGTCTTTCAGTTTCTGGCTCAAGTGACGAAGCAGGATGACGAATCCTGGGCTGTTGAACGTCGTCGAGAGGACTACAGACACAACCACAACATCAGCGAGAATATATACAGGTCTTACCCAGGTATTCGCCAGGTTTCACACAATTCTCCACTTATGCCCGGCATTGAATTGCTCATGCAATCTAATGCAAAACCTTCAAGCATCTACGACTTCATCAGAGAGAATTCGTCTCACAGTGTCACTATGAAGGATGTTCAGAATTTGGTGGCGCGTTTACGTCGTTCTGGTGCGTGGTGTTAGCGGAGGCGGTCATGTACTGTTGAGCATCTAATGCGGCATAATGTTGGATACTTGTAGGTGATGAACTTTCAGATGACGACGCTGTCACCGAAATGCTAGTTGATTTCAATTTACAATCCGCCAATAATGTCTCCACCGCTAATCAGAGTGCCAAAGGAAACACAGGGGTTATATCGTTCACAACTGGGCACATGCGATCAATGTTTGATAGCTTTCCAGAGGTGCTGCAAATGGATTGTACTCACAAAACGAACAGGTGGGCACAGTAACATCCTTTTGCCAGGTATTCAACACGTTTTAACCGGGTATTGTGCAGGTACAACTACCAACTGCTTTCGATCGTAGCGATGGATCAATTTGGGCATGGCCAGCCGCTTCAGTACTCGTTGCTCGAGACTACATCGGATTTGCACATGACAAAAGCTCTCGGCCATTTTAAACGTGCGAACGAACACTGGCGGTTCATTCGAATCGTTATCGTGGACAAGGATATGCGGGAAGTGGACATCATTCGACGCAAGTTTCCTGAAGCCTGTATTTTTCTGTCACTTTCATGTCATAAAGTGGCTGCACGAGGTGGTTCGAAGTGGGAAGTATCAATCATTTTCAAAGGACGTGGTCGAGCACTTAAAGCATGTTATAACAAACATGACTTACTCGACAGCCGTTGATGGGTACGAATTTCATCGGGACGAATTTAAGAGTTTGGCTTGCAGAGATGGAAAGCACACTCTCTGGCAGTATTTTCTCGATAACTGGGATGCTTGCTCGGATATGTGGGTGATGGCACACCGCTCGCAGCTCCCACATTTTAACAATCACACTAATAACCGACTGGAGAGCTTTTTTGGGAAAGTCAAGCAAACGATGAGAAGCCATTTCACCATGCGCGCCAGTCTTGCTGCTCTATTGGCTTGGCAATGCAGACAAGAAGATGAATACAAGTCAGTTGTGGAGATGCCAGGAACTTTACGGAATTAGGAATATTCAGAGGAGATGAATATTGTGCTAAGCATGACTACTCGGTGGGTGGCGGAAGCCATAGAGACGCAGTACAAGATTGCATCGGATCCAACTTTGGCAGCAGGCTAATCCTTCACAGACAACGACACTTCGGTTACAGTGCGAGGCAAGCATCACGAATACCAAATACAGAAAGATGGACTAGACTGCGACTGTGATTTTGCGAAAACAATGAAGCTACCTTGCCGTCACGCGATGGTGTATATGAAGTCAACTGGAAGCGCATTCTTCATCGCATTCAATGCGATCGAACCAAGGTACGCGCAGAGTTTGCCAGGTTTTTACCAGGTTTTGGTCAGGTATCGAACGGGTTTTCACTCACATGCCACGTTTTCTTTTGTGTAGGTGGTTTGGCCAGAGTCGCAGTACTATGGATCGAGTAAGTGCATTAACTTCGCCGTTTCTTGCCAAAGTTTACAAAGCTGAAAATCAATCTCATGGAGGACCTATGACTGAGCGCGAAAAATACCGACGCGCTCAGCAAGCATTTGGCCGCATGAGCGGGGAGCTGTGCCAACTTTCCGACGCGATGTTCAACACAGCAATGTCCAAATTTGATGAATGGTGGCACAATGTCAGACAAGGCAACGTGGAGATTACATCACCCGTCGCTGCCAATGATAGCAACGAGCACAGTGGCGAAAGTGATGGTCGTGTGCTGAGCGAAAACAGCGCTGCTGCAGAACCCAAGAGCCTCCAGGATGCAGAGAGCACCGGTAAAGGAGATGATAGAGGTAATCAGAACAATGAAGATTGTGATGGCTGTTACGATGTGTCGCCTACGCAAGTTGCATCCGACGATCGTCTTGAAGAAGCCAAGGTTGCTATAAAACTGAATGGCTGTGCTCCTGTGGTGGGCCGGCCTCGCGTTAACCGGGTTCAACGTCGAAACGCGGCTCGATGCGCTTTGAATGAGTATAATAAGGGCATGAAATTGAGAGCCCTCCTTCGAGACAAGGACGTTTCTGACATTGTGGCCTGCCTCGATGAAATTACTCCTTCACTCCAGGAAGCACGTTCGTACTTAGCAACACACCATGTGTATCTACACAGCGGAGTTCCTGCCTTTACTTGGGAAGTGGATTCGGATTTTGTGCCTGATACTGTGCGTTACCGCCTCCCTGAGGCTACAGTGGATATGGCACTCACGCGACTTGATAAAGAAAAGCTTGTTTTGAATGGCGGAAAGCCGCTACTGAACGAAATTGTGATCGATGGAGAGAGCAATGAAGATAATGTGGTAGTCGTTTTTGAGAAGATAGGCAAATTTACACGTGATCAGTTGCAGGCCATGAAATATCTGTGGAATTTGTTGAGTATATGCAACAACGGAAACGAATGTTGCATGTGGCTGAAAGATAGAGTAAAAGTTCTGGTGGACAATGACGGTAATGTGGACGGCGTATCCGAAATGCTCCTGAATGCATGGCCTTACGATTCAGTTCCCGGTGTGCAAATTCTATACTGCGAACTATATCGTTTTCGCGGTGGAACATGGCTAAATGACAATACCATATTGGCCTATGCATCCGTTCTCAAAAAGCAATACAAAAACAACGCCTGTGTGCTCTTGCCACAATCCTCGAGCGACGAAAAAAATGCTGTTTCGGGAGAAAGTATATTGCGCATCCACGAGTGTGTACGTGAAGGATGTGACTATGTGTTTTTGCCGGTAAACTTCGACGAGAGCCACTGGGCCAGTGTTGTCGTCGTTCGGGGCTAAAACAATCTGCTCGTGTACGATAGTATGCATTCAAGGGCTGTGCAGAAGGTGTTGAAGACAATTGCAAACGAGGTCAATAGTGCAGTGTTGGGTGAAAAATACACCGTGAGTGTCGTGAAGCTACCACGTCAAAAGGATGGAAGTAGTTGTGGCGTCTTCACCTGCATGCATTTTATGCGCCAGGTGGCAACTCGAGTTCCAAAGGACTTCTCGCCATCGGGCATCGTAAAGCTACGCTGGCAGATGATGGATGCGATTTTGGCGATGAAGCTTTCCACAGAGTAGCACCTGAAAGTGTTATCTGAGGTAATTCATCGTCAATACATGGACTAAACCTGGTAAATACCTGGGTCGAGACAAATGTTAGCGTGATGATTTGCTTGCTCAGATAGGTACCGACGATTAGCGATCTTCGTCATTTGCACTTTTGCCAAAGTTGCACACATATGATTTGTCCAGGTTTTGGACCCGGGCAATACCTGCACAGGTAATATAAACCAAAATTACCGCACTGTTTATGTGTAAATGCGATACCTGGTTTAAACCTGTCGCCAGACCTGGAAAATACCCAAAGTATACTTGACCTAACCCTTCGAAATACCTGGACGGCAACTTCGTCCTTGAAATAAAGACCACAACCTCGGTTTGATTGATTGGCTGTTCAGGGAAGTAGTAGGTTTGATTTTATTGGGTGAAATTCGTGTGGCTGAATTGCCATCGATTGCCGTGGTAAGTGTCACGGCGATGACCATGTCTCCCGAGCGCAAGACGCCCACCGCCAAGAGCACGACCCCCACGCACACGGAGCTATTCCAGTTAGAAGCCTGGAGTGCTTCCCAGGCTGCAGGACCTCCACTTGAACGCGGTGAAGTCAAAGAGGAAGTGATATTGCTTTAGCTGCGCAAACTAGATCACTTCCTGCCTATCCTGAATTACAGCATCCAATAGCAGACCTTGTTCAGCGCTCCCCCCGGAGCCACCGTTCCCTCACCCCTCCAAGGAGTTCATACCTTACAAGCTGCGCTACGTGTAAGAGGAAGCGGTAGATTAGTTTAATTAGGATAACATATACTTGGGTCCTCAAGTATAAATTAAACTAAACAAAGACACCGAACTAATTAGATTAGGGTAGAATGAGAACTGTATTATTTGTAAATTGATCTTCCTCCTAAATCTGCTAAATCTGTTTGTCGTCTATGAAAGGGGTTGACAGCGGCTGGCTGTCAGAGCCCCGCCAATATGCACGTCTCTAATTGGTAGAAAGCAGCATTTTTTCTACCAATAGGATCTTTGGGTAGGTGTGGACCACTCACTGTGGTGGTCCACTTCAATGTGTCCATTGGTGTGCCTTACACAAATGTGAGGAAGTATCTATAACCTTTAACGATATTTATCTGTTAAACCGTAAGTGACAATTGTGACGCACAAGTGACTGTTGTCACTTGTGGCCGTTGTCATGCACAACTGACTGTTGTCACTTGTGTGTGTGTAACCCCGTTACATCATCGGTGACAACAAAAGGATATTTCCAACAGGAACGGGGTACCCGCACGTCAACGTCTAAATTGACTATTCGTCAATTCTCCACGTTTGGAGAAGAAAACCGCGGTCATACAGCGATGTGCGCGCCCAAGGAGAAGAAGGACCCGAAGGCGGTGGAGGGTAATCTCTCCATCGACCAGTACTATGAGCGCCAGACGGCGAAGTACGGTGACGTCGTCGACTTCGCCGGCGACGACGAAGACATAGAGGACGAGAAGGACTCGTCCTCTAAGCGCAAAGACTCAGTGCCAAGCGACTCGCTCGACCCCCAGGCTGAGAACGTCCGCCCGCGTGAGGGGGATGAATCGGACGCTTGGAGCTCGAAGCGCTCGCGTACTGAGAGCGATACCCCACTCGCTTCTGCTGGGGCTCTTAGCTCTCCGTGCGCTGCAGGTGCAGCGCGCGATCCGTGGGTGCCGTCCGCGTCCGAGATCGCGGACCCGTATGGGAACTCGGTACCTCCGAATGAGGTGCCGCTGTATGTTTGCAGCGCCATCAAAGATGACGCTGTGGCTGCCGAGCTGCACTTTGATGCGGAAACGCATCAAAGGCGCGATTATTACATCGGACGCTTTCATGAGCTCCGATGGTTTCAAAGCAAGAAGACATCTTCTCGCAGCAAAGTGCCCGAATGGCAGGCACTTTGTCAAAGTTGGAACGCCTTTGTTGAAAACTTCAACAAGAGGCCGAGTGCTTACCGTGATCGGATTAAGCAAGCGCGTGATCGCTTCGAGACGTACTCGAACGTGGAAGTTGGAGCAGCTCCACGTTGCTGCGGAGGAGGCTAATGTGCCGTGCACTGTGCCCGAGGGCTTTCAGTGCACGAAGTGCTTCCCAGGCGCGGTCCGCTTGAGCGACCGCGACCTGAACGGGTACACGTCGTTCCGTGTGCCCGAGAGTCTCAAAGAGCTCCGTGCTAAATTCTTAGCACGTGAGGGTTCGGGCGCTAGCGATGATCGCAGCGCTCGCACTACTTCCGTTGCGCCAGCGCGTACTGCTCCTCGTACGCCCTCACCATTTCCGGAACGTCCTCCAGCAAGACGTTCCGCTGCTCCCATGTATCTTGATGGGGAGGAAATCCTCTCCAACGAATACGAAAACGAGCCCCTTGAGGGTTCGTTTTCGGGATACTATGGTCAACAATCCGCTCAACAATCCAGCGGGTTGAGCCGCGGGCGTCACGGATCGGCGGTGGCGGGGGTGGGAACACGCCCCGGGTATGATCAGTATGCGTCTCTCCACGACCGGGTGACCGTCGTGGAGCGTCTGCAGGGCGCTGAGTTCGCCGCCCTGAAGCAGGAGCTGGCGAACCAGAAGGCCCAAGTCGCGGCGGTCTCGCAGACCGCATCGAACATCCAGGTCGACCTGGGGACCCAGATGAAGGGGTTGCTCCAGCGCGTCCGCGCGCTGGAGGAGAGGCTACTCGTCGCCGAGGCCAAGTCCTCCGCTTCTGCCTCGGCTCCTGCCGAGGCTTCGGGTCAGCCGAGCTAGATGGCTCGTGCTGCAGGTATGGCTTCAGCCGTCCGACGTAAAAGGTCGGATGGAGGCGCATGCTAGACGGTATGTCTAGCGTGTAAGCGTTGCCGTGCCCGTGCCAACACAGTGAACGGCCCGATGAAGCGCGGAGCAAGCTTACTTGCTCCGAAATCCGAAACTGCATGTTTAGGCAGGTTTTGCGTAGCTAACAAAACTAATGAACTAACTTTGAATTCATTTGTGTTGCCTCTACCCACATTGTCTGCGTTCAGCTTCTGTTGATCAACAGAAGCTGCTATTGTGTCTTGGACAAACCGAATTACGGCTTGTCTTTTGGTGATGAAACTGATTGCATCCGAGCTGAAGTCATTTAGCTCGCTCTCCGCTAGAGGCCCGGCCTCTGCGTGGTTCTTTACGGTGTCTGCGCCCTGCGCAGACCCGTGGTCGTTGGCCTTGTTGTTGGGGGAGTCTGCGCCCTGCGCAGACTCATGCGTTTTGTTCTTTGATGCTGCAGCTGACACTGTGCAAGTGTCAGCGGTTTTCTGCGGCTGCTGTATTGCAGTCGTAGATCCTCCCCCACTTAAAGTGGGAGCCATCACTCCGAGTAAACTCGGCAGACGTAGATGCCGCATGGCATTCACGTAGAACGGTGTATGACCGGTCGAGGCATGCACTGAGTTGTTGATGGCAAACACTGCCAGCGATAAGCACTCGGTCTAGTATTGGAACGAGTGAGCGTAGCTCTTCAACATATCAACGAGCACGCGATTCACGCGCTCGGTTTGACCGTCCGTCTGCGGATGACCCGCAGTCGACATGGAAAGCTGGTTTCCCAGAAGTGTAAACACTTCTTGCCACAGGTGCGTTGGGAAGCGCGGGTCTCTGTCCGACACGATGTCGGTCGGCATGCCATGGTGGTTGAACACCATGTCGACGAACAGACGGGCCGACTGCTTCGCGGTCACTTCTGCCGGCACCGCAGCAAGATGGTACATCTTGCTGAAGCGGTCGACGAAGCCCACAACACCGGTATTCCCTCCGCTGTCCGGGGGAAGACCACAGATGAAGTCCAAAGACATGGACCTCCAACACTCCGACGGAGTCGGTAGTGATTGTAAGGGAGCCTGCGCGAATGGTGCAGGCTTTACGCGTTGGCATACCTCGCAAGCACGGATGTACTTGCGCACCCACTTATACTGGTGGTGCCAGTAGAAGTCGCGCGTGAGAAGGACGTAAGTCTTTTCACGTCCGAGATGTCCCGCAGTCGGGGCATCATGATACTCGTACATGATCCTGAGTCGCAGGTCATGGTCATTTGGCACGACAACGCGATCCGCGTTGTCGTCGACTGCATTGTAAAGCAGTAGTCCGTCGTGCACACGAAAGCGGTGTGCACGCGCTCGAAGGTGCTTGGGCAGCTTCTGACGGGACTTGCCAGAAGGCGCTGTGCCATAGGCCAGCAAGAGCTTCGCGTCCGCGTCGTGCGTGTACGCGGCCTTCACATCATCCAACAGAGATGATGTGGGTTTGCTCGATCGCATGGCGTCAATGGCATTGACGTCAACAGCTTCTGCATAGCCCGGCCGACGTGATAACGCGTCGGCCACTACATTCAATCTTCCGGGTTTGTATTCGATCCGGAAGTTATACCCCGCAAAGAATGAGAGCCACCTCGCCATTCTTTGTGATATGTGTGGCGACTTCACTGCGGTACGCAGTGATGCATGGTCGGTGTATACCACAAATGGTCTACTTCCAAGCAAATGCACTCGGAACTTTGCGAGTGCGTACTTCATGGCAAGGGGTTTCTTGTCATGCACCGGATAGTTGCGCTCAGCTGGCTTCAGCTGACGCGATTGGTAATAGACGACACGATCACGGCCCCCCCGATCGTGCTGCATCAACGCGCATCCGATCGCGAAATCGGATGCGTCACACACTACGTGAAATGGGCGATCTTGGTCAGCCACTGCCAAGATCGGCGCCTCAGTCAAGCCCCGCTTGACTGCATCGAATGCCTTTTGGCAATCGGTTGTCCAATTCCACACAGCTTCCTTCTTGAGAAGCTGTGACAGCGGGCGGATCTTGCCCGCGTAATCCTCCACGTACTTGCACAAGTACGTGGCCAAGCCAAGGAACTGCCTCAGTTCCTTGACACTTGAAGGCATTGGCCATTCATTGATCACTCTGACCTTTTCCGGGTCAGGGCGAACGCCATTTTTCCCTACGAGACACCCGAGGACGGGTATCTCGCTCGTCCCGAAGATACACTTCTTCAGGTTCGCGTAGAGCTTATGCTCAAGTAGCTTCCGGAGATGCACCCTGTGTATCTCTACGTCGGCTTCCCGTCCACAGCGCGGCTGTGGATGAACACATCATCGAAGTAGTTCAGCGCGAAGTCACGCACCGAGCGCAACAAGTGTGTCACGCACCTGTTGAAGGTCGCAGGGTCGTTCTTGAGCCCCTGTGGCATTACTAGCCACTCCCAAAGCATGCCGCTTGGCGTGCTCACCGCCGTGAGAGGGATATTGCTCTCACGCATTAGGATCGGATAGAATCCATCTCGCAAGCGAGAGCACTGTAAACGGTGCTCCCGGCCATCGAATCGATGATAACATCTTTTCGTGGTATCGGCGTCTGCGCCGGTACCGTCGCATCGTTCAGCTTGTTGTAGGCATGAACGATGCGCCATCCGCCCTGTGGCTTTTTGACACAGAACGTCGGAGCACTGTGCGGGGACTTTGATTCCCGCACTTGTCCTGCTTTGCGACGACTTTCAAAGAAGTCGTCGATCGCTTTCACTTGCTCTCGCGGCAGTGGCCACTGCCGCGTGACACAGTACTTCGTGCCCGGCACGAGATCAATCTCGTGCTGAATGTCCTTATCCTGCGGAAGCTCCGCAGGAATCTCTTCCGGGAGTACGTCTTTGTACTCCCTCAATATTTCGTAATAGGGACTCGACTTCAGCGAGTCCCAGCCTTGTTCCTCGAAGCGCTCTCGCTTCGTCTTCGCACTGAGAGTGTCTTCACTCTCAGTGGTACTTCCCATGAAGAGCTGCCTCAGCTCTTCGCTCTCGCTCTTCGTTCTTTCGTTGTCCGAAAGAACGCAGACTTGCTCGATGCGTCCATCGTGCAAGTCGCGCGTGAAGCGCTTCCAGCTCATGACTGGAAGCGAAGTCAACTCCGACGCCGTCGTCGGAGGATTAGCGAGTTCTATTTCGCGATACTGGAACCCAGTATCGGTGCGCGTCAAGACGTCCGGCGTCACCGCCTCAGTCTGCCCAGCAGACGGTTCTCGTGGCGTCTCGGTCCCGGACCCAGACTTGTGCAGCGTTCTTCGCATGCGCTGTCTTCTTGTTGTGCGGAGCCCGTCTCCGCACAGTTGTTCTTCTGGTCCAGGCCCGACAGTGGACAATTGTTCGCCAGCGGACCTTGTCCGCGTACGCGCGGTATCAAGCCCGGCTTGACCGCATGGCGCTTCGTCGTGTAGCCCGGCTGCACGGCAGCATGCAAATTGCGTCAGTGAGGTACGTTTGCAATCGCCCGCACTGTTTGCAGCGTCAACTCCCGGAGTCGACACGCCTTTGTCACCTCGACGCCATTCATTGGCGGAGCCCTCATGACCGAGGGTGCGTCGGCTCCCGGAGCCGACGCGTCGTCGTCGACCTGACCTTTTCGAGTCAGGTATTGCCCCTTACACACTTGAATGTGAGTGTTGGTTCCCGGAACCTGTACATCTTTTTCTTCTGACGTCGGTAGCATTGCCGACGTTGGTCTCGCTTGTGCGCGCCCTCGGGGACTTCCTGGGCACTCCGGGACAGCAGCATAAAGTGCTGTCTCGACTGGTGAGCCGCGCGCACCTGCTGGTGCGCGCGGCTCACCAGTCGCTGCGGTAACAGGGACATCGCTCTCTGTTCCGCTGTCGCGTCCGAAGCGCACGAGCGTGCGCTTCTTCCAGTCTATTACCGGATCATGCCGTGCAAGCCACGGCATGCCCATTACTATGTCGAACTTATCGTCCAGGTCCAGGACGATAAAGTGTTCGACAAACACTCGTTGTTTGTACGAGAAGCGCACGTTCACGACGCGCTTCTCGGTCTTCACGATGACACCTGTTGCCAATCGAACTTCCAGAAGACTTCGAGGTACCTTTACCTCTTCGAAGTCAAGACTCGGTAAACGCCGCGGTCGAACAAAGTTGTTCGACGCGCCCGAATATATCAATGCTCGAAGAGAGTCGCTCCCTCTCTTCGACGTTACCTTCAAGATGACCAGGTTTGGCCTGTCATCTTGCTTCTTGCAGCGAGAGCTGGTCTCACTGGGGGATGCAGTCCTCAGTGTCACGTGCCCGATAACGGCACGCGTGACTGCATTAGTGTCCAGTAGGGCGCCACGCGCCTACTGGATGTTCACGTTTTTGTTGGTTCGCGGCGATGCCTAGCATCGCCACGACGGCCACCATTGTAGTGCACGGGAGCCGTGCACTCTCTGGCAAAGTGACCGATCCTTCCGCAACGGAAGCATCGCACATTACTTCCGTGCTGCTGCTGGTCACCAGCCGTTGCATTCGAGAGGTCCATTGGTTCCGGACCTCCCGTGCTCACTACCGGGAGCGGTTGCGACCTCGGCACGTTCGCATGCAGTTTAGCCTGCCGCAGGCTAAACTCTTCTTGCATCGCGAGAGTACTCGGTACTCTCGGAAGAGATAGGTCTTCACAGGCCCATCTCGCAGTCCCTTCATGAACGTGACGACCTTAGTCGCCTCATCTATCGGGTTGGTCACGATGTTCGAAACCAAGTATCGTGCACGCTGCGCGTAAGCATGGACGTCATGCTTACCCTGCTGAAGGTCGAGGAATTCCGCCCTCGATCAGAACTCATTTTGCGGGGGCTGAAACGCTTGTCTGAGCTCCTCTTTGAATATATCGTACGTGCTAAAGCACGTAGGATCTGAGAGTCGGCGTCCATACGCCCAACTCCTTGCGCGTCCGCCAAGGCAGGACATGGCGAACGCGACCTTCGACAGCGGGTCGACGATGCGTAGCCGCTATGGCTGTGTCGAGCTCGACAAGCCATCGGAGGAGAGGCTCGCCCTCTCTTCCTACATAATTGCTTACGCTCAATTTTAATGATTGAGCACGCAGTGTTGTCCCTGACGACGCCGTCACTGAGGAAGCAGCATCGCGCTGCTCCTTCATGATGAACCCCAGAGCAACACCATATTGCTTTGTCGGCGATAGCGTACGCAGCATCGTAGCTATCGCCGCCTCCCCACTGACTGTTGACAGTCGTTGGAGGGCCTCCCACTCTGGATCTGACAGGTGGTGGCAGTCAGCGCGTGCAACATGCGTTGCAGGCGTGTTGGAGCTCTCCATGGGCACCTCCGTGCTCATGTGGTTCTCGGCTCCGCGTTCGTACACTCTGTACGAACGTCAAGTAGTCGGTCGTTGGACGGACTATAAAGTACTACCAGGTGTAGTGGGCCTACTTTGGCTCACTACTTTAGCTTACACGTCTCG
The DNA here is from genome assembly GCF_018691715.1 of Phytophthora cinnamomi. Classification (NCBI taxonomy): domain Eukaryota; phylum Oomycota; class Peronosporomycetes; order Peronosporales; family Peronosporaceae; genus Phytophthora; species Phytophthora cinnamomi. Next base: position 1,072,419 of record NW_027150972.1, read on the forward strand.
CCACGTGTATGAGGAAGCGTAGGAGTTTATTCATAATTTGAAGTCATTATACTTGAGTCCACAAGTATAATATAAATCAAATAAAACACCAAGTAGCTAGTTTAAGGTAAAATGAGAACGGTATTGTTTGTAAATCGATCTTCCTCCTAAATCTGCTAAAACTGTTTAGCATCTATGAAAGGGCTTGCGCGTATTTTGGGGCTTGCCATAGCGATCCCACTGGTAATCGCGCTGTCGGATCACGTTGGACTTATTTTCGTGTTATCTGCTCTTGTAACGTTGATTCCATGTGCTCGATTCCAGGCGTGAAGAGCTGCCTCAGCCTCCTCGAATGATTCAAATTCTAGTTCAGGTAGCAGCAGTGCCTTGAAGCTTGGGTCAGGTCGAGATGACATTTCGAAGAATGAGGAGACTGAAGCTTTCGCAGCAGATTGGGAACGTGTAGTGCAGAATTAGACGCTTGGATTTCGATGTACATTTAACCAACGCGTGCACACACCATTTTAATGTCTATAGGATACGGTTTTAGCATGCTGCTGCCAAGAAACAGCACTATCCAGCGGCAACTTTTTTGTATTTATAGTCTACACAGAATTGACCAAATTTTAGCGGGACCTTAATTTGTGTTACCCATTTACACCAATGACTATTTTTGGTACCTCGAGCTCCGTAACCTCGAGCTCCATAGATTTTCCCATTCTACGTAGTAGGTACCTGCAACCGTCATCATCAGCTGGTTTTCACGCATAGAGATCTTTATGATCTGAAAACGGCAACACTTACGGTTTTCCCTTTTAAGCATCGAAGCCTACGATATCGTGCCGAGGTGTGCGGACGTTAAATTCAACGGGAGGCTAGATATATTACTGCTCGTTGCAAAGTCATCAAACATGGAAATAAAGTATATCTTTGTCGTTATCTCCAACCCGTGTGACCTTCTTGTTACACCACGGCGTAGGTAGATAGTTAACACAAGTTGACCACCTCAGCGGTTGGGAGCGCCACGGCTAGCAGGGGAGTCTACCAGTGCGAGGCCGTTCAGTGTCGACCAGACTTTACTGGCCTGCACGCATGGCTAGGATAGGGATGGCTGGGAGGAAGCATTATCAGCACTAGTGGTCGGGTGGCCCCACTAGCCGCTTCCTGCTCGTAAACCCGGTTATATGCACCGGACAGCAGAGCCCTTCGCACACTGGCACATGCGAGCCCTGTCGTCCCTCGGCCGAGGAGCTCCAACTACCACAGCCCCCATGGTCTCTCTCCACGGTCCCGCCGCCCTATTCGAACACTGCCCTCATCTGTGCACGAGCCTGCCTCTGCTCACCTGTCTCGACCGTAACCCTGCGTCGGCGCAACTCGTGTATATTAGTCTTGATCCTCCACTAACCAGTGAAAAATCGCAACTGAGGGTCGAGCCGGCCGACCGCCGCTCGCTGCCCTCCTACTCCCCGTCGATCTACCTCTACTCCTACTGCACGGGCGCCTTCCTAGCCTACTGGACCTCTCCCTCACCGGTACTTCAAGGCCTCATAGCCTCACGTTCCTGCTCTTGATCTCGCCTCGCCTCGCTTGAATACTCTTCGCCCTTGTCCGTCGGCGTGTCGCCTCACGCCTGCGACCTTCTACCGTCGCTGTCGCCACTTCAACCTTCCACTGCTTGCTCAACGCCCGTCGATGGCTGGTGGCACTAGCCCACTGGCTCGCCCTCGTCACCACCCGTATCTTGTCCCACACTACGGCCCGACTTGGCCACTTGTCCACCGTACTCGCCTCACGTCAAGTCGATCACCGCCACGCGATCGTCTGGCAGTGCTCGTTCGTGGCCTTGCGCTACGCGACGAGCCAACCTACTACATCTTCATGTCGCGTTTTATTAGAACGGTGCCTTTATCGCGGCGCTTGTGCGCCGCGAGACACACTTAGTAAAAGGAACGTAGAAGGCATATGGTGGTGTGCACTGGAAGTTTACGCCTTTATTTGATTTGATGATTACGAAGGTTCACTAGGGATTTCTTTAGGAATTGTATTGTTCCTAATTTCGGACGTAATCTGAGATTTTTTATATTGGCTGCAAAGGTGAGATGTATTCACTTAGCTTTATTGTGGTTTGCAGATATTTTGTCGCTCGGATTTAGGGCTTAGATCGATCTCTGAGATAAATTAATTCGACGACATAAAAATGCGAGATGGTAGTAAATCGACCTCCAGGTGTAGGTAAGTCGCACCACCTCTTCCTACTTAATATAACTAGCGCATCGTTGGTTCTCAGGACACCGAGGTAACGTCGCCGGCTACTGCTACCCCGGTACGGCTCTGTTGGACGTGTTTAACGGCTCATTAGCTTCGTCTGTGAGTGCACGTGCAGCTCCTGCAACACTGGGCTTTCCGCTTCTCTGTGGCGCGAGCTGCTCCCCGCCATGTAAGACCACATGTTGATGCTACGCTACCATTTTACGTTAGGAAAAGCGTTTCGTATGAACCGCTGTTGCTCCTCTAAATAAATGTAGGGTGGGCTTTCACGTACGTTCGAACGCGGGTAACCACGGCACTCGGCCAACGCGACGAGCGGTTAGTTCGATCTCCTTCATCAACCACACCATCGGTCAAAAGCAACTTGTACCAACGCTGCAGTGTTCGCACGTTAGGCCCAAATATATCCCTTATTAATACATACTGCATACAGATTCCACACACATGCATAAGAAAAACGGCTCGCCAACGGTAGTCGAGAGAGTACATTCTGCACTTGTGCACGATGAAGGTTTTCAAAACTGCGGTGCTTCGACAGATCGGCAGCGTGATCGGCTGACCACTCGTCAAGTGTCCAGATGTAAGTGTCCAATTGCATATGTTATATATATAAAGGGCGGCATTATAATTCGTACACAGCCATCGCGATTTAAAATAAATCGGCCCGAATTGCGTTTTTGGATCGGCAATTCGACCACAGATAGCGTAAATCGAGATCGATATCGAGGCTGGTGAAAATAACTTGGTCGAGTTAGTGGCCATCTGTTTTTATATCGGGCGCCAGAAATTATAACTCGGGCAAAACACTAGGTGAAAACGACAAAAGAATTGCAAAGCATAATAACAAAAACGAATTCTAAACCCCTTGATCGTCCTACGCTCATTTACGTCGTTCGGCCGGCCTCTGAACCCGACGCTCCTTCAGCGCCTACATCCCCTGGCTTCCGTGGATGTCTCTGCTGTTGTTCAGAACTCCAATACGTACCCTACGAGCTAGCAACTGACCGGCAGAGGCCACTGTCTGGCTCATATCGTCGTTCCACGCGGCACAGACCGCGCTGGCTGCATTATTTGATCCACGGGTGTCAAACCACGCGTCGAACTGGTAGGCTTCACGCAGGGGGCTTCACTTTCCCACACCAGGGACTTGTTGCTTGATCCGCAGCCGTCGTCGCTCCATCTAGGCATACGTCGTGGTGGTATCAGGTCCACCTGCCGGTGATTTCAGCTTAATGCACGGTGGGTGTTGCGTCGCCAGCTGAGTTGACGGGGTAGGCCCCGTCGAGGGCTTCTTGCATCACACCGCGCGCCCAGTTCGCGTGCTGCGCACCAGAAACGGCACCAAGGCCCTGCCACGTGGCGGGGATCCCTCCCATAATCTGGGTGTGTTTACCACATGACCGTGGGCCAAAACCAAAAGCGGGTGGGCCAGGAGTCCTGGACTTTCGTTTGTTTGCAAGACTAACTTTCAGATGGGACCCCCATCATAAGATGAAAGTAAAAATCCCGCCGGAAAACGTTGGCCGGGACAGTGCCCCTTTCTTGGTATCTCTTGTTTTCGTTTTTGATTTTGACATCTCTCAGTTTGGCCTTGAAACCGCACTACACCGCCTCACTCATGTGCCACTCACACTTTGACCTAGATAACTTGTAGTGCGCCTCCCCCAGCAGCGCCTTGGCTGCAAGTCAAATCATACCTTCCTATATGAAATCTAGATATTGGTCGTTACATAGTTATAGGTTCGCTCACGATTAGATGGTCGCATTATTTGTCTCTTCTTTTTTTTTCACCATAGAGTGGGCCAGTAAACAGCTCTCCAGTCTCGAAGGTGCATCACCTTAGATGATTAGATGATAGACATATGCGGAATTGCAGGTTCTCTCAATTTGGTTTTGGCTGCTCTCAATTTGAACCACGTCTTCTCCAAATCTGACCGCGTCACTGTTCAGGAGCGCTATTACAATCGAGAGGAATAACTATCTGGAGCTGTACCACTATGATGGTACAACTGGCACTCAAAGGCAGCAGTGCAGTGTTAGTGCCACAATCCGAGCGATGAGCTGGAATACCGCTAATAAGTCGTAACATGTCCTCTCCGGCTGTATAGCACCACCAGCCACCACCACAAGAACCATAGCAATGACGTGATGAATGATAATATGTTGGCCATTATACAGAAAGGCTCAGAAGAACTGGGTGAGCGATTAACCTCACCCCCGCCTACGGCTGATTCATTGGCAATGCTTATCCAGGCGGCAGACCGCTTCACTAGTAATGATACCACGTGCATTTCGCTGGAATAGTATCAAACCTATGCAGCAACCGACCCATACTGTTGCGCTTTGCTGGACATGGTTCACGAAACGTATTCTCCCGATAGTGAATGACCTCTTGATAGTGCTAATCGTATCACTAACCACAATTTGGAGGTTGCAGGATATTTTGACTTGAATTTGTGTACCATGGGTCATGCTAGGCTAGCACTACCAAGAACAGAATTGTCTGTACAATGTCTGTACACTGTTTTTCGTAGGCATCGGCTGAGCAAAGCCTAATGGTGATCCCTCCGACTCTTCAATCAACAATACACATGGGCCGTACCTTACGTATAGTACGGCAAGACCGGAGGAGCTGGATCCACCTCATGCGTGTGATGCTGTCCCAACAAATCGTTGGGACAGCATCAGATCGCAATTTTCTTCCCAGCACTCAAGACTATCTCTCGACTTGGACCTCTCGCCAAGAACCTACCATGCGGGTGGAATACGTCGTCTTGGTGGTTGCTGCCACTCTTTCCGCAAGCTTCGACGCCTCAGCGGCGACTGGGTTGACCCTGTCTCAAGTGGCTGCTCCGGGCCGTGTGCAGTCTGTACTTGCAGATGAACGCCCGATCAAGCGGTTTCTGCGGGTCGCTGTGGCGGTGGAAGAAGACGAAGAGCGGGTGCTCGAGAAGTTTACCCACTTGCTGCCCCTGAACAAGGTGACGATTCTGGGGAAGGACGGACTTACATTCTCTAACAAGTTCATCAAGAAGATGCTGAATAAGGAATCCTTCCGGACGAAGTATTTGACAGAGTGGGCTCAGACTGGGGACATCGACGGAGTGGCCTTTAAGGTTATGTTGGGGGATATGAGTAAGAAGGGTCGTGTCGAGCTGCTGAATAGATACACTGCTGCTCTGGGATCTCCGAACGGAATTGTAATGCACAATGCAGGACCGATTGTCTAGATAACAACAAGAAACGGGTTGCCAAACCAGTAAGACAAAGACTAGTACCAGCAGCGATTAAAATACGCCATCGCTGTTTAATTTGGTCAATATGACTTTTATCATATTGACAGCCTTTCTGCAAGTACAACCTGCGGAGAACCATTATTGACGCAATCCTCGAACTCCAACAAGTCGCAGATAGCAACTGACTGCGCCGATCACAGTTTAGCAACGGCAGCTCGTCATGTGGCTCACTAAATGCTGTCGAACTCGAAGTAAAGTTGAAAAGAAACCAAACGATAGTTATCTGGTCCTGCGGGACGTCGTACACTAAGGTAGTTTTCCACGCGAAGTTAGTGCAGTGTTGAAGCAAGGCGGAATGAGCAAGCGGACGAAGCTGGGGAAAAGAAGTTTTGAAGCAGAATGAAGACATTACGACCAAGACCTCAAATTGAAGACCCAACATGTAGTTGTGCAGAAAATGGGTAGGTGGGCTGGCCAATGCCGATCCTAGACCAGGAATCTTGGCCCCCCTTTCCTGTCGTGGTTCATTTGGAGTTACGTCGACGCGGGAATCAAGCCCTCACGACCGCGCCGCCGTACAAGTGCTGGGGGCGTTTCACCAGCGGTGCGTCCAGCACCACGCCTGCCATATCGGCGTAGTTGTAGGAATTCAACCCACCCACCATCCCTGATAGGGGTTGTCACTCGGCACCTTGCCTCTCAAGCAAGGCAAGGCATCTTCATGCCTTTGACCTTAACCAAATGAACCACATTGACCCCTAATCTGATTGAATGCTGCAAAGGGCCATTATTAGGATAACAGAGGTAGATTGGGTATCACCGTGCTACATGTACAAGCGAATATAGACGTCGCTGAGCATAGCATAGCCGCCAGGCTTAAGGTATCGCGAGGTATTAAAACCACGGAAGGTAGAATTTAACCTCGTGAACTTTGCGGAGGCAAAGTATGGCCGCTTGAACTCAAGGAGCGAAATTTGGTTGAACGACGGTGGACCCGTGATACTCGCCTATCAATTGGACCTCAGTATCAGCGATACTATCACGGTAATGATACCGGTCTACCTCGCGTCCTTGAGATACGGTTCTACTGTACGCTCGCAATGCTTGCATTGTAACGCACTGCGTTATATATTACTGGTTTCGTAATTTATTACGGAGCACGTAATTTATATTTGTTGCGGTACGAATTACGGGACAGCTTACGGGACAGCTTACGGAACGAAGTTTACGGGGCGACCCGTCAACTAACAATTGCATTCAACAAGGAGTGGCCATGAAGTGAGTAGCTAGTCTAGAGTACAAGAGAGTACGGACTTTAAGTTACAATATCACTTTTCTTTTTGTCTTCTACGAGCCCACGCTTCGACTACATCACATAGTAGCACTTGAAGAGTCCGAGCATCGACTTGTCCGTTCCCGACCATCGCGCCGAAAAGTTTTGAAGATTTGCGCCACCGTGATGGAACAGACCACCACACCGCAATCGTTTGGAGACGTGCTGCAGCTTCTCGCCCGCCAACAAGCTGTTTTCAAGCCATGATGCAGCAGCAGTTCGCTGCTAGTGAAGCCCGCATGGACGCGCTCACCGCAAGGCCAACAGGGACCCGCAAGCATCAACCTCCAACCTACCAAGGGAAGCTCGACGAAGATCTCGAGCTGTGGTTTTTCGCTGTGGAGCAATTCTAGGCGGATTATCATCCGAAGATGATGGAAGAGTCTTCTCCGTTTGTGACTATGGTGTCGTGTCACGTCGGAGTCACCCCCATGAACTGGTATCGACAGTTCTCGCTGGAGTGCGACAGCTCCGGCCGCATGAAGACATGGGCGGTTTTCAAGGAGGCCATGCGTCATCGGTTCCTTCCGCCCGACAGCGAGTATCGCTTGCGCGAACGGCTGTGCACGCAGAGCCAAACATCGTCACTGCACGATAACGTGGCAGATTTTCAAAATTTGCTCATCCAATGCACGGTGCCCATCAGCCAGCTAGAGTTTCGTTTCTACTTCCAGCAGGGGTTAAAGTCGGCGACCGCAAATCATGTGCGCGAGCATCACCCGGCGACACTGGATGAGACTATCCAACTTGCGATGAGATTTGATCACGCTGGTAAACGTGCTCTCACGCTGGACAACGACTGGCAAACTACGGCTACTTACCACCGCTGCAAGAATGTGGGCCACATCGCGCCGAACTGTCCTGCGAAGTAAGTTTACCTCTTTTCAAAACGGGGTCGTGTAACGCACTGCGTTATATATTACTGGTTTCGTAATTTATTACGGAGCACGTAATTTATATTTGTTGCGGTACGTATTACGGGACAGCTTACGGGACGGCTTACGGGACGAAGTTTACGGGGCGACCCGTCAACTAACAATTGCATTCAACAAGGAGTGGCCATGAAGTGAGTAGCTAGTCTAGAGTACAAGAGAGTACGGACTTTAAGTTACAATATCACTTTTCTTTTTGTCTTCTACGAGCCCACGCTTCGACTACATCACATAGTAGCACTTGAAGAGTCCGAGCATCGACTTGTCCGTTCCCGACCATCGCGCCGAAAAGTTTTGAAGATTTGCGCCACCGTGATGGAACAGACCACCACACCGCAATCGTTTGGAGACGTGCTGCAGCTTCTCGCCCGCCAACAAGCTGTTTTCAAGCCATGATGCAGCAGCAGTTCGCTGCTAGTGAAGCCCGCATGGACGCGCTCACCGCAAGGCCAACAGGGGCCCGCAAGCATCAACCTCCAACCTACCAAGGGAAGCTCGACGAAGATCTCGAGCTGTGGTTTTTCGCTGTGGAGCAATTCTAGGCGGATTATCATCCGAAGATGATGGAAGAGTCTTCTCCGTTTGTGACTATGGTGTCGTGTCACGTCGGAGTCACCCCATGAACTGGTATCGACAGTTCTCGCTGGAGTGCGACAGCTCCGGCCGCATGAAGACATGGGCGGTTTTCAAGGAGGCCATGCGTCATCGGTTCCTTCCGCCCGACAGCGAGTATCGCTTGCGCGAACGGCTGTGCACGCAGAGCCAAACATCGTCACTGCACGATAACGTGGCAGATTTTCAAAATTTGCTCATCCAATGCACGGTGCCCATCAGCCAGCTAGAGTTTCGTTTCTACTTCCAGCAGGGGTTAAAGTCGGCGACCGCAAATCATGTGCGCGAGCATCACCCGGCGACACTGGATGAGACTATCCAACTTGCGATGAGATTTGATCACGCTGGTAAACGTGCTCTCACGCTGGACAACGACTGGCAAACTACGGCTACTTACCACCGCTGCAAGAATGTGGGCCACATCGCGCCGAACTGTCCTGCGAAGTAAGTTTACCTCTTTTCAAAACGGGGTCGTGTAACGCACTGCGTTATATATTACTGGTTTCGTAATTTATTACGGAGTACGTAATTTATATTTGTTGCGGTACGTATTACGGGACAGATTACGGGACGGCTTACGGGACGAAGTTTACGGGGCGACCCGTCAACTAACAATTGCATTCAACAAGGAGTGGCCATGAAGTGAGTAGCTAGTCTAGAGTACAAGAGAGTACGGATTCTAAGTTACAATATCACTTTTCTTTTTGCCTTCTACGAGCCCAAGCTTCGACTACATCACATGCGTGAAACGACGAGCAAGCATTTGATGGTACGTGTAGTGCTACATGTTCAAACGTGGTCTCTATTAAAAAGGGGTCTAGGCTCTAGACTCTAGGGGTACTCTAGATGCCTTGTACGCGTCTCTTAGAGTGGGCAATTCACTACAACATTGACGCACCACAGTAACTCTATCTACTACCGGTAAGTACAGCATCGTTTTGGAACTGGTTCGGATCCTGGTTCTGGAACCTCGGAACCCGATACCCTCAACCTCAATTGATGTAATATTGTGATTGTTCTCAGTCACAGAAGCTTGCAGGAGCCACCAAGACCAACTAAAATGTTGCGATTAGAAAGAAAGATGAATCGAAAGTGTGGTTCCAGCTAGTGGATGCTGCAACTCACGGCGCGTACGCGGATGCCCAGACAGCATCAGTGTCATCTGGCGGTGTCAGTTATATTGCTGATCTCCGCGAGGCAGTCTAGGACTAGGTAGTCTACCCTCACATGTGATTGCAGCGATCCTGCGAGTCTACGCCAACAGAGCCGTGTATGACGACGAGAATGGCCAGCCTCCGAAGGAGGATTCTCCAATTGGTTTGTTCGGTGCAGCGGCGAGGGATGCGCTCGTCGTGGTTGTGAAGGCACCGCATGCGCTGAGATTGACTGCTCAAGCCAGCAACCCCCCCCCCCCTTTCCTGAAAAAGACGATTGAATCGGCTTCAGTGTACATGACGCACAACAGATACATGTATTTTGAATTGGAGGTGAGCGCAGACAATACAACAAGAAGAAAGCGTCGCGATGTCAAAGAGGAGTTTCGATGACCCGAAAAACGATATCTCCCATGGCTGGACAGATCGACAACAGTCATTTGTGCGTGACAATTGTCACTTATGGTTTAACAGATAAATATCTGTTAAAGGTATTAGATACTTCCTCACATTTGTGTAAGGCACACCAATGGACACATTGAAGTGGACCACCACAATGAGTGGTCCATACCTACCCAAAGATCCTATTGGTAGAAAGCAGCATCTCTCTACCAATTAGAGACGTGCATATTGGCGGGGCTCTGACAGCCAGCCGCTGCCAACCCCTTTCATAGATGCTAAACAGTTTTAGCAGATTTAGGAGGAAGATCGATTTACAAACAATACAGTTCTCATTTTACCTTAAACTAGCTACTTGGTGTTTTATTTGATTTATATTATACTTGTGGACTCAAGTATAATGACTTCAAATTATGAATAAACTCCTACGCTTCCTCATACACGTGGCGAGACGTGTAAGCTAAAGTAGTGAGCCAAAGTAGGCCCACTACACCTGGTAGTACTTTATAGTCCGTCCAACGACCGACTACTTGACGTTCGTACAGAGTGTACGAACGCGGAGCCGAGAACCCCATGAGCACGGAGGTGCCCATGGAGAGCTCCAACACGCCTGCAACGCATGTTGCACGCGCTGACTGCCCCCACCTGTCAGATCCAGAGTGGGAGGCCCTCCAACGACTGTCAACAGTCATTGGGGAGGCGGCGATAGCTACGATGCTGCGTACGCTATCGCCGACAGAGCAATATGGTGTTGCTCTGGGGTTCATCATGAAGGAGCAGCGCGATGCTGCTTCCTCAGTGACGGCGTCGTCAGGGACAACACTGCGTGCTCAATCATTAAAATTGAGCGTAAGCAATTATGTAGGAAGAGAGGGCGAGCCTCTCCTCCGATGGCTTGTCGAGCTCGACACAGCCATAGCGGCTCGACGCATCGTCGACCCGCTGTCGAAGGTCGCGTTCGCCATGTCCTGCCTTGGCGGACGCGCAAGGAGTTGGGCGTATGGACGCCGACTCTGCGATCCTACGTGCTTTAGCACGTATGATATATTCAAAGAGGAGCTCAGACAAGCGTTTGAGCCCCCGCAAAATGAGTTCTGATCGAGGGCGGAATTCCTCGACCTTCAGCAGGGTAAGCATGACGTCCATGCTTACGCGCAGCGTGCACGATACTTGGTTTCGAACATCGTGACCAACCCGATAGATGAGGCGACTAAGATCGTCACGTTCATGAAGGGACTGCGAGATGGGCCTGTGAAGACCTATCTCTTCCGAGGGTACCGAGTACTCTCGCGATGCAAGAAGAGTTTAGCCTGCGGCAGGCTAAACTGCATGCGAACGTGCCGAGGTCGCAACCGCTCCCGGTAGTGAGCACGGGAGGTCCGGAACCAATGGACCTCTCGAATGCAACGGCTGGTGACCAGCAGCAGCACGGAAGTAATGTGCGATGCTTCCGTTGCGGAAGGATCGGTCACTTGCCAGAGAGTGCACGGCTCCCGTGCACTACAATGGTGGCCGTCGTGGCGATGCTAGGCATCGCCGCGAACCAACAAAAACGTGAACATCCAGTAGGCGCGTGGCGCCCTACTGGTAATGCAGTCGCGCGTGCCGTTATCGGGCACGCGACACTGAGGACTGCAGCCCCCAGTGAGACCAGCTCTCACTGCAAGAAACAAGATGACAGGCCGAACCTAGTCATCTTGAAGGTTTACTCGAAGAGAGCGAGTGGCTCTCTTCGAGCTTTGGTAGATGCAGGCGCGTCGAACAACTTTGTTCGACTACGAAGCCTGCCGAGACTTGACTTCGAAGAGGTAAATGTACCTCGAAGTCTTCTGGAAGTTCGATTGGCAACAGGTGCCATCGTGAAGACCGAGAAGCGCGTCGTGAACGTGCGCTTCTCGTACAAACAACGAGTGTTTGTCGAACACTTTATCGTCCTGGACCTGGACGATAAGTTCGACATAGTAATGGGCATGCCGTGGCTTGCACGGCATGATCCGGTAATAGACTGGAAGAAGCGCACGCTCGTGCGCTTCGGACGCGACAGCGGAACAGAGAGCGATGGCCCTGTTACCGCAGCGCACGCACCAGCAGGTGCGCGCGACTCGCCAGTCGACACAGCACTTTATGCTGCTGTCCCGGAGTGCCCAGGAAGTCCCCGAGGGCGCGCACAAGCGAGACCAACGTCGGCAATGCTACCGACGTCAGAAGAAAAAAATGTACAGGTTCCGGGAACCAACACTCACATTCAAGTGTGTAAGGGGCAATACCTGACTCGAAAAGGTCAGGTCGACGACGACGCGTCGGCTCCCGGAGCCGACGCACCCTCGGTTATGAGGGCTCCGCCAATGAATGGCGTCGAGGTGACAAAGGCGTGTCGACTCCGGGAGTTGACGCTGCAAACAGTGCGGGCGATTGCAAACGTACCTCACTGACGCAATTTGCATGCTGTCGTGCAGCCGGGCTACACGACGAAGCGCCATGCGGCCAAGCCGGGCTTGATACCGCGCGTACGCGGACAAGGTCTGCTGGCGAACAATTGTCCACGGCCGGGCCTGGACAAGAAGAACAACTGTGCGGAGACGGGCTCCGCACAACAAGAAGACGGCGCAAGTCTCGGTCCGGGACCGAGACGCAACAAGAGCAGTCTGCTGGGCAGACTGAGGCGGTGACGCCGGATGTCGAGACGTTAAGCGTCTTGACGCGTACCGATACTGGGTTCCAGTATCGTGAGATGAAACTCGCTAGTCCTCCGACGACGGCGTCGGAGTTGACTTCGCTTCCAGCCATGAGCTTGAAGCGCTTCACGCGCGACTTGCACGATGGACGCATCGAGCAGGTCTGCGTTCTTTCGAACAGCGAAAGAACGGAAAGCGAGAGCGAAGAGCTGAGGCAGCTCTTCATGGGAAGTACCACTGAGAGTGAAGACACTCTCAGTGCGAAGACGAAGCGAGAGCGCTTCGAGGAACAAGGTTGGGACTCGTTAAAGTCGAGTCCCTATTACGAATTGTTGAGGGAGTACAAAGACGTACTCCCGGAAGAGATTCCTGCGGAAGCTCCGCAGGATAAGGGCATTCAGCACGAGATTGATCTCGTGCCGGGCACGAAGTACTGTGTCACGCGGCAGTGGCCACTGCCGCGAGAGCAAGTAAAAGCAATCGACGACTTCTTTGAAAGTCGTCGCAAAGCAGGACAAGTGCGGGAATCAAAGACCCCGCACAGTGCTCCGACGTTCTGTGTCAAAAAGCCACAGGGCGGATGGCGCATCGTTCATGCGTATAATAAGCTGAACGATGCGACGGTACCGGCGCAGACGCCGATACCGCGAAAAGATGTTATCATCGATTCGATGGCCGGGAGCACCGTTTACAGTGCTCTCGACTTGCGAGATGGATTCTATCAGATCCTAATGAGTGAGAGCGATATCCCTCGCACGGCAGTGAGCACGCCAAGTGGCATGCTCTGGGAATGGCTAGTGATGCCACAGGGGCTTAAGAATGCCCCTGCGACGTTCAACATGTGCGTGACGCACTTGTTGCGCTCGGTGCGCGACTTCGCACCGAGCTACTTCGATGATGTGTTCATCCACAGCCGAGCTGTGGACGGGAAGACCGACGTAGAGATGCACAGCGTGCATCTCCGGAAGCTACTTGAGCTTATGCGAAAGCATAAGCTCTACGCGAACCTGAAGAAGTGTATCTTCGGGGCGAGCGAGATACCCGTCCTCGGGTGTCTCGTAGGGAAGAATGGTGTTCGCCCTGACCCGGAAAAGGTCAGAGTGATTAATGAATAGCCAACGTGTAGTGGGTCTAACTTGACTCACTACTTTAGCTTACACGTTGCGCAACGTGTATGAGGAAGCGTAAGGACTTAGTAATTACTTAGGTTAATTATATTTGAATACACAAATATAAGTTAAGTAGGATAGGATTCCAAGTGACTTAGATTAGGTAAAATGAGAACTGTATTGTTTGTAAATTGATCTTTATCTAAAATCTGCTAAAACTGTTTATCATCTATGAAAGGGTTGGCAGCGGCTGGCTGTCAGAGCCCCGCTAATATGCATGTCTCTGATTGGTAGAAAAATGCTGCTTTCTACCAATAGGATCTTTGGATATGTGTGGACCACTCACTGTGGTGGCCCACTTCAATGTATCCATTGGTGTGTCTTACACCAAGGTGAGGAAGTATCTAAAACTTTTAACAGATAGCCTATCTGTTAAATTCACAAGTGGCTTGTAGCCACTTGTGCATGTAACCCCGTTACACCATCCCCCCCCCTTAAGGTTAGACGCGCGGGGTCCCCGCACGTCAATCTTTTGGAATTGACCATTCGTCAATTCTCCGCGTTTGGAGAAGAAATCCGCGCTCATTCAACGATGAGCGCGCCTCAGAAGAAGTTTTCTAAGTTGGTGGGGAGTCATCTCTCCATCGACGACTACTTCGAACGCCAGAAGGCGAAGTACGGCGACGTCGTCGACTTCGACGACGGCGATGAAGATATGGAGGACGAGAAGGACTCGCCGTCAAAGCGCAAAGACTCAGTGTCGAGCGAATCGCTCGACCCTCATGCCAAGAACATTCGCCCGCGCGAAGGGGACGAATCGGACGCTTCGAGTTCGAAGCGTTCGCGTACTGAGAGCGATACCCCACTCGCTTCCGCTGGGGCTCTCAGTACTCCGCGCGCTGCTGCTGCAGCGCGTGATATCAAAGCTCAAGGCTCCCCGCGCTGCGCCTGCAGCGCGCGATCCATGGATGCCGTCCGCGTCCGAGATCGCGGACCCGTATGGGAACTCGGTACCTCCGAATGAGGTGCCGCTGTATGTTTGCAGCGCCATCAAAGATGACGCTGTGGCTGCCGAGCTGCACTTTGATGCGGAAACGCATCAAAGGCGCGATTATTACATCGGACGCTTTCATGAGCTCCGATGGTTTCAAAGCAAGAAGACATCTTCTTGCAGCAAAGTGCCCGAATGGCAGGCACTTTGTCAAAGCTGGAATGCTTTTGTTGAGAACTTCAACAAGAAGCCGAGTGCTTACCGTGATCGGATTATGCAAGCGCGTGATCGCTTCGAGACGTACTCGAACGTGGAAGTTGGAGCAGCTCCACGTTGCTGCGGAGGAGGTTAATGTGCCGTGCACTGTGCCCGAGGGCTTTCAGTGCGCGAAGGGCTTCCCAGGCGCGGTCCGCTTGAGCGACCGCGACCTGAACGGGTACACGTCGTTCCGTGTGCCCGAGAGTCTCAAAGAGCTCCGTGCTAAATTCTTAGCACGTGAGAGTTCGGGCGCTAGCGATGACCGCAGCGCTCGCACTACTTCCGCTGCACCAGCGCGTACTGCTCCTCGTACGCCCTAACCATTTCCGGAACGTCCTCCAGCAAGACGTTCCGCGGCTCCCATGTATCTCGATGGGGAGGAAATCCTCTCCAACGAATACGAAAAAGAGCCCCTTGAGGGTTCGTTTTCGGGATACTATGGTCAACAATCCGCTCAACAATCCAGCGGGTTGAGCCACGGGCGTCACGGATCGGCGGTGGCGGGGGTGGGAACACGCCCCGGGGCTGATCAGTATGCGCCTCTCCACGACCGGGTGACCGCCGTGGAGCGTTTGCTGGGCGCTGAGTTCGCCGCCCTGAAACAGGAGCTGGCGAACCAGAAGGCCCAAGTCGCGGCGGTCTCGCAGACCGCATCGAACATCCAGGTCGACCTGGGGACCCAGATGAAGGGGTTGCTCCAGCGCGTCCGCGCGCTGGAGGAGAGGCTACTCGTCGCCGAGGCCAAGTCCTCCGCTTCTGCCTCGGCTCCTGCCGAGGCTTCGGGTCAGCCGAGCTAGATGGCTCGTGCTGCAGGTATGGCTTCAGCCGTCCGACGTAAAAGGTCGGATGGAGGCGCATGCTAGACGGTATGTCTAGCGTGTAAGCGTTGCCGTGCCGTACCAACACAGTGAACGGCCCGATGAAGCGCGGAGCAAGCTTACTTGCTCCGAAATCCGAAACTGCATGTCTAGGCAGGTTTTGAGTAGCTAACAAAACTAATGAACTAACTTTGAATTCATTTGTGTTGCCTCTACCCACATTGTCTGCGTTCAGCTTCTGTTGATCAACAGAAGCTGCTATTGTGTCTTGGACAAACCGAATTACGGCTTGTCTTTTGGTGATGAAACTGATTGCATCCGAGCTGAAGTCATTTAGCTCGCTCTCCGCTAGAGGCCCGGCCTCTGCGTGGTTCTTTACGGTGTCTGCGCCCTGCGCAGACCCGTGGTCGTTGGCCTTGTTGTTGGGGGAGTCTGCGCCCTGCGCAGACTCCTGTGGTTTGTCCATTGTTGCAGCTGACACTGTGCAAGTGTCAGCGGTTTTCTGCGGCTGCTGTATTGCAGTCGTAGATCCCCCCCACTTAAAGTGGGAGCCATCACTCCGAGTAAACTCGGTAGACGTGGATGCCGCATGGCATTCACGTAGAACGGTGTATGCCCGGTCGAGGCATGCACTGAGTTGTTGATGGCAAACTCTGCCATCGATAAGCACTCGCTCCAGTATTGGAACGAGTGAGCGTAGCTCTTCAACATATCGACGAGCACGCGATTCACGCGCTCGGTTTGACCGTCCGTCTGGGGATGATCCGCAGTCGACATGGAAAGCTGGTTTCCCAGAAGTGTAAACACTTCTTGCCACAGGTGCGCTGTGAAGCGCGGGTCTCTGTCCGACACGATGTCGGTCGGCATGCCATGGTGTTTGAACACCATGTCGACGAACAGACGGGCCGTCTGCTTCGCGGTCACTTCTGCCGGCACCGCAGCAAGATGGTACATCTTGCTGAAGCGGTCGACGAAGCCCACAACACCGGTATTCCCTCCGCTGTCCGGGGGAAGACCACAGATGAAGTCCAAAGACATGGACCTCCAACACTCCGACGGAGTCGGTAGTGATTGTAAGGGAGCCTGCGCGAATGGTGCAGGCTTTACGCGTTGGCATACCTCGCAAGCACGGATGTACTTGCGCACCCACTTATACTGGTGGTGCCAGTAGAAGTCGCGCGTGAGAAGGACGTAAGCCGACGTGATAACGCGTCGGCCACTACATTCAGTCTTCCGGGTTTGTATTCGACCCGGAAGTTATACTCCGCAAAGAATGAGAGCCATCTCGCCATTTTTGTGAAATGTGTGGCGACTTCACTGCAGTACGCAGTGATGCATGGTCGGTGTAGACCACAAATGGTCTACTCCCAAGCAAATACACTCGGAACTTTGCGAGTGCGTACTTCATGGCAAGGAGTTCCTTGTCATGCACCGGATAGTTGCGCTCAGCTGGCTTCAGCTGACGCGATTGATAGTAGACGACACGATCACGGCCCTCGTGATCGTGCTGCATCAATGCGCATCCGATTGCAAAGTCGGATGCGTCACACACTACGTGAAATGGACGATCTTGGTCAGCTACTGCCAAGATCGGTGCCTCAGTCAAGCCCCGCTTGACTGTATCGAATGCCTTTTGGCAATCGGTTGTCCAATTCCACACAGCTTCCTTCTTGAGAAGCTGTGACAGCGGGCGGATCTTGCCCGCATAGTCCTCCACGTACTTGCACAAGTACGTGGCCAAGCCAAACAACTGCCTCAGTTCCTTGACACTTGAAGGCGTTGGCCATTCATTGATCACTCTGACCTTTTCCGGGTCAGGGCGAACACCATTTTTCCCTACGAGACACCCGAGGACGGGTATCTCGCTCGCCCCGAAGATACACTTCTTCAGGTTCGCGTAGAGCTTATGCTTTCGCATAAGCTCAAGTAGTTTTCGGGGGTGCACCCTGTGCATCTCTATGTCGGTCTTCCCGTCCACAGCTCGGCTGTGGATGAACACATCATCGAAGTAGCTCGGTGCGAAGTCGCGCACCGAGCGCAACAAGTGCGTCACGCACATGTTGAAAGTCGCAGGGGCATTCTTAAGCCCCTGTGGCATCACTAGCCATTCCCAGAGCATGCCACTTGGCGTGCTCACTGCCGTGCGAGGGATATCGCTCTCACTCATTAGGATCTGATAGAATCCATCTCGCAAGTCGAGAGCACTGTAAACGGTGCTCCCGGCCATCGAATCGATGATAACATCTTTTCGCGGTATCGGCGTCTGCGCCGGTACCGGCGCATCGTTCAGCTTGTTATACGCATGAACGATGTGCCATCCGCCCTGTGGCCTTTTGACACAGCACGTCGGAGCACTGTGCGGGGACTTTGATTCCCGCACTTGTCCTGTTTTGCGACGACTTTCAAAGAAGTCGTCGATTGCTTTCACTTGCTCTCGCGGCAGTGGCCACTGCCGCGTGACACAGTACTTCGTGCCCGACACGAGATCAATCTCGTGCTGAATGCCCTTATCCTGCGGAAGCTCCGCAGGAATCTCTTCCGGGAGTACGTCTTTGTACTCCCTCAACAATTCGTAATAGGGACTCGACTTTAACGAGTCCCAACCTTGTTCCTCGAAGCGCTCTCGCTTCGTCTTCGCACTGAGAGTGTCTTCACTCTCAGTGGTACTTCCCATGAAGAGCTGCCTCAGCTCTTCGCTCTCGCTTTCCGTTCTTTCGCTGTTCGAAAGAACGCAGACCTGCTCGATGCGTCCATCGTGCAAGTCGCGCGTGAAGCGCTTCAAGCTCATGGCTGGAAGCGAAGTCAACTCCGACGCCGTCGTCGGAGGACTAGCGAGTTTCATCTCACGATACTGGAACCCAGTATCGGTACGCGTCAAGACGCTTAGCGTCTTGACATTCGGCGTCACCGCCGCAGTCTGCCCAGCAGACTGCTCTTGTTGCGTCTCGGTCCCGGACCGAGACTTGCGCAGCGTTTTCCGCTTGCGCCGTCTTCTTGTTGTGCGGAGCTCGGCTCCGCACAGTTGTTCTTCTGGTCCAGGCCCGGCCGTGAACAGTTGTTCGCTGGCGGACCCTGTCCGCGGGCGCGCGGTATCAAGCCCGGCTTGACCGTATTTTCCTTCGTGCAGCCCGGCTGCACGGTAATGTGTCCCTTCGCCAGCAGACCCTGTCTGCGGGCGCGCGATATCAAGCCCGGCTTGATCGCATGGCGCTTCGTCGTGCAGCCCGGCTGCACGACAGCATGCAAATTGCGTCAGTGCGGTACGTTTGCAACCGCCCGCACTGTTTGCAGCGTCAACTCCCGGAGTTGACTCGCCTTCGTCACCTCGACGCCATCTATTGGCGGAGCCCTTCATGACCAAGGGTGCGTCGGCTCCCGGAACCGACGCGTCGTTGTCGACCTGACCTCTTCGGGTCAGGGACTGTCCCTTACACGCTTGAACGTGGGTGTTGGTTCCCGGAACCAACACATCTTTTTCTTCCGACGTCGGCAGCATTGCCGACGTTGGTCTCGCTTGTGCGCGCCCTCGCGCACTTCCTGGGCACTCCGGGACAGCAGCATAAAGCGCTGTCTCGACTGGTGAGCCGCGCGCACCTGCTGGTGCGCGCGCTGCGGTAACAGGGACATCGCTCTCTGTTCCGCTGTCGCGTCCGAAGCGCACGAGCGTGCGCTTCTTCCAGTCTATTACCGGATCATGCCGTGCAAGCCACGGCATGCCCATTACTATGTCGAATTTATCGTCCAGGTCCAGGACGATAAAGTGTTCGACAAACACTCGTTGTTTGTACGAGAAGCGCACGTTCACGACGCGCTTCTCGGTCTTCACGATGGCACCTGTTGCCAATCGAACTTCCAGAAGACTTCGAGGTACATTTACCTCTTCGAAGTCAAGTCTCGGCAGGCTTCGTAGTCGAACAAAGTTGTTCGACGCGCCTGCATCTACCAAAGCTCGAAGAGAGCCACTCGCTCTCTTCGAGTAAACCTTCAAGATGACTAGGTTCGGCCTGTCATCTTGTTTCTTGCAGTGAGAGCTGGTCTCACTGGGGGCTGCAGTCCTCAGTGTCGCGTGCCCGATAACGGCACGCGCGACTGCATTACCAGTAGGGCGCCCCGCGCCTACTGGATGTTCGCGTTTTTTGTTGGTCCGCGGCGATGCCTGGCATCGCCACGACGGCCACCTCCAGGGGGCATGGGAGCTGTGCACTCCCGTGCAAAGTGACCGATCCTTCCGCAACGGAAGCATCGCACGTTGCCTCCCTGCTGCTGGTAACCAGCAGTTGTTGCGTTCGAGAGGTCAATTGGCTTCGGACCTCCCGTCCTCGCTACCGGGCGCGGTTGCGGCCTCGGTACGTTTATATGGAGTTTAGCCTGTCGCAGGCTAAACTCTTCTTGCATGGCAAGAGTGATTGCAGTTTCGAGAGTACTCGGTACTCTCGGGAGATATAGGTCT
This sequence comes from Phytophthora cinnamomi, assembly GCF_018691715.1. NCBI lineage: Eukaryota > Oomycota > Peronosporomycetes > Peronosporales > Peronosporaceae > Phytophthora > Phytophthora cinnamomi. Next base: position 1,092,636 of record NW_027150972.1, read on the forward strand.
TCACGGGCCCATCTCTAAGTCCCTTCATGAACGTGACGACCTTAGTCGCCTAGTCAATTAGATAGGTCACGATATTTGATACCAAATATCGTGCGCGCTGCGCGTAAGCATGGACGTCATACTTACCCTGCTGAAGGTCGAGGAACTCCGCCCTCGACCGGTACTCGTTTTGCGGGGACTCAAACGCTTGTTTGAGCTCCTCTTTGAACGCTTCGTACGCGCTGAAGCACGTAGGATCGCAGAGTCGGCGTCCATACGCCCAACTCCTTGCGCGTCCGCCAAGGCAGGACATGGCGAACGCGACCTTCGACAGCGGGTCGACGATGCGTCGAGCCGCTATGGCTGTGTCGAGCTCGACAAGCCATCGGAGGAGAGGTTCGCCCTCTCTTCCTACATAATTGCTTACGCTCAATTTTAATGATTGAGCACGCGGTGTCGTCCCTGACGACGCCGTCACTGAGGAAGCAGCATCACGCTGCTCCTTCATGATGAACCCCAGAGCAACACCATATTGCTCTGTCGGCGATAGCGTACGCAGCATCGTAGCTATCGCCGCCTCCCCACTGACTGTTGACAGTCGTTGGAGGACCTCCCACTCTGGATCTGACAGGTGGGGGCAGTCAGCGCGTGCAACATGCGTTGCAGGCGTGTTGGAGCTCTCCATGGGCACCTCCGTGCTCATGGGGTTCTCGGCTCCGCGTTCGTACACTCTGTACGAACGTCAAGCAGTCGGTCGTTGGACGGACTACAAAGTGCTACCAGGTGTAGTGGGTCTAACTTGACTCACTACTTTAGCTTACACGTTGCGCAACGTGTATGAGGAAGCGTAAGTACTTAGTAATTACTTAGGTTAATTATATTTGAATACACAAATATAAGTTAAGTAAGATAAGATTCCAAGTGACTTAGATTAGGTAAAATGAGAACTGTATTGTTTGTAAATTGATCTTCCTCTAAAATCTGCTAAAAACTGTTTATCATCTATGAAAGGGTTGGCAGCGGCTGGCTGTCAGAGCCCCGCTAATATGCATGTCTCTGATTGGTAGAAAAATGCTGCTTTCTACCAATAGGATCTTTGGATATGTGTGGACCACTCACTGTGGTGGCCCACTTCAATGTATCCATTGGTGTGTCTTACACCAAGGTGAGGAAGTATCTAAAACTTTTAACAGATAGCCTATCTGTTAAATTCACAAGTGGCTTGTAGCCACTTGTGCGTGTAACCCCGTTACACAACGCCTTCAAGTGTCAAGCAACTGAGGCAGTTCCTTGGCTTGGCCACATACTTGTGCAAGTGCGTGGAGGATTAGGCGGGTAAGATCCGCCCGCTGTCACAGCTTCTCAAGAAGGAAGCTGTGTGGAATTGGACAACCGATTGCCAAAAGGCATTCGATGCAGTCAAGCGGGGCTTGACTGAGGCGCCGATCTTGGCAGTGGCCGACCAAGATCGTCCATTTCACGTAGTGTGTGACGCATCCGACTTTGCAATCGGATGCGCGTTGATGCAGCACGATCACGAGGGCCGTGATCGTGTCGTCTATTATCAATCGCGTCAGCTGAAGCCAGCTGAGCGCAACTATCCGGTGCATGACAAGGAACTCCTTGCCATGAAATACGCACTCGCGAAGTTCCGAGTGTATTTGCTTGGAAGTAGACCGTTTGTGGTCTACACCGACCATGCATCACTGCGTACTGCAGTGAAGTCGCCACACATTTCACCAAGAATGGCGAGATAGCTCTCATTCGTTGCGGAGTATAACTTCCGGGTCGAATACAAACCCGGAAGACTGAATGTGGTGGCCGACGCGTTATCACGTCGGCCGGACTACGCAGAAGTTGCTCACGTCCATGCCATTGACGCCATGCGATCGAGCAAACCCACATCATCTCTGTTGGACGACGTGAAGGCCGCGTTCGCGCACGACGCGGACGCGAAACCCTTGCTGGCCTACCTTCTGACAAGGCTCGTCAGAAGCTGCCCAAGCACCTTCGTGCGCGTGCACACCGCTTTCGTGCGCGTGCACACCGCTTTCGTGTGCACGACGGACTGCTTCTTTATAATGCAGTCGACGACAACGCAGATCGCGTTGTCGTGCCGAATGACCATGACCTGCGACTCAGGATCATGTACGAGTATCATGATGCCCCGACTGCGAGACATCTCTGTGGCGATGCGGGCTGCAAAATCAGGGAATAGCCTCGCGGCTAGACCTCGATCTCAGACCACTCAACTCAGAATCTGAGATTAGATCTCACATCCCAAGCTGGGTGAGGCGTGTGTTCCTCACTCTTGCAATCCCTTGACTTGGTTCTTCCTAAGGCTGCGCTGTGGGCCCAGACTTGCGTCGGCCACACCAGCTGTCTCCGAACTCGACAGTTCCCAGATGCCCCCAGACGAAGCTTGCTCCTTGCTTGGAAGATCCTTGTACGCACGTGCTGAGACCGCTGTGCCCCATTTTCTTGAATATAAACACGTTCACTCCACACACACTTAGTCCACTTCTCTTCGCAGGCCCTTGGAACTCTGAGCCTTAACAGCCTCCTCCTTGCTCAGCAACTCCGGCTTCGCTTCCAGTCACGACGCTTCCTCCGGCGGCTCAGACTGAGAGCCGCACAACGGTCTTCACTCGCCCCTCAGACCAGAGTGGCCCTGAGAGTTGGCTCGGTCTGAGCCTGCCTTGATCCAGGGTTCTCGCTCTGCGCCCTGGGACTTCCGCGCACCACGCCTTGATGTAGGCGATACAGCGAAGCTGGGAAACACTATCCCAGACTATTCGCGCCACACGGATACCACTAGCAACCCCAGAAACCACTATCCCAGGTGTTGCTCTGCCGAAACCTCAGAGCGGAGCACCTTCCGCCCGAAAATCTGAAGCACCGCCAGGAAACCAGCCAACCAGCAAGAAAAACTAGCAAAACCACTGTCCCGCGTGTGGAAATACAACAACGAGGGCAAACCGGGCCGAAACACGAAAAGGCTTGGTTGTTGAACTTGAATTTATTTGGAGTTAGCTGAGCTTGATCGTAGAACACTCGTAGCGACTCCACTTGACCTTGCGCGCGCCGCCGGGGGCAGGGACTTGGTCCCTGTGAAGCAACACGCCCGTCGGCGCAAGACGAACTCCGCAGCTTGCGGTCTTCGGGGCAAAACAAACTCTGATTATTATCATGCACATGCACATACAAAGGCCTATCAAGTAAGGGTGCAAACATCTCCTGGGTACACCTTGAACAAGGGTGAGATACCCACTAAGCTACTGGCTTGGCGGCGCCCGTGAATGCGCGTCGCTGCTTTGGCGTTCTTCCATTGGCCTGTCTGGGTCAGTCATCACTTGATTACATTGATTACTCCTGGGTGCAAATCAGTGATATCCTGATTACGCCAGGATCTTGTGACCGGGATTGGCCGGACTTGGTCTGTCATCACCTGATTACACTGATTACTCTGGGTACAAATCAGGTGTAATCCGGATGACGCCAAGATCCTGTGGCTCCCGTTCAAGCTCTTAGTCACGTCCTAGGCTCGGGGCGTCAGCTGTCTTTCACCAGTTTCCACTTAACCGCACGAACATCGTGCATCCAGACACCAACTTGCGCCCACAATCACCGTGTCTCAGTTTTGGCGCGAGTCGAGGGACTGCCGGGTTGAAAACCTGAGCTGGGAGCGAAAATACGATGTTGATTCCATATCCCGGCTGTCCAGCCAATTTGGCATGTCTCAATTCTGGCTCGAATTCTGGGACTCTGAGGCTGGGAATCTGAGCTGGGGGCAAAATCACGATGTTGACTCCATATCTCAGCTGTGGCACCCCAGAACCGAGATGAAATCAGACGCCGCACGCCTCGCCCTCTTCCCAGACCCCAGACTGCACATCTCAGGGTCTGGTCCACAGGCAAACCCCAGACCGAACTCCAAATCACAAAGTCTCAGACTTTTGCCATCACTCTCAGGTCTCAAAACCTCTGGCACTCCAAACTACTAGGTCACCAATCTGAGACCTGGGGTCTGAAACTTAAGCAACCATGGGGCTTCAAATCACAGATCCAGAAGGCCAGGGCTCAGCTCTCCGCCCAGAGTCTGACTCAAGGCCTGGAACCTCAAATCTGCGGCCTCTAGGGCGAATCGCAGACCTCAGACCCCAGACCGAATTCAAATCTCAGACCTGGTGTCTGGGGTCGCTGCAACTCGACGTTCGCAGAGCTCAGTTTCCAGATATAGCCAGCACAACTTGAAGTATGTACAAAACCCAGACTTGGGTCAAGAAATATCCACGTTTCAAGTGACATGTGGCCGGTACGTGATAGGGTTTGGGCTTCTGATTGATGGGTCCTGGCCTAGAATTGGCTGGGACCTCGTCACAACCGTCCCTTATGTGCGCTGGGTCCAAAGAGATCATTCTCGAGTTGGCCCCAACGCACATAACCGGAAGATGCCCACACTCGCCCCGTCCCGGCCGCGAAATCTCTTGCCGCGGCTCCCGGGCCTCGGGCCCAGCCATTTCACGAACAGTCCGGAGTCACAGAACTTCACATTGCAGCGCTGGCACGCATAGCACATTTTCCGGATGGCCGACGACCACGCGGACGACCAGCGGCTCCCCGCACCATCGCAAGGTGGCGGCGGACAAGATGAAGGGTCGCGGGGCACTCCTGCGGCTCCCGCAACCTCCGGCAGCTCGTCCACGGCGGTCAGCAGCACGTTCACGACCTCCAGCAGCATGTCTACGGTGACCAGCAGCGCTCACACCACACCCGCAGCCACCACAGGCGCCTTCACGCCGACGACGGCCTCCGCGAGTGCATTCGCGCTGACGGCGACCCCCTTGGGGATGCCCACGGGCTCCACGACGTCCTCGGCGGCCTCCAGCATGTCTCCAGCGACTCTCGCTTCAGCTTCTACGGTCCAGCGTCCCGCACAGGCACTGCTGACTTCGCAGCACCACAAGCTCGTTCTCGTCGGCCACGCCCTCCTCGGCATCCACGACACTTGCATCGGCGGGCACAACGGCCTTGAAGCCACCGCCAGCGTCGCAGACGCCTTCGGCAACGTCCCCGGCGGGGCCTCGGCGGTCATTCACGCTCTTCAGCCCCTCGCAGCTCCACTCATCGCCCGTTCCGTCCGCCATTCGGGTCCCCGCGACGCTTGACGACGTCGAGAACCGCGCAAATCTCGTTGATGGGCTGGATGGGGTCGCGCGCATTGAAGACGTCACACGCTTCTTGAGCAATGAGTTGGCGTGGTTGAGCAGGATGGCACATGTCACCGCTTCGCAGGACGTGATCCAGCCAGTCGCTTCCGCGCCGCTAATTTTTTCGGATCCAAGATCGCGTATTCGCTTCGAGCGAGAGACCATCCCCCTGGTGCAATCTTTCGGCGTAGAACACTTCGCTCACCGCGTTGTCGGCACAGCCCGGTGCTTGCAGCGCGGGCTGAATTACGCTCAAGCGCTCGAGCGTCCCAGTCCCGGCGGTGCGACCCACATTCAAGTCGGGCAACTCTCGGCCGAGATCAATCGGCTCACCGTGGAGCTGAAGCGAGAGTCGCTGGAGACATGCTGGAGGCCGCCGAGGACGTCGTGGAGCCGGTGGGCATCCCCAAGGGGGTCGCCGTCAGCGCGAATGCACTCGCGGAGGCCGTCGTCGGCGTGAAGGCGCCTGTGGTGGCTGCGGGTGTGGTGTGAGCGCTGCTGGTCACCGTAGACATGCTGCTGGAGGTCGTGAACGTGCTGCTGACCGCCGTGGACGAGCTGCCGGAGGTTGCGGGAGCCGCAGGAGTGCCCCGCGACCCTTCATCTTGTCCGCCGCCACCTTGCGATGGTGCGGGGAGCCGCTGGTCGTCCGCGTGGTCGTCGGCCATCCGGAAAATGTGCTATGCGTGCCAGCGCTGCAATGTGAAGTTCTGTGACTCCGGACTGTTCGTGAAATGGCTGGGCCCGAGGCCCGGGAGCCGCGGCAAGAGATTTCGCGGCCGGGACGGGGCGAGTGTGGGCATCTTCCGGTTATGTGCGTTGGGGCCAACTCGAGAATGATCTCTTTGGACCCAGCGCACATAAGGGACGGTTGTGACGAGGTCCCAGCCAATTCTAGGCCAGGACCCATCAATCAGACGCCCAAACCCTATCACGTACCGGCCACATGTCACTTGAAACGTGGATATGTCTTGACCCAAGTCTGGGTTTTGTACATACTTCAAGTTGTGCTGGCTATATCTGGAAACTGAGCTCTGCGAACGTCGAGTTGCAGCGACCCCAGACACCAGGTCTGAGATTTGAATTCGGTCTGGGGTCTGAAGTCTGCGATTCGCCCTAGAGGCCGCAGATTTGAGGTTCCAGGCCTTGAGTCAGACTCTGGGCGGAGAGCTGAGCCCTGGCCTTCTGGATCTGTGATTTGAAGCCCCATGGTTTCTTAAGTTTCAGACCCCAGGTCTCAGATTGGTGACCTAGTAGTTTGGAGTGCCAGAGGTTTTGAGACCTGAGAGTGATGGCAAAAGTCTGAGACTTTGTGATTTGGAGTTCGGTCTGGGGTTTGCCTGTGGACCAGACCCTGAGATGTGCAGTCTGGGGTCTGGGAAGAGGGCGAGGCGTGCGGCGTCTGATTTCATCTCGGTTCTGGGGTGCCACAGCTGAGATATGGAGTCAACATCGTGATTTTGCCCCCAGCTCAGATTCCCAGCCTCAGAGTCCCAGAATTCGAGCCAGAATTGAGACATGCCAAATTGGCTGGACAGCCGGGATATGGAATCAACATCGTATTTTCGCTCCCAGCTCAGGTTTTCAACCCGGCAGTCCCTCGACTCGCGCCAAAACTGAGACACGGTGATTGTGGGCGCAAGTTGGTGTCTGGATGCACGATGTTCGTGCGGTTAAGTGGAAACTGGTGAAAGACAGCTGACGCCCCGAGCCTAGGACGTGACTAAGAGCCTGAACGGGAGCCACAGGATCTTGGCGTCATCCGGATTACACCTGATTTGTACCCAGAGTAATCAGTGTAATCAGGTGATGACAGACCAAGTCCGGCCAATCCCGGTCACAAGATCCTGGCGTAATCAGGATATCACTGATTTGCACCCAGGAGTAATCAATGTAATCAAGTGATGACTGACCCAGACAGGCCAATGGAAGAACGCCAAAGCAGCGACGCGCATTCACGGGCGCCGCCAAGCCAGTAGCTTAGTGGGTATCTCACCCTTGTTCAAGGTGTACCCAGGAGATGTTTGCACCCTTACTTGATAGGCCTTTGTATGTGCATGTGCATGTGCATGATAATAATCAGAGTTTGTTTTGCCCCGAAGACCGCAAGCTGCGGAGTTCGTCTTGCGCCGACGGGCGTGTTGCTTCACAGGGACCAAGTCCCTGCCCCCGGCGGCGCGCGCAAGGTCAAGTGGAGTCGCTACGAGTGTTCTACGATCAAGCTCAGCTAACTCCAAATAAATTCAAGTTCAACAACCAAGCCTTTTCGTGTTTCGGCCCGGTTTGCCCTCGTTGTTGTATTTCCACACGCGGGACAGTGGTTTTGCTAGTTTTTCTTGCTGGTTGGCTGGTTTCCTGGCGGTGCTTCAGATTTTCGGGCGGAAGGTGCTCCGCTCTGAGGTTTCGGCAGAGCAACACCTGGGATAGTGGTTTCTGGGGTTGCTAGTGGTATCCGTGTGGCGCGAATAGTCTGGGATAGTGTTTCCCAGCTTCGCTGTATCGCCTACATCAAGGCGTGGTGCGCGGAAGTCCCAGGGCGCAGAGCGAGAACCCTGGATCAAGGCAGGCTCAGACCGAGCCAACTCTCAGGGCCACTCTGGTCTGAGGGGCGAGTGAAGACCGTTGTGCGGCTCTCAGTCTGAGCCGCCGGAGGAAGCGTCGTGACTGGAAGCGAAGCCGGAGTTGCTGAGCAAGGAGGAGGCTGTTAAGGCTCAGAGTTCCAAGGGCCTGCGAAGAGAAGTGGACTAAGTGTGTGTGGAGTGAACGTGTTTATATTCAAGAAAATGGGGCACAGCGGTCTCAGCACGTGCGTACAAGGATCTTCCAAGCAAGGAGCAAGCTTCGTCTGGGGGCATCTGGGAACTGTCGAGTTCGGAGACAGCTGGTGTGGCCGACGCAAGTCTGGGCCCACAGCGCAGCCTTAGGAAGAACCAAGTCAAGGGATTGCAAGAGTGAGGAACACACGCCTCACCCAGCTTGGGATGTGAGATCTAATCTCAGATTCTGAGTTGAGTGGTCTGAGATCGAGGTCTAGCCGCGAGGCTATTCCCTGATTTTGCAGCCCGCATCGCCACATCTCGGACGTGAGAAGACATACGTCCTTCTCACGCGCGACGTCTACCGGCACCACCAGTATAAGTGGGTGCGCAAGTACATCCGTGCTTGCGAGGTATGCCAACGCGTAAAGCCTGCGCCATTCGCGCAGGCTCCCTTACAATCACTACCGACTCCGTCGGAGTGTTGGAGGTCCATGTCTTTGGACTTCATCTGTGGTCTTCCCCCGGACAGCGGAGGGAATACCGGTGTTGTGGGCTTCGTCGACCGCTTCAGCAAGATGTACCATCTTGCTGCGGTGCCGGCAGAAGTGACCGCGAAGCAGACGGCCCGTCTGTTCGTCGACATGGTGTTCAAACACCATGGCATGCCGACCGACATCGTGTCGGACAGAGACCCGCGCTTCACAACGCACCTGTGGCAAGAAGTGTTTACACTTCTGGGAAACCAGCTTTCCATGTCGACTGCGGATCATCCGCAGACGGACGGTCAAACCGAGCGCGTGAATCGCGTGCTCGTCGATATGTTGAAGAGCTACGCTCACTCGTTCCAATACTGGAGCGAGTGCTTATCGATGGCAGAGTTTGCCATCAACAACTCAGTGCATGCCTCGACCGGGCATACACCGTTCTACGTGAATGCCATGCGGCATCCACGTCTACCGAGTGTACTCGGAGTGATGGCTCCCACTTTAAGTGGGGGGGATCTACGACTGCAATACAGCAGCCGCAGAAAACCGCTGACACTTGCACAGTGTCAGCTGCAACAATGGACAAACCACAGGAGTCTGCGCAGGGCGCAGACTCCCCCAACAACAAAGCCAACGACCACGGGTCTGCGCAGGGCGCAGACACCGCAAAGAACCACGCAGAGGCCGGGCCTCTAGCGGAGAGCGAGCTAAATGACTTCAGCTCGGATGCAATCAGTTTCATCACCAAAAGACAAGCCGTAATTCGGTTTGTCCAAGACACAAGAGCAGCTTCTGTTGATCAACAGAAGCTGAACGCAGACAATGCGGGCAGAGGCAACACAAATGAATTTAAAGTTGGTTCATTAGTTTTGTTAGCTACTCAAAACCTGCCTAGACATGCAGTTTCGGATTTCGGAGCAAGTAAGCTTACTCCGCGCTTCATCGGGCCGTTCACTGTGTTGGTACGGCACGGCAACGCATACACGCTAGACATACCGTCTAGCATGCGCCTCCATCCGACCTTTTACGTCGGACGGCTGAAGCCATACCTGCAGCACGAGCCATCTAGCTCGGCTGACCCGAAGCCTCGGCAGGAGCCGAGGCAGAAGCGGAAGCCTTGGCCTCGGCGACGAGCGGCCTCTCCTCCAGCGCGCGGACGCGCTGGAGCAACCCCTTCATCTGGGTCCCCAGCTCGACCTGGATGTTTGAGGCGGTCTGCGAGACCGCCGCGACTTGGGCCTTCTGGTTCGCCAGCTCCTGCTTCAGGGCGGCGAACTCAGCGCCCAGCAAACGCTCCACGGCGGTCACCCGGTCGTGGAGAGGCGCATACTGATCAGCCCGGGGCTGATCATACCCCCGCCACCGCCGATCCGTGACGCCCGTGGCTCAACCCGCTGGATTGTTGAGCGGATTGTTGGCCATAGTATCCCGAAAACGAACCCTCAAGGGGCTCGTTTTCGTATTCGTTGGAGAGGATTTCCTCCCCATCGAGATACATGGGAGCCGCGGAACGTCTTGCTGGAGGACGTTCCGGAAATGGTTAGGGTGTACGAGGAGCAGTACGCGCTGGCGCAGTGAAGTAGTGCGAGCGCTGCGGTCATCGCTAGCGCCCGAACTCTCACGTGCTAAGAATTTAGCACGGAGCTCTTTGAGACTCTCGGGCACACGGAATGACGTGTACCCGTTCAGGTCGCGGTCGCTCAAGCGGACCGCGCCTGGGAAGCCCTTCGCGCACTGAAAGCCCTCTGGCGCAGCGCACGGCACATTAGCCTCCTCCGCAGCAACGTGGAGCTGCTCCAACTTCCACGTTCGAGTACGTCTCGAAGCGATCACGCGCTTGCATAATCCGATCACGGTAAGCACTCGGCTTCTTGTTGAAGTTCTCAACAAAAGCATTCCAGCTTTGACAAAGTGCCTGCCATTCGGGCACTTTGCTGCGAGAAGATGTCTTCTTGCTTTGAAACCATCGGAGCTCATGAAAGAGCCCGATGTAATCGCGCCTTTGATGCGTTTCCGCATCAAAGTGCAGCTCGGCAGCCACAGCGTCATCTTTGATGGCGCTGCAAACATACAGCGGCACCTCATTCGGTGGTACCGAGTTCCCATACCGGTCCGAGATCTCGGACGAGGACGGCATCCACGGATCGCGCGCTGCAGGCGCAGCGCGGGGAGCCTTGAGCTTTGATATCACGCGCTGCAGCAGCAGCGCGCGGAGTACTGAGAGCCCCAGCGGAAGCGAGTGGGGTATCGCTCTCAGTACGCGAACGCTTCGAACTCGAAGCGTCCGATTCGTCCCCTTCGCGCGGGCGAATGTTCTTAGCGTAGGGGTCGAGTGATTCGCTCGACACTGAGTCTTTGCGCTTTGACGGCGAGTCCTTCTCGTCCTCCATATCTTCATCGCCGTCGTCGAAGTCGACGACGTCGCCGTACTTCGCCTTCTGGCGTTCGAAGTAGTCGTCGATGGAGAGATGACTCCCCACCGACTTAGAAAACTTCTTCTGAGGCGCGCTCATCGTTGAATGAGCGCGGATTTCTTCTCCAAACGCGGAGAATTGACGAATGGTCAATTCCGAAGATTGACGTGCGGAGACCCCGCGCGTCTAACCTTAAGGGGGATGGTGTAACGGGGTTACACGCACAAGTGGCTGCAAGCCACTTGTGATTTTTTAACAGATAAGATATCTGTTAAAAGTTTTAGATACTTCCTCACCTTGGTGTAAGTCACACCAATGGATATCCTTACGTTACTCCGCTGCTGACGATATTGTCCAGAGACTCCACATGATAAGGACAAGATTGAGGGCCAAGACTGGACACTGGCATAAGATTCGCCGTTAGGTGGATGATTTCCTTCCGTTTCGATTCTTGGATATACCGCAAAGTGGGGCATCATAATGTTGGGATCGTCTGGTGATGTTCGACGTCTTTTGCGATCAGCACAAGTGGCTGAATACACAAATATAAGTTAAATCAGATAAGACTCCAAGTGACTTAGAATAGGTAAAATGAGAACTGTACTGTTTGTGAATTGATCTTCCTCCTAAATCTGCTAAAACTGTTTATCATCTATGAAAGGGGTTGACAGCGGCTGGCTGTCAGAGCCCCGCCAATATGCACGTCTCTAATTGGTAGAAAGATGCTGCTTTCTACCAATAGGATCTTTGGGTAGGTGTGGACCACTCATTGTGGTGGCCCACTTCAATGTATCAATTGGTGTGCCTTACACCTATGTGAGGAAGTATGTAAAACCGTGCGTTGTAAGCAAATTCAGCTAGACACAGATGGTGATCCCAGTCGTCAGAATCTGCATTCGAAAAGGCTCTTAAGTAGTTCTCCAATGTCTGGTTCAATCGCTCACTTACACCATCCCCCTGCGGTCTGAATGCTGGTGTCAGTTTTTGTTTCACTCCTAACAGCTCGCACAGATTTTTCCAGAAGCTCGAAGTGAACTTAGCATCACGATCGGAAACTACCACATTCGGCAAGCCATGTAGTTGAAATATATCTTTGTGAAATCGCACTGCAACGTCATTTGCCGTGTCCGAGCCCTTCCCGGCTACAAAGTGAGCCCTCTTGGTCAAATGATCAACCACGACCATCACACTATTGTGGGCACGAGGCGTCGTTGGTAGTCCAGTAATAAAGTCCATGGCAATGTGGCTCCATCGCTGAGTTGGAATGTCATGACTGTTCAATAGTCCTGGGGGTCTCACATTACGAGCCTTGGTTCGAGCGCGAATTTCACATCCTTTGACGTACTTCGTAATATCACGGAGCATCCGTGGCCAATAGTAGAGTTCTTCTTCAATCAGACGGCACGTACGATCAATGCCCGGGTGGCCATACACAGGGCTGTCGTGAAATTCCTCGCAGACATACTCCAACAGTTCGCGCACTCGCGGCAAAACGAATCGGGGTGAGGCATGATGTCCTGCTTGGTAGTACAACCGTCCGTCGATCAGCGAGTATCGTTCCAATAGCCGTGGAGCAGCTAGCGGACTCGATTCCTCTTTTTTCACTGAGTAGGCCGGGTCAAGTAGACGGAGTAGAGGTTTGGTCGTGTCATCTTCCCCATATCGTCTGACTGCTTCCTTCACTGTAGCTGACAAAGAGGAATCAACTCGTTGACGTACATGTCGATGAGTTGAAATTGCAGCTAGTGTCACCGACTCAATTTTGTCCATAAAATCAGGCCTTCGCGAAATGCCATCGGCGACGCTGTTTGTTACTCCTTTGACATACCGAATTTGAAATTGGTACTCCGCAAGTTCATCGTACCACCTGGCGATACGTCGCGAAATCGATTTTTGCTTAAACACGGTCTCCAGACTGTTGTGATCAGTCTCCACTACAAAGGGTCTGTCCAAGAGATACACTCTCCAGCTACGAAGCCCAAATAAAGTGGCTAGAAGCTCGTTTTCACGAATGGAGTAGTTCAATTCTGCAGCTTTGTACTTCCGGCCTCCAAATGCAACAGGTCTTTCGATCTCGACACCATCCTGTACTTCTTTCTGGTAAAGGACGCCCCCAACTGCAAAGTCAGACGCATCCATCCTCATGAAGAAGTCCTTTCCAAAATCAGGAATTGCAAGTACCGATGTTTGTCCAACCTTCACCTTCAATCGCTCAAGATGTTCTATCAGGGCAGGGGTCCATTCTAATTGCTTGTTCTTAGACTTCAGCAAGTTAAACAGAGGCCCAGCATCGTCAGCAAACCGTCGACAGAACCGCTGAACGTACGCGGCCGTACCAAGAAACGACTGTAAGTCATGCCTCGTAGCTGGTCGTGGCCAATTCTGAATGACCTTCACTTTGTCCGGGCTGATCCTGACTCCATCGCGGCCGACAATATCACCCAGACACGGAATGGAATCCGCACAGAACACACACGTACTGAGTTTTACAAAGAATTTGTGTTTATCCAGTCGTGCAAAGACTCGATCCAGTGCGTCCAAATGCTCTTGCAGGCTGGTACTCCGCGTGAATACATAGATATCGTCGAAGTAGCTCTGACAAATATCTACCAGATCACTCAAGATTCTTCGAATACCATCGTTGAAGGTCGCGAGGGCATTAGACAAGCCCATCGGCACAACCAAAAATTCGTAGAGGCCATCAGGAGCCTGAAACGCGGTGAATGGGATGTCCGACTCCCGCATCCTAAACTGGTAATATCCACTTAGCAGGTCGAGACAGGAGTAGTAGTATGCACCCTGCATTTGTTCCAGAATCTTGTCCTTTCGTGGCATTGGCATTGTACGCCGGATAGTGTTGGGTTTCATCGCACGAAAATCGTGCACAATTCTCCAGCCATCCGGTTTGCAAACGCAAAAGGTGGGTGCCCCATGAGGAGAGGTCGAGCGTCGAATGTACCCGACCGCTTCCATCTCGCGCACCCATCGAGTAACCTCAGCTTCTTGAGCCGGTGACTGCCTCCACTGCTGCCGGAAGACAGGTTCTTCAGATTTAACATTCATCTTATGCAGCCCATGCTCCACAGGTGGCAGTTCGGCCGGGAGTTTCTGCCTGAACAAGCTTGGGTGTTTGCACAAGTATAGGTACACCGGATGATCTCCGAAATCTTCAATGTCTTTTGCTCGAGTAATTAGCGGTACCTCGGCTGGCTTAATCACCAGGACAAATTCTACCTCCTGAGGCTTCTCCATCAGTCGACGGAATTGTTTCATCGAGATGACTCTAGTCTCCCCCGTTTCCATCGAGTTAAACGACTGCTGCTCAGCTAACGTTACGTAATCTTTCATCCGAACGCGCTCGTGCTTCTGAATGAGCGCTGCCAGCCGAGCATGCAGCGTCTCCATCGATGGCCGAATGCTGCCAGTTCTCCAATCGATATGAGGGTTTACTTGGCGAAGCCATGGCATGCCAAGCAATATATGCTTGTCCTCTGGTACTGGAAGTAAAATAAATTCGGCTGTGTATGCCTCCATTCCCCCCAAACAGAGTGTAAGCTGCGCAGTTTTCTTTGGAATCACAACACTTTCTGCATCAGCGATCGTCAGAGATAGTAACACATCATGCTCCACAACACTATCCATCAAGCCCAACTGCTTAATAAATTCAGGAGTAACTGCATTAATCGATGCCCCGCTGTCGACAAAGCCAGTAGCAGCTACTACGTGCTCGTTTAGCCGAACCTCGCACTCCAAGTTCACAAATGGGTGTTTCGAACTCTCACCGACGTGAATGAATACGGCTTCATTATCATCACCCGACCTCACCACTGTAGTCTCCACCTCCTATGCTGACTTCCTCTCCACCAACCCACACTTGTCCCGTATAATGGGCTTGGGACTAAACCCGCTCGATCGACCGTCATCAAGCGGTTTTACTCGTTTAAATGCTCACGAGCCTCATCGGCATCATCCACAACGAGCTTGTCGACGAGTGCGTAGTACTTAACTCGGTATTCAGTTTTATCCTGTGTAGACTTTCGAGCACTCGACTGAGATCCAGGACGCTTCTCTGGATACTTCGTCCAGCGCTCATCCGGATTGTGATAACCTTTCTTACAATAATGACACTTCTTCTTCCCACCAGCGCGACTCGTGTTGCTGTTTGACTTTGATGGAAGCGTAGCGCTTCTTGGACAAAAATTGCCCTTGGAGTGTCCACTCGATATGTTTTTGGCACTATGCTGGCTCGGCTTGCTCTCCTCGAGTCGCTCCAGCTCAACCTCATTGAAACCTTCCGAGATCACCTCCTCAAGTGTCGCAGGTTTTTGCGCAGAATTTGTTTCCTCAAATTACTGCTACTTAGGCCTTTTAAGAAAATCTTCATCGCAAAAACAGGATCGAGTGGCACCAAACGGAGTTTTTCTTGGAACTTGGCTACATAGCCCTGGTAGGAACCACGTTGTTTGAAATTCAGCAATTCGTTCCTCAACTTCTGCTGAAAATTCGGTTCCTTGAAATTCTTCTCCATGGAACCCTTCATGGCACTCCAGGTATTCGCAGTCATCGGGTTGGTCATGTAAGTCTCATACCAGGTGGCTGCGTTCTTCCGCACGCACTGACCGAGCTCAAGGCCGACGACCGCGTCATCAATAGTGAGGTCGTAGCCTTTAAAGACAAAGTACGACTCAAATTGGAAGATGAAGCTGTTAAGCTTCACTCCATCAATGTCACCCTCAAAGATAGGGGGTTTCGTCTCCATCTTCCGCAGCTGTCGCATGGACGAAGTTGCCATCTCGACATCTTCCTGCTGGCGGCGTGGTCGGCTAGGTACCTGCGCGGCGGAAGGTTGTTGCTGCTGCAGCTGCTGCTGTTGTTGCTGTAGATTCGCGACGGCGGCTGCCGTTTGTTGAGCCTGAACATGGCCGACAGCCGCAACGTGAGTCTGGAGCTCAGTAATTGCCGCAACTGTCTGGGAGACGGCGGCTTGAAATTGCCCCATCGCAGCAGTATTCTGCTGGGTCGATTCTTGCGTCGTTGCCACTGTTTGTACCAGGGCGTCGATGCCTTCTAGAATCCGGTCCAGGCGGTGGTTCACCTGGCCAATGCGCTCGTCCATCTCAGCCATAGTGGCCTCAACATTGTTGATGCGTTCGTCGGCTGGATCAACTGGTCCATTAGCCAGCGCTAACTGGCGTTCAGTAGCTTGGCGGCGCGTCTCCATGGTCGTTGTTTCTGCAAATTCTACTATGTCGCAAAAGCGTCGTCACGTTTTGGTATATGGTAGCACTTGAGCAGAGGAAGTAGTAGCTGAAGCACTCAGGCAAGATGCCGTCGCCGTAGCAATCAGTACTTGGTTGTTCTTGAACGGGTAAATTGAGATCTGATTGATTTTTAGTCGTGCTTCGCTTTCTAGCTCTCACTACTGCACTACATTACTCTTTTCCTTATCATCTAACATGTGACTTGAACTACAACTTCAATTTGATCTTGAGCGGCGCACAGCCAGGAGCGGATCACAGCTGCCGTGTTCATCCGCTAGAAATGGTCGTGTTCAACATGAAGTTCTCGTCCTCATAGCTGTCTCGATTTGACTCGTAGCAGCTTCGATATTCTCGTGACAATGTTGTTCAATTGCACGAACGTCGGTGATGCTACCTGTAAGTTGCACTTGAGCCATTCCACCCTCACAACTTCTGTTCAAACGCTGTCAATGAACTTCGGATTGTCTATCATGATACTCGGGACAGGACCGCAATACCGTACCTCACAAATGAAATGCTTAACAACTAAATTGCCATTTCACCAAATCGGCCCGCAATCTAAAAAAAATGCTATTTCTTAACACCAAGAAAGCGGTTTGATACCAAGTAGCAATAGGTTTTGTATGCAGCTACAAACTTACTGTCTCTTTCGCGGCCACGGTGAATACGTTCCTGCTGCAACGTGGCTCGAACGCGAGCTGGGTCAAGGCGCAAGAAACACGCGCTAAGGAGAACATTTTACATAATTGGATTGGACACCAAGCATTTCCAGAACTATCGCAGAAATCGCTAGATAACATTGATCTATATGCAGCGGAAACCAGGATCAAGAAGAAACAGCTTTATCGGCTTTGTGGCGATGTCGTCAATGATGTTAGCGATGTTGTTCTCGCGACGATAGATGACGATGGAAAGCCATCTCGACTACCTCGTCTACCGCCAAATATTACCGTACTTTCACCTAGAAGGAGCACTCGGCTGCTATTTTCTACTACCTCCACCCTTTGTTGCTTGGTGTAGTGGGTTCCGGTCTTGAACACACGTGAGGGAAGCTGGCGCTTCCAGGTAAACCTTCTTCTATTGCTTCTCTCCTACGAAGTAGAATGTAAACTAACTGATCTTGCTACAATGTATCTCCTACAGCATTAGAAGGTTCCTCGTCCTCTAAACACCTATACCAGCTTGGCCTCACGTTCTGTGCGGCCCAGTGCTCGTGGACAAGGCTTGGTCCTATAGCCCGCCACTACACCGCCCCGTCAAGCCTTGGCCACATCTGGCTTGACTTGTGTCGTCGGGCCAAGACATAATGTTGCACGAATGTTTTCCGAATGTAAACGTTGCCGTGATCATCACTCCGGTTAATCACTCTGCAACTTCAACTTGATGCAAATCTTGATGCCCATTCAATGTACTTTGTCAGCCCTGTGTCTGCCGCACGGGACACATACGCTCGCAGCACGACTGGGATATCCTTAAATAAGGACCGTACAGTCTCCCATGAGTCCTCGATCGCCTCCAACCCTTTCCAAGCCACTAAAACCTCGTAGTCCTTTTTCCTTGGACACCAGCGGTGCTCCTTCAACTCAGACACAGCCAGGACAATTCCTTGGGATGCTACGTGTTCTCGAACATCTTCTGTTACTTCGAAGTCCTTGTCTGCATAGTACTTCAATCTAGAACCATGCACATTCATCTCGGCTCCCGTAACCAAGTGTCTGACCACAAAGGAGTGCGAATCGGCTCTCACAATCTGGTAGGGGCCAACCCACGTGACTAGCAGTTTGTCTTGGTGCTTTTGGTCAACACGAGACCGCAGCACGTAGTCCCCCACACTAAAGTTGGCCTTTTTCGCACCTCGTTGGCCTTTTTTGTTGCGCTGAGTTTGCCGATCTCGTTCTTCGTCGACCGCCTTGTGCATAGTTTGGACACTAGCACGTAGCGCTTGCAGCTTTGCTCTATCAATTCGGGCTGTTCAGTCAACTCCAACACCTCTCTCTGCTCCCAGTTGACGCAGAACTCGAGCGGGGAAGGCAGTGGTAGTGCACAGAACAACTCTACAGGTGCCTTGTTGCCCAGCGAAGGCACAGGTGTGTGGTTGATGCTTGCTCTCAGTAGCGGAACAAACATTGTCCAGTCTCGGATGTCCTTTTTGTACTCCAGACACATCACTCGGAGAACTTGGATCACGTCGCGGTTGACACGCTCAATGCTACCATTGATCCATGGGCTGTAGGCCACCGTGAATTTCTGCTCACATTTGAGCCGCTTACAAACTTCCGCGAGTACCTCATTTTTAAAATGGGTACCTTGATCACTGATCCAAATTGGCGGGATTCCAAATCTCCCATGCCAATCTAATATCGCAGCCACTGCAACCGCACTAGACGGCGTAGCACACGGCACAAGTTCACAGTAGTGTGTCGCATGATCCTTCAATACTAGTAGATACTTGTCGTCGCCAAAAGATGCACCTACTGTAAGAAAATCCCAATGCAGTGCTCTATTACGCTCATGACAGCGGAAAGTTTCACTCCATGGACGTTGTACCACCTTTCCACCTTTAACATGGTGGCACAGTAGGCAGGCAGCCAGGAATCTGTCCACCTTCCTGCGTAAATAGTCCACATGAAAGTGACGTTGAAAGTGTTCCATCATAGCAGCGCGGCCGCGGTGACCTTGCGCACCGCAATGAGCAATCACCATGAGTCTTTGAAGCAGGTTGTTGCATTGGCTCGGGATCCACAGTCTCTTGTTGTGGTACCAGCCCTGACCAGAATCACCTCTGACCAAGAATTTGCTAGCTACCGTATGCACATATCGTTCCTGGGCTGAAACGATTTCATCCAGTGTAGGCCACGTGAAATCCGGGTCATCGAATGGTCGGATGGCCATCCTTTTTAGCGGTGCTCGTCTCGTCACTGAGTGCGTAGCGCCCACGCCGAGTCGACGGGGTCCTGTCTGCCTCCCCTCTTCGACGCTTGCCTCGGGCCTTCGGGGTCCTATCTTCCTCCCTCGCCGGCGCTTGCGCTCAGTACGCTGGGTCCTATCTTCCTCCCGACACCCCGCTTGCGTAGCACCATTGCGCGCAGCGCAACAGTATCACTGTGGTTTCCAGCCCACCTGGATATCATGTCAGCCCATACGTTACTCGATCCTTCAATATGCTCGATGTGGTACCGATATTCCATGAGCTTCATCGCCCACCTGAGTAACTTGCCTCTGATATGCTTTTCACTTCCTTGCCAGGCGCGAACACGTAAATTAGGTTGCGATGATCGCAAAACAACCTAAATCCTTGTGGGCGAAGAAGCAAATGACTCAGTTGATCACACGCACAAATAATCGGGTACGCTTCTTTTTCAATCACGCTCCAGTTGCGTTTCGAACCAGTAAATGTGCCGCTGACGCACACTAGTAGCTCGTGCTGTTGTTCTGCAACCGGCGTTTTGGCCTGCCACGATCGTACTTGTGTCACAATCAAACCATAACCGACGTCGGACGCGTCGGTGATGAGGCACATCACGGCGTGTGGCTCCGGGAATGCCAAGGTGGCCGCGTTCTGCAGCTTGCCCTTGAGCTCGTCAAACGCCTGTCGACCACTGCCTCCCAAGTCTAGTGCAATGCCTGATGCTACTCGCTTCGTGCGTCTCGTCGCAGTCGCGAGAGCTTCATCCAGTTTTTCTTGTAGTGGTTTTGCCACCCTGGCGAAGTCAATCACGCTCTCACGCATCCAATTCGCTGCGCACAGAAATTGCTGCAGCTCGCCAGCGTTGGTCGGGTAGGGCAGCGTGGTGAGCGCCTTGATGCGTTCGGGTCATGACTGACACCTCTGCCCGAGATAATTTTCCCACACCACTTTACTTGGGGTTCGTACAGACTCGACTTGGTGACGCTCAACTTGAAGCCAAAGAAATCTAAGAGCTCAAACAGTCTTTCTAGCTTCACCAAATAGGTCTGCACGTCCTTAGCGTATAGCATCAGATCGTCTATCCACACCAAGAGGTGCTTGTGCAACAGCTCCTGCAAGCACTTCTCCACAGTGGCCTGAAAGAATAGTGCAGCGTCGCAGCAGCCCTGCGGTACACGTCTTGGTGTGTAGATCTTACGATCGGTCATGTACGACAAGATTTCCTGACACGCTTCATCCAGCGCAATTTGTCAGTACCCTTTAATAAAGTCAAACAACCCGAAAATTCACAGTCTTTAACCAGCTCGAAGTCAACCTGCGGATTTGGCATCACCCCACAATGCCTTCGACTTGGATGTTGACCGGCTTGTAGTCTGCGGTCTGGCGGTAGCCATCAGCGCTAGGCTTCCTCGCAGGTAAGGCTGGGCAAGCCCACCTACTGTAAGGATTTTCGTAGATCCACCCAAGCTCTTCAAGTTGTTGGTTGAACTCCTCCATGAAGCGTCTGACCTCGGGAGGATACTTCCTTGCCTTGCACTTGTAGGGCTTCGCGCCTGGCTTCAGTCGGATTCGCATTGGTGGAACCCGTGCTGGAGGGTCCCTACCCAGCTTCGATCTGAACAGGTCAAAGCGCGTGGAGATTCTACGCAGTTCTTCCAGGTAGTCGGCAGGAAAACCTCGACCCCTTGCTTTTCCACCAGTGCATTTACCAACTCCAACAGTTCATCACTTACTTCTGCTCTTGGACTCACGTCCGGTTCATCAAATTCATCACTGCCCTCTTCATGACTCAGTAGAGCCAGCATCTCGAGCTCTCTGTCCACGTCGATGCCTAAAGCAGCCAGCATCTCCTTTCCCAGGAGGAACTCCTCTAGGTCACCTGGCACTATCAAGCATTGCACCGGCGAACTAATAGAGACAGGACCTGCAGCCGTCCTCAGCGTGACGTGTACATTCACTGCTCGCCTCACTTCCACCTCTCCACCCACCGTAATGAACGGGAGAGGCTTCTCCAATTCCACACACTCAATATCCGGACACACATCTTTCAACTGTCGAAACACACGCTCACTCATGCTGGTCTGCGTCGCTCCACTATCTGCACAAAGCGGGACAACCAAAACTTCCTCCAGTAATACTGTACCCCTTCAGGCGGGAAGCACTCGCGAATCCTGCAAAGTCTAGCTCTGTTTCCGTTGCTGGTATCCGAATTGCAGCCGAGCTTTGTATTCGGCACGGCGTTTGTCTCTGATCGCCGCTTTATCAGCTTCGGTCGCTGTCGGACAGTTAATGTACTCATGTTCTCCTTCACAATGAAAGCACTTCTTAGGATGGGGCGGACGGGCGAATTTACGCTGGTCCCCGTTCTTCGGTGCAGCCCCAGCACTTCTCTTGACACCAGCGGCAACACCAACCGCCACCACAGGCTTTTGCCAAAAGCTTTACTGATCCACCTTTCGCGAAGGCTTTGCCGAGCTTGGCTTCCTTGGCCTTCACTTTCTTCACGGCTCGGGTCTCCTTTTCCAGTTCCAACGCTAAGTTGCTCACAACTGAGTACAGCTTGCGCACAACAATCTTTGCTTCGCCGCTGCGGTACTCTAGTTCATTCTTCACCTTCTTCTTTAGTGGTCCTGGCAGGAACTTGACCAACACTTTACACTTGCGCTTAGTCCCATCTTCACCAAGGAAAAGGTCACTCACACCATTGCGCTTAATGATCTCGTTAGCGAGGTGAAAATAGGCCGTAACCCGAGCTTCCACATCAGAGATGGTTAGGTCGAGCTTCAATTCATCATTAAACAGGTCGTCCATGTCTGGTAGTTCCCTGTTTTGAAGCTGGCCGTGATCTCCGTGATCTTCGCCATGAGAAACGCATCGTTCACATGCTCCAGGTCCACATCCCAACGCGTCTCACACATTGTCTCGAGCAGGTTCGTGTCGAAGGAATCACGCACCGAACGCAAGACAGCCGTTACTTCTTCATTGGCCGCCTTGCACCTTGCCTCGATGACAGCCACGTACTCCTTTCGCAATTTCACCCACTCTAACAGCGCCTCCCGCGACACATCGGTGATCAGTGGCGGATTTACGATGGCAAAGATGGGCTGGGGCACGCGAGGCACGGTCGTCATCCTGGCCGAAGCCACCATACCCCCCGATTCCGGTTTGCTCGTCAGCATGACGAGCGTTCTGCGCTTCATTCACTTGGGTCGAAGCCATTGTTCTTGTTTTCGTGTTCAGTCGCAACCTTTGCAACTAAAGATATCTTTGTAGTGGGTTCCGGTCTTGAACACACGTGAGGGAAGCTGGCGCTTCCAGGTAAACCTTCTTCTATTGCTTCTCTCCTACGAAGTAGAATGTAAACTAACTGATCTTGCTACAATGTATCTCCTACAGCATTAGAAGGTTCCTCGTCCTCTAAACACCTATACCAGCTTGGCCTCACGTTCTGTGCGGCCCAGTGCTCGTGGACAAGGCTTGGTCCTATAGCCCGCCACTACACTTGGGTATATGGACGCAGAAATCACCTGTCGCGTGTTTGGCGTTCACTACACAACATTCTCAAACTGGACTAACAAACTCGGACAAGATCCTCGTCAGCCAAACAATAAACTCTCCCAAGAACATCTGAGCCAACTACAAGAAAGCGTAGTATACAGCTCTCTTCTCCAGAATCAAACGGCTGAAGCCCTCGAGTAAGGAGGGCATCTGCACATTTACATTTGAAATTACGTAGCTGAATCTTAACAGGAAGAAAGCATATTTGCGAGATGAGAGCACCTCTTACCGTTAAGAAAAATGCAATTCAGGATGTCGTCGCTTGAAAATTTTGGGGTGGGGTACTATTAAAGGGACGGGGCACTATTACAGGTTTTACAGTAGTAACTCGGTGCCTAAGCGAAACATGAAAATATGACAGAACTCCCATTCAATACGGGAATTAACGAAGGCAACGCTACCGAGCTGAAGGCTAAATTACATCTCGCCCCAATCCGCGTCGTCGTCATCTTCGAACTGAATATCTGCGTTATCCAACTCGAAATCCAACAGCTCGCCGGTCGTTCCCGTCGTGGTAGTGGTAGTTGTAGTGGTCGTCGTAGTTGTCATATCGAAACCAGAGTTCTGCGAGGATGAGAACGCGTCCTGAGTGCTAAACCCAAACTCATTCGTGCTCGACGCCGAAGAGAACCCGAAGCCACCGTCAGCACTGCCAAAACTACTGGTCATCGCTGCAGCCTGCTGCTGTCGCTGAAGCTCAGCTTCAGCCTTGGACTGGGCTTGCGCTGCTGCGGCGGCCGCCGCAGCTGCTTCTTGCTCAGCACGCGCGCGCGCAGCTTCCTCTTCCATTGCACGAGCGTGTGTTTCAGCCTCGGCACGCAGTCGAGCCTCTTCCTCCGCACGAACTTGTGCCTCAGCCGCTGCCTGGGCTTCTGCCGCAGCCTGAGCTTGCGCTTGCTCGTAAGCAAACTGCGCGGCTGCAGCAGCTTCCGCCGCGGCTTGAGCCTGAGCTGCAGCTTGCGCCTGAGCCTGGGCTTCGGCCTCTGCTGCAGCCTGTGCTTGCGCCTGGGCTAATGCCTGTGCTTCGGCTTCTACATTCGAGGTCACACTATCGTTGTATGCCTCGGCGGCACCCATAGCTCCGGTGAAAGCAACAGCAGCGCCACCGCTCAAAATCAATTCTAGGATATCCTCACTCTCCAGCAATTCCTTCTTCGCCAGGTACGAAGAGGCAGGCGCGTTGGATTCTTCGCCACCATTCTGAGCAAGAAGCGTAGCCTCAGCCTGCATCGATATCTCCAGGTTCTCAAACAGTTCGGCGTTACGCGTGGGGTCAGCTAGCGCCTTGGCTGCACGAGAACTAACCGCTGCCAAGTCTTCACGCCACTTGTCCATGACCAGCTGCATCTTGGATGGGCAGTAGCTGCGCGCAAAGAACGCAGCCTCCGGGAAGCGCTTGGTCTCCTTCAGAACCTCAACGCATTCTGTGGTTTTGCCCAGTAATAGCCAGCAAATGAACGCGATGTTGTAACGGCGCTTCTCGCGAGCAAGCCCAGCGAGACGCACAAGACCCTCCTTGTCACCACGACTGGTGTAGAGGATAAGCAGTAGACTGAAGTCATCGGCACGGAGCGCGCAGTCCTCAGCAAGATTGAGCTGGCAGTCGTTGAGTGCAAGATCACCTAGCTGCTTCCACTTGTGCTGGGTCTCAATGTCCATGTCCTTGCCCTTGTCACCCTTGTCGATTTCCTGGAGCATAATGTCACGCGCTACGTCCAGTTTGGCGAGCTGCACAGCAAGGTCGAACTTTTGATCCGGGTCCGTACTCAGCGCCAGCGCTTCTTCCTTGAAGCCCTGGGACTCAAGGAACCGAGCCACGTAATCCATTTGGTCCGCCGGAATCTTGGGCAAAATGGCGTTAGCGCTCTCAAAGTCACGACGCACCACGGCCGTCTGGTACTCCAGCATGACCAGCGACACAGTGTAGCTCACAACATTCTTCATCTTGTCCATGAGAAACACCAGGTTTTCCCGAGGCAGATAGCCCAACAGGTACATCTTCTGCTCGAGGTGAGCAAGTGTCATAACCTCACCGCCCACGTAGTAGTTGAGTCGGCCGCCGGCGTTGGTGTACAGAAAGCAATCTCCCACCCAAGTACCCGTGCCCACCTTCTCGGAGATTTCGTGCAGCAGGTCGAACGCGCCGTCCACGCCTTCCTCGGGCGTGTTCGTGCCCGCAGCGAACGCCTGCGCCACGATCTCCTTGTTGTAGCGCAGCACGAAGAAGCTCGACTCGCACGCTAGCACAACGAGGCTGCCGTTCTCCGACCAGAAGACGTTCTTCACGACAACATCGATCTTGCGGATCAGACGCATCTCCTCCCAGTCGTACATGGCAATGGAGTCGTTGCCCTTGACACCGATAGCACCAGTGCCACCGAATAGGCCTTCTGCAGACAGCACGCGCGGCTTCTCGCTCTTGACCTCCTTGAAGTTGCGGAACAGCGTAAGCTTGGAAATGCTCTCGCGCACGACGTAGTCGCCCGTGCCCGTCGGCGACCAGCAGAAGTCGAGGGCGGCACCAAAGGCCTTGTTACGCAGCTGCTGCGCCGTGTAGATGATGTACTCGCCGTCTCCGCACACCACGACGTAGCGGCCGTTGCTGTTATGCTGCACCTTCTGCGGGTACACCTCGCAGCTTCCGAGGTCCCTCGAGACCAGCGGCAGCTTCTCGCCGTCTTGCAGGCCCATCTCGGCCACGACGCCCTTGACGCTGGCCGTGTGCACGTCGTTGTTGGTCGTCCAGATGAGCTTGCCGCTGCCGCCGGCGTCCATGCTGACCACGGGGGTGTCGTGTCCGAGGCGGAGCACGATGGTGCCCTCGTCGTAGCCGATGGCGAGCGTGTTGGCCGATGGCAGCGCCGCGAGCGACCAGCTGCGCTCCATGCCGTAGTTGAGCGTGGTCTCAGCCCTGTACGTGGTGGAGTGCCACATGCGCACGGCGCCGTCCTCGCAGGCCGAGATGATGAGCGGCAGCCTCGGGTGGTACAGCACGGACGTGAGGTTGTTGCCGTGGCCGTCCAGCGTGTGCACGATGGCCTTCGTCTGGTAGTCCCAGACCTTGACCGTGCGGTCGTCGCTGCCCGAGAGCAGGTAGGGCTTGTCGCCGCCCGGGTAGTAGGCCACGCAGTTGACGCCGCGCTCGTGGCCCTCGAGCGAGAAGTGCGCGTGGCTCGAGCCGAGCCCCCAGACGCGCACGGTGCGGTCCAGGCAGGCGCTGGCGAAGGTGTGCGCGTCCTTGGGGTTGAACTTGACCATCATGACGTAGTGGCCGTGGCCCTCGAAGACCTGCGTGCAGGCGAAGGCCTTGTCCCAGTCCCAGAGCTTGATGGTCATGTCGTCGGCGCACGTGAGGAAGCAGGGCAGCGTCGGGTGCACCTCGATGTGGCGGATGTAGTCGCTGTGCGCCTCGAAGCTCGTGACCTTCTCCATCGTGTTGTAGTTGAACACGCGCACCTGCATGTCGTCCGAGCTGGCCACGATCCACTGCTTGCGCGCCACGAACTTGGCGTTGCGCACGGGCAGCGACGACACCTCCAGCGTCTTGACCAGCGACTGCGTGGCGTAGTTCCAGATCATCAGGCTGCCCGAGTACAGCGCCGAGAGCACCCACGGCTCCGTGGGGTGCAGGTCCACGCTCTTGACGCGCTCGGAGCGCGAGCTGAGCTTGCGTTTGATGTCCAGGCGCAGCGGCTGCGGCAACGGGGCAGAGAGTTAGATGGGGCGAGAGAGGAGATCGAGGGCTGCGTGCTGAGCGCCGGCGCGGCGCTCGCAGCGCCCTGGGGGGCGAGATACCGCCGCACGAAGAGCGGGCACACGCACCATGGTCGACGGGAGTGCGGACGACTGCGGTGGATTGCGGAATGACGATCCTTGGCCTGAAGGGGGAAGTAAGTGGCACGCGCTGATTGGCGGATAAACAGATGGGTACACGAGTGTACCGAAGGAAGCGGTACATGGCTACAGTATTTTTATAAAGAGCCAAGAGCAATGCCATGTGCAGAATAACTTTGTAAATGCTTGCTTACGTTTCGCGATGGGGCCAATCGGTACATAGGAATGAGTATATTTGTACTATAACGCAGTGAGTTCCTAGTAGTTGGACGGGTTTAGACAAACATGGCACGAATGGCGTGGGTTTCTCTCTTCGAGCTACAGGGTTCGTTTAGCTGTCCCTCGCTCCCGGTAAATGAAGTACAATTTGGGATGCCACAGGAAGATTCCTTGCTCTGCATCTGCCGGCCTGAAATTCCACCTAATGAGGAATACCGAATAGTACGCGGTAAAGTATTTGAACACCCTGTGAATTAAAGCCCACCTCTAGGGCGTCCTACAACTAACACAACACCATCAATATAGCACGGTCTTACTTGAACGCCTATCACCTATAACCCCCTCCCTTGCACTGAAGGATGGTTAATAACAATAGACCGCTGTGTACTATTCGGTATTCTACGTTACTTGGCTAACAGCCGCCTTGTCGAGTCTTTTACGTTGATCTATACAACGGGCCTAAAGGTATGAACCACAAAATATTGAAGGGGAGAAGATAAATACTTGTAGCACAGAGAAAAGATTGGAAATAGCATCAAACAGGATGTCATGCATTTTTAAGCATAGATAACGGCATATGTATATAAGTAGGCATACTGTACAATTTATATTTTCGAACGTGTTGGAGCCACAAAGCCTGATACTGTCAAAAATAAAACTCCCGCTGCAATACTTGTGTACACGGCCCTACTAGGTCGTGTTAGGATAGGAAATCCGTGGCCTAAGTAAACCAAATTACTTTTTCGTGCCTAGCGTGGACTCCGTCGGCGAGGATGCAGCGCAGCGTGCCTCGGGCGTAGTGGCCTTAACCTTTTGTCTCCAGGGGTAGGATAGTGAGTCTCCCGCGCGTACGGGTAGGCTCAACTTTGAAAACAAAGTTTGAGCGCGTAGGTTACTGGGCTTAACCCGAAGCCCAACTCCCTTCTCATTACACGCCCCCGGTGCATGAGTATACACGAGTTGCCGCGTCCACACCTAGGTCAACGGTTCAACGCCGACTGCCAACAAGTGCGAGGCTTACGACGACCAGACGGCTGACGGCCGACCCTTCAACGACACGGCGGGCCTCGGGAATAGGGACGGCGGGGAGGGAGCTACATAGACACCTGGGCCCCGGCAAGCCACAGGCGGCTCCCACCGGATATGCAAATCGGGCGAGGTGACGCCCCGTCACGGCTGATGGTGCTCGGAGGCGTCGTCCTCTCACGGCCAAGGTGCGTTCTGGAGTGCACCTCGTGCCCCCGTGGTCTCTCTCCACGGTCCCGGCCACCCTACTTGGTACGTCGCCCTCATGTGCACTGTCCGCCACTTTCGCCTACCTTCGTTGTTACTCCAGGCGTTGGCCGACTACCCTCGAGTCGCAGAACCACACGCGGGAACCTGTGCTTCGGCGCAACTTCGTGTATTCCTTTAGTCTTGACTCACCACTAGCCAGTGATAAATCGCAACTGAGGGTCGAACGGCCAGACCGCCGCTCGTTGCCCCCACTTAGCCTACTCCCCCGTCGCCTAGCTACCCTAAGCTATCACACGGCGCCTTCCTACTCCTACTTGGACCTCTCCCTCTTCGCTCTCATCTCCGTGCTCGTGGCCTCCTGGCCTCACGTCGTGGGCTCACACGTCGCCCCTCCGTTCTCCGATACTTACCGCTCCTCACTGCTCACGCGTCGCTCCTCCCGGCGATCTTCCGCGGCTGCCGATCTTCAACTGCGACCTGCTCCCGTCGCTAGTGCCCGTAGTCAGCTGGCTCGCCCCGACCACCGACCGCTCGCTGTCGTACAACTTCGTCCCCGACTCCACGCTGTGCACCACCCCGGTCACCGCGTCAAGTCGATCTCAACACACGTTCCGTCCAGCCGCTCCTGCACACGTCCGGCAACCCAGTGACAGGGCTCCCTACTACAAGCGCTACAGAGCTCGAGTAGACAAACAAAATAGATGAGGAGAAAGAAGAAAACCTGAAGAGTACTCAGCTTTTTCCTTGGATCGATTCGAGTTACGCATCAGCCCAACATTGCTGTTGGAAGTTGGACAAATCGATAAAAATCACCAATTTTTGTTTTGAGAAAACTAGAGATGCAACGGAGAAACGGCTTAGCACAGTGGAAAGATGATCACTTAGAGAGCTAGACAAAGCTTAGAGATACTTGAAATGAGCAAGATCGCACCAAAAATTGCTAACAAAGTTTTCCTCAAAATACCTCGAAAACGTAGGCTAAGATCGTCAAATCTCGGATTTCGTATCCGCGTAGCGTATTTGCTATCCATATGTAATTTGATACAAACATTCATATTAAACTATCGGAGGCCGCGCGTACGGGTTGGATTGTACCCATGCTACCCGTACGCTTTCAGCCTGGAGACAAAAGGTTAACCGCAACAAATACAAATACAAATTACTTTTTCGTGATATCGTTTCTACTTGTATAAATTTCCGCGCTAGAGTAAATGTGTCACTACTAACGATCAATAGTTTCAAGCGTCACTTCTAACCGCACGATCCTGGTATTATGGCCGGCTTCGTTTGTCTGTCCACTTGAAAGGAGCGACTCGGACAGTCGAACGCTTCAAGATGAATCTTTGCATCGTTGGCCGACGTGTTTAGAGGAACACGAGTGAAGTAAGCATCGTGCATTCCCATGCAAACAGGAAAAGATCTAGACACGTTATACTTACTGGAGCTCAAGCCTCCAACGCTCCTTGGCACTCTCAATGAAAATACTGCTCTCGTTCGGTTGCCTTTCACTACTTACTCCACAATTTACTCGGCCACCCGCAAGTAATTCACTCACTTCGTACCGCACGACGCAACAATGGCCTTCTCTAGCCTTTTCAAGATCGTCTCGATGGTCTCTCTCCTGGTGGTCACCGCTACTGCCGCCGCATCAGACCAAACGCACCGACTCCACATTGAACCTGCCGTGGACCATGTCGAGCTGCCGCAGACGAGAAAATTAAAGTCCGACAAGGGTGTTAATTTGCTCTCGATTGTGTGGAAAAACGTGAAAACCAACCGGTAATTGACAAGTTGTTTATCGAAAGTGGCAAGAAGATCAAATATTACGCTGAGCGAACCTGCGAGAAGACCTAGAGCGGGGTCCAAAATATCAAGGACAAGGTTACGGGCAATCGTTGAGGCCGGGATGTTTGTTTGTGCGAATACAACAAAGCCAAAATTTTTGAAACTCCTTTTCCACTTGTGTCCCTTCACGCCACTGTCCGTTTGATCCTTCGCCGCCTCTTCGACCTGCGCATTGTCCGAGATCGCCCCAACACCGATAGAGCCATGGTGCGTGGGAGATCTCGCGGTGCTTGTAGTCTAGTCAACTGATCCCTTGGCTCTCGTCCCGCGTGGCAGATCCGCTTCTTCCTGCTGCAGAACCGCCAGGGCAAGACGCGGCTGTCCAAGTGGTACGTGCCGCCGCCCGAGGACCAGGAGAAGGCGCGGCTAGAGGCCGAGATCCACCGCCTCGTCGTGGCGCGTGACGCCAAGCACACCAACTTTATCGAGTTCCGCAACTACAAGCTCATCTACCGCCGCTACGCCGGACTCTTCTTCATATTGGGCGTGGACCTGGCGGCCAACGAGCTGCTGGGGCTGGAGACCATCCACCTGTTCGTCGAGCTGCTGGACCAGCAGTTCGCCAACGTCTGCGAGCTCGACATCGTCTTCAACTTCAACAAGGTGACCCAAATCTTGCCTCAACAACTGTCTGCAGGGTTAACCACAACCATCAGAGCCTCTGACCGTTCTTACTTACCTGTTTCAGGTCTACTCCATGCTAGACGAGTACATTCTCGGCGGTGAAGTGCAAGAAACCTCCAAGCGCGAGATGCTCGATCGTATCCGCGAGCTGGAGAAGCTCGAGTAACCGACACTCTCGGCGACACCGTGCTGCTAGTCTGCATTTGCTACACCCGAGGTCGATAATACCCATTTGCCTGCACTTTGCACTCTCACACTGCACGTCGACTCGTTCCTAACCAGAAAACGCCAATAGAGGACCACACGACACGCAAGGCCGAGACAGTACTTCGTCCATGTTGAAGATCACCATTTATAGGTGCTGTGCTACTGATTTTTTCACAACTACCTCACGACTAGCAGACTCACGCTTCTACTCCGTAAGCCTACGGTCCGTCTCGGATGCGGCGGTAAAACTTTGGTCACGTCCGTTACAGCAATCGTTTTGGTACTTCTTTTAGTCTGCAGCACTCGTTTTGACGCAATAGCTTCCTCAGTCCAGCATCTTCGATCATGGATGCGCACCTGGCTTCCCAGTATGTCGACCTCTCGCGTGGAAGCTTTGCGTTCTGGTGGAGCGTACTGCTTGCTGTTCACTTGGTGACGAGTGGATACCATCTTGCCTACGGTGTGTTCTAATTGGTCGTTGGAGCACACATTTCTGTATCATTGCTTTGAATTCATGATCGCCATACCGGCCAGAGATTTTCGTTCCATCGCCGCCGTTAACATGACACTGGGGGCGATTCACTGCGTCTGTGCTACGGTGATGATCGCTGCTTCGATTTATCATCGACGGTTGGTCTACATGTATGGCAACAAGGCCGCCAAAACACCATCGATACAACCAAATCCCAACAGCAACCTGATCCGTCGAACTAACGTTAGTAGCAGCTATTCCCATCTGTACGAAAAAGTGTTGGCTCGACAAGGACTATTCGGTGTGAATGGAGCCAGATTCCATGCGATCTACGTGGCCCGCAAACTTGTGGAGACAACGATACAGTCGGTGCAAGCTTACAGGATGAGTTGGCTGCTTCCTCGCATGACGCTCAACCGATTTTTTGTGAGCCTGATTATACTCAATTGCTGGTCTCCGATTGCCATTTACTCAATATCAAGCTGGCGGAGTGACACTCACAAGCGCTTTACCTGCATCATTCTCGACTGTGCGTTGAGCCTCATCCCCTTCATCTTCGTGCCATTGGTTATAGTGCTCAGCTATGTTGGGAATATAATCCGCAGATCGCAGGCTTTGACATGGAAAAATGGCACGACGACGATTGGTTTGCCCATGCACTGAACGAGCTTCAGTTGCTCCTTGTCGCTTCTTGGTCAGATCTAGCCAGCTGAACTCTGTTTTCTCTCGGAGTTGTGCTAGTCACTACGAATATGAAGGAACTTCTACGCTGCGCGCCAACTGAAAGTAGCCGAGTTGCCTGCGATACAATCGCTATGAGGCCGGTACACCTAACGAGCAGTGCACCCTCAATGCCTGATTTCGAGTTATTGGTGCCGGCAAACTGTGGTGGTCGATGGGTTCCATCGTTACGGCGAACATCGCATATATTGCTGTTTCTGTGGGGTGTCGTGGTACTTGCTCTCCATGTCCAAGCGTCACTAAGACCAGCATTGCCTCAATGTAAGGTGCAAGTGTACCCATGGTACAAGCTTGCTACCTGGTCGACTTGGACTGTGAAAAGTTTGGTATTCGTGGCAAACAGCATGAACTCGAACAGAAGTGGGACGAATTCGACAGATCACATGTGGTCATATTATTGGTTCGCGATTGCCCCTCGCTTGAGATCCCTGGCTCGCTCCAAGACTTTTCTGACGCAGTGATTATCAAAGTGCTCGACTCAACCATATATAGTTGGGGTGCATCGGCTACCATAACTAACACACACCACCCGACTCTGTTTTGGCTGTATTTGATGCGTGTTAACATGACGAAAGGAATACTGCCTGCAGGGCTTCAATCTCCCGATTTCCCGCACAAATTGTTTTATATTGAGCTCTACTTCACAAATTTGAGGAAGCTACCCGACGATTTGGACTCTAAGTGGATAGTTGGGGCTTTCATTTATATTGAATACAGCCAGCTTACAGAAGTACCCCCCGTTCTGCTGCGTCTAGAACCAAATCATCTGGTTCTGACCGGGAATCCCATCGCTGAATTACAACCAGAGGTTTTCGACAGTCCTCGGAAAATACAGTATAGTACTGAATTGCAAAGTTTCAAATTTCATAATAATAACTTCAATAATTTCATGTTCAGTAATACATACTTATTGTAATTATTTTTCTATTGCAAAATGCATTATACTTATGTTTTGTATGGAAATCCAATTTACTGATTTTACTGTCTCAGTAATAATTGTACTGGAGACCTTGGAGTCCAATAATACATATTTCCGTACAAAAAATACAGTAATTGCAATTCAATAATAATTTTTTCCGAGGTCTGGTTTTCGAGGTCAATGGTATACAGCTTTTGGGTTTAGGCAGAACTAAAATCCTTCAGCTGCCTCGCAACGTAACAAACTTTTCACCGACGCTCGTGTCAATTTACATGACAGATACCAACATATCGTTCTTTTGGCAATGGATCGACCCTTTCGTTGCAAACTCGTTAGATCTGGGAGGACCATCTTTATTCATGGCAGGTTCGACGTACTGCCAGCAGCTCGATGAATATGAGGATGGCACGTTCAGCATTGTTCAATCGAGCGGGTATTCGGAAGTGCTCACAAACCCGTACGGGCAAAATTGGGACTCGATACTCCATGCGGTCAGCTGTAGACCGGGGTACACTGCAGATACATATCAAATTGATATCGCATACAATGGTAGGTACTTGCAGTAGGTAGTTCTGTTAAGACCGAGATACGATTTTGTGATTGATTCAGCTGCAACTGGTAAATCAGCACCAGTTCTTCTGTTGTTGATTTCTGAGTAGTCATCGTGAAATGATCCGTTAAGACAGCTGCCGACGGCAGACGCTTTACATATCAGAAATATTTATTTTGAGAGTGATTATTTTGCCCGACTGGGTTACTCTTTCCCTAGCAAATCGATTGCTCCTCGCACTGCGGATAGTATACCTCGCGTATACCGCTGCCAGCCACAGAATTTCTGAGCGCCAAACGGGGAGGGGGAAACGGAGCGCGCCGTCGTCGTCGTCGGCGGCGGTGGTGGTTGCCAGCACGAGCGCGGCGGTGCTGCTTCCGCCGCGGGAGGGCGGCGGCGGCGGCACCTCGTCGGCGGGCATCATCATCATCTTGGTCCTGGTGGTTCGGCGGTGCAGATAGAGGCCGCTCGGCGGAGAGACACACGGACGGCGAGTGCCAACGAGAGGCAACGGCGCTCTGCTCTGCTCGCTTGCGCCTCTTCCGTAAGAGCTTCGTGAGCGCGTCGCGATCAAGCGGGCTCTGGACACGGTAGCGTTGATGAGGGTGACTTCGGCTTCGTGGGGACAGTATGCTAGGACGTTGGTGTGCACGCACCACGGAAAATACAAATCCAAGTCAACAAGCAAGCGATCTCGGCAGGAAACCCCGGCGGAGGGCTGTAGTGCACAGGTGAGACTAGTCTTGGTTTGGTCTGGTCGAGCCTAATCGGGTCGGATTGCCATCCAGGTCAGTCGGTCAGTCGGCAAGTCGGTCAGTCGGGCATGTCAGTCAGTCGAGTCAGTCGGTGTCAGTCGGGCAAGTCGATCAGCGGATGCTCACGCAGCAGACTGATTTCCCAGCCAAGTTGAAATGCATTCCGCTTTTGTCTCCAACGGTACGTAAGACCAAGCTTGACGTCTATTACAACAATTCAAATATTCTAACTCTTGAACTAAAATACAGGCGGAACTGCTTGACCTTGTAGGTGAAAGTTCAGCTCTCGGACGATACCATGAACGTTGTCATATCTACATTGTTCAGATAGAGAACTGATGTCATCATTGTCAGCCCTAAAACGACTTCCGTTCCTATGGGTGTCTTCACGGGCATGTTTGCTGGAATGTCCACAGAAAAGTTTTGATTCGGGGACCCAGGTGGTGGACCCGTGGGGAGACGCAGTTCGAAGGTTGAAACAAACGACATATAGACTGAAAAGGAATAAATTAATTGATGTTAAAAGATTGCAAAACGGCAGCGGATTGAGCGCATAACCGTTTTTCTTCTTGCAATACCACCTCGACATTATGCTCGACGCAGGTGTTCACGCATCCGAATATACGTATACATGCATTGCGTTTCACACGAATGCTGGACTGAATCATTTTTTTAGTCGGGCAGTGTCGGGCATCGGTCGGGCGTTGTCGGGCACCTCAAGCCTTTCTCTTCCACCCCAGTCGGGCTATATAGCCACTGCCATTTATTTTTTTATCTGGAAAATTGGCCGTGTTCTCTTTCAAGACCTTTTTTTACAGTGGGTAGATGTGGTCTACTTACGCGACTAAACTTTGGTGCGGCGCCTTCTGCGTATTGATGAGGTTGTCGTGGTTGTAGAATGTATTCACGACACGTCGCCTCAGCTGGAGATCCTTTTGCCCACTAATTAGTAAGCAAGATTACGGCGTCGGGAGGAGTGACCTTGCGGGATGTACTCGTTTGGCAGACGTATCACTAGACTTCAGGCAGTACTACTTCACTTTAAGCCTCTAGTGACGGGTTTACTTTCCTGTCTTCATTTCTGCGGTAAATAAAACCTTCTGAGTGATTAAGTAACTAAAGTGGAGAGATATGCAGGTCTTCTCTGACCAACTATAGCAGCACTTTCCCCGACTAACAGGGTTGATTTGACGGGACATTGCACATCGGATTGAGAACCATCAGAAACCAAAAACGCAAAGTACAAGAAATACGGTATTTGCCATTCAATAATCTTTTTTCGGGGTCTGAATGGAACCCTTTCACAGCAATCAATGATACTCTTAGTCTTAGATTGCGTGTGACCCCTAGACTGCTATGAGAATCCTTTCCGCGCGAATACCAATCGAAGCCGAATCGACCAAACAGTAACTACTGTATGATGGGCAAATACACAGATACACGATGAATAGAGTAGGCGGCTATTCGAGCCTGACAACCAGGTATGTAGGGTTCGTTCGGCACAGCAATTCAATTTCGGGTTACCCAACTTGCGGGAGGAAAAATAGTGGTCAGACTATTCAAGGTATGAACGAGCGTTGCTTTGTTTACATTCGATTCTCTAGGGTTTACCGTAATAATCGGGCCCAGTGCGACACAGTTTCCCAGTCATAATCAAGTGAAGCAAAAATACTCGTAAGGTTTTTCAAAGAGTTCGCTCGGATGACGTCCGTCCCGCACGGTTGGTTGCGGTACCTCCCTCGCGCCATCGCAGTCACAAAAGAAAATGAAGAAGAGGCCGAAGAACAATAACAAGACGAAGCTGACGGTGCGGTCTCTCGGAAGTCATGCTCGATACTCGTTTTTTTACATTTTGCTGATGATGCTCGTGTACAAGGGGCTGAGGCCTCTAAAACTACTGCCAGAGATGACCATCACTGACGAGGAGGAAGATAACGATCAATAGACGTTAAACGCAAGTTTTTTTTTTCAAGTCTTTTTTCTTAATATCTTTTTAGGAGGGAGGGGTTGTCACCCATTCGTCTGCCGGTGTCGCACTCAAACCGTTTGTCGCACTGGACCCGATTATTACGGTATTTCAGTCAGAGCTAGTAATGTAGGGGATCTGAAAATAGGCCCCATTTTTCCAGTGAGACCTGGTAAATTATTTGAAAGGAACTTAATATATGTTCCTATAACTCGCATATTATGGGAGTTTTACATTGTCTTCAACTTCAACAAGGTCACTCAAATTTTGCTTCAACGACACACTGCAGGGTTAGCCACAGCCTCTGGCCGTTCTTACGTACCTTTGCAGGTCTACTCCGTGCTAGACGAGTACATTCTCGGCGGTGAAGTGCAAGAAACCTCCAAGCGCGAGATGCTCGACCGTATCCGCGAGCTGGAGAAGCTCGAGTAAACGACACTCTCGGCGACACCGTGCTGCTAGTCTGCATTTGCTACACCCGAGGTCGATCAATATCACTTCCGTCTACACACGCGGTACGTCGAGCTCGTTCCTAACCAGAAATCTATTCAACGAGTCAGCAAGGAGCAGCTGTGTCACGAGCGAGGACGTAGCTTCAGCTTGCTTCATTGACCTCGCCCGCACTAGATTCTATCGTTTCGGTCTGGCCGCTTGTAATTACTTCCTTTGCAGGCTCCCCACCGCTACTGGGAGCTGCATCAACGAGCTCCGTGTCCTTTGAAGGCACAAACGCAACGACATCCTCAGTGCTCGCCGACTCGGCATTACACTGAGGTTCCTGGGCATCTGAAGATGCACCCTCCGCTGCTTCCTCCTCAGTTGCTGCCACCACCACAACGCTTTCCTCCGTACTCGGAGACTTGGAAACTCCCTGAGATTCCTGTTCACACGCACTTGCCTCTACAACAGGCAAAACACTTTCATCCGCTCCCACGACCTCGGCGGGCTCCGCGATCTGAGGCACTGCAATATTGGGCTCCTCGATGTTCTTTAGCTCGGCTCTGACATCACTAGGAGCCTCCTCCATTACAACGTCCTCAGACGCTAGTGCAATGGGATCACTGGCTTCCGCTGTCACAACCGTCCTCGCATCTTCACTTTTGAGCACCTCAATCTTCACGGCTGGCTTCTTGGCACTCACATCACCATCCGACGAACGCAAAAAGTCGTTCGCAACCAGAAAATGCACAATCTGCAGCATCTTGCGCTGCTCAACACGTACATCCTTCGCCAATAATTTGCGCAGCAGGGACTTCTGCTCACCACGCCACTGCTGTTCCGTGGCTCGCTCCTTCGATGCCTTCTGGGAACGCTCACGCTGACCCGACATCACTGCCGTGTCGTGTGAGAACGGGCAGTACATACCCTTAGCGCACGATCCCTTGAACATCATCGCACGGCATCCGAAAGCGGAGCGGTCATGGCTGTGCTTGCAATGAGCTTCGTCGAACCGACAATGGCCACGCATAAACCACTTGCACAACATGGTTTTGCGCTGCTTCTTAGCTGGCGGAGCTTGGTCACCCGCCCCAGGCGTCGCAGAGTCAGCAGCCGTAGGATTCGTGGCTGCATTTCTCAGCGCGATCTGGGCCTTGGCTTCCTCGTCTTCTTCGATCTCACCCTCCTCCAGATCTTCCTCAGATGACACCGACAACTTGCGTTTTCCCGCTACAGGCGCTGATACTGGCGTCGTCGTAGGCGGCTTTGGCTGACGGGACATCGCAAGCCACTTTTTGCGGCGCTCCTCACGCCACTTCGCAATATCCTCGGCAGAGTTGCCTACAAGCACCATGAACTTCTGGCCTTCCACATCAATCTCCTTTAGTCCTTGCCCGGCGTATTCTCCGTGAGTCTTCTGGTGGTGAACGGCAACAACGCGCTTCGCAGCCGTGAAATCGCAGTCCGAGCACGTAACGTGGGTACCGACGTGTGCCTCGTACTGGGATGCGATTCCAAAGCTTTTCGCGCACGGTTCACATGTCCACACTTGCTGTCCAGACTGGGGTTCATTATTACCGTACGGGAGCGGCGGTTGCGAGTTAGGCGGCAGTGGAGGTGCCGGTCCATCGGGTAGAGGCGGCTGACCATTTTTCATCCCGAATTGGGCCTGTCCCTCCCTGTCATCAGGCTGGAACGATCCTCCGTTCCGTCTCGGGTCCTGCGGCTTGTGTCCTGAAGGCGGTGGCGCCGAGTTCCATTGCCGATCTTGTCCGGGGCCATACCGCTGCTGAAATTGATCCTCCTGTCTAGGCGCACCGTAGCGGTCGTTCTCGTTCGCGAACAGCGGGCAGTGCTGTTTCCAGTGGCCCGGCTGGTTGCAGTTGTGGCAAACGTAGGACGGCGGGGGCGGTCGGTGCGGCTTGTTGTGGAGCCGGTCCTGGCGGCGCTCGTGGAACCGCGGGTTCTGATCTCTCTGGAAGTGGTGCTGGTTCATGGGCGGCCCCTGTCCTTGCGGCGGGTAGCCTGGCGGTCCACCGAATTGCTGCTGCGGTGGGGGCTGCTGCCACTGCTGACCCTGCTGCCACTGCTGACCTGGTTGCGGTGGCTGAGGCGGCTGTTGCCACTGCTGTCCCTGTTGCTGAGGTGGCGGCGGGTAGTTCCAATCGCCCCGCTGGTCCTGCGGCAGCGGCGGCAACGGAGGCTGTTGCTGCTGTTGATACTGCTGCGGCTGCGGCGCCGGTGGCTGGCTGGGCTGGCGATAGGGTGAGGGCGGAGCCTCCGGCGCGTCCTCGTCCGCCTGCACTGGGGCGTAGGCCTGTTGTCTGGTCCGAGCAGCCTCCGTGTAGTCCGCGGGCGGCTGCGGGGGCAGCGGCGGGTTGGCCGTGGCGAACCTGGGACTCTCGTCCTGGAACTGCTGGAACTGCTGCTGGAACTGGGGAGGGGGCTGCTGATACTGCTGCTGTTGCTGGTAGGGCGCTGGGGGCTGAGGTTGCTGGAAGTTGTCGTACCTGTCCATCGGCGGTGGGGGGTTATACCCATCAGTGTAACCCTGCTGCTGCTGGAACGGCGGCTCCTGATACTGCTGCTGTTGCTGTTGCTGTTGCTGTTGCTGTTGCTGTTGGTACGGGTCCGGAGGAGGAGGAGGGTACTGCTGCTGCTGCTG
This sequence comes from Phytophthora cinnamomi, assembly GCF_018691715.1. NCBI lineage: Eukaryota > Oomycota > Peronosporomycetes > Peronosporales > Peronosporaceae > Phytophthora > Phytophthora cinnamomi. The sequence goes on from NW_027150972.1 coordinate 1,131,681, forward strand.
CTGCTGCGGAGGGTATGGCGGCGGCGCGTACTGGTCCTGTTGGGGAGGGTACCCCTGGGACGCAGGGGGGTACGCTTGCTGTGGCGGAGGCTGAGGAGGGTACCCTCCATACTCGCCGCCATACTGCGGCGGCTGCTGCGGGGGGTACGGCGCGTACCCCTCCGCGTACCCCGCGTCGTCGTGCCGGCGCTGCTGGAAGCCGAAGTTGCCCCCGCGGCCTCCGCGCCCGCCGCCGCCTCGCCCACGTCCCGCGCCTCGTCCTCTTCCCCCGCCGCGTCCTCCGCGCCCACGCCCGAAGCCGCGTCCGCCGCCGCGCCCGCCGCGGAAGTTGCCACCACCGCGCTCCATTCCCGCGACTGTAAAGGGTTACGCGAGGTTACGTGGGGTTACGCGCGAGGAATAGAAATGACTGGAACTGAGAGAAAAGCTACACTTTCGGACTTAGACGGGGGCAACCGCCTGGTGTTGAAGTTGATGGTGCGCAGCGCTTCTGACGTCCAATACAGTCACTGTACTGGTACTGGTAAGTTTGCAGTCTTTGCGGTCCATCTGACCAACTTCTCACTCCCCATCGTTGGAGAGACGAGTATGACGCTGGTATTATAATACAAGGCACCGCTGGCTGGCAAATCAAGGAGGTCTGCGGGCGACAGAGAGCACGGGGTCGGGTCACCGGGTGCGCGACCTGGCGATTCTGCAGCGGATGGTCATGGGCAAGTTGCGTGTCCAGTTTTCTGAGGGTGCGACGGCGTCGGTGGTGACTTTGGGCGAGATGTGCGTGTCGCTGGACTCGAAGGATCGACCGAGTGCAGCCGAGGTGCTGTACAAGTTGCAGGTCATTCAGCGTGAATTGTGCACGTCGCTATAGCCTTCAGTCATTTTACTCTTCGTTGCGAGTAGTGCTGGAATGGGCAGACTATCGACAATAGGGTTGGTTGTCGTTGTGTGTCGATAATCAGACGTCACCAGGAATTCACAGCTCTATTTTGTTGAATCAATGGGGGAATTGCCTAGGTTGCTAAGGGCTAGGCAAAATACCCGTGTAAAGTTGAAGAAAATCCGTTAGCATGCTTAAAAAAAGTCAGAAAGCACCAGCAGCACACGTGCCTCCGCGCTGACGGCCCGGATGACAACGATCCAACTGAAATGAAAGGAACACTGTCGTGGTAATAGCAGTCACATATCTCATTTTCGTGGTAGGACACACCATTAGGGCTTCTTCAGCCACTGCTTATGTTTCTTCTAACATCGATTCGACCTCGAAAGTCGTTTTTGCGCAAAGTTTCTGGAATCAGCGCACACAACACTGTACTGCAAATTGTAGCATCAGCGTGAGTCGGGAGCGATATCACGCGCTGGACGTGTTGGGAGTCTCACGAATCGTTGGGGGGAGGAGTCGCCTTCGGAGTCTTCTTCGCCTTCGGAGTCTTCGCGGCCGGGGTCACGGGATTTGGGGCGCTTGAATTACCTGTCGACTCCTTTGATGGGCCGCTCAATTTACCCCCCGGCGGTCCTGTCAGCGGGATACAGTTCTCTGAGTAGCACAACACAAGGACTCGTTAGCGGAGCATTCACCCGTCATGTCGGTGTGATATGGTGACGTACTGTAGATCTGCCAGACATATTCGCCGCCCTTGCCGGTAGGGTTCACCTGGAACGCGAGCCAGTAGAAGCGGAACATGCAGCCGCTCGGTGAGCACGACGAGTAGTCGACCGGCTTGAACACCGACTTGATGCTCATATAGTCCGCGATACTGAAGGCCTGGGCACAGTCGTCGTTGTGCAGCACCATCTTGTCGTCCAGCCAGATTTCGCAGGGCCCCTACGGACAGAAAAAAAATCAAAGCAGAAGATTAGATGTGAGTTCTGCTCCTTGCAAAGAACAAAAAACGTCAATTAGTACGTACGGGGTGAGCAAGCCCACGCTCGAAGGTGGCTGTGCCATCCGTCGGCGGGTTCTTCGGCTTGGCGTTGGGGTCTGAAAAGCCGCAGTCTTCTCCGTACAGGCTGGTGTCGCTGTCCAGCAACTTGCGGATGTTGCTGTATCCGGCCGCCTTCGCTGCTTTGGCGTACATCACGCTGAGCTCATGGCCGTAAGTGACGGAGTCCCAGTTCGCGTCGAACTGCGGGGGGATCTGGACGACCCAATCCCCCGTTGCGGTGCCTCCCTTGAACTCCGTCAACGGGATGAGCATGTAGCCATGACCTTGGACTTGGGTCGCAAGACATCCAGCCACCGCAATAGCCGTTGCCGAGATGAGGGACGCAGTTGACACCATTTTGGACTTCTAGGAGTGGGAAGCCTGCAAATTGGGAAATGCGTCGATGGGGTCGCCTAACGATACCTACCGTCGGTAGGTATCGTAGGCAACCGTAGTTCGCTGACTAGAATACGCGCGACAGCTGCGAAGCACATCGGTAATGTCTGGTGAGAATCAAACCATGCAACGGGTTCAAATTTACACATGGAACCAGCACAATTCCGTGTTAACATTTGTTGTTGTACATGTGTAGTCGATTACGTCTGATTTCCGTATTTGTCGGATAGAGTGAGACATAGTGACATCAGCAACATAGGGGTGACACACCATCCAATGCGCATAATGCCGCTATAAAATAATGGATGAAGAACAAAGTATGCATTATGAAGTTACTTGGGAACTGGTATGTCCTACGAGAATCAAACCATGCCACGGGTTCTAATTTACACATGGAATCCAATACATCATAAATAATTCCGTGTTAACATTTGTTGTTGCACATGTACATGTGTATTTAATAGTCGATTACGCTGATTACATGTATTATTCCCTCGCGAAGTGACAGAGCAGGAGGAGCAAAAAACGATGCCGCTGTCTTTCTTTTTAATCCTGTCGCGACGAGTAGGCGCATTTTTCGCTCTTACGAAGTAATTGTACCTATACACGAGTGTGCTTCTTCGAACACACTGATGTGAGTCGTAGCCAGCGGGGTGCTTAGTGTCTGCAGGTAGCAAATATTTTGTCTTTTTGCCCTAATTTGATTCTTAAATGATGCTGACACGGAAGTTCTAATTGTGCGGGATTGTGCCAAAGCACACTACCTACATGTTGGTCACTTGTGTAGCACATAGCTACGAAGGCGTGCCTCCGGCCGAAAAAGCTCTGAAATGTTGGGTTTCTAATATTTATCAACATTAGTACTAGAATAGTGAAGGCACCCCAGAAACTTACGAGGCAAAATGGCCAGGCATGGCCTAATAGATAAATCAGATCAGGGATTCCAATCGCTCCTTACTCCTGAAATAAATTTCAGAGACCATGCATATCCCAAACCTGTCAATCTTGCACTTCGACAGATTTTTTTTACTCGAAATCGGTCGACCAGCATATTGTGCGCTTCCGAACGCACCCTTAACCCCAGTGAGACTATTGCTAGAATAAAAGGAAGTATCAAATTGCATTTTCTCTTGATTTCAGTATATTGTATCGTACATTTGGACAAAATTTGTGGTACATTATACTGAAATCGAGTTAAATTTGTTTTTATCCTACCATTGGTAGGATCAAAAGTCTCACTGAGCTTAATTTACAATCCATCATTCACGAGTTTCCACTGGAATACACATTTTATTGCCAGTTGCCAGTGCTCGGAAAAAATGAATTTAAAAAAATAGTAGTGATATTGATTTATGACAATTATTTACTATTGCTACTTTTCGCACGGGGTAATAATGATATGTCGACGCATTCACTTGGATTTGTGCATAATAATATTAGAATGATACATAATTACATGTATTATTAATAAATATAATTAATAATAATAGTTCGTATATATTATATAAGGTAAAATGCCAAACCTGGCACGGTGCCAATTCGTGGCACGACTTATACTTTTTGCCAATGACATATCCCTATTTCGTCAATCTCGTTGCCTATTGGCTACCCTTTTTTTGGATCAGTTGCTGGTACGCTTTTGAGGGCTGTGATAATTTTTAAGAAGTCTAATTAAAACATAGAGGACATTTGGATTCAGTGCCCACACACTACGCACTTCACGAGCGCCAAGATGGGGGAGGAGAAGGAGAGCTACAACCAAGAAGACGTGGATCTGGCGCTGGCACGTGTCGCCGCCGGGGAGAAGAAGGCTGCGGCGGTGAGGACATCACCGGTGCCTTTGCCCACACTCTTCCGGCTCGTCAAGAGGGCTGCTGACGGTGGCAGCACTGTACCATCGCGCCAGGCCCAAAGCCCGTTATGCCGGCGGAGCTGGAGCGCGATTTGGCTGAGTGGATCGCTGCCATGCAGCGGTGCGGCATGCGTGTAGTGGGTCTAACTTGACTCACTACTTTTGCTTACATGTTGCGCTATGTGTATGAGGAAGCGTAAGTACTTAGTAATTACTTAGGTTAATTATATTTGAATACACAAATATAATTTAAATCAGATAAGACTCCAAGTGACTTAGAATAGGTAAAATGAGAACTGTATTGTTTGTAAATTGATCTTCCTCCTAAATCTGCTACAACTGTTTATCATCTATGAAAGGGATTGACAGCGGCTGGCTGTCAGAGCCCCGCTAATATGCACGTCTCTAATTGGTAGAAAGATGCTGCTTTCTACCAATAGGATCTTTGGGTATGTGTGGACCACTCATTGTGGTGGCCCACTTCAATGTATCCATTGGTGTGACTTACACCAAGGTGAGGAAGTATCTAAAACTTTTAACAGATATCCTATCTGTTAAATTCACAAGTGGCTTGTAGCCACTTGTACGTGTAACCCCGTTACACCATCCCCCCTTAAGGTTAGACGCGCGGGGTCTCCGCACGTCAATCTTCGGAATTGACCATTCGTCAATTCTCCGCGTTTGGAGAAGAAATCCGCGCTCATTCAACGATGAGCGCGGCTCAAGAGAAGGAGACTCCGAAGTCTGTGGAGAGTCATCTCTCCATCGACGACTACTTCGAAAGCCAGAAGGCGAAGTAGTCGTCGATGAAGACATGGAGGACGAGGAGGACTCGTCCTCTAAGCGCAAAGACTCAGTGTCGAGCGACTCACTCGATCCCCAGGCTGAGAACGTCCGCCCGCGTGAGGGGGATGAATCGGACGCTTGGAGCTCGAAGCGTTCGCGAACTGAGAGTGATACCCCACTCGCTTCTGCTGAGGCTCTTAGCTCTCCGCGCGCTGCAGGCGCAGCGCGCGATCCGTGGGCGCCGTCCGCGTCCGAGATCTCGGACCGGTATGGGAACTCAGTACCTCCGAATGAGGTACCGCTGTACGTATGCAGCGCATCAAAGATGACGCTGTGGCTGCCGAGCTGCACTTTGATGCGGAAACGCATCAAAGGCGCGATTACTACATCGGACTCTTTCATGAGCTCCGATGGTTTCAAAGCAAGAAGACATCTTCTCGCAGCAAAGTGCTCGAGTGGCAGGCACTTTGTCAAAGTTGGAACGCTTTTGTTGAGAACTTCAGCAAGAAGCCGAGTGCTTACCGTGATCGGATTAAGCAAGCGCGTGATCGCTTCGAGACGTACTTGAAGCGTGGAAAGCTGGAGCAACTTCATGTTGCTGCTGAGGAGGCTAATGTGCCGTGCGCTGTGCCCGAGGGCTTTCAGTGCACGAAGTGCTTTCCAGGCGCGGTCCGCTTGAGCGACCGCGACCTGAACGGGTACACGTCGTTCCGTGTGCCCGAGAGTCTCAAAGAGCTCCGTGCTAAGTTGTTAGCACGTGAGGGTTCGGGCGCTAGCGATGATCGCAGCGCTCGTGTTACTTCCGCTGTGCCAGCGCGTACTGCTCCTCGTACGCCCTCACCATTTCCGGAACGTCCTCCAGCAAGACGTTCCGCGGCTCCCATATATATCGATGGGGAGGAAATCCTCTCCAACGAATACGAAAACGAGCCCCTTGAGGGTTCGTTTTCGGGATACTATGGTCAACAATCCGCTCAACAATCCAGCGGGTTGAGCCGCGGGCGTCACGGATCGGCGGTGGGAACACGCCCCGGGTATGATCAGCCCCGGGCTGATCAGTATGCGCCTCTCCACGACCGGGTGACCGCCGTGGAGCGTCTGCAGGGCGCTGAGTTCGCCGCCCTGAAACAGGAGCTGGCGAACCAGAAGGCCCAAGTCGCGGCGGTCTCGCAGACCGCCTCGAATATCCAGGTCGAGCTGTGGACCCAGATGAAGGGGTTGCTCCAGCGCGTCCGCGCGCTGGAGGAGAGGCTGCTCGTCGCCGAGGCCAATTCCTCCGCTTCTGCCTCGGCTCCTGCCGAGGCTTCGGGTCAGTCGAGCTAGATGGCTCGTGCTGCAGGTATGGCTTCAGCCGTCCGACGTAAAAGGTCGGATGGAGGCGCATGCTAGACGGTATGTCTAGCGTGTATGCGTTGCCGTGCCGTGCCAACACAGTGAACGGCCCGATGAAGCGCGGAGCAAGCTTGCTTGCTCCGAAATCCGAAACTGCATGTTTAGGCAGGTTTTGAGTAGCTAACAAAACCAATGAACTAACTTTGAATTCATTTGTGTTGCCTCTGCCCACATTGTCTGCGTTCAGCTTCTGTTGGTCAACAGAAGCTGCTATTGCATCTTGGACAAACCGAATTACGGCTTGTCTTTTGGAGGTGAAATTGATTGCATCCGAGCTGAAGTCATTCAGCTCGCTCTCCGCTAGAGGCCCTGCCTCTGCGTGGTTCTTCACGGTGTCTGCGCCCTGCGCAGACCCGTGGTCTTTGTCCTTGTTGTTGGGGGAGTCTGCGCCCTGCGCAGACTCATTCGTTTTGTTCGTTGTTGCAGCTGACACTGTGCAAGTGTCAGCGGTTTCCTGCGACTGCTGTTTTGCAGTCGTAGATCCTCCCCCACTTAAAGTGGGAGCCATCACTCCGAGTAAACTCGGTAGACGTGGATGCCGCATGGCATTCACGTAGAACGGTTTATGCCCGGTCGAGGCATGCACTGAGTTATTGATGGCAAACTCTGCCATCGACAAACACTCGCTCCAGTATTGGAACGAGTGAGCGTAGCTCTTCAACATATCGACGAGCACGCGATTCACGCGCTCGGTTTGACCGTCCGTCTGCGGATGATCCGCAGTCGACATTGAAAGTTGGCTCCCAAGAAGTGTAAACACTTCTTGCCACAGGTGCGCTGTGAAGCGCGGGTCTCTGTCCGACACGATGTCGGTCGGCATGCCATGGTGTTTGAACACCATGTCGACGAACAGACGGGCCGTCTGCTTCGCGGTCACTTCTGCCGGTACCGCAGCAAGATGTACCATCTTGCTGAAGCGGTCGACGAAGACCACAACACCGGTATTCCCTCCGCTGTCCGGGGGAAGACCAAAGATGAAGTCCAATGACATGGACTTCCAACACTCCGACGGAGTCGGTAGTGATTGTAATGGAGCCTGCGCAAACGGCGCAGGCTTTACGCGTTGACATACCTCGCAAGCACGGACGTACTTGCGCACCCACTTGACTGGTGGTGCCAGTAGAAGTCACGCGTGAGAAGAACGTATGTCTTCTCACGTCCGAGATGTCCCGCAGTCGGGGCATCATGATACTCGTACATGATCCTGAGTCGCAGGTCATGATCATTCGGCACGACAACGCGATCCGCGTTGTCGTCGACTGCATTGTAAAGCAGTAATCCGTCGTGCACTCGAAAGCGGTGTGCACGCGCTCGAAGGTGTTTGGGCAGCTTCTGACGGGACTTGTCAGAAGGCGCTGTGTCATAGGCCAGCAAGAGCTTCGCGTCCGCGTCGTGCGCGTACGCGGCCTTCACATCATCCAACAGAGACGATGTGGATTTACTCGATCGCATGGCGTCAATGGCATGGACGTCAGCAACTTCTGCGTAGTCCGGCCGACGTCATAACGCGTCGGCCACCACATTCAGTCTTCCGGGTTTGTATTCGACCCGGAAGTTATACTCCGCAAAGAATGAGAGCCATCTCGCCATTCTTTGTGATATGTGTGGTGACCTCATTGCAGTGTGCAGTGATGCATGGTCGGTGTAGACCACAAACGGTCTACTTCCAAGCAGATACACTCGGAACTTTGCGAGTGCGTATTTCATGGCAAGGAGTTCCTTGTCATGCACCGGATAGTTGCGCTCAGCTGGCTTCAGCTGACGAGATTGGTAGTAGACGACACGATCACGGCCCTCGTGATCGTGTTGCATCAACGCGCATCCGATCGCGAAATCGGACGCGTCCCATACGACGTGGAATGGACGATCTTGGTCGGTCACTGCCAAGATCGGCCCTCAGTCAAGCCCCGCTTGACTGCATCGAATGCCTTTTGGCAATCGGGTTTCCAATTCCACACAGCTTCCTTCTTAAGAAGCTGTGAGAGCGGGCGGATCTTGCCCGCGTAATCCTCCACGTACTTGCACAAGTACGTGGCCAAGCCGAGGAACTGCCTCAGTTCCTTGACACTTGAAGGCGTTGGCCATTCATTGATCACTCCGACCTTTTCCGGGTCAGGGCGAACACCATTTTTCCCTACGAGACACCCGAGGACGGGTATCTCGCTCGCCCCGAAGATACACTTCTTCAGGTTCGCGTAGAGCTTATGCTTTCGTATAAGCTCAAATAGCTTCCGGAGATGCACCCTGTGCATCTCTACGTCGGTCTTCTCGTCCACAGCTCGGCTGTGGATGAACACATCATCGAAGTAGCTCGGTGCGAAGTCGCGCACCGAGCGCAACAAGTGCGTCACGCACCTGTTGAAGGTCGCAGGGGCATTCTTAAGCCCCTGTGGCATCACTAGCCATTCCCAGAGCATGCCGCTTGGCGTGCTCACTGCCGTGAGAGGGATATCGCTCTCACGCATTAGGATCTGATAGAATCCATTTCGCAAGCGAGAGCACTGCAAACAGTGCTCCCGGCCATCGAATCGATGATAACATCTTTTCGTGGTATCGGCGTCTGCGCCGGTACCGTCGCATCGTTCAGCTTGTTATATGCATGAACGATGCGCCATCCGCCCTGTGGCCTTTTGACACAGAACGACGGAGCACTGTGCGGGGACTTTGATTCCCGCACTTGTCCTGCTTTGCGACGACTTTCGAAGAAGTCGTCGATTGCTTTCACTTGCTCTCGCGGCAGTGGCCACTGCCGCGTGACACAGTACTTCGTGCCGTATGCCCTTATCCTGCGGAAGCTCCGGAGGAATCTCTTCCGGGAGTACGTCGTTGTACTCCCTCAACAATTCGTAATAGGGACTCGACTTCAGCGAGTCCCAACCTTGTTCCTCGAAGCGCTCTCGCTTCGTCTTCGCACTGAGAGTGTCTTCACTCTCAGTGGTACTTCCCATGAAGAGCTGCCTCAGCTCTTCGCTCTCGCTCTCCGTTCTTTCGCTGTCCGAAAGAACGCAGACTTGCTCGATGCGTCCATCGTGCAAGTCGCGCGTGAAGCGCTTCCAGCTCACGGCTGGAAGCGAAGTCAACTCCGACGCCATCGTCGGAGGAGGACTAGCGAGTTCCATGTCACGATACTGGAATCCAGTATCGGTGCGCGTCAAGACGCTTAGCGTCTTGACATTCGGCGTCACCGCCGCAGTCTGCCCAGCAGACTGCTCTTGTTGCGTCTCGGTCCCGGACCGAGACTTGCGCAGCGTTTTCCGCTTGCGCCGTCTTCTTGTTGTGCGGAGCCGGGCTCCGCACAGTTGTTCTTCTGGTCCAGGCCCGGCCGTGGACAGTTGTTCGCCGGCGGACCCTGTCCGCGGGCGCGCGGTATCAAGCCCGGCTTGACCGCATTTTCCTTCGTGCAGCCCGGCTGCACGGTAATGTGTTCCTTCGCCGGCAGACCCTGTCTGCGGGCGCGCGATATCAACCCCGGCTTGATCGCATGGCGCTTCGTCGTGCAGGCCGACTGCACGACAGCATGCAAATTGCGTCAGTGCGGTACGTTTGCAATCGCCCGCACTGTTTGCAGCGTCAACTCCCGGAGTTGACACGCCTTCGTCACCTCGACGCCATTCATTGGCGGAGCCCCTCATCACCGAGGGTGCGTCGGCTCCCAGCGCCGACGCGTCGTCGTCGACCTGACCTCTTCGGGTCAGGGACTGTCCCTTACACACTTGAATGTGAGTGTTGGTTCCCGGAACCAGCACATCTTTTTCTTCTGACGTCGGCAGTATTGCCGACGTTGGTCTCACTTGTGCGCGCCCTCGCGCACTCCTTGGACACTCCGGGACAGCAGCATTAAGCGCTGTCTCGACTGGTGAGCCGCGCGCACCTGCTGGTGCGTGCGCTGCGGTAACAGGGCCATCGCTCTCTGTTCCGCTGTCGCGGCCGAAGCGCACGATCGTGCGCTTCTCCCAGTCTATCACCGGATCATGCCGTGGAAGCCACGGAATGCCCATTACCACGTCGAACTTATCGTCCAGGTCCAGGACGATAAAGTGTTCGACAAACACTCGTTGTTTGTACGAGAAGCGCACGTTCACGACGCGCTTCTCGGTCTTCACGATGGCACCTGTTGCCAGTCGCACCCCCAGAAGACTTCGAGGTACATTTACCTCCTCGAAGTCAAGTCTCGGCAGGCTTCGTAGTCGAACAAAGTTGTTCGACGCGCCTGAATCTACCAAAGCTCGAAGAGAGCCACTCGCTCTCTTCGAGTAAACCTTCAAGTTGACTAGGTTCGGCCTGTCATCTTGTTTCTTGCAGCGAGAGCTAGTCTCACTGGGGGCTGCAGTCCTCAGTGTCGCGTGCCCGATGTCGCCACGCGTGACTGGATTACCAGTAGGGCGCCCCGCGCCTACTGGATGTTCGCGTTTTTTGTTGGTCCGCGGCGATGCCTAGCATCACCACGACGGCCACCTCCAGGGGGCATGGGAGCTGTGCACTCCCGTGCAAAGTGACCGATCCTTCCGCAACGGAAGCATCGCACGTTACCTCCCTGCTGCTGGTAACCAGCAATTGTTGCGTTCGAGAGGTCTATTGGTTCTGGACCTCCCGTCCTCGCTACCGGGCGCGGTTGCGGCCTCGGTACATTTGCATGGAGTTTAGCCTGCCGCAGGCTAAACTCTTCTTGCATGGCAAGGGTGATTGCAGCTTCGAGAGTACTCGGGTACTCTCGGAAGAGATAGGTCTTCACGGGCCCATCTCTAAGTCCCTTCATGAACGTGACGACCTTAGTCGCCTAGTCAATTAGATAGGTCACGATATTTGAGACCAAGTATCGTGCGCGCTGCGCGTAAGCATGAACACCATGCTTACCCTGCTGAAGGTCGAGGAACTCCGCCCTCGACCGGAACTCGTTTTGCGGGGGCTCAAACGCTTGTCTGAGCTCCTCTTTGAACACTTCGTACGTGCTGAAGCACGTAGGGTCGGAGAGTCGGCGTCCATACGCCCAACTCCTTGCGCGTCCGCCAAGGCAGGACATGGCGAACGCGACCTTCGACAGCGGGTCGACGATACGTCAAGCCGCTATGGCTGTGTCGAGCTCGACAAGCCACCGGAGGAGAGGCTCGCCCTCTCTTCCCACGTAATTGCTCGCGCTCAACTTTAATGGTTGAGCACGCGGTGTCGTCCCTGACGACGCCGTCACTGAGGAAGCAGCGTCACGCTGCTCCTTCATGATGAACCCCAGAGCAACACCATGTTGCTCCGTCGGCGATAGCGTACGCAGCATCGTAGCTATCGCCGCTTCTCCAATGACTGTTGACAGTCGTTGGAGGGCTTCCCACTCTGGGTCAGACAAGTGGGGACAGTCAGCGCGTGCAACATGCGTTGCAGGCGTGTTGGAGCTCTCCATGGGCACCTCCGTGCTCATGTGGTTCTCGGCTCCGCGTTCGTACACCTCGTACGAACGTCAAGCAGTCGGTCGTTGGACGGACTACAAAGTGCTACCAGGTGTAGCGGGTCTAACTTGACTCACTACTTTTGCTTACACGTCGCGCTATGTGTATGAGGAAGCGTAAGTACTTAGTAATTACTTGGGTTAATTATATTTGAATACACAAATATAATTTAACTTTAGATAAGACTCCAAGTAGCTAGTTTAAGTTAAAATGAGAATTGTATTGTTTGTAAATTGATCTTCCTCCTAAATCTGCTACAACTGTTTATCATCTATGAAAGGGATTGACAGCGGCTGGCTGTCAGAGCCCCGCTAATATGCACGTCTCTAATTGGTAGAAAGATGCTGCTTTCTACCAATAGGATCTTTGGGTATGTGTGGACCACTCATTGTGGTGGCCCACTTCAATGTATCCATTGGTGTGACTTACACCAAGGTGAGGAAGTATCTAAAACTTTTAACAGATATCCTATCTGTTAAATTCACAAGTGGCTTGTAGCCACTTGTACGTGTAACCCCGTTACAATGCCTGTCGGCCGGCGGGACATCATTGCAAAGGCGAGCGCTATGCTCGCTGTTGCCACTGGGCGGGTCATGCCCACCTGCGCTACATCTACAAGGATACTGACTGGCGGCTGGTACCGCCGTTTTCTCCAGCGCCACCCCTTATATATAGGAGGCGGCGATTACGGGGGGCCCAAAAGGCTTTAGTAACACGAAGATCTTTGTGCAATGTCTAGCCGTTTTCGGAGACAGCATCGCCCACCTCCCGAAGCCAGTGGTGTTGATCGTGGACAACAGTGCGACGCATATTGCTCCAGGTAAGCGGCGGTGGCGTACCTTTGTAATCACCGGCTTCTGGCCATATCGGTTTTAACGGGATACTGTGATACAGAGGCGGCTGAGATCTGTGTCGAGTACGGCATCATGCTCGTTGCGTTGCCAGCAAATGCGACGCACCTCTTCCAGCCCCTGGACGTCGCATTGTTCAAGCCATACAAGGACTGTGTCCATGACCTTATGCTAGAGCGGCATTGCGCCATCAGCAATCCTGTGATCAGGAAGACGACAGCAATTGGGATGGCGTGCACCGCTTACCGGCGTGCCCTCATGGACAAGCCTTCAAGCGCCGTTAATGGCTTTAGAGAGTGCGGCATATGACCGCTGTCTATGGTGCAGCTCAAGGCATGCTTGGCCTTATATAAGGGCGGCGGGGTCAAGGGCGAGATTGGCACCACGGACTGGTTGAAGCACTGTGAGGCTGTCATCGATGAAGTCCGTACTGAGATTTTTTTGCTTCCACCTGTCCCTGTTACAGGAAAGAAGAGGAAGCGCTCGACTGTGGACGTTGCCGGGCGGCTTGTTACGAAAGAGCGGTTGCTAGCAGGTGCCTACGACTGAGTAGTCTAAACAGTGCCACTAATTGGTCCGGCCAAAATTGGTAACAAATTGATGCTTGAGTTGAGTACGGCATAATTTCGTTGTCAGCAGTGATAATGAACAGCGAAAATATGCATCATAAAGCTTTTGCATTATAGTTCGCTGTAGTATGAAGCCGGGCGTTATCTTTTGCGGTCTACAGTGCGTTTTCGAGTGATTTCTGGGGTGTCTCGAAACCGTGCCACGATTGGCATTTTACCTTATGCACTAGGAATGAGTGGTTACGAAAAAGAAGGCATGCCAGTATGGCAATACCAGTAAGGTGTTGTGAGACTCAGCTTCGCTACTACCCATTAACTTTGAAACGCTTGTGTTTTTTGCGCGCCAATCGGAAGTATTGCGATGCGCACACCCTGACGATCATTGTCATTGACGGCGACAGTTGGTACGACAACAATACCGTACGTATTGTCCATTCTTTTATTATGGATGAATCTGACTACCATTCTTTTCTTCTTGTTTTTCTTAACAGGTCGAAAAATAACTTATTCTGATGTCCGAGCACTGCCAATTACACCCGTTGATGGCGATCTGCGCTAATCTCAGTTTAGCTAATTGGCGGCATAGAGTGGTGTCCACATACGTCGAGTCTCCCTTGGGTGGTAGCGAATCCGTGGTAGAGATCATAAACTTGTTCCATTTCCGTCAGTCCTTGCACTGGTTGTGGAGCTCAAAACGCGGTATCTCAATTCCATGCTTTGTAGAGTACGGTAAGGGCTAGGCAAAATAGCTATGCTAAATCGAAGAAAACCCTATGAACCCAGTTAGCATACTTAAAAAAGTACAATACACCAGTGCCTCCGCCGGGTCCAGTCGAAATGAAAGGACGAAATGAAGGTAGAAGATAACACGTCCTACAAGCACCATGAACTTCTGGCCTTCCCCATCAATCTCCTTTAGTCCTTGGCCGGCGTATTCTCCGTGAGTCTTCTGGTGGTGAACGGCAACAACACGCTTCGCAGCCGTGAGATCGCAGTCCGAGCACGTAACGTGGGTACCGACGTGTGCCTCGTACTGGGATGCGATTCCAAAGCTTTTCGCGCACGGTTCACATGTCCACACTTGCTGTCCAGACTGGGGTTCATCATTACCGTACGGGAGCGGCGGCTGCGAGTTAGGCGGCAGTGGAGGTACTGGGCCATCGGGTAGAGGCGCTCCAGCTACCTACTAAGGTAAAACCCAAGATGGAACTCATTTTAAAAAGAGAAGTATCGATTGTATGCGATGTCAATTTAATTGTGCCCCGGACTGTGGTCATATCCACAGATCGTTGACAAACTTAGCGAAACTTTGGGCATCATGTCGATCCCGACAAAGTCAAAGCACCCACACAGATATGTGTCTTCCAGCCACCATAGAGATTTAAGCCACCAAAACCCACACACCAGGCTTGAGGCTTGCTCTGGTGGGGATGCTTGTGGCTATCCGACCCATTTCAGGACCGGGTTCTGATACCCCTCATTACACTATGGGGCATTTTTCGGCACTTAGGGCCTCCAGCCCACCCAACTATCCTACACCGGGGTGCGGGTTGGCAGGGCGGACCACTCCACGGAGTGGCTGCTCGTCCCAAATATTGCCTATCTCCGGCCTCCGTGGAAAGTCCCGCACTCGGCGGGGATCGATCCCGGTACCTCCCGGTCTCCACGTCAGGGTTTGACCACTGGCCCACGGGGATCGGTTTTCCAGCCACCATAGAACAGACGGTCAGCCAGTACTCTGGGATACAGCTATAGAGGTCTGGTGCAGACCTCGGAAAATACAGTATACTATTGAATTGCAAAGTTTCAAATTCCATAATAATCACTTCAATAAATTCATGATCAGTAATACGTATTTATTACAATATTTTATTGCAATAAAATGTATTATATATACTTTTTTTTGTATGAAAATCCAATCTACTGCTTTTCCGGTCTCAGTAATAATCGTACTGGAGAGCTTGGAATCCAATAGTACATAATATGCATATTATTTCCGTACAAACAATACAGTAATTGCAATTCAATCATATTTTTTCCGAGGTCTGGTCTGGTGATGCATATCGAACTAAAATTGAGCATGAAAGATGTACAGTTCGGCCTACGATATGTAGCTAGGAAGTCTATATAGGCACATGCCGGGTGATCGATGCTGCTGTAGCGGCAAGAAACACTGAATTACTTAGTAGTCTGCTCATCAACGCAGCTTCGCATATTGGCCCAGATCCGTCGCAACAGCATTCTGGGACCCCATGCAAGAAGTTGATGGACACGGAGGTGCACAATCTATCGCCAGGAGCATGCCTTGTTTCCCCGATTAAATTTGATATTGATATTGAAGCGTAGTAGCAGCGAGCCATTTAAAATCGCTCGCATGTTGCAGAGTTTCAACATGCCGTACGAAACAAGAAAGAGTGGACTGGTAGATAAAATCGGAGATCCATCAATAGGGGTAGTCAATGTCCGCAGCAGCAACTAATTTTTTTTTTGTCAAAATGTTTATTGACCAATCGCGAGCAGAGCACTTTGACCATCCCCTTTTTGATCTGCGCAGCAGCAGATCAAGATTCCGGATGCCACGCCTGACAGCGCGCCAGAAGGCGCTGCGAGAGCTGCGCGCAGCTGTAGTCATTGTGCCAGGGGACTCTTTCCGACTGCTTGCGCTGAGGCCTTGCGGTGCGCCTTTAGAATCGCGTTGTAGCAATGCTAGTGACTTGTTTCGGTACTCCAAGTACCACGCAAACCTACTTCAATCATTGTTTTGGTGAACTGTTATGCCTGGGCCAATTGTTGGCTTCCAACCATGGTGTTTGTGATAATTGTCCACCATGACAAGGCCCCACTTCCCAACTTAATGAATCAGGGTGCATCAGGAGGTGGGCCGATCCCGCAGCGTTAACAAATTTGCTTCGTTGGCAAGGCTGCCTACGCATCCAACAATTGCGTCGCTTTTGTTTTCTTCGGGGGCAACCTATGATGTTCTATGGCTACTAAGTACCTATTTGATTGGGTTTCCAGAGGATACGCTGCATTCGGTACCGCGCCGAATCAGGTAAAAAGTGGTAAAAGGTGAAAGCCTGCGCGACTATTCCCTGTTTACCCTCCAGTTTTCCGTTCAGATTCCTAGAAAGACCAATAAAAATGTAGATTGTGCGCGTTGGCTAAATCTATATCCAGACGTGTATGTCGCCCCAACACTGCGGAGGCTGGAGGAATCCTATCTCAAGTTACATTTTAATACCGACGCTCAGACGACAAGAACGTGATGCCGGGCGTCAATGTGAACTGTGTGGATGCCGCGGTCGCGATTGTCGGGTGTGTCTCCAAGATTCTCGGTTTCGCGGCGCTGGCAGTGTTGCTCACGCTTCAGCCGCTCCTGCTGAGCAACGCGCTTTGCTTTCTCACAGGCGGGTGCTTAGCAGTCTCCATCGTCAGCCACGTGGTGCTCATGTTTGTAAAGAGCAGGATTATCGCGATTGCTGTGAGTATTTTGTTGCTGGTGTGCTGCATTGCTTCGGGCGTCGTTGCGATCCGCGAGATTCAACAAGACACCTCCGAGTACTTCTGCGGCTACTACTACGACCCCTGTCTCAACATCGGCACACCTATTACTGCTGCCAGTGGCACAGCCTTCGGATTCACGATCCTCGAACTCGTAATTGCTCTGTTCGTCCTTAGAAAACAGTCAGTGAATGCCCAGATAAGCAAATCCGAGAGCCTGGGATGGCTTGAAGAAAATGGCCCGGCGCATGACCAAGGGTATGAACGCCACCACTCACCTGAAAGAGGCCACACCGCCGATACGTGGCAACGTTCACACACTGAAGGACGCGGACGCCCGCGCAGTAAAGCGGGTCTTTGGAATGACGACGCCATCACCACGGCAAGAATCCCAAAAGAGAAGATCAAAGTGGGCGAGCTCATTACTCAAGGTGGCTATGGTGAGGTTTACAAAGGCTTTTTCAACGGTCTCGCAGTTGCGATTAAGATGATGCTGCCAGCTAACCGCAAGAGCGTGACCCATGTCAACAAATTCCTGGCTGAAGTCAAGCTCATGGCCTCGCTCGACCACCCGTGCATCGTCCAATTTGTGGGCGTCGCCTGGCACTCGCTCAGTGATGTCTGCGCCGTCACGGAGTTCATGGAGGGCGGAGACCTGAGAGGGCTGCTTACGCCGTACGACAACGACCGCCACCCCGTTGGTTTCGACTACGACAAGGTGAACATCGCTCTGCACGTCGCCCACGCGCTGACGTACTTGCACTCGCTGGAGCCCGTGGTGATCCACCGCGACCTCAAGTCGAGGAACATCCTGCTGACCGTAGACTTGAGCGCCAAGCTGATCGATTTCGGCGTATCTCGGGAGCGAGCAGACCACACCATGACGGCCGGCGTGGGCACATCGCTCTGGATGGCGCCGGAGGTGCTGATGGGGGAGCGATACGATGACAAGGCCGACATTTTCTCGTTCGGAGTGATGCTGTCGGAGCTGGACCTACAGGTGCTGCCGTATTCGCATGCGACGGAGAGCACGGGGTCGGGTCACCGGATGCGCGACCTGGCGATTCTGCAGCGGATGGCCATGGGCAAGTTGCGTGTCCAGTTTTCTGAGGGTGCGACGGCGTCGGTGGTGACTTTGGGCGAGATGTGCGTGTCGCTGGACTCGAAGGATCGACCGAGTGCAGCCGAGGTGCTGTACAAGTTGCAGGTCATTCAGCGTGAATTGTGCACGTCGCTATAGCCTTCAGTCATTTTACTCTTCGTTGCGAGTAGTGCTGGAATGGGCAGACTATCGACAATAGGGTTGGTTGTCGTTGTGTGTCGATAATCAGACGTCACCAGGAATTCACAGCTCTATTTTGTTGAATCAATGGGGGAATTGCCTAGGTTGCTAAGGGCTAGGCAAAATACCCGTGTAAAGTTGAAGAAAATCCGTTAGCATGCTTAAAAAAGTCAGAAAGCACCAGCAGCACACGTGCCTCCGCGCTGACGGCCCGGATGACAACGATCCAACTGAAATGAAAGGAACACTGTCGTGGTAATAGCAGTCACATATCTCATTTTCGTGGAAGGGCACACCATTAGGGCTTCTTCAACCACTACTTATGTTTCTTCTAACATCGATTCGACCTCGAAAGTCGTTTTTTGCGCAAAGTTGCTGGAATCAGCGCACACAACACTGTACTGCTAATAGTAGCATCAGCGTGAGTCGGGAGCGACATCACGCGCTGGACGTGTTGGGAGTCTCACGAATCGTTGGGGGAAGGAGTCGCCTTCGAAGTCTTCGTCGCCTTCCCAGTCTTCGAGGCCGGGGTCACGGGATTTGGGGCGCTTGAATTACCTGCCGATTTACCCCCAGGCGGTCCCGTCAGCGGGATACAGTTCTCTGAGTAGCACAACACAAGGACTCGTTAGCGGAGCTCTCACTTGCCATTTCGGTGTGATATGGTGACGTACTGTAGACCTGCCAGACGTATTTGCTGCCCTTGCTGGGGTTCACCTGGAACGCGAGCCAGTAGAAGCGGAACATGCAGCCGCTCGATGAACACGACGAGTAGTCGACCGGCTTGAACTTCGACTTGATGCTCATATAGTTCTTGGTGCTGAAGGCCTGGGCACAGTCGTCGTTGTGCAGCACCATCTTGTCGTCCAGCCAGATTTCGCAGGGCCCCTACGGACAGAAAAAAAAATCAAAGCAGAAGATTAGATGTGAGTTCTGCTCCTTGCAAAGAACAAAAAACGTAAATTAGTACGTACGGGGTGAGCAAGCCCACGCTCGAAGGTGGCTGTGCCATCCGTCGGCGGGTTCTTCGGCTTGGCGTTGGGGTCTGAAAAGCCGCAGTCTTCTCCGTACAGGCTGGTGTCGCTGTCCAGCAACTTGCGGATGTTGCTGTATCCGGCCGCCTTCGCTGCTTTGGCGTAAATCGCGCTGAGCCCCGGGCCGTAAGTGACGGAGTTCCAGTCCGCGTCGAACTGCGGGGGGATCTGGACGACCCAATTCCCCGTTGCGGTGCCTCCCTTGAACTCCGTCAACGGGATGAGCATGTAGCCATGACCTTGAACTTGGGTGGTAAGGCATCCAGCCACCGCAATAGCCGTGGCCGAGATGAGGGACGCAGTTGACACCATTTTGGACTTCTAGGAGTGGGAAGGCTGCAAATTGGGAAATGCGTCGAAGGAGTCGCCTAACGATACGTGGTCCGCTGGTAGTACGCGCGTCGAAGGCGTTGCCTAACGACACCGCAGTCCGCTGGTAATACGCGACAGTTGCAATGCACATTGGTTGAGAACCAAACCATGCCAATTTACACATGGAATCCAATAGGTACGGTACTACCGTACCTATTGGATACCATGTGTAAATAATTCCGTCGGTACAACAAACATACGGTAATTCGTGTTTACATGTGTTATATTAATAGTTCGTGTATTAATAGTCGATTACGATCCGATTATTCCCTTGCGAACTGGAACAGCAGGAGGAGCGATCTGATGATTCCCCTGCATACTGCAACAGCAGGAGGAGCAATCTGATGATTCCCCTGCGTACTGCAACAGCAGGGGGAGCAAAGAACGATGCCGTTTTCTTTCTTTTTAGGCGGTCGAGCTATCCAGGCGACAAGCTTGGGTTTGGCAACAGGTGGTGCCAACAGATCGCCAAATGCCAAACAAAAAATAGCTTTCCGATCCCAAGTAACATCGGCTCAGTGTCAGATGAGCGGCCGCGAGAGGAACAGACTGTCGGATATGGAAAGATAAAGCTCTCTGCGAGGCCTGGATATAAGTAGTAATAAGCAGTGCAATATCGCTGTTTGGAATGGTGCTCATGTTATACATTTAAATTTAAGCAATATACAAGTGAATTCTTTTCTCACAGCATCTAGCCCGAAGTACTGGTGCAGCAGTCTAATGTGTCTACCAGCAGGATCTCTGGCCTTGTTTAACCATATCGTGAGCCCTCCCGGAAGCGAAGCTACCTCCATACCACGAGGTGTTCATTCAATGGCAGCCATGAATGCAGCTTCGTCTTCATCGGCTTCGTCCAGCCTGGACGGTCCAGGAAAGCTTCCCCCCATCTCGCACCAGTATCGCAATCCATTACCTCACGCTGTGTGTGACAGGAAAATAGCAATACTGTACATACCGTATTTGAGACCCCTTTCGTCATACCATAGATTCTTGCATTTTCAGCCCCTTTCGTGCTAAATATGGCCATATTCTGCGTGTTTTGCACTTTTCTACGGTATGAATTATTAATAGGAGATCTCGATCTCCTTTTCAATCTATAATTACCACATGGTTTATCTCCCCACAAGTTGTGGGGGGATATAAGAGTGGACCTTGTGGGCCACAAGTGCGGGATGAGATCCGGGACGACTTTTCTGGAGGTCCGTTCGTGTGCTAAAGTCGATACAGCAACTGCCAGTCGCCGACTGAAGAAGAGGCCGTAGGTACATGTATCGGTGGGTTTGCTGTTGCTGGCGTACCTGAAAGCCAATCTGATGCATGTTATCGAATGCCAGCCTCTGCTTTTGTGCGACTGGAGGTCTCGCTCGCCTCATTTCTGCTGCGATCGTTTCACGCTTGGCTGGATCGCCTGATGTAACGCCCTGCAGCTGACACTGAGGTACAGTACCTGGCAGCCGGCTCGATGCATGCCATTCGACAGGTGTACGCAAGGTATTTTTCTGGTTTGTCATCACGTATTTTGTGTACGGGTATCTCGAGTCCAGGGATTCGTAGTAACGAAGATAGGACTTTGCGATTTGAGCTGGAATGCTCGTGTAGCGGCAAAGTCCGGAGGAGCCTCGGAGTGGGCGCCTCTTCTGCGAAAGATTTTTTTGACTTGGAAAATGTATCGAAAGGACCATCAAAGAGACCTGATGGAGGAACAGCAGCATGGGCGTGCTGTTAGAGTGTGGCGAGACGGAGTCGAGGGGCAGCAGCGGCTGGAGCAGGAGCAGCAGTGGATGGAGCAGAAGAAGCATGGCCGTCATGCGAACGCGGTGAAGACCGAACGGAGGAACAACACCAAGAACAAGCAGCGTGGTAACACAGGATGAGAAGCCGCGGCAACTGGAGAAGCGATTGGAGAGGAGGCCGCAACATGAGTAGTGACGAGGAAGCTAGCCCAGTTGCGCGCGGAGGCACTGTCGGCGATGCGAATGCGAGTTATGGCTGAGGAGGCCGCGGCATCGGCGGCAACACATTTGACCGAGCTGCGTGCGAAAGCACGGCCGGAGATCATGACAAGGGAAGAACTGTGAAGGACAAGAACGATGACAACGACATCCCGTGAACTGTGGCGTCGGGACGGAATTCGTCGCGTGTCACGAGTAGGGTAGTTGTGTTGCATAGCTTGCATATTTTGTTTTCTGGGCTACTACCGCGGGTATACCCCTGCGCTCAGCGCGGCTTCGGGCGTAGTTAGCCGTCTAAACCGCAATCAAAGCAAATCAAATCAAATCAAATCAAATCGCAGTAACGAAGATATCGGGATATTATAGTATACTGCACTGCATTGTATGATGTTATAATGTAATTATACATTGTAGTGCAGTATACTAATATACTATTATTTAAAATAATATAATGCAAAATAGATATCGGGGTATTAGTGTATATTGCACTACATTGCATATTAATATTAACATATTACTATACTGCACTAAATCATATAATATAATAATTTGTACAGTATTATATAAGATATTTGACAAAATAGACAAATTAATAATATGACATTAATACGTATTATGAAGTTCTGTACCATTAAGTACGAATGTAACATTTCCGAGATCTGTGCGACCAGGTCAGATTTTGTTGGCGAATGAATATCAGGAGGGGCTATGTAGCTTGAACCAAAGCAAGTGGAGCGACGACGGTACCAAGTCGGTGGTCAAGTCATAATCGACTCAATCTTCAGTGTCCTGCATATTACATTGGTAGAATTATTACTATCAACATAATATCAGTACAAAATTATCAATATTATATTACTAATATTAATTTAATGGTTTTAAGCAGACCTCGGAAAATATAGTATAGTATTTAATTGCAAAGTTTCAAATTCCATAATAAAACTTAAATAATTTCATGGTCAGTAATAAATATTTATTGTAATTATTTTTCTATTGCAAAATGCATTATACTTATGTTTTCTATGGAAATCCAATTTGGTGATTTTACTGTCTCAGTAATAGTTTTACTGGAGACCTTGGGTCCAATAATATATATTTAAAAATATAGTAATTGCAATTCAATACTATTTTTGGAGGTTTGGTTATAAGTTATTACATTAATATTGTTTTATTATATTACTATTGTGAATATTGTGAATTTACCAAATTGGGGCGATTTGTCAAATCGCCAATCAACCAGCGGGGTCATCTTATTGGTTGATATTGAATTAGTTTGTAACCTATCGTTGGTGAGTAGAGGAACGGCCCGCACTCTTCGCTTTGCGCGCACTCGTGGAGCCTGCAAGACATTGTTTGGTTGTGGAGTCCGTGATGCGCTTGTCGTTGCTGGAGTCGACAGGCTCATGTCGTTGGTGTACTTGGAATCGACGAGATTCTTCTTGCTGGTGGTGTGAGTGCGGTCTTACCGTTAGTGGAGCCGGTGTGACTGGTGTTTTCGGTGGCGTTGGTGCAGCACTTGGTGCTGGTGGACCCAGTGAGACTCTTAGTGCTGGTGGAGTGCCCGGCGTCGGGTGCCGGTCTAGCTACTGGTAGAGTCGGTGTGACTCTTGTCACTGGAGCATCGGTATGACTCTCGTCACTGGAGGTTATTTCGCAGCTCGTTTGATTTGTGAGAGGCTCAACATGGAAGAAGCTGTTACCAGACAGCATGCACACACCAACACTTTTTTTTCCATTGTTTGTATTACTATCATCTACGGCACTCGAAGCAGGACTTGGCCCACGTCTACAACAAGACAGCTAAGACGATTGGGGATTGGACTCATCGTTACGAGGAGACTGGAACGTACGAGCGAGTCCCGACGAAAACGGACAAGAAATTTACTTCAGAGCAGCGGCAATGACTGC
The DNA here is from genome assembly GCF_018691715.1 of Phytophthora cinnamomi. Classification (NCBI taxonomy): domain Eukaryota; phylum Oomycota; class Peronosporomycetes; order Peronosporales; family Peronosporaceae; genus Phytophthora; species Phytophthora cinnamomi. The sequence continues at coordinate 1,154,936 of NW_027150972.1, forward strand.
GCGATTTTTACGAGTCAAGGCTCCTGGCGTATCTTGGCGAGGCCCAAGATGAATTTAAGAGAATCCACCGACTCAGCATTTCTAAATCGTCGGTATGGAGGATAATCCATGAGTTTGGACTGACGTGGAAAGTCATAGAATTCCGTGTAGTTCAGATTAAAGGGCGTGACATATTTCGGTTCGTTGAGGAGCTTAGTAGCATTGACTGGAGCCATTAGAACATCGTAATCTTGGTCGAAGTCTCCTTCGAGATCAAGGGAATGCTGCGGAAGCGGCTATGCAATTCGAGGACAGAAGGTGGTGGTCCGTGGGGAGTTCCAGAGAAAGCTAAGAGTATCACTATTGGCCTTCACCGGCGTGAACGGTATACTTGACTATTATGATACCGTAGGGGCGTTTGACAGGATGGAGTTTGTACGGTGCTGACAAGATTTTGCGTATTCAAAACGAGCGCGAGTTCGCCCGTACTGGCATATAATTCAATGTAGATTTTAGATGGGACTACTATTTACAGACACCCAGAGATTGTACACTACCTCAGGAGCATCGGAATCGTATCTATATTCCTTCCTGCGTGTTGCCCCTTCTTCAGTCCCATTGAGTTTCTCTTTGGGTATGCGAAAAAAGAATTCCAGGGTTACTATGATGAGTCGAGTAACCGGGATTTAATGCCGTTCATCGTCGAATGTCGACACTTTGAGAACTTCGACATGATAAAGGTGTTCGAACCTTGTGGTTGGTTCAAACAGGGTGCATTTAACCCCGTTGGTCCGTTATCACCCGAGAGACGTCCTCCTCCTGAGCTGCACGACGACACGACACATGAAGACAGATTCGACACGTTAGGCTTTCATACGAGAGACTAGGTAGGGGAAGATTGGAGCTTTTTTACTCGAGCAGGACCGCTCGCCTAAATGATATGCGTCATTTCATTGCGTCGATTGCACTTGATCTTCCTTACGCGTGCTCAAAATCGCTGATGTTTTCCATCTGCTCCATTGGATCGGCGACGTCAATGCGATCCGGAAGCTCCATGTCCCGTATCGTCGCCTCTATCGCAGCCTTCCGAGCAAGAAGACCTGCTTCATGACTGTCCCGGCGGAGGCCAAGCGCTACCAGGTCCTGCCGAAATACTGTGTAGTCAGCCAAAGCCGAGTCCACGCAGTCGAGGGCCGTGTGGGCTGGTCGTCGCATCCCAGCAAGATGTTCCTCCATGTGCGCGTTACTTGCTCTCATTAGGTTCAAAATACGCCGAGCGGGTGGCGCCGCAATTGCGGCATCCCGGGTGGAGCGATCAAGGTTGCATGTGACTTCATTAGCCCACATGCACCAAAGCACGGCCTCGCCATCGAAGCTGTTATCCCACTGTTCGTGGAGGCGTTCTACAACTTCGCACAGAGAAACCTCCGTTGTTGCTCCTGCTCGGTCGGTGCTGGGTTGCCGAATACAGGCATCCATGATCGTTTTGAGATCTTGAGCCTTTGATGTCGCAATACCTTACTTGTAGATAAGAAGTTTGACGTTCTCTCCCTAGGAAGCATGGAGCCATGTATTCCAGGCTTCCTCTGTGTAGTGGGTCTAACTTGACTCACTACTTTTGCTTACACGTTGCGCTATGTGTATGAGGAAGCGTAAGTACATAGTAATTACTTAGGTTAATTATATTTGAATACACAAATATAAGTTAAGTAAGATAGGATTCCAAGTGACTTAGAATAGGTAAAATGAGAACTGTATTGTTTGTGAATTGATCTTCCTCCTAAATCTGCTAAAACTGTTTATCATCTATGAAAAGGGTTGGCAGCGGCTGGCTGTCAGAGCCCCGCTAATATGCATGTCTCTGATTGGTAGAAATATGCTGCTTTCTACCAATAGGATCTTTGGGTAGGTGTGGACCACTCATTGTGGTGGACCACTTCAATGTATCCATTGGTGTGACTTACACCAATGTGAGGAAGTATCTAAAACTTTTAACAGATATTTTATCTGTTAAATTCACAAGTGGCTTGTAGCCATTTGTACGTGTAACCCCGTTACACCACCCCCCTTTAAGGTTAGACGCGCGGGGTCTCCGCACGTCAATCTTCTGAATTGACCATTCGTCAATTCTCCGCGTTTGGAGAAGAAATCCGCGCTCATTCAACGATGAGCGTGCCTCAAGAGAAGAAGACTCCGAAGTCGGTGGAGAGTCATCTCTCCATCGATGACTACTTCGAACGCCAGAAGGCGAGGTATGGCGACGTCGTCGACTTCGACGACGACGATGAAGACATGGAGGACGAGAAGGACTCGTCCTCAAAGCGCAAGGACCCTCAAAGCGCAAGGACTCAGTGTCGAGCGAATCGCTCGACTCTCATGCGAAGAACATTCGCCCGCGTGAAGGGGACGAATCGGACGCTTCGAGTTCGAAGTGTTCGCGAACTGAAAGTGATACTCCACTCGCTTTCGCTGGGGCTCTCAGTACTCCGCGCGCTGCAACTGCAGCGCGTGATTCCAAAGCTCAAGGCTCTCCGCGCACTGTGCCTGCAGCGCGCGATCCGTGGATGCCGTCCGCGTCCGAGATCTCGGACCGGTATGGGAACTCGGTACCTCCGAATGAGGTGCCGCTGTACGTATGCAGCACCATCGAGGATGGCGCCGTGGCCGCCGAGCTGCACTTTGATGCGGAAACGTATCAAAGGCGCGATTATTACATCGGACTCTTCCATGAGCTCCGATGGTTTCAAAGCAAGAAGACATCTTCTCACAGCAAAGTGCCCGAATGGCAGGCACTTTGTCAAAGTTGGAGCGCTTTTGTTGAGAACTTCAACAAGAGGCCGAGTGCTTACCGTGATCGGATTAAGCAAGCGCGTGATCGCTTCGAGACGTACTCGAAGCGTGGAAAGTTGGAGCAACTCCACGTTGCTGCGGAGGAGGCTAATGTGCCGTGCGCTGTGCCCGAGGGCTTTCAGTGCACGAAGTGCTTCCCAGGCGCGGTCCGCTTGAGCGACCGCGACCTGAACGGGTACACGTCGTTCCGTGTGCCCGAGAGTCTCAAAGAGCCCCGTGCTAAATTCTTAGCACGTGAGGGTTCGGGCGCTAGCGATGACCGCAGCCTCGCACTACTTCCGCTGTGCCAGCGCGTACTGCTCCTCGTACACCCTCACCATTTCCGGAACGTCCTCCAGCAAGACGTTCCGCGGCTCCCATGTATCTTGATGGGGAGGAAATCCTCTCCAACGAATACGAAAACGAGCCCCTTGAGGGTTCGTTTTCGGGATACTATGGTCAACAACCCGCTCAACAATCCAGCGGGTTGAGCCGCGGGCGTCACGGATCGGCGGCGGTGGGGGTGGGAACACGCCCCGGGTATGATCAGCCCCGGGCTGATCAGTATGCGCCTCTCCACGACCGGGTGACCGCTGTGGAGCGTCTGCAGGGCGCTGAGTTCGCCGCCCTGAAACAGGAGCTGGCGAACCAGAAGGCCCAGGTCGCGGCGGTCTCGCAGACCACCTCGAATATCCAGGTCGAGTTGGGGACCCAGATGAAGGGGTTGCTCCAGCGCGTCCGCGCGCTGGAGGAGAGGCTGCTCGTCGCCGAGGCCAATTCCTCCGCTTCTGCCTCGGCTCCTGCCGAGGCTTCGGGTCAGCCGAGCTAGATGGCTCGTGCTGCAGGTATGGCTTCAGCCGTCCGACGTAAAAGGTCGGATGGAGGCGCATGCTAGACGGTATGTCTAGCGTGTAAGCGTTGCCGTGCCGTGCCAACACAGTGAACGGCCCGATGAAGCGCGGAGCAAGCTTGCTTGCTCCGAAATCCGAAACGGCATGTTTAGGCAGGTTTTGCGTAGCTAACAAAACCAATGAACTAACTTTGAATTCATTTGTGTTGCCTCTGCCCACATTGTCTGCGTTCAGCTTCTGTTGGTCAACAGAAGCTGCTATTGCATCTTGGACAAACCGAATTACGGCTTGGCTTTTGGTGGTGAAGTTGATTGCATCCGAGCTGAAGTCATTCAGCTCGATCTCCGCTAGAGGCCCTGCCTCTGCGTGGTTCTTTGCGGTGTCTGCGCCCTGCGCAAACCCGTGGTCTTTGTTCTTGTTGTTGGGGGAGTCTGCGCCCTGCGCAGACTCATGTGGTTTATTCATTGTTGCAGCTGACACTGTGCAAGTGTCAGCGGTTTTCTGCGGCTGCTGTATTGCAGTCGTAGATCCTCCCCCACTTAAAGTGGGAGCCATCACTCCGAGTACACTCGGTAGACGTGGACGCCGCATGGCATTCACGTAGAACGGTGTATGCCCGGTCGAGGCATGCACTGAGTTATTGATGGCAAACTCTGCCATCGATAAGCACTCGCTCCAGTATTGGAACGAGTGAGCGTAGCTCTTCAAAATGTCGACGAGCACGCGATTCACGCGCTCGGTTTGACCGTCCGTCTGCGGATGATCCGCAGTCGACATGGAAAGCTGGCTCCCAAGAAGTGTAAACACTTCTTGCCACAGGTGCGCTGTGAAGCGCGGGTCTCTGTCCGACACGATGTCGGACGGCATGCCATGGTGTTTGAACACCATGTCGACGAACAGACGGGCCGTCTGCTTCGCGGTCACTTCTGCCGGCACCGCAGCAAGATGTACCATCTTGCTGAAGCGGTCGACGAAGACCACAACACCGGTATTCCCTCCGCTATCCGGGGGAAGACCAAAGATGAAGTCCAAAGACATGGACTTCCAACACTCCGACGGAGTCGGTAGTGATTGTAAAGGAGCCTGCGCAAACGGCGCAGGCTTTACGCGTTGGCATACCTCGCAAGCACGGATGTACTTGCGCACCCACTTATACTGGTGGTGCCAGTAGAAGTCGCGCGTGAGAAGGACGTATATCTTCTCACGTCCGAGATGTCCCGCAGTCGGGGCATCATGATACTCGTACATGATCCTGAGTCGCAGGTCATGGTCATTTGGCACGACAACGCGATCCGCGTTGTCGTCGACTGCATTGTAAAGTAGTAATCCGTCGTGCACTCGAAAGCGGTGTGCACGCGCTCGAGGGTGTTTGGGCAGCTTCTGACGGGACTTGTCAGAAGGCGCTGTGCCATAGGCCAGCAAGAGTTTTCGCGTCCGCGTCCGCGTCGTGCGCGTACGTGGCCTTCACGTCGTCCAACAGAGACGATGTGGGTTTGCTCGATCGCATGTCGTCAATGGCATTGACGTCAGCAGCTTCTGCGTAGTCCGGCCGACGTGATAACGCGTCGGCCACTACATTCAATCTCCCGGGTTTGTATTCGACCCGGAAGTTATACTCTGCAAAGAATGAGAGCCATCTCGCCATTCTTTGTGATATGTGTGGCGATTTCACTGCGGTGCGCAGTGAAGCATGGTCGATGTAGACCACAAATGGTCTACTTCCAAGCAAATACACTCGGAACTTTGCGAGTGCGTACTTCATGGCAAGGAGTTCCTTGTCATGCACCGGATAGTTGCGCTCAGCTGGCTTCAGCTGACGCGATTGGTAGTAGACGACACGACCACGGCCCTCGTGATCGTGCTGCATCAACGCGCATCCGATCGCGAAATCGGACGCGTCCCATACGACGTGGAATGGACGATCTTGGTCAGCCACTGCCAAGATCGGTGCCTCAGTCAAGCCCCGCTTGACTGCATCGAATGCCTTTTGGCATTCGATTGTCCTATTCCACACAGCTTCCTTCTTAAGAAGCTGTGACAGCGGGCGGATCTTGCCCGCGTAATCCTCCACGTACTTGCACAAGTACGTGGCCAAGCCAAGGAACTGCCTCAGTTCCTTGACACTTGAAGGCGTTGACCATTCATTGATCACTCCGACCTTTTCCGGGTCAGGGCGAACACCATTTTTCCCTACGAGACACCCGAGGACGGGTATCTCGCTCGCCCCGAAGATACACTTCTTCAGGTTCGCGTAGAGCTTATGTGTTCTCATAAGCTCAAGTAGCTTCCGGAGATGCACCCTGTGCATCTCTACGTCGGTCTTCCCGTCCACAGCCCGGCTGTGGATGAATACATCATCGAAGTAGCTCGGCGCGAAGTCGCGCACCGAGCGCAACAAGTGCGTCACGCACCTGTTGAAAGTCGCAGGCGCGTTCTTAAGCCCCTGTGGCATTACTAGCCACTCCCAGAGCATGCCACTTGGCGTGCTCACTGCCGTGAGAGGGATATCGTTCTCACGCATTAGGATCAGATAGAATCCGTCTCGAAAGTTGAGAGCACTGTAAACGGTGCTCCCGGCCATCGAATCGATGATAACATCTTTTCGCGGTATCGGTGTCTGCGCCGGTACCGTCGCATCGTTCAGCTTATTATACGCATGAACGATGCGCCATCCGCCCTGTGGCTTTTTGACACAGAACGTCGGAGCACTGTGCGGGGACTTTGATTCCCGCACTTGTCCTGCTTTGCGACGACTTTCAAAGAAGCCGTCGATCGCTTTTACTTGTTCTCGCGGCAGTGGCCACTGCCGCGTGACACAGTACTTCGTGCCCGGCACGAGATCAATCTCGTGCTGAATACCCTTATCCTGCGGAAGCTCCGCAGGAATCTCTTCCGGGAGTACGTCTTTGTACTCCCTCAACAATTCGTAATAGGGACTCGACTTCAGTGAGTCCCAACCTTGTTCCTCGAAGCGCTCTCGCTTCGTCTTCGCACTGAGAGTGTCTTCACTCTCAGTGGTACTTCCCATGAAGAGCTACCTCAGCTCTTCGCTCTCGCTCTCCGTTCTTTCGCTGTCCGAAAGAACGCAGACTTGCTCGATGCGTCCATCGTGCAAGTCGCGCGTGAAGCGCTTCCAGCTCACGGCTGGAAGCGAAGTCAACTCCGACGCCATCGTCGGAGGAGGACTAGCGAGTTCCATGTCACGATACTGGAATCCAGTATCGGTGCGCGTCAAGACGCTTAGCGTCTCGACATCCGGCGTTTCCGCCCCAGTCTGCCCAGCAGACTACTCTTGTTGCGTCTCGGTCCCGGACCGAGACTTGCGCAGCGTTCTTCGCATGCGCCGTCCTCTTGTTGTGCGGAGCCCGGCTCCGCACCGTTGTTCTTCTGGTCCAGGCCCGGTCGTGGACAGGTGTTCGCGGGTGAACTCGGTCCTCGGGCGCGCGATATCAACCCCCGCTTGATCGCATGGCGCTTCGTCGTGCAGGCCGGCTGCACGACAGCATGCAAATTGCGTCAGTGCGGTACGTTTGCAACCGTCCGCACTGTTTGCAGCGTCAACTCCCGGAGTTGACACGCCTTCGTCACCTCGACGCCATTCATTGGCGGAGCCCCTCACGACTGAGGGTGCGTCGGATCCCGGAGCCGACGCGTCGTTGCCGACCTGACCTCTTCGGGTTAGGGACTGTCTCTTACACGTTTGAACGTGAATATTGGTTCCCGGAACCAGTACGTCTTTTTCTTCTGACGTCGGCAGCGTTGCCGACGTTGGTTTCACTTGTGCGCGCCCTCGCGCACTTCTTGCGCACTTCTTGCGCACTCCGGGACAGCAGCATTAAGCGCTGTCTCGACTGGTGAACCGCGCGCACCTGCTGGTGCGTGCGCTGTGGTAACAGGGCCATCGCTCTCTGTTCCTCTGTCGCGACTGAAGCGCACGATCGTGCGCTTCCTCCAGTCTATTACCGGATCATGCGGTGCAAGCCACGGCATGCCCATTACCACGTCGAACTTATCGTCCAGGTCCAGGACGATAACGTGTTCGACAAACACTCGTTGTTTGTACGAGAAGCGCACGTTCACGACGCGCTTCTCGGTCTTTACGATGGCACCTGTTTCCAGTCGTACCTCCAGAAGACTTCGAGGTACATTTACCTCCTCGAAATCAAGTCTCGGCAGGCTTCGTAGTCGAACAAAGTTGTTCGACGCGCCCGAATCTACCAGAGCGCGAAGAGAGTCACTCGTTCTCTTCGAGTAAACCTTCAAGATGACTTGGTTCGGCCTGTCATCTTGTTTCTTGCCGTGAGAGCTGGTCTCACTGGGGGCTGCAGTCCTCAGTGTCGCGTGCCCGATGTCGGCACGCGCGACTGCATTACCAGTAGGGCGCTCCGCGCCTACTGGATGTTCGCGTTTTTTGTTGGTCCGCGGCGATGCCTAGCATCGCCACGACGGCCACCTCCAGGGGGCATGGGAGCTGTGCACTCCCGTGCAAAGTGACCGATCCTTCCGCAACGGAAGCATCGCACGTTGCCTCCCTGCTACTGGTAACCAGCCGTTGTTGCGTTCGAGAGGTCCATTGGTTCCGGACCTCCCGTCCTCGCTACCGGGCGCGGTTGCGGTCTCGGTACATTTACATGGAGTTTAGCCTGCCGCAGGCTAAACTCTTCTTGCATGGCAAGGGTGATTGCAGCTTCGAGAGTACTCGGGTACTCTCGGAAGAGATAGGTCTTCACGGGCCCATCTCTAAGTCCCTTCATGAACGTGACGACCTTAGTCGCCTCGTCAATTGGATTGGTCACGATATTTGAGACCAAATATCGTGCGCGCTGCGCGTAAGCATGAACACCATGCTTACCCTGCTGAAGGTCGAGGAACTCCGCCCTCGACCGGAACTCGTTTTGCGGGGGCTCAAACGCTTGTCTGAGCTCCTCTTTGAACACTTCGTACGTGCTGAAGCACGTAGGGTCGGAGAGTCGGCGTCCGTACGCCCAACTCCTTGCGCGTCCGCCAAGACAGGACATGGCGAATGCGACCTTCGACAGCGGGTCGACGATGCGTCGAGCCGCTATGGCTGTGTCGAGCTCGACAAGCCACCGGAGGAGAGGCTCGCCCTCTCTTCCCACGTAATTGCTCACGCTCAACTTTAATGATTGAGCACGCGGTGTCGTCCCTGACGACGCCGTCACTGAGGAAGCAGCATCGCGCTGCTCCTTCATGATAAATTCTAGAGCAACACCATGTTGCTCCGTCGGCGATAGCGTATGCAGCATCATAGCTATCGCCGCTTCTCCAATGACTGTTGACAGTCGTTGGAGGGCTTCCCACTCTGGGTCAGACAAGTGGGGGCAGTCAGCGCGTGCAACATGCGTTGCAGGCGTGTTGGAGCTCTCCATGGGCACCTCCGTGCTCATGTGGTTCTCGGCTCCGCGTTCGTACACCTCGTACGAACGTCAAGCAGTCGGTCGTTGGACGGACTACAAAGTGCTACCAGGTGTAGCGGGTCTAACTTGACTCACTACTTTTGCTTACACGTTGCGCTACGTGTATGAGGAAGCGTAAGTACATAGTAGTTACTTAGGTTAATTATATTTGAATACACAAATATAATTTAAATCCGATAAGATTCCAAGTGACTTAGAATAGGTAAAATGAGAACTGTATTGTTTGTAAATTGATCTTCCTCCTAAATCTGCTAAAACTGTTTATCATCTATGAAAGGGGTTGGCAGCGGCTGGCTGTCAGAGCCCCGCTAATATGCACGTCTCTAATTGGTAGAAAGATGCTGCTTTCTACCAATAGGATCTTTGGGTAGGTGTGGAACACTCATTGTGGTGGCCCACTTCTATGTATCCATTGGTGTGACTTACACCAAGGTGAGGAAGTATCTAAGACTTTTAACAGATATCCTATCTGTTAAAATCACAAGTGGTTTGTAGCCACTTGTACGTGTAACCCCGTTACACATAGCACAAAGAATTGCGAGATGGCTCTCATTCTTTGCGGAGTATAACTTCCAGGTCGAATACAAACCCGGAAGGTTGAATGTGGTGGCCGACGCGTTATCACGTCGGCCGGACTACTCAGAAGCTGCTGACGTCAATGCCATTGACGCCATGCGAACGAGCACACCCACACCGTCTCTGTTGGACGACGTGAAGGCCACGTACGCGCACGACGCGGACGCGGACGCGAAGCTCTTACTGGTCTATGGCACAGCGCCTTCTGACAAGTCCCGTCAGAAGCTGCCCAAACACCTTCGAGCGCGTGCACACCGCTTTCGTGTGCTCGACGCACTACTGCTTTACAATGCAGTCGACGACAACGCGGATCGCGTTGTCGTGCCAAATGACCATGACCTGCGACTCAGGATCATGTACGAGTATCATGATGCCCCGACTGCGGGACATCTCGGACGTGAGAAGACATACGTCCTTCTCACGCGCGACTTCTACTGGCACCACCAGTATAAGTGGGTGCGCAAGTACATCCGTGCTTGCGAGGTATGCCAACGCGTAAAGCCTGCGCCGTTCGCGCAGGCTCCTTTACAATCACTACCGACTCCGTCGGAGTGTTGGAAGTCCATGTCTTTGGACTTCATCTTTGGTCTTCCCCCGGATAGCGGAGGGAATACCGGTGTTGTGGTCTTCGTCGACCGCTTCAGCAAGATGGTACATCTTGCTGCGGTGCCGGCAGAAGTGACCGCGAAGCAGACGGCCCGTCTGTTCGTCGACATGGTGTTCAAACACCATGGCATGCCGTCCGACATCGTGTCGGACAGAGACCCGCGCTTCACAGCGCACCTGTGGCAAGAGGTGTTTACACTTCTTGGGAGCCAACTTTCAATGTCGACTGCGGATCATCCGCAGACGGACCGTCAAACCGAGCGCGTGAATCGCGTGCTCGTCGACATTTTGAAGAGCTACGCTCACTCGTTCCAATACTGGAGCGAGTGCTTATCGATGGCAGAGTTTGCCATCAATAACTCAGTGCATGCCTCGACCGGGCATACACCGTTCTACGTGAATGCCATGCGGCGTCCACGTCTACCGAGTGTACTCGGAGTGATGGCTCCCACTTTAAGTGGGGGAGGATCTACGACTGCAATACAGCAGCCGCAGAAAACCGCTGACACTTGCACAGTGTCAGCTGCAACAATGAACAAACCACATGAGTCTGCGCAGGGCGCAGACTCCCCCAACAACAAGAACAAAGACCACGGGTTTGCGCAGGGCGCAGACACCGCAAAGAACCACGCAGAGGCAGGGCCTCTAGCGGAGATCGAGCTGAATGACTTCAGCTCGGATGCAATCAACTTCACCACCAAAAGCCAAGCCGTAATTCGGTTTGTCCAAGATGCAATAGCAGCTTCTGTTGACCAACAGAAGCTGAACGCAGACAATGTGGGCAGAGGCAACACAAATGAATTCAAAGTTAGTTCATTGGTTTTGTTAGCTACGCAAAACCTGCCTAAACATGCCGTTTCGGATTTCGGAGCAAGCAAGCTTGCTCCGCGCTTCATCGGGCCGTTCACTGTGTTGGCACGGCACGGCAACGCTTACACGCTAGACATACCGTCTAGCATGCGCCTCCATCCGACCTTTTACGTCGGACGGCTGAAGCCATACCTGCAGCACGAGCCATCTAGCTCGGCTGACCCGAAGCCTCGGCAGGAGCCGAGGCAGAAGCGGAGGAATTGGCCTCGGCGACGAGCAGCCTCTCCTCCAGCGCGCGGACGCGCTGGAGCAACCCCTTCATCTGGGTCCCCAACTCGACCTGGATATTCGAGGTGGTCTGCGAGACCGCCGCGACCTGGGCCTTCTGGTTCGCCAGCTCCTGTTTCAGGGCGGCGAACTCAGCGCCCTGCAGACGCTCCACGGCGGTCACCCGGTCGTGGAGAGACGCGTGCTGATCAACCCGGGGCTGATCATACCCGGGGCGTGTTCCCACCCCCACCGCCGCCGATCCGTGACGCCCGCGGCTCAACCCGCTGGATTGTTGAGCGGGTTGTTGACCATAGTATCCCGAAAACGAACCCTCAAGGGGCTCGTTTTCGTATTCGTTGGAGAGGATTTCCTCCCCATCAAGATACATGGGAGCCGCGGAACGTCTTGCTGGAGGACGTTCCGGAAATGGTGAGGGTGTACGAGGAGCAGTACGCGCTGACACAGCGGAAGTAGTGCGAGCGCTGCGGTCATCGCTAGCGCCCGAACCCTCACGTGCTAAGAATTTAGCACGGGGCTCTTTGAGACTCTCGGGCACACGGAACGACGTGTACCCGTTCAGGTCGCGGTCGCTCAAGCGGACCGCGCCTGGGAAGCACTTCGTGCACTGAAAGCCCTCGGGCACAGCGCACGGCACATTAGCCTCCTCCGCAGCAACGTGGAGTTGCTCCAACTTTCCACGCTTCGAGTACGTCTCGAAGCGATCACGCGCTTGCTTAATCCGATCACGGTAAGCACTCGGCCTCTTGTTGAAGTTCTCAACAAAAGCGCTCCAACTTTGACAAAGTGCCTGCCATTCGGGCACTTTGCTGTGAGAAGATGTCTTCTTGCTTTGAAACCATCGGAGCTCATGGAAGAGTCCGATGTAATAATCGCGCCTTTGATGCGTTTCCGCATCAAAGTGCAGCTTGGCGGCCACGGCGCCATCCTCGATGGTGCTGCATACGTACAGCGGCACCTCATTCGGAGGTACCGAGTTCCCATACCGGTCCGAGATCTCGGACGCGGACGGCATCCAAGGGTCGCGCGCTGCAGGCGCAGCGCGCGGAGAGCCTCGAGCTTTGGAATCACGCGCTGCAGTTGCAGCGAAATCCAACGTCGGCGGCGGTCGCCAGCTGCTGTTTTTCTTATCATCTTAAAATGGGTATTGCTACCCACTTTAGAGAAAGTAACGGTCAGTATAGTGGAGAGCTGCAGTACCCAAATGCCATTCCCTGAGGTAACTAAACCCGAGGTGCAGGTAAGGGAGCCATGTTGCAGAGTCGGGACGGCCTGCCTGGCATCTGTGTACCAACGGGGGAATCTTGACTACATGGCCGTGTCGAGGAACCCACTGAAACCAGTAGTGGGTCAACTTGACTCACTACTTTAGCTTACACGTTGCGCTACGTGTATGAGGAAGCGTAAGTACTTAGTAATAACTTGAGTTGATTATACTTGCGTATACAAGTATAATATAAATCAAATAACGATTCCAAGTAGCTAGTTTAAGGTAAAATGAGAACTGTATTGTTTGTAAATTGATCTTCCTCCTAAATCTGCTAAAACTGTTTATCATCTATGAAAGGGGTTGGCAGCGGCTGGCTGTCAGAGCCCCGCCAATATGCACGTCTCTAATTGGTAGAAAGATGCTGTTTTCTACCAATAGGATCTTTGGGTATGTGGGGACCACTCATTCTTGTAACGGGGTACACGCACAAGTGGCTTGTAGCCACTTGTGCGTATACTGGTGGTGCCAGTAGAAGTCGCGCGTGAGAAGGACGTATGTCTTCTCACGTCCGAGATGTCCCGCAGTCGGGGCATCATGATACTCGTACATGATCCTGAGTCGCAGGTCATGGTCATTTGGCACGACAACGCGATCCGCGTTGTCGTCGACTGCATTGTAAAGCAGTAGTGCGTCGAGCACACGAAAGCGGTGTGCACGCGCTCGAAGGTGTTTGGGCAGCTTCTGACGGGACTTGTCAGAAGGCGCTGTGCCATAGACCAGTAAGAGCTTCGCGTCCGCGTCCGCGTCGTGCGCGTACGTGGCCTTCACGTCGTCCAACAGAGACGGTGTGGGTGTGCTCGTTCGCATGGCGTCAATGGCATTGACGTCAGCAGCTTCTGAGTAGTCCGGCCGACGTGATAACGCGTCGGCCACCACATTCAACCTTCCGGGTTTGTATTCGACCTGGAAGTTATACTCCGCAAAGAATGAGAGCCATCTCGCAATTCTTTGTGCTATGTGTAACGGGGTTACACGTACAAGTGGCTACAAACCACTTGTGATTTTAACAGATAGGATATCTGTTAAAAGTCTTAGATACTTCCTCACCTTGGTGTAAGTCACACCAATGGATACATAGAAGTGGGCCACCACAATGAGTGTTCCACACCTACCCAAAGATCCTATTGGTAGAAAGCAGCATCTTTCTACCAATCAGAGACATGCATATTAGCGGGGCTCTGACAGCCAGCCGCTGCCAACCCCTTTCATAGATGATAAACAGTTTTAGCAGATTTAGGAGGAAGATCAATTTACAAACAATACAGTTCTCATTTTACCTATTCTAAGTCACTTGGAATCCTATCTTACTTAACTTATATTTGTGTATTCAAATATAATTAACCTAAGTAACTACTAAGTACTTACGCTTCCTCATACACGTAGCGCAACGTGTAAGCTAAAGTAGTGAGTCAAGTTGACCCACTACAGGTTTCAGTGGGTTCCACGACACGGCCTTGTAGTCAAGACTCCCCCGTTGGTACACAGATGCCAGGCAGGCCGTCCCGACTCTGCAACATGGCTCCCTTACCTGCACCTCGGGTTTAATTACCTCGGGGAATGGCATTTGGGTACTGCAGCTCTCCACTATACTGACCGTTACTTTCTCTAAAGTGGGTAGCAATACCCATTTTAAGGTGATAAGAAAAACAGCAGCTGGCACCCGCCGCCGATGTAGGATGTCGCGTGCCCTTGCCGCAGCGACTGCTCTTGGGAGCCGCGACTCTGAGGTGCCCACGTCCGCCCGCCAGCGGCGTGGGAAATCTCATACCAATCCGGGGTAAATGGGGCAGATCTCGGCGAAGCCGGGTGACCTGCCTCATATCCGGGCCCGCGATCGTGCATGGGACCAGGGCTTTAGGTGGACGCACCTACTTGCGCTTCTGTGTTCGCGGCGGGTCTAACCAAACCAACCAGCCCGCCGGAGCGAAGCGGAGGCGGGCGGCCCAAACCACTGTGACCAAACCCACACCCACCGCTACGAAGCGGAGGCGCTCGGCTAGTGCTGTACCTCAATGTCAATGCTGTGTTAAAAACAAATCATAGTAGGTAGAGCTTGTCTGTATCGTTGGTCCGCTTAGAGTCACGGCCAGGCAAAATAGCTGTGCAAAATCGACAGCAACGCTATGAAACCCGTTACCGGTACGCAGTCCTCTCAAAATTAGGTAGAAATACCTACCTACGTAATTTGGCCTCAAATAGGTTTTCTGGAAAAGTCTGGTTAGGTAGTTCGATACAAACGGCTCAAAATTCAAATTAGGCATACCCATGGAATTCGTTATTCAAGTGAATTGTCTTACACTTCCGGACAAAATATTACGGCTACCTATTTTTTTGCTATAATTTTTTCTACCGTGGGTTGGCGCTTGCTGTTTAGATAGATGTATGTGTTTCAGACACCCTCAAGAATCATAGTTACGATGAGAAGTTTGCGGAGTTCGAGCTCTGAAGGGAGGTTCCCATACAGAAACCCGCAGCTACGTAAATTCCTAGCGACGCCTTCAGCTAGATCGAGCAAACTGAAGTACTGCAGCGACTGGAATTGGCCTTCCATTGCATGGTTAGTTCGAGCTGTTCCCTGCGGGTTCTCGACTTGCTTCAAGACGCCGAACTCACTCAAAATAAATAGCCCCTACCGGCTCGACCTTCATGTCATCCGGCGCATACAGCAGCTACAGGTACCAGGCAGCTCATCCGAACGACCTGCTCGCTCGATGGTTGAGCTGAGCTGCGTGGCTGAGTCCATGAACAACACGACGCATTTACCTGTACGGGCGAGGGGAGGAGCATATCATTTAGTTATTAGCTGTATTGATAACATGTCTGATTATAAAGCGAAATACATGGACACTCCAATTGTTAAATGTATCGCAGGCAGGACGTGCTTCTGCTCACGCCGGAACCAGCAGCGCTTTGCCGGTGGTAACGGCGGGCCCAAACGATGCAGTGCAACGTACATTTTCGCGGCCAAACGCTTGACAGAATATGCATCATGCCTCGGTAATTTCTCCATCAACAGCACTTGAACTCAAAGATTGAAGGCCAAGCTCAGCCTCGTATTTGGGGATCCATTTTTGTCGCTGCTCCAGAGGGGTGGTTTTAGTTTGCACAAGGGCAGTGTTAAGAAGAAGACGACGAAGAATGAAGTTGATTAACTGGGAGTTAGGCTTGTCGTAGTGATGGCAAAGTGAAAGCTAAATCAAACCTAAGGTTGAGGTATCCGCACACGGGTAATTGCGAGTTGGACATCGTCACCAACTGGTTCAGGAAACCCCAGCCGGCGCAAAACTGTCCTGATCTCGTCACTATCAAGATTGAACTCGGTTGATCCGCGATAGTAGTGCAGGTAGTGTTGCTGAAACGAGCAGCTCAAACGGGGAATGTTTGGGCTGATCGCACGTACACCGTGGAAAAAGATATCATTCCGGAGACGCCACAGCGCGTGGAACACAACGGCTGTGTGGATGCGCCATAAAATAAGAATCTCACGAAGATGGCGCCAGTCGTCGTGGACATCGCGGCCGGACGGGAAGATCAACAGCCTCCACCCCAGGGAGCATCGAAAGCTGGGGCCCATGGCTCCCATATCTTGCGCCATAACCCCTGGACGGGGTCACACTCGAAGAAGCAATGGGTAGCAGTCTCGATAGCGTGGGAGGACAGTTTTACCATAGCGATTTGCACCGGTGACTTTAGCCTGTGATGCGCTCTGGTGGTCTCCACGAGCACGATTCTTATACCCTCGCCTTGGTCCTTTTGTCTTCCCCTTTCGTGCTAGGAGGTGTAGAGCGCCAATAGGTGGAATGAGCAGGCAACGACGCGGATACACTGCGAGTTGAGGTGGTTTTAGGCCGATTCGGAATTAGGCATTTTGGAAAATCAGGATTAGGCATTCTGCACTTTCTCCACACACACTACATAATTTTGAGAGGCCTGTCATTCTCAACCGGCTCCCTGGCTTGAGGAGCCGGTTGAGTCTCAACCGGCTATGCTGCCCCATGCGTCGTCGATGTGAGCGTCGGGAGCAAGAATTGTCGCTCGTTCGTCATGCGTCCAAGTTGCAGCACGGCGTGGGCGAGGGACGCGTGAGGACCCACCACTCACAGCACACCAGGTGCTGCTTCAAACCTTGAACCATCAGTGACATCAACGGTGAAATGCACTCTAAGCGCTGTTCACGAGCGAGCTTCCGACTACATGTACATGTACTATTATCAGCCATAGGTTGTTTGCATGTGCAGAGCTGCCAGCACCCATTCCCCCATGTTAGAACACTTTTGAATGCAATTGCTGTCACCATCTGTCTGGGAGCAAGGATTTCCTTTCGATTGGACCCTTGTCATCTGGGGCGTAACCATTCGATTGGACCCTTGTCATCTAGCCCATGTTAGAAAGCTTTTGATGCAAATTGCCAGCAATTTGCATCAAAAGCGTTCTAACATGGGGAATGGGTGCTGGCAGCTCTGCACATGCAGACAACCTATGGCTGATAATAGTACATGTACATGTAGTCGGAAGCTCGCTCGTGAACAGCGCTTAGAGTGCATTTCACCGTTGATGTCACTGATGGTTCAAGGTTTGAAGCAGCACCTGGTGTGCTGTGAGTGGTGGGTCCTCACGCGTCCCTTGCCCTCGCCGTGCTGCAACTTGGACGCATGACGAACGAGCGCCTATTTTTGCTCTCGACGCTGCATGAGCCGGTTGAGACTGAACCGGCTAATGCAGAACGGACCTCAGGCCAGGGAGCCGGTTGAGAATGGATGTACCAGTAACGGGTTTCATAGCGTTGTTGTCGATTTTGCACGGCTATTTTGCCTGGCCCTGACTCTAAGCGGACCAACGATACAGACAAGCTCTACCTGCTATGATTTGTTTTTAACAAAGCATTGACATTGAGGTACAGCATTCTGCGTGAATATGTACATGTAAGGGACGCCAGATATAGATACTGTGCGTTCCGAAAGTATGCATATTTTTATTGAATTAGTGAAGTATATATTTCATGTTAGTTTTGCGGACAAGTCGCCAATGATTCCAATAGTGGTGTATCGTCGCGGGACTAACCTGACTCCAGGCCGTCTCGCACCACAGTAGGGAAGGAGGAGGTCGACTTTGTGTGGAGCGATCCAAAGCAAGGAGCATTTTCTGAAATAGTACTTGCCTCGTAGATGGAGACGGGTACAATTAATAGTCTGTGATACTTATTAAGTATCACAGTCTATTAATTGTACCCGTCTCGTATTCGCACAGAATACTGCGCCTCGTTTTGAGCTCTACAACGGGTGTAAGAGGCAATAAAATGTGTATTCCAGTGGAAACGTGAAAGATGGGTGGTAAACTAAGGGTGCGTTGGGAAGCACACAGCGTGCCGGTCGACAATTTCGAGTAAAAAAATCTATTTCCGTATCGGCGAATTCGGCATGCTGACGGAAGCTTAGTTTGTGCCAAAGCACACTAGGTCACTTGCGTAGCACATAACCACGTATCCCGAACTTGTCAAAGTGCAAGACTGACAAGTTCGGGATATGATCTCTGAAATTTATTTCAGGGTTGAGGAGCGATTGGAACCCCTGGTTTGATTAATCTATTAGGCCATGCCTGGCCAATTTGCTTCATATGTTCATGTGCTGCCTTCACTATTCTAGTACGAATGATGCTAAATATTAGAAAACCCAAAATTTCAGAGCTTCTTCGGGTCGGAGGCACGCCTTCGTAGCTATGTGCTACACAAGTGGCCTACATGTAGGTAGTATGCTTTGGCACAATCCCGCACAATTAGAACTTCCGTGTCAGCATCATCTAAGAATCAAATTAGGGCAACAGACAAAATATTTGCTACCTGCAGCCACGAAGCATCCCGCTGGCTACGACTCGCATCAGTGTGTTCGAAGAAGCACACTCTTGTATAAGTACAATTACTTCGTAAGAGCGAAAAATGCGCCCTTTCGTCTCGAAAGTGAAAAAAAATCGTGTTTTGCTCTTCCTGCTATGTTGCAGTTCGCGAGGGAATATTTACATGTAATCAGACGTAATCGACTACAACCAAACGTTAACACGGAATTATGCTGGTTGTATTGGATTCCATGTGTACCATTAATTTGGTAAATTAGAACCCGTGGCACGGTTTGATTCTCATCAGACATAACCAATGTGCATCGCAGCTGTCGCGCGTATTCTAGTCAGCGGGGTAAAGTATTAATACCTGTATCGTTGTTAGGCGACGCCTTCGACGCATTTCCCAATTTGCAGCCTTCCCACTCCCTAGAAGTCCAAAATGGTGTCAACTGCGTCCCTCATCTCGGCCACGGCTATTGCGGTGGCTGGATGCCTTACCACCCAAGTCCAAGGTCATGGCTACATGCTCATCCCGTTGACGGAGTTCAAGGGAGGCAAAACAAGGGGGGATTGGGTCGTCCAGATTCCCCCGCAGTTCGACGCGAACTGGGACTCCGTCAAATACGGCCCGGGGCTCAGCGCGATTTACGCCAAAGCAGCGAAGGAGGCCGGATACACCAACATCCGCAAGTTGCTGGACAGCGACACCAGCCTGTACGGAGAAGACTGCGGCTACTCAGACCCCAACGCCAAGCCGAAGAACCCGCCGACGGATGGCACAGCCACCTTCGAGCGTGGGCTTGCTCACCCCGTACGTACTAATTTACGTTTCTTGTTCTTTGCAAGGAGCAGAACTCACATCTAATCTTCTGCTTTGATTTTTTTTCTGTCCGTAGGGGCCCTGCGAAATCTGGCTGGACGACAAGATGGTGCTGCACAACGACGACTGTGCCCAGGCCTTCAGCACCAAGAACTATATGAGCATCAAGTCGAAGTTCAAGCCGGTCGACTACTCGTCGTGTTCATCGAGCGGCTGTATGTTCCGCTTCTACTGGCTCGCGTTCCAGTTGGGCCCTAACAGCAAGAGCAAATACTCCTGGCAGATCTACAGTACGTTACCGTATCGCACCGAAATGGCGAGTGAGAGCTGCGCTAACGAGTCCTTGTGTTGTGCTACACAGAGAACTGTATCCCGCTGACGGGACCGGCTGCGGGTCAAACCAGCACATTTGCATCTAACACAACGCAATCGGCGGATGAGTCTTCGGCTGGTTCCTCAACTACGGAGACCCCCGCTGCGAACCCTCCAGCTAGCGGAGATCAAACCCCTCAAGCGCCGACATCCACAGATGCTCCCGAGAAACAAGCTAGTAAGAGTGCGGCGGACACACCGGCTCCCGAGACGCAAGCTAGTGAGGACACACTGGCTCCCGAGACGCAAGCTAGTGAGAGTGCGGCGGACACACCGGCTCCTATCACGCCTACTACGACGGAAAACTGCAAGGCTCCTCAGAGGAAGCGCGCGTAGATTGCAGTATGCGAGGTTGACTCTTGCCCAAACTGGAACAAGACGTGAGTTCACTGAATGTAGTTCGAGATAAAGTTTCGTATCAACCAAGTTACGATTGAAGACGAGTTTCCTCAACCACTCAAAGGTTCGTCTTACATCAGTCGTTTTGACCACTGGATAGGATTCTCATTATCATTTACGGAGCTGGCCTGCTTTTTGGTAGAAGGACAAGAGAGTCCATTCGTCAATGAGATCATGTCGGTGGGCGAGTCAAAGAGCGCAATCAAATAGCAAATTCTAACAGCTTAATTTATGTTGAGGTTGCACTTCGCTGTTTGATCGACTGGATCCGGACCGCGAGGCAGACGGCCTGCGCGTGCTGGCACGTGCCACCGGGGTCTGTGGTCGAAGATGGGAAGATCTCGCAACCTGATTGGATGGACTATCTATGATACTGGAATGTGATTGGACGACAACTGCAATTTGGGTGCTTATGATTTGCATGTGTTGAGTCAACCGTTTTGAGCCGCAGCCGTGACTAGGCGGAGACTGGCAACTTCGTTTGGACCGCAGCCGAGATCGTTTGGACCACATCTACAAGCCTCACCTACTAGGGAGCATTGCATACAGTAGGGACTGCTAGCTGGTAAAGACACTAACCTAAATCGAGCTCACTTTCGGATTTCCTTCCAACTACTAACTCGACTACCAAGCCTCATTCGCACACTATCAATTATTTAAAGAATGTCGACGCGCCTGAGCTGCAGGCTGCAGCTCTTCCTGGCGACGAACGACCGTGACGTGGCTTCAGTACGATTCGGAAGTTGTTAAGAAGCTGACGCAGAGGAAGAGGAAGGATGCTGTGAACGAAGAGGTGACACATGAGAACCAGGAGTTACCGGTGACGTGTGATCTCCAGACGGTGTTAGCGGGTATGTGTGAACCATCCGCAGGTGAAATTCTTATGCTCGTGAAAGTGCCTTAAGTTGTATCACCAAACAAACGTGCTCGCTTGACAAATAACCAGGAAATTGAGGATGCACCTCAGATTAAAACTCAAACTGTGCTCTACGTGACGCTGCGCGCTGCGATGCTGGCGAAGTGTGGCTTAGAATCTGATGGTGATTTGATCTGTGATTGCCGTTCTCAAGTGGAGGGTCTCTAGAACTTTTGAACGATGCAATCGTTGCAATGAACCCCAGGGGTTGTATTTCGGTTCCCCCTGGCACAGACAAATCCACGACACCGTTAAGTTTTGCGACTTCTTTGGGCCTCGAGGAATGGAGCGTCGTCTGGATTCATTTGAACACGGTATGGGACACCCGAAGAAGTCGACGAGGAATGAGCAAAAATAAAACGTTGGATTGACCAACTTCAACAGTAGCGCGTCGCGAGTCCTCTGTCGAGGCCTCATCGCGCGCGAGCTCTTTCAGCCTCCGACAATAGAAGAATGGAATGTATTTCGGTTAAATATCATAATTGGGGCGAGCCCCCCCCTATAATGATGTGTTTTACGACATGTATTAGGCTTTTTACAGAGGTAAAGATATAAGTTTTGAAAAATGGTTAGGGTTTATTTCTATCATCGCTCCCCGGGGCCAAAACCGGCGATTTTCCTCTGTATTTGACTACTCTCTCGGACAGTTGGTCAATACGATGCGCAAGCAAGCTGAGGAAGACAAGGTACTACCCCCGCTAGGAAGGATGTAACTGACTCTATACCGAGGATCCGTTTTTATGGCGACGGTAAAGGCTCCGAGTAACAGAAGAGATCCGAATAAGCATAATTTGCTACAATTTGTAGGATAATTAATAAATCGCTGTCCCACTAGCGACTGGTCACGGCTCCGATTAACGGAGCAGACACCTAACTTTTAGCCGTTTCAGGTACTAATTACCCTTTTTTGTCTCGCGAAAAGTAATACGTAAAAACGCTGGATGGCATTCAGTCGTTTGGTAAGAAAGGTCTGACCAACGTACTGTTTTAAAATAATTGAGATGGGTGGTATCAAGATCGACCATTTCCGTTATCGCCGTCTGCTGCCCAGTTCGCGTCGCTTTAGGCCTCCTGCGTCCGGATCTCGTGCTCGCTGCGGTGCTCGCTGCGTATGACCTCTGTCAGCAGGTGCAGTTCGCAAGACACTCTTCAGGACCGAGCCCGTATGTATCAAGATTTCCTGAGGGTTGCAAGTGCAACCAAGTACGGCATCTTGACCACCGACCGCCGACTTCCAACCGTCGTACGAGACTGACTAGAGTGCACCGCAAGATCAACGCACGGATGATTTGCTGGGGAGCGGCGCCAGCTCAGTGAGCGAGTGAGTGAAAGCACTAAGAGACAGAAACACGTGAAGTCGCTGAATGTGACGTGGACGTCCGTCTGCCAATGAGATGGCATAGGACTCCCACGTCAATTGCTAATGCATACCTTTCTGTTTACGCTGTACAGCGTAATAAAACATTGCATGGTTTATATTCGTTACATGCTATCCTACTGGTCAATATCAAGAATAATCATGATTATGGGACGCATAAACATGGAGTTTCATGCGACCTCATTGGCTAAAAATCCTTGAGATGTGCAAGAATCAAGTTTTCGAGCCGAACTTTTGATTATGGGACGCGAGTCGCATATTTGGATCAAGCTACGTTTTGGATTAGTAGATTCTCATTGGTAAATCAGGATAGAATTAGGATCTGAGATTGATAGACTTTAGGATGGGACCCGGATACTTGTTTGCGTGTCCAGGTCGCCAAGAACTACTGGTTGTGCGGCGGCAATGAGCCGACGCCAAACTAACGATTCAATCAATCACTTTTCAACTTCCAATCTTCCTCTCAAGTGTTCGACGGGCGCCCGCCACTGCGCCCTCAAGCTTCGGGTCTTCGCATCGGTTTGTGTGACATAGTAGCACTTGCCGTGTCAAGCCTCGGTTCAAGTTCAAGAAAGGTTTACTCGTGGCCACATCGTGGGAAGCGAGTTTTACCTGTGACTATTGGAGCCAGCCACATCGTGAGGAAGCTCTAGGTTGCGAACGTGCAGCTTTTGAGGAGCACACTTCGAAGAAGTGGGTACATTATCACTCCGTGTGGCCGGTGGAAATACCACGTAGGGGCTTTGCCTCCGCCTAGATCGGATTGTACCTAACCTTCGCTGTGTGCTGGGCTTTCACTAGAAGCCGGTTTAGCACCAGGGCGCCTGCATTGTGTCTGCGAAAGCGGAACTTTGTAGAAGTATAACGGTCCTTGGTTACCCGGTGGTAGTCCCTTGCCTCTTTTTTCGATCTTTGGAGTCGGTCTATGGCCCGCTACAAGAAGGGTCACAACCAAAGCAGTAAGAGGAAGCATCAGAAAGCGAGTGACGTCAAAGTATCATCGACGTCCACTCCTGCTCCTCCACCTGTTACGGCGATTGACACCAGTCTTTTCTTCTCGCCAGCCGAGGCGGAGAGTTTCGCTAAACTTCAAGTGGATCTCCTCCGCCAGGTCAAAACGGCTAAGCGGGTTTTGGGCAAGTTTCGCAAAGAGACTTTCTGGATCAAGGACGAGAGCATCGAGGCCCAGGTTGATCGCCAACTTAACCTGGCGTTTCTGAACCTTTTGGAGTGCCAAGACAACCTTGCTGCGAAGCTTAACAGCCTTATTCGCCAGAAACCGCAGCAACACTAAGTTGTAAAACAATTTTTGAGCTTTTACTTCCTTTTCCGTTTTATTTCGCCGTATTTTACGGATCACTCACCGAAAAGTCCATCTGTCCTACCCCTAATGACTATGACAAGAAGTAGTGCAGCTGAGAGTGAATCGCCCAACCCGCGGCAACGCCAAGTGCCACGGACAGCTCAAACGGAGGCGGCGACGCCGCAGGAAGCTCACCACGAAGTCCCACCCGCCGGAACGGCAAACGTTGCACCTGACGCAATGTCAATGCAACAGTTAATGATCTGGTTAACGCAACAACAGCAAATGTATCAGACGCAGATGCAAACGCAATTTCAGATGCAAATGCAGCAAGCCAATAACCGTTTTGAACACTTGCTCGCATCGCAAGGTGAACGACGGAAGAAGGATCCTCCCATGTATGAAGGGAAATTCGGTGAAGATTTGGAACTATGGATCTTTGCCATGGAGGAATATTACGCTAACAAGCGCGGATTGATGGAGGCCGATACGTCCGATTTTGTGACCATGATATCCAGCAGTTTAGGTAAATATGTGCTAAACTGGTATCGCGCTTTTTCGTCAGATTGTGAAGCGGCAGGAGTTCCCAAAACATGGCAATTTTTTAAGGCGAAGCTACGTGAACGCTTTCGTCCCAACGACTTTGAATACAATCTACGTGAGCGATTGTTTCAGCTGAAACAACACGGGACCATCCATGAATATGTGTCATCGTTTCAGGATCTGATGTCTCAATCCGAGTTGGAGATTTCGGAGATGGAGAAGCGGTTCTACTTTCAGAACGGACTTCGGCCGGAGACAGCGAAAAAGGTGATGGAGCTCAGTCCAAGATTCTTGCATGAAGTAATTGAGATTGCAACGAATTTCGCGTTTGCTCACTATGGAGGACTCTCGGCAAAGACCACGGCGAATCACCAGCCTTCTTCGAAAGCGGCATCATCTGTGAAACCAGCGGCTAACAATACAAGCAAGCCGCCGGAGCGAAAGCTGTCACCGAAGAGTGGACCAAAAGAGGATTGGCGAAAGTCAGCTACTTGTCATAATTGTGGACAAGTCGGTCATATCAAGCCGCAATGCAAGTCCACCAAGGAAAGCAATCACTATGTTGGCGGATCATTCTACGCCATTTTGGAAGTGAAAGCTTTAGCCTACAATCAGGAGGAGGCAGCGACTGACGTCTCAATATTCGTCGACAATGGAAGCAGCCTCAACGGTGTCACTGAAGATCTAGCTGTACGGCTTCAGCTGGACATCAAGGAGCATCCTGACGACATGATGACAGTTCGTCTAGGATACAACCAGACAGTGCAAAGGCCAAGACGTACCGTCGAAATGATGTTGCAGATTCCGGATTTCCCGGTGACGTGTGACACGTTTACGGTCATGCCTGTCCCGGAGGATAAGGATGTGCTTCTCGGAATGAAGTGGCTTCGGGAGAATAACCCGGACATCGATTGGGAACGTTTACTATTGCGCCCGCGTACAAGGACTGAGGAACCCCAGGCTCTTCAATTGGTGGTACCTAACAGACCTCGAATGCGTATGATCGGAGGCCGTCGTTTCAAGAATGCAAACCAGAACCGCGAAATCTTCCATTACTACCGTCGGCATGGTCACAAGGGTGCGTTCGGTGAAACGAAACTGATCACAACGAAGCAATTTCTGAAGGAACTCCGCAAAGAGAAGGATATCGAAGCTGTGTTTGTTGTCAATCCACACGACTCAGAAAAGGCTGAGCGTTTTAAACAACAAGGATGGGAGGCACTGGTGAACAACCCCGCATATGAAGTCTTGCTCAAGTATCGCGATACTGTGTTTCGCACTGAGATGCCAAATACCACACCCCCTGTCCGCGAAGGGATTGAACACGAAATTCAACTCCAGCCGGGAACACAACCGATTTCGGTGAAACAATGGCGCCAAAGCCCGGAGCAGCGAACGGTGATCCAGGATTGGACGAAAGAGATGGCACAGGCAGGTGTTATTCGACCTAGCACCTCTACATTCAGCGTTCCGACGTTCTGCGTCAAGAAGCCCGTGGGTTGGCGCATTGTGCACGATTATCGTCAACTCAATAGTGCCACCATTTTGCCAGCGATACCGATGCCGAGAAAGGAGGACACATTTGATGCGATGGGCGGTAGTTACTGGTTCTCCTCCATGGATCTCTTGTGGGGATACTATCAGGTTAAACTTCGTGAAGCTGATATTCCATTTACTGCTTTCTCGACGCCCGATGGGCTGTTTGAGTATCTTGTAACCCCGATGGGTTTGAGCGGTAGTCCGGGCACATTTAACAGGCTGTTACAGCGAGTGTTCAGTGACTTGCGCGATGTGATGCGCATCTATTTTGACGACATCTACGTTTTTATGCAAGACAAGGACGTGCAGGTGCATGTCGACGCGTTGGACAGAGTGCTTCAACGGTGTCAAGAACAGCAATTGTACGTAAAATTGTCGAAGTGTCAATTCTGCGTCGAAGAGATCCCCTGTCTCGGTGACTTTGTGGGTCGTCATGGTGTTCGAATGGACCCTGGCAAAGTGCGCGTCATCTGCGACTGGCCGGTTCCACGAACCAAGAAACAAATGAAAAGCTTCTTAGGTACGACGGTCTACGTCTCGCGGTTTTGCGCCGACTTCGCACAATTTGCAGGCCCACTGCACGAAAGTACTAAGGGTTTACGCCCAAAGGAAACGTTACACTTGTCTGAGCATCAGTTGGAATGCTTCCATGAACTCAAACACCGTCTCTACACCCCTCCTGTACTACATACAACTTCCTGATTTCGACAAACCGTTCGGTATTCGTATGGATGCCTCGAATTTTGCCATAAGGGGGAGTCTTGTTTCAAAACGAGGGAGGGTTGGAGCATCCGATTGCATAAAAAGGACGCAAAATGAAACCAGCGGAACTCAACTACCCTGTTCGTGAGCAGGAGTTACTAGCTATCATGCATGCCCTTCGTGTGTGGAGAGTTTACCTTCTTGATCGCCCATTTACCGTGGAGACAGACCACAAGAGCATCGAGACTATATTGACGCAAAATACAACCAATCGTTGTGTTGCGCGCTGGTTTAACGTGCTAGCTGAATTCCAACCGCAGTTCAAGTGGATTCCAGGAGAAAGTAACCAAGTGTCGGATGCAATGTCCCGAAACCCACTCTTTGAGCATAAAGCCGCTCAGGTTAGTCTCAGTGAGCTCACTGAAGCTGCTCGAAACCGTGAAACTGTTACTAGTATCCAAACGCCAAGTGCGACTGTGACGCACTCGGCCAAACAACTGTACTCTACCGACCGGAGAGTTCAGGAGTTGTTGCAGAGTATTTCTAGTGGTAAAGAGGTACCACGCTACTCTGTGAAGAATGGATTGTTATTTTACCAAACGAGAGATGATGAAAATGCTCGACTGGTAATTGCGGATAATGAAGATCTGAAGAACCGTGTTATTTGTGAAAACCACGATGAGGTCACGGCAGGTCACTCCGGATACTTTAAGACATACTTGGGTGTCCAGAAAAAGTATTACTGGCCCCAGATGTCGAAATACATTCAACGCTATGTCAACACGGGTGAACGTCGTCAGCGGAATAAGGCACGCCAAACGAAGCCGCCCGGACTACTACAGCCTTTGGGGATTCCAGGAGGTAGATGGGTTGATGTGTCGATGGACTTTATGATTGCACTGCCGAGCACGGAAACCGGAAAAGATGCCATTATGGTTATTGTGGACCGGTTGACGAAGCGTGCGAAGTTCATCGCAACCAATACGAATGCGACAGCAGAAGAGACTGCTGCGCTATTCATGGTCAATTATGTGAAAGACCATGGCGTGCCGAAATCGATCATTTCAGACAGAGACTCCAAATTTACGTCCAAGTTCTGGCAAGAAGTGATCAAGACTTTGGAGACGACCCACAATCTGTCGTCTGCCTTTCGCCCACAGACTGATGGTCAGACCGAACGTACTAATCGGTTTATTGAAGACTATCTTCGGGGTGTTGTAAACCCATTCCAAAATAACTGGGATGAATATTTGCATCTCGCTGAATTCGCGTACAATAGACGTGTTCATTCCTCAATCGGTATGTCACTGTTCGAGGCTGATCTGGGTTATGTGCCCTATATGCCAGATGATGTGGCTAGGGACCCGAAATTTGAACAGTTGCACAAATCGGCGCAAGAATTTCTGCTCAAGCAAGATGTAATTTGAAGATGGCACAAGATGCAATGAGTGAAGCCCAAACTCGTATGAAGTCTTACTACGACAAGAACAGGCTTGCTCAAGACTTCAAACCTGGAGATATGGTACTCCTAGATGGACGAAACTTGGACATTCGTCATAAAGGCTTCGCACAGTCAAAGAAGATCGCACCGCGGTTTATTGGACGTTACCCGGTTGTGAAACAAATTCATCGTGACTCATACGAGCTGAAGTTATCGAAGGGTCTCAAGTTGCATCCCGTATTTCACACCTCATTGCTCAAGCCGTATCGCAGTGATGAATCACGGAGCCAAAGTGTGAACAAAGTGATTTTGAAGGACGGTACGGAAGGTCAACTTGTGCGCGAAGTCATTGGTCATCGTAACAAGCAGAAGAAACTCCAATACCGGATTTGGTGGCTTGATGAATCACGCGAAGAAGCAACGTGGGAACCAGTAGAGAACCTGAATCAGATTCCAGGTTTCATTGACAAGTACTGGGAAACGAAGAAGAGAAAGCCAGCTTCGAAATAGCGGGGTCTTCTTGGAAGGGAGGTCATGTGACGTGGACGTCCGTCTGCCAATGAGATGGCATAGGACTCCCACGTCAATTGCTAATGCATACCTTTCTGTTTACGCTGTACAACGTAATAAAACATTGCATAGTTTATATTCGTTACATGCTATCCTACTGGTCAATATCAAGAATAATCATGATTATGGGACGCATAAACATGGAGTTTCATGCGACCTCATTGGCTAAAAATCCTTGAGATGTGCAAGAATCAAGTTTTCGAGCCGAACTTTTGATTATGGGACGCGAGTCGCATATTTGGATCAAGCTACGTTTTGGATTAGTAGATTCTCATTGGTAGATCAGGATAGAATTAGGATCTGAGATTGATAGACTTTAGGATGGGACCCGGATACTTGTTTGCGTGTCCAGGTCGCCAAGAACTACTGGTTGTGCGGCGGCAATGAGCCGACGCCAAGCTAACGATTCAATCAATCACTTTTCAACTTCCAATCTTCCTCTCAAGTGTTCGACGGGCGCCCGCCACTGCGCCCTCAAGCTTCGGGTCTTCGCATCGGTTTGTGTGACACTGAACGACTTGATCGCGGTGATGATCATCGCCCCCGCTTTCGTCACCAAGGAATGCGTCGTAGCACGCCCGCACGCTTGGTCTCACAGGAGCTGGTGGCGGAGTTTGTGGATGCGTACGCTACAAGACATTCACTCGCTCTAGCTGCTCGAGACGCTTAAGACGGATGGGAAACCTCTGTGGCGAACATCTACGACGACATTCTTACCGAACTCGGAAGCCGAGTTTTCTATGATCGAACACTCCATTGGATATTCGAGCGGATCGCTCTGGTCGACAGTGAAGCGTGGAGAAATCGATGGTGGTTGCTGTAGTGGGCCTACTTTGGCTCACTACTTTAGCTTACACGTCGCGCTACGTGTATGAGGAAGCGTAGGAGTTTATTAATAATTTGAATTAATTATACTTGAGTCCACAAGTATAATATAAATCAAATAAAACACCAAATAGGTAGTTTAAGGTAAAATGAGAACTGTATTGTTTGTAAATTGATCTTCCTCTAAAATCTGCTAAAAACTGTTTATCATCTATGAAAGGGTTGGCAGCGGCTGGCTGTCAGAGCCCCGCTAATATGCATGTCTCTGATTGGTAGAAAGATGCTGCTTTCTACCAATAGGATCTTTTGGGTATGTGTGGACCACTCACTGTGGTGGTCCACTTCAATGTATCCATTGGTGTGTCTTACACCAATGTGAGGAAGTATCTAAAACCTTTAACAAATATTTATCTGTTAAACCATAAGCGGCAATTGCCATGCACAAGTGACAGTTGTCACTTGTGACCGTTAATCATGCACAAGTGACTGTTGTCACTTGTGTGTGTAACCCCGTTACACCATCCCCCCGTTAAGCTTAGACGTGTCGGTATCGACACGTCAATTAATATTGACTGCTTGTCAATTGTTTGTGCTGGGGATTTCCGTGCTCATCTGCAATGAGCACGATCAAGTTGAAGACCACCATTGCAACAGAGTGTAAACTCTCTGTTGCTGAGTACAATGCGCGGTAGCGCGAGGTGCGCCGCTATCACGGGGACAGACAACACAGTGTCTGTGTATGATTCTTCGATGTCGACCACGTCTATGCGTCGACATCTCTAAGCGAATTTCTGTTTCTTACCGTGATCGGGTAAGCAAGCGCCAAAGCACTTCGAGTCCTTCTCGAAGTGGCAAGTATTAACAACTCCACGCTGTTGCGGTGGAGGCTGGTGTCCGTCCAGGCGGCGGTGCATATTCGCAACCGCGACCACAACAGGTATACTATATGTATACCTGAGAGCTTCAATGATCTCCGTGCTAATTATCTAGCACGCGAGTCGTCAGGCGTTGTAGATTACTACAGCGCTCGCACTACCTTCTTGCTGGTAGTGCGTGTTGGGTTTCGTACTCCTTCACCATGTGCGGAACGTCTTCCATCAGGACGTTCCGTGGTTCCCACGTGTCGTGTTGGGGAGGGAAACCTCTCCAACGAATGCGAAAACAATCCGGACCTCGGATTGTTTTCCTATGATCAACAATTCACTGGACGATCCAGCGAATTTCTCCGCGTGCGTCTCGCAGCGGTGGCGGAGGTGGTGGAAACACGCTCCGATGGTCAACGCCGTGTTGACCTTCATCTCGTGTTGCTCCACGACCAAGTGACGGTCGTGGAGTACTTTCAGAGCGCGGCGGTTGCCGCTCTGTTCCTTCGTGTCCCGGCTCTGGCGGTCTCCCAGACCGCCTTGAACGTGCCGGTCGGGCTGTAGGCCCGACTGTATTAACTGCTCCAGCGCGACTACGCGCTGGAGAGGAGGGTTTCCCCTGTCGAGTCTGTCTCTTCGGGTCAGACGAGCCACTTGGCTCGTGCTGGAGGTATGGCTTTAACCGCCCGACATAAAATGTCGGGTGGAGCCGCATGCTAGACGGTATGTCTAGCGTGTACGCGTTACCGTGGTGTGCCATCACCGTGAATGGCCCGATGAAACGCGGAGCAAGCTTGCTTGCTCCGAAATCCGAAACCGCATGTTTAGGCAGGTTTTGAGTAGATAACAAAACCAATGAATCCACGTTGAATTCATTTGTGTTGCCCCTGCCAATATTATCGGCGCTCAGCTTCTGTTTATCCACAGAAGCTGCAATCGTGTCCTGGACAAACCGAATTACGGCTTGTCTTTTATTGATAAAGTCAATCGCATCCGAGCTGAACTCGTTCAGCTCGCTCTCCGCTAGAGGCCCGGCCTCTGCGTGGTTCTTCGCGGTCTCTGCGCCCTGCGCAGACCCGTGGTCCTTGTTCCTTGTGGAGTCTGTGTTCTGCACAGACTCGTTTTCCTTGTTCTGGGGGTCAGCGCACTGCGCTGACCCTTGGTTCTTCCTGCCAAGGTCTGCGCCCCGCGCAGACCTGGTTGTCTTGTTCCTTGTTGTCGCGGCTGACACTGTGCAGGTGTCAGCGGCTTTTTGCGACTGCTGTGTTGCAGTCGTAGATCCTCCCCCACTTAAAGTGGGAGCCACCACTCCGAGTAAACTCAGCAGACGGGGATGCCGCATGACATTCACATAAAACGGTGTATGCCCGGTCGAGGCATGCACCGAGTTGTTGATGGCAAACTCTGCCATCGATAAGCACTCGCTCCAGTATTGGAACGAGTGAGCGTAGCTCTTCAAGATGTCGACGAGCACGCGATTCACGCGCTCGGTTTGACCGTCCGTCTGCGGATGATCCGCAGTCGACATTGAAAGTTGGCTCCCAAGAAGTGTAAACACTTCTTGCCACAGGTGCGCTGTGAAGCGCGGGTCTCTGTCCGACACGATGTCGGACGGCATGCCATGGTGTTTGAACACCATGTCGACGAACAGACGGGCCGTCTGCTTCGCGGTCACCTCTGCCGGCACCGCAGCAAGATGTACCATCTTGCTGAAGCGGTCGACGAAGACCACAACACCGGTGTTCCCTCCGCTGTCCGGGGGAAGACCAAAGATGAAGTCCAATGACATGGACTTCCAACACTCCGACGGAGTCGGTAGTGATTGCAGTGGAGCCTGCGCGAATGGCGCAGGCTTCACGCGTTGGCATACCTCGCAAGCACGGATGTACTTGCGCACCCACTTATACTGGTGGTGCCAGTAGAAGTCGCGTGTGAGAAGGACGTAAGTCTTCTCACGTCCGAGATGTCCCGCAGTCGGGGCATCATGATACTCGTACATGATCCTGAGTCGCAGGTCATGGTCATTTGGCACGACAACGCGATCCGCGTTGTCGTCGACTGCGTTGTAGAGTAGCAGTCCGTCGAGCACACGAAAGCGGTGTGCACGCGCTCGAAGGTGCTTGGGCAGCTTCTGACGGGACTTGTCAGAAGGCGCTGTGCCATAGGCCAGCAAGAGCTTCGCGTCCGCGTCGTGCGCGTACGCGGCCTTCACATCATCCAACAGAGATGATGTGGGTTTGCTCGATCGCATGGCGTCAATGGCATTGACGTCAACAGCTTCTGCATAGTCCGGCCGACGTGATAACGCGTCGGCCACCACGTTCAATATTCCGGGTTTGTATTCGACCCGGAAGTTATACTCCGCAAAGAATGAGAGCCATCTCGCCATTCTTTGTGAAATGTGTGGCGACTTCACTGCGGTGCGCAGTGAAGCATGGTCGGTGTAGACCACAAATGGTCTACTCCCAAGCAAGTACACTCGGAACTTTGCGAGTGCATACTTCATGGCAAGGAGTTCCTTGTCATGCACCGGATAGTTGCGCTCAGCTGGCTTCAGCTGACGCGATTGGTAGACGACACGATCACGGCCCTCGTGATCGTGCTGTATTAACGCGCATCCGATCGCGAAATCGGATGCGTCACACACTACGTGAAATGGGCGATCTTGGTCAGCCACTGCCAAGATCGGCGCCTCAGTCAAGCCCCGCTTGACTGCATCGAATGCCTTTTGGCAATCGGGTGTCCAATTCCACACAGCTTCTTTCTTAAGAAGCTGTGACAGCGGGCGGATCTTGCCCGCATAATCCTCCACGTACTTGCACAAGTACGTGGCTAAGCCAAGGAACTGCCTCAGTTCCTTGACACTTGAAGGCGTTGGCCATTCATTTATCACTCTGACCTTTTCCGGGTCAGGGCGAACACCATTCTTCCCTACGAGACACCCGAGGACGGGTATCTCGCTCGCCCCGAAGATACACTTCTTCAGGTTCGCGTAGAGCTTATGCTTTCGCATAAGCTCAAGTAGCTTCCGGAGATGCACCCTGTGCATCTCTACGTCGGTCTTCCCGTCCACAGCCCGGCTGTGGATGAATACATCATCGAAGTAGCTCGGTGCGAAGTCGCGCACCGAGCGCAACAAGTGCGTCACGCACCTGTTGAAAGTCGCAGGGGCATTCTTAAGCCCCTGTGGCATTACTAGCCATTCCCAGAGCATGCCGCTTGGCGTGCTCACTGCCGTGAGAGGGATATCGCTCTCACGCATTAGGATTTGATAAAATCCATCTCGCAAGTCGAGAGCACTGTAAACGGTGCTCCCGGCCATCGAATCGATGATAACATCTTTTCGCGGTATCGGCGTCTGCGCCGGTACCGTCGCATCGTTCAGCTTATTATACGCATGAACGATGCGCCATCCGCCCTGTGGCTTTTTGACACAGAACGTCGGAGCACTGTGCGGGGACTTTGATTCCCGCACTTGTCCTGCTTTGCGACGACTTTCAAAGAAGTCTTCCGGGAGTACGTCTTTGTACTCCCTCAACAATTCGTAATAGGGACTCGACTTCAGCGAGTCCCAACCTTGTTCCTCGAAGCGCTCTCGCTTCGTCTTCGCACTGAGAGTGTCTTCACTCTCAGTGGTACTTCCCATGAAGAGCTGCCTCAGCTCTTCGCTCTCGCTCGCCGTTCTTTCGCTGTCCGAAAGAACGCAGACTTGCTCGATGCGTCCATCGTGCAAGTCGCGCGTGAAGCGCTTCCAGCTCATGGCTGGAAGCGAAGTCAACTCCGACGCCGTCGTCGGAGGACTAGCGAGTTCCATGTCACGATACTGGAATCCAGTATCGGTGCGCGTCAAGACGCTTAGCGTCTTGACATTCGGCGTCACCACCGCAGTCTGCCCAGCAGACTGCTCTTGTTGCGTCTCGGTCCCGGACCGAGACTTGCGCAGCGTTCTTCGCATGCGCCGTCTTCTTCTTGTGCGGAGCCCGGCTCCGCACAGTTGTTCTTCTTGCCCAGGCCCGGCCGTGGACAGTCGTTCGCCGGCGGACCCTGTCCGCGGGCGCGCGGTATCAAGCCCGGCTTGATCGCATGGCGCTTCGTCGTGCAGGCCGGCTGCACGACAGCATGCAAATTGCGTCAGTGCGGTACGTTTCCAACCGTCCGCACTGTTTGCAGCGTCAACTCCCCGAGTTGACACGCCTTCGTCACCTCGACGCCATTCATTGGCGGAGCCCCTCATGACCGAGGGTGCGTCGGCTCCCGTAGCCGACGCGTCGTTGTCGACCTGACCGCTTCGGGTCAGGGACTGTCCCTTACACGCTTGAACGTGCGTGTTGGTTCCCGGAACCAACACATCTTTTTCTTCCGACGTCGGCAGCATTGCCGACGTGGGTCTCACTTGTGCGCGCCCTCGCGCACTTCTTGGGCACTCCGGGACAGCAGCATATAGCGCTGTCTCGACTGGTGAGCCGCGCGCACCTGCTGGTGCGCGCGCTGCGGTAACAGGGCCATCGCTCTCTGTTCCGCTGTCGCGTCCGAAGCGCACGAGCGTGCGCTTCTTCCAGTCTATTACCGGATCATGCCGTGCAAGCCACGGCATGCCTATTACTACGTCGAATTTATCGTCCAGGTCCAGGACGATAAAGTGTTCGACAAACACTCGTTGTTTGTACGAGAAGCGCACGTTCACGACGCGCTTCTCGGTCTTCACGATGGCACCTGTTGCCAGTCGTACCTCCAGAAGACTTCGAGGTGTATCTACCTCCTCGAAGTCAAGTCTCGGCAGGCTTCGTAGTCGAACAAAGTTGTTCGACGCGCCCGAATCCACCAAAGCTCGAAGAGAGTCACTCGCTCTCTTCGAGTAAACCTTCAAGATGACTAGGTTTGGCCTGTCATCTTGTTTCTTGCAGTGAGAGCTGGTCTCACTGGGGGCTGCAGTCCTCAGTGTCGCGTGCCCGATGTCGGCACGCGCGACTGCATTACCAGTAGGGCGCCCCGCGCCTACTGCATGTTCACGTTTTTTGTTTGTTCGCGGCAATGCCCAGCATCGCCACGACGGCCACTATTGTAGTGCACGGGAGCCGTGCACTCTCTGGCAAAGTGACCGATCCTTCCGCAACGGAAGCATCGCACATTGTTTCCGTGCTGCTGGTGACCAGCAGCCGTTGCATTCGAGAGGTCCATTGGTTCCGGACCTCCCGTGCTCACTACCGGGCGCGGTTGCGACCTCGGCACGCTCGCATGCAGTTTAGCCTGCCGCAGGCTAAACTCTTCTTGCATTGCGAGAGTAATCGCAGCTTCGAGAGTACTCGGGTACTCTCGGAAGAGATAGGTCTTCACAGGCCCATCTCTCAGTCCCTTCATGAACTTGACGACTTTAGTCGCCTCGTCTATCGGGTTGGTCACGATGTTCGAGACCAAGTACCGTGCACGCTGCGCGTAAGCATGGACGTCATGCTTACCCTGCTGCAGGTCGAGAAATTCCGTCCTCGACCGGAATTCATTTTGCGGGGGCTCAAACGCTTGTTTGAGCTCCTCTTTGAATATCTCGTACGTGCTAAAGCACGTAGGATCTGAGAGTCGGCGTCCGTACGCCCAACTCCTCGCTCGTCCGCCAAGACATGACATGGCGAACGCAACCTTTGACAACGGGTCGACGATGTGTCGAGCCGCAATGGCTGTGTCGAGTTCGACAAGCCATCGGAGGAGAGGCTCGCCCTCTCTTCCTACATAATTGCTCACGCTCAATTTTAATGATTGATCACGCGGTGTCGTCCCCGACGACGCCGTTGTTGAGGAAGCAGCATCGCGCTGCTCCTTCTTCACGATGAACCCCAGAGCAACACCATGTTGCTCCGTCGGCGATAGCGTACGCAACATTGTAGCTATCGCCGCCTCCCCAATGACTGTTGACAGTCGTTGGAGGGCCTCCCACTCTGGATCCGACAGGTGGGGGCAGTCCGCGCGTGCAACATGAGTTGCAGGCGTATTGGAGCTCTCCATGGGCACCTCCGTGCTCATGTGGTTCTCGGCTCCGCGTTCGTACACCTCGTACGAACGTCAAGTAGTCGGTCGTTGGACGGACTACAAAGTGCTACCAGGTGTAGTGGGCCTACTTTGGCTCACTACTTTAGCTTACACGTCGCGCTACGTGTATGAGGAAGCGTAGGAGTTTATTAATAATTTGAATTAATTATACTTGAGTCCACAAGTATAATATAAATCAAATAAAACACCAAATAGGTAGTTTAAGGTAAAATGAGAACTGTATTGTTTGTAAATTGATCTTCCTCTAAAATCTGCTAAAAACTGTTTATCATCTATGAAAGGGTTGGCAGCGGCTGGCTGTCAGAGCCCCGCTAATATGCATGTCTCTGATTGGTAGAAAGATGCTGCTTTCTACCAATAGGATCTTTTGGGTATGTGTGGACCACTCACTGTGGTGGTCCACTTCAATGTATCCATTGGTGTGTCTTACACCAATGTGAGGAAGTATCTAAAACCTTTAACAGATATTTATCTGTTAAACCATAAGCGGCAATTGCCATGCACAAGTGACTGTTGTCACTTGTGTGTGTAACCCCGTTACAGTTGCGGCTTGATACATTTGCCACGCCGGTCGGCTCCTTTCCATTTCTGGTGCGCAACTTCAAGATCTACGGAGGGCTGACGCTATTAGCAAGCACTAGAGCTCTGTGTGTACCGATACGATAATTGTCAATAATTGTCGGAGAGATAAAGGTGAGGTGGTCAATGCGATAGTGTATGTTGCAATAGTAAATAGGACTACTATTACAAATGTTGATGCGCGCGCTTAGATCAATATTTAAACGTGATTGATGGTTCTGTACGGCGCACTGGTGAAACCGAGCGCATAACGCAAATTCGAGCATGGACGCCAGCCAACGCCTGAAGGCACGAGTGGAGGAAGAGAAGGCCTCTGTGGCACTTCTTCACGCTCACCATGAGCTTTACAGTCTTTACGAAGAGCACGCAGCCAATTCCAGCTTCGTGCAGATGGCTGTCCATCGCATCCGGACTATGCACAACCAGGCCCTCCGAAAAATCATTGTGTTGCCTCTCCAATACAAATTTTCACAGTAAATAACTTATTTATGAGAACAACCGCTTTTCTTCCAGTAAGGTATTGTTGGTACTGGTAAATATCAATGTTTCTTTTTTTACGGAGAGAACTTTTTACGATGATCAGCTGTAAAAAGTGCTATGTTCACTGTAAAAAGTGTTCTGGTCACCACAGCCACCAGATATGTAGCTCGCACAGGCTGGCCCAAGCCTAGTCGGTAGTTCGCAAGCTCTAAATTTACTGCCAGTGTCAAACGCTTTTGGAATGCGAGCACTGTCACCAAGGTGGTACACGGCCAGTAGGTCTACGTGGTGAAGGTCAGGCAATTGTCACTACAATACTTTTCACCCCAATAACTTACTTATTGGTATTCATCCTTAGCGACACTAGTTTATTTTTCCAAGCGGTGCCAGTACTATTGCAGTATTATTATCGGCACAACAGCTATGAAGAAAACCAACGTGTGGCCGATAAAGCTGATGAAACCTGGCTGAGAACCAGCAGTCATTGCAGAGGACCACGTGGTGCGTCGCAGGGAACATGAGGATCGCCTGGCAAGGTGACTGCAAAGACCACGTTCTCGTCATCTCGACCAGACCTCTCATGAAGGCGCGAGGGAGTTGGAACCTGAGATAATTGTAATCGACGACGATAGTGACAGCGCCAGTGGATCCGATGAAAGCGGGGCATAATTGCACAGTGTATGGCAGAGGCATTTGGAAGATAATGCAAGGGTATATAACGTGGTGGTTTTGTTTTGACTGGCCTTGCGTTTTTAGAATATGTCGTGTGGAGTGGATATTGATGTGCATCGTGAATTGCTGGTCTGCATATTCATTTGTGCTTTGGTCTTAATCAGGCTTTTTTTAGCAGTAGAACAACATTGAATCGTATTCACTTGCCTATCGATGCCAAATAAGCTAATACGACTTGAAATGCAATGAACTCAACCTCTAAGGGTAAGTGGGAGCACTTCTCTGGTGGGCGGCAAGAGCTATCCACCTCGCTGATCTTCAAGCCGAGGTTGGGTTGAATGCGAAGAGTACGCTGTGCTTCTTGTGACGACACACGCACGGATCGAGCTTGATCCTCCGTTGAAGATAGATGTAGAAATTGTAGTCTTGGATGTGGTAGCGGGATGAGCTCAGAGAACTGTGCGCGTTGTGCTGTTAAGGCATGCGCACCAAGGCAACGTTCGTTTCGCAGCTGAACCGTGGAACAAAAACATCAGAGTCGAACGTAGCTCATTGCGATCTGTTCTCAACCAAGCAGAGCCAAATAAGATTCTAGCTATGTGACCATCAATATGACTTCATTGTACCAGCCCCACCGCTACTGATGCTGGTAAGCTATCATTTGCATTTCGCTTAGAGTGTCCACACATATTCACGATGTAGACCGATAGATAACGAGCCGGAGCCTGCTGCGAGACATTGCAATCTGGGATGCGCTTCCCGTCAAGACGTGCGCATAGGGTGAGAGCACTTCTGCGTTGAATTTAGATCTGAACGGATGCGCTTCCTGTCAAGACGTACGCATGGGGTGAGCTCGCGTCTGTGATGAATCTAGGCGTAGAAGAGGTGGCTACATAGCTTTAACATGGAGTCTCTGTAAGAACTGGGCTGAAACCGCCGGTTTTTGGGGGGGAAGCCAAATCTCATTAAATCCAAAAAAAAAACATTATAGCAGTCAAATCGACACATATACCTTATTTGACACTTATAATGACCTAACGTGAAGGTTGCATCCGCGCGCAACAACTAGCCTTCACGCAGCAGCAGCAAAATCACTTGTCAACTCCAGATTGAAGGTCAGGGCATAATGGAGTTCGATCTAAAAATAGTTCTAGTGGGTAATAGTTAGGAAAACGTCAACAAGAAGTCAAGGACGAAATGGAAGAGAAACCTATTACGTAAGTACACAGCAATGCCTGGTGTAGGATAAGTTTGTGCGAGTAGCGAGCGATATACAACTGATAACAGCAACCCACTTGTTGTCCAACGCGTAGGATATAAACAAGGTGCAACAATGCTCACGACCCATTGCAAATGAACAACAGTAGTGTGAATTTCAATAACTTGTAGTTGGTCCATCTAAACCGGTTGATACAGCCGAACCACAATCAGTCATTATAATCCCATTGAGCTCCACGATGTAAGATTAGCCATGAGCGTTGTTGCTCAAACCGCATATGCGCTTTAGCGCACTTTTCAATGCAGAAACTTTATTGCGAATTTGGAGGTTGGTTACCTCCTCGTCAGTACCAGGAAATTCACTGCGAAAATGTGCTACTGCAGAAGGTTTTATCGTGGGATCGGCTTCCACTAGACTTTCGGGTCGAAACGAAACCTGGCATGTTATTACCAACAGCCACCCCAGTATTCACATCGTCGGCGATATTATCTGTAGATGTATCGTACCGAGAAGACTTCTGCAACTTCATTAGTCTCGAAATTTCTGCTCGTACTTGATCAATACTGGGCATATTAAATCGATCAGGATACCTTATTTGAAGCTCTTCAAGCTTTTTTCCAGGGCCATACTTTATTGAACTGTCACTGACACCCCTTTGGAACAATTCGTCAATATCGTGCTTGTAAGCATAAATATTGTCAGAACTGAGCTTGATTGGTTCTAAATTGGAACTAGTTTTAGCCAATAGAAAACGTACAAATACCTGTTGGTGTGCTACACAAAAAACTTGCCGAGGGATGTGAAGAGTGAAAGGGAGGACGCGTGGCACTGCCACAGCAGTCCCCCTCACTTCGAAACTGACGGCCTACAGCTAAGGCTGACATTTCAGATACGTACTCAAGATCTCTACGCACTATGAGCTCTGGTCGCAATGGGGGCGCTCCAACTCTTGGGCTGGAGAAATTCATGGGGAACAATAAGGAAGGAGAGTATATCATGTGGAAGGACAAGTTCCTTACGTACATTAAGGAACAGGACCAAATCTACGAGCGCGGGCTTTTAGAAAAGGACAAAAGCCCCAACTCTGTGTTGATGGTCGACTTCCTGGATGTACATCCGGAAGAACCGATCATTACGGTCGGTGAAGCCACCACAAGGGAAGAGGTAAAGGAGTTGCGTTGGCGCCGCCAGCACTGGACTCGGGCTAAATCGGCTATGCTGAACCTACTCAACCAATCGGTGACCAAAATGTTCCTCTCGGGACTACCAAACCTGGTGTCCAGCATGAGGCCCTGCGACATCTGGAAGCTGCTGGAGAAGACGTATGGGGTTGGGACGCTAGAGGAGTAATCGAACAACGCCGAAAGTGGGATCGGATTATCGGCTCGTAGTGGAGCGACTTGGGGCCCTATTCGCCCAGTTGAAGCAGCTCCGCAACGACATGAACCGGAAGATGACGGGATTGGTCGGCAAGGAGATTGTGACGGAACACTGGCTGTGCATGGAGGTGCTGGCTCAGCTGCCCATCGAGTTTTGGGGAAGTTCCATCAGCATGACGGCGGAATGGTTTTCCATCGAGAATGTCGAAATAAGCTTGCGACGCGTCTTTGGTGATCGCTCCAAGAAGGAAATCAACATGCTCACGGAAAAGAAGCGTCCCGTCATGATCAATGTGGTGAAGAAATTCACGGGGAAGAAGCGCAACCAAGTTGAAGCGACGAGTGTTGAGCCTGGCAGCTGCTTCAACTGCTTTGAAGACGGTCATCGAAAGAAGGACTGCCTGACTGGCGAAATATCGCGATCCGAAGAGACCGGGTGGAGCGTTGTTCTGCTCGAACATTCGGGCCGCTCCGAGTGCGAAGAAGAAACGTTTGATGGCGGTGAAGAAGGGACCCACTCCGGAGAAGAAAACACCCAGCGCAAAAGGTCTCGGAGATGACGACTGCGGAAACCCACGCCTACGACCAACAACTGGCACAGGCGATTGAGGACGCCGACGAATTTGCGTTTGAAGAGAACGTTCCGGTGAGTGAAGGCGAATAAACCGAGGACAAGGTGTTCAACCCAATGGACATCGATGCTGAGGTAAGGAAGCATTATGGAAGGTACTTATCTATGCTAAAGGAATTAGAGGTAACTGATGATCTGTGGGTTGTCGATACTGGCGCAAGACACGCCGTAAGCCCAGGCCGACACTGGTTCAGTAGAATTGGACGAGGCCAACCTCACACATTTGAGTACGGAAACGGGGGTACCTCATTGAGTACGCTACAAGGCACGGTGAGATTTAGTATACTCAAACCAAAACGGTATTACAGTGATATCTCAATAAAGAATGTTGCCTTTGATAAGGAGTGTAGTAGCACTTTGTTAAGTGCATATTACCTTGCAACGCAGGGATATTGGCACATTCAGGATAAGAGCGGGGAGTACTTATATTTTCTGGATAAGAATAATCGGTTCGTATTTGCTGCAGTAGCAAGTGACGATGCGTACCACCTCCCCAGTAAAAGAGTGGGAGATAGTACTGAAGCACTATCGGCTAAAAGTATTAATCCCCAGTTCATTTATAACGCAATGAAAGAATGACATTTGCGACTAGGTCATGTTGGAAAGGACCGGTTGATGAGCATCTTGTCCAGTGCAGTAATTGACGGTGCGCCCTGTCTCGAACGAAAGGACATGGCAAAGATAGCCTTCTTTTGTCGCACATGTGTACTGGCTAAATTTCGTCGGATGTCATACTGAAACATGATAGGGGGCAAAAGCAACTGAACCACTGCGTACACTTCATATGGACTCATCGGGAAAGATATAACCCCTTGGTTTATATGGCACAGCAGGTTTTAAGTATCAACTGGCCGTTGTGGACGACGCCACTGCCTATAATGGTATTTTGTGATGAAATCATTAAAGGAGGTGGGAGCAAAATTAACAAGTCTCATTACACAACTAGAAAAGCAACTTCCATATACCGTCAAAAGGATAAGGACGGATGGTGGTACAAAATTTCTCAATACAGTTGTGAAAAGTACTGTACTAAGAAGGGCCTGATAATCCAACAGTCAAATGTTGAATCCCAAGAAGAGAATGGCTCAGCCGAACGGGCACATCAGACCGTTCTGGGTAACGTTAGATGTGCCTTGGTAGGATCTGGTATGGCTGCAAAGTGGTGGCCAGAGGCGTTGATGTATTTGACCTCCGAAGTCAATCGAGTACCAACAGCCAGATTAAAGGGTAAAACACCGTATGAAGCGCTATATGGGAAAAAGCCTAGTGGGTTAAGCTTGAGAATATGGGGTAGTACCTGCTACGCTCATATTCCAAAATCTAAATGAGCTAACCAAAAGCTTAGCGATAGAGCAGTCGAGTGTAAACAACTCGGGCTCTCTGACAACTACAAAGGAAACCGACTTCTTGATGTGAAAGAGAATAAATACCTCATAGCCCGAGACATCAGGTTTGACGTCACGTCTACTGCAGGCTAAATCCCCAAGTCGTTTCCATCGGGAGCTGTCGAGGTCAGTCAAGAAACCATAAACGAGGTG
The DNA here is from genome assembly GCF_018691715.1 of Phytophthora cinnamomi. Lineage (NCBI taxonomy): Eukaryota > Oomycota > Peronosporomycetes > Peronosporales > Peronosporaceae > Phytophthora > Phytophthora cinnamomi. The sequence goes on from NW_027150972.1 coordinate 1,197,626, forward strand.
TGTGTGCTAGGTAAGAGGACACGGGATGCGGTCGCACACGCTCCAGCAAAGCACAGACGAACCGAGGAGTCGCCAGTGCCCTCAATGAGTCCGGAGACAGTGGGAGATGTGGGGACTAATGAAGGCGTACCCCCAATTCCACGGCCCCATCGAAAACGGACGGCTAATTCTCGGCTAAAGACTACGCGGTGGCAATTAACAGGGTCACGCGGAGCATTAAGCTAATACCAATTCCAAGATCACTCAAAGAGGCAAGGCAGGGACCTCATACCAAACAATGGGAGGAGGCATTATTAGTTGAGTACCGGGCACTAGTTAAAAATGGAACTTGGGAGCTCGTCCCGCTACCTAAAGGCCGAACGGTACTCGGCTGGCATTGGGTTTTTGACGTAAAGTACAATCCTGACGGTACAATTGATCGTTTTAAGGCACGACTTGTCGTCAGAGGTAACACACAAATATATGGGATTGACTATGATGAGATCTTCTCTCCACTGGCTCGGTATGAGTCGCTGAGATTGTTCTTAGCCATAGCAACTATACAGGACTTGTATGTCCATCAAATGGATGTGTCCACCGCATTCCTCAATGGGACCTTATTTGAGGATATATATATATAAATATAAATATATATATATATATATATATATATATTCAACAACCTCACGGATTTCGGCGTGGAAACGCTTCAACAGTGTGTAAGCTAAAAAAGAGCCTTTATGGACCCAAACAGGCACCGCGCATCTGGTATGCGTTTCTCAATAAGTTCTTACTTCAATTAGGGTTTTCCCGGTGCAAAAAGGAGTACTGTTTGTACCGGCAAAAGTGGGAGGTAAAAGGATAGACACACATAGTACTCATATGTGTGGCGATGCGGGCTCCAAAATCAGGGAATAGCCTCTCGGCTAGACCTCGATCTCAGACCACTCAACTCAGAATCTGAGATTAGATCTCAGATCCCAAGCTGGGTGAGGCGTGTGTTCCTCACTCTTGCAATCCCTTGACTTGGTTCTTCCTAAGGCTACGCTGTGGGCCCAGACTTGCGTCGGCCACACCAACTGCCTCCGAACTCGACAGTTCCCAGATGCCCCCAGACGAAGCTTGCTCCTTGCTTGGAAGGCCCTTGTACGCACGTGCTGAGTCCGCTGTGCCCCGTTTTCTTGAATATAAACACGTTCACTCCACACACACTTAGTCCACTTCTCTTCTCAGGCCCTTGGACTCTGGGCCTTAACAGCCTCCTCCTTGCTCAGCGACTCCGCCTTCGAGTCGCTTCCAGTCACGACACTTCCTCCGGCGGCTCAGACTGAGAGCCGCACAACGGTGTTCACTCGCCCCTCAGACCAGAGTGGCCCCGAGAGTTGGCTCGGTCTGAGCCTGCCTTGATCCAGGGTTCTCGCTCTGCACCCTGGGACTTCCGCGCACCACGCCTTGATGTAGGCGACACAGCGAAGCTGGGGACCACTATCCCAGACTATTCGCGCCACACGGATACCACTAGCAACCCCAGAAACCACTATCCCAGGTGTTGCTCTGCCGAAACCTCAGAGCGGAGCACCTTCCGCCCGAAAATATGAAGCACCGCCAGGAAACCAGCCGACCAGCACGAAAAACCAGCAAAACCAATGTCCCGCGTGTGGAAATACAACAACGAAGGCAAACCGGGCCGAAACACGAAAAGGCTTGGTTGTTGAACTTGAATTTATTTGGAGTTAGCTGAGCTTGACCGTAAAACACTCGTAGCGACTCCACTTGACCTTGCGCGCGCCGCCGGGGGCAGGGACTTGGTCCCTGTGTAGCAACACGCCCGTCGGCGCAAGACGAACTCCGCAGCTTGCGGTCTTCGGGGCAAAACAAACTCTGATTATTATCATGCACATGCACATACAAAGGGCCTATCAAGTAAGGGTGCAAACATCTCCTGGGTACACCTTGAACAAGGGTGAGACACCCACTAAGCTACTGGCTTGGCGGCGCCCGTGAATGCGCGTCGGCCCTTCCATTGGCCTGTCTGTGTCAGTCATCACTTGATTACACTGATTACACCTGGGTGCAAATCAGTGATATCCTGATTACGCCAGGATCTTGTGGCCGGGATTGGGCGAACTTGGTCTGTCATCACCTGATTACACTGATTACTCTGGGTACAAATCAGGTGTAATCAGGATGACGCCAAGATTCTGCGGCTCCCGTTGGCCCAAATCCATAGGCGACTGGTCAGGCCGAATCTTGTGTGCCCGACACCAGGGGCCGAAAAGCCACAACGGGGCGACCTATCAGAGCGACCTTCCAAGCGGCAACCGCCAACTCCAAAGAGCAACTACCGCAGCTCCCAGACCGGCAATGTAGCCATCGCTTGTGTACCCACTTCATAT